>NC_092421.1:20616332-21971332 GCF_040894005.1 Engystomops pustulosus | reverse complement strand
CACAAATGGTTAAATACAGACTCCATGAGGATGGAATGAGGGCAACACGTCCACAGATGGGGGTTGTGCTCACAGCCCAATACCATGCTTGACGCTTGGCATTTGCCAGAGAACATCAGTATTAGGACATTTGCCACTGGCGCCCAATGCTCTTCATAGATGAAAGACGCCATGAAAGTCTGGAGACGCCACGGAGAGCGATCTGCTACCTGTAACATGACTGGTTTGGCAGTGGGTCAGTAATGGCGTGGGGTGCTCACCAGAGGTAGCCTGTCTGCCATTAGGTACCAAGAGGATACCCCTTCTGAGAGCAGATACGGTTGGCCCTGGGTTCCAACTGGACGTCATGTGGCTGGAGTGTCAGCAGTTCTTGGACAATGAAGGCATCGAAGATACGGACTGGTCCGCTCGTTCCCCAGACCTGAAGCGAATTGAGAACATCGGGGACATCATAACTTGCTCCATCCACCACCGTCATGTTGCACCACAGACTGTCCAGGAGTTGGCAGATGCTTTAATCCAAAGTCTCGGAGAAGATCCTTGAGGAGACCATCCGCAACCTCATTGGGAGCATGCCGAGGCATTGTAGAGAGGTCATAGAGGCATGTGGAGGCCACACAGTGTACTGAGCCTTATTTTGTCTTGTATTATGGACATTACATCAACGTTGATCAGCCTGTAGTGTGCTTTTCTTAAATTTTGTGCGCAACTCCAAATCCAGGCCTCTATTGGTTAATAATCCATTTCCATTGATGATTTTTTTGTGATTGTGTGGTCAGCACATTCAACTTTGTACAGAACTATTCAATAAGAATATTTCATTCATTCCATCATTTAGATATAGGATTACTCGAGTGCTCCCTTTATTTTTTGAGCAGTGCATTATTTATTCTAAACAGAGAAGTGTCCAGGAACGACCATTAGTATAGGACATATAAATAACTCTTTCCCTGTGACTGTAAAATTGGTTGACATTTCACAGACACTCATGGATATGCAGCTACAAAGATTGTCTGTTTCCCTGCTGTACTCAAAGATCTATAAAACTCATGGAGAGGCCCCCCTGCTGTCCTGGGTCCGGTATAATTCTCCACATTACTGGCTTCCACTATACAGTCAATGATGTGCTGCCATGTAATCCTACATTTCACCCTTGCCGTGGGATTATAGAGCTGGGCTGATCATTGGAACTGCCAAAATACACTCTGGAGATGTGCCCTGCACTAAACATTGTGACACAGGATATTGTGTTGCCATTCTGGGTGCAAAGTATATCACCATAGAGCGTCACTGAACTAGACAATGTGGAATTTCTTAATGGAACATGTGTTTAAAGGGAACCCATCAGCAGAAATGGACCTAATAATCCACCACAAGTATGTTGTTAAAGTCTAGTGCATCTTGTCAGTCACAACAAAAGTGGGTGTTTTGAAGCGGGGAGAGCTTGACTTCAGTGATGAACAACCAACTTACATCTCATTTCAAAGTTGATTTTCAGGGTAATGCAACAACACTGAACCATGAAAGAAACATGATCTGGAAGGATTTTAGATGTCCGACAACATAGTGGTAGTGACTTATTAGGTCAATTACCACCGACAGGATCCCTTTAATAGTTTGTTATACAAATCATTAATGTCATTTAGGAGGTCCTCTTAAAAAAGAACCCGTCCCCTGTTACATGAATTTGAATTGTACTGCAGTCACATAGTGATCAGGGAAAGCAGATAGAACGGATATAGCTCCTTGCTTGGGTAATTTGGTAAATCTACATGTGTAATGAATTACTCTGGACATAGTGCGAGGTGTCCTGCCAGTAGAGCCATCTGTTCAAATAAGAGAGGAAGAGATGTCCCCAGTAATCTGATTTTAGTGAATGGGGCAAGTCAGGAGCGTCAGACAAGTAAAAATAAGAAGTGCACCACAGGTTAATGGACTCATGTCCAAAATGCATCATAACCAAAAGAACATCCTGTGATCAATCCCTGGAAATCACAGACCAGGAATTCAAGAGGGGTTTCCAAGATACAGAAAAACTTTCACCGTTCTTTAAACCTGTCCAATCAGATTCCACCAAAATAACAAACGTCTATCTGTGTGTATGGAAGCAGATGGTAAAGACTTCAACAATACACAACAGTGCTCAACGGGTCACAAGATATCCCAAAAAATGACGGAGCAAGGAGAAAAGGGCAATAGTCCCTCAATTGCCAACATTAAAAGCACATATACAAATATAAAAGACCCGAGGCTGTCTGGTTTTAACCCATTCATTACTATGTGCTAATTGGACATTGTAATGTATGAGGATGAAAATCCCCATATACTGCCATACTGTAGCATGGCAGTATATGGTAGGATCAGACAGACAGCCTAGGGTTAAAGTACCCTAGGGAGTCTGAAAAAAAGTAAAAGTAAAAAATACAGCATGGAATAATAAAAACAATCACTATGAAGTGCAATTTGTTACGCAGGAAAAAAAAAAAAGTTACACAAAAAAACAAGATTTTGTTGACCATTTTGTTAACAATGCCTCCTGAATAAGGGTTACAAGTCCTTCTTATATCACCTAAAATAAAGGTACAGTGCCTCACTGGCAGCTAAATTAGACATTTTGCAAATGCAAATTAGCTTTTGTGACTCATGTCTGGTATCTGACTCTTCTCTCTCTCCCAGTGAGCCACACCCCATTATTTCTTCATATCCCTGCTCTGCCTCCTTGTACTTGGGTACCGTCTGCTAATATTCAACTACAGACATATAAAGCTCTATGTACAGATGGAAAATATTGTGTCCATTTTTTCACATGGTGCCTTGTGTTACATTCATCACATGTGACCAGTGACATCATCGCAGGTCCTTTAGCCTTCTAAGAATAGCAAACTGTACACCATGTATGCGATTAAATGAAATCACAGCAGCCTCCATGGAGGATGGAGAGGAGAAGTTGTCCATGGAGGCTGCTGTGACTTCATGTGGTCAGATACATACATGAGGTACAGTTTGCTATTATTAAGAGGTTAAAGTACCTGAGATGATGTCACTCTGGTCACACAATATGAACTGTGACCAGTAAAGAGGCATAAGGCATGGGGAGGATTAGATGGGAGGGGTCGGCCGAGAAGGACACGCCCCCTCTAACGGAAGGTAATACAAGATAAAAAGGTGATTTATGTGGATGTAAGCGGAACAATTTTTTATCTAAAAGAAGGGGGTCAGACAATTTATAGAGCTCTATAGGAACCTATCACTGGCTCTATATGTGCAAATATGGTGACAGGTTCCCTTTAAATATCGCATCAATGACAGATTATCCTGGCCAAAAGGAAAGGATCAGTGAAATCTCTTTTTTCTCCAAACATGTCATTCATCTATATTTTACAATGTTCCTGTGTCCGGGCAGACACTTCGTCTCCTGCTTACTCTTTAGTTTATTAGAATTAAAGCAGATTTCCATACGGCCACACGAGATTCACATTCCTTGCCTTCACTTTATTAATAATCCCTCAACCTAACCTGGTTACTCACATAAAAACACACACATAAAACGGGAACAAAGCTATTTAGTTAATGTACTTAAAGGGGTTGTCTGTAAAGAACAAAAAGTTTGCATTTCACAACTTCTCTAATATACCGTATACACTTGAATGTATACGCTCAAAAAATGTGCTGGAAAAACTTAACTCTGCTTGTATTCGAGGCAAATTAAAAAAATAAAATCATTAATCACCTTTACCACGTCCCCTGCAGGTCCTCTTCTTGCTTCCTGTTGGCAGTCGGTCCTTTAGCAGTTCCACGGCGCACACACCGATGTCAGCAAGCGGTTGGCGTCAGTGTGTGCACCGCAGAGGACCTGGGGAGGGGTAGGGGTTATTTTTTTATGTGCTGGAAGGAGGCAGGCTGACTTTGTACTGTGGGGAGGGGGGGGGGGGGGGGGGGAGGGTCGGCAGGCTATATACCGGGGGGCCGGCAAGCTATATACTGGGTGGAGGCTGTGACCAATGCTTTTCCCACCCTAGGCTTAAACTTGATTCAATAGGTTTTGCCAGGTTTTTTTGTATTAAAATTAGGTACCTCGGGTCGGATTATACTTGAGTATATACGGTAATCGAACATTCCTTATTTTTTTTTTTTTTTTTTTAACACCACCTTCTTTCTTGGCTGGATGGTTTAGAAAAACAGGATGGCTGATTGGTTTATATAGACGAGTAGAATAACAGATTTCTTCATATAGCAGTACTTTGTACCTGTATGGAAGATTGCTATTGAGGCCTCTAGGCTTCTAAAAGCCTCCTAAGAAGAGGTGATTGCCACGTTACTGTGTTTGACATTCAGAGTTCCAATAGCATCTCCTATAGAAAATAGTGTGAAATATTTACAGGTATCTCAGGAGCATTGAGTGGGTGCCAGGAAGAGGCTGTGACCATACAGAGAAATGGGGAATTTATTGCTGTGTCGGAAGTTTCCCGTCACAAAACTAAGGGTTAAAAAAAAAAAAAAAAAAAAAAAAAGTCATGCAAGATATCAAAATGCTTATTTTGTCTTTTTATCTTCTCCCCACCCCTTAAGAAAATCCCTTTAAATAAATACAGCCATGCACAAATCCTGTGTAGGATGTGTCTCTATGGTTACAGACTACAAACAAACCCAATATGAAGTCTGATCTTCCATACTTAGAATAGATTAGTGAGGGTCCTGCATCTCCAAACTCTGGAGCACACTCATGGTGCACTGCGATGCTTGTCTGTACTTAAATACATGTGCAGATTTCTCTGCATTTAGGCCACAGATTCTCCCAAGAAAAGAATAATTCTGATGCCGGGAGCTTCACCTACAAGACCGTATGTTTAGTGTATATGCAACCCAGGAAAAGACTATCATTTTAGGATTATCATTCTGTACTATGCTGCATACGGTTTCCATATATATATAAAAAACAAACAAAAAAAAAAAAAAGGCTTTTAGGTATAATGAGCATAAACCACCAACCCCACAAAAAAAAGTGTTTACAGGCAAGACAATCTTCAGATGCGAGCGCCGCAAGAAACATTTCAGTGTAAATAGGTGAACAATGTATCTGCATCGCTTATTTCTTTGGGAACTGAATTCTTCCTTTATCAGCGTGATCTCAGAGTGAGGAGAGGCCTGTCAATTCCAACATTTCCCATAGACCTCCTTTCCTGCCAGAAACAATAATATACCAAATAACACACCCTCAGAATTTGAGACGTTACTTGTATGTCAAAGACATCAAGACAAAATATATTATATCAGAAATATATTTAGTCTACATGATGTATACTCCTTCCAACCATTTCTGTTCTCTGCTTTCCCAGTATTTCATAAAGGAAGGAGAATGTGCTGTACACCGCGCCCCGCACTATAGGTCACAGTAATACATAAGATATATGCTGTATCCCTTCACCACAGTACAGAATCATTACCCTAGTGTTGGACGGCGGCCTCATCATGACCAAGATGATGTCAGCTCTTTATTCTATCAGTGACTGTATCCTAATAAATCAAAGGAAGACAGCCTATCATATGTATTGCTAATCTGGAACACGACGACGTGGACCAAGGCGGAGCAGATGAACGCCGAATTCTCACTCCTACTTGTACCTTAGAAGTGACTCCACGACTAATAAAACTACAGCCTTTTACCAGTCACAATTGTAGTTATTGACATAAAAGGAGGCTGTATGTTATTTATAATTATTCTGTGCTCATTGTACTGAATATTTATATATCACACCACTTATATAACTCTCCCTAGTCCCAGAAGTCAGACCCTCGCAGCTGAGGAAGTGTTCGCGTATCCTAGAAATATCTCATCTCTTCCTGTAGTGGAAACCCCTCTTCGGTAAAAGCTTCCCCACCAAAAAAAAGGAAATAGAAGGTTCCTCTTCCAGGATGATGTATTTAATAAAAGTATCAGGACAAGTCAAACTCTTTCTCCAAGACACAAAACGTAACCGTCAATTTCAACAAATTGCTTGAAAAGTCAATTCTGGAAATTTCCATCTGCCCAGAGTGAAAGGATGGAAACTGGACACGCAGCTTTCTGTGGTCTGGTAAACCTCAGTGTGATTTTCCAGCCACGCTCCATGAAAGGACACGGCAGCGGATGATCTGTTTTCCAGTGTCTGTCAATTACATTGCCCGCAGTCTCTTCCTCAGCTTTATCTACATCATCTTTCTGCAATGTAACAACCGGCAATGTACCAACAAACTAAAATTATTCCCAAATAGATTTACTCTTGTGCTGAGCAGATTTACCTTCGCTAACATTTCATTATATGCTTGGTAATATACCCGATGCCCTACGGCTTCCTACCCAAAAGATAGGGGATAATTTGATTGCTGGGAACCCAATCATGAGAATGGGGGTCCGGTTCTTACTAACTGAATGAAGAGACAGCTCCGTTCAATACTATAGGCGTGGCCGCGTGGTAGAAATTGCTGAACACATGACTTTGCTATCTTCGGCACAAACAGACCGTGAATGGGAGTGCAGGAGATGGCTGAGCGCTCCCAAAATATTAAATAGACACATCATCAAATCAGTGGGAACAGGACTCTTGTTATCTTGCGATTGATGGGGGTCCCACTGCTGTGGATGGGGGAATAACAGCAATACTTGGTAGAACCCCTTTAATAAAGTCATGCCCATTTGCCACTGGTGTGGGTCCCATAAAAGCCCCAAATATTATATTTATATTTCAAGTATTTATATTCTGATGCTGTCCTGAGCCAGTGGATCAGAAAAGTTGTCCATGAAAGGATTTAATATCTCCAGCCAAGGGCAGAGAGATAAAGCCCCCAGGATCTCGGACAGCTCCACAGCAGGTCTCTTATCTCTCCTACCAACTTGGTTGGCAGCAGAAAACAAGAAACAGGGCAATGGATAGATTTTCCTGGCACGGCTTAACAAACAAAAGCGTTGAATGTTACACACTGATACTTGCCAAACATGCGCAGCAAGTGTTCTGTAAACTGAGAATTTATCCAAATCCTTACCTCTACCTCTCTCACAACACAAAGCTACGGTAATAGCAACGGCAGTGTGGTAATTATTGCCAGTCTATCACCTCTTCAAAAAGTTAGGCGCACATGATAAGAAAGGCTACTAAGTGTGTAACATACTGACGGCTATACATAAGGCCACCTGCCTAGATATGTGTTGCTGAGACTTTTTTAGCTAAGGGTCCGTTAACAACTTACACATCATTCCATCAGTTTTCAGCATCAGTTATTTTGAGCTACAACCAGGAATGGAGACACCAAAGAACAAGTCCAAATCTTTCCATTACACCTCGTCCATAGTTAACCGATACAAAATACCGATTACCTTATATACTCGAGTATAAGCCTAGTTTTTCAGCACAAAATTTGTGCTCAAAAACCCTAACTCGGCTTATACTCGAGTCAACTAAAAAAAATAAAGACAAAACTCACCTTTCTGATGTCACCCGTAGGTCCTCTTCTGTCTGAGACAGTCTGAGACAGAAGAGGACCTATGGGGGACGTTGGAAAGATGAGTACAGTGTTATTTTTCTCCTACTACAGGGGTTGGGCAGGCTGTATGCTAGAGGGGTTGGGCAGGCTGTATGCTACAGGGGCTGGCAGACTATATACTGGGAGGCTGTAACCAATGCATTTCCCACCCTCGGCTTATACTCGAGTCAATAAGTTTTCCCAGTTTTTTGTGTTGAAATTAGGGGTCTCGACTTATACTCGGGTCGGCTTATACTCGAGTATATACCATGTTAGATGTAAACTGACCCCAAGCCAAATTAACAGGATAACAACCCAAACAGAAATCTGCTCCCCCAAAAAACTGACTGTTATCCCTTATCCTGTGGATGTCGCTAGGGTAGAAGATGCTATGGGAGAGTTAGATATTGTCTAGCACTGTGCTCAGCAAATTGAGACACTCGTACAGTCGATGGGGCACCAGGACTTTCCATGTCATTCATTTAGTGAGAACAAGACTCCGGAGTCCAGATCGGTGAAGGCCCCAGAAATCAGATTGTTATCCGCTCTCTTGTGGATAGGGAAACACAATGAAACTTTGGAAAACCTTTTTGACTACCACCGTGTTGCATACTATACATAACATAGTTTGTAAGGCCGAATAAAGACAAAAATCTATCCACTTCAGCCAATTACTCAGCAGTCCAGAGCAAGGAGGTAACCACATGAGTTAAAGTCAATCTTCCTCATCCTGTGGTCTTTATGTATATCAATTCTGCTGACCAGAGGTTAAAAATAATAATAATAGATGTGAACATAGCTTTAGGGAAAAAAATCTGTTCCAAATTCCTAAATGCATGACCCATTCCCAGATATTTAGTTCCTATAACCTGGAATTCTCAAAAATGGCCGAGCCCTTCTTGAACTCCTCCCCGGAGAGCGTCCTAACACATCTGTTGGATGGATTAGCCAGGATCCGAAAGGTTGGATTTCAAATAGGCTGATCCTATTATTTCGCCATTATATGGGTCGCCTAAGGTGTCTAGCAGCTGCTCGTCTCTCTAGCAATACAGAAGAGTATAGGAAGACAGCTGAAGGTCATAAGACGGTATGGACATTAGCTAGCAACTATACATCTATAGTCAGCTTCCCCTTCCCGTACAGGATGAGCAGCTGGGCGACTAAATAGTTAAACACTATGTGGCGCTCCACACTACTTGTCAGGCGTCACCGCCACAGCTGGTGCGGCTTTTACTTCTGCTTTCCCTCCAGGGTTTTTCCAGAAGGTAGTGATCAGAACCAGGCATGCACAACATATTACAAGTTTCTCGGGGGGCAGACAACTTCTGGGTCCACAACCTGACAGGAATAACAAAACGCTCCGAGATATCAAGAAAAGCTGGAGGTCATCTCAGAATACTACTGTCGGGTCATTGTTGTGGAATTATAATACGGCTCTGGGAAGGATGTTGGATACCGGGGCAGCCTGAAGTCCCAGTGTGCACCCTACACGGATTCCAATACATTGACCGGAACATAGGAAGCGATCTGTATGAATCACCATGTGTCTCCTAATCAACCACGTGCCACCCCAAAACCTTAGAATCAGAGAAGACTTATGTATTACAGCACAGGGCTATGCGACATGTTCCTCTGCATATATTCCACAGTGGAGTATGTATATATACTGTATATCCAGACAGGCATTAGGCCTCGGAGCCTTCCATCCTACTACAGCTGGCCACACTCCCCAGCAATTATCTTATAGGGACAGCACGAGGAACACCATGTCATTTCTTCCCCATTCACATTGGGGATTCACACCTGCTGCCTAATAATAATAATTATTAATAATAAAGTGTATAAATGGAAAATCCTATCCCTCAGCATGACGGCAGCAGAATAAAAAGTCATTTGGAAGAAAGACCTGGCCAAGAATGAGCACACAGATTACATCACCAAACCCACTTCTCCAGAGCCTTAATGATTGTTATTGCTCCTCAATCATCTTCAGACACTGGAGTAACCATTATCTTGTAGGAGTGCAAGTCCCTGCATAGTGACAAAAAAAAAACAAACAAAAAAGTTTTGTACCATGTAGGACACCATTCACACTAACATGTGCCAGCCGTGCCGTAGCGTCGACGCACAGGAGGGGAGGAGGGGGTGAGTGCTGCTCGCCCCCATACAGATATACGGCGCATTTCCCATCTTTTCCCGGGTTCAGCGTGGTATTGTGCCACACCTGTACTGTACCGCACCACTACGTACGCCCATTGCTACCCTATGGGGGACATATATGCAGCGGCCATATACAGGTCCCCCAGCGGTCGTGTGAATTTAGCTTTAGCCAGTTAAAGAAATTCCTATTGCTTTTGATTGGTCAAATAAAATAACCATTAAATATGATATAGGTGAACTGAAACAGAAGATGTTACAAGCTTTCGGGACAGCTTACATTCCTTCATTACACGATATAACCATATATGTATATATATTCTGATGAAGGGATCTAAGCTGTCGGGAAACCTTGCTTCAGTTAGCCATTAAAAAGCATGACAATCTCGAGGAGGTTATTTTATTTGACCTATTGACCTGAGAATGGGAAGAAGTGTAAGGGTCAGTTCCCATCAGCATTTTGGCTTCCGTTTTGCAGTCTTTAAAAACAAAAAAAAAACAAAAAGTATAGTAATGTATACTGATGTCTGGATGGATCCATTAACAGCGAAGCAGAACCTGGGAGCGCTGCTCTGTACACCTACACTCCACAGCCCGAGCCCAGGCCACAATCACCACTTCCTACACAGATCCAAGGAGGACAAATGGGTTTCTGCAGGTCTCAGATAAATGAATGTGTACAATGCAGTCCCGGACACATAGGAGCACAATGAGATCATTACATGTAGCTACCACCATATATTACCGTCATTGTAGTATCTCTGTGGCTATTATAGTCCTGGTAACAGTAATATAGTAAAGCCCTTGTGATAACCGCTACTGGCAAACAGAACATGTCATTTATAATCATTGACATTTATAAACTACAACGTGATATCACTCCAGGCAATGGTATCTATGCAGCCACAGGACAGTTATGTGGCTTTGGGAAGGGTTTTTTTTTTTTGGCCGTAATAAAATAGCATTGCGGATTCACATTTCCTTTTACGCTGATGGATGGAGTTTGTTTAGATCCCATTCACTTTGTTATTACTGCACCGTACATGGTGGTAACCGAGAACCCTATAAAAAGGACGCGCCCGACCTTATCACTGTAGTGTGCGACTATAAGGGAACGCCCGAACATCAAGTCAGATCAATATACTGGAAACATTGGTTGTCAGAGGATGAGAATCCAGTACATATCACACAACGGGATACAGTACAGGCAGGACTTCCAGAGAAACTGGGAGCACAGCACATATAATCCATGGTATGTGGGTGACACTGAGTACTGAGGTTGTGGGGTGCCATCCACCCCAGAGTGGAGGCTGGGTGTACCGTATGGGTGGCACTGAGAACAGAGGTGGTGGGGTGCCATCCACCCCAGAGTGGAGGCTGGGTGTGACTTACACGTCCTTCTTACACCCATGTAGGTCTTGTCTCACTCATAGGCGCCTTCATACAGCCATCATGAGGATGAGATTGTATCAGGCATCACTTCTATGGGTGCACAAGCCATAACCTCCCTATGACAACACAGAGGGGTGTTGGTACCACGTCCCTGGGTGATGCTGTTACCACAGTGACAGGCTCTCCTCACCTAGAGAAGAAGTCGGCGATGCCCATCCTCCAGGGCCGGTCCCCATCGTCGTCCTCGGGCAGCGGGCTCTCCCCCTCGGCGAGGCTCAGGCCGTCCGCTAGATGATCGGGGGCGCTCTGGCGGCGGCTCACCTCGTACGTATTCCGGGAGCTCAGAGTCACGTCCAGGAAACGGAAGCGGTCAGCCTCGGCGGACACGAAGTAACCGGCCACCGTGTGAGCGCTGAGCGGGGAGGAGCCGGAGCTGGACGAGCTGACAGGCGGGGTGCCGGGGGGCTCGGGAGCGGAGCAGCACTGCCGGTGACAGGCGCAGGCCGGGCTCACCCCGCCGTTAGGCAGCTTCCCGGGCTGGGGCAGGTAGCCCAGGTCTCCGTTAGTCAGTCTCATCTCCGGGGCAGTGATGTACGCTCCGCTCTCCTCCTCCTCCGCTTCTTCTCCCTCCTCAGTCACGTTCTCCCCGCAGCGGCCGCCGGCATCCTCCGGCCCAACCATTTGCCGCTCCCCCCGCCACCTTCAGCCGCGGCCTACACGAGCTGCGGGGGCCGCCGCCTAGTCCCGGTGTGGAGCTCCGTGGTGGTGGACGGCTACCGGCTGCTTCCCGAGTCCATCCCCAGCCCCGGGGGTCTGAGAGGTGCGTCCCTGCTGCGCAATGCCGTCACGTGAGACGTCAACACGGAAGTCCCTGGATTCCCCGGCCCCGGAGCATCATGGGAGTTGTAGTTTATGCTGTCACCTCACAGCGCTGCCAGAAGTCCTGTGCTGTCACCTGTGCGAGTTGTGACACATCACCTGCATGGAAAGAAAATATCTGAAAGAACAAAACGTAAAAAACGAAACCAATTGATGTCAATGGGTCTGTTTATCATGTCCGTGATTTTTCACAGATGGGCAGAACTGTGAGAACAAAATTGCAACATGCAATTGACATGAACGTGATGATGACAGTCACACTGCTCCCCTAATATACAACCAGTGCCCCATAATGATGACAGTCACACTGCTCCTCTAATACACAGCCAGCACCCCATAATGATGACAGTCACACTGCTCCCCTAATATACAACCAGTGCCCCATAATGATGACAGTCACACTACTACCCTAATATACAACCAGTGCCCCATAATGATGACAGTTACACTGCTCCCCTAATATACAGCCATCACCCCATAATGATGACAGTCACACTGCTCCCCTAATATACAACCAGTGCCCCATAATGATGACAGTTACACTGCTCCCCTAATATACAACCAGTGCCCCATAATGATGGCAGTCACACTGCTCCCCTAATATACAGCCAGTACCCCATAATGATGACAGTCACACAGCTCCCCTAATATACAACCAGTGCCCCATAATGATGGCAGTCACACAGCTCCCCTAATATACAGCCAGCACCCCATAATGATGGTAGTCACACTGCTCCCCTAATATACAGCCAGTACCCCATAATGATGACAGTCACACTGCTCCCCTAATATACAACCAGTGCCCCATAATGATGGCAGTCACACTGCTCCCCTAATATACAGCCAGTACCCCATAATGATGGTAGTCACACTGCTCCCCTAATATACAACCAGTGCCCCATAATGATGGCAGTCACACAGCTCCCCTAATATACAAACAGTACCCCATAATGATGGCAGTCACACTGCTCCCCTAATATACAACCAGTGCCCCATAGTGATGACAGTCACACTGCTCCCCTAATATACAACCAGTGCCCCATAATGATGACTGTCACACTGCTCCCCTAATATACAACCAGTGCCCCATAGTGATGACAGTCACACTGCTCCCCTAATATACAACCAGTGCCCCATAATGATGACAGTCACACTGCTCCCCTAATATACAGCCAGTACCCCATAATGATGACAGTCACACTGCTCCCCTAATATACAACCAGTGCCCCATAATGATGGCAGTCACACTGCTCCCCTAATATACAACCAGTGCCCCATAGTGATGACAGTCACACTGCTCCCCTAATATACAACCAGTGCCCCATAATGATGACAGTCACACTGCTCCCCTAATATACAACCAGTGCCCCATAATGATGACAGTCACACTGCTCCCCTAATATACAGCCACAGCCCCATAATGATGACAGTCACACTACTACCCTAATATACTACCAGTGCCCCATATTATTATAGTCACACTGCTCCCCTAATATACAGCCACAGCCCCATAATGCTGACAGTCACACTACTCCCCCAATATACAACCAGTGCCCATGATGATGACAGACACACTACTCCCCTAATATAATGCCAGCACCCCATTTTGATGACAGTCATGCTGCTCCCCTAATATACAACCAGTGCCCCATACTGATGACAGTCACACTGCTCCCATACTGCCTCATACCTGTTAGGTGCTCATGTAGGAAGTCGGCTTGTGATCAGTGATTTTTACATTTGCATTATTGTCGGCACCTCATGATTTGTTTACACTGGGAGAAGTGCTGCCAACAGATGAGAGTTTCATGCCCGCAAAACATTGCCATGAGCCAACAACTAACAATCATTCAAAGGCTGATTGAAGGCATATTTACACAGGGTAAACATCAGGGACAAGCTCAGAAATCACAGATTCACCTAATCGTCTGTGGATAGAAAACGCCTATTACTGATAGATGTCGGGGGAGATACAACAACCTTTCTCCGCCAGAATTCTGGGGAAATTTCCGCCTGAAATGTCGAGCGCTACATTTATTACAAGTTTTAAACCATTTTTCTGATACGTACAAAAAGGGCGTGTCCACAGGGAAAGAGGCGTGGCTAGAGAGCACAATAGCGCTTGTACAAGCATCTATGACGCTTGTACAGGCAGATTTACTCTTCAAAAATAGTCTTATAGCGAAAAATCAGCGTCAGACTATTTTTCACTATCCTTCTGATGGGCATAGTGTTATTACGATAGTACCGTCCTTTTAGGAGTTGCCACAATGGGGTTCATTTACTAAAGGTGCGAATCACGCACTTTCGTCCGGTTTCCCAACGATTTCCGATTAACGCCAAATTTCCCCAGGACTTTGGCGCACACGATGCCCCTTGTCTATGGTGATGGTAGAACTGCCTCTCCTCTAGGTGTAGAGGATGCCCCCTGTCTATGGTGATGGTAGAACCACCTCCCCTCTAGGTGTAGAGGATGCCCCCTGTCTATGGTGATGGTAGAGCCTCCTCTCCTCTTGGTGTAGAGGATGCCCCCTGTCTATGGTGATGGTAGAACCTCCTCTCCTCTAGGTGTAGAGGATGCCCCCTGTCTATGGGGATGGTAGAACCACCTCTCCTCTAGGTGTAGAGGATGCCCCCTGTCTATGGTGATGGTAGAACCTCCTCTCCTCTCGGTGTAGAGGATGCCCCCTGTCTATGGTGATGGCAGAACTGCCTCTCCTCTAGATGTAGAGGATGCCCCCTGTCTATGGTGATGGTAGAACCTCCTCTCCTCTAGGTGTAGAGGATGCCCCCTGTCTATGGTTATGGTAGAACCACCTCTCCTCTAGGTGTAAAGGATGCCCCCTGTCTATGGTGATGGTAGAACCTCCTCTCCTCTAGGTGTAGAGGATGCTCCCTGTCTATGGTGATGGTAGAACCACCTCTCCTCTAGGTGTAGAGGATGCCCCCTGTCTATGGTGATGGCAGAACCACCTCTCCTCTAGGTGTACAGGATGCCAACTGTTGATGGCCGTTGTTCCCTAAACTACGATCCGCGGACCATTTTCATCCGACCCCCGCCTCATACAGGGCTTGGAGTGCCAGCGACTCCTGTTGAGCCCCCGGCAGGTCTCCACAGTCGGACAGGGGCCTCAGTCCGTCCGGACAGGAAGCTCCTGCCCGTCACTGTATAGTGCTTGATGCGGCCGATACGGCAGCTCGAGCACTATTACTGCAGGTGGAGCGATATGGCCGGAAGACAACCCCAGCACACATCGCTCCTTGAACCTGGATGCGTGGCCGCGTGATGACGTCATCAAGCGGCCGCGCACCCCTTTCTGTCCGTCAGCAGCCAGAAGAAAGAAGACACGGGAGTATAGTTTTGTTTTTTTAACCAGCAGCAAATAGATTGTGGCGGCATTATGGGGGCATTATACAAAATGATTAATGGTGGAGGGGCATCAGAAAATAATTAATGGTGGAGGGGCATCAGAAAATAATTAATGGTGGAGGGGCATCAGAAAATAATTAATGATGGAGGGGCATCAGAAAATAATTAATGATGGAGGGGCATCAGAAAATAATTAATGGTAGAGGGCAGCATATGAAATAATTAATGGTGGGGGCAGCATAGGAAATAATTAATAGTGGGGGGGCAGCATATGAAATAATTAATGATGGAGGGGCAGTATAGGAAAAAAATAATGTTGGAGGGGCAGCATATGAAAAAATTAATGGTGGGGGGCAGTATAGGAAATAATTAATGGTGGGGGGCAGCATAGGAAATAATTAATGGTGGGGGGCAGCATAGGAAATAATTAATGGTGGAGGGCAGCATAGGAAATAATTAATGGTGGGGGGGCAGCATAGGAAATAATTAATGGTGGGGGGAAGCATAGGAAATAATTAATGGTGGAGGGCAGCATAGGAAATAATTAATGGTGGAGGGGCAGCATATGAAATAATTAATGGTGGGGGGGCAGCATATGAAATAATTAATGGTGGAGGGGCAGCATATGAAATAATTAATGGTGGAGGGGCAGCATATGAAATAATTAATGGTGGAGGGCAGCATAGGAAATAATTAATGGTGGAGGGGCAGCATATGAAATAATTAATGGTGGAGGGGCAGCATAGGAAATAATTAATGGTGGAGGGGCAGCATAGGAAATAATTAATGGTGGAGGGCAGCATAGGAAATAATTAATGGTGGAGGGGCAGCATATGAAATAATTAATGGTGGAAGGGCAGCATATGAAATAATTAATAGTGGGGCAGCATATGAAATAATTATGAGGGGCAGTCTAGTAATTCATGGGGGGGGGGGGGGAGGAGCATTATTCAATAATTAATGGAGAGGGGTCCCCGTATATTTCAAAATTAATTGGGCCAATATGTAAAATAGTTCACAAGGGGGTGCAGTATATTGAATAATTAATTGAGGAGGGCCCAGTGTATTACGGATGCGGTCACATGTACCGCTATTCATTTTTAAACTTTAGTCCGGCCCTCCAATGGTCTGAGAGGGACAGTGAACAGCCCCCTATGTAAAAAGTTTGGGGACCCCTGGTCTATGGTGATGGGAGAACTGCCTCTCCTCTAGGTGAAGAGGACACCCCCTGTCTATGGTGATGGTAGAACCGCCTCTCCTCTAGCTGTAGAGGATGTCCACTATCTATGGCGATGGTAGAACCTCCTCTACTCTAGGATTAGAGGATGCCTCCTGTCTATGGTGATGGTAGAACCACATCTGCTCTAGGTGTAGAGGATGACCCCTGTCTATGGTGATGGTTGAAATGCCTCTCCTCTTGGTGCAGAGGTTTCCTCCTGTACATGGGAATGGTAGAACCGCCTCTCCTCTTGTACTAGAGGATGTCCCCTGTCTATGATGATGGTAGATCCGCCTCTCCTCTAGCTGTAGAGGATGCCCCCTGTCTATGGCGATGGTAAAATCACCTCTCTTCTAGGTGTAGAGGATGCCCCCTGTCTATGGTGATGGTGGAACTGCCTCTCCTCTTGTAGTAGAGGATGTCCCCTGTCTATGGCGATGGTAGAACTGCCTCTCCTCTAGGCATACAGAATGCGAACTGTCTATGGCAATGGTAGAACCGACTCTCCTCTAGGCATACAAGATGCCAACTGTCTATGGTGATGATAGAACCGCCTCTCCTCTAGGTGTAGAGGATGCCCCCTGTCTGTGGTGATGGTAGAACCACCTCTCCTTTAGGCGTAGAGGATGCCCCCTGTCTATGATGATGGTAGAACCTCCTCTCCTCTAGGTGTAGAGGATGCCCCCTGTCTATGGTGATGGTACAACCACCTCTCCTCTAGGTGTAGAGGATGCCCCCTGTCTATGGTAATGGTAGAACCACCTCACCTTTAGGCATAGAGGATGCCCCCTTGTCTATGGTGATGGTAGAACCGCCTCTCCTCTAAGTGTAGAGGATGTCCCCTGTCTATAGCAATGGTAGAACCGCCTCTCCTCTAGGCGTAGAGGATGCCCCCTGTCTATGGCGATGGTAAAACCACCGGTGTAGAGGATGCCCCCTGTCTTTGTTGATGGTTGTACCGCATCTCCTTTAGTTGCAGATGCTGCCCGCTGTCTATAGCAATGGTAGAACCGCCTCTCCTCTTGTAGTAGAGGATGTCCCCTGTCTATGGCGGTGGTAGAACCGCCTCTCCTCTAGGCATACAGAATGCCAACTGTCTATGGTGATGGTAGAACCGCCTCTCTTCTAGGCGTACAGGATGCCAACTGTCTTTGGTGATGGTAGAACCGCCTCTCCTCTAGGTGTAGAGGACGCTTCCTGTCTATGGCGATGGTAGAAACTCCTCTCCTCTAGGTGTAGAGGATGTCCCCTGTCTATGGCTATGGTAGAACCGCCTCTCCTCTAGGTGTAGAGGATGTCCCCTGTCTATGATGATGGTAGAACCGCCTCTCCTCTAGGTCTAGTGGATGCCCCCTGTCTATGGTGATGGTAGAACCACCTCTCCTCTAGGGTAGAGGATGTACCCTGTCTATGGCGACGGTAAAACCACCTCTCCTCTAGGTGTAGAGTATACCCCCTGTCTATGGCGATGGTAAAACCACCTCTCCTCTAGCTGTAGAGGATGCCCCCTGTTTATAGTGATGGTAGAACCACCTCTACTCTTGGTGCAGAGGTTTCCTCCTGTACATGGAGATGGTAGAACCATCTCTCCTCTTGTAGTAGAGGATGCTGTCTGTCTATGGTGATGGTAGAACTGCCTCTCCTCTAGGTGTAGAGGATGCCCCCTGTCTATGGGGATGGTAGAACCACCTCTCCTCTAGGTGTAGAGGATGCCCCCTGTCTATGGTGATGGTAGAACTACCTCTCTTCTAGGTGTAGAGGATGCCCCCTGTCTATGGTGATGGTAGAAGCTCCTCTCCTCTAGGTGTAGAGGATGCCCCCTGTCTATGGTGATGGTAGAACTGCCTCTCCTCTAGGTGTAGAGGATGCCCCCTGTCTATGGGGATGGTAGAACCACCTCTCCTCTAGGTGTAGAGGATGCCCCCTGTCTATGGTGATGGTAGAACTACCTCTCCTCTAGGTGTAGAGGATGCCCCCTGTCTATGGGGATGGTAGAACCACCTCTCCTCTACGTGTAGAGGATGCCCCCTGTCTATGGTGATGGTAGAAGCTCCTCTCCTCTAGGTGTAGAGGATGCCCCCTGTCTATGGTGATGGTATAACCGCCTCTCCTCTAGGTGTAGAGGATGTCCCCTGTCTATGGTGATGGTAGAACCTCTTCTCCTCTAGGTGTAGAGGATGCCCCCTGTCTATGGTGATGGTAGAACTTCCTCTCCTCTAGGTGTAGAGGATGCTCCTGTCTATGGTGATGGTAGAATCGCCTCTCCTCTAGGTGTAGAGGATGCCCCCTGTCTATGGCGATGGTAGAACCGCCTCTCCTCTAGGTGTAGAGGATGCCCCCCTGTCTATGGTGATGGTAGAACCTCCTCTAGGTGTAGAGGATGCCCCCTGTCTATGGTGATGGTAGAGCCGCCTCTCCTCTAGGTGTAGAGGATGCCCCCTGTCTATGGCGATGGTAGAACCTCCTCTCCTCTAGGTGTAGAGGATGCCCCCTGTCTATGGTGATGGTAGAACCATCTCTCCTCTAGGTGCAGAGGATGCCCCCTGTCTATGGTGATGGTAGAACCACCTCTCCTCTAGGTGTAGAGGATGCCCCCTGTCTATGGTGATGGTAGAACCGTCTCTCCTCTAGGTGTAGAGGATGCCCTCTGTCTATGGTGATGGTAGAACCTCCTCTCCTCAAGGCGCAGCAGATGCCCCCTGTCTATGGCGATGGTAGAACCTTCTCTCCTCTAGGTGTAGAGGATGCCCCCTGTCTATGGCGATGGTAGAACCTTCTCTCCTCTAGGCGTACAGGATGCCCACTGTCCATGGTGATGGTAGAATTACCTCTTCTCTAGGTTTTAAGGATGCCCCCTGTCTATGGTGATGGTAGAAAGTCAAAAATTGCATTTTTTTGCCATTTTGAAAAATATAAAAAATTCAATAAAAAGTGATCAAAAGGTTATAAAGTCTTTAATATGGTAGCAATGAAAATGTCATAAAAAGTCGCAAAAATTGACCCCCCCCCCCCCCCCCCACATCTCCAAACACCAAAGTATTAAAAAAGTTATTAGAAGATGGCAGAATATTTTTTTTTTTTTTTGTACAGGAGGTTTTAATTTTTGTAAATGAATGAAAACATTATAAAACCTATACAAATTTGTTATCCCCATAATCGTACCGACCCAAAGAATAAAGTAGACCAGTCATTTGGGGTGACAGAGTGAAAGCCGTAAAATCCAAGCCCACAAGAAAACGATGCAAATGCGTTTTTTTCACCATTTTCACTGCATTTGGAATTTTTTTCCTGCTTCCCGGTACACGGCATGGAATATTAAATACCGTCACTATGAAGTGCAATTTGTTACGCAGAAAATAAGCTATCACACAGCTCTTTACGTGTAAAAATAAAAAGTTTTAGATTTTTGAAGGTGGGGAGTGAAAAATGAAACCACAAAAACGAAAAAAGGGCTGCGGCGGGAAAGGGTTAGCAGGCAGCTGCTAGTATCGCATTTGCAGCGCAACAGTTAGGGATTTTATCATATGAATCCTTCACCAATGTCACAACCTCTTGCCACATCTATATAATTCACTAATACTAATGTACGGTCTGAGAAGTGATGTCCACTAGGTCTTATTTTCAGGAGAGGCCTTATATTTCTAAGGTTGAACAAAATTGTACTAAGTCTTTTTTTGGGGGGATGTCCTATTTTAGGGGGGGATGTCCCATTTTAGGGGAAACAGGGTAATAGAAACTGCAGAATACTAACCACTTCAGCCATTATAGTAGATTTGCTTTAGAAAGGTACTTGAGCGCCACCTACTGCAAAAATACAATGTAACAAGCTGAAGTCTAAAGGAAATCTAGCATTTGTTTTCATGCATTATGAACCAGACATACGTACCTTGAGAATGCTGTAGCTAAATTGATACAGGCACATATCTTGTTTAATAACTATGCTGAGTGTTTTTTCCAAAAAAACAATTAGAGCATCCAGGACCTTGGGAAAGCTGGATCATTTCAGCCTGCCGTTGATAAACGCATTACACAGAGTTTTCTGAACAGTCCAGACAGGACTAATCAACCTGAGCTGGATCACTCTTACACAGCAACAGGGGACTGGCGCAGCGATTGATTACTTCTGCCTCTCAGGGATAACAGTGATTATATCATTCTCTGGTGCAGTGCATAACTAATGTGAGAGGAAAAGTGCCGAACCAGGCAAAGAAGAGAGAGAGCTTCATTATCATAATTTTATTATTGTTTTTTTTTTCTGCAAAACCACTAAGCTCTTAGATTAAACAAGATAATTGTCAGTGTAGCTACAGATTTCTCAAGGTATGTTTGGTTCATAATGCATGAAATCAAATGGTAGATTTCCTTTAAAGGAAACCTATCGTGAGGAATCTACTATCAGAAGTAGATCTGAGGGTAGCTTCCTCCTGACTGCCTCTGCCTGTATCTGTAATTTAATAATCATATTATTTTAGTTTTGCAGGGCATGGAGGTGGCGATCGTTGCCATGGCAACCCTGAGGTCCAATAAGTACCACAGGGCTTCCTTCAGTAGCAGACTGTTACGATCAGGCTTACAGCACGATCTAACAATGCTGCTGTCAGCCTATGCAGAATTAGTGATTTTTTTAACCACCACCAAAAAAGAGTGAATAAAATCTGATAATTAGCTATTGAACCCCCCAGAAATTATGTGCGTGAAAAGTAGATCTCATCCACATAAAAAAACAATCCCCCCCATGTCCAAGTTACAAAAATATAAACATTTTATAGGTTGTAAAATGTGACAATGCATCAACACATTACACAGGGGAGCTTGGAATTATAAACAGCAGTTAGTCAAGCATGACTAATCAACCTGAGCTGGATCACTCATACACAGCAGCTGGAGGATGGTGCAGCAATTGATTATTCTGTCTGGCAGGGAGAAAAGTGATTGCATCATCATCTCCTGCAGAGAAAAACTCTCCTGCTATGAGAAGCACGGAAGCAAGCGCTGAACCAGCCATCGAAGGGGCAGAGCTTCATTATCATGTGTTGAGGAAAAGTAGATGGTAGCAAATACTAAGAATAAATAGGTTTACCATAAAATACATCACCCAACATCACCTAGATTCGTACAATAGAGCTGGTCACTCTCTACTAGGGGTCAGACTAGGGGGTCAGATACCCGTCCTGTCGCGATCCCAGAGGTGCGTTGTCCGACGAAGATTCGGAGTTGCCAGGATTCACTAAGATCGTGCGCCCGAGATCCTGCATGTGTCGCTTCCCCGCTGAGGTCCACCTGAGTTCACCTTCTTCTTCCCGGTGTATGTGAGTGCACGTCTTGCGATACAATTTGAAATGTTAAATCACGCGCATTGTCCGAATCCGTCGGATCGTCTGACGACCCGCCCCCCCCCCCCGATTTGGGT
Organism: Engystomops pustulosus; assembly: GCF_040894005.1. Taxonomy (NCBI): domain Eukaryota; kingdom Metazoa; phylum Chordata; class Amphibia; order Anura; family Leptodactylidae; genus Engystomops; species Engystomops pustulosus. The sequence goes on along the minus strand of NC_092421.1, from coordinate 21,949,408 downwards.
CGCATGAAAACCGTCGCGATTGCGGCAAAATTCGATCGTGTGCGCCAAAAACCCCAGTTAAATGCGGCGCAAAACAGAAAAAGTCGGCAAACCCGGCCAAAAATGCGGTCCGTGGACCCTTAGTAAATGTGCCCCAAAGTGTTAAGGCTCGTAATGCCGCGCTGAGCAGGCCATCACACTAGGTATGCTGAAAACAATGGGAAAGTAGGGAGCTGTCTCCTCCCTGCTCCACCATCGAGCCTGTGCCACTGCCGTGTGCAGCAGAAAGCTGTCCCATAGATAACATGTCTGCAGTTTATAATTACGGCAATGGCTAACTAACTTTTTTTAACCAATTGCTATTATGAATGGAAGTGCATATGTCCATAATTTTAATAATGTATGCAGGAAGCCTTACTAGGCATTTCAGCTGTAACTTAATAGCCATTGGATTCATATAGCTCAGTGATGGCGAACCTATGGCACTGGTGACAGAGGTGGCACTCAGAGCCCTTTCTGTGGGCACCCAGGCCATCAGTCCAGGACAGAGTTCACCAAACAGGAACAAATTCATTAAATCTTCCTGCAGTCCTAGGCAACTCATGAGATGCTGCGCTCAGCACTATTTTACAGCGACACTTCATTGACTGTTTGGAACTGCTTGAGAAGTGAGAAGGTGTTGAAAGAAGTGAATTATCTTTGGAGGTCCCCCTGCTGGACCCATCATTCTTTCTAAACAGAGAGAAGCTACAAAGATAGTCTGAATTTGCCCACCTTGATTCAATTGTATTGGTGGCCTCAGGCGGATGATACAATTAAAGAAGTGGAAGAACCGTTAGCAATAAGTTACTATTTAAAATGGCACATTGGCACATCAGGGTAAATAAGTGGATTTTGGTTGTAGTTTGGGCACTCGGTCTCTAAAAGGTTCGCCAACACTGATATAGCTGAACTACATGGTACAAGTGTATAATCAATACTGTATAATATGCTGCCATGGGCTTTTGTATTGAGACACATGTAGTTCTGTATAATTTTCTCTTCCTCCTTTTACTTGATTTCCACTGAGAAAAAAGAAATAAGCATTAAAGGAAATCTACCATCAGGATCATGGTTTATAAACTAAGTACACTTACATGCTGGTGTGCGCCCCCTTTATCAGGATCTGCTCTTCTTTTAACTTCTTATGCTTATGATTTTTAAGAAAATATGCTTTAAAAACTATGTAAAATGACCTTGAGGGGCTCCAGGCTTTATTAACTTCTATGGAGCATGGAGCCCCTCAGGCTCATTTTGAAGCCGTTTTTTGTAAAAACAAAGGCATATAAAGCTTAAAGAAGAGTGGGTCCTGACAAAGGGGCCACACACCCGCATGTAAGTGTGCTTGGTTTATAATCCATAATCCTGATCAGAGCCGGATCATAGGGGGGGCTCGCGGGGCGAGTGCCCGGGGCCCCCACCACTTCACCTTTAAAGGGGCCCCCACCAAATTGGGGCGATTCGGGCGGTCGCATGGCCGCCCGAATCGCCAACAGTATATTCGTTGCCGGGCTTCCCGGGCTGCGGGCCATATGCCACTGGTATGTCTGCCTTAAATCTATGGCAGAGCGAGGGAACAATAAGTTCCCTGCTCTGCCATAGACGATCGAAATAAATAAAGATGGCGGCGCCCTGCCGCTCGGTGACGACGCAGAGTGTGACGTCACCGCGTGTGACGTCACCGTGCCGCGACTCACGGCGCGTCTGTAGCAGGGCGCCGCCATCTTTGTTTACATCCATCCGACACCGCGAGGGAGGATGAGGACGGCGCGCATCCTGGGAACTATGGAGGGTGAGTACAATTTTAGTATTTTATGTAGGACTGTATATAGTTGTTATTGGGGGATTGTATATAATTATTATCGGGGGGGGGGGGATATAGCAATAATAGGAATGTGTATATAGTTATTATGGGGGTATATAGCAATAATAGGAATGTGTATATAGTTATTATGGGGGGGGGGTGTATATAGCAATAATAGGAATGTGTATATAGTTAGTATGGGGGGGTATATAGCAATAATAGGAATGTGTATATAGTTATTATGGGGGGTGTATATAGCAATAATAGGAATGTGTATATAGTTATTATGGGGGGGGGGGGTATATAGCAATAATAGGAATGTGTATATAGTTAGTATGGGGGGGTATATAGCAAAAATAGGAATGTGTATATAGTTATTATGGGGGGTGTATATAGCAATTATAGGAATGTGTATATAGTTATTATGGGGGGTGTATATAGCAATAATAGGAATGTTTATATAGTTATTATGGGGGGGGGGTGTATATAGCAATTATAGGAATGTGTATATAGTTAGTATGGGGGGTATATAGCAATAATATGAATGTGTATATAGTTATTATAGGGGGTGTGTATATAGTTATAGGGGAGCTGTATATAGTGATTGCTGGGGGAGCTGTATACAGTGGTTGCTGGGGGAGCTGTATATAGTGATTGCTGGGGGAGCTGTATATAGTGATTGCTGGGGGAGCTGTTTATAGTGATTGCTGGGGGAGCTGTATACAGTGATTGCTGGGGGAGCTGTATATAGTGATTGCTGGGGGAGCTGTATATAGTGATTGCTGGGGGAGCTGTATATAGTGATTGCTGCGAGAGCTGTATATAGTGATTGCTGGAGGAGCTGTATACAGTGATTGCTGGGGGAGCTGTATATAGTGATTGCTGGGGGAGCTGTATATAGTGATTGCTGGGGGAGCTGTATATAGTGATTGCTGCGAGAGCTGTATATAGTGATTGCTGGGGGAGCTGTATATAGTGATTGCTGGAGGAGCTGTATACAGTGATTGCTGGGGGAGCTGTATATAGTGATTGCTGGGGTAGCTGTATATAGTGATTGCTGGGGGAGCTGTATATAGTGATTGCTGGGGGAGCTGTATACAGTGATTGCTGGGGGAGCTGTATATAGTGATTGCTGGGGAGGCTGTATATAGTGATTGCTGGGAGAGCTGTATATAGTGATTGCTGGGGGAGCTGTATACAGTGATTACTGGGGGAGCTATTTACAGTGATTACTGGGGGCTGTATATAGTGATTGCTGGGGGAGCTGTATACAGTGATTACTGGGGGCTGTATATAGTGATTGCTGGGGTAGCTGTATATAGTGATTGCTGGGGGAGCTGTATATAGTGATTGCTGGGGGAGCTGTATACAGTGATTACTGGGGGAGCTGTATATAGTGATTACTGGGGGCTGTATATAGTAATTGCTGGGGGAGCTGTATATAGTGATTGCTGTGGGAGCTGTATATAGTGATTGCTGGGGGAGCTGTATATAGTGATTGCTGGGGGAGCTGTATACAGTGATTGCTGGGGGAGCTGTATACAGTGATTGCTGGGGGAGCTGTATACAGTGATTGCTGGGGGAGCTGTATATAGTGATTGCTGGGGGAGCTGTATACAGTGATTGCTGGGGGATCTGTATATAGTGATTGCTGGGGGAGCTGTATACAGTGATTGCTGGGGGAGCTGTATATAGTGATTGCTGGGGAGGCTGTATATAGTGATTGCTGGGGGAGCTGTATACAGTGATTACTGGGGGAGCTATTTACAGTGATTACTGGGGGCTGTATATAGTGATTGCTGGGGTAGCTGTATATAGTGATTGCTGGGGGAGCTGTATATAGTGATTGCTGGGGGAGCTGTATACAGTGATTACTGGGGGAGCTGTATATAGTGATTACTGGGGGCTGTATATAGTAATTGCTGGGGGACCTGTATATAGTGATTGCTGTGGGAGCTGTATATAGTGATTGCTGGGGGAGCTGTATATAGTGATTGCTGGGGGAGCTGTATACAGTGATTGCTGGGGGAGCTGTATACAGTGATTGCTGGGGGAGCTGTATACAGTGATTGCTGGGGGAGCTGTATATAGTGATTGCTGGGGGAGCTGTATATAGTGATTGCTGGGGGAGCTGTATATAGTGATTGCTGGGGGAGCTGTATATAGTGATTGCTGGGGGAGCTGTATACAGTGATTGCTGGGGGAGCTGTATACAGTGATTGCTGGGGGATCTGTATATAGTGATTACTGGGGGAGCTGTATATAGTGATTGCTGGGGGCGCTGTATACAGTGATTGCTGCGGGAGCTGTTCCCTGTCTGGACTACATTCAATGGGGGCCTCCACCATATTTTGCGCCCAGGGGCCCCCACCAACCTTAATCCGGCCCTGATCCTGATGGTAGATGTCCTTTAACATACATTGTTAGAACACATGTGGAACCCATGTACCACTAGAGGGCACTAGAGATTTATTTAAAGCGAAAAAAACAAAGCAAACTGAATACTTCCTCTATTTCTTCTTCTATAGTTTCCTGCAAATTATCAACAAAAATAAATACACCATAAAAGCACCATATAAGTCAAAATCAGATGTTTTTTTTTTGTTTACGTTAACTGATATCAGAAAGATTTGGAAGGGATTGATTCCTACTTTGATGAAAGAGCCGAGAAATTATTGATCTATAGTTTTGGATGAATAATTGCATCTAAAATCCAATAAATGCAATGGTCCTAAACAAACATTCCCTGTGATTCTGTAATTGCATGAAGCTAATGCTAATGCAGACCATTAATTGGACGACCATGTGGCTAATATTAGCAATGAATCTAGTAGATTGGGCACTGCCCCCCTCTCTGTTTTGGCTAGCAGAATTGTGTCATTAGCAGAACCAACCCTCTATCATATCAATATGCCCTAACAAGGCTTATAGAACAGTGTCCTATGTGGAAAAATCCTCTCGGGTTTTCATTCAATAACATAATTGAATTCTGGTTCTCTTTTATATGTTTATGAAAAGAATGCTAAGGATGACAATTTCAGATCTAACTTCTTTAACCCTGTCAATAAGAACCATGTACATTAGGTTTTGAGTGTAGTAATATCCTTTCAAAGTATTTTATTGATATTAGCTATGATAGAGCAACACAAAGTATTAGAATGATAAGTGAATGGCAATGCAATATTCGGGTCCGGGTCCTCGCAAACGGACACAGACTTTAGCAAAAAGTCTGTGTTAGGGTGATGGCACACGTGGCGTTTTTAACGCGTTTTGGCACGTTTTTAAGCAGTCTGTTAAAAAACCTATTCGTTAAAAAACGCATGCATTTTTGAAAAAAGCATGCGTTTTTGGAAAACACATCCGTTTTCGACAGGTTTGACCAATTATCTTAATTGAAACTGGTCAAAAACATGTGTTTTTTGACGGACTGCTTAAAAGAGGGCCAAAAACGCGTTCAAGACGCCAAGTGTGCCATCATAGTCCTGATATTTATATTTTGGTTGTCCCTGGAAACAACCATAATCTTCTATGGCATGGGGGAGGGGCGGAGGCAGGAAGCACAATAGTTACACCATATTTTATGTATAGCATATTTGCCCCCAATATATATGCTCAGCGTATACATAGATTTTGCTGCACAGTATATGTTATTTACTATGCAAAAAGCAGAATGGGAAAACTTCTTTTTATACTTCTGCCTCCTGCTGAGCAACGTTCACGCTCAGCAGAGGCCATTGAACTCTTTAGGGGGCAGATGTGCAGCAGCCTATGCCCAAGGAGATCCCCATATAAGGACATCCCGGGGAAATAATATCCGAACATCACAATAGCCAATTTCTGGTTGCCACCGATGTTCACTCCTCTTCGCACATTCAGGGGGGTGGAGGAGGCATCGGGGGAAGTATGCCACTATATAAGCAGATAGTGGGATACATCTGTTCAATGCTATGTAAGGTCACTACGGGAATCCTCTTGACGTGTCCATACAACCTATGGCAAATATGTGGTGTGAATTTAACCTTAACATGCCCAATCTCTATTTCTCTCAAATCCTCCCTGCTTCCTACGCATTAGATAATCCCCCAGTCGCTTGTTCAAATTGACTATTATGTCATATATACAGGCACCATTATAGTAACCTCTATATTCTGATGTTAAACATGTTGGGACCATTTCCTCTTGTAATTTTCCTAATGTTAGACTTATATCATGGTTCTATTTTCAAAGAACATCTGCAACAAACAAATGACTTTAACAAATATAATGGGAAGGTAGAACATAGATGTAGTAGAAATCCCTTTCAGGTCATTGCTGTCGTTCAATAAAAGAAGTCAAGTGATAAGATTGCTGTCACCGGAAGGATTTCACAAGATCTTATCTGTACTGTGTGCCACACAAATGTTTCATGTACAAATAGTAAAGACACACTGTAGAAAATAATAGCCATTTAACTCTTTCCAGTCACATACTGGGGCCCATTCACTAAACTCAGTAAAAACTGCACTATGTGCAGAGGGCGCCAGATTTATGATTTCTGGCACCCGTTCTTCATGAATCTGGCGCTCCCTGCACTGCCCCGACAGAGCGCACCACCTTTTTTTTGGACACCTTTTGCACCTTTTGCACAGACTTTGCACGATAAATGTGGCGCACAGTCCGACTGCACCAGAACGCCAATTTGAGTGACAACATTTGTGAAGAATGTAACACAAAAGGGTTGCGTGCTACATATATGTGGCGCACACACTTCCTAAATACATGTGTCAGTATTTTGCATATAAAAGTGTTTTACAAGCAGTGTGCATATAAAAGAATGTCCAAAATCCGCTGGAAAACTGGCACAGGAACCTTAGTAAATGTGCCCCACTGGGGCACATTTACTTACCCATTCCTTGGAGTTCACAGAAAGTGCATTGTCCATGTATTATGCACTGTGCTGCGATTCACTTAGATCGTGCGCCCGATATCTTGAATGTGTCGCTTCCCCGCTCAGGTCCGCCGGAGTGCACCTTCTTCCTGGTGCATGTAAGTGCATTATCTTTCAACACAATTTGAATCTTAAATACCGTGCTCAGTCCCAATCAGTCGGATCGTCCGACGGCCAGCCTCTTGATTTCTGTCGCATGAAAGCCAGCACAGTCACGCCAAAACCAGATCACGTGCGACACAATCCCAGCACAAATACCTGTCAAAGCTGCTGAAATCCCGAAATTGGCAAACAGTCCGACGAAAGTCCGCTCCGCGACCCTTAGCAAATAGGCCCCATTGTGTTTTAGGTAACAGTAGATGAGTCACAATGTCATATAATAATGAAACTGCAAGATCTGCCTCACATATGAAATGAAAAATGAGGTGACAGATTGCGGATAAATGCAGTGACAGCGTGCTTGCCTCCCAGTATAGCTCTCCATGAATGTGGAAATTTCGCATTCTATTTTTATTCCAGTGATTCGATGTATTCTTCAGTGGACTAAAATTTTACTAACGCCTTAAACGCTACAATATTAAAAACCAACAGGAAGCCAATTAAACCTTCTTGACTCTGCCAACTAGGCAGGTGTCCAAGGTAGAACAGGTGCGATGTACAATGTATTCCTGACAGCTGTCCAAAGCCCTACAGATATGTAGAGACCCGACCCTGGAATTCATGTATAATTGAAAAGCATTTACATTTTGAGCAGCCAATAGTAACTATTCTATTTATATCATGTAATATAGCCTAAGTCACTGATGTTATTCTCTGTTACAGATGTGGGGCTCATGAATGATACTAAAGGAGTAGATTCTATAGATCAGTGATGGCAAACCTTTTAGAGACCGAGTGCCCAAAATACAACAAAGACTTATTTATCGCAAAGTGCCAACACAGAAATTTAATTTGTGATTTATACTCCCTTCTCTGTCACAGTTTTCATTGATACCAGCAACCTGAGGACACCAATAAAGCAGAAAATAGTCCCAGGTAGAGCTGTCACTTTAAAATAGCTCTGTGCACAGCAAGTCCTGGGCTGTCTGGGACTGCAGGAAGATACCTGGAGTCATCGCTGGTGATGGCCTGAGTGCCCACAGAAAGGGCTCCGAGTGCCACCTCTGGCACCAGTGCCATAGGTTAGCCATCACTGCTATAGATCATATTTGTCTGCAGAATAGACCTGTGAGAATAGTCACCTCACATGGTTGGATTGGCCACCGGAGAACCAGGGTGTCCTCACCAGGGTTGTTTTATACATATGATGGGCTTCCAAGTTCTAGCAGAAGGCATATCTGTTGGCAGCTGACTTGTACTTTCTTTGGATACAAGGGCTACTTATATAGGATGATTGGTAAATACCTATGTGTCAGCCATTATCATAATAATAGCGCCTACAGATTACGCAGCGCTGCACAAAGCATGTCAAATTGTTCCCTGTCCCCATGGGGCTCAGAATCTAAACAACCTAACAGCATGTTTTTGGAGTGTGGGAGGAAACCAGTGTACCTGGAGGAAACCCACGCAAACACGGAGAGAAAACATACAAACTCTTTGCAGATGTTGACCCAGGACCCCAGCGCTACAAGGCAGAAGTGCTACCCACTCAACCACTGTGCCGCCCATTATCATGGGTATTGACCCTTCCCAGCCCAGTAATACGAGCCTACCACCACCCAATGACTGCATGTACCAAACCCTTACTTAAAACTTTTCTTTTTAGGGGGTGGGTTTTTTAGTTTTAGTCATTTTAGTGGCTAGCACTTAGATCTAGCTTTAGTAATCTGCATCTTTTGTAAAATACAGACTCTGGTAATTACTATGGACACAAAGCTGAAAAGAAAGAAACACACAATTATGTAATTTAATTTTAACATTACCACAGATATCCCTGTTTATTAAAAAAAACAAATCTGGTCCAACATAATCTAAGAAATCCTCAAGTAGTCCTTAACAAGTGCGTCCCTTAAGAAAAAGGAAAAAAACCATTATTACACAAATTGGGACTTATTTACTAAGGGTCGCGGACCGCACTTTCGTCGGACGGTGCGCTGTTTTCAGGATTTCAGCAGCTTTGACAGGTATTTATCAGGGGTTTGTGCTGGGATTGTATTGCACATGAGCGGATTGTGGCGCGTCTGCACAATTGGGGCGGATGATCCGACTGATTCGGATTTAGCGTGGGATTTAACTTTCAAATTGTGTCACAAGACAATGCACTTACATGCACCAGGAAGAAGAAGGTGAACTCCGCCGGACCTGACGGGGAAGGGACACATACATGATATTGGGCGCACGATCTTAGTGAATCGCGGCAGAGTACATTATCGTTGGACAATGCACTTTTTGTGAACTCCTCGGACCGGGTAAGTAAATGTGCCCCATAAAACAATCATGATACTGACCTGTCTGTAATATTATACTATCCTCCACTGTATTGATTACTTTACAGCGCGTAATATCATCTGCAAATATCAAAATTTAACTCATGAATAAAATTATTAGCTGTGTAAATCAGATATCTGCTGTGAGGGTTGATTTGTTGTGTAGGCATAAGGCATAAAAAAGCACATGAGATGCTGGCAGATGATTTTTTTCTTCTGTAAATTTGTTGCTTTATTTATTTTGCATTAATCTGCAGTTAAATCCTGTATTAGAGCACAGAACTGAACTCATTGGAAAAGATCCACAATCCTTTTCATCAAAAACATTCAAAGGTTCATCTGAATTCTTATAAAGCAGTGGGATCTCATATGTCACGTTACTGCTATTCTGCTGATTGACTATTCATAGAGGTGCAATGTCTCTATTCCCACCATATACATGTACTGTATATTCATTAGAAATGTTGCAATGCGTCTCTGAGATGTGTTTACAGAAAAAAAATTCTAGAAGAAACTGTTACAATTTCAAGGCTACACTATAATAGCTATCATCCAAGGAAAGGCAACTCATGTGGTCAGCTCCTGACATCTGCATCAAATATTAAACTAAACATAGTCTTTAAAGGGAACCCGTCATGAGGATTTAGGCCCATAGATCTGTTATGCAGCATAGTGTCAGCATCACAATGGGGCTCATTTACTAAGGGCCCCGTGGCCCGAACTTTCGTCGGACATCCTGACGATTTCCATTTTGCGCCGCTGGGACATGGGATTTAAAAGGGTTTTTTGGCACATGTGATCGGATTTGGCGCAATCGAGCCCGCTTTCATGTGACAGAAATCGGGGGGGGGGGGGGTCAGACTATCCGACGGATTCGGACAAACCGCGGAATTTAGCTTCAAAATTGTGTCGCAAGCCAAGGACTTACATGCACAGGGAGGAAGATGGTAAGCTCCGGCGGACCTCAGCGGGTAAGCGACAGATATCAGGCGCATAACCTGAGTGAATCGTGGCAGAGTGCATTCCGGACGGACAATGCACTTTCGGGAACTCCGAGGGACCGGGTAAGTGAATGTGCCCCAATGTCCTTATATGTTCTGGAAGTATTACACTGAAATAGATCTTTGAATATTGGATGTAAATTACCAGTACCTAGTCCCAGGGGCAGACATGAATTATTCTAGGATGTCCTCTCCTGGCATATTGATGTCCCATAATCCAAGTATATCATCACAAGTCTGCTGAAGGTAGATAATGATGATGAACTTAATCCAAAATGCTACAAATATATCACCCACCATTTTGACTGTGGGGTCCATGTTTATACAGTGTAATACAGGCAGTCCACGGGTTACGTACAGGATAGGTTTCATAGGTTTGAATTTGAAGTTGAATTTGTATGTAAGTTGAAACTATATATTTCATAATTGTAGTTCCAGAGACAATTGGGACAATATTCAAATTTTGTTGCTGTAATGGGACCAAAGATTATCAATAAAGCTTCATTTGTCTGTCTTTGCTTTGAACTGCTGTTGCAGAGTTAGTGTGTGGGAATACCATAGGGCAGTGATTGCTAACATATGGCACTGGTGCCAGAGGTGGCACTCAGAGCCCTTTCTGTGGGCACTAAGGCCATTGCCAGAGAGGACTCCAGGTATCTTCCTGCAGTTCCAGATAGCCCAGGACTTGCTGTGCACAGAGGTTTTTTTGAAGTGACAGCTCTACCTGGGACTATTTTTTGCTATATGGGTGCCTCAGGGTGCTTGTATCAATGAAAACTGTGACAGAGAAGGGAGTATAAATCACAAATTAAATTTCTGTGTTGGCACTTTGCGATAAATAAGTGGGTCTTTGTTGAAGTTTTGGCACTCGGTCTCTAAAAGGTTTGCCATCACTGCCATAGGGGAACACAACCTATGGCCTGCAAAGCCTCAAGTTGCTTGCCACAAACTCTCCAGCCAGACACAAACCATAACTCATGAAAGCAATCATTGGTACAGGAGCCCGGGTGGCAGTAATAACATTGTACTTGTACTTGTACTCACTGCTCCCAAATCCCCTCCTCCTGCTCTCCTCTGGCTCCTGAAGTAGGAAGTATGCAATGGTGTCAGGAGCCAGAGTAACACAGCAGTTAAAGACCTGGGATTGGTGAATAGATGTACTAACCTCTCCTGCTCCAAGTGCTGCTCTGGTTCCTGATGCTTGTAGTATGTACCATGATCAGGACTCAGAGCTGCGTAGGGCAAGGATCAAAAAAGATCCAGTGTGGCGCAGGGAGTAGAAGAGGAGCTGGACAGGTGAGTATTTATTTTCTTATTTGTTTGTCTGCTCAAGGGTCTCAATTACTATGGTCTGCTATGCAGTTTCAGTTATTATCATCTGCTCTGGGGTCTCAATTACTATTGTGTGCTCTGAGGTTTCTATTATTAATTTTCTGGTTTGGGCACTGCATTTATTGACCGGTCCAGAGGCTGTATTATTATTTATGTGCTTGTCTGGGGTCTGTATTATTATTATTTGCTTGTCTGGGGTCTGTAGTGTTATTATTTGCTTGTCTGGGGTCTGTATTATTATTATTTGCTTGTCTGGGGTCTGTATTATTATTATTTGCTTGTCTGGGGTCTGTATTATTATTATTAGCTTGTCTGGGGTCTGTATTATTATTATTTGCTTGTCTGGAGTCTGTATTATTATTATTTGCTTGTCTCGGGTCTGTATTATTATTATTTGCCTTGTCTGGGGTCTGTATTATTATGTATGTGCTTGTCTGGGGTCTGTATTATTATTATTTGCTTGTCTGGGGTCTGTATTATTATTATTTGCTTGTCTGGAGTCTGTATTATTATTATTTGCTTGTCTGGGGTCTGTATTATTATTATTAGCTTGTCTGGGGTCTGTATTATTATTATTTGCTTGTCTGGGGTCTGTATTATTATTATTTGCTTGTCTGGGGTCTGTATTATTATTATTTGCTTGTCTGGGGTCTGTATTATTATGTATGTGCTTGTCTGGGGTCTGTATTATTATTATTTGCTTGTCTGGGGTCTGTATTATTATTATTTGCTTGTCTGGGGTCTGTATTATTATTATTTGCTTGTCTGGGGTCTGTATTATTATTATTTGCTTGTCTGGGGTCTGTATTATTATTTATTTGCTTGTCTGGGGTCTGTATTATTATTATTTGCCTTGTCTGGGGTCTGTATTATTATTATTTGCTTGTCTGGGGTCTGTATTATTATTATTTGCTTGTCTGGGGTCTGTATTATTATTATTTGCCTTGTCTGGGGTCTGTATTATTATTATTATTATTTGCTTGTCTGGGGTCTGTATTATTATTTATTTGCTTGTCTGGGGTCTGTCTTATTATGATTTGCCTTGTCTGGGGTCTGTATTATTATTATTTGCTTGTCTGGGGTCTGTATTATTATTATTTGCTTGTCTGGGGTCTGTATTATTATTATTATTTGCTTGTCTGGGGTCTGTATTATTATTTATTTGCTTGTCTGGGGTCTGTCTTATTATGATTTGCCTTGCTGGGGTCTGTATTATTATTTATTTGCTTGTCTGGGGTCTGTATTATTATTTATTTGCTTGTCTGGGGTCTGTATTATTATTTATTTGCTTGTCTGGGGTCTGTATTATTATTTATTTGCTTGTCTGGGGTCTGTATTATTATTATTATTTGCTTGTCTGGGGTCTGTAGTGTTATTATTTGCTTGTCTGGGGTCTGTATTATTATTATTTGCTTGTCTGGGGTCTGTATTATTATTATTTGCTTGTCTGGGGTCTGTATTATTATTATTAGCTTGTCTGGGGTCTGTATTATTATTATTTGCTTGTCTGGGGTCTGTATTATTATTATTTGCTTGTCTGGGGTCTGTATTATTATTATTTGCTTGTCTGGGGTCTGTATTATTATGTATGTGCTTGTCTGGGGTCTGTATTATTATTATTTGCTTGTCTGGGGTCTGTATTATTATTATTTGCTTGTCTGGGGTCTGTATTATTATTGTTTGCTTGTCTGGGGTCTGTATTATTATTATTTGCTTGTCTGGGGTCTGTATTATTATTATTTGCTTGTCTGGGGTCTGTATTATTATTTATTTGCTTGTCTGGGGTCTGTATTATTATTATTATTTGCTTGTCTGGGGTCTGTATTATTATTTATTTGCTTGTCTGGGGTCTGTCTTATTATGATTTGCCTTGCTGGGGTCTGTATTATTATTTATTTGCTTGTCTGGGGTCTGTATTATTATTTATTTGCTTGTCTGGGGTCTGTATTATTATTTATTTGCTTGTCTGGGGTCTGTATTATTATTTATTTGCTTGTCTGGGGTCTGTATTATTATTTATTAGCTTGTCTGGGGTCTGTATTATTATTATTATTTGCTTGTCTGGGGTCTGTAGTGTTATTATTTGCTTGTCTGGGGTCTGTATTATTATTATTTGCTTGTCTGGGGTCTGTATTATTATTATTTGCTTGTCTGGGGTCTGTATTATTATTATTAGCTTGTCTGGGGTCTGTATTATTATTATTTGCTTGTCTGGGGTCTGTATTATTATTATTTGCTTGTCTGGGGTCTGTATTATTATTATTTGCTTGTCTGGGGTCTGTATTATTATGTATGTGCTTGTCTGGGGTCTGTATTATTATTATTTGCTTGTCTGGGGTCTGTATTATTATTATTTGCTTGTCTGGGGTCTGTATTATTATTATTTGCTTGTCTGGGGTCTGTATTATTATTATTTGCTTGTCTGGGGTCTGTATTATTATTATTTGCTTGTCTGGGGTCTGTATTATTATTTATTTGCTTGTCTGGGGTCTGTATTATTATTTATTTGCTTGTCTGGGGTCTGTATTATTATTATTTTCCTTGTCTGGGGTCTGTATTATTATTATTTGCTTGTCTGGGGTCTGTATTATTATTATTTGCTTGTCTGGGGTCTGTATTATTATTATTTGCTTGTCTGGGGTCTGTATTATTATTATTTGCTTGTCTGGGGTCTGTATTATTATTTATTTGCTTGTCTGGGGTCTGTCTTATTATGATTTGCCTTGTCTGGGGTCTGTATTATTATTATTTGCTTGTCTGGGGTCTGTATTATTATTATTATTTGCTTGTCTGGGGTCTGTATTATTATTTATTTGCTTGTCTGGGGTCTGTCTTATTATGATTTGCCTTGCTGGGGTCTGTATTATTATTTATTTGCTTGTCTGGGGTCTGTATTATTATTTATTTGCTTGTCTGGGGTCTGTATTATTATTTATTTGCTTGTCTGGGGTCTGTATTATTATTTATTTGCTTGTCTGGGGTCTGTATTATTATTTATTAGCTTGTCTGGGGTCTGTATTATTATTATTATTTGCTTGTCTGGGGTCTGTAGTGTTATTATTTGCTTGTCTGGGGTCTGTATTATTATTATTATTATTTGCTTGTCTGGGGTCTGTATTATTATTATTTGCTTGTCTGGGGTCTGTATTATTATTATTTGCCTTGTCTGGGGTCTGTATTATTATTATTTGCTTGTCTGGGGTCTGTATTATTATTATTTGCTTGTCTGGGGTCTGTATTATTATTATTATTTGCTTGTCTGCGGTCTGTATTATTATTATTTGCTTGTCTGGGGTCTGTATTATTATTATTATTATTTGCTTGTCTGGGGTCTGTATTATTATTATTTGCTTGTCTGGGGTCTGTATTATTATTATTTGCCTTGTCTGGGGTCTGTATTATTATTATTTGCTTGTCTGGGGTCTGTATTATTATTATTTGCTTGTCTGGGGTCTGTATTATTATTATTTGCTTGTCTGGGGTCTGTATTATTATTATTTGCTTGTCTGGGGTCTGTATTATTATTATTTGCTTGTCTGGGGTCTGTATTATTATTATTTGCCTTGTCTGGGGTCTGTATTATTATTATTTGCTTGTCTGGGGTCTGTATTATTATTATTTGCCTTGTCTGGGGTCTGTAGTGTTATTATTTGCTTGTCTGGGGTCTGTATTATTATTATTTGCCTTGTCTGGGGTCTGTATTATTATTATTTGCTTGTCTGGGGTCTGTATTATTATTATTTGCCTTGTCTGGGGTCTGTAGTGTTATTATTTGCTTGTCTGGGGTCTGTATTATTATTATTTGCCTTGTCTGGGGTCTGTATTATTATTATTATTATTTGCTTGTCTGGGGTCTGTATTATTATTATTTGCCTTGTCTGGGGTCTGTATTATTATTATTTGCTTGTCTGGGGTCTGTATTATTATTATTTGCCTTGTCTGGGGTCTGTAGTGTTATTATTTGCTTGTCTGGGGTCTGTATTATTATTATTTGCTTGTCTGGGGTCTGTATTATTATTATTTGCTTGTCTGGGGTCTGTATTATTATTATTTGCTTGTCTGGGGTCTGTATTATTATTTATGTGCTTGTCTGGGGTCTGTATTATTATTATTTGCTTGTCTGGGGTCTGTATTATTATTATTTGCCTTGTCTGGGGTCTGTATTATTATTATTTGCTTGTCTGGGGTCTGTATTATTATTATTTGCCTTGTCTGGGGTCTGTAGTGTTATTATTTGCTTGTCTGGGGTCTGTATTATTATTTATTTGCTTGTCTGGGGTCTGTATTATTATTATTTGCTTGTCTGGGGTCTGTATTATTATTATTTGCTTGTCTGGGGTCTGTATTATTATTATTATTATTTGCTTGTCTGGGGTCTGTATTATTATTATTTGCTTGTCTGGGGTCTGTATTATTATTATTTGCTTGTCTGGGGTCTGTATTATTATTATTTGCCTTGTCTGGGGTCTGTATTATTATTATTTGCTTGTCTGGGGTCTGTATTATTATTATTTGCCTTGTCTGGGGTCTGTAGTGTTATTATTTGCTTGTCTGGGGTCTGTATTATTATTTATTTGCTTGTCTGGGGTCTGTATTATTATTGTTTGCTTGTCTGGGGTCTGTATTATTATTATTTGCTTGTCTGGGGTCTGTATTATTATTATTTGCTTGTCTGGGGTCTGTATTATTATTTATTTGCTTGTCTGGGGTCTGTATTATTATTATTTGCTTGTCTGGGGTCTGTATTATTATTATTTGCCTTGTCTGGGGTCTGTATTATTATTATTTGCTTGTCTGGGGTCTGTCTCATTATTATTTGCCTTGTCTGGGGTCTGTATTATTATTATTTGCTTGTCTGGGGTCTGTCTCATTATTATTTGCCTTGTCTGGGGTCTGTATTAGTTATTGTCTGCATGTAGTATTTGGTTCCTTAGGGAGGGGGGCATTTTGTGCTGTGCTGTGGTAGTTGGGCACTTGTTATGGACCCTTGTAGTTGGGCTCTATGACAAGGCAGTCTTTGGACCTATAAAGGCTGTGTTGCCCTGCACTACAGGATACTGAATCCTTATTGATAAATTGATGACATTTTACTTTTTATTATGTTATAAACTTTGGTCAAACTTTTAAAGCTTGATAAAAGAATATAAGTTAACTATGGGAAAAAAATGACTTTACTTATCGTATGGTTGACTCGTTTGTGCGATGTATCTATCATTGCAGAAAGAACAGTAGCACAGAGCAACATATCATACATGTTTTCTATGAAAGAAGGAGATGCTGAAAATAATGTGTCACTGTCATCGAAGTGATACTTTGCTGCTGTCAGACTGATGCTATGTGCCGTCTCCTGGATCTATGAACTTTGCTTTTCTAAACATCATTAAATGGAAATCACAATGGAGAACAGACGGCATCATTGACACATTTGGGTGTTATTTGTACTGTGCAATAATGAAGTCATTGAGAAACATCTAAGTGTTTTGAATATACAAAATGTGACACCATAAATTGGAAAAATTCACGCTCCGGTATAAACATTATTTTATTGCTGTGGTTTAGGACATCATCTAAATGTCATCCAGTAATTACAAGCCCCTTTCTATGAGGCATCGTTTCTTATTATTATAGCCTATTGTGAAAACTTTTGTAATTAAATTGAATAATGTATTTTTTACAATAATGCCATTTACAGGGTTATTCCGATATAAAATTCTAGAACTATCACTGCATTGACTAGATTAATCCAGATACAGACAAGTCCACTTGCTACAACCCCCAGTAAGCCAGATGAGGGGTCCATATCGTCTGATGCCCCCAGCATAAATCATAAGTACTGTACAAGGAATGTAGTGATCAACCACCTCCAGCCATCCCATAGTGTTTAATATAGTGGCAGTGCATGTGTGACAATTACGGCAACTCCTCCTTCGGACATCTTGCTGCTGGGGAACACAAAAAACTTTTTAAAATTTTCTATCAAGACCATTTTAGCCATAGGGTCTACAGCGCAGCTACATCCTGTAATTATTTATCTGCACCCCAAGGTTATTGTACCCCGCAGTTCTGCACCCCTCATCCATGTGTGTCCGCTACCAAAAAATATCTACAAAAGGACGGCAGCACTCCATCAGAGAGTTAACAGTGGGTATGTGAAAGGTAAGTGCGTATGTGTTTGTCCATAGTATGCTATATTCTTTGATATACAGGCGGTCCCCTACTTAAGGACACCCGACTTACAGACGACCCCCTAGTTAAAGACGGACCCCTCTGCTCAATGTGACCTTTGATAAACCCCTCTGAATGCTTTTTTATAGTCCCAGACTGCAATGATCAGCTGTAAGGTGTCTGAAATGAAGCTTTAGTGATAATCCTTGGTCCCATTACAGCAAAAAATTTTGAAACTCTGATTGTCACTGGGGCCTACAATTATAAAATATACAGTTTTGACTTACATACTTAAATTCAACTTAAGAACAAACCGAGCTTATTTACTATGGGTTGCACTACTCACTTTCGTCGGAGTGTTCGCCGTTTTCGGGATTTGCGCAGCTTTGACAGGTATTTAACGGGTTTCAGCCGGGATTGTGTTGCAAGCGATTGGATTGTGGGGCAGCTGCGCTGGCGTCCATGCGACACAAATCGTGGGACAGGCCGCTGGACAATCCGACTGATTCGGATTGAACGCGGGACTTAACTTTCAAATTGTGTTGCAAGACAATGCACTTACATGCACCAGGCAGAAGAAGGTGAACTCCGTCGGACTTGAACGGGGAAGCGACACATGCAGGACATCGGGCGCACAATCTTAGTGAATCGCAGCAGAGTGCATTATACACGGACAATGCACTTTCAGGGAACTCGCTGGACCGGGTAAGTAAATGTGCCCCCGAATCTTACATCCAGTGCTGCAGGTCTAGTTTGATTGTACTTTAAATGGGCTTTTAGTCTCATACAAAAAATAATTTATTATTATAAAAGTTCTGGAAAGAAATACATGTTAACTAGAGATGAGCGAACATACTTGTCCGAGCTTGATGCTCGTTCGAGCATTAGCGTACTCGAAACTGCTCGTTGCTCGGACGAATACTTCGCCCGCTCGAGAAAATGGCAGCTCCCGCCGTTTTGCTTTTTGGCGGCCAGAAACAGAGCCAATCACAAGCCAGGAGACTCTGCACTCCACCCAGCATGACGTGGTACCCTTACACGTCGATAGCAGTGGTTGGCTGGCCAGATCAGGTGACCCTGGAATAGACTAGCCGCTGCCCGCGCTGCTCGGATCATTCTGTGTCTGGATGCCGCTAGGGAGAGAGCTGCTGCTGGTCAGGGAAAGCGTTAGGGTGTTCTATTAGCTTACTGTTAGGCAGGAGTGATTCTCCAAGAACCCAACAGCCCTTCTTAGGGCTACAATAACGTTCTACTTTTTTTTTTTTTATTTGCAGCTAGTACCATATTGTGAGGAATTTGCAGGGGGACTTGCTACCGTTGTGTTTAGCTCTTAGTGACACACATATCCACCTCAAACACCGAAGTGGGACAATTTATCAGGGGTTTGATTTCAATTAGGCACAGTCTGCCAGTTTCTTTTTATTTTACGTTTATTTTTTGATAACTCAGCGTCATCTCATCTGGCATAGCAGTGTGCTTTCATACTTGGCTAGAAAATAGCCATAGGAGAATCCAAACGACTTACTTAGGCCTACAATAGCGTTATATATTTTATTTCTGGTTGATCTGCTGGTGGCTGGCCTTGCTGTAGTGCATCTACTACCATATTGTGAGGAATTTGCAGGGAGACTTGCGACCGTTGTGTTTAGCGCTTAGTGACGCACATATCCATCGCAAAGACCGAAGTGGGACAATTTATTAGGGGTTTGATTGAAATTATCATCATCCGTGCCCTGACCAACGCCGTTTCTGACAAGGTCCACCTGACCACGGACACGTGGACGAGTGCTGCCGGGCAGGGCCACTATATATCGCTGACGGCACATTGGGTTAACTTGGTGGAGGCTGGGACCGAGTCTGACCCTGCGGCTGGTCATATACTGCCGACGCCGAGGATTGCGGGGCCTACCTCGATCCAGGTCTTTCAGGCCTACTATGCCTCCTCCTCCTCCCACCCCTCCTCCACCTCCTCCTCCGAACTACCATCCGTGGGCATGGCGCCATCAGTCGCTAGCTCTAGGCACAGCAGCAGTGCCGTCGCTAAGCGACAGCAGGCGGTGCTCAAACTGCTGAGCCTAGGCGATAAAAGGCACACCGCCCAAGAACTATTACAGGGCATCACGGCGCAGACTGGTCTGTGGCTGGCACCGCTGAACCTGAAGCCAGGCATGGTTTTGTGTGACAACGGCCATAACCTGGTGGTTCAGCGGTTCCTCAAGACATACCCCAATCTGTCTGATTTGCTCACGAAGGTGCGCCGCATCTGTGTGCATTTCAGGAAGTCCAGCACAGATGCTGCCACTCTCAGCGCAGCGCCGCCTCCAACTGCCCGCTCACCGACTGTTGTGCGACGTGCCCAAGAGGTGGAATTCAACATTAACCATGTTATCCAGAGTTTACCAGCAGCGCAGAGCGATTGTAGACTGCCAGATGTCAACTTCCAGCAGAACTGGTAGTCAGGTCAGTCAGCTTCCTCAAGTCTACAATGAGGAGTGGACGTGGATGTCTGATATCTGTCAGGTGCTGAGTAACTTCGAGGAGTCAACACAGATGGTCAGTGGCGATGCCGCCATCATCAGCCTCACCATCCCGCTGCTTGGCCTGTTGAAAAACTCTCTGATCAGCATGATGTCGGAAGCTTTGCGCTCGTCGCAAGAGACTGGGGAAGAAGATTCCCTTGTTGATAGCCAAAGCACCCTCAGGTTTGTTTCTCAGCGCATATCGGAGGAGGTGGAGGAGGATGAGGAGGAAGAGGAGGAGAATGTTGGCGAGACACAAGAGGGGACCATTGTTCAGTCCTTCACTGTTCAGCGTGTATGGGCAGAAGAAGAGGAGTTGGAGGAGGAGGAAATGGACAGTCAGGCCACTTAACTTGGTAGAGGCTGGGACCGAGTCTGACCCTGGGGCTGGTCATATACTGCCGACGCCGAGGATTGCGGGGCCTACCTCGGTCCAGGTCTCAAAGGCCTACTATACCTCCTCCTCCTCCCACCCCTCCTCCACCTCCTCCTCCTCCGAATTACCATCCGTGGGCATGGCGCCATCAGTCGGTAGCTCTAGGCACAGCAGCAGTGCCGTCGCTAAGCTGCTGAGCCTAGGCGATAAAAGGCACACCACCCAAGAGCTATTACAGGGCATTCCACATCAAACTTGTTAACTTTGTCACCACCCTGCTGTGTAATCCACAAAATATACTGGCAAACTTTTATCATTTACCGATATTATTTCAGCGCTTCTTGCGCATCTGTTTACATTCCCCTCACCCGCCATATCCCAAACTTATAAGAACGCTACTACACTTGATCTTATACAAAAGGTTCTTAGAAGTGCTGTTTGGGGAGTAGCCTAGAGACAGGGGCTTGGATTGGCGAAAGCTCGCCTGGCAGCGGAGCGCCAGCTCCATGCCAAGATCCAACTAACATAGTTTTAACTGCAGCACCTTTAATCTACTACTAGTTCACTGCCTCCATACATGGTCCCCTTATCAAACGAGCTGTGTCAGGCAGAATTTTCAGGTGTTTCACCAGATACATAGTGGAACGCGGCCCATCTGTCGCCGCCATGCTGGAGACCTGAAGTTGCAATCATAGCAGCGCAATATGGATGCCCCATACTGTCGCTCTTAATCATGGAACCATTTCCATAAAAACAATTAAAAATAGAACCACTATGCTATTCCATTATTCCTAGGTGAAATATTCAAACGACCCCGCCTGCTTTGAAAATTATAATTTTTTCAAAGTAAACGCTTCTGGCCCCCAGGCCCATTTTGGGTGGGGAGGAGCCGAGAGACAGGGGCTTGGACAGGCGAAAGCTCGCCTGGCAGCGAACCGCCAGCTCCATCCCAAGATTAGGCAGCCTCAGAGGCATCCATGCATGCTGCCCCTGCTGTTTCCCATCCATTTCGCCTCCACAGCGTCCACCAATGTCTCCATGCGCAACTTTCAACTGTCTATACCCCAGACGCTGGAGCACGAGAGGATATGCAGCACATCATCCCCTTATCAAACGAGCTGTGTCAGGCAGAATTTTCAGGTGTTTCACCAGATACATAGTGGAACTCGGCGCGTCTGTCGGCGCCATGCTGGTGACCTGCAGTTGCAATCATAGAAGCGCAATATGGATGCCCCATACTGTCGCTCTTAATCATGGAAGTCCTCTCCATGGCTGCCTCCAAATGTCGTCCCCTTATCAAACGAGCTGTGTCAGGCTCATTTTTCGGGTGTTTCACCAGATACGTTATGGAACTTGGTCACTATGTCGCCACCATGCTGTGTTATCGACTAAATATACCGTCAACCTTTTGTTCACAGAGGAAATCATTTCAGCGCTTCTTGCTCACCTCCTTTGGTTCCTCTCTGCCACCCATTGGTTTGAAGCCTGAGTCCATTTAGGGTATGTCGCCATGCCACTCTCTAGCCTGCTGCTGCTGCCGCTGCCTCTGCGTGCCGTCCCCTATAGTGTCAGGGTCATTTATTGGATGTTTTAGATGCTATCTAGCTTCATTCTGTCACTCTGTCATGGCCATGCTGTTGCCCATAATTTTGGCATAATGGTGCGATTAAGCAGCCTCAGAGGCATCCATGCATGCTGCCCCTGCTGTTTCCTGTCTATTTCCATGGTGTTTCCATCCTTTTCTGAGGTTCCCAGGTGTTTGGCCAAGCTTCCCTGTGCAGAGCCTTGGTCCCCTTGAAAAATGCTCGAGTCTCCCATTGACTTCAATGGGGCTCGTTATTCGAGACGAGCACTCGAGCATCGGGAAAAGTTCGTCTCGAATAACGAGTACCCGAGCATTTTAGTGCTCGCTCATCTCTAATGTTAACCAATCTGTTAACCAGGCCAGTGTCAGGAACACAGTGATTTCTTTCTATGTTCTGGTGGGTATTCACATGATCTGTAAGGAGGAACAAGGGTGGAAAAAGTCACACTATGGGGCACATTTACTTACCCGGCCCTGTCGCGATCCCTTCTCTTTCATTGTGATTTCCCAGTGACGCTCTCTGCAGCTTTATCTCAGATGCTGCCAGTACAGTCCAGTCCTCAGCAGTAGACACAAATGTCAGGGGAACCGTTGCCAATGGCCCAGTTCTTTCATGTATAGTGATCACTTGACCGTTTGCTGAGAAGGAGGAACATGTATAAAAAGACAAAGCTTCTTGGCAACTCCTGGGTACTGCAAATAAAAATGATTGAAAAATCCCAGAAAACATAACGGGGCCATTAATTAAGGGCCCAATTCGCGGTTTCCCGTCGTGTTACCCGAATATTTCCGTTTTGCAGCGATTTTCCCTATATTGCCCCGGGATTATGGCGCACGCGATCGGATTGTGGCGCATCGGCGCTGGCATGCACGCGACGAAAATGAGGGGGGCCTGGCCGAACGAAAACCCGACGGATTCGGAAAACCCGACGGATTTTGAAAAGTGTCGCTGGACTCGCGCTTACTTTCACCAGGTATAGGCCGGTGAACTTCAGTGCATTCCGGCGGGCCTCGGCGGACTTCAGCGCAGCAGCGACACCTGGTGGACGTCGGAGGAACTACCTTAGTGAATCCTGGCCGAACCCGAATCCACCGCAGAGAACGCGCCGCTGGATCGCGAATGGACCGGGTAAGTAAATCTGCCCCAACATTTTAGCTAAGTAGACCTTTTTAAATGTCAGACACAAGCGTGCGGAAGGTATGCAGACAGGGATGAACTTCTGGATTCAGGGGTGGCATTACACATCTCTGGCGCATGCGCACTGAAGAGATGCAGACAGGGATGAACTTCTTGCTTTTGAGGTGGAATGACACAGCTCTGGCGCATGCGCACTGAAGAGATGCAGACAACGATATACTTCTGGCTTTAGAGTTGGATTTACATTGCTCTGGCGCATGGACAATGCAGAGATAAATACAAGGATATACTTCTAGCTTCAGAGGTGACATTACACAGGTCTTTATTTACAAATCTGCCCTGAGACAGAAAAAAACCTTATTGGTCAGACCTAAAACTTAACTTAGCCCCGATCCCCTGACACTGGTGTTCCGGCAAAACATGTTTGGGGGGCTCGTGTGTGTTTTTTAAGTGACATGGTTGAGGCTGTTAACTAGCAGGATCGCTGCAGAGATACAATAATGAGACTAACATATTGGGGCTTATTTACTAAGGGTCCCACGGCCACATTTTTTTGTCGGGTTTTGCGACTTTTCGGGGATCACGCCGCCGGGACAGGGATTTAGAAGGGCACAAATCGGGGGCGTGGCTGTCGGATAATCCGGCTGATTCGGACTGAGCGTGGGATTTAACATTTAAATTGTGTTGCAAGACAATGCACTTACATGCACCAGGAAGAAGAAGGTGAACTCCGGCGGACCTGAGCGGGGAAGCAACACATGCAGGATATCGATCTGGAGTGCGTGATTGTCGGACAACGCACAGCGGGGATCGCGACAGCACCAGGTAAGTAAATGTGCCCCATTCAGTAGATACTCACCTCTAAATGCTCATATGGTTACGACAGCAGCCCAAACACGCAATTTTAAGAAAGTTAGTGTGATTAAAACTCGGTTTTGTTTTATTTCAAAATTTAATAAAAGTTAAGTTTTAGGTCTGACCAATAAGGTTTTTTTCTGTCTCAGGACAGATTTGTAAATAAGTTATAATGTTGCTTTGGCAGTCCTAAAAGGGCTAATCATTTTGTAAAATTATTATACGGGTCTGGCGCATGCTCACTGCAGAGATAAAGACAAGAAGATACTTTTATCTTCAGAGGTGACATAGGAGCGATAATGGGCCGTTCTATCAATTAAGGGGCCGTGAGTAGAGATGAGCGAACACTAAAATGCTCGGGTACTCGTTATTCGAGACGAACTTTTCCCGATGCTCGAGTGCTCGTCTCGAATAACGAACCCCATTGAAGTCAATGGGAGACTCGAGCATTTTTCAAGGGGACCAAGGCTCTGCACAGGGAAGCTTGGCCAAACACCTGGGAACCTCAGAAAAGGATGGAAACGCCACGGAAATGGACAGGAAACAGCAGGGGCAGCATGCATGGATGCCTCTGAGGCTGCTTAAACGCACCATTATGCCAAAATTATGGGCAACAGCATGGCCATGAAAGAGTGACAGAATGAAGCTAGATAGCATCTAAAACATCCAATAATTGACCCTGACACTATAGGGGACGGCATGCAGAGGCAGCAGCAGCAGCGGCAGGCTAGAGAGTGGCATGGCGACATACCCTAAATGGACTCAGGCTTCAAACCAATGGGTGGCAGAGAGGAACCAAAGGAGGTGAGCAAGAAGCGCTCAAATAATATTGGTACATGATAAAAGTTTGCCAGTATATTTTGTGGATTACACAGCAGGGTGGCGACAAAGTTAACATGGAAGCCATGAAAACCACCCAAAATTCTGCCTGACACAGCTCGTTTGATAAGGGGACCATGTATGGAGGCAGTGAACTAGTAGTAGATTAAAGGTGCTGCAGTTAAAACTATGTTAGTTGGATCTTGGCATGGAGCTGGCGCTCCGCTGCCAGGCGAGCTTTCGCCAATCCAAGCCCCTGTCTCTAGGCTACTCCCCAAACAGCACTTCTAAGAACCTTTTGTATAAGATCAAGTGTAGTAGCGTTCTTATAAGTTTAGGATATGCCGGGTGAGGGGAATGTAAACAGATGCGCAAGAAGCGCTGAAATAATATTGGTAAATGATAAAAGTTTGCCAGTATATTTTGTGGATAACACAGCAGGGTGGCGACAAAGTTAACAACTTTGATGTGGAATCCATGAAAACAACCCAAATTTCTGCCTGACACACCTCGTTTGATAAAGGGACGATGTATGGAGGCAGCTATATGGACGACTTTTGGAGGTAGCAATGGAGACAACGTGTGGAGGCTGCTATGGAGACAATTTAATTTGGATAGTGCCTGTATGTGGCAGTCCCAAAAATTTTTCAAACCAGAGGAGCAGGTAGGTGGCCCTCCAGTAAAATGGAATAGATTGAGTGCCTGTATGTGGCAGTCCAAAAAAATTTTCAAACCAGAGGAGCAGGTAGGTGGCCCTCCAGAAAAATTGAATAGATTGAGTGCCTGTATGTGGCACTCCCAAAAATTGTTTAAAACAGAGGACCGGGTAGGTGGCCCTCCAGAAAAATTGAATAGATTGAGTGCCTGTATGTGGCACTCCCAAAAATTGTTTAAAACAGAGGACCGGGTAGGTGGCCCTCCAGAAAAATTAAATGCATAAAGTACTATAGCTAGAGCCAGTGGGCCCTGTCAAAAAATAGCCAGTTTCCTCTGCTTTACTGTACAAAGAGGAGGAGAAGGAGGAAAATGAGGAGGAGGAGGAGTGGATCAATTATTCAGGTTGAGCTTCCTTCACCTGGTGGAGATTGGAAATTATGAGAAATCCAGGCTTTATTCATCTTAATAAGCGTCAGCCTGTCAGCGCTGTCAGTCGACAGGCGTGTACGCTTATCGGTGATGATGCCACCAGCTGCACTGAAAACCCGCTCGGACAAGACGCTAGCGGCAGGGCAGGCAAGAACCTCCAAGGCGTACAGCGCCAGTTCGTGCCACATGTCCAGCTTTGAAACCCAGTAGTTGTAGGGAGCTGTGTGATCATTTAGGACGATGGTATGGTCAGCTACGTACTCCCTCACCATCTTTCTGTAAAGATCAGCCCTACTCTGCCGAGACTGGGGACAGGTGACAGTGTCTTGCTGGGGTGACATAAAGCTGGCAAAAGCCTTGTAAAGCGTACCCTTGCCAGTGCTGGACAAGCTGCCTGCTCGCCTACTCTCCCTCGCTACTTGTCCCGCAGTACTACGCACTCTGCCGCTAGCGCTGTCAGAAGGGAAATACTGTTTCAGCTTGTGCACCAGGGCCTGCTGGTATTCATGCATTCTCACACTCCTTTCCTCTGCAGGGATGAGAGTGGAAAGATTTTGCTTGTACCGTGGGTCCAGGAGAGTGAACACCCAGTAATCGGTGCTGGAATAAATTCTTTGAACGCGAGGGTCACGGGATAGGCAGCCTAGCATGAAATCTGCCATATGCGCCAGAGTACCAACGCGTAAGAATTCACTCCCCTCACTGGCCTGACTGTCCATTTCCTCCTCCTCCAACTCCTCTTCTTCTGCCCATACACGCTGAACAGTGAAGGACTCAACAATGGTCCCCTCTTGTGTCTCGCCAACATTCTCCTCCTCTTCCTCCTCATCCTCCTCCACCTCCACCTCCTCCGATATGCGCTGAGAAACAGACCTGAGGGTGCTTTGGCTATCAACAAGGGAATCTTCTTCCTCCGTCTCTTGTGACGAGCGCAAAGCTTCCGACTTCATGCTGATCAGAGAGTTTTTCAACAGGCCAAGCAGCGGGATGGTGAGGCTGATGATGGCGGCATCGCCACTGACCATCTGTGTTGACTCCTCAAAGTTACTCAGCACCTGACAGATATCAGACATCCACGTCCACTCCTCATTGTAGACTTGAGGAAGCTGACTGACCTGACTACCAGTTCTGGTGGAAGTTGACATCTGGCAGTCTACAATCGCTCGGCGCTGCTGGTAAACTCTGGATAACATGGTCAGTGTTTAATTCCACCTCGTGGGCACGTCGCACAACAGTTGGTGAGCGGGCAGTTGGAGGCGGCGCTGCGCTGCCCTGAGAGTGGCAGCATCTGTGCTGGACTTCCTGAAATGCGCACAGATGCGGCGCACCTTCGTGAGCAAATCAGACAGATTGGGGTATGTCTTGAGGAAACGCTGAACTATGAGATTTAACACATGGGCCAGGCATGGCACATGTGTCAGTCTGCCGAGTTGCAGAGCCGCCACCAGGTTACGGCCGTTGTCACACACAACCATGCCTGGCTTCAGGTTCAGCGGTGCCAGCCACAGATCAGTCTGCGCCGTGATGCCCTGTAATAGCTCTTGGGCGGTGTGCCTTTTATCGCCTAGGCTCAGCAGTTTGAGCACCGCCTGCTGTCGCTTAGCGACGGCACTGCTGCTGTGCCTAGAGCTACCGACTGATGGCGCCGTGCCCACGGATGGTAGTTCGGAGGAGGAGGTGGAGGAGGGGTGGGAGGAGGAGGAGGCATAGTAGGCCTGAAACACCTGGACCGAGGTAGGCCCCGCAATCCTCGGCGTCGGCAGTATATGACCAGCCGCAGGGTCAGACTCGCTCCCAGCCTCCACCAAGTTAACCCAATGTGCCGTCAGCGATATATAGTGGCCCTGCCCGGCAGCACTCGTCCACGTGTCCGTGGTCAGGTGGACCTTGTCAGAAACGGCGTTGGTCAGGGCACGGATGATGTTGTCTGACACGTGCTGGTGCAGGGCTGGGACGGCACATCGGGAAAAGTAGTGGCGGCTGGGGACCGAATACCGAGGGGCGGCCGCCGCCATGAGGTTGCGAAAGGCCTCGGTCTCTACTAGCCTATAGGGCAGCATCTCCAGGCTAAGCAATCTGGAGATGTGCACATTAAGGGCTTGGGCGTGCGGGTGGGTTGCACTATATTTGCGTTTCCGCTCCAGCGTCTGGGGTATGGAGAGCTGAACGCTGGTGGATGCTGTGGAGGATCTTGGAGGCGACGATGGGGTTTTTGTGGCAGGGTCCTGGGCAGGGGGCTGACTATCAGCTGACACAGGGGAAGGAGCAGTGGTGTGCACGGCCGGAGGTGAACGGGCTTGTTGCCACTGAGTGGGGTGTTTAGCATTCATATGCCTGCGCATACTGGTGGTAGTTAAGCTAGTAGTGGTGGAACCCCTGCTGAGCCTGGTTTGGCAAATGTTGCACACCACAGTCCGTCGGTCATCCGGTGTTTCCTTAAAGAACCTCCAGACTTCTGAAGATCTAGCCCTCGCCGCAAGAGCCCTCGCCACGGGAGCTTCACTAGTTGACACATTTGGCGCTGATGCACCAGCTCTGGCCCTGCCTCTCCGTCTGGCCCCACCACTGCCTCTTCCAACCTGTTCTGGTCGAGGACTCTCCTCCGTCTCAGAAGCACTGTGTTCACCCGGCCTCTCAACCCAGCTTGGGTCTGTCACCTCATCATCCTCCGATCCCTCAGTCTGCTCCCCCCTCGGACTTCCTGCCCTGACAACAACTTCCCCACTGTCTGACAACCGTGTCTCCTCATCGTCGGACACCTCTTTACACACTTCCACTACGTCAAGAAGGTCATCATCACCCACAGACTGTGACTGGTGGAAAACCTGGGCATCGGAAAATTGCTCAGCAGCAACCGGACAAGTGTTTGTGACTGTGGGAAGGGTCCAGAAAACAGTTCCTCAGAGTATGCCGGTTCAAATGCCAAATTTTCCTGGGAGGGGGCAGACTGGGGGGGGGAGGAGGCTGAGGTGCAGGAGCTGGAGGAGTGGCGATTTCGGTGACATGGGTGGACTGCGTGGAAGACTGACTGGTGGACAAATTGCTCGAAGCATTGTCAGCAATCCACGACATCACCTGTTCGCACTGTTCTGGCCTCAACAGTGCTCTACCACGAGTCCCAGTAACTTCAGACATGAACCTAGGGAGTGTAGCTCTGCGGCGTTCCCCTGCTCCCTCATAAGCAGGTGGTGTCTCACCCCGGCCAGGACCACGGCCTCTGACCCCTGCAGTAGTTGGACGCCCACGTCCCCGCCCTCGTCCTCTACCCCTAGCCCTCGGGTTAAACATTTTTAAAATGAGAGTTATAACTTTAATTTTTTTTTAACATTTTTTTGTGTTTTTTGTCTTTTTTTGTGTTTTTGAGTTTTTAAAACCAAACGATGCTATCCTATTGCTATGGCTATTTTCTAGCCAAGTATGAAAGCACACTACTATGCCAGATGAGATGACACTGAGTTATTAAACAAAATAAACGTAAAATAAAAAAGGACAAATGGCAGACTGTGCCTAATTGAAATCCAACCCCTACTAAATTTTCCCACTTCGGTCTTTGCAATGGATATGTGTGTCACTAAGCGCAAAACACAGCGGTCGCAAGTCTCACTACAAATTGCTCACAATTGGCTAGTAGATGCACTGCAGCAAGTACAGCCACCAGCAGATCAACCAGAAATCAAATATATAACGCTACTGTAGGCGTAAGTAAGCCGTTTGGATTCTCCTATGGCTATTTTCTAGCCAAGTATGAAAGCACACTACTATGCCAGATGAGATGACGCTGAGTTATTAAACAAAATAAACGTAAAATAAAAAAGGACAAATGGCAGACTGTGCCTAATTGAAATCCAACCCCTACTAAATTTTCCCACTTCGGTCTTTGCAATGGATATGTGCGTCACTAAGCGCAAAACGCAGCGGTCGCAAGTCTCACTACAAATTGCTCACAATTGGCTAGTAGATGCACTGCAGCAAGTACAGCCACCAGCAGATCAACCAGAAATCAAATATATAACGCTACTGTAGGCGTAAGTAAGCCATTTGGATTCTCCTATGGCTATTTTCTAGCCAAGTATGAAAGCACACTACTATGCCAGATGAGATGACGCTGAGTTATTAAACAAAATAAACGTAAAATAAAAAAGGACAAATGGCAGACTGTGCCTAATTGAAATCCAACCCCTACTAAATTTTCCCACTTCGGTCTTTGCAATGGATATGTGCGTCACTAAGCGCAAAACACAGCGGTCGCAAGTCTCACTACAAATTGCTCACAATTGGCTAGTAGATGCACTGCAGCAAGTACAGCCACCAGCAGATCAACCAGAAATCAAATATATAACGCTACTGTAGGCGTAAGTAAGCCGTTTGGATTCTCCTATGGCTATTTTCTAGCCAAGTATGAAAGCACACTACTATGCCAGATGAGATGACGCTGAGTTATTAAACAAAATAAACGTAAAATAAAAAAGGACAAATGGCAGACTGTGCCTAATTGAAATCCAACCCCTACTAAATTTTCCCACTTCGGTCTTTGCAATGGATATGTGCGTCACTAAGCGCAAAACACAGCGGTCGCAAGTCTCACTACAAATTGCTCACAATTGGCTAGTAGATGCACTGCAGCAAGTACAGCCACCAGCAGATCAACCAGAAATCAAATATATAACGCTACTGTAGGCGTAAGTAAGCCGTTTGGATTCTCCTATGGCTATTTTCTAGCCAAGTATGAAAGCACACTACTATGCCAGATGAGATGACGCTGAGTTATTAAACAAAATAAACGTAAAATAAAAAAGGACAAATGGCAGACTGTGCCTAATTGAAATCCAACCCCTACTAAATTTTCCCACTTCAGTCTTTGCAATTGATATGTGCGTCACTAAGCGCAAAACACAGCGGTCGCAAGTCTCACTACAAATTGCTCACAATTGGCTAGTAGATGCACTGCAGCAAGTACAGCCACCAGCAGATCAACCAGAAATCAAATATATAACGCTACTGTAGGCGTAAGTAAGCCGTTTGGATTCTCCTATGGCTATTTTTTAGCCAAGTATGAAAGCACACTACTATGCCAGATGAGATGACGCTGAGTTATTAAACAAAATAAACGTAAAATAAAAAAGGACAAATGGCAGACTGTGCCTAATTGAAATCCAACCCCTACTAAATTTTCCCACTTTGGTGTTTGAGGTGGATATGTGTGCCACTAAGAGCTAAACACAACGGTAGCAAGTCCCCCTGCTAATTCCTCACAAAATGGTACTAGATGCAAATAAAAAAAAAAAAAGTAGAACGTTATTGTAGCCCTAAGAAGGGCTGTTGGGTTCTTGGAGAATCACTCCTGCCTAACACTATTCTAATAGAACAGCCTAACGCTTTCCCTGACCAGCAGCAGCTCTCTCCCTAGCGGCATCCAGACACAGAATGATCCGAGCAGCGCGGGCAGCGGCTAGTCTATCCCAGGGTCACCTGATCTGGCCAGCCAACCACTGCTATCGACGTGTAAGGGTACCACGTCATGCTGGGTGGAGTGCAGAGTCTCCTGGCTTGTGATTGGCTCTGTTTCTGGCCGCCAAAAAGCAAAACGGCGGGAGCTGCCATTTTCTCGAGCGGGCGAAGTATTTGTCCGAGCAACGAGCAGTTTCGAGTACGCTAATGCTCGAACGAGCATCAAGCTCGGACGAGCATGTTCGCTCATCTCTAGCCGTGAGAGAAAATTTTCAAATATTATAGGAATGATTTTACTTATAGTAAAAAAAATGCTTTTTAAAAGAATGTCTCACATATTCTATTATTTTTTAGAATTTTTAAATTTTTACTGTATTTGTCCTATAGTAGGATTTTATTTAGTTATATCCTACTGGCTATCTATCTAGAAGTCTGTACATTACATTATCAATTTAAAGCGAATCTGTCATCAGGAAAGTAATTTCTAGCTGGTGAAATGTTCCAGGTGCTGTGCTGATTTTAAAAATGCCTAAAAACGGCAGTATTCTGATTATTTTCAGTACTTTATAATAGTTTATTTTTTATTACCTGGCTCCCTGTCAGCAGAGAATGGTGAGTCCCGAGGGGCAGCAGCTGCATCCAGTGTGAGTTTGTGTCACTCTTCTCTCTGCAATACTCATGCAGCTCCCTCCCCACTCCCTCCTGTAATATAATAATGGGGGCTGCTTGAGGGAAGCAAAATATGAGGAGGAGCTGCAAGAGGGCACAATATGAGGGAGCTTTAATATGAGGGGGAGCTGTAAACACAATGTCAAAGGGGCTACAATGTGACAGGGTTCTTGGGCACACGATTTGAGGGGGAGTGTCACGGCTGCCCCTGTGACCCATGTCCTGGGTCGCAGGAGCACCCGTGTACTTCTGTGTGCCCCAGCTTCTGTACTCACCTGTCCCTTCTCCAGCGGCGATCCCCGTAATGTCCGTGATCCGGCGTGAGCGCTCCCGTGTCCTAGGGCACGCGCGCTGGCTCTGTAAAATTTAAAGGGCCAGCGCACCTCTAATTGGCGCTGGCCAGCTGCCTACCCTAATTAGTTCCAGCCCCTTCCTCGGTTCCCTGCTGGATCTTTGTGCTTCCATGCCTGAGAAAGAGCTGTATTCCAAGCCCTCTGCATTTATTCAGATTTCCCGTTGTGACCTCGAGTCCGTTCCTGACTCCGATTCCATGCTGCCTGTCCTGACCTATTGCTATGTCCCGACTCTAATCCTGTGCTGCATGTCTTCACCTCCTGCCTGTTGACCATGAGTTTGCCTTCTGCACTACGCCTTGGCCGCCACCGCGGGCAAAGTTGCACCTGTGGAACGAACTGGTGGTACCACGCCGCAACAAGTCCAACCTGCTTTGCGGTGGGCTCTGGTGAAAACAGGGTACCACTTAGACTCCGGTCCCAGTTGTCGGCTTATGTCATCGCCCACGGTGGTCGAGAGGATCCACTACCTCTGATCGTGACAGGGAGATAGAGGGGACTAAGGGGGAAATTATACTGTGGGGGTGGAGTACAAGCAGTGGCTTAGGGGAAAAATAATTTCCCTCTTTCTCTACTACGAAAGTTTGGAGGTATGTTAATAACAACTGCAATGATTCAGAATGCTGACAAAGGCATTTTTAATATGAGCATAACATAAAGCTATTGGAACCTGTCGCCAGCTAACAATGACATTCCTGGTACAGGTTCACTTTTAAACAGTCAGTATGGTCAGACAGCCCTGAGTTTCATCAAAGAACCTTGGATTGTCTGCTTATACACATCATGTCATAGAAATTCCATGTGATACAATAAAATGGGGAGGCAGCCCTCCCAATGACTCTGCTCTAATTGCTGTATGCATACTCTGAAATGCAGAGCTGGAGCAATGCTTCCTTATAGGGACAAGTGTAATCTTCCTGGTCCTCAATTGGTTAACACATACATCTATACAGGGCTGGTGCCAGCACTGGGCACACTCGGGCAAGTGCCAGGGCCCAGGGCTGCTGGGGGGCCCACATAAGGCTGTACATTAGGAATCCATGGGGTTAGGATGGCTTTATATAAAATAACCATGAGGGGGCTGTTTTGTCTGATAAACTAGGGAATATTTTACGGAACAGGAAACTGTTTTAGTTTCTCAATTTTTAATGCCGTTCACTGCAAAGGGGCCCACTGAGGCCAGAGGTCTACTGATACCTGTAGTCGACCCTGCCTCTATACATATATAAAGGATCAATTGTTGCTGTATTATCCATTGCAATGTAACTCAATAATGGAGTCCTTCTCCTTCCAGAGCCTTGTGCATAACCTACACATGGTATGGATATTATACCAAAGACTTAGCAACCTTTGGCAACATTATAATGCATCTCGAGTTAATACTGAAGAAGATAAAGGACATATTTAGGTAGAGGAAGATAAAATGAAATCATCTCTGGCTTGTATTGGACATTAGTTTGATTGGAGTAGGCGGCAGACAATGAATTATACATATCCTCTCCTCAAATGAAATGCAAAGTAACACAGACTCTTGATTGAGTGGATGTTTCATTAACCGTATGGAGAATAAAATGTTGCATTTTACATAATTCATCAACACAGAGGGACATTTTCTAATTACCTACCACTGTCAGCTAGAAAATGAAAGAATCAACATAACAAAAAGAACATCCGGAGAAACACTGTTAGGTTGTGTTATACCTATAGAAAGCATCGGCCTACCGATGGGATTCCCTCTTTGGCCCCTTAGTTTACTGGCCATGTGCAAGGCTAGTCACATTGGGGCACATTTACTTACCCAGGTCCATTCGCGATCCAGCGGCGCGTTCTGTGTGGAGGATTCGGGTCTTCCGGCGATTCACTAAGGCAGTTCCTCCGACGTCCACCAGGTGTCGCTGCTGCGCTGAAGTTCATCGGAATGCACTGAACTTCACCAAGCCAGGCCGAGTGCAGGTAAGCTCGTGTCCAGCGACACTTTTTTTCCGAATCCGTGACCCCCATTATGTTGCATATTCATTTTGTTTTCTTCTGCTTTTGGCGCAGAGGTAATGAGGGCTTCTGGTCACTTTGACATTGAGTGATTGTCACAGGTGCCCCCACGATCCATGTCACGGATCGCGGGCACACCTGTGCCCCTCTCTCTGGCGCGGTCCCTGCTGCCCCGTTCCTTGGCTCAGTCTCACCGTGCTCCTGCTCTGGATCCTACTACGTGTTGGCTTACGTCATCGTCCGCGGTGGTCCAGTGGGTCCACTACCCCTGGAGCCTGACATTCTGCATTATCAGATGATATAAGATGTGACATCATAGTGTGTGGCACCCCACATGTTATGACCCAATATTGTCATTATGAAGGCACGGGATTGTAAAATGCTGCCGTTGCTTGGCACTTTCAGCAGATTTCATTAAAAAGTGCCCTGCTGTTTTTCACATTCTCTCTAGTGATACTCCAGGGACTGTAACTGAATTGTAGCCATCCAGGTTTATGAATTATCCATCACTTGCAAACAGAGAGATTTTATATTTCAGCTTTTATCTCATGTTTCTTGATCTAAATACAGATAACTGTGCATTTCTCTCATTTATTCCCATCCTTTATCTCCTTAACTTTTGTTCATCTACATCATTCAAAGATATTTTTTGCGCATTTTAAATTCTTCACCTGAGCTTTGCTTTTTTGCAAGGCAAATAAAGTAGCGTCATAACAACCAGCAGGCTAGGTTTCCATGCTGTGAATTTCACTAGGCAGTATTACAGCATCCTCAAGCATTTATTTGGAGTATTTTATTTTTTATTATTTTATTGAATTTTTCCTTTTTTCCTTAAGTCTACACCACCACCTTTAAGAGATATATACTCCCTTTTACAGACACCACTTTGTTCATAAGGGGGCCCCCCACCAGCATTAAGTGACAACCAGTTTACAGTTGTGAGCTGAATGTCTCTGTGAGTGATGCGCATCTGCGGAACCCTGCGCTGCACTTGCGCCTGCCTCCAAATTGTGACAGGAACTGATTGGCCACGTCAGAGAGAGTGAGGCAGATTTACTTACCCGGTCCTGTCGCAATCCAGCGGCGCGTTCTCAGTGGAGGATTCGGGTCTTCCGGCGATTCACTAAGGTAGTGCGCCCGATGTCCACCAGGTGTCGCTGCTGTGCTGAATTCCGTTGGAGTTCTCTGAAGTTCACCGTCCTACCCTGGGTGCTGGTAAGCGCATGTCAAGCGACACTTTTTTAAAAAAAAATACGGCGTTTTTTCCGAATCTGTTGGGTTTTCTTACGGCCACGCCCCCCGATCCAGTGCGCCAAAATCCCGGGGCAATTCAGGGAAAATCGGCGCAAATCGGAAATATTTGGGTAACGGGTCGGAAAAACACGATTTGGGCCCTTAGTAAATGACCCCCAGTGTGTCTTCAAACACATGCAGCATGGTTTTAGGGAGCTGCACTGCCTGCCCTTCCCCCCGCCCCCTGGTACCTAACACGGCTGGCTGTACTGAAACTAGGACTTATAGTCAGTACTACTGCCACTGTGCCAGCTAGGCCAGCAGATAGGATGACATGTAAGTAGGAGAAAGTTTAGAATATTATTGATAATTTAGAATAGTAATGGTTAGCACTGTCTGAACTGGAGTGAGGGCCTCCACCAGATTTTGCACCCAGGGGCCTCCACATACCTTAATCAGACCCTGGGTACAGATACAGACAGGTTTGAGTGAATTCTACATCTGATGCATCTTATTCAGTCCATTTAAGAGTTCTGTAAAGAGTAACTGTTGATATACTTTGCTTTTATGTGCCTGATATAATATCCAAGGAATATCAACATATCTGGGGTGGATGTTACATACATCCGGAATATTCGTGTTCTGTTGCCTTGCAGATAGAGGCACAGACAGTGAAAATAACTCTCCCCTTCTAGGCAGTTGTGTGGCACATAGATGAGCACCATATTGAGCTACACGACTACATTGAAGTTGTTGAGCCCTAACTCCAAACATTAACAGGGTAACCATAAGACCTTAATAGGGTCACACATATCATACATACTCTGCCAGGAGCCACGGGTCACATCCATCATGGCATGTTGATCAATATATTTCTCAGGACTACAATTGTAGCAATGAATAATACAATGATGGAAAAGATGAAGAAAGGGAAGAAGAGAAGAAAGGAAGGAAGAGAGAGAGAGAGGGAAGAAAGGAAGGAAGTTTCTCTGTCACCTGTTCTCTATAGTTTCACACTTTCTACTGCTTATCACTGGTGCCACTAGGCTTGCAGGTCTAATATATAAGTAAGAGCTTCCTCCATGAAATATTCAATGCATTTTATATATACAAATGGTTTTGCAATTTTGATGAAAATAAAGCATAAAGGAAATCTACCACTTGTTTTCATGCATTGTGAACCAAATATACCTTTAGAATGCTGTAGCGACACTGATGCAGAAACATATCTTGTTCAATCCCTGAATTGAGTGGTTTTGTTGAAAAAAACAATTATAAAATTATGATAATGAGACTCTGTTGCTTCTGTACTGTGGCTCAACGCTTCTCCTCTTACCCTAGTTCAGAGAACACTGTAGTCACTGTTTTGTCCCTGACAGGCAGATGTAATCAATAGCTGCACCATCCCCCAGCTGCTGCATATGAGTCATCCAGCTCAGGTCGATTAGTCCTGCCTGGACTTATTATAGTACAAATAAGTGCTAACCAATTTTACAGTACCCTCAACATTTCAATAATTTACCATTTAACACAACATTGAGGGATATGCATACATGGAGGTAAAAAAACATGGAGGGATATGCATACAGAAAGACCTGAAATGGAGCTTTCTTCTTCTGCCTTCCATATGTTTAATATACATGTAATATGCATGCACTGGAGACAGGGAAACAGCTAGCCTGAAGATTGTTCACAAGTGTTGCACAATTTCCTATTCAATCTCTTCAGAATAGTTAAAAAATAAATATTGATAAAATCTAGAATGAAACAAGTATAAAGAAAATGTCTATCACATACAGTTTTATACATGCACCACACAGAGTCATTTTAGACTTTGGATACATGTGGAGCACAGAGCCTGGATGTGAGTACCGTAGCAACATGCAGCGGTGACAGAAATAAAATTGTTAGTTGTCTAAGGCTCCTAGAAGAGAGCTCCAAAAATAAACTATAGAAAACTAGAAACTTTTCTCCAGGGAAAATAACAAGTACAGTCACAAGTTTATTTTAATTCTGTGTCCATGAAAAGTAACAGTGCTATTAAATTGTGTAATCCTGCATTTGAAAGGCTCGGCAGCTCCAGAATCGCTAGATGCCCAAAATCCGTGTGACATTCAATGCACATGTCATTTATCCCAGCAGAAAAAAACCTCCCTTTAACATTTCATACACTGAGATATGTCAGGTACAGTCTCTAAAGGAGGAGGCTTGCTTCAGACATTTGACAAGTTACATTGGGGATTAAATGTTATAATAATCAGGTTGTATGGAGCGAAAAATAAGCATGAAAGTCATGTCCCTGGAACCTTGTGGTACTTTGATATACAGTCTAATAGAGGCAGCGGTCACCTAAATACAATTGCATTTATACTATGTAAACATTACATTTTATAGAATTTTTGTCATATGAACATATTGGGGGTCATTTACTAAGGGCCCGAATCGCGTTTTTACTTCGGGTTACCTGAATTTTACCGTTTTGAGCCGACTTACCCTGAATTGCCCTGGGATTTTGGCGCACGAGATTGGATTGTGGCGCATCGGCGCCGGCATGCACGCGATGGAAATGGGGGGGGGGGGGCGTGGCAGTCGGAAAACCTGTCGGATTCGGAGAAACCGCTGTATTTTTTAAAAAAAATGTGTCGCTTGACACGCACTTACCTGCACCCGGCCTGGCTTGGTGTACTTCAGTGAACTCCGACGGACTGCAGCAGCAACACCTAGTGGACATCGAGCGCACTGCCTTAGTGAATCGCCTGAAGACTCGAATCCTCCACATAGAACGCGCAGCTAGATCGTGAATGGCCCCTGTAAGTAAATCTGCCCCTGTGTGTATGTAAAAGTGATGTTTATGTAATGCATTGTTAATAAACACGTAATGCAACGTGTGAACACAGTGGGGGTCATTTACTAAGGGCCCGATTCGCGTTTTCCTGACGTGTTACCCGAATATTTCCGATTTGCGTCGATTTCCCCTGAATTGCCCCGGGATTTTGGCGAACCTGATTGGATTATGGCGCATCGGCGCTGGCATGCACGCAACGGAAATTGGGGGGTGTGGCTGAACAAAAAGCCGACGGATTCGTAAAAACCACCGCATTTTTTAAAAAAAATGTGTCGTGGAGCTTGCACTTACCTTCACTAGGAATAGGCCGGTGAACTTGAGTGCGCTCCGAGGCTCTTCAGCGCAGTAGCGCCACCTGGTGGACGTCGGAGGAACTGCCTTAATGAATCCCGGCCGGACCCGAATCCACCGCAGAGAATGCGCCGCTGGATCGCGAATGGACCGGGTAAGTAAATCTGCCCCAGTCACTAGGATAGACGTCATTTGGTTGACTTCTATTCTTCCCAGCTTGGTTAAACATGGATGTCTTTTCAATAGGGAAAGGATAGTTGGTCATTGCCAGAAACATCCGTCGGTAACTTGCATCTCTTTAAATGTAAAGATTGGACATCAATGGCACATGTGATCTGAAATACCTTTACGGGCTGGGCTGGCGTTAAGGGGTGGCAAACTGGGCATTTGCCCAGGGCCCCCTGTACTAAAGAGGCCTCCTGCATGTGGACTGTTGTGGGCAGAGGTTGCTCTTTTAACCCTTGGTTGAATGAACGGGTGAAGATGCTAATCATCTATCTCCTGTCTATATATCCATTATCTATCTGTCTAGTTATCTATCTCCTATAAGTTGTCTATTTCCTGTCTATGGGGCACATTTACTAAGGGTCCGCGGACCGCATTTCTGTCAGGTTTCTGACTATTTCCAATTTGCGCCGCATTTAACAGGCGTTTTGGCGTACGCGATTGTATTTTGGCGCAATCGCACCGACTTTCATGCGACACAAATCGGGGGCGTGGCCGTCGGACAACCCGACTGATTCGGACTAAGCGCGGGATTTAAAATTCAAATTGGGGCGCAAGACAATGCACTTACATGCACCGGGAAGAAGAAGGTGAACTCTGGCAGACTTCAGCGGGGAAGCGACACTTGCATGATATTGGGCGCACAATCTTTGTTAATCGCGGCGGATAACTCACTTCGGGGATTGCGTCAGGACCGGATAAGTAAATGTGCCCCTATATCTCTTTCTGACTATTTATCTAACAGAATCGAAAAAGCTTAGGCAGCACTCCAGACTTCCAAAAATTCCTTACTGACTGTGACTGCTCATAAAATAGTTTTATTTTGGGGCCCCACTTTCAGTTTTGCCCAGGGCCCCACTTTGTTTCAAACTCTTCCCAATTACGGACGCGTTTACATGGTCACATGACGTTTACATTGTGTTTTGAAACATAATACAACAGCGAAGGAAAGGAGATTTGCCTAGTTACTACATCATGTTTACATAGTATCAACATTTAGGTTACGTAAACACAGTGTAAACGTCACATGTAAATCCTTTCTTACTGACAAGCTGGCTGCAATATGTATTATTCATACTCTCACATGTTGAGATGTATCAGAGCAGTGTCTAAGAGCAGAACTGTTCTTGTTTTCCATGGCAATCAGAGCTCAGCTTTTATTTTCCCACAGCTGTTTATAAAATGAGCTTTGATTGGTTTCTATGAGAAACTAACGTATTTTTCGGACTATAAAGCGCACCGGAGTATAAGGCGCACTATCAATAAATGCCTACTAAAATGTCTAGGTTCATATATAAGGCGCACCTGATTATAAGGATGAATGACCAGGAGGTGGCAGACCTGTGCACAGTTCAAGGCAGCTGTTGTCTGTAAGTACAGTTCATATATAAGGTGCACTGGACTATAAGGCGCACCTTCGATTTCTAAGAAAATCAAAGGATTTTTTGTGCGCCTTATAGTTCGAAAAATACTTTACAACAGTTTTGCTTCAAACATTTCTGATAAATCTCCCTTAGGCCCCTTCCACACTTGCGTTTTTTTGACACGCAGAACTTGCATTGCACTCTAATCAATGGGCTTTTTCAGCATTTTTTTTCATGTGTACACGCGCGGTTTTTTTTTACGCGCGTTTAAATCTCAGCATGCTCTACTTTTGCAAGTCACGTGCGTGAAAAACGCACCATACAAGTCTATGGAGACGCATCTCAAACGCATTGCACTCTGAGACACTTGCAAGTGAACAAACTCTGACTGAAAATTGATTGACCAAACCCTGATCGCACCCTGATCAAACTCTGACGTGATCTGCAACGCAAGTGTGGAAGGGGCCTTACAGTGTTTAATTGGAGCCCAAAAATTGGGCGCCCATGCCGCTTTTTCTTTGGTGGAAACATTCCGGTTGCAGCTCTGTGATGTTACAATGGGGCAGTGTCATCTCATAGAAAGGAATTGTGATGTCACATTTTTAGAGTATACGGCTATTTGCGGAGGCATAGATAATGGGCTTGTGATTTGTGAATTTTTTAATAATAGTTTCAAAAAGAGGAAGAGGGCTGCAGGCTCTATCGCACCAAGCATCAAGTTCCACAAAAATATGGCAAGAGAAAAAAGCAGCTCTCCAACACAAGAATAGTCCATGGGATGTTTCAGCTCCAGATAAGAATTTTCAAGCCATATGGAGCTGATACATTGCATAGAATAGAAGACCACAGAGATATTCACTTTATTCTTGTGTTTGAGTGCTGCTTTTTTCTCTTTGCATATCTATCTAGCATTTCATCGACTCATCTCCTATCCATCTATGGGCCTTGCCTGACGTAGAACTCTGCATTAACTGCACAGGCCTAGGGTAGGGACTCCCCGCACTGGACCACTTGGCCACTCGGCAATTCATGAAGATGCACCAGTAGGCATGATTATTTCAGGGCTTGTAACCTGACATGCAATTTCTGATAAGCTAACTAATAAAATAATTGTACATCACCTTTGGTAAATACGACAGCGGGCGCTGTGTTGTCAAGGATCATTAATGTATTAAACAAGTTCTATAAATGTGATGCAAATTCTAAAGTGCAAGGTGACTTCTTTATTCTTCTTCTTCCTAACCTTGAGATTCTAGTGCAGAGATGTAAATCGTTGACATATTCATGCACCTTTATTCTAAAAAGCCACCATACTAATGTCAACCCAATGACATAAAGGAACCAGAGAATAGAAGCAAAGCACACAGCTGATATTACAAAAGAGTTATTAACACTCAGGATGACAAGGCACCATGTACTATACCAAATACAAGGGAAACCAACACAATTTCTCATTATAAAATGCTATAGAAAAGTGTCCTGTAATATATCAGGGGGATTCAGCCTATGAAGGAATTCTATTTCAAATATAAGCTAAAAACAAATGGGTATTTTCAGAATTGGCATTTATCTAAAGAAGATCTGGCTGTGCCGCAGCAGCAGCAGCTTTGGTCAATCCAGGGGTGCAGCTGGCATGAGGCCAGTTGAGCTTCTAGCCTCAGGACAGAAGCACCTTAAGTAGCGCTATGTAGTGAAAGCAGGAGTCGGCATTGCAGACGGCTCTATAGACCCCATGGTCCTGTGATGGTGGTCAGAGTTCCTGGGTCTGATAAGACCAAGTACTTCTCTGATGAAACATCTGCCCCCACAAGGGTTTTTTCCACCTGCAAAGCAGGTTGGACTTGTTGCCACGTGGTACCACCAGGTTGATCCACAGGCACGACTTAGCTCGCGGTAGTAGCCAAGGCGAAGTACAGAATTGTAGAGCTGAAACAGAGTCAGGGACAGGCTGGAGGTCAGTACAGGCGGCACAGGCTCAGAGTCAGAAAACAGGCAGAAGGTCAGGGCTGGTGGAAGAGAATCTGAGTCAGTAACAGGAATTGAGGTCACAGGAAATCACAGTAAACACAGGAATCACGGGTAGGAAGCTTTCTCAAAGGCACAAGGCACAAAGATCCGGTAGGGCTCAAAGGAAGGGGCTGACCACTTATCAGGTCAGACGTTGGCAGCACCAATTAGCGATGCGCTGGCCCTTTAAATCTCACAGAACCGCGCACTAGGAGGTGGGGCGTGCACGCTGGACAGCAGGAGCCATCGCTGTAGCGTTGTCACAGAACACAAGTGTGTAAGGGAAAAGTCTCTTTGGAAACAGTTTGTGGACCCTCTGCACCACCGCATGAGATTATGACGGTACCAGCCGCAACCCGGGACCGGAGTCTAAGTGGCACCTGATCTTCACCAGAGCCCGCCGCTTCCTACCTTGGCTGCCACCACGGGCCTAGTCGCACCCATGGAACAACCTGTTGGCACCCCGCCGCAGCACGACCATCCGGCTTTGCGGCGGGGTGCCAACAGGTTGTTCCATGGGTGCGACTAGGCCCGTGGTGGCAGCCAAGGTAGGAAGCGGGACACAGCAGCGCAGGGACGCTGGAGAAACCGCTGGACTGGAATCCTGGAAGGTACAGCGCGTCAGCACCATTTAACATGTCTTTGGGCGGGGTTTTTACCCATGATCGCCCCCCCGCGCCATTTTCGGGGGGCACCAATCGTTCCTATGGCAGCCCTGGGGGTTTGATCAGTGCTTGTAGGCACTGCCTGAAAGGTGGCGTCTATGACATCATCTTAAAGGCACATTGCATCTGCATAGGCTGACTCTGCTAATACCCTGCAATACATCAGTATTGCAGAATATTATCATGAACAAGCAATCAGATGATTGCTTGTTAATGTCTCATGGTGGAAATAGTAAAAAAGTAAAAAAAAAATCTTTTTCAATAAAAATAAAGTAATGAATCAATAAAAATGTCCATGAGCCCCATAACATATAAAGACACATATAACACAAAAAGTCTAAATCATAACCCAAACCCCACATATATAGTATCACCGTGTCCGTAACAATCCGCAGAATAAAATAAACAATTATTGAACCCGCACGATGAACGGTGTTAAAAAAAACTGTTAAAAACCTGCAAAA
The DNA here is from genome assembly GCF_040894005.1 of Engystomops pustulosus. Lineage (NCBI taxonomy): Eukaryota > Metazoa > Chordata > Amphibia > Anura > Leptodactylidae > Engystomops > Engystomops pustulosus. The sequence continues at coordinate 21,905,804 of NC_092421.1, read as the reverse complement.
ACATATGATTTTTGAATGATTATTGAATCCCACAAAAAATGCAATAAAAAGTGATCAGAAAAACACATGTACTCCAGAATGATACTGTTGCAAAGTAAAACAAGTCCAGCAAAAAAACAAGCCACAAACTAGCTCCATATTAAAAATGTTATGCCACTTGGAAGACGCCAATGCAAAAATGATAAATTTTTTCCCACATTAGGTTTTATTTGGCAAATTTAGTAAATTGTAAGAAACAATATTCAATGGTATCCCCTTAATCGTATCAACCCATAGAGTAAAGATAACATGATTATTAAACTATAGGGTGAAAAAAAAGTAAAACATTTAGTACAGAATTAATGCTTTTCTACACCTGCCCTCAAAAAAGAAGTTCCTAAATTTTCAACAATAGAAGATACCAACCCCAAAATGGTAACACTGGAAAAAGCATCTCATCCCGCAAAAAAAAATGTTGTCACATGGCCCCAATAACAAAAAAGTTAAAATTTATTGGCCTACAAAAGGGGCCAATGACGAAACTAAAATCCTGGCAGCTGCAGGGTGCTCCTTCCCTTCTGTGCCTCGCTGTGCGCCCATAAAACAAGTAACGGCCACATGTGGGGGGTCTCTGCACTTGGGAGATTACATAACATATTTTTAGATTGGTTTTCTCTTTTTATCTTTTGGAAATGTGCAAATTTTAGAACTGACTGAACGTATAACCGACACAATTTGACCTTTCTAAATTTCACCTCCATTTTGATTCAATTACTATGAAGATCTCAAGGGGTTAACAATCTTCCTAAAAGCTGTTTCTGATAGTTTGAGGGGTGCAGATGTGAAAATGGGCTGGTTGTATAGGGGGGTGTTGATGTTAAATATGTAAAATTTCATTCAAAACTGTATTTATCCGCAAAAGAGTCAATTCTGAAAATACGGAAAATCGATATTCGATTTGTAAGCCGCGTGACGTCAAAAGAAATTATCCAGACATATCAAAAATGATGAAAATGTAAAAGTAGACATAAGGGAAATGTTATTCAGCAACTTATTTGGGTGGTAAATCTATCTGAAAACGCGATGATTTCGAATTTCGACAATGGCAAATTTTTCAAAAAATTCATCATTTTTAATTTTTTTTTTGTAAATAAATGCAAAACTTATCAGCCAAAATTTACCACTAAAATGAAGTACAACATGTGGGGAAAAAACAATCTCAGAATAGTTTAGATAAGTAACAGTGTTCAAAAGTTATAAGCATATAAAGCGACGCTACTCAGAATCCAAAAAATGGGGCTGCGTCCTTAAGGGGTTAAAGACCTGGAGATCGTCTGTAAGATCAGGGACTCACGCTACATAATCCCTGCAGAACATCTGTGGTGGACGATTCTGATGAAATCTACCACCAGGATGAAGTATTATAAACCAAACACACTTACATGCTGGTGTTTCCCCCTTTGAAAGGAGCCACTCTTCTTTCAGTTTCTTATCCCCTTGTTTTTATGAAAAAAGGCTTTAAAATGTATGCAAATGAGCAAATGAAAATTTTGTTAATTGACCCAGAGCCCCTAATTTACATACTTTTAAAGCCCTTAAACGAAAAAAACAAGAGAACAGTAGATCCTGCCAGAGGGGGCAGACACTGGCATGTTAGTGTGCTAGGTTTACAATCGTTCATCCTGGTGGTAGATTTCCTTTAATTCCATACCTAGAGTCTGCAGCAGTCATTGAGCCTCCCAGTATTCTAAATCCGACGCATAATTTACTTTACTCAGTATACGTAGGAGTATTGTATTTGTATGATTCCCATCCACTGTGCTGGCAATGTAAATAGATGTGGGATTGCAGCCACCGATAATTTTGAAGTTTTCTTCAGAGGAAAGTACGTGAACCTTCCTCTGCTTTACCAAAACAATCTAATATAGCCGTAAGATCAATTATAAGGTAGATGTCTAGTAGAATAACAGCATACATTTCTGCAAATGCCCTACAATATCTGAATAAGATTTGTAATAATCAGCTCCAGAAACAAGCATATTTATGTGTATGTGTAATTGTAAGTCCATCAGGGGCGTAACTAGGAGAGGCTGGGCCCCATAGTGGATTTCTGCATGGGGCCCCCCTTCCCCTTCAAAAATATATACTACATATTTTTACCAACATGATTATAAAATCACATGCATTTACACAGTCATATATACACACATTTATATATTATACACACACTGGTGCACATTTACTAAGCACAGTGCAGTGTGTACTATGTGCAGTGCCCTGTGTAGTGTGCAGGGGGTGTGAGATTCAGGATTTCTGGCGCACGTTCTTCATGAATCTGGTGCCCCCTGCACTGTCCTGACAGAATGCACCACAGAAAAGTCCGACAGAAAAGTGGTGCACAGCCCTTAGTAAATGTGCACCAGTGTGTGTATAATATATAAATGTGTGTATATATGACTGTGTAAATGCATGTGATTTTATAATCATGTCTGTACAAATATGTATATATTTTTGCAGGGGAAGGGGGGCCATGCAGAAATCACATACTTACAGGCATATATACCCACATACACATACATACAGGCATACATACCCACATACACATACATACAGGCATATATACATAAATACAGGCATATATACCCACATACACATACTTACAGGCATATATACATACATACAGGCATATATACATACAGGCATATATACACACATACACATACATACAGGCATATATACACATACACATACATACTGGCATATATACATACATACAGGCATATATACACACATACAGGCATATATACCCACATACACATACTTACAGGCATATATACATACATACAGGCATATATACACACATACATACAGGCATATATACATACAGGCATATATACACACATACACATACATACAGGCATATATACATACATACAGGCATATATACACATACACATACATATATACATACATACAGGCATATATACACACATACAGGCATATATACCCACATACACATACTTACAGGCATATATACATACATACAGGCATATATACACACATACATACAGGCATATATACATACATACAGGCATATATACACACATACACATACATACAGGCATATATACATACATACAGGCATATATACATACATACAGCGTACTGCCATGTAGTATAAAATGCATACAGCATATCGCCATGTAGTATAAAATGCATACAGAGTACCACCATGTAGTATAAAATGCATACAGCATGCCGCCATGTAGAATAAAATGCATACAGCGTACCCCCATGTAGAATAAAATGCATACAGGGTAGCACCATGTAGAATAAAATGCATAAAGCCTGCCGCCATGTAGAATAAAATGCATACAGCGTACCCCCATGTAGAATAAAATGCATACAGGGTAGCACCATGTAGAATAAAATGCATACAGGGTAGCACCATGTAGAATAAAATGCATACAGCGTACCCCCATGTAGAATAAAATGCATACAGGCTAGCACCATGTAGAATAAAATGCATAAAGCCTGCCGCCATGTAGAATAAGATACAGCATACCGTTATGTAGTATAAAATGCATACATGGCCCCCCCCCATCTAGTATAAAATGCATACAGCGTACCGCCATGTAGTACAAAATAGAAAACCTGGTTAATATTACAAATACAGCACATACATGCAGCATATATACACATATACAAACTGTTGATACAGCATATATACACACTGCACATACATATAGCAAATATACACACATATACAATGTATATATATATATATATATATATATACACACACAAGCATATACACATATACACACACAAATATACACACACACACATACATATATACACACATATATACACACACATACATATATACACACACATACACATATATACACACATATATACACACACATACATATATACACACACATACATACATACATACATACATCTATATATGCAAAGATAAAATGCCATTAACTTTCTTTTATGGTCTTGGGGTCTTGGTAAGTTTGCTGCCTTGTCCATCGGTGGAGGTTTCAGGCCGGGAGCGAGGGTTGGGGGGGGAGAGTCGGGAGCGGGGGAAGGCGAGGTCGGAGCCGGGAACCAGCAGCCCAGCAGCGAGGAAGGGGCGGTTTGAGAGCCGGGACCGCGGGAGGGGGTCGAAGTCGGGAGCTTAGTTTGGGGGGAGTGGAGCAGGTACCGCGGGAGCGGGGTCGGAGCCTGGAGCTTGTGTTAGGGGAAGTGGAGCCGGGACCGCGGGAGCAGGGTCAGAGCTGGGAGCTTGGGCTGGGGGAGTGCAGCAAGGACCGCGCGAGCGGGGTCAGAGCGGGAGCTTTCGTAGGGAGGAGTGCAGCCAGGACCGCGGGAGCGGAGTCGGAGCCGGGAGCTTAGGTTGGGTGGAGTGGAGCTACGAGAGCGGCCGAAAGCACGGAGATGGACTTATCACTGGAGTACCGGAGGCAGCGGGGGCGGGCAGGATTCTGCTCCAGCGGCGGGAGAAGTTTGTGGGCGGGCGAGAGAGTGGGCTCGGTCCGTACAGGTGGGCGGGCATGATCAGCACAGCAGGCGGTGCCCCATTACAGTGTGGAGAGCGGGCGCCTGTTATTGTGCTGTATCGGTCATTAGGGAGAGAGGGCCCGGGATAACGGCACTCAATGATAAATTCTCCGCTGTCCATCCCGGGCCCCTGAGACGTCCGGGCCCCGTAGCAACCGCTACGGCTGCTACGGCGGTTGTTACGCCACTGAAGTCCATCTATCTGCTTCATGTCAGTTGGGCTAGGCTGGACTGAATGAAAAGTGATGTGAAATAATAAAGTGTAAGTACTGTAATAATTAGAATATCATTAAAATGTGATACAGACAGTCCCTGGGTTACGTACAAGATTCTGTAGGTTTGTTCTTAAGTTCAATTTGTATGTAAGTCGGAACTGTTTATTTTGTAATTGTAACCGCAGCCACATTTTTTTTGGTCTCTGTGACAATTGGATTTTAAATATGTTGGGTTGTCATCAGAATCAGGATTAACAATAAAGCTTCATTGCAGAAACCTGTGATAACTCCTACTGCTGATTATTGTAGCCTAGGGCTAAAGTACAGTAAATTACCAATTACCAGAGGTCCGTTGGTAACTAGCGGTCGTCTGCAAGTCGGATGTCCTTAAGTAGGGGACCGCTTGTACATTAAATGTGAGTCGTCATGAGCACATTGTAAACCCTGCTATCCCACAGAGTACAAACGATCAGAAGCTACAAATTAATAAATATTGACGCACTAAATGTTTGTTGCATGCGCACTGAGAAACTTTAGGCTATAATGTAGCGATTCATCAGAAGATGGGGCCATAGAAGAGGTTGTGGCTAGGACTGGGAATGAAGAAGAGGTGTGTGTAGTTAGCAGTGCTGATTGTGTTTATGTCAGTGAGTAAATGGATGTGGCAGATCTGTGTGTAAGTGTATGGATGTAGCAGAGCTGTGTGTGAGTGTATGGATGTAGCAGAGCTGTGTGTAGGTGTATGGATGTAGCAGAGCTGTGTGTGAGTGTATGGATGTAGCAGAGCTGTGTGTGAGTGTATGGATGTAGCAGAGCTGTGTGTGAGTGTATGGATGTAGCAGAGCTGTGTGTGAGTGTATGGATGTAGCAGAGCTGTGTGTAGGTGTATGGATGTAGCAGAGCTGTGTGTGAGTGTATGGATGTAGCAGAGCTGTGTGTGAGTATATGTGTTCATTGTGCTTGTGTGTGATCAACAGGGAATTATATTTTCCCTTTTTTGGATTACTAAATCTGGGGCGTGTCTTATTGTAAGGTGTGTTGAATATTCTGAAAAATAAATTTTCAAAGGAGTATAGAAGGTCAGTATTTATTGCTTTTCATAAGTTAAAATACTTTGGGGCACATTTACTTAACCGGTCCTTGTGCGATCCCTGATCCGGACTGTCTGATGAGGATGAACTCTGCCGCGATTCATGAAGATCGTGTGCCCGATATCCTGCATGTGTCGCTGCCCCGATCAGGTCCGACAGAGTTCATCTTCTTCCTCCTGGTGCATGTAAGTGCTTGGGCTTGCAACACAATTCTTAAGTTAAATCCCGCGGTTTGTCCAAATCCGTCTGATCGTCCAATGGCCTGCCCCCCTATTTGTGTTGCATGAAAGCTGCCGCGATTGCACCAAAATCCGATCGCGTGCGCCATAAACCCCTTTTAAATCCCTGTCCCAGCGGCGCAAAACGGAAATCGTCGGGATATCCGATAAAAGTGCGGTCCGCAGGGTCCATAGTAAATGAGCCCCTTTGGCTCCATTTTACCACAGAACTATTACTGCATTGTATGGGTCCAGCCTTGACCACTGAAGAAGCAAAAGAAGTAGAAATCTGTATTGTTAAACTTAATATCAATTTTACCATCTGTTTAGAAAAGATGAAAAATTAATGTACTCTTAAAAGCTTTTTTGTTAGAATTGTACAAGGATTTTCATTGTTAGTCACAAAAGGTTTATAATATAAAACCAAGGAATAATATATTGCTTTATGGATGTAATAAATGAATTTAGATATTTCTTTTCAAAAGTTCAATGTTCCTCAGATTCAAGTTAATGGGAAAAAGCTGCCATGACAGACGCAACTGCTGCTATATGAACGCACCACAATCTCCCTCTGCTCTGATATTTATTTTCTATGCTAGCAATAACCATTAGAGATCAGCTTACTGGGACCACAATGGGGCACATTTACTTACCCGTCCCGTCGCGATCCCTGAGGTGCGTTGTCCGACGAGGATTCAGAGCTGCCGCTATTCACTAAGATCGTGCGTCCAATTTCCTGCATGTGTCGCTTCCCCGCTGAGGTCCGCCGGAGTTTACCTTCTTCTCCCCGGTGTATGTAAGTGCTTGGGCTTGCAACACAATTTTGAATGTTAAATCCGGTGCTCAGTCCGAATCAGTGTCCCATGAAAGTTGGCCCCAAAGATTGCGCCAAAATCCGATCGCGTGCACCAAAAACACAGAGTTAAATGCTGCACAAAAGTCTGGAACCCCGACGAAAATGCGGTCCGCGGACCCATAGTAAATGTGTCGCACTGTTTGGGTCCATGGAAAACATTGCAGGTTCGGGTCCTCAAACCCAGACTTCAGCCACGCAATTCTACGCTGGGCCTGGTGTAGAATTGGATCGGGTGGGTGTCGGGCGGCGGGAGCAGTATGATAAGACAAATATAATAAATGTCACCCATGTTACTGAACACTGTTTGTATTGTACCCTTCAATGTAGTAACTGACTCCACTACTTCGAGTAACTTGCATGTACAATTGTGTAGTAACCTGCCTACTGTAATTTTATATTATACATGTCTATTATAGATAATATTCATCTATGTTTTTTTTTAATTTTTTTAAAAACTGATCTTTTACAAGCAATACAAATTTACATACATATATTTTTGCTGCAAAGATTCCAAAATATCTGCAATGGTCAATGTACAGTTTAGTGGAATAAGGTGACATATTGGGGCTCATTTACTAAGGGTCCGCGGAACGCGATTCTGTCGGGTATATTTACGATTTGCCATGAATTGCCCCGGACTTAACTCCTCCCCTGACATAGCCAGGTGGTCTCCTCCTCCAATCACACTCCAGTTACAAAAGGTGGAACATCATTGGATAATAACATTACATTGCTGTAACCCTTGCCTATCCAGGCAGAATCTACCGCTGCACAATTATATATGTGTAGTGTCCTGCAGGGGAGCTGATCAGACTCACTACCAGGGGGACACATATAAAGGGGCTTATTCGCAACAACTCCTCTGCCTGGCATTGGCAGGGATGTTACACTTGGTCTTATCTGCTATAGACCCCAAGATATCGACATATAAAGTAACACTCCCCCTCCAGCCTCTAATCCTGACTCATTTCTGGCGAAAGAGGAGTTTTCTGCTCATTTTAACATGAACTTAGAGATTTTTTTTTCATAGGTAAATGGATAAAATATCACATAAAAGAGGCAATGTTAGAAAACATATTCCATACCCTACCTGAAGGGGTGGTAGTTGGTGTTATATAAGTAGTGATAGATAGATGGGTAAACCTCAGAAGCTTCGGCTGTATATAATACTTCAGTACTTTGCACTACAATGTGGGCAGATCTGGACATTTTATTAGGGAAAGCTGGTTAGTACAGAATCACATTCTTTCTTATAGCTGCTTTATACAGTAATTAAGAACCTAATAAACTCACTTTTATTCCTTTGGACAAAACCAATATATCCCAAACAATCAATATTTTACAGACATATTAACCCCTTAAGGACGCAGCCTGTTTGCAGGTTAAGGCTCGCAACTTTTTTTTGAAATTTGACCAGTGTCTCTTCCTGTGGTAATAACTTTTGAACGCTGTTACTTATCAAAGCGATTCTGAGATTGTTTTTTCCCCACATGTTGTACTTCATTTTAGTGGTAAATTTTGGCTGATAAGTTTTGCGTTTATTTACAAAAAAAGGGAAAAAATGATGAATTTTTAGAAAAATTTGCCATTTTCGAAATTCTAAATCGCCGCGTTTTCAGGCAGATAGATTTACCACCTAAATAACTTGCAGAATAACATTTCCCATTTGTCTACTTTACATTTTCATAATTTTTGAAATGTTTGGATAATTTATTTTGACGTCACGCGGCCTACAAATCGAATAGCGATTTTCCGTATTTTCGGAATTGACTATTTTGGGGATAAATACTGTTTGAAATCAAATTTTACATATTTAGCATCAAAACCCCCTATATAACCAACCCATTTTCAAATCTGCACCCCTCAAACTATCAGAAACAGCATTTACAAAGATTGTTAACCCCTTGAGATCTTCATAGTAATTGAATCAAAATGGCGGTGAAATTTAGAATGGTCAAATTTTGTCGGTTATACGTTCATTTAGCACTAAAATTTACACATTTCCAAAAGATAAAAAGAGAAAACTCACCATAAAATTTGTTCTACAATTTCTCCTGAGTACAAAGACCCCCCACATGTGGACATTACTTGTATTATGGGGGCACAGCGAGGCGCAGAAGGGAAGGAGCACCCTGCAGCTGCCAGGATTTTAGTTTTCTGGTTGCCCCCTTTTGAAGGCTATAAAATTTTCGCTTTTCCGTTATTTGGGCCATGTGACGGCATTTTTTTAGCGGGACGAGATGCTTTTTCCAGTGTTACCATTTTGGGGTTGGTATCACCTATTGTTGAAAATTTTCGAACTTTTTTTGAGGTCATGAGTAGAAAAGCATAAATTCTGTACTGGACTTTTTACTTTTTTTTTTTTTCGTGTTCACCGTATATCCTAACAATCCTGTTATCTTTATTCTATGGGTCGATACGATTACGGGGATACCAGACATGAATATTTTTTCTTATGTTTTACTAAATTTGCCAAATAAAACCCTAATGTGGGGAAAAATCTATCATTTTTGCATCGCTGTCTTCCAAGTGGCATAACATTGTTACGTTTTTGGCTACAGAGCTGGTTGATGGCTTGTTTTTTGCGGGACATGTTGTTCTTTGCAACAGTATCATTCTGGAGTACATATGTTTTGTTGATCACTTTTTATTGCATTTTTAGTGGGATATAATAGGTAAAAATCATAATTTTTGGCGGGTTTTTAACGTTTTTTTTTTTTACGGCGTTCATCATATGGGTTCAATAGTTATTTAGTTTTATTCTATGGATTGTTACGGACGCGGTGATACTATATATGTGGGGTTTGTGTTATGATTTAGACTTTTTTGAGCGTTATATGTCTCTTTATATGTTTTGGGGCTTATGGGCATTTTTAGTGATTTATAAAGTAATTTTTTATTGAAAAACATTTTTTTTTACATTTTTTTACATGATCCACCATGGGATATGAACAAGCAATCATCTGATTGCTTGTTCTTGATAATACTCTGCAATACTAATGTATTGCAGGGTATTATCAGTGCCAGCCTATGCAGATGCATAGGCTGACACTTTCCCTTTAAGATGACGTCACAGACGCCATCTTAAAGGTAAACCCTCCAGGCTTCTCTGGGGTCCCGATCGGACCCCAGAGGAGCCAAAACAGCGATCGGTCCCCCCGAAAACGGTGCGGGGGGGCCGATCGTGGGGTAAAGACCCCCAGAAGGCATGTTAAATGCCGCGGTCGCGTTGACCGCGGCATTTAACGGGTTAAACACCCGCGATCGGAGCCCACTCCGACCGCGGGTGATAGCCGGGCATGTCAACGGTAGATTACCGTTGAAATCCCGCGGCTAACGATGCCGGTTCGGCTGCTATACAGCGCTGAACCGGCATCGTCTCTGCGCAGTAGCTGTACTGCGCTGAGCGCTATTCGCGGGACTCAGCGCAGTACAGCTACGGCGCAGAGCGCTAAGGGGTTAAAAAAAAAAAATAATGTCCATAAGATACCTGAATAACATAAGTATCATCTCTTAACGAGGACCAGTCACCCATAAATTGAGTAAGCTAAAAACTAAAGTAAGCAGCTCCTAGTGCTTAAACAAACGGCGCAGTGTTAGAGGGATAGCCTTACCGGAAACCTCCAGTAACGCTATCTAACACTACGGCGGAGTACAATGTAAACGCTGGAAGCGCTGCTTCTTCCCCGGACCGCCCGCTCGCTCCAAAGGCCAGCGGTGACTGCCACGCGTCATGCACCAGTCACCGCCCCTAATCCCGCCCCCCCCTCATGACTACATCGGATCGCTTGTCGAGCAGTCCGGCGTTTACATTGTACCCTGCCGCAGTGTTAGATAGTGTTATTGGAGGTTTCCGGTAACGCTATCACTCTAACACTGCGGCGTTTGTTTAAGCACTAGGAGCTGCTTACTTTAGTTTTTAGCTTACTCAATTTATGGGTGACTGGTCCTCTTTAAAGGGAACCTATCAGCAGAAATTGACCAAATAAACTACTACCAGTATGTTATCAAGCTGATTAACAGCATCCAGATCAGGTTTCTTTTATGGCTCGTTAAAACATCCAGAAAATGTGCTTTGAAGTGAGATATAAATTGCATGTATAAAGTCAAGGAGGCGGAGAGTTCAGTGCAGAGGTCAAGCTCTCCCTGGCTCAGAACATCCACTTCACTGTAAATGATAGACCTGTATCCAATCGCATCAATAACCGGCTCTCTGGAATTCTAGGGAATGATGTCAGTCACGGCAGAAGAGGCATTCTAAATCTGGGAACATCCTGACTTCAATACTAAACTCCTGATTGCACATTCAGGTGGTAGAAGAATATGGGGGGTTATCGGGACTGGAGATAAACTGGAGTAAATCCGTTATCATGCCCCTGGATTTAGAAACTAAAGAGTGGGCGAAGGAGAGTTGTGAAATCCAGTGCAGGGAAAAATTCCGGTACTTAGGGGTTGAAATATCCGGAGATACCTCAGAATTCTATAAATTGAACCTGCATCCTCTGATTGGATCCTTGAAGGCTAAAGTTAAATATTGGAGCAGGCTATCATTTTCACAGGCGGATAGAATTGGGATTGTGAAGATGTTAGTGTTGCCCCAAGTTTTGTACGTTCTGTCCTCTTCCTATATGGATTGAGGACTCTTACTTTAAGTTAATGGAATCGATTTTGAATGAACTTATATGGGGCAGAAAGAAGGTGAGAATGAAAATGAAATTCCTGTATAGTCCAGTTGGAGAAGGAGGGTTGGGGATTCCCTTTTTCAAAGGATATTTTGTTGCTTCACAGATTGCTCGCCTTGCAAAATGGAAAGAGACATACTGGTTAAACAAGGTGGTATTAAGCTCAAAGGGCAAGGTGAAGTCTGTTTTTGAGTTTTTGGAAAGCTATTTGGGGATGGAAGAACCTTTTAATAGATGGGCACTTTGTGGAGCAATTACAAAATCCTGGAAGATATATAAGGAACTCTTAAATATCGTTGGCTTTATTGAAGAGACCCCCATCTGGTTCAATAGGAAATTATTAGAAGTAGACAAAATTCCGGACAGAGCATTTTGGGGGAACCTGGGGATTAGACAGGTAGCACAGATATGGGAGGACGATAGGGTAAAATCATTTAGTAGTATACGGGATACATATGGTCTAAGAGATAAGGACTGGATCTGTTACTTGCAACTTTCACATGCCTTAACCCCTTCCCGACGCGCGCCGTACTAGTACGGCGCGCGCCGGGTCCCGGTGCATGGAGAGGGCTCGCGGGCCGAATATATCCGAATTCCAGATGCTGGAAATGTAGGGCTCTGGATGCTGATTTCTATCACTTGGTTTGGGGATGTCAGAAAATAGGGGAATTTTGGGAAGGTATATTTGGGAACATTTCTTGTAGGATGGGAATTAATTTAACTAGGTCCTTTCAAACTGCCATATTTGGATTAATTGAGAATTCAGACATAGAAAGAAAATATGGCAGATTGATTCTTAGACTAATGAACCTGGCCTGTGTCTGTTTAGCACAAAAATGGGGTTCCGAAAATCCTCCTTCGATGGAAGCTTGGCATAGTCTCACTCTTCGTATCAAAAACTTTGAGAAGAATATATCAAGGAAGAATGGAGCTCCGGATAAATGGGAAAAGATATGGGCAAAATGGGAATAATGGGGGCTTTATCTAAAAAATTTTTTTTTTCTTCTCTCCAGCGGACCAACGAGGGAGGAGGGTGGGGGGAGCAAGGGGATATGAAACAGGTTGTGTATACCCGCAAACAATGTCAAAGAAATCATATGTGGAATGTGAATTTTTGAATTTTGGCATTTGCATGTAGAAATTTGTGTGTAATCTTTGATATTTTGTCAAATATATCATATGCCAAATGTGAACTGTTGAATTTTGGCATTTGCATGTTGAAGTTTGCATGTAATTCTTTCTGCTTTTAATATTTCGTATATTTTGTACAATAAATGTTGAACTTTTTCTAATAAAAAAAAACAACTCCCGATTGCACTGGGCCATCAACCATGATCTGAAAGTTTTATAGCTGCTTGATAACATATTGGCAGCAGTTTATTGGGTCAATTTCTGCTGACAGGTTCCCTTTAAAAAAATCACAGATGTATCTATCATTTATTGGAGACATTGGACAACAATTGTTAGCGCCAAAATGACAGAAATTAAATTCTTCACTCATTGCAATAAAAAAGCTTCTAGACATTATTTTTGTGATTAAGTAACAGTATAAGGTGAAATGTAATTACAGTAGAAAAGGTTTATACTGTATATAAATCCAATACATGTAACAAGTAATTTTATATAATGACCACCCAATACTAGGATATTGAAAAAAGTAAAAAAAAATGTAAAACAATTTACTAAATGTTAAATAAATGAAGCGAGGTGAATGATCCTACTATCCAGGACTTGTTGGTGTCTTGCATTTATATTCTGCAGGCACTGTTGAGTAGCAATACCTTTGGTTTTTGTCTGTGATGTTTCTGACTGACTCTTCATACTATAAAGGATTGCAACCCCGAGGACCTGTAATCAGTTTTCCTTCAATATCTACGCACCTTGAATAATTCACACTGGACCGTTGTCCTCTGTTATGCTGCTTATTTTTTTTCATACCTTCACAATTCCCATTGGTTACAGTTTGCTGCTACTGAATTTTACTGCTATTTCCTTATGATGAAAGAGTTACCATATTTTCCGGACTGTAAGGCGCACAAAAAATCCTTTCATTTTCTTAGAAATCAAAGGTGCGCCTTATAGTCCAGTGCACCTTATATATGAACCATACTTACAGACAACAGCTGCCTTGAACTGTGCACAAGTCTTCCACCTGCTGGTCATTCATCCTTATAATCAGGTGCGCCTTATAGTCCAGTGCGCCTTATATATGAAACTAGACGTTTGAGCAGCCATTCATTGATGGTGCGCCTTATAATCGGTGCGCCTTATAGTCCAAAAAAAAACGGTAACTCTAAGTTACATCTAAACTAATATTATGGTGTTTTATACAAAGGTCGACCCATCATATGACCAATAATAGATTTTACTGTTTTAAAAGAATACAATCTTACCATTTCCATCCATATATCAATAGTCGAAAATGGCTCAGAAAGGTTAACATTCATCTAAGTATGGTGCCCAGATTTACTAAAAACGGTGTGAACTGAACTATGTGCAGTTATCCTATGTAGTGTGCAGAGGGTGTCCCATTTGTGCTGCCCGTTTTTCATGCTCCGATAGAGTACACCAACTTCTTTTTTGGTGCACCTTTAACTTGGGACATACAACATACTTCTGTTTGACTTTGTATGTTAAATGTGGTGCACGTTGCGACTGTGCACCAGAACGCCCATTTCAATGACGTTTTTGTAAAAAACCCATACACCAGGCAGAAGCTGGATAAGGAAAAACGGGTCACTCACCAACACGTGAATTTTATTGTAGCTGACAAGAGCAGGTACATGATGTCACAGACCTGAGAAAGCGCTTCCTGCGTGAAACGGTCCGTCGTTTGTGGAGTGTCCGGCGCCCCTCTACCTGCTTTTGTCGGCTACAATAAAATTCACGTGTTGGTGAGTGACCCGATTTTCCTTCTTCTTCCTGTTGGATGTTTTGCCTAAGTCTGGATTTGTTTGTTCTGGAGTGCACTACCGAGTGAAGTCGTTGCTGTTGCTTGCAGATCCAGTGCCTGTCGAGGTGTGCCTGCTTTGCTTCTTTACCTTGGTTACAGAAGCTGGATAAGTTTGGTGGTCCAGTCTGAGTTATTTTATACTCATTTTATACTATATTCAAACCAATAATTACTTCTATATCTACCACCAATCGATAGAGTCTTGATTAAAGGGGTTTGCCCATGAAAAAAAATTATCAAATTTCAATCCCCATAGTAATTATCATTTTTAATTCCTTACTTTACAATTTTACTCAATTCTATTGCTTTTTTAGCTCCTATCACTCAGTGATGGTCAGTGTGGTCGGGGACTCTCTAAGCAGACACTTTATACTTCCTCTGTGCTATGAGATGTTGGGGTACATTTACGTACCCGTCCCGTTGCGATCCCCGAGGTACGTTGTCCGATGAGGTTTCGGAGCTGCCGCGATTCACTAAGATCGTGCATCCAATTTCCTGCATGTGTTGCTTCCCCGCTGAGGTTCGCCAGAGTTCACCTTCTTCTTTCCGGTGGATGTAAGTGCATGCCTTGCGACACAATTTTGAATGTTAAATCCAGCGCTTAGTCCGAATCAGTCGGGTTGTCCGATGGCCACGCCACCCGACTTGTGTCGCATGAAAGTCGTCGCCAAAATCAAAAAGATTGCAGCAAAATCCTTCGTAAATGCACCGCAAAACGAAAAAAGTCAGGAAACCTGGCGAAAATGCGGTCCACGGACCCTTAGTAAATGTGCCCCGTTGTGTGCTGACAATGTGCTTAGATTATCAGGATACAGGTTACATACACTTTCATTTAGTTTCTGAACATTCTACTAGTATCTGACACAGAAAGAGAGATGAGACAGATCAGACATGAGAGATGATGAGATCCATGAGATGCAAATTACACATGACTTTCTCCCCTCTGCTATCACAGCCATTACACAATGTCAGCTCTACTATATACCTCCCTCTATCCTGGATAAAGAATGTATCTGTCTATAGCTTGTAGCTCTCCTCAGGATGTGTACATGAAGTGGCAGGAAGTCAGTGGGGCTCATTTACTAAGGGTCCGTGGACCGCACAATCGTCGGAATATCCGACGATTTCCGATGTGCGCTGCATTTAGAAGGGTGTTTTGGCGCACGCGATTGGATTTTGGCGCAACGGCGCCGGCTTTCACGCGACAGAAATCGGGGGGCGAGCCCTCGGATGATCCAACTGATTCAGACAAACCGCAGGATTTAACTTTCAATTTGTGTTGCAAGATCAAGCACTTAAATGTACCAGGAAGAAGAAGGTGAACTCCGGCGGACCTGATCGGGGAAGTGATACATGCAGGAAATCGGGCGCACGATCTTCTTGAATCGTGGCAGATGTCCATTCTGGTCGGACAATGCACTTTCAGGATCATGCAGGACAGGTAAGTAAATGTGTGTATCAGTGAGAGCTCATCCTGGAATTCTGGGGGTGGGGCCGTTGCAGGTAGCAGAGAGAAGCTCAGCTCCATAGCATCAAGCAAGATGGCTGCTGACCCTAAACTCAGAAGGGTCTGTTCTAGGGGCAACCAAAATTGTGTACACCAGGACTGAGACAGGTTGGATCTATATCTGTGAAATGCTGTATTTTTGTTAATAACAGTGAATTAGAGAATGGGGCAGATTTACTTACCCGGTCCATTCACGATCCAGCGGCGCGTTCTGCGCGGTGGATTCGGGTCCGGCTGGGATTCACTAAGGTAGTTCCTCCGACGTCCACCAGGTGGCGCTGCTGCGCTAAAGTTCCCGAGGCCCGCCGGAATGCACTCAAGTTCACCGGCCTATTCCTGGTGAAGGTAAGTGCAAGTTCCGCAACACTTTTTTTAAAAAAAATGCAGCGTTTTTTCCGAATTCGTCGGGTTTTCGTTCGGCCACGCCCCCAGCTTTCCGTCGCGCGCATGCCGGCGCCGATGCGCCACAATCCAATCGTGTGCGCCAAAATCCCGGGGCAATACAGGGAAAATCGGCGCAAATCGGAAATATTTGGGTAACAAGTCGGGAAAACGCGAATCAGGCCCTTAGTAAATGACCCCCAATGTGTTATTTTGCTATCCTGAGTACATATAAGAATCTTATCTTCATGGGAATAGCCCTTTAAGACTTATTAAGAAAAACCTTTAAACTTGTATAGAATATTTTATTCTTAATAAGCAATTCCTATGCTGGCTAAGCACTCATTGGTATCATTAACATATAGATGGATAGAATTCATCTTTTTTGTAAGATGTTCAACAGCACATTTCATCCGCCTTCTAACAAATTAGTAATTGCCTTAACAGATTCATTTGTGCTCGCCTTTTCTTGTTTTTTCCGACTTTTGGACTTCCGATCTTTGATTTATCTTAGAGGATGATAAATCAGGCTGCTGTGCCTATAGGTTTTTTGAAACTTTTTATTAAAAAGTTGCACAAAAGTCTCAAACTCATCCTCAAGAACTGCTAAAGTTTTTCCTACGCCTAGTAAGGACTGGAGTTTATTTGCAATTTTGTAACCCCTGATTTGTGCCAAAATGGCGACTTTTTCATATGTTCACATCTGCATTTTAAAGATATAATAGATGCAACACTAAAAAATTCTTGCGAGGCTAGTTTTGCTTGGCAGGGGAAAAGTTGCAAATTTAGGTGCAAACATATTAAATGTGCACAAAAAAGTCACAAAAATAAAAGAAAAAGAGAAATCTCTAAGATAAATGACTCCCAATTAGAGATGAGCGAGCACTAAAATGCTCGAGTGCTCGTATTGAATAACAAACCCCATTGAAGTCAATGGGAGACTTGAGCATTTTTCCCTGAAAGAACACATTGAAAGATCACTGAAGAACACATTGCAGATGTTTCCGTACATCTGCTAACTTATCCGAAGACACTGTGTTTTCTTAAGTAAATGCTCGATCCCAAGCAGGCGAAATACAACGAGCCGTTTCGAGTACGCTAATACTCGAACGAGCATCAAGCTCGGATGAGCATACTTTCTCATCTCTACTCCCAATGTATCTATTGCAGCGTTGCCAATGCGGTCACTACAAACTCATAAATACACTACGTTTACATAAATTAGTAGAATAGTTAGACTGTTGCTAATCTGCTATTAAAAACCTTCTACTGAATTAGCCCCCCGACACGTTTCTTCAGATCGATGGATTCATCAGGGGTAAGAGCTAATACTGCCATGTTGCAAGAAACGCATAATTTATATACTTCAAGTCACACCCATTTATCTCCCTGAGGACCGCCCGCGGACATCAGCGGGTGCAGAGACCCTAGGGGGAAGGGAGATGCGGTCCGGTACCCCTTCTCCGCTCCTTACAGCATTGCGCTGAATGAGCGTGATGTACGGCTCCATAGACTTGGCAGTCACGTAACCGCCGGGTCTAAAGGGGTTAATCAGAGCTGCTGGGTCTGATTAGACTCAGTACAGATCTAATTAGAATCCCCAGTCACAGCTAGTCGTTTCTGTAGGTGGGGCTCTTATAGATGCCTCAGTTACAGGGGAAAACTTGTAAAACAAAAAGAATAAAGTAAAATTAGAAGAAAAAAAGAGGGAAAATGTCCCCCAGGGGTCTTTTATGACCTCATGGGTGACATATAAAGTAAAATCACACACACACAAAATATTCATAAATATTCATAAAAAATACAATGACATTTCCCCATAAAATAAATAAAATTCCCCTGCTACACTACAAAAAACATTGCAATAGTCACGCAATTTGCCCGAGACTATACATATTCTAAAGGAACAAAACAAAATAGGGAATTCATTTCATGTTCATTTTGAGTTAATCTGAAAACTAAAAAAAAAGGTACTATAAATGACAAAAAAAGCCTTTTTTCCTCTTTTAACGAAATAAAAATAAGAAAAAAAAGTTTACACTTTTATTACCTTTTTAACTATCTCGATGTGTCCCGAATAAAACACTGCAATAAATTGAATGCAAAAAAAAAAAAGTTTGCGCCCTTAAACAGGCGCCCACTAACATTTGCTAAAAATGCCTGGTCACTAGAGCCTTTCAGGCCGCGTCACTGAGGAGTTAATATGATACTGCCAATAGGATATAATCACCATTGGCAGGTATAACTGGTAACAAGGGATAGTACTCGCCACAATCCAATTTCAATGGTTACAATTCAACCAATAGCAGGGCGGTGTTAATCACCGTGACAGACTCCGGCAATGCAATCCTTTAGTCATAACACAGTTGGTGGTGCTCTGCTAGTGCAGTATACAGTCCATTCAATATCCAGATAGGAAGGAAAGATAAGCGGCACTCACCATTTGCTGTGTAATATCTTTATTTCAGGTGCATAGTACAGGGAGGAGCGGGACCTGCCGACGAGTCGTTTCGCACCTACTGGCGCATCATCAAGCCAATGACTTGATGATGGCTTGATGATGCGCCAGTAGGCGCGAAGCGGCTCGTCGCCAGGTCCCGCTCCTCCCTGTACTATGCACCTGAAATAAAGATATTACACAGCAAATGTTGAGTGCCGCTTATCTTTCCTTCCTATCTGGACCATTGGCAGGTATTCCAATATACTTACTCATTGGGGCTCATCTACTAAGGGTCCGTGGACTGCACTATCGTCGGAATAGCCGACGATTTCCGATGTGCGCCGCATTTAGAAGGGCTTTTTGTCGCACGTGATCGGATTTTGGCGCGATCGGGGGCCGGGCCGGATTTGGACAATGCGCAGGATTTAACACGTCAGATTTTGTCCCAAGACATGCACTCACATACACCGGGAAGAAGAAGGTGAACTCTGGCGGACCTCAGCGGGCAAGCGACACATGCAGGATCTCGGGCGCACGATCTTGGTGAATTGCGCCGGACTTCATTCTCGTCGGACCGTCCAGTCCGGGGATCACGACAGGACAGGACAAGTAAATGTGTCCCATTGACTCAGTTAGTATGAAAGGCAAAGAAATCATCAACAATCAACCTATAGGGACAGCCCACAATACCACAGGTGATCAGTCAGTTGATGTGAAATGTGCAGGTCAGCTATCGGGATGGACCCGGTCAGCTTATCTTCCATTGTGCATGGCTAAGAAGATTCTAAGAAGACTCAGGAGCATTAGCTCATTACAGGCGGGCATGCCCAATTAAAGATATCCAGTTTATCAGCCCTGACGGTAGATATATTACAGTCTGCTATCGGTTAAACCTGATCTGCCGTCTTTGTTGTAGTTTGGGCACTCGGTCTCTAAAAGGTTTGCCATCACTGCTCTATTGCATATGCCTAAAGGAGTTATCACAGGAGCTATAGCTCCACATAAAGTACAAATCTACCATTAAATATATTAAAATATATAGAGCATCCAATGAGATTTCCGCCCATTTGATACATATAAAATCAATGAGCTCATAGATAAATGTGGGTAGCTCCAAATTAATGATATTAATAATTTTTCCAGGATCATATAATACAAAGGTACAAAAGCGCTTGCTGTCTGAGAATTAAGTGCTCGTATTAGGTAAGTATAATCAGTCTTTGAGTAGCAATGTTTGATAAACTACTATCACTGGTATATTAAATCTGTAATTCATGATTTTCATAATTGCTCTTTATTCACTTAGAGCCAATTTGACATGCTTTGTGCAGCGCTGCGTAATCTGTATGTGCTATATAAATAAAGAATTATTATTATTATTATATATAATTCTGTATACAGATGTGTCTTAAAGATTCCATTTCATCTACAAAAGTGAAGCCCTTATGCAAGCCTATTGGGCTGAGACTCTTCAGGTGTTGAATTTATCTAGCTTCCAATTGGAGTAATTTGGGATTGATTGCCCCCCTTTTATCACTTCCATTTGAAGTTGATCGACACCCCAGAATTCACATTCACATTACTCTGATGATGTAGTTTAATATGCTGGGAAATTGGTCTATCCTTATTAGTGTTAATTGCACTATGTCCCGAAATTCTACGTTGTAATTGTTGGACCGTTTCCCTTTGTAAAGTTTAGGACATTGGGTCACATTAATTACACATTCCCTTTTACAGCTGAAGAAATACAGGTGGTCCCCTACTTAAGAACACCCGACTTACAGACGACCCCCAGTTACAAACGGACCTCTGGATTTTGGTCATTTACTGTACTTTAGTCCTAGTCTACAATAAACAGCTATAACAGTTATAAATGATGTCTGCAATGAAGCTTTAGTGTTAATCCTGGTTCTTATGACAACCCAACATTTTTAAAATACAATTGTCACAGACACCCAAAAATTTTGGCTGGGTTTACAATTATAAAGTATACAGTTCCGACTTACATACAAATTCAACTTAAGAACAAACCTACAGACCCTTTCTTGTATGTAACCCGGGGACTGCCTGTAATAGAGAAAACCTCTCTGTTATGGGGATTAGTGAAGTACTTTTTTTGGGGTAGATATTTACAAAAAGTACAATTACTACATGGAGGAGATCCAGTAATGGGTCACCGAAGTCTTTTTTCGGAGGTGAAAAATGAGGTACGTTTTTACCTCTTCGGTAAGTAATAGATGGTTTTACTGTCAATTTTTCGTTCAGATCCGCATATCTGTGGTCAGGATCGGCTAATATCTGCCCAAAATTCTTTGGGTGCTATCCACATATGCATCATAAGTTCCAATGCATCTGATTTTATGTTCAACATGGTCTTTTCAATCATGTAATAAAATATCTCTTTTCATATTTTTGGCTTGTATCTCTGCTTCATAGAGGAATTTTTTTGGATATCCTCTATCCCTAAAACTTCTGATCTCTGAGACTATTGGTACAAGTCGATTTTCGATATTCTTGAGTTTGAATTCTACCCTCTTCATCCAATGATATTATTAAGTCCTGAAGTAAATGGTTGTCTAGCAGTGGGCTAAACTGCTGACCAGTGGGGATTTTCATTGACATTGATAATAGTGACAATTAGAGATGAGCGAGCACTAAAATGCTCGGGTGCTCGTTATTCGATACAAACTTTTCCCGATGCTCTGGTGCTCGTATCGAATAACGAGCCCCATTAAAGTCAATGGGAGACTCGAGCATTTTTTCACTGAAAGAACACATTAAAAGAACAGTGCAGAATAACATTACACATGTTTACAGATGTTTTCCTTGTAAGAACACATTGAAATAACACTATTCTTCACATTGCAGGTGTTCGCGCGTGTCTTCTGATAAGTTCGGAGATACGCGCGAACATCTGCAAAGTGAAGAATAGAATAAAAACTGTGAAAACAGTGAACACAGGACCATTTAAGTGCAGAACACATTGAAAGAACAATATTCTTCACATTCCAGATGTTCCGAACATCTCCAAACCTATCGGGAGACACGCACGCACACCTGCAATGTGAAGAATAGAATTAAAACATTAAAAACAGTGAATACAGGACCATTTAAGTGCAGAACACATTGAAAGAACACTATTCTTCACATTCCAGATGTTCTGAACATCTCCTAACTTAGCGGGAGACACGCGCGAACACCTGCAAAGTGAAGAATAGTGTTATTTCAATGTGTTCTTACAAGGAAAACATCTGTAAACATGTGTAATGTGTTATTCTTCACTGTAAGAATACAGCCTGCCAGCCCCCTGTCGTATACAGCCTGCAAGCCTCTATTGTATACAGCCAGGCCCTGCCCTGGCAGCTCCGCTTCCATCTTCATGTCCGTGGCAGCTCCGTCTGCAGCACCTCTTCTTTCTTCAGGCCAGCGCCAGGACCCCGACATCTCCTTGTACACGGCCAAGCCGGCGCACAACTGTAATGTCAGCCGTTACCATGTGTGTTAAGTTTTGTGGCTGCAGGGGGATTGTCACTTCAGAAGCCCCTATCTTTGAATCTATAGTACCTAGAAATATGCTTTTGGTGTCATATTAAAGTTAACCAAATAAATGGAAAGTTAAAGCATAACTGTAAAGTAACTGACAAAAAATAGGAGAGAGCCTTTGACAACAATTCCAACGATACCTGTATCATGCTGCTGGCTTCTTCCTATCCTGATATACAGCCTGGTGTATCTATCATTCCTTCCTATAAATTATGTTCAGCTTTTCCTGAAGTGGACGGGCACTTTCCAGTTTTGACATCAGCTAAGGGCCTTCCTATCAGGACAGCATGTTTGTAATTGGCTGACCTGAAGCATGTGATGAGTCACATGCTTGTGACATCACTCAAGGTCCTTTTATCTTGCACTCACCTACTACTGCTCCTCCAAACAAGCCTCCTCTTGTCCTTTTAAAGATAAAGTGTCGAAACATCCAGCTCCATAAAAACAGTTTCCTCCTTTATTGATCCATTTGTAAATACAGAGAACACAGCAAAAAAAAAAAAAAAAAGCCGACACGTTTCTGGTGTACTAGACACCGTTACTCGTGGCTATACTTGTTCTATATGGTTGGACATGGTCACCAGAAAGCATGGCAAATAGAGAGTAGCCAGGTGGGAAAGGTAAAGCCCATGCTAGAAGCTAAACATCTACAATAGCTTATTAAAGTAAATAAGAGTTAGTCCAAAGTAAAATATATTGTGATGTGCAATAATAATGAACATATCAGGCAAGTTAATAGGAGCAGTATTCTATACTTTAATCTATATACTACCCAAACTATCATCCCCTAGGAATATTGACTAGTGATTTTCCTTTTCCATAACCTCTAACCCATCTGAACTAGTCTGTATCTAATCAAAATATCCTATAAGATAAACTCATAAAGTTGACAGCATCAGGATGTATGAGCCGGTATTGTCAGGCTTGATGGAGACAGCTGGAGGTAGATTGAACTACAGAGCAAAATTGCATGAACAGCGTAGTATTCCAGCAGTGGGAAGATATTGGTAAACAACAGGTCTTCGATAGACGATGTGCAATTTTTATTATTATAACATTGCAAAAAAAGATTATGATTTTGGTAACAGGGGTTTACAATGTTACTAATGCACTGCAGGGAGCCGTGTACAGTCATAGAGAACAAATTTGAGTGTTGTAAACCTGACTTGATCTTCTGGCGAGATTGGTGTTCTCACAACAATATCATTACTTAATTTGTGTTTATGTGTAATTATTTTCCCTTATCCTGACCATTTAAAGGGATACTGTCACATTAAACATGATCCACAGGCAGCAGGAGGAGCTGACATACAGATTGATATTCATACATATTCTGGTACCGTATTTTTCAGACTATAAGGCGCACAAAAAGTCCTTTGATTTTCAAAGGAAAATCAAAAAAGCATGAAAAAGCATAGGAAAAGCAGAAGTAAGGGCAGATTTACACTGTTGTGGTCGGTTCCTAAATTTTGGACCGTGCATTGTTCTATTTCAGGGGCCGACCACAGTGCATCATATTGCTCTTCTGTAGCGGGGGATTAAGAATCAAGCTACTTTGGTAAAGTAGGGGGTCTCTACTGTCCACTATTCGTTCAGCAGTTTTAGAACTTTTAGTGGACCTTCAAAGGTCCTGCAATGACCCCTTGTATACATTTGTGTTGAGAGACTGAGGATTTTAATGGCTGGATGTACCTCTCTTTATTATCTCTACAGAGTAGTATCAAACTCGGCATTTGGTTCAGGTGGTTATGGGCCCCCTAGAAGCTTTGGGCCCCGGGTGACCACCCAATCCACCTATATTATAATCCACTGCTGCTCTTATGATCACAGTGGGTCGCTACTGTTTTGCAGGGAAGAAGGCACTCCTTCTTGGTCATTGTTGTTGGTCCATGAAACAGGACACCTCCCGGTCTGTGATTCATGGACCAACCATGGGGGGTGTAAATCAACCCTAATGTTCAAATTGTATAGGAACTTTCCCCACAAACAATGGGGCACATTTACTTACCCGTCCCGTCGCGATCCCGAGGATTCACTAACTTGTGCGTCCAATTTCCTGCATGTGTTGCTCCCCGCTCAGGTCCGCCGGAGTTCACCATCTTCTTATCGTTGCATTTAAGTGCTTTGCGGCACAATTTTGAATGTTAAATCCCGTGCGCTGTCTGAATCCGTCGGGTCATCCGTTGGCCCGCCCCCGTCTTCTGTTGCATGAAAGTCGGCGCAAAATACGATCACAATAAGCCTTTAAATGCGGCGCAAAACAGTAATCGTTGGACTTTTCGACATTTGTGCGGTCCGCAGACCCCAATATGTATGGATCTGCTTAGCTCCTTCTGCTTAATTGCAAAGCAACTACAACATCACTGATAGCTATGGATGAGCTAAGGGCAGGCTGCAGATATTTTGGCATGATTATTTTAGAAAAAAACATAATTATTAATCCCCATAAAGTTGGTCTCCTCGGAGTAAGCAGAACACCAATGTAGCTATACAATTGTGTTTATAGTGGACTTTTATCTTCATGATAATCATATTGATAACAGTCCAGGTACATGGACAAAAAGATGAATAAGAAATAATAAAACTGTTTAGAGTAAATCAAAAGTGATTGTGCCTACATAAAAAGTAGCACTCGCAGCAAACATTTTAGCAACGTTATCCTGGAAAATAGTGGATTATGCATCATAATTATACCCTGTGGGTATTTGATTATATTTGCCTTGTAAATCCAGTGAAATAATAATATGTCTGGTTTACTCAAAGCTATTTTTTTACATCATCACTCATTTTTAGTAGCAAAGGAAAATTTGGATGCGTCAATCCACCCATTTTAATCATGTTCACTCTAAATAGGTATAGTATGGAGTATTTATTATAGTAAACCTTAGCATGGGTTAATACCAGAGCCTAGGGAAATCTAGGAGTCCGTGGGGTAAGATTCCTAACCTGTAGATAATGATATATTTCCATAAATGTTATATTTTGTAATTAATTAGTACAAAAACTGTACAAAAGCCAAATGCTGAAAATATAAGGATAAACTTATATCTAGTGGCTGTTAAGCAGTAGGTTGAGCCCAAGAACACGGGAGTACCTGCCCTACCGAAGACGGCTGTGCATCTATTTTTAACCCAAACCAATCGTGAGGATTTCAGCAGCAATGAGTATTTGTGCTGGATAATCACAATGAGCAGTGATGCAGCTATCCCTCCCCGTGTCCCAGCACACATGAATATCATCTGCTAGCTCATGGCTGGGAGGTAACTACACACAGGATTCTCGCAGATCCGCAGACACAACAGGACTCTTGGGTTTCATTCAAGACGAGGAGAATGCTCATTTATCTGTCTTCTTCACGTGGAACTGATGAGATCTTACTCTTGGATTTTGGCTGGCTTTCTTCGGATGGATACAAGCGCATCTTAACGTATGAGATTTCTTTATTGAGTAGATTGTAGTCATGTTGGAATTGTGCAACCTTGAAGCTCCAAATGACTTCTCTTGAATGAATCTCTTGTAAAAAATTTTTTATCTATTCTCTGCAATTTCTACTTTTGCTCACTTTGAATCCCTGGGAATGTCAGAGATGAGATAAAAGCGTTTTTTTTCTAGGAAGAAGACTGTTCCTGGATTCCTGTAAATAAAAAGGAAGTGGACATCAACTGGTGTCCACCCCATGGAAAACCTGTCAATTTACAATGTCACAATCAGCGTGTTAAATGCAGATCTAGATGTTGCCAGCAAGGACTTGAGCCTCAGGGCACTTACAGGCTTGTTATTGTCACTTCTCATACTTTCAACTCTTTTGGGGAACACATTGGTTTGCTTGGCTGTCATCAAGTTCAGACACCTTAGGTCCAAGGTGACCAACTTTTTTGTCATCTCTTTGGCTGTGTCGGATCTTTTTGTTGCTCTTCTGGTGATGCCATGGAAAGCAGTGACTGAGGTGGCAGGGTACTGGCTCTTTGGTAACTTTTGTGACACCTGGATTGCCTTTGACATAATGTGCTCTACAGCTTCCATCTTGAACCTGTGCATCATAAGCTTGGACCGATACTGGGCAATTGCAAGTCCTTTCCGATATGAGAGAAAAATGACACAAAGAGTGGCTTTCATCATGATTGGGGTAGCCTGGACCTTATCTATCCTAATATCATTCATTCCTGTGCAGCTCAGTTGGCATAAATCACAAGGGATTGTTGGAGAAATTAATGCTTCAAACCAAACCGAGAACTGTGATTCCAGCCTTAATAGGACATATGCCATATCTTCTTCTCTAATCAGCTTCTACATACCGGTGGTCATTATGATTGGGACATATACAAGAATATATAGGATTGCTCAGACTCAGATAAGAAGGATCTCTTCTCTGGAAAGGGCTGTAGAGCACGCTCAGAGCTGTCATCCTGACTGTCCCCATGAAAACTCACTCAAGACTTCTTTTAGAAAAGAGACCAAGGTCCTGAAGACCTTGTCCATTATTATGGGGGTATTTGTCTTCTGCTGGCTACCATTCTTTGTTCTGAACTGCATGGTACCTTTCTGCCACATTGGTCTTCCAGGGCATATTGATCCAGAACCCCCATGTGTTAGTGAAACCACCTTTAGCATATTTGTGTGGTTTGGGTGGGCAAACTCATCCCTTAACCCTGTTATTTATGCATTTAATGCTGATTTTAGAAAAGCTTTTACTACCATATTGGGATGTAACAGATTCTGTTCCAGCTCCAACGTTGAAGCTGTCAACTTCAGCAATGAGTTAGTATCTTACCATCACGACACTACTTTTCAGAAAGATATCCCCGGCACTTTCAATAGCTCACAGCTGCCCAATGTTGTGACTCAAGACCAAGAGGACATGGAAGGGCATTGTTTTGATAAAGTCTCGGTGATATCCAATTCTCATGGAACCCGGAGTCATAAGAACTTGCTATTACCTGTTAGTGTTCAGTTTGAATGTGAAGCAGAAATATCACTGGAAACAATTACCCCATTTACTTCTGCTGGACCCTTAGAATGTCATCCACATACTGTGACCGATGAAGACGGCCAATACACT
Source organism: Engystomops pustulosus (assembly GCF_040894005.1). NCBI lineage: Eukaryota > Metazoa > Chordata > Amphibia > Anura > Leptodactylidae > Engystomops > Engystomops pustulosus. The sequence continues at coordinate 21,878,305 of NC_092421.1, read as the reverse complement.
ACAAAACTATATTAGGCTTGTAACACTAATTATCTCTAACCAACCATGACAGTATTTAGCTCACAAGCTTAGTGAGCGGATTGCCCATGGCCGGTAGTTCCTAGTGATAGATCATTAGATCAATACACCAGTTCATCATATGTCAAACGTGATAAATACTAGTATACAGAAAAAAAAAACGTAAGGGAAACTACAAGACAATGTGGCTCTCTCCTGCCTTTCATCATCTGTTGGTAAAGCTCAGGGACTTCTCTTGGTATTCTGCCATCTTGTTCAATGTAATATGATAACATTTGATGGGATTGGGGGGTACTCATCACTATGGTTGTCAGGTCTAAAACAATTAGATACTATATTATCCATTGAGAATGTTTTTGACAAATTTCAATTATTGTATAAATATTGGTTTCAATCAAGCAGATATCTTACGTCAGGATCTAACAATGTGATCAGGTATTAACCAATGTTGACCATCACATCCATTATATTTTTCATATAATCCGGTGTAAATTTATTCTCAACCAGCACCTTTCTTAATTAAACACATAAATCAAAGCAGATTTTTTTTTGTATTTTGCTGTGGCTATATGGTATGACTGTATTGTTTCCCAAAAACAGCTTTGGCTCCACATATATAATTGTTTTTGAAGACGGTTTTACATTTTTAAAGAGGTAAAGCAGCAGTCCAGTAGATCACATCCTTCTGTATGCCTCTCCTGTTGAATGCAGCTGCCACTGAATAGTTAACAATAGAGATTTGCAAACACTGACTTTTTGCAGTATGATATGAATCAGCTATACACCTAATGATAAGAATAACTGTCTGCTGATCTCTTCAGGGTATTGTTAAGCATAGGGGCTACCTAAGAATAGCTACCAGTATGAATGAGCAATGTTATGGTTTGATGGTAAGAGATGTCTACATTGCAGTCTCTTTACAGACCAAAAAAAAAATAAAAATCGGCATTTATTTTATTAATTTTTATTTTATTTTATTGTATTATGTTAATACACACAGCTGCATTAATCTTGTTAATGAGCTTTATCAAATATGGACATTGATAACGGGAAGGGCCAAATTTAGGAAATCAAAATCCAGCCTGATAAACCAGGAACACTTACTTATAGATTCAGGCAACGTGGCTGTGTTAACCTTCATTTATTCGTTATCCATGGCCTCCTTCCGTCTAAAAATTTGTATGCAAATGTTATGCTAATGAGGCTGAAGGGCTCTGGGGGACGTTAGAAGAGCACTTCTGTGCTTCAGCTTCTCAGACTGTTACACTGTCTCCCCTCCCACTGCCTTCTGTAATCTCGCATTGTGGGACAAGGGGAAATTCTCCTGGATAGTGGAGCAGCCTGTACAACAGGAAAACGGAGCGGTCTGGTAATTTAAGTCAGGCTGAGCCTAAGGGCTCTCTTAGATTGGCGTTAATATTTCAGCCTCATCAGTGAAAAAAACAGATTTTAATTTTTTTTTTCTTTGCGGATCCATAGATTTCTATTTTTTCCAAGGACAACAGATCAGTAAAAATACAAGTCAATGTGAAAACGTCCATTGAAAACAATGGCTTTGTGAGGCATCCTTGAAAATCACGCTAATGTGAAAGAGCCCTTAGTCTGACTCATTAGCATAATTTCCAAAGTTGATTTTAGAAGGAAGGCGGCCATGGATAACAAATATAAGAAGATTACCACAGTCACAGCACCTGGATCTAGGAGTAAGAGTCCCTGGTTTATCATGATGGATTTTAATAGGAGATTAATATCTATTAGAGTTTATGTGCTCCAATCAGGAGGTGCCCATCATACCTAGAGATTTATGAAAATTTAATGAGACTGCCCTCATATGTACTACTGATAAAGTTCCTCCATTGTTAAAGTACAGGCGGTCTCCTACTTAAGAACACCTGACTTACAGACGACCCCTAGTTACATACAGACCTCTGGATGTTGGTAATTTCTGTACTTTAGTCTTAGACTACAATAAACAGCTATAATAGCTATAAAAGGTGTCTGCAATAAAGATTTACTGTTAATCCTGGTTCTTATGACAACCCAACATTTTTAAAATCCAATTGTGACAAAGACCAAAAAAAATTATGTCTGGTGTTACAATGATAAAATATACTATTTCGACTTACATACAAATTCAACTTAAGAACATCCTGTACGTAACCCGGGGACTGCTTGTATGATGCTTTATCTTTGGCACCAAATTTATGCCATAAAGAAATTATTTCTCCTTTCTTCTCTGGAGTGCTGAGGATTAGCTGCTCGGCAGAGAATGACATGATTGCTATTTGTAATCCCTACTGTGATATGGAAAAGGACAATGGTAAACAGTTACTTTATAAATCTTGTACAAGTATACACTGCTGTCCATCACTGATCTGCTGACACCGCAGGGGACCATGTATGAAATGAACGCGGACAGGAGTTTGAGAAGAATATTTGTTATGATTAGACAAGACAAACTTTCCAGAATACAAAATACAATTTCATGACCCTCACCCCATAATATCCAAACATGTGCCACCTGGTTACAATGTGATCAATGCTAATTCTTTTATTACATGCAATTTATTATAGTTGCATATAGAAGTGTCACATAGGCGGTATATGTGCAAGTAAGGCTTGGTGTAGCAGTTTGTATGGGCACCCTTAAACGATAATATTCTGGCAACATGTTCATTCCACTAGAGGGAGCTAAAGAGCTTCTTAAATACACTATCCAAGCTGCCAATATTGGCAAGTACAGGTAGCTCTGACTTTACTCCTTATGTACCAGTGTAAGGAACTTTGTATTAGAAAACAAAGGGGCACATTTACTAAAAACTATGTGCAGTTTACCTGTGTAGTGTACAGAGGGGACCAGATTCATGATCTGACGCTCCCTGCACTGCCCCGACAGAGCACATCAACTTTTTTTTTGTGCACCTTGGGGCATGTGACACCCTTCTGTCGGACACTGGGGCACATTTACTTACCTATCCAAGTCCCGATCCCGAGGTGCGTTCCCCGACGATGATGCACTGTGCCGCGATCCACGTAGATCCTGTACCAGATATCCTGCACGTGTCGCTTCCCCGCTCAGGTCCGCTGGAGTTCACCTTCTTCTTCCCGGTGCATGTAAGTGCATGGCTTGCGACACAAATTTGAATGTTAAGCCCTGCGCTTAGTCCGAATCCGTCAGATCGTCTGACGGGCCGCCCCCCAATTTGTGTCATGTCGAAGCCGGCGCGATTGTGACACAATCTGATTGCGTGCGACACAATCCCCGGCGCGACCCCCGAGAAGTGGGAAAACCCAACGAAAATGCAGGCTCAGGACCCTTATTAAATAAGCCCCTTTGTATGTTAAAGGTGGTGCACAGCTACCTACTTCAATTCCAAAATTTGTGTTGCATGAAGAATAGTGCATGCACAAAACAAAAGGATCGCATGCGCCAAATCTGACACTTTTTAAATACATGTGCAAGCATGTATTTGCATGAAAGAATGTGCAAAGTCTGACAGAAAACTGGCGCCCAGCCCTTAGTAAATGAGCCCCAAAATGTTTAACATTTATAAACAAACACAGTGAAAACAATGCAGACAAATGATAGGATTTATTTTGGGTAAAAGTGGACAATCACTACAAAGGCTAAAACGCACATACATGGTAAATCCCTGATTGTGTGCTGTCTAGATTTCACTGCCAGGACTCCTAGCATCAAATTAATATATGATACAAGGAGTCCCTGTATCCCTGTGGGGAAAACGGCTGCATATTGTAATCATGTACACCGCTGTTGTCTGGGGATTTTTTTGACATCATTCTGAGTATGATAATTAGTATCCTATGCCTGTCACAGTGTTCGGTCCCTAAAATCTATCCACTACAACACCCAGGGTTCATGGCAAAGAATGTTGTTGTGAAGTGAGCCATTTACCATTGTAAGGGTGATGCCACACATGGCGTTTTGAACAGGTTTTTGGTCCATTTTTAAGCAGTCTTGAAAACGCATCCGCAACGGACCAAAAACGGGTTCAAAACGCCATGTGTGGCATCACCCTAAGGCAGTGATGGCTAACCTATGGCACTGGTGCCAGAGGTGGCACTCAGAGCCCTTTCTGTGGGCACTCAGGCCATCACCAGAGATGAGTCCAGGTATCTTCCTGCAGTCCCAGACAGCCCAGGATTTGCTGTGCACAGAGCTATATTAAAGTGACAGCTCTACCTGGGACTATTTTCTGCTTTATTGGTGTCCTCAGGTGCTGGTATCAATGAAAACTGTGACAGAGAAGGGAGTATAAATCACAAATTACATTTCTGTGTTGGCACTTTGCGATAAATAAGCCGGTCTTTGTTGTATTTTGGGCACTCGGTCTCTAAAAGGTTTGCCATCACTGCCCTAAGGCAACAAATGAATGTATAGAACTGTACAGTAAAATACTTGCAGTTAATAAGATCGGAACGATGGATCCCACACACCAAGCCATAGTTGAATTGGTCTTCATTTTTTTTTATCTATGTTCCCCCAAAAGTAAGTGGTAGACCTATATCTCACATCCTCCACATACAGGCGGTCCCCAGGTTACGTACAAGATAGGGTCTGTAGGTTTGTTGAATTTGTATGTAAGTCAGAACTGTATATTTTATCATTGTAACCCCAGTCAGAACTTTTTTGGTCTCTGTGACAATTGGATTTTTAAAATGTTGGGTTGTCGTAAGAACCAGGATTAACAATAAAGCTTCATTACAGACACCTGTGATAACTGTTATAGCTGATCATTGTAGCCTGGGACTAAAGTACAATAAATTACAATAAATTAGTTTGTAACTAGGGGTCGTATGTAAGTCGAGTGTTCTTAAGTAGGGGACCGCCTGTATATAACATGTATTTTTCCCCTAACCATATACACATGTTCATCACAATCCTTTATTAACTCTTATTAGTAATTGGCTTAAGGCAATTTTATGTAAATAAATAAAGTGGAACAGTTTTGAACATGTTTAATAAAGATTATCCTCGGAGTGTTTTCCACATGAGGTATGAAGAACCTCTGGCTTCCCAGCTGTTCTATGGTTTGTAACAGCTGCCGAGCCGCAGGTTTCCTACCTCCGATGTTTGCATTGCACAGAATGACCTCAGAAAGAAGCAATTTTACATTGTCTTGGAATACAACGGAATGTCGATTCCCTGGAGAAACACCCAATACAAAAAACTTACAAAATGATTTTGGTGGCATTAAGTCTCTTGCCCCCCCCAATCTGCAGCATTCATTAAAATACTGTGGATTTAACCCCTCGATGGCAGCTGCCAGGGGCGTAACTAAAGCGGTAGCATCGCGCTAGCAGGCGCTATGGGGCCCACAGTGTCAGGGGGCCCCGTCATCCGACCTGACACTAAAGAATGAAGAATGTGCACCAATATATACATATTGTGGCTCATTTACTAAGGGCCCGTCGGACGCACTTTCGTCAGGTTTCCCGACGATTTCCATTTTGCGCCAAATTGACCCAGGATTTTGGCGCATCGGCACAGAAATCAGGGGGCGGCCCGTCAGACAACCCAACGTATTCGGACAAACCGCAGAATTTAAAAACGCAAGATCAGCACTCACATGCACCGGGAAGAAGAAGGTGAACTCCGGCGGACTTCAGCGTAGTAGCAACACATGCAGGAACTCGGTCGCACGATCTTCATGAATCACGCCGGACCCGAATCCTCGTCGAACAACGCACCACGGGATCGCGACAGGACCGGGTAAGTAAATCTGCCACATTATGCTGCACATTGTGGTATATATATTGTTTATGTGTGTGTATCTGTGATGTGTATATGTTCTATATGTGTGTAACAGTGTATAAATGTGTATGTATGAGTGATGAACTGTATGTTTATGTATATAGGAGTGTAATATATGTATATTGTATATATATATATAATGTATATATAATGTATATTTTTAGGCCGGCAGGGGGTCCCCTTCAGAAGTCTGCTAGCCACCGGCAGCTGCTATAACATCTAATGTGAGGAGACTCAATAGACAACATGGCGGCAGGTCCTGTGATCAGAGACCACACACATGGTGGTCATGGAGTTTGCTTTTTCTCTTTCAATGAAAGTAAGGAAGCAAATTATCCATTTCAGCATTCTGAAAGCAACTATACATGCCGATGGATTATATCTGGGACTTGAGGGAGTTGTTCCTATCTGCCAGTAGCCTAGAACCTGCTGGGGGATCCCACTAACCCCACTAATGCCCCTGGAGCCCTTCAGGCTAATTTACATAAAGATTAATGTATTTTGTAGGCCGGCGTTCAGATTTATAACCTCTACAAAGCACCACCAGTGCCGGGTAAATGATGCGGTAGATTTTCTTTAAAGGTATTAATAAGAACAAAATAAATCAGGCAACTCCATGATCGTTGTGACCTGAAGAATAAAGGGGATGTGTTATATGGACTGTATAGTGAAAGCCGTAAAATGTCACAGGCTTTTACAGTGAGTATCCTCATGGCGGGCTTCATTTATAGTAGAATTGTAAAAAGCCATACATAACATGCTCTCCAAAAAGCAGAATGAATTTACCCATAAAGTATCATAATATCATAGTATCATAGTATATAAGGCTGGAAGGAGACGCAAGTCCATCAAGTCCAACCTTTAAGAATTAAATAAATGTTTTATCCCCATAACCCGTGATATTTTTGCTCTCCAGAGTCATCCAGGCCTCTCTTGATCATGTACATAGAGTCCGCCATAACAACCTCCTGCGGCAGAGAGTTCCATAGTCTCACTGCTCTTACAGTAAAGAAACTTTGTCTATGTTGATGGTAAAATCGCCTCTCCTCTAGGTGTAGAGGATGCCCCTGTCTGTGGTGATGGTAACATTGCCTCTCCTCTAGGCGTAGAGGATTCCCCCTTGTCCTGGTCACAGGCCGAGGTATAAAAAGATCTTTGGAGAGATCCTTGTGCTGTCCGTTCAGGTATTTGTACATTGTAATGAGGTCTCCCCTCAGTCGTCTTTTTTCTAAACTGAATAATCCCAAATTTTGTAATCTGTCAGTGTATTCTAGTTCCCCCATTCCCCTAATAATCCTGGTTGCTCTCCTCTGCACCCGTTCCAGCTCTACTATATCCTTTTTATACACTGGTGCCCAAAACTGTACACAATATTCCATGTGTGGTCTGACCAGGGATTTGTATAAGGGCAAAACTATGTCTTTATCATGAGAATCTATTCCTCTCTTGATACATCCCATTATTTTAAGTAACTTATTGAAACATTCTAACCTGCAGGATTGTCTACTTTTTTTTCCGACGTGCATAAGGGTAAAGCTGATCATGTTAAGGTTTGGGAGACCTCCAATCATGAATGGGAGGAATCAGGTATCAGCTGCATTTCAATAAACTGTGATTTTAACATACATTAAGTGACAAGCTGCTATAATAAGAGCGTCTCTCACTACTTTGTGCTACCCTTAGATAAAGCATCATAAACCTGGAAACCGTTTCCCTTTCCATCCATTTTTTTTGCACCAGAGCTCAGGCATTGATGCAGGTGACGCTGTTCGCTTCCATACAGTCTCAGGGCCAAGACGAGGATGCCACCTTGTGTAAATAACAAGGGGGTACAGTAAGGGGATTACAATCCACTATAGAAGACTTAGACTGCATTCTGCGGTGATGACATATGGTGGCATCAGTGCATGTAGGAGAAAAATTGGAATATACAGCGATTTTCCCATTCACTGTTTTTTTGTTTGTGGCTGGCGGACCTTAGGAGAGCATCTTCATTTTTAGGAGGATTTCAGGTGCAACGCTCTTTATCTGCTTTGGGTATAAAAAAATGCACTACTACATCCATTCACTAAAACACACAGCTCTTTTTAATACCCAGTCCGAGTCGCAAGTTTTTTTCTGGCCCCATGACCTAGCTCCACAATGCATTACTGGCATCATGAAAGGGTTTAAGGCCCTTGCAGTGATGCAGGAAGCATGTGATCAGTTAAATCACTCTAGGACCTGCAGTAATACTCCTGCCAGGAGAAGCAGGGAGAGCGATAGAGTAATGAAGGGGCTCTGCTCTCTCAGAGATTGGATGAAGCGCTTTGTCAGCCCTTCACCCGATCTCCAAGGAGGATCTGGCAGTGTTGGATCCTCCTTAGCTTCGGACCATAAGACACAGGCACTTTTTAGCAAGATTTTTTAACAATTCATAGTTAGAATCAGCTTGCAATATTGTGATTTTCATTAGTTTCTCTCCCCATCATTCCTACAGTATGACATGGGTGTCCTGTTCCTAGTGATTTAGCTGCCTGTGTTCCATACATATGCCCTGTTACTGACCTTTCATTCTGTCACTCTTGGCTTAAATCTCTATTATATCAGAAAATGTATTTATCCAGTAATTAATTCTAATTAACAGCCATTTTTCATGATAATATTAATGAGCAGAGAGAGAGAGCTCAAACCCCTCAGGATTGTGTCCATTATAATTAACTGAGAAGACATTCTGTTCTAAAAATCTATCCAGCGTCTCTATCTGTTTTATAGTCGGTGCTTGGCTAATAAAATATATTGATTTCCTACCCCCAGGCTATATATTCTCTTGACAGGTGTAAAATAAATAGCTGGTGGTAGGGAAGTCTCATTCATCACATGGACCCTCATAGGAGATGCTTGTTTTACACTACAGGAATGGATGTAAACATTGATTTGGTACACATCAAGGGTTGTTCATTAATTTAAGGACTGTGGCTGTTTTCATCACATAGTCGAGTGCCTGGGGGACTTTAAAGATGTCATGCAGCCATATGGCACTAGCAATATTTACAGCATATTCTGTTACAAAATGCTGATCATGACAGATCCTTTTTATTTCCTTGGAATAAATGTCTGTCAACGTCGTTCTTGATTGATTAATAGTAAAGTGTCTTCATTTTGGGACCCTCATTATTCAGCTGAAATTTGTAATGGAATCTAGCTGTAAGTGCTCAGGTTTCCTGTAGCGCCACACAGGACAAATCAGGTATTACACAGTGGCGCACATTTACTAAGGGTCCGGACGCATTTCAGTCGGGTTTCCTGAATATTTATTTATATATATTTATAAATATATTTATTTGTCCTGAATTGCCCCGGGGTTTTTGGCACACACAATCGGATTTTGGCGCATCAGCGCCGGCTTTCATGCAACACAAATCGGGGGGCGTGGCCGTCTGACAACCCGACTGATTCGGACAAACTGCGGAATATAACACATCAATTTGTGTCGCAAGACACGCACTCACATACACCAGGAAGAAGATGGTGAACTCCGGCGGACCTGAGCGGGGAAGCGACACATGCAGGAAATTGGACGCAGCTCTGAATCCTCGCCGGACAACGCACCTCGGGGATCGCGACGGGACGGGTAAGTAAATGTGCCCCAGTATGTATTCAAATCCGTAGGTTTAATGCAGAGAAAAAAAGTCCTCCAAACCACAGGGTGCTCTTTGTATCCACTCTCCAGTATGAGAACCCAAAGAGTCTGGTCATGAATGGTTACTGATGGGCTTTACACAGGACAGGTAATAAATAGTTTATTGTTGAGGGGCCAGCACAGAGCATGGAGCCAGAAACAGTTGGACCTGCATTCATTTAGCAACATGAACTACAGCTGTTGTTGCACTGACAGGGTCCATCCACTACAAGCAATCACATGGGTGCTTGGTAATGGTTGTTTGGATGTTTACTTCACTGGACTTAATTAAGAAAAGCAACGTATGAAAATTGTAGGCCACCACTAGTCTAATTTCTTTTTAATGATTTCACATTTACTACCTACATATGGTACCATAACCAGGCAACTTGGTCCTGAAATGACAGTTGGAGGTCCCTCTTTTTATTCTCTCTACATTTGCTGCATTAAACTTAGTGGGTCATTTGGGTGGACATGCGCTTCTAGAAGCCTACTGTTCCTTTGATCCAATTTAATCATAATAATACACAGTGAGAAAAATGCAGCTTGTTATTTTAATTGGGCCTATATATATATATATATATATATATATATATATATATATATACGGTAATATGTAATGGGCAGTGGAGTAACAACATGGATAACAGCCATAGCAGCTGCTACGGGGTCAGCAGTGTCAGAGGGCCCGGTCACCCAACCCTGACACACTAAAGAATGTAGGATATGCACTTTAAAGACATGTTATGCTGCAAATTTTATAGCATAATATGTATACAGTGCACATTGTCACAGCACACAGCTGAGTCGGCTGCTCAGATGAGAAATATCAGGCGAGGGGATAGCAGGAGGGCAGGACTACTGCCAGCTACTTCCACCATGTGGTCAGCAGCTACTGAACTGCATGGAGACAGATCTGTGATTTGACAACCACCTGGGATAAGAGGACTGTCTAAAAGTGCACACATACAGTATATAGTTGTGTATATGAGTGCATACATGTATGTGTGTGTATGAAAGTGTATAAATGTGTGTATGAGTGTACAACATTATGTGTGTGCACATGAGTATATAAATGTGTGTATGAATGGGCACAGTCTCTCCTAGTTAGAAGAGAAAAATTATTACTAAAACTAATTGACACTTTAGTACTGACAAAATATTTGCATATGGTCATTATAGAGACCTACTTTGGCTTTGGATAGCATTGTACCTATGACATTTTCATTGTTAAGTTCATTAAAACAAGATGTTCCCAACTGTGGAATGTAGCAGAGGTTCTGAAACACAAATAGTTTCTTTAGAAGTCAAACTACTAATAGCATTAACACTCTAAATACATTACAAGTAATTGACCCAGGGAGCTAATTTGCCAGATACATCAAGTTTAGCTTTGCCTTAGTTTACAATATTTAATGGGATTCAGTTAATTAGAATGTGACTGGTTGACCTTTGTCTTAAAAATAAGTAAATCTCAAAGTCTACTGTACATATAGGAACATTAAAACCAGGGAAAAATGGTGACCCAAGACTTGCAAAGGACCTTCACTAGCGAAAATGCAAAAAGTGAAGAAACAAAAAACAATATTATTCAAATTGGCTTTTGAAATAAAAATATTGTATATATATATACTCAAGTGTAAGCCATCCTAAATATAAGCTAATTTTACCACAAAAAAATGGGGTGGGAATTGCATTGGTGCCTCCGGTATATAATTAGCCAGCCCTCTACCCCCTGTATATAGCCTGCCAGCCGATGCCCCGCAGTATATAGCCAGTCCCTGCCCCCTAATATATAGCCAGTCCCCAGTATACAGTCATCCCCAGTATATAACTAACCAGCCCCAGTATATAGCAAGCCAGCCCCCCGTATATAGCCAGCCCCCAGTATATAACCAGCTCATGCCCCCCAGTTTATAGCCAGTCCCTGCCCCAGTATACAGCCAGCCCCAGTATATAACTAACCAGCCCCAGTATATAGCGAGCCAGCCAGCCCCCAGTATATAACCAGCCCATGCCCCCCAGTATATAACCATCCAGCCACTTGCCTCCCCGGACAGCCCCTGACCCAGTATATAGCCAGCCATTAAAAACAATAAAGTCAATACTCACCTTTCCGACGCCTCAGAAGGTCCTCCCCTTACTTCTGGGAGCAGCAGGTGCGAGCGCACTGGCCATGCACACACTATGACGTCAGCTGTGTGGCCAGAATGGCGAGATTGAGTTTTTTAGCAAATTTTTTGTGCTGAAAAACTTAGCTTATACACAAGTATGTACAGTAATCCCTATCTTTTCAAGTCTTGAATTTTACCATTTACTAGACTATTTTTCACATTTCAATATATGAAAGGTCAACCTTTCCACTTATTAAACTTATACAGGGAAAAGACGGCTATCAAAAATTGCTTCAGAATCAGTCTTCCTGCGGATGCATAGTAAATTGTAGAGCTGAGAATCTGTCACTGGAACAGGAAATCTGGTGTGAATGATGGGAAAATATTCTCAAAGAGATTGGGGGAAATGTATTAATCTTTCCATGCCAGAAAATTGGAGTCATTTGCACTTGAAATGCTGTTCACCACATTTACTGAAGGATTTAGACCATTTTTAGGCTGTTTTTTGACCCCTCTGCAAAAGGGGTGTGTCCTATGTAAAACGGGGGGGGGGGGGGGGGGCAGTATGCCAGAAATAAACTGAGCACCAGAAAATAAACTGTGCACCAGAAAATATTGTGGTACAACAAACTAGAACAACTAATAGGAGGTGCAAAGTATAACTCATCAGTTTTATACTGCACCGTATTATTCATCCGGCATCAGACAAAGGGATTAATCTGGCGCATTATTACATCTCCCTCATTGTCTTTTACAGAAGTTTCCCTGTACAATGCATATGTGGCCATATGACCTCATTGGACAGTACAAATCATTACAGTTTATGAATGATACCCTGTTTTAAAGCTTTAACATTTAGCATTTACAATAATCCATCCCATTCATCTATTTCACTCCAGCTGATTCATGGCATTAGTTAAAGGGGTTGTCCAAAGGTTGATAAACATGACTCCTTTCTTCCAAAACAGCTCCACACATGCCCACGGTCCGTATTACTACTCAGCTCCATCTATCTCTATACAGCAGGGCTGCAATGCAAAACCATGATCAGGTGTGGCGCTGATTTTAGAAGAAAGCAGACATGTTTTTTTGGACTATCCCTTTAAACTTATCTTAGATTTGTGCATAGCTGATCAGTCCCAAGCCCAAGTCATGAAGTTCTCAATGGACAATGCTTGTTGTTTGTTACTTTTAGAGACAAATTTCAGACATTCAAATTCTCAATTCTCCTACAGTGCCCCCCTCCTCTAAAGTTATTATAGTACCTCCAGATTTTGACAATTCTCAATTTGGCAGTCTCTCTGTGGGCCTCTGCTGACAGAGGTAGAAATACCTTTCCAATAGGTTTAAAAGAAGTCATTTATATTGTAAAATACATTAAAATATCGAAATTGGAACTAAGATGCATTATCGGCGGCCGCACTTTCGTAGGGTATCCCGACTTTTTACGTTTTGCGCCGAATTCCGCTGGGATTTTGGCGCTCGCGACAGGGGCGTGGCCTGACGGATTCAGAAAAAGTGCAGAATTTAAAAAACAAATTGGGGCAGATTTATCTAGCAGTCTGAAAGTCAGAATATTTCCAGTTGCCCATGGCAACCAATCACAGCTCAGCTTTCATTTCACCAGTGCTCATGAATATTTTAAAGGGGAGCTGTGATTGGTTGCCATGGGCAACTGGAAATATTCTGACTTTCAGACTGCTTGATAAATCTGCCCCATTGTGTTGCAAAATCAATCACTCACATGCACTAGGAATAGGTTGGTGAACTCCGGCGGACCTCGGCGCAGCAGCGACACCTGGTGGACATCGGGCACACGACTTTAGTGAAACTCCGGAAGACCCGAATCCTCATCGGAGAACGCGCCGCTGGATCGAGACAGGACCGGGTAAGTAAATGACCCCCAATGTGTTTAATTGTCTTGTCTACTGCTAAGGTTTGGCTTTTAGTTTGGCTTTGGACAAAACTGATGGCTGCAAAATCGGAGACTAGGATGTTATTTAGTTTTAAACAGTAAACTAGAGATAAAAGTTTATAATTTGACATCTCTAGACCACACTTGTATTGCATTACTTGCCTTCATTATTAATAGAGATGAGCAAATTGCCAAAGAGATTTGGTCCGGATCTGAATCTAATCGGTCCAAACCATTGTTGCTCCAATGGCCTTGAGAAATTACCTTAAAATCAGTTTTTTATTAAACGTTTATACAGTTGATACAGAAAGTATGACCCCTTTAAATTTTGCACTCTTTGTTTCATTGCAGCCAATTGGTAAGATCCAAAAAGTTCTTATTTTGGCTTATTAATTTACACTTTGTGTCTAATCTTAAAAGAAAAACAAAAATGTAGATATCTTTGTTAATTTATTAATCAAGAAAAACTGAAATATCACACGGTTATTATTATTCATTGCTGTGACACTCATTTTTAACTCACATGATGTCCATTTCCTTCGGATCCTCCTTGAGATGGTTCTACTCCTTCACTGGAGTCCAGCTGTGTTTAAATAAACTGATTGGACTTAAATAGGAAAGGCACACAGTGCACGTCAAAGCACATGAGAATCATGTGGTCTAAGGAACTGCCTAAAGAGCTCAGAGACTTGTGACAAGGCACACATCTGGCCAAGGTTACAAAAGAATTTCTGCAGCATTCAAGGTTCCTGATAGTACAGTGGCCTCTATAATCCTTTAATGGAAAAAGTTTGGCACAACCGCAAATCCTCCTTTGACCTGACCGTCCAAACCAAGCAATCGTGGGAGAAGAGCATTGGTGAGAGAGGTAAAGAAGAATCCCAAGATCACAGTGGCTGAGCTCCAGAGATGCAGTAGAGAAATGGGAGAAAGTTCAACAAAGTCAACTATTACTGCAGTCCTCCACCAGTTGGGGCTTTATGGCAGAGTGTGCTGATGGAATCCTCTCCTCAGGATATCCAGGACATGAAGGACTCCCAGGCTATGGGAAATAAAATAAGATTTAACATGTTGGTGTCATTTCTAAACAGTGTGTGTGGAGAAAACCAGGCCTCATCACCTGCCAAATACAATCCCAACAATGACTCGTGGTGGTGGTAGCATCTTACTATTGGGGTGTTTTTCAGCTGCAGGGACGGGACAACTGGTTGCAATTGAAGGAAAGATGAATGCAGCCAAGTACAGAGATATCCTGGATGTAATCCACTTCCAGAGTGCTCTGGACCTCAGACTGGGCTGTAGGTTCACCTTCCAACAAAACAATGACCCTAAGCACACAGCTAAAATATCAAAGCAGAGGTTTCTTGACTGGCCCAGCCAGAGCCTGGACTTAAACCCAATTTAACATCTCTAGAGAGACTTGAAAATTTTTGTCCACAAACGTTCACCATCTGACCCGAGGGAACTGGAGAGGATCTGCAAGGAAGAGGCAGATGATGCGCAAATCCAGGTGTGAAAAACTTGTTGCATCTTCCCAAGAAGACTCCTGGCTGTGCCAGCTCCATAGGTGCTTCTACTCAATACTGAGCAAAGGGTCTGAATACTAAAAACCATGTGATATTTCAGTTTTTCAATTATTTGATAAATAAATTAGCAAAAATTCCTACCTTTCAGTTTTTTATGTCAAGATGAGGTGCATTATCAATGAGCAAAAAAGACCAATTGGTTGCATTGCAACAAAGAGTGAAAAATTTAAAGGGGTCTAAATCCTTTCCGTACCCATTTATCTCTTTTAGTTAATCTTTACAAATGTTTTCATTTTCTTTCACCCTCCCCACCTTCTGTTTGGATGACTGACAGTATTGGCTAGACGCCACTTTAGAGGGTTCATCGGCAGAAAGGATTCAGATTAGTTTTCATGCCTGGAAAATCTCAGATTCTTACCGAATCTTCAACCCAACAACTATAGTCCTGCCGTGACCAGCAGCCATCTTCAGTCCCGTGTCTGCTCCAGTGGGACACAATCTAAGGACTAATAAAGGGCCAGTAGCATTTTATTTCTTCAGTAGCATTATTCTTCAACATTTTTATGCTAAGGGCATCTCAATTTTAAATAGTAATTAATAACACATTAGCTTACATTTTAAATATTATTTATGCTTATTTCTGGAATACCCCTTTAAGCCTGGATCCATAATGCCGTAGGGTTGCTTTGCTCTATCTGGTATTGGAGGGCTTGACTATCACAGGAATCATTAAATCAGAGAATT
Source organism: Engystomops pustulosus (assembly GCF_040894005.1). Taxonomy (NCBI): domain Eukaryota; kingdom Metazoa; phylum Chordata; class Amphibia; order Anura; family Leptodactylidae; genus Engystomops; species Engystomops pustulosus. Next base: position 21,862,551 of record NC_092421.1, on the reverse strand, counting down.
ATGCATAGATTTTAAAATGTCCTACCCAGTATAAGAAAACTTGGTTTGAGTCAAAGAAGTCGTTTAAAAACAAAAAATGGGCAATAATGAATCCTGACCTAAATCTCATTGAAAATCTTTGGGGTGAGCTGAAATCTGCCATTGGGAAAAAGATTGCTTTAGATGTACGATACTTCTTGAACTGTTGCCATAAGGGTTGCTTGGCTGGGTGGTGTCGACCTCTTTCAGTATTAGGCACTTAGCCGCAGTGAGGATATGCAAGCTGATTTTTGCTTGGGACTGGTTGCACTACTGCTTGAGAAGAGGGGAGAAGACGAGCCCAGCACCAGGTGAGTACTTAGTTGTTGCTTTTTTTACTGGGGGTAGTGGAAGGCTGCTGACGCCTCCCCTCCCCCACAGACATTTCTTCCAGAAACAGATGAAACAGGCCTGGATGTAAGTCTTGCCCCTCTGCCATTTCGGATACATCAGGAGACTCTGGCCTCTATTGTCTGTGACTATTCAGGCCAGAACAATAGGCTGTAGAAAGTGCACAGGAAAGTTGTCCCACTCTGCCACTGGGCATGCCCCCTTCACACCTTTCCATGTCCACTTGATGTGGTGGTGGCAATATCAGGAATTCCTGGTGGAACTAAGGAATTGCCATTATTTTTGGTCTTGTTCATTGGAAAACTGGCATACAAGCCACTATAAATAACCCCCATTTATGTGTATTCTATATGTATATGTATTCTATATTTAGAGGAATTTCTACCCCTTAAAATGAAGATATTTGGGTTCAGTCACCTCTTGTTTTTCGACAGTAAAACTCTGCTGAATACAAAATGCTCCCATCCTGACAACACTCCAGGAGTTACTTGTATAGGGACATTATCATGAGGGAACTTGCATGCAAATGTGTTAATGTTTATGGATGCGATGAGACATGAAATTAGCTACAATTACAGGGTAAGGATTTATACCATCAAGAAGTGACACTGCAATCACACATCTATATCCTGACATTTCAATTGCTTTCAAGTGATCAGAGAAGAAGAAATATTTTATTAGAAAAAAACCTTTTAGCTATGTTGTATATTCCAAAGCTGCAGTAATACAACAATTGTAATACAACAATCGTGACAGAATGTCAAATACACATCTTAACTTGATGCTCGTTCGAGTATTAGCATATTTGAAACGGCTCGTTGCTCGGACGAGTATTTCCCCTGCTCGAGATAGGGCATTTAATTAAAAAAACACAGTGAAGAACAGTGAAGAATAGAATAAAAACAGTGAACACAGGGAACACAGGATCATTTAAGTGAAGAATACAATGAAGAACACAGTGAAGAATAGATTACAGATGTTCGGCACATCTGCTTACTTGGCGGGAGATACGCGCGGAACGGTGTGAACAAAATAGTATGTGAAGAACACTATATATGTGTGAAGAACACATTTCAGATGTATTTAAACATCTGCAATGTGTTCTACACACATATATATTGTTCTTCACATACTATTTTTTTTCGCACCGTTCCGCGCGTATCTCCCCACAAGTAAGCAGATTTGCCGAACATCTGTAATCTATTCTTCACTGTGTTTTTCACTGTGTTTTTCACTTAAATGATCCTGTGTTCACTGTTTTTATTCTATTCTTCACTGTTCTTCACATATGCTAACTTGTCGGGAGATAATATACACGCAGAACAGTGAAGAATAGATTGCAGATGTTTGCATACATCTGCTAACTTATCAGAAGACATTCTTTTTCAATTAAATTACACATTTTATTCCTGAACCTTGGTCGAGTCTCCCATTGACTTCAATGGGGTTCGTTATTCGAGACGAGCACTCGAGCATCAGGAAAAGTTTGTCTCGAATGACTAGCACTCGAGCATTTTAGTGCTCGCTCATCTCTATTCTTAACCTAACTCCAAGCATAACAATGTGCATTCAAGATTACACACCACCAACATACCCTGTAGGAAGGGGGATAATGAATTGAATAAAACATAAATTCAGTGTAATACGGCAACTTAAGGGCTAGAGATGAGCGAACATGCTCGTCCGAGCTTGATGCTCGGTCGAGCATTAGGGTACTCGAGACGGCTCGTTGCTCGGACGAGTATTTCCCCTGCTCGAGATCGAGCATTTAATTAAAAAAACACAGTGAAGAACAATGAAGAATAGAATAAAAACAGTGAACACAGGATCATTTAAGATAAAAACACAGTGCAGAACACAGTGCAGAATAGATTACAGATGTTCGGCACATCTGCTTACTTGTCGGGAGATACGCGCGGAACGGCGCGAACAAAATAGCATGTGAAGAACAATATATATGTGTGAAGAACACATTGCAGATGTATTTAAACATCTGCAATGTGTTCTTCACACACATATATATTGTTCTTCACATGCTATTTTGTTCGCGCCGTTCCGCGCGTATCTCCCGACAAGTAAGCAGATGTGCCGAACATCTGTAATCTATTCTGCACTGTGTTCTGCACTGTGTTTTTATCTTAAATGATCCTGTGTTCACTGTGTTCACTGTGTTCACTGTTTTTATTCTATTCTTCACTGTTCTTTACATCTGCTAACTTGTCGGGAGATAATATACGCGCGGAACAGTGAAGAATAGATCGCAGATGTTTGCAAATTATCAGAAGACATTATTTTTCAATTAAATAACACATTTTATTCCCGAACCATGGTCCCTTTGAAAAATGCTCGGGTCTCCCATTGACTTCAATGGGGCTCGTTACTCGAAACGAGCACTCGAGCATCTGGAAATGTTCGGCTCGAGTAACGAGCACCCGAGCATTTTAGTGCTCGCTCATCTCTATTAAGGGCCCCTTAATAATTAGAATAAAATCTCCTGAATCTGCTGAATTTGGCTGCCCAAAAGTATCTCCCTACTCCCTACTAACTCGCCTCCCATGGTAGATGTCAGGAAAGATGAGGATCTAATTGTGACAAAAAGCTTGCACACCCTCAGAGTCCTTCCTCTTTTACCAAGAGCATGCTGATATAAACCCTGTGTGCACCATTCTTCGCTGCTGGTCAAACAGTTTGTATTTCTAGCTTTCTGTCAATGTCTTGCTACTCTTTGTTGTTCTGGTTTTGGATATTGGCTTACGTTCTCCACTATTCTTCTGTTTCTAAATTTTTGTACTTTATTTGCTATCTTGTTGTGATTTGGATTGTCGACCTCCTCCTTATGTTATTTGTTTGTCTGTCTTGTTACATGTCTACACTTTGGCTCAGAGAGGGACTGATGCCCAGTTACTTGCCACTGTTTAGTGTGGACCAGGTAAGCAGGCAGAGACTGTTTGGGGGTTTAGAATTAGTTACTGTCGTTGTCTGTTTCCTTACACTAGCATTTTGGAATTGAACTGCCCACTGCCACCTTCGCCACCATTTTCTGAATCCCTGCCAGTTCGGCAGTTGCATGCCCCTGCCCACATCATTTATTATAGTCTCCACCAGAAAACCTGGGGAGACTGTAGTTGAAATTCCCACCAGTTCAGACATGGCAAGGATTGCGTCTGTATCTACTAATGGATGCCAGAGGAATTTTCAAGACTTTTCAAGTCATTTTAAATGCCAGTCTTAATAAATTCACCCAATATATTTAGCTCCCCACAGTAAAAGCCATAAAACATTTATTTTTTTAATGCTTGTAAAAAAAACAAATTTTTTTGCTTTTATGCTAAGGGCATCTCAATTTTAAATAGTAATTAATAACACATTAGCTTACATTTTAAATATTATTTATGCTTATTTCTGGAATACCCCTTTAAGCCTGGATCCATAATGCCGTAGGGTTGCTTTGCTCTATCTGGTATTGGAGGGCTTGACTATCACAGGAATCATTAAATCAGAGAATTATGCATAGATTTTAAAATGTCCTACCCAGTATAAGAAAACTTGGTTTGAGTCAAAGAAGTCGTTTAAAAACAAAAAATGGGCAATAATGAATCCTGACCTAAATCTCATTGAAAATCTTTGGGGTGAGCTGAAATCTGCCATTGGGAAAAAGATTGCTTTAGATGTACGATACTTCTTGAACTCTAGAACTCTAGAAGAAAAATAAAAGTATGTTTTGTAAATTGTGGTGAGATGATTTTTTTATTTTGTAAAGTATTTTCATCATGGAAAAGTGAAAAACTTTACAAAACAATTATGCAAATTTGGTATCTTCAGAATTTCTACTACATGGTAAAAAAGATTTATAGCAATGTGCTGCACACATTACCCTTTCGGAACTACAAACCAAGCCAAGGACTGATCCAAATAAAAGTCTCACAATTGAAACATAAAAAATTACTCTGATCTTCTGCGGGTTCTTTTTCTTTCAGTAAAATGTTCCACAAACTTTCTTTCAAAAGTTCTTCTTGGGGAAGATTTATTAATCCATTTACAACGGAATTCTTCGTAATTTGCACTAAAAACCTGTCTTCACTACATTTATAAAGGGTTTTAGACAGTTTCTTGCTCTCCTACTAGTTTGACAAAAGGGGAATTGCATATGAAAAAGGGGCAAAAAAGTCAATATGCTAATAATGCTGACCCAACATAAATTTGTCTTAGTTTTCTGGTGTTAAATAAGCCAACTATTAGGAGGTGCAGAGTAGGACTAGACTGTCTTATACTGTACCAGATTTATCATCCAGCACCAGACACTTAGATGAATCTGTCTGGTCTTACCTGCACTCGCCTTATGACGCTTCTTTAAGACGTTGGTAAGTGATTTTTATGTTGTCGCATTGGAGTTGCAATAAGAACACATAGGGGGGTATTTATCATGGATTCTCGGGCACACCAGAATGTACATGTATATTTGTAGAAGCCCTAAAATTATTGCAAATGCAAGCTTTGTCAAGCTTAGAGGTTGTGGATCCTCTGAACCACTGCGGACGATGGCACAAGCCACTACCTGGGACCGGAGTCTAAGTGGCACCCTGTTTTCACCAGAGCCCGCCGCAAAGCGGGTTGGACTTGCTGCGGCGTGGTACCACCAGGTCGTTCCGCAGGCGTGACTTGTCCTCAGTGGCAGCCAAGGTCGTGGTACAGAATCGGCAGGCAATCTCGTAGTCGGGGTCAGGCAGGAGGTCAGGACGGGCAGCACAGGTTCGTAGTCAGAGTCGTAGCAACAGGTCAGGACAGGCGGCACAGGAGCGTAGTCAGAAACGGAGCAGGGGTCACAACAGGAAATCTCAAGAACAGCACAAGGCATCAAAACAGCTTTCTCTAGGGCGCAAGGCACAAAGATCCGGCAGGGCTTGCAGGAAGAGGCAGGCTTAAATAGAATTGAACAATTTGGCCAGCGCCAATTAATGGCGCGCTGGCCCTTTAAATTTCCTAGAAGTGTCGCGCGCGCGCCCAGAGGCACGGGACCGCGCGCGCACGGAGCGAGGCCGGGACTCAGGAGCGGGGAGAGGTGAGATGCGCTGGCGTGCCGCCTGCGGGGAGCGAGAGGCACGGGTGAGCCCGCGACCCACATCGGGTGAGCCCGCGGTCCACCCGTGACAGTACCCCCCCCCCCTTCGGCCTCCCTCTCTTCTTGGGTAGAAGAAATCTCTGCAGAAGATCACGGTCCAGAATATTGTCCTCCGGCTCCCAAGACCTTTCTTCTGGACCGAACCCCTTCCAGTCGACTAAGAAGAACCGCTTCCCCCTTACAGTCTTCATATCGAGAATGTCTTTTACCTCATAGGTGTCGGTGGAGTCAGCCACAGGGGAAGGAGGAGGTACTTGCCGGGAGAAGCGGTTCAGGATGACAGGCTTGAGCAGGGAGACATGGAAGGAGTTCGGGATGCGCATGGTGGGAGGAAGGCGCAACTTGTAGGATACAGGATTGATACGGGTCAGGACCTCGAAAGGACCCAAGAAACGAGGACCGAGCTTGTAACCAGGTATCTTCAGCCGGATGTATTTGGAAGATAACCAGACCTTGTCCCCAGGAGAGAAGACGGGCGGAGATCTGCGTTTCTTGTCGGCCTGGATTTTAGTGCGAGCAGATGCCCGAAGTAGAGATAGACGAGTCTGTCTCCATACGGAGCTGAGGTCCTGCACCAATTCTTCCACCGCGGGAACATCCGAGGGAACTGAGAGAGGGAGTGGAGGGCGTGGAATTCTTCCATAGACAACAAAGAATGGAGCAGCACCAGCAGACTCAGAATCCAGAGAGTTGTAGGAGAACTCTGCCCAGGGCAACAAAGTGGACCAGTCGTCCTGACGGGCAGAGACAAAATGACGCAGATAGCAGCCCAGACTCTGGTTGACTCTCTCCACTTGACCATTGGACTGAGGGTGGTAGGCTGAAGAAAAGTCCAACTTCACCTGCAATTGGCCACAGAGTGAGCGCCAGAAACGGGAGAAAAATTGAACTCCGCGATCAGAGACAATGTGCAGAGGAAGCCCATGTAGCCGGAATATATGTTGGAAGAAGAGACTTGCAAGACGTGGAGCAGACGGTAGACCTGGAAGAGGAACGAAATGAGACATCTTCGAAAACCGATCTGTTACCACCCAGATGACAGTATTGCCCGAAGAAGATGGAAGATCCGTGACAAAGTCCATAGCCACGTGAGACCACGGGCGACTGGGTATCGGCAACGGAAGCAAGAGACCAGCCGGTTTTAGACGAGAAGGCTTATTTCGAGCACAGGAGGTGCAGGATCCCACAAAGTCCCGAACATCTTTGACCAAGTCAGGCCACCAGTAGTAGCGGGAGATGAGGGCCACGGAGCGTTGCACCCCAGGGTGCCCAGCCAGGCGGGAAGAATGTCCCCAAAACAAAATCCTCTTCCGCAGAGCAGGTCGGACATACGTCTTGCCAGGGGGAAGCTGCCGAAGATCCACAGGAGCGGCTGCAACCAACTGTTCCGGAGAGATGATATACTGAGGAACCGGCTCTTCTCCAACAACATCTGAGGCACGGGAAAGGGCATCTGCCTTGATATTCTTCTCTGCTGGCCGGAAGTGAATCATCAAATTGAAGCGGGAGAAGAATAGTGACCAACGGGCTTGTCTGGGATTAAGACGTTGGGCAGTCTGGAGGTACGAAAGGTTCTTATGATCCGTATAAACACAGACTGGATAGCGAGCACCCTCCAAAAGATATAGCCATTCTTCCAAGGCAAGTTTGATTGCCAAAAGTTCCTTGTCACCAATTGAGTAGTTCTTCTCTGCAGGAGAAAAGGTTTTAGAAAAGAAACCGCACGTAAGAGTTCGCCCCCTGGGCCCTTTCTGGGTAAGCACAGCCCCTGCACCGACAGAAGATGCGTCCACCTCCAAAATAAAAGGCTTCTCAGTATCCGGTCTAGAGAGGATCGGAGCTTTAGCAAAGGCGGACTTTAACCTTGCAAAGGCCTCTTCAGCCGCTGGAGGCCAAAGGCGTGGATTAGCGCCCTTCCTGGTTAGTGCCACGATGGGGGCAACAAGGGTAGAGAAATGAGGAATGAACTGACGGTAGTAGTTTGCGAAGCCCAGGAATCTCTGAATGGCGCGAAGACCCTCTGGACGAGGCCACTGAAGAACGGCAGACAGCTTGGTAGGATCCATCTGGAGACCCCTGTCGGAGATGATGTAACCAAGAAAAGGTAGACTCCGTTGATGGAAGAGACATTTCTCGAGCTTAGCGTAGAGACAATTGGCTCAAAGGCGGCCTAGGACTTGCTGTACGTGAGATTGATGAGTCTTGAGATCTGGGGAGAACACCAAGATATCATCCAGGTAGACCACTACACACGTATACAGAAGGTCCCTGAAGATGTCATTGACAAACTCCTGGAAGACAGCTGGAGCATTGCATAATCCAAATGGCATCACAAGGTATTCGAAGTGACCATCTCGGGTGTTAAATGCTGTCTTCCATTCGTCGCCCTTGCGGATACGAATAAGGTTGTAGGCCCCGCGGAGATCCAACTTAGAGAAAATCTTCGAACCGCGCAGGCGATCAAACAGTTCAGTGATCAGTGGCAGAGGGTAGCGGTTTTTAACCGTGATCTTATTAAGTCCACGATAATCAATACAAGAACGCAGGGAGCCGTCCTTCTTAGAGACAAAGAAGAATCCTGCACCCGCAGGAGAGGAGGACTTCCGTATGAAACCTCTTTGCAAGTTCTCCTGGATATACTCTGACATGGCTGTGGTTTCAGGAACGGAGAGTGGATACACTCGACCTCTGGGAGGAGAAGTGCCCGGCAATAACTCAATAGGGCAATCGTAGGGTCGATGCGGTGGCAAAGTCTCAGCCTGCTTTTTAGAGAAGACGTCAGAGAAGTCCTGGTAGCACGCGGGTAAACCCTCCAAAGGCTTCTTAGACAGAGAGGAGGCCAATACAGGTACAGGCAGGGAAGCTCCCATACAGCGGGACCGGCACTCAGGACCCCAATGAAGAATCTCCCCTGTCATCCAATTGAGACCAGGAGCATGTAGCTGCAGCCACGGAAGACCCAACAGGATAGAGGACGTGGAGCGAGGTAGCACGTAAAAGGACAGTCTCTCCTTGTGTAACACTCCGACTTGCAAGGACAGAGGCTTGGTGCGGTACAAGACCGGGTCAGAGAGGATCTGGCCACTTACGGATGAGATGACCAACGGCTTCTCAAGGCAAACCACTGGGATGTAATGCCGGGAGATCAGAGCGGCATCCCCGAAATTCCCTGCAGAGCCGGAGTCCAGGAATGCAGAGACTTGGATCTGGGGACTGGCGCCAACGCTGAGAAGCACCGGAATCAACAGACGTGGAGAAGCTTGGCAGACACCTAGGGACGCTTCTCCCAAGAACCCTAGGTGCTGGCGTTTCCCGGACGCTGAGGACGGATAGGACAGGACCCGATGAAGTGTTCCAGACTAGCACAATAAAGACAAAGGTTACCCTGGCGCCTTCTGATGCGTTCCTGGGAGGAGAGTCTAGCTCTGTCCACCTCCATAGGCTCCTCTGCGGATGGTAAGTCCTGAGGCTGGAGTGGTCTTTGGAAGACCGGGGCCAGGCGGGGAAGGCGTCGAGGACGGACTTGAGGTTGCTCGAAGCGAGATTCCTCCGCACGCTCGCTAAATCGCACGTCTATCCGAGTGGCCAAGGAGATGAGACCACACAGAGTAGACGGAAGATCACGAGCGGCCAGAGCGGCCTTCACATGAGAGGTGAGACCCTTCTTGAAAGCGGCCGACAAGGCGGCGTCATTCCAGGCAAGTTCTGACGCCAAAGTACGGAACTGGACCGCATACTCTCCCACGGAGGAATTCCCCTGGCGCAAGTTCAATAAGGCAGACTCAGCGGAGGAGGCCCGAGCTGGTTCCTCAAACACGGCCCTAAATTCGGACACAAAGGCTGAGAGAGAAGCCGTAACCGGGTCGCTTCTGTCCCACAGGGGTGTGGCCCAGGCCAGGGCTTTCCCTGAGAGTAGGCTGATTAAAAACGCCACCTTTGATCGTTCCGAAAAAAACTGGGTCGGCATAAGTTCAATATGCAGGGAACACTGAGTTAAAAAACTTCTGCACATCTTAGGATCACCATCATATTTGCTGGGCATGGACAAGCGCATCCTGGGTTCAACAGCAGGGAGAGGAGTCGGAGCTGAAGAAATCGCTTGAGCAGCTTCCGGAACCTGTTGCGGTTGTTGGTTGGCCAATAGTTGCTGCAACATGGCAGTGACCTGCTCCAGCTGGTCACGCTGCGCAGCAATCTGCCGGGATTGGTGGATCACAATAGTAGCGAGGTCAGGCTTGCTAGGAGACGGAACCTCGGCGGGATCCATGGCCGGATCTTACTGTCAAGCTTAGAGGTTGTGGATCCTCTGAACCACTGCGGACGATGGCACCCGGTTTTCACCAGAGCCCGCCGCAAAGCGGGTTGGACTTGCTGCGGCGTGGTACCACCAGGTCGTTCCGCAGGCGTGACTTGTCCGCAGTGGCAGCCAAGGTCGTGGTACAGAATCGGCAGGCAATCTCGTAGTCGGGGTCAGGCAGGAGGTCAGGACGGGCAGCACAGGTTCGTAGTCAGAGTCGTAGCAACAGGTCAGGACAGGCGGCACAGGAGCGTAGTCAGAAACGGAGCAGGGGTCACAACAGGAAATCTCAAGAACAGCACAAGGCATCAAAACAGCTTTCTCTAGGGCGCAAGGCACAAAGATCCGGCAGGGCTTGCAGGAAGAGGCAGGCTTAAATAGAATTGAACAATTTGGCCAGCGCCAATTAATGGCGCGCTGGCCCTTTAAATTTCCTAGAAGTGTTGCGCGCGCCCAGAGGCACGGGACCGCGCGCGCACGGAGCGAGGCCGGGACTCGGGAGCGGGGAGAGGTGAGATGCGCTGGCGTGCCGCCTGCGGGGAGCGAGAGGCACGGGTGAGCCCGCGACCCGCGATGTGGGTCGCGGGTCCACCCGTGACAAGCTTATTGTCAGGATTGTGGTCAGTGGATCCTCTGGACCACAGCGGGAGGTGGTACTAGCTGATACCTGGAACCGGAATGTAAGTGGCACTTGGTCTTCACCAGAGTCCACCACAAAGCGGGAAGTTCTTGCAGCGGCGGGGTATCACCAGGTCGTTCAACAGGTGCAACTAGCCGCGGTCAAGGTTGAGGTTCCTTAGCAGGAGACAGTCTCGTGGTCAGGTTCAGGCACATGGTCAGGGCAGGTGACAGAGATGCAAGGTCAAGTCCAATCCGAGGTCAGCAATGGGAGGTCCAGGCAGATGGGAACGGGAACACAGGCACACGGGACACAGGAACACAGCAACATGGAGGAACTCTGATAACACGGAGGAACTCAGGTAACATGGAAACACAGGACTCAGGAGCAGGAACACGCAGGAACACACAGAAGCGTAGGAACACACAGGAGCGCAGGAATATCGCTGGGGAACTTTTTCTAAGGCTGTGAGGCACAGAGATCCAGCACGGAGAGCAGGAAGAGGCAGGCTTAAATAATTTTGCTGAGAATGGCCAGCGCCAATTAATGGTGCGCTGGGCCTTTAAATTTACTGAAGGGGGACCGCGCTGCCAGAGTCAACGTGGGATCGAGGCGAGGTGAGTGACTTGCCAGGGGACCAGGGCAGCGATGGAAAGGAGCACCCGTGACAACACTTTTGTAGAAAAACTTTTACCAGGCATGTGGGATAAGTTGTATGGTAAGAACTCTCTTATTTTCTTATAAATTTATATAAATAATGTTCTGGTATTACAATAAGAACACATCGATCTCAATTTGTGAAATATCTATTCATTACATTTCATAACAAGTGGGAAAATGTTGAAACCTACGAATCAGTCTTGTGTAATATCTATGGGACAGCAGGTCTCCATGGCAACTGTATGTCACTTCCGCCCGAGCCGACCTCAGACTCGCATTGACCTTCTGCTATGATGGGTCCATAGAGGGGACAAGTCAGCAGAGCATGGACCAGATAGATTAATTACCAGTGGGAGGGGAATGTAAGACACAAACAGAAATATACTTACTATCAGTAGCCAGGAGGAATAACTTAGGGGCAACCTGCCTCAATTAGCCTGCAAGACACTAACCAGTACGAGACGTAAAGTTACATTTTAAAGGAGTATTCCGGGAATATCTCCTTATATTAAAATCCACCATGCTATAAATAAATGAATACAACAAAACTCAATGACATTCGTCACAAAATGGAGCTTAAATAGTTTGCTTGTATGATTCACAAAATTCTATGGTCTTTCTAAAGTAGATGGAGTTATCTCCAAGATGGCCACCATCTACAACTACAACTCTCATGATCCTTCTGTTCTCAGTAACTGCTCCTCTCTATTATGCTCTGCTCCCAGTGATGATGTAACAGACTGCCCTGCTCTGTTACCATAGTAATGATCTGTAACTGATGTGTGTGCACTGCAACCAACCGACCACAGACAAACATAGTTATGATCACATGACCTGCCCAGGCAGCTGCAGCAGGACATGGGATGTGGACATGTGACCAGCAGCCATCTTTTGCCCTGTGTCTCCTCCACAGGGACAAAATCAAAGCAAAGTACTTCATTTTTTTAAATAAATTTTGGCTCATAAGTTTTGGGTAAATTTATTTTTAAAAAACTGATACATTTTTTGAAAAATTTGCTGTTTTCAAAATATGTGTTTTCAGGCAGATAGTTTTACCCCCTAAATAAGTTGCTGAATAAAATTTCCTATATATCTGTTTTACATTTTGATAATTTTTTAAATGTCTGGATAATATTTTGAAGTCATGCAGCTTACCAATTGTCACGGGCACCACCTGCTGTGGACTCACCTCTCCACACACCTGCTTCCCACGCGCATCCCCGCTCCCAAGGTGCTCAGAGATTTAAAGGCCAGCAAACAGGTGATTGGCGCTGGCCACTTCCGGGTCTCTATTTAACCCAGTGTCTCCCATCATCTCCCGCCGAATCTTCAAGCAATTTCCTGTGAAGAGAAAGCCCTCCGGTGTGTCCAGCGTTCCGGTGTCTCCAGCGTTCCTGTGTGTTCCCGTGTATCCTGCGTTCCAGTTCCTCCTCCTGTGTTCCTGTGGTCCTGTTCCTGCGTTCCTGTCCCATGTGCAAGTCCATTCCTGCGTTCCTCACCCGTATGCTAGTTCCTGTGTTCCTGATGCGAGTTCTGTGCTGTTCTCCGCTGTCACGTTGAGTACAGACTGTCTCCTGCATTGCTACCTTGGCTGCCAATGCGGGTTAGCCGCACCTGTGGAACGTCCTGGTGGTACCCTGCCGGAGCAAGACCATCCCGCTTTGTGGTGGGCTCTGGTGAAGACCGGGTGCCACTTAGACTCCGGTCCCAGGTGTCAGCTAGAACCACCTCCAGCAGTGGTCCAGTGGATCCACAGACTCAGAGCCCTGACACAAATCAAACATCGGTTCTCCGTATTTGGGGATAATTACTGTTTTTAATGAAATTTTAAATATATAAAATTAAAAAAAAAACTAAATATGAACCCATTTTCAAATCTGCACCCATCAGAAACAGATTTTAGGATGATTGTTAAGAGGTCTTCATAGTAATTAAATCAAAATGGAGGTGAAATTTTGAATGGTCAAATTTTGTCGATTATACATTCATTTGCCCTACACATTTCCGAAAGATAAAAAGAGAAACCCCATCTTAAAATTTGTTATGCGATTTCTCAGAGTACAGAGACCCCCCACTTTTTATGAGCGCACAGCGAGGCGCATAAGGGAGGGGGGGGGGACCTGCAGCTGCCAGGATTTTAGTTTCCTGATTGGCTCCTTTTGTAGGCTATAAAATTTTAGCTTTTTCATTGTTGGGTGATTTTTTTTTTTTTGCAGGATGAGCTGCTTTTTCCAGTGTTACCATTTTGGGGTTTGGTACCTCTATTGTTGAAAATGTATTAATATTTTTTGAGGGCAGGAGTAGAAAAGCATCAATTGTGGATACAATGTTTTTTAATACTTTTTTTTGGTGTTCACAATATAGCCTAATAAACATATTGGGGCATATTTATCAGGGCCTCTGCGCCCTTGCTAGCACTTGTGAGTTTTTGCCCCAATACACCACCTTCACGGCCAGCGTGGGGCGTTACTGTCTGCGCACTCGCTGCTGCTGCCGACTTTTTACAAGTGAAAAGTCGCTGTCTGCGTTTATTTCTACGCCAGGCAGGGCAGACTAAAGCCTCTTGATCTACCCTGCTGCAAAAATGCAGCGGCGGGCTTATCATACGCTGGCGCACGAGCGTGGCCTATTAAAAATATCCCCCATTATCTTTACTCTATGGGTCAATACGATTACAGGGATAGCATAATTAGATTTTTTTTTTTTATGTTTAACTAAATACGCCAAATAAAATAAAATTTAAAAATGTGGGGAAAATATCTATCATTTTTGCATTTGGCTACTGAGCTGATAGATGGCATGTTTTTTGTGGGACATGTTGTACTTTGCAACAGTATTTTTTTTGAGTACATATGTTTTCTTGATCACTTTTTATTGGATATTTTGTGGGTTGGAATAGGTAAAAATCATAATTTAAGGTGGGTTTTTAACAGTTTTTTTTACAGCGTTCATCAAGCGGGTTCAATAATAATAATAATAATTTTTTTTAATGCTTTTAATGGTATGTATGGATGCAGTGATGCTATATATATGGGGTTTATGTTATGATTTAGAATTTTTTTGTCTCTTTATATGTTTATGGGGCTTATGAGCATTTTTATTAATCTATTTTTATTTCAGAACCTTTTTTTTTTAACTTTATTATTTATTTCACCATGGGACATTAACAAGCAATCATCTTGGTCATGGTAATACTGTGCAATACTGATCTGTTGCAGGGTGTTAGCTGTGTCACCCTATGCACATGCCTAGGCTGACACTGTGCCTTTAAGATGATGTCACAGACAGGATCTTACAGGCACTGCCTGAGGACAGCCCTGGGGTCCTGATGGAACCTAAAGGCTGCCATGACAGCGATCAGGGCCCCCCGAAGAAGGCACAGGGGAGCGATCGTGGCAGAGAGACCCCTGTCAGGCAAGCTCACTCCAACCATGGGAGTTACACTGAGATGTCAGCTGTTAGTTACAGCTGACACCCTGTGTATACCAATGCCGGCCCTGCTCCGATCCAACATCAGCTCTGCGTTTAACATATCGGACACTGAACGCTAAGTTACACCGCTCAGCATCCGATTATTAAACAAATAATTCAACCCAGCAACAAAATAATACACATTTATTGAGCAGGGGGTGCCACATTGATGTTAACATTTGATACATTAAAATAATCATAGTACATACCCACTTTTGCAGGCCTCACTTTTTCTCTCATATACTGTAAGTGTCTAAAAACAGTCAAACCTTCCCCCTGGATAATTGTTGAACAAGGTGTTCTAGGAGACAGTACTAAATCTTCCCCAGTGAATATATATATATCTTAGTATTTATAGACAAACCTATACTAGTATTCTAGTATAGTATAGTATTTTGCAAAATGAAGCTGCAAGTGCCTCTTCAACTACTGTACATGTGTAGAGTAATTACTATGGGCTAGCTCAAGAGAAATTGCGGGTGGATAATCCGCTGTGATTTGTACAAATCCCATCTAAATGCTACATAAAAAAGTCTGCAGCGGACAAGAAATGTTGGTCTTTGATATGGTGTATTTTATTAAAAATCAGTATGAAATATACCTACATCACCAAGAGACAGAGTGATGTCCTACAAGGAAATACCATGCAGTGATATGGAACCAGTACTATTTAGATGTTTATGATGTTGGGGAGAGAAAGCAAGGCTTCAATGGATTATCCAGGAAATATAAAAAGTCTGCCATGTACGAGGAATGTTATATCCAGGTTGATCTGGGGGATTAAACAATGCAAATGGTCAGAGGGACCAGAAGGCAGTCACTTTACACTGAGTGTAAAGAATGATGCTCCGACCCCGAGTCACTCGGTCTCCCTTTTCCGTGAATTAGAACATCATTGTTTCGTGTTATTAAGGGCATCTGAGTTACAGAAACGGTGTGACATATCGGGGCACATTTTCTTACCCGGTCCTGTCGCGATGTCCGACAAGGATGAAGTCCGGTGCGATTCACTAAGATCCTGCGACCAAGATCCTGCATGTGTCGCTTCCCCGCTCAGATCCGCCAGAGTTCACCTTCTTCTTCCCGGTGCATGTGAGTGCATTGTCTTGCGTCACAATTTGAATTTTAAATCCTGCACTTAGTCCGAATCAGTCGGGTTGTCCAACGACCACGCCCCCCGATTTGTGTCACATGAAAGTCGGTGCCAAAATCTGATTGTGTGCGCCAAAAACCCCAGTTAAATGCGGCACAAATTGGAAATAATCGGGAAACCCGATGGAAATGCACTCTACGGACCCTTAGTAAATGTGCCCCATCATTTCAAATCTACAATTTGGGATATACCCTAATAGCCATATAAATGCGATAAGTATATTAACAGTTCTGGTGATGATTAGAGATGAGCGAACATGCTCGTCCGAGCTTGATGCTCGGTCGAGCATTAGCGTACTCGAAACTGCTCGTTGCTCGGACGAATACTTCGCCCGCTCGAGAAAATGGCAGCTCCCGCCATTTTGCTTTTTGGCGGCCAGAAACAGAGCCAATCACAAGCCAGGAGACTCTGCACTCCACCCAGCATGACGTGGTACCCTTACACGTCGATAGCAGTGGTTGGCTGGCCAGATCAGGTGACCCTGGGATAGACTAGCCGCTGCCCGCGCTGCTCGGATCATTCTGTGTCTGGATGCCGCTAGGGAGAGAGCTGCTGCTGGTCAGGGAAAGCGTTAGGGTGTTCTATTAGCTTACTGTTAGGCAGGAGTGATTCTCCAAGAACCCAACAGCCCTTCTTAGGGCTACAATAACGTTATACTTTTTTTTTTTTATTTGCAGCTAGTACCATATTGTGAGGAATTTGCAGGGGGACTTGCTACCATTGTGTTTAGCTCTTAGTGACACACATATCCACCTCAAACACCAAAGTGGGAAAATTTATTAGGGGTTTGATTTCAATTAGGCACAGTCTGCCATTTACTTTTTATTTTACGTTTATTTTTTTAATAACTCAGTGTCATCTCATCTTGCATAGTAGTGTGCTTTCATACTTGGCTAGAAAATAGCCATAGGAGAATCCAAACGGCTTACTTACGCCTACAGTAGCGTTATATATATTTGATTTCTGGTTGATCTGCTGGTGGCTGTACTTGCTGCAGTGCATCTACTAGCCAATTGTGAGCAATTTGTAGTGAGACTTGCGACCGCTGTGTTTTGCGCTTAGTGACGCACATATCCATTGCAAAGACCGAAGTGGGAAAATTTATTAGGGGTTGGATTTCAATTAGGCATAGTCTGCCATTTCCTCTTTTATTTTACGTTTATTTTGTTTAATAACTCAGCGTCATCTCATCTGGCATAGTAGTGTGCTTTCATACTTGGCTAGAAAATAGCCATAGCAATAGGATAGCATCGTTTGGTTTTAAAAACTAAAAAACACAAAAAAAAACAAAAAAACACAAAAAAAAGTAAAAAAAAAATTAAAGTTATAACTCTCATTTTAAAAATGTTTAACCCGAGGGCTAGGGGTAGTGGACGAGGGCGGGGACGTGGGCGTCCAACTACTGCAGGGGTCAGAGGCCGTGGTCCTGGCCGGGGTGAGACACCACCTGCTTATGAGGGAGCAGGGGAACGCCGCAGAGCTACACTCCCTAGGTTCATGTCTGAAGTTACTGGGACTCGTGGTAGAGCACTGTTGAGGCCAGAACAGTGCGAACAGGTGATGTCGTGGATTGCCGACAATGCTTCGAGCAATTTGTCCACCAGTCAGTCTTCCACGCAGTCCACCCATGTCACCGAAATCGGCACTCCTCCAGCTCCTGCACCTCAGCCTCCTCCCCCCCAGTCTGCCCCCTCCCAGGAAAATTTGCCATTTGAACCGGCATACTCTGAGGAACTGTTTTCTGGACCCTTCCCACACTCACAAACCACTTGTCCGGTTGCTGCTGAGCTATTTTCCGATGCCCAGGTTTTCCACCAGTCACAGTCTGTGGGTGATGATGACCTTCTTGACGTAGTGGAAGTGTGTAAAGAGGTGTCCGACGATGAGGAGACACGGTTGTCAGACAGTGGGGAAGTTGTTGTCAGGGCAGGAAGTCCGAGGGGGGAGCAGACTGAGGGATCGGAGGATGATGAGGTGACAGACCCAAGCTGGGTTGATAGGCCGGGTGAACACAGTGCTTCTGAGACAGAGGAGAGTCCTCGACCAGAACAGGTTGGAAGAGGCAGTGGTGGGGCCAGACGGAGAGGCAGGGCCAGAGCTGGTGCATCAGCGCCAAATGTGTCAACTAGTGAAGCTCCCGTGGCGAGGGCTCCTGCGGCGAGGGCTAGATTTTCTGAAGTCTGGAGGTTCTTTAAGGAAACACCGGATGACCGACAGACTGTGGTGTGCAACATTTGCCAAACCAGGATCAGCAGGGGTTCCACCACTACTAGCTTAACTACCACCAGTATGCGCAGGCATATGAATGCTAAACACCCCACTCAGTGGCAACAAGCCCGTTCACCTCCGGCCGTGCACACCACTGCTCCTTCCCCTGTGTCAGCTGATAGTCAGCCCCCTGCCCAGGACCCTGCCACAAAAACCCCATTGTCGCCTCCACGATCCTCCACAGCATCCACCAGCGTTCAGCTCTCCATACCCCAGACGCTGGAGCGGAAACGCAAATATAGTGCAACCCACCCGCACGCCCAAGCCCTTAATGTCCACATCTCCAGATTGCTTAGCCTGGAGATACTGCCCTATAGGCTAGTAGAGACCGAGGCGTTTCGCAACCTCATGGCGGCGGCCGCCCCCGGTATTCGGTCCCCAGCCGCCACTACTTTTCCCGATGTGCCGTCCCATATACTCATATACTGCCAACGCCGAGGATTGCGGGGCCTACCTCGGTCCAGGTGTTTCAGGCCTACTATGCCTCCTCCCACCCCTCCTCCTCCTCCACCTCCTCCTCCGAACTACCATCCGTGGGCATGGCGCCATCAGTCGGTAGCTCTAGGCACAGCAGCAGTGCCGTCGCTAAGCGACAGCAGGCGGTGCTCAAACTGCTGAGCCTAGGCGATAAAAGGCACACCGCCCAAGAACTATTACAGGGCATCACGGCGCAGACTGATCTGTGGCTGGCACCGCTGAACCTGAATCCAGGCATGGTTGTGTGTGACAACGGCCGTAACCTGGTGGCGGCTCTGCAACTCGGCAGACTGACACATGTGCCATGCCTGGCCCATGTGTTAAATCTGATAGTTCAGCGTTTCCTCAAGACATACCCCAATCTGTCTGATTTGCTCACGAAGGTGCGCCGCATCTGTGCGCATTTCAGGAAGTCCAGCACAGATGCTGCCACTCTCAGGGCAGCGCAGCGCCGCCTCCAACTGCCCGCTCACCGACTGTTGTGCGACGTGCCCACGAGGTGGAATTCAACACTGACCATGTTATCCAGAGTTTACCAGCAGCGCAGAGCGATTGTAGACTGCCAGATGTCAACTTCCACCAGAACTGGTAGTCAGGTCAGTCAGCTTCCTCAAGTCTACAATGAGGAGTGGACGTGGATGTCTGATATCTGTCAGGTGCCGAGTAACTTTGAGGAGTCAACACAGATGGTCAGTGGCGATGCCGCCATCATCAGCCTCACCATCCCGCTGCTTGGCCTGTTGAAAAACTCTCTGATCAGCATGAAGTCGGAAGCTTTGCGCTCGTCACAAGAGACGGGGGAAGAAGATTCCCTTGTTGATAGCCAAAGCACCCTTAGGTCTGTTTCTCAGCGCATATCGGAGGAGGTGGAGGTGGAGGAGGATGAGGAGGAAGAGGAGGAGAATGTTGGCGAGACACAAGAGGGGACCATTGTTCAGTCCTTCACTGTTCAGCGTGTATGGGCAGAAGAAGAGGAGTTGGAGGAGGAGGAAATGGACAGTCAGGCCAGTGAGGGGAGTGAATTCTTACGCGTTGGTACTCTGGCGCATATGGCAGATTTCATGCTAGGCTGCCTATCCCGTGACCCTCGCGTTCAAAGAATTTATTCCAGCACCGATTACTGGGTGTTCACTCTCCTGGACCCACGGTACAAGCAAAATCTTTCCACTCTCATCCCTGGAGAGGAAAGGAGTGTGAGAATGCATGAATACCAGCAGGCCCTGGTGCACAAGCTGAAACAGTATTTCCCTTCTGACAGCGCTAGCGGCAGAGTGCGTAGTTCTGCGGGACAAGTAGCGAGGGAGAGTAGGCGAGCAGGCAGCTTGTCCAGCACTGGCAAGGGTACGCTTTACAAGGCTTTTGCCAGCTTTATGTCACCCCAGCAAGACACTGTCACCTGTCCCCAGTCTCGGCAGAGTAGGGCTGATCTTTACAGGAAGATGGTGAGGGAGTACGTAGCTGACCATACCATCATCGATCACACAGCTCCCTACAACTACTGGGTTTCAAAGCTGGACATGTGGCACGAACTGGCGCTGTACGCCTTGGAGGTTCTTGCCTGCCCTGCCGCTAGCGTCTTGTCCGAGCGGGTTTTCAGTGCAGCTGGTGGCATCATCACCGATAAGCGTACACGCCTGTCGACTGACAGCGCTGACAGGCTGACGCTTATTAAGATGAATAAAGCCTGGATTTCTCATAATTTCCAATCTCCACCAGGTGAAGGAAGCTCAACCTGAATAATTTATCCACTCCTCCTCCTCCTCATTTTCCTCCTTCTCCTCCTCTTTGTACAGTAAAGCAGAGGAAACTGGCTATTTTGACAGGGCCCACTGGCTCTAGCTATAGTACTTTATGCATTTAATTTTTCTGGAGGGCCACCTACCCGGTCCTCTGCTTTAAACAATTTTTGGGAGTGCCACATACAGGCACTCAATCTATTCAATTTTTCTGGAGGGCCACCTACCTGCTCCTCTGGTTTGAAAACTTTTTTGGACTGCCACATACAGGCACTCAATCTATTCCATTTTACTGGAGGGCCACCTACCTGCTCCTCTGGTTTGAAAAGTTTTTTGGACTGCCACATACAGGCACTATCCAAATTAAATTGTCTCCATAGCAGCCTCCACACGTTGTCTCCATTGCTACCTCCAAAAGTCGTCCATATAGCTGCCTCCATACATCGTCCCCTTATCAAACGAGGTGTGTCAGGCAGAAATTTGGGTTGTTTTCATGGATTCCACATCAAAGTTGTTAACTTTGTCGCCACCCTGCTGTGTTATCCACAAAATATACTGGCAAACTTTTATCATTTACCAATATTATTTCAGCGCTTCTTGCGCATCTGTTTACATTCCCCTCACCCGCCATATCCTAAACTTATAAGAACGCTACTACACTTGATCTTATACAAAAGGTTCTTAGAAGTGCTGTTTGGGGAGTAGCCTAGAGACAGGGGCTTGGATTGGCGAAAGCTCACCTGGCAGCGGAGCGCCAGCTCCATGCGCATCATGCGCTTCTTGCGCATCTGTTTACATTCCCCTCACCCGCCATATCCCAAGCTTATAAGAACGCTACTACACTTGATATTATACAAAAGGTTCTTAGAAGTGCTGTTTGGGGAGTAGCCTAGAGACAGGGGCTTGGATTGGCGAAAGCTCGCCTGGCAGCGGAGCCCCAGCTCCATGCCAAGATCCAACTAACATAGTTTTAACTGCAGCACCTTTAATCTACTACTAGTTCACTGCCTCCATACATGGTCCCCTTATCAAACGAGCTGTGTCAGGCAGAATTTTGGGTTGTTTTCATGGCTTCCATGTTAACTTTGTCGCCACCCTGCTGTGTAATCCACAAAATATACTGGCAAACTTTTATCATGTACCGATATTATTTGAGCGCTTCTTGCTCACCTCCTTTGGTTCCTCTCTGCCACCCATTGGTTTGAAGCCTGAGTCCATTTAGAGTATGTCGCCATGCCACTCTCTAGCCTCCCGCTGCTGCCGCTGCCTCTGCATGCCGTCCCCTATAGTGTCAGGGTCAATTATTGGATGTTTTACATGCTATCTAGCTTCATTCTGTCACTCTGTCATGGCCATGCTGTTGCCCATAATTTTGGCATAATGGTGCGATTAAGCAGCCTCAGAGGCATCCATGCATGCTGCCCCTGCTGTTTCCTGTCCATTTCCGTGGTGTTTCCATCCTTTTCTGAGGTTCCCAGGTGTTTGGCCAAGCTTCCCTGTGCAGAGCCTTGGTCCCCTTGAAAAATGCTCGAGTCTCCCATTGACTTCAATGGGGCTCGTTATTCGAGACGAGCACTCGAGCATCGGGAAAAGTTCGTCTCGAATAACGAGTACCCGAGCATTTTAGTGTTCGCTCATCTCTAGTGATGATCACAGATGATCATGGTCAATTTTTTCATTACTTGTTTCTAAAGTTTATGTTTTAGATGCCTATCACCATCTTGTTTTTCTATGAAATGCTTATTACTAATTCCTATAGGGAATCCCACTTGTTATCAACATTATGTAATTACTAATAGCTCCGTCATCACCAAGATCAGTAGCTCCATTGAGGAATTAAAGACCGTTTACAGTGAGTCCCCCATGGCGCCTCATTTTAGAGAAATTCATCATTTCTTGTAATCCATAGAGGGTTCATGTATTTGCCATGGGCTATAATTAAGTTAAATGTTTAGAGAAATCTTATCAAACCAGCTGCCTATAACCATTAAAAAGTCTTCTTTCTAAAGGAACAGTGCTGACGCTCTCGATAACAAATCCGTAATTGATACATGGCACATTTAGGTGCTTGTTAGGGTAAATCATTTTTAACACATAACAAAAAAAAAACACTTTTGCTTTCATATACAGTTTTACTTTTGATCTCCCAGCAGATACCAGCAGACTGTAAGATCTATTTTCTAAAGAATTGCTTTGAAGCTGCACAAAGTTTCCTTTCTTTTTTTTTTTTTTTTCAACTTACGTTTTTATTTTTCAGTAAAAATAATAGTACAAACAGTCATGCACTAGCAGCGAATCACAGTATTACCAGGTTGGTATAGGCATATACCGCTTATTAGTACATAGACAAATGGTTAGGTCACGCAGGACCTCTTACTGGTGGTGCATGAATCGAACAAGAAAGACAAATTAAAATGGCTAAGCAATTGGCAGGAGAGTAAGGGGCAAAGTCCCCTGTCCAGAGGAAAGAGGAATGAAGTCATTCGTTCGATCCCATTCTCACCTGCTGCAATACCTTATGTGAGAACAATATAGAGAAACGAAATAAAAAGGGACCAAAGGTCCAACACATTAACATGTTAAATGCAGAAACAAAACAAAACATATCATATCCATGGATCTCTTTCCTAAGTGGAGAGTCTAATAGTTAAGATGTAGGTAGGTTGTCTCCGATAGTGTCCCAAGGTGACCATACTTTAAGGAACTGGTCCGTATTTTCATGCAACAAAGCAGTCATATATTCTAATGTTCGTATGTGCCTAATGCGAGAGTAGAGATCTAACAGAGAGGGTGGTGTGGGGCGTCTCCAGTGCAGTGAGATCAGGGTGCGAGGTGTGTTGTACCAATTTATGAATGACTAACTATACAAGGAGTTTTTGTATAGTTTACTATTGTAAGTGAAAAGAGCTATTTTGTGCAAGTAGTATCATTTCCACATATTGCACGTTCATAAGACAGATTAAAACAAATTTCTACAAATCAAGTGAAACTATTTATCAAAAATCTACAAATGGTGGCAGACTCTGGTCGCATTAACGCCTCACCAGGTGTCATAGACGCATGATTAGGCGCCATTACCCCCCAAAGTAATTGGCATGCATAAAAGTATGATTGGCAATTATGCCTTGTAGCGCATGGGTTGAGTCGTCCGGCGTGCTGCAATCTGGCAAAGGAGGGAAATATCAGTAGCAGGAAAGCAGCACATGCCGGACCGCTCATCAGGACACATGATGCAGTGTCCACAAGACCAATAACAAAGCTTCTTTCACACTTCTGATATTAAGCAGTGTGCTAGGGGCTCTGTCAGGGGTGTAACTTGGGGGGATGCAGAGGTTGCGATCGCACCCGGGCCCAAGAGGTTTAGGGGGCCCCTGTCACTTTCCCATATGAGAAGACTATTACTATAAACCATACATTATCGTCGGGGGCCCGGCACAGACTTTGCACTGGGGCACATCAGCTTCTAGTTACGCCACAGGGCTCTGTTATTGACTGCCCCTTTGCCATGTGTTATTAACCCCTGTCGCTTTATTCTGTGACTGAGCACAGGCTGTGGACGGTAACAGGTGACACAGATATGGTTCCAGGTCAAAGAGTGCACCTCCTTGGTAAGTGCACCCTGCCCCTCCATGCAGGCAGTATACCCCCATGCTGTGTGCCATGGCGGCCAGCCCTGCTGATCGCTGGTCACTTCGCACATGCACACAAAGCCATTGGCACGATCCAGGCTGTCACTCTTATATCCTGATCCGTTACAGTGACAAGGGTACGATATCATGAGTCCCATGTCACAGCAGCCCCCTAATACAGCGCTCATACGCATGACATCACTGATATGAAGTTATTGGGATTCCCCAAGCAGGGGGTTTAGATGCATGCAGAGAAGATGCAATGTGCACTGATAACAGTGATCTGGAGGTTAACATGAGATCACTTTTATACGTCATCTATATAAAGGAACAGTTTCTAAAAACACATAAAAATTACAAACAAGAAATTCAATAAAAAATTGTGAAAAAGAATTAAAGACACACAAAAATATGTAAACAAATTAAAAAAAAAAAAGCTAATCTAAAACAGCATTAGAGATGAGCGAACATACTCGTCCGAGCTTGATGCTCGTTCGAGTAATAGCGTACTCAAAACTGCTTGTTGCTCGGACGAATACTTCGCCCGCTCGAGAAAATGGCATCTCCCGCGTTGTGATTTTTGGCGGCCAGAAACAGAGCCAATCACAAGCCAGGAGACTCTGCACTCCACCCAGCATGACGTGGTACCCTTACACGTCGATAGCAGGGGTTGGCTGGCCAGATCAGGTGACCCTGGAATAGACTAGCCCCTGCCCGCGCTGCTCGGATCATTCTGTGTCTGGATGCCGCTAGGGAGAGAGCTGCTGCTGCAGGGATAGCGTTAGGGTGTTCTATTAGAATAGTGTTAGGCAGGAGTGATTCTACAAGAACCCAACAGCCCTTCTTAGGGCTACAATAACGTTTTATTTTACTTTTTTTTGTTTGCTTGTGGCTGGGCTTGCTGGCATTAGTAGTGCAGCTAGTACCATACTGTGAGTAATTTGCAGGGAGACTTGCGACCGTTGTGTTTAGCTCTTAGTGACACACATATCCACCTCAAACACCAAAGTGGGACAATTTATTAGGGGTTTGATTTGAGTTAGGCAGAGTCTGCTGATTTATTTTTTTTTACGTTTATTTTTTTTTATAACTCAAAGTAATCTGGCAAAGCAGTGTGCTTTCAGTGTAGGCTAGAAAATAGCCATAGGAGAACCCCAACGGCTTACTTAGGCCTACAATAGCGTTATATTTTACTTTTTTTTGTTTGCTTGTGGCTGGGCTTGCTGGCATTAGTAGTGCAGCTAGTACCATATTGTGAGGAATTTGCTGGGAGACCTGCGACCGTTGTGTTTAGCTCTTAGTGACACACATATCCACCTCAAACACCAAAGTGGGACAATTTATTAGGGGTTTGATTTGAATTAGGCACAGTCTGCTGATTTATTTTTTTTTTACATTTATTTCTTTTTAGAACTCAAAGTAATCTGGCAAAGCAGTGTGCTTTCAGTGTAGGCTAGAAAATAGCCATAGGAGAACCCCAACGGCTTATTTAGGCCTACAATAGCGTTATATTTTACATTTTTTTGTTTGCTTGTGGCTGGGCTTGCTGCCACTAGTAGTAGTAGGGGTTTGATTTGAATTAGGCACAGTCGTCTGATTTCTTTTTTTTTACGTTTATTTCATTTTATAGCTCAAAGTCATCAGGCACAGCACAAAATCCAGTTGTGTGCTGTCAGTGTAGGTTAGAAACTAGGCATAGCAATAGGATAGCATCGTTTTGTTTAAAAAAACTAAAATAAAAAAATAAACACAAAAAAAAAATAAAATTAAAGTTTACACTTTAATTTGGAAAATGTTTAACCCGAGGGCTAGGGGTAGAGGACGAGGGCGTGGACGTTGGAGTCCAACTACTGCAGGGGTGAGACACCACCTGCTGATGAGGGAACGCCGCAGAGCTACACTCCCTAGGTTCATCATGTCTCAAGTTACTGGGACTCGTGGTAGAGCACTGTTGAGGCCAGAACAGTGCGAAGAGGTGATGTCGTGGATTGCAGACAATGCTTCTAGCCATTTGTCCACCAGTCAGTCTTCCACGCAGTCCACCCATGTCACCGAAATCAGCACTCCTCCAGCTCCTCAGCCTCCTTCCCCCCAGTCTGCCCCCTCCCAGCAAAATTTGGCATTTGAACCGGCATACTCTGAGGAACTGTTTTCTAGACCCTTCCCATAGCCACAAACCACTTGTCCGGTTGCTGCTGAGCTATTTTCCGATGCCCAGGTTTTCCACCGGTCACAGTCTGTGGGTGATGATGACATTATTGACGTAGTGGAAGAAGTTTGTAAAGAGGTGTCGGACGATGAGGAGACACGGTTGTCAGACAGTGGTGAAGTTGTTGTCAGGGCAGGAAGTCCGAGGGGGGAGCAGACTGAGGGATCGGAGTATGATGAGGTGACAGACCCAAGCTGGGTTGAGAGGCCGGGTGAACACAGTGCTTCTGAGACGGAGGCGAGTCCTAGAGCAGAACAGGTTGGAAGAGGCAGTGGTGGGGCTAGACGGAGAGGCAGGGCCAGAGCTGGTGCATCAGCGCCAAATGTTTCCCGTAGTAAAGCTCCCGTGGCGAAAGCTAGATTTTCAGAAGTCTGGAGGTTCTTTAAAGAAACACCGAATGACCGACGGACTGTGGTGTGCAACCTGTGCCAAACCAGGATCAGCAGGGATTCCACCACTACTAGCTTAACTACCACCAGTATGCGCAGGCATATGAATGCTAGACACCCCACTCAATGGCACTAGAGATGAGCGAACATGCTCGTCCGAGCTTGATGCTCGGTCGAGCATTAGGGTACTCGAAACTGCTCGTTACTCGGACGAATACTTCGCCCGCTCGAGAAAATGGCAGCTCCCGCCGTTTTGCTTTTTGGCGGCCAGAAACAGAGCCAATCACAAGCCAGGAGACTCTGCACTCCACCCAGCATGACGTGGTACCCTTACACGTCGATAGCAGTGGTTGGCTGGCCAGATCAGGTGACCCTGGGATAGACTAGCCGCTGGCCGCGCT
The DNA here is from genome assembly GCF_040894005.1 of Engystomops pustulosus. NCBI lineage: Eukaryota > Metazoa > Chordata > Amphibia > Anura > Leptodactylidae > Engystomops > Engystomops pustulosus. Next base: position 21,835,754 of record NC_092421.1, on the reverse strand, counting down.
GCTCGGATCATTCTGTCTCTGGATGCCGCTAGGGAGAGAGCTGCTGCTGGTCAGGGAAAGCGTTAGGGTGTTCTATTAGCTTACTGTTAGGCAGGAGTGATTCTCAAAGAACCCAACAGCCCTTCTTAGGGCTACAATAACGTTCTACTTTTTTTATTTTAATTTGCATCTATTACCATTTTGTGAGGAATTAGCAGGGGGACTTGCTACTGTTGTGTTTAGCTCTTAGTGGCACACATATCCATAGCAAAGACCGAAGTGGGAAAATTCAGTAGGGGTTGGATTTCTATTAGGCAATAACTCAGTGTCATCTCATCTGGCATAGTAGTGTGCTTCCTTTGATACTTGGCTAGAAAATAGCCATAGGAGAATACAAACAGCTTCTTGAAGCCTACAGTAGCGTTCTATATATTTGATTTCTGGTTGATCTGCTGGTGGCTGTAGTTTCTGCAGTGCATGTACTTGCCAATTCTGAGCAATTTGTAGTGAGACTTGCGACCGCTGTGTTCTGCGCTTAGTGGCGCACATATCCATAGCAAAGGCCGAAGTGGGAAAATTCAGTAGGGGTTGGATTTCTATTAGGCAATAACTCAGTGTCATCTCATCTGGCATAGTAGTGTGCTTCCTTTGATACTTGGCTAGAAAATAGCCATAGGAGAATACAAACAGCTTCTTGAAGCCTACAGTAGCGTTCTATATATTTGATTTCTGGTTGATCTGCTGGTGGCTGTAGTTTCTGCAGTGCATGTACTTGCCAATTCTGAGCAATTTGTAGTGAGACTTGCGACCGCTGTGTTCTGCGCTTAGTGGCGCACATATCCATAGCAAAGGCCGAAGTGGGAAAATTCAGTAGGGGTTGGATTTCTATTAGGCAATAACTCAGTGTCATCTCATCTGGCATAGTAGTGTGCTTCCTTTGATACTTGGCTAGAAAATAGCCATAGGAGAATACAAACAGCTTCTTGAAGCCTACAGTAGCGTTCTATATATTTGATTTCTGGTTGATCTGCTGGTGGCTGTAGTTTCTGCAGTGCATGTACTTGCCAATTCTGAGCAATTTGTAGTGAGACTTGCGACCGCTGTGTTCTGCGCTTAGTGGCGCACATATCCATAGCAAAGGCCGAAGTGGGAAAATTCAGTAGGGGTTGGATTTCTATTAGGCAATAACTCAGTGTCATCTCATCTGGCATAGTAGTGTGCTTCCTTTGATACTTGGCTAGAAAATAGCCATAGGAGAATACAAACAGCTTCTTGAAGCCTACAGTAGCGTTCTATATATTTGATTTCTGGTTGATCTGCTGGTGGCTGTAGTTTCTGCAGTGCATGTACTTGCCAATTCTGAGCAATTTGTAGTGAGACTTGCGACCGCTGTGTTCTGCGCTTAGTGGCGCACAAATCCATAGCAAAGGCCGAAGTGGGAAAATTCAGTAGGGGTTGGATTTCTATTAGGCAATAACTCAGTGTCATCTCATCTGGCATAGTAGTGTGCTTCCTTTGATACTTGGCTAGAAAATAGCCATAGGAGAATACAAACAGCTTCTTGAAGCCTACAGTAGCGTTCTATATATTTGATTTCTGGTTGATCTGCTGGTGGCTGTAGTTTCTGCAGTGCATGTACTTGCCAATTCTGAGCAATTTGTAGTGAGACTTGCGACCGCTGTGTTCTGCGCTTAGTGGCGCACATATCCATAGCAAAGGCCGAAGTGGCAAAATTCAGTAGGGGTTGGATTTCTATTAGGCAATAACTCAGTGTCATCTCATCTGGCATAGTAGTGTGCTTCCTTTGATACTTGGCTAGAAAATAGCCATAGGAGAATACAAACAGCTTCTTGAAGCCTACAGTAGCGTTCTATATATTTGATTTCTGGTTGATCTGCTGGTGGCTGTAGTTTCTGCAGTGCATGTACTTGCCAATTCTGAGCAATTTGTAGTGAGACTTGCGACCGCTGTGTTCTGCGCTTAGTGGCGCACATATCCATAGCAAAGGCCGAAGTGGCAAAATTCAGTAGGGGTTGGATTTCTATTAGGCACTAACTCAGTGTCATCTCATCTGGCATAGTAGTGTGCTTCCTTTGATACTTGGCTAGAAAATAGCCATAGCAATAGGATAGGATTGTTTGGTTTTAAAAACTCAAAAAAAAACAAAAAACACAAAAAAAAAAAAAAAACACAAAAAAACACAAAAAAAAACAAAAAGAAGTAAAAAAAAAAAAAAGTTATAACTCTCATTTTAAAAATGTTTAACCCGAGGGCTAGGGGTAGAGGACGAGGGCGGGGACGTGGGCGTCCAACTACTGCAGGGGTCAGAGGCCGTGGTCCTGGGCGGGGTGAGACACCACCTGCTGATGAGGGAGCAGGGGAACGCCGCAGAGCTACACTCCCTAGGTTCATGTCTGAAGTTACTGGGACTCGTGGTAGAGCACTGTTGAGGCCAGAACAGTGCGAACAGGTGATGTCGTGGATTGCTGACAATGCTTCGAGCAATTTGTCCACCACCAGTCAGTCTTCCACGCAGTCCACCCATGTCACCGAAATCCCCACTCCTCCAGCTCCTGCACCTCAGCCTCCTCCCCCCCAGTCTGCCCCCTCCCAGGAAAATTTGCCATTTGAACCGGCATACTCTGAGGAACTGTTTTCTGGACCCTTCCCACAGTCACAAACCACTTGTCCGGTTGCTGCTGAGCAATTTTCCGATGCCCAGGTTTTCCACCAGTCACAGTCTGTGGGTGATGATGACCTTCTTGACGTAGTGGAAGTGTGTAAAGAGGTGTCCGACGATGAGGAGACACGGTTGTCAGACAGTGGGGAAGTTGTTGTCAGGGCAGGAAGTCCGAGGGGGGAGCAGACTGAGGGATCGGAGGATGATGAGGTGACAGACCCAAGCTGGGTTGAGAGGCCGGGTGAACACAGTGCTTCTGAGACGGAGGAGAGTCCTCGACCTGAACAGGTTGGAAGAGGCAGTGGTGGGGCCAGACGGAGAGGCAGGGCCAGAGCTGGTGCATCAGCGCCACTGTCAACTAGTGAAGCTCCCGTGGTGAGGGCTCTTGCGGCGAGGGCTAGATCTTCAGAAGTGTGGAGGTTCTTTAAGGAAACACCGGATGACCGACGGACTGTGGTGTGCAACATTTGCCAAACCAGGCTCAGCAGGGGTTCCACCACTACTAGCTTAACTACCACCAGTATGCGCAGGCATATGAATGCTAAGCACCCCACTCAGTGGCAACAAGCCCGTTCACCTCCGGCCGTGCACACCACTGCTCCTTCCCCTGTGTCAGCTGCTAGTCAGCCCCCTGCCCAGGACCCTGGCACAAAAACCCCATCGTCGCCTCCACGATCCTCCACAGCATCCACCAGCGTTCAGCTCTCCATACCCCAGACGCTGGAGCGGAAACGCAAATATAGTGCAACCCACCCGCACGCCCAAGCCCTTAATGTGCACATCTCCAGATTGCTTAGCCTGGAGATGCTGCCCTATAGGCTAGTAGAGACCGAGGCCTTTCGCAACCTCATGGCGGCCGCCGCCCCTCGGTATTCGGTCCCCAGCCGCCACTACTTTTCCCGATGTGCCGTCCCAGCCCTGCACCAGCACGTGTCAGACAACATCATCCGTGCCCTGACCAACGCCGTTTCTGACAAGGTCCACCTGACCACGGACACGTGGACGAGTGCTGCCGGGCAGGGCCACTATATATCGCTGACGGCACATTGGGTTAACTTGGTGGAGGCTGGGACCGAGTCTGACCCTGGGGCTGCTCATATACTGCCGACGCCGAGGATTGCGGGGCCTACCTCGGTCCAGGTGTTTCAGGCCTACTATGCCTCCTCCTCCTCCCACCCCTCCTCCACCTCCTCCTCCGAACTACCATCCGTGGGCACGGCGCCATCAGTCGGTAGCTCTAGGCACAGCAGCAGTGCCGTCGCTAAGCGACAGCAGGCGGTGCTCAAACTGCTGAGCCTAGGCGACAAAAGGCACACCGCCCAAGAGCTATTACAGGGCATCACGGCGCAGACTGATCTGTGGCTGGCACCGCTGAACCTCAAGCCGGGAATGGTTGTGTGTGACAACGGCCGTAACCTGGTGGCGGCTCTGCAACTCGGCAGACTGACACATGTGCCATGCCTGGCCCATGTGTTAAATCTGATAGTGCAGCGTTTCCTCAAGACATACCCCAATCTGTCTGATTTGCTCACGAAGGTGCGCCGCATCTGTGCGCATTTCAGGAAGTCCAGCCCAGATGCTGCCACTCTCAGGGCAGCGCAGCGCCGCCTCCAACTGCCCGCTCACCGACTGTTGTGCGACGTGCCCACGAGGTGGAATTCAACACTGACCTATGTAAGGGAATTAGCTCCGGGGATCGTCGTCTCCTAAGCAGACGACCAGCACACACAGGGAATTCACACAATGTGAGTAAGGTTAAAACTGGCCTCAGCCAGCTTTATTTGGCAGTACACAAACTCAAAACATAAAATAATACCTAAGCCTCTCCGGCACTAACTACACATCGAGGTTCCCTACCTCACCAGGTGCTGGCCTACTGCCAGCCACCCCAAAAACACAGTAACAGTTCACTGCCACCGCTCCACAGGCCTTTGCCGTCGCCTGTCTCTTCCCCAGGGTGGAGCCCAGTGTGAAGTCTGCCCCATGTATTAGTGCAGCCCCTCCAGCTGAAAACTAATCAACTTAATTAGACAGACCCAACTTTTCCAGGTCTGTCTTCTACTCAGCTTTTCATAAGGCAAAATGCACATTTTATGCCGAAAAGCTTCTCTAGTGGCAGCCACCCTGCCACATATCCTCCCCCTGTGATCAAGGCCGTAGGCCTGATCAATAAGCTTAATTCTCCCTCCGGGGTCAAAGCTCCTATATTGGGGTCTAATCCCTACGGTTCCTAAAAGCACTGCAGAGACCCTACTCTCTACTACATCTTCTATACCTGGAAAATGACAGCTTTTTTCCTTAACTGCAGGAGACACAGACAGCTCAAAATTAGTCCCAGCATCTCTTCCTTCACACAACTGATCATCTTCAATCATGTCTCTATTAACAATGATAGATTTTCTTCTCCTCTTTCTCTTGCATTTTACTGGAGACTCCACATACCCCTCAGGACTTGGCATGGTTAGGCCCCATCTCTTCATCACCTTGTGGATGCCGTCACACCGGTTACCATCCACTGAGGCATATGCACTGTGCTTCTTCCCCTTATCATTGCACACGACACGCACGGGTTTGCCCGTTTTCCAGTCTTCAGCTTCGGCACCTTCTTTGTCATTGAAGGGGGCATTACCGTTCAGAACCAGGGCACGATTCACATTGGTGAGCTTCTGGTCACATGTCTGCAAAGCTGTGCACTTGCTACCTCTGAGGTCACAACCTCCGCTCTCTGTGTAGGTGAAACTCATCTCAACATCAGCATCATCCTCATCACCTCCAGCTAACACTTCGGACTTCGGACCCAAGTCCTGGCATGGACTTTCCACAATGGCAGCCTTAAGCTCTTTATGGCTTGCACTAGGTTCCTGGCTGACCTCTTCCTCGGTCAGTCCTTCATACGCCTTGCTGGCTAACACCTCAGTCTTCACCGAGTCTTTCCTGTGTAGGAATTTCGAGGGCTCTGCCGACATTATATCAGACACCGTCTCCTCACATCCACTGCAGTCATCACCCGGTATACCTTCAGGGCACTTCTCACCATCCAGACCATCTTCACTTTCGCTCTTCAGATGATCAGGCAGATCTACCGTTGGGTGCAGCTGTGCTGGAGTCTCTGTAGGGCCCATCTGGGTATTCCTCCACTTGCCCAGAGAATGCTGGCATGCACTATGACAGAGACGAGACGACAGAGCTTCCACACGTACACAGCAACTTGGCTGGTCCCTTTGTTGTAGACTTGGCGCCACTTCAACCTTCTCCACAGGTTCAGCAGGCTGAGACAGCTCTTCACCTGTCTTCGGGAGGTAACCATCAACCCATTCTTCGGATTTTCCCAAGACTGTATTCAGGCTACTGGTTATAAGCGATCCCACTTGGGTGGCCATCACGGTTGAGACTACAGACTTAGTCACACCCACACCGCCTTGTCCTGCACCAGCTTCCCAGCCCAATATACCGGACATCGCACCTGTAATAGTGTCTTGGGCACCAGTCACTGTATTTGTCTTCAATACGGCTTTTCCAGTTGGCTGCTGAAGAAAAGCCAGGTTGGACTCCTGTTTCCCCAAACCTTTGCAAGCAAAGTCATTACTTGTGGCAACCGGTGGCTCCAGAATGCCTATGAGAGGCCTTGATCCAGTCACTGTAACGTCAGTCAAGGGCTTCTCCTCCTTCTCAGCAACATCACGATCACTGCGGATGCATGGGCGACCTTCCGTCACAGAGTTGTAGACTGCACTCACCACACTGCAGGCAGAACTACCAAAGGGCTGGTGCATCACATGTTCCACTACCTTCTGGGGATCTGGGGTCCCCTCATCCGCAGGTGTATGATTAAGAGTGGCGCTTCCACCCTGTTCACACACAATTTCAGTCAGCACGCCATCATGCGTATTCTGCGGTTCATCAGCAGGTGTACAGGGGTCTGGTTTACGCCTGGTCTCCTTCCTAGGACACTTCTGGTGCCACATCACGACAGAACACACCTGGAGGTCGGCATCACCATTTTGGCACTTTCTTTTGTTCCCCGAACACGTACACATGTGAACCTCCCATTCACTTTTCTTTGCAAACACTGTATCACAGAAAGGACAGTACGAGATATCAATCTTCAACTCATGTTTCTGTAATATATGTCTTTTTAGGTCATCTTTTCTTCTATAAGACACGTGACAATTGTAGCATTTATACCAGTTATTCCGCAAACCAGTATTCACATGACGCTTCAGTTTATTGATGCTTCTTCTGGCCTTGTTCACACACGAACTCAGTACATCAATCTCCTCAGAAGCCTCAGGTATATCAGATGTCTGGTCTCCCCCTGACATTTCCTGAACACTGATGTGAGACTCCTCCACAGGTGACTGACACAGGCTATCCTCACCTCCTGCAGGTTCTGAGCGAGTAGCTGCTTCTCTAGGGCTCTGTTCACACTCACTGTTTATGTAACTCTGGGCTGAAGGGAAACCACTAACAATCAGGATCTCATTATCTTCACCTGCCCTTGCTATGGCGGTATCCCTATCTGAACTGCCATTAGCTACATTACACATCTCAGGCTCGCTACCTGTGTCATTACAACTCACAACCTCTAGGGGCACCTCTGAGCTAACTCTCTCAGTATCTAGGGCTGCACCTAGTTCACATTCTGCATAATTCTGAACAGACATTGTAACGCTATCAGATGTTATCGGCATTGCAGTATTGTCACATGTTACAGGTAGTGTCATATAATCACAGTTAACACTATAATCACAGGTTAGAGGCAGATTATGCACAACATTACACTTTTCTGGTTTAACTTCAGAAATTAAGGCATCACAAATATTATCATCATCACATAGTCCCTCAGACTTTATCAGTCTCAGTGGCAGAGTCTCCTTCTGTGGGATCAAGACCCCTTGGTCACAGTTCAGACTGCAACCTGTTGAGACTCCACCCACCATCACCTCAGGTCGCTGAGACTTCTCCAGATCGTCCTTTGGGGAGATTGGGACTGTACCCGATGTCAGAGGGGTCTCCCAGGAAAAGCAGCTATTCCCCCCACTTGGAATACTTTCCCACAAGTCCCAGAAAAAAGGGAAGTTTTTCCCCAGGATGAACTCCACCTCCAGATCTGCACAAATCTCCAGCTTATGTGTCACAATCGCAATATCACTTTCAAAGTCAATCCAGACAGGTCTTACCCTTCCCTGGCTGGTACTTCAGGAACAATAAGATGTCCGGATTAACTCTGGAGACATCCTGAGAACAGTCCAGTTCCACCATCAGCGGGATTCCACCCACTATCATCTCACAGGTCTTGACTGGCAACTTCTCTGGTCTCCTGACCAGAGGACAATGAGGTGTACTGACCTCACATGGCACAGCCGCATGCTGTCGCCGTTGGTTGCCCCTAGCAACCACATCTTTGCGCTGCTGCATACACGCTGCAACACGTGGCCACTTGGCCGCAGGACATTCCGCCACACACCGGTTCATCCGTAGACATCTGCAAGGCTGCTCCCGTCTGTTGCCCCCGGCAACGGCACATAGCAACCTCTCCTCAGGAACTGCAGATCGATCACAGACATCTCGAACCATCGGCTGGGAACCGCTCGGCTTGGCATTTGGGGTCTCCATAACCCGAATGGCTTCTGGCATTCCAAGGTCCTCCCACATCATCTGCCGGCAGCGTCTCTGGAACTCATCCATCGGACCCATGGCGATTACTCTCACAGCAAGACAAATCTTCCCGTGACCACAGCGCCTCCAGCAGCAGGAACAACAGTCTCTCACATGAGGGCTACTGGCCCTTTAAATCTCGCTGTGTGTGCTGATTTCCATGCCCGCATCCTCCACCATATGTAAGGGAATTAGCTCCGGGGATCGTCGTCTCCTAAGCAGACGACCAGCACACACAGGGAATTCACACAATGTGAGTAAGGTTAAAACTGGCCTCAGCCAGCTTTATTTGGCAGTACACAAACTCAAAACATAAAATAATACCTAAGCCTCTCCGGCACTAACTACACATCGAGGTTCCCTACCTCACCAGGTGCTGGCCTACTGCCAGCCACCCCAAAAACACAGTAACAGTTCACTGCCACCGCTCCACAGGCCTTTGCCGTCGCCTGTCTCTTCCCCAGGGTGGAGCCCAGTGTGAAGTCTGCCCCATGTATTAGTGCAGCCCCTCCAGCTGAAAACTAATCAACTTAATTAGACAGACCCAACTTTTCCAGGTCTGTCTTCTACTCAGCTTTTCATAAGGCAAAATGCACATTTTATGCCGAAAAGCTTCTCTAGTGGCAGCCACCCTGCCACACCATGTTATCCAGAGTTTACCAGCAGCGCAGAGCGATTGTAGACTGCCAGATGTCAACTTCCACCAGAACTGGTAGTCAGGTCAGTCAGCTTCCTCAAGTCTACAATGAGGAGTGGACGTGGATGTCTGATATCTGTCAGGTGCTGAGTAACTTTGAGGAGTCAACACAGATGGTCAGTGGCGATGCCGCCATCATCAGCCTCACCATCCCGCTGCTTGGCCTGTTGAAAAACTCTCTGGTCAGCATGAAGTCGGAAGCTTTGCGCTCGTCACAAGAGACGGGGGAAGAATATTCCCTTGTTGATAGCCAAAGCACCCTGAGGTCTGTTTCTCAGCGCATATCGGAGGAGGTGGAGGTGGAGGAGGATGAGGAGGAAGAGGAGGAGAATGTTGGCGAGACACAAGAGGGGACCATTGTTGAGTCCTTCACTGTTCAGCGTGTATGGGCAGAAGAAGAGGAGTTGGAGGAGTTGGAGGAGGAGGAAATGGACAGTCAGGCCAGTGAGGGGAGTGAATTCTTACGCGTTGGTACTCTGGCGCATATGGCAGATTTCATGCTAGGATGCCTATCCCGTGACCCTCGCGTTCAAAGAATTTATTCCAGCACCGATTACTGGGTGTTCACTCTCCTGGACCCACGGTACAAGCAAAATCTTTCCACTCTCATCCCTGCAGAGGAAAGGAGTGTGAGAATGCATGAATACCAGCAGGCCCTGGTGCACAAGCTGAAACAGTATTTCCCTTCTGACAGCGCTAGCGGCAGAGTGCGTAGTTCTGCGGGACAAGTAGCGAGGGAGAGTAGGCGAGCAGGCAGCTTGTCCAGCACTGGCAAGGGTACGCTTTACAAGGCTTTTGCCAGCTTTATGTCACCCCAGCAAGACACTGTCACCTGTCCCCAGTCTCGGCAGAGTAGGGCTGATCTTTACAGAAAGATGGTGAGGGAGTACGTAGCTGACCATACCATCGTCCTAAATGATCACACAGCTCCCTACAACTACTGGGTTTCAAAGCTGGACATGTGGCACGAACTGGCGCTGTACGCCTTGGAGGTTCTTGCCTGCCCTGCCGCTAGCGTCTTGTCCGAGCGGGTTTTCAGTGCAGCTGGTGGCATCATCACCGATAAGCGTACACGCCTGTCGACTGACAGCGCTGACAGGCTGACGCTTATTAAAATGAATAAAGGCTGGATTTCTCAGAATTTCCAATCTCCACCAGGTGAAGGAAGCTCAACCTGAATAATTGATCCACTCCTCCTCCTCCTCCTCATTTTCCTCCTTCTCCTCCTCTTTGTACAGTAAAGCAGAGGAAAATGGCTATTTTTTGACAGGGCCCACTGGCTCTTGCTATAGTACTTCATGCATTTAATTTTTCTGGAGGGCCACCTACCCGGTCCTCTGTTTGAAACAATTTTTGTGAGTGCCACATACAGGCACTCAATCTATTCCATTTTTCTGGAGGGCCACCTACCCGGTCCTCTGGTTTGAAACATTTTTGGGACTGCCACATACAGGCACTCAATCTATTCCATTTTACTGCAGGGCCACCTACCTGCTCCTCTGGTTTGAACAATTTTTGGGACTGCCACATACAGGCACTCAATCTATTCCATTTTACTGGAGGGCCACCTACCTGCTCCTCTGGTTTGAAACATTTTTGGGACTGCCACATACAGGCACTCAATCTATTCCATTTTACTGCAGGGCCACCTACCTGCTCCTCTGGTTTGAACAATTTTTGGGACTGCCACATACAGGCACTCAATCTATTCCATTTTACTGGAGGGCCACCTACCTGCTCCTCTGGTTTGAAACATTTTTGGGACTGCCACATACAGGCACTCAATCTATTCCATTTTACTGCAGGGCCACCTACCTGCTCCTCTGGTTTGAAGAATTTTTGGGACTGCCACATACAGGCACTCAATCTATTCCATTTTACTGGAGGGCCACCTACCTGCTCCTCTGGTTTGAAGAATTTTTGGGACTGCCACATACAGGCACTCAATCTATTCCATTTTACTGGAGGGCCACCTACCTGCTCCTCTGGTTTGAAACATTTTTGGGACTGCCACATACAGGCACTCAATCTATTCCATTTTACTGGAGGGCCACCTACCTGCTCCTCTGGTTTGAAAAATGTTTGGGACTGCCACATACAGGCACTATCCAAATTAAATTGTCTCCATAGCAGCCTCCACACGTTGTCTCCATTGCTACCTCCAAAAGTCGTCCATATAGCTGCCTCCATACATCGTCCCTTTATCAAACGAGGTGTGTCAGGCAGAAATTTGGGTTGTTTTCATGGATTCCACATCAAAGTTGTTAACTTTGTCGCCACCCTGCTGTGTTATCCACAAAATATACTGGCAAACTTTTACCATTTAGGGATATTATTTCAGCGCTTCTTGCGCATCTGTTTACATTCCCCTCACCCGGCATATCCTAAACTTATAAGAACGCTACTACACTTGATCTTATACAAAAGGTTCTTAGAAGTGCTGTTTGGGGAGTAGCCTAGAGACAGGGGCTTGGATTGGCGAAAGCTCGCCTGGCAGCGGAGCGCCAGCTCCATGCGCATCATGCGCTTCTTGCGCATCTGTTTACATTCCCCTCACCCGCCATATCCCAAACTTATAAGAACGCTACTACACTTAACTTGGTGCAGGCTGGGACCGAGTCTGACCCTGGGGCTGCTCATATACTGGCGACGCAGAGAATTGCGGGGCCTACCTCGGTCCAGGTCTCAAAGGCCTACTATACCTCCTCCCACCCCTCCTCCACCTCCTCCTCCTCCGAATTACCATCCGTGGGCATGGCGCCATCAGTCGGTAGCTCTAGGCACAGCAGCAGTGCCGTCGCTAAGCGACAGCAGGCGGTGCTGAAACTGCTGAGCCTAGGCGATAAAAGGCACACCGCCCAAGAGCTATTACAGGGCATTCCACATCAAAGTTGTTAACTTTGTCGCCACCCTGCTGTGTAATCCACAAAATATACTGGCAAACTTTTACCATTTAGGGATATTATTTCAGCGCTTCTTGCGCATCTGTTTACATTCCCCTCACCCGGCATATCCTAAACTTATAAGAACGCTACTACACTTGATCTTATACAAAAGGTTCTTAGAAGTGCTGTTTGGGGAGTAGCCTAGAAACAGGGGCTTGGATTGGCGAAAGCTCGCCTGGCTGCAGAGCGCCAGCTCCATCACAAGATCCAACTAACATAGTTGCAGCACCTTTAATCTACTACTAGTTCACTGCCTCCATAATAATAATAATCTTTATTTATATAGCGTCATCATATTCTGCAGCGCTTTACAAATCATAGGAAACAAATACAAATGTAATGTAACAGAGCACAACATTTGTATGGAACAACAGGAGTGAGGTCCCTGCTCGCCAGAGCTTACGGTTTATGAAGATGATGGGGTAACACGAGGTAAAAGAATATTTAAATGGTCAAGCCATTCTTCTTAGGGAATAGAAAAAAATATAATAAATGGAATTGCTGTCGCTTGAAACACTCAGCCGTCATCTTATATACCAGGCCCAGGGTGAATGGGACTGCAGAGAAGTCTGGTGCCTGTTGGTTGCTGGATAACAGATGGGAGGACGACACAGGACGGGTTAGTAGAAGAGTTAAAACTTCATGCAGTTAATGAGTGTTATAGGCTTGCCTAAAGAAATGGGTTTTAAGAGCACGTTTGAAACTTTGGAGGTTAGGTATTAGTCTGATAGTCCGGGGCAGAGCATTCCATAGAATTGGTGCAGCTCTAGAGAAGTCTTGGAGACGCGAGTGGGAGGTCCGCACTAGGGTAGAGGTTAATCTAAGATCACTGGCGGATCTAAGAGCACGGGTTGGGCGATAGACTGAGATAAGAGAGGAGAGGTAGGGGGGTGCAGCATTATACAGAGCTTTATGGATGAGGGTTATTATTATTTTAAACTATTCGAAAGGAGACTGGCAGCAAGTGCAGCGACTGGCATGAACTGTAAGCATACATGGTCCCCTTATCAAACGAGCTGTGTCAGGCAGAATTTGGGGTTGTTTTCATGGCTTCCATGTTAACTTTGTCGCCACCCTGCTGTGTAATCCACAAAATATACTGGCAAACTTTTATCATGTAGCGATATTATTTGAGCGCTTCTTGCTCACCTCCTTTGGTTCCTCTCTGCCACCCATTGGTTTGAAGCCTGAGTCCAATTAGGGTATGTCGCCATGCCACTCTCTAGCCTGCCGCTGCTGCCGCTGCCTCTGCATGCCGTCCCCTATAGTGTCAGGGTCAATTATTGGATGTTTTAGATGCTATCTAGCTTCATTCTGTCACTCTGTCATGGCCATGCTGTTGCCCATAATTTTGGCATAATGGTGCGATTAGGCAGCCTCAGAGGCATCCATGCATGCTGCCCCTGCTGTTTCCTGTCCATTTCCGTGGTGTTTCCATCCTTTTCTGAGGTTCCCAGGTGTTTGGCCAAGCTTCCCTGTGCAGAGCCTTGGTCCCCTTGAAAAATGCTCGAGTCTCCCATTGACTTCAATGGGGTTCGTTATTCGAGACGAGCACTCGAGCATCGGGAAAAGTTCGTCTCGAATAACGAGTACCCGAGCATTTTAGTGTTCGCTCATCTCTAAATGGCACCAAGCCCGTTCACCTCCAGCCAGGCACACCACTGCTCCTTCCCCTGTGTCATCTGCTAGTTAGCCCCCTGCCCAGGACCCCGGCCCAAACACCTCCCGTGCGAAAACCCCATCTTCGCCTCCACGATCCTCCACAGCATCCACCAGCGTTCAGCTCTCCATACCCCAGACGCTGGAGCGCAAAAGGAAGTATAGTGCAACCCAGCCACACGCCCAAGCCCTCAACGTCCACATCTCCAAACTGCTTAGCCTGGAGATGCTGCCCTATAGGCTGGTAGAGACCGAGGCCTTTCAAAACCTCATGGCGGCGGCCGCCCCTCGGTATTCGGTCCCCAGCCGCCACTACTTTTCCCGATGTGCCGTCCCAGCCCTGCACAAGCACGTGTCAGAGAACATCATCCGTGCCCTGACCAACGCCGTTTCTGACAAGGTACATCTGACCACGGACACGTGGACGAGTGCTGCCGGTCAGGGCCACTATATATCGCTGACAGCACATTGGGTTAACTTGGTGGAGGCTGGGACCGAGTCTGACCCTGGGTCTGGTCATATACTGCCGACGCCGAGGATTGCGGGGCCTACCTCGGTCCAGGTCTTAAAGGCATACTATGCCTCCTCCCACCCCTCCTCCACCTCCTCCTCCGAATTACCATCCGTGGGCATGGCGCCATCAGTCGGTAGCTCTAGGCACAGCAGCAGTGCCATCGCTAAGCGACAGCAGGCGGTGCTCAAACTGCTGAGCCTAGGCGATAAAAGGTACACCGCCCAAGAGCTTTTACATGGCATCACGGCGCAGACTGATCTGTGGCTGGAACCCCTGAACCTGAAGCCAGGCATGGTTGTGTGTGACAACGGCCGTAACCTGGTGGCAGCTCTGCAACTCGGCAGACTGACACATGTGCCATGCCTGGCCCATGTGTTAAATCTCATAGTTCAGCGTTTCCTCAAGACATACCCCAATCTGTCTGATTTGCTCACGAAGGTGCGCCGCATCTGTGCGCATTTCAGGAAGTCCAGCACAGATGCTGCCACTCTCAGGGCAGCGCAGCGCCGCCTCCAACTGCCCGCTCAATGACTGCCCACGAGGTGGAATTCAACATTAACCATGTTATCCAGAGTTTACCAGCAGCGCAGAGCGATTGTAGACTGCCAGATGTCAACTTCCACCAGAACTGGTAGTCAGGTCAGTCAGCTTCCTCAAGTCTACAATGAGGAGTGGACGTGGATGTCTGATATCTGTCAGGTGCTGAGTAACTTTGAGGAGTCAACACAGATGGTCAGTGGAGATGCCGCCATCATCAGCCTCACCATCCCGCTGCTTGGCCTGTTGAAAAACTCTCTGGTCAGCATGAAGTCGGAAGCTTTGCGCTCGTCACAAGAGACGGGGGAAGAAGATTCCCTTGTTGATAGCCAAAGCACCCTTAGGTCTGTTTCTCAGCGCATATCGGAGGAGGTGGAGGAGGATGAGGAGGAAGAGGAGGAGAATGTTGGCGAGACACAAGAGGGGACCATTGTTCAGTCCTTCACTGTTCAGCGTGTATGGGCAGAAGAAGAGGAGTTGGAGGAGGAGGAAATGGAGAGTCAGGCCAGTGAGGGGAGTGAATTCTTGCACGTTGGGACTGGCGCATATGGCAGATTTCATGCTAGGATGCCTATCCCGTGACCCTCGCGTTCAAAGAATTTATTCCAGCACCGATTACTGGGTATTCACTCTCCTGGACCCACGGTACAAGCTAAATCTTTCCACTCTCATCCCTGGAGAGGAAAGGAGTGTGAGAATGCATGAATACCAGCAGGCCCTGGTGCACAAGCTGAAACAGTATTTCCCTTCTGACAGCGCTAGCGGCAGTGGGCGTACTTCTGCGGGACAAGTAGCGAGGGAGAGTAGGCGAGCAGGCAGCTTGTCCAGCACTGGCAGGTGTACGCTTTACAAGGCCTTTGCCAGTTTTATGTCAACCCAGCAAGACACTGTCACCTATCCCCAGTCTCGGCAGAGTAGGGCTGATCTTTACAGAAATATGGTGAGGGAGTACGTAGCTGACCATACCATCGTCCTAAATGATCACACAGCTCCCTACAACTACTGGGTTTCAAAGCTGGACATGTGGCACGAACTGGCGCTGTACGCTTTGGAGGTTCTTGCCTGCCCTGCCGCTAGCGTGTTGTCCGAGCGGGTTTTCAGTGCAGCTGGTGGCATCATCACCGATAAGCGTACACGCCTGTCGACTGACAGTGCTGACAGGCTGACGCTTATCAAGATGAATAAAGCCTGGATTTCTCAGGATTTTCATTCTCCACCAGGTGAAAGAAGCTCAACCTTAATAATGTATGCACTCCTCCTCCTCATTGTCCTCCTTCTCCTCCTCTTTGTACACTAAAGCAGAGGAAACTGGCTATTTTTTGCCAGGGCCAACTGGCTCCAGCTATAGTACTCTATGTATTAAATTTTTGTGGAGGGCCACCTACCCGGTCCTCTGTTTTAAACAATTTTTGTGAGTGCCACATACAGGCACTCAATCTATTTAATTTTTTGGACTGCCACATACAGGCACTCAATTTATTTAATTTTTCTGGAGGACCACCTTCCTGCTCCTCTGGTTTGAAAACTTTTTTGGACTGCCACATATAGGCACTATCCAAATTAAATTGTCTCCATAGCATCCTCCACACGTCGTCTTTATAGCTGCCTCCACACGTTGTCTCCATTGCTACCTCCACACGTCATCGCCATAGCTGCCTCCAAAAGTCGTCCATATAGCTGCCTCCATACATGGTCTCCTTATCAAACGAACTGTGTCAGGCAGAATTTTGGGTTGTTTTCATGGCTTCCACATCAAACTTGTTAACTTTGTCGCCACCCTGCTGTGTAATCCACAAAATATACTGGCAAACTTTTATCATTTACCGATATTATTTCAGCGCTTCTTGCACATCTGTTTACATTCCCCTCACCCGCCATATCCCAAACTTATAAGAACACTACTACACTTGATCTTATACAAAAGGTTCTTAGAAGTGCTGTCTGGGGAGTAGCCGAGAGACAGGGGCTTGGATAGGCGAAAGCTCGCCTGGCAGCGGAGCACCAGCTCCATCCAAAGATCCAATTAACATAGTTTTAACTGCAGCACCTTTAATCTACTACTAGTTCACTGCCTCCTTATCAAACGAGCTGTGTCAGGCAGAATTTTCAGGTGTTTCAGCAGATACATAGTGGAACTCAGCCCATCTGTCGCCGCCATGCTGGAAACCTGAAGTTGCAATCATAGCAGCGCAATATGGATGCCCCATACTGTCGCATTTAATCATGGAACCATTTCCGAAAAAACAATTAAAAATAGAACCACTATGCTATTCCATTATTCCTAGGTGAAATTTTCAAACGACCCGGCCTGCTTTGATAATTATAATTTTTTCAAAGTAAACGCTTCTGGCCCCCATTTTGGGTGGAGAGGAGCCGAGAGACAGGGGCTTGGACAGGCGAAAGCTCGCCTGGCAGTGGACCGCCAGCTCCATCCCAAGATTAGGCAGCCTCAGAGGCATCCATGCATGCTGCCCAATGCTGTTTCCTGTCCATTTTGCCTCCACGATCCTCCACAGCATCCACCAATGTCTCATTTCAACTCTCTATACCCCAGACGCTGGAGCACGAGAGGATATGCAGCACATCATCCCCTTATCAAACGAGCTGTGTCAGGCAGAATTTTCAGGTGTTTCACCAGATACATAGTGGAACTCGGCCCATCTGTCGCCGCCATGCTGGAGACCTGAAGTTGCAATCATAGCAGCGCAATATGAATGCCCCATACTGTCGCTCTTAATCATGGAAGTCGTCTCCATGGCTGCCTCCACATGTCGTCCCCTTATCAAAAGAGCTGTGTCTGGCTCATTTTTCGGGTGTTTCACCAGATACGTTATGGAACTTGGTCACTATGTCGCCACCATGCTGTGTTATCGACTAAATATACCGTCAACCTTTTGTTGACATAGGAAATAATTTCAGCGCTTCTTGCTCACCTCCTTTGGTTCCTCTCTGCCACCCATTGGTTTGAAGCCTGAGTCCATGTTTTAGATGCTATCTAGCCTCATTCGGTCACTCTGTCATCGCCATGCTGTTGCCCATAATTTTGGCATAATGGTACGATTAAGCAGCCTCAGAGGCATCCATGCATGCTGCCCCTGCTGTTTCCTGTCCATTTCCGTGGTGTTACCATCCTTTTCTGAGGTTCCCAGGTGTTTGGCCAAGCTTCCCTGTGCAGAGCCTCGGTCCCCTTGAAAAATGCTCGAGTCTCCCATTGACTTCAATGGGGCTTGTTATTCGAGACGAGCACTCGAGCATCGGGAAAAGTTTGTCTCGAATAACGAGTACCCGAGCATTTTAGTGCTCGCTCATCTCTAATTATAATAATAATAATAAAGTATACAAGTGGCATGACTACTCCAATGCATATAGAAACCCAACACCCAAATCCATTTGAAAAAACAACATAAAAAAGGATTAAGAAAAGGTTCCCACGGGGGTGAGCTTCTCTGAAACTGAAGATAGTGGGGGTGATTTATTATGGCCTTTCAAACAGAAAACTGCCAGTGTTTTTTTTTTTTTTCCTCTCTTCGCCTCTTGCGTTATAATTTATAAAGTGTTGCCGCCACAATATTGGTGTTTTCCGACACTCCAAGCAAAAGAGATGAGAGCAGGGATTTACAGGCGACAGCCGCTTTGCTCCGTTTCTATAGAAAGCGCTGGATGGCACACAATGGCTGTCGCCTGTAAACCCATACTCTTATCTCTAGCCTGTAGTGGCCATGTGTTGAAACTTTTTTATGTTTGGATGAAATAAAGAAAGAAGTTATATGGTGAGTGCCGCAAATGTTTCCTTGTGATCGATACATTTAGTCTGGTCGCCGTTATGTTCCGAGCACCACCGGCACCCTTTTAAATATTATCACCATCCCAGAAGATAACCTGCAACTGAATTATAAGCAGACAGGATAGTGCCCCTTTTTTCATTTATTTTAACTGACCTTCATTGGATATGTTTCAGGATTTCGTTGAGAGATAGTTAACTAAAACTCAAAAAAAGACAACACACCTAGGAATTTGACTGGAGGAGAAATTACAACGATGCAACAAATAAAGAAGATTAAAGAGTTGGTAGTAAGGAATTGTCGATAAATTGTAGTACTCAATGCAAAAGATTGAATTATGATATTCTAAATTATCCCTGTACTTACCGTAAATTAACATACAATCCAACTCAAGTAGAGAGGTATTAGCTCATCTACTGGAACAAGGATTTTGTATGTGAGTAGTAAACTATAGATCGAAAGAATACATTCCTGTTGATTCACCTATCACTCCTGTTTTCCATTTGCTCCCCAAAGTCCACAAAATAATTTTTCCATCTCCTGTCCTCCTATTGTAGCGGGCATAGGAGGACTTGGCGAATGACTGGTAGAATGGATTGATTTATTCTTGCTACCCCTTACTAATGTGACCCCCAATCATTTGAGCGATACTCAACATCTGCATACTGGATAATATGAAATGAAGGAAGGAATATACATGGGCCACCTGTGATGTGGTGGCGCTATATTCCTCCATCCCATATGAAGTGGGTTTGAGGTTTTTGGAATGAGATCTAGCATTGTATAGTAATTATAGTGCACCATTAAAACAATCTTTGGTCATAGCCACGGAATTCCTTCTAAAAAGTAATTTTTTATGTTTGATTGTGATTATTATTTGCAAGTGAGGAGAGCCCCAATGGGAGCCAAATTTTCCCCCTCACTTGCAAATATTTACATAACATGTTTGGAGGAATTTTTAGTTTGACCTCCTACAACCCATACAGGCATCACATAAAATGGATGGGAAGATATATCGATGACCTTTTATGGGTCTGGGGAGGTTTACAGCAGGAACAGAGTTATTGTGTTCTCTGAACCATGTGAACATGGCTCTATATAGGTATAACCATTAGAGCCATGTTCACACGGTTCAGAGAACACAAGAACTCATTCATCAGGTACGATACCAGTATACTAACCTTTGCAGGCGATAGGCATAAAATACTAGTAAGGAAAGAAGCGCAGTGGATTATCAAAACGGAAGCTATGGGCCCCTTAGGCCTTAACGATAAGAATGATATGGGAGTTTTTTTTGTAAATAAGAGATAAATTAGTAAGTGTGATCTCATTATACATTGCTATGTTTATATATAATGTTTTCTTCAAGAAAAAGAAAAGCGTTCCTCTGTTCAAACGGTATGCTATACCAGCAGTTGCTTTTCTAGTAATTGTATCGAGATAATACGTTTCTAATCTTTTCCTTTCTGTTATGCTTCTGTCAAGTGTTTCCTCTTGTTCAAAATGA
Organism: Engystomops pustulosus; assembly: GCF_040894005.1. Taxonomy (NCBI): domain Eukaryota; kingdom Metazoa; phylum Chordata; class Amphibia; order Anura; family Leptodactylidae; genus Engystomops; species Engystomops pustulosus. Next base: position 21,815,796 of record NC_092421.1, on the reverse strand, counting down.
TTCACAGTTCTTGTGGTTTAATCACTCACCCCCGTCCCGCTCCATAGGGATACATGGCGCACGGCGCCGTATGATCTGAAAAGATAGTACATGTCCTATTTTTTCACGGGGTATGGAGCGGCACCGTACCGCTCCCGTAGGGCGCCGCGCGCCCATTGCCGTCTATGGGGGACATATATCGGCTGTATATACGTCGCCCGTATATACGTCCCCCTTGCTGTCGTGTGAATGCAGCCTTACGTAGCTTTTTCTGTAATTTGCTGCATAGCCATGATACTAGATAATAATCCAGACCTAGAGCCCTACTGAAGAGGCCTACAGTAACAAAGGGAACAGCACATTGAGAAAGTGTAACCCTATATTGATGCATCTGACAAACTGAGTAGAACTAGTGCTGTTGTCTGTGTATATCTGTAGAGGTGTTGCTAGAGCCCCTCTGTGTGTGCTTCAACTTCCTTTGCTCCAGTGAAATTACATCAGACAGAAGATAGGGTGGGGGGTGCTGTGGGAGCAGATGGGGTCTTGAGACTCATTAGCAAAATTGATTTTAGCAGGAAGGAGGCCATGGATAACAAATATAAGAATATTTCCTGGTGCCTGTAAGTGTCCCTGGTTTATCATGCTGGATTTTGATGGTAGATTTCCTTTAAGCCTAGCTTAAAGTTCACAGTCACTATCCCATTGGGGCACATTTACTTACCTGGTCCTGTCGCGATCCCCGATCCGGACGGTCCGACGAAGATGAAGTCCAGCATGATTCACCAAGATTGTGCACCAGATGTCCTGCATGTGTCGCTTCCCCGCTCAGGTCCGCCGGAGTTCACCTTCTTCTTCCCGGTGTTTGTAAGTGCATGTCTTGCGACAATTTAAATGTTAAATCCCGCACTTAGTCCAAATCCGTCGGATCGTCACAGTCACTATCCCATTGGGGCACATTTACTTACCCGGTCCCGTCGCAATCCCCGATCCGGACTGTCTGACGAAGATGAAGTCTGGCGGGATTCACCAAGATCGTGCACCCGATGTTAAATCCCTGCTCAGTCCGAATCCGTCGCATCGTCCGATGGCCTTCCACCCCAATTTGTGTCGCGTGAAAGCCGATGCGCCAAAATCTGATCGTGTGCGCCACAATCCCCTTTTAAATGCGGCGCATAATGGTAATCGTCGGAATATCCGACGTTTGTGGGGTCCACGAACCCTTAGTAAATAAGCCCCATTGTGTAGCTATACAGACAGTTCTCGAGTTACATACAAGACAGGTTCTTTAGAATTGTACTTTTTTTGTATGTCAGTCAGAACTGGTATTTTTATAACTGTAATGGCAGATATTTAGTTTTTCTCAGTGCTGTCATGGAGACAAGGATTATCAATAAAGCTTTCTTACAGACACCTTACAGCTGTTACATATTTAACCCTGTAGAATCTAAATATTTAGATTGATGATGATGAACCACACAATTTATTCTGTGACATGTCTTATGTTCTGCTGTATATAAGAACCTTTTTTACTAAAGAAAAATAAGATCATAACACAGCCCCGGCCAGTCCATTGTAGAATTTTTTTTTGGCTTTTGTTTGATGGAGCAATTACTTGTTCTCTGTGAGTCTTGCACAGAAAAAAATGAGCACAAAGCTGTCATTTCAACTAACTTACTGTGATTTCAGCATACGGGGTAATTAGGATATAAAATCAGGGTGCTTTTTCCCAAACACTCAGCCATTACTCTTGACAGAACACATTTTCGATTTACACCAAACAGATTGGGGGTCATTTACTAACGGCCCGATTCGCGTTTTCCCGACGTGTTACCCGAATATTTCCGATTTGCGCCGCTTGTACATGAATTGCCCCGGGTTTTTGGCGCACGCGATCGGATTGTGGCGCATCGGGGCCGGCATGCGCGCGACAGAAATCGGGGGGGCGTGGCCGAACGAAAACCCGACGTATTCGGAAAAACCGCCGCATTTAAAAACCGAAACGTGTCGCTTGGGAAGCGCTCACCTTCACCTGCTATGGGATGGCGCATTCCTGGGCGTTAAGATTAGTTTCGCCGCAGCAGCGCCACCTGGTGGACGGCGGAGGAACTACCTTCTTAAATCCCAGCCGGACCCGAATCCTGTGCAGAGAAGGCGCCGCTGGATCGCGAATGGGCCGGGTAAGTAAATCTGCCCCATTGTATCTTGTTTGTGACTTTTTCGATGTTTTCAAAGTTGCTTTGTAACAGTGCAAGTTACAACCTGTAATATTGTAGTGGCAGATTTAAAGGGAACCTGTCAGCAGGAATAACATATTTTTATGAATATGCAAATTATCTAAGCAGATGTCATGGGGCTGAGTTGATTTTTTCCGAAAGGCAAGTACAATTTGGGCTTGTCCTCATGGTTACATGTTAAGAGACAAAAGGAGAACCCTGAAGTAGAGGCAAAGAATGAACAGAATGGTGATGATTGATTCTATAGTTTGCTGAGCCTTTAATAAAACATTTCAAGGGGTTTAAAGGGGTTGTCCGAGTTTTGAAAAAAAACTATATGTGGCCGGGAGCAGGCTGCTTAAAACAATAAAGATGTACTTACCTTCCGGTGCCCTCCCGTATCCAGCACTGCTGTCGCTCCGGGCGACATGTAAACAAACATGGCCGCCAGAGCAGAGCTGCATTCAGCTTCCGGCCGGCCGTGCCCGGGCACGCCTATCCGTCCCTATACACAGCATTGTGTATGGGGGCCAGAAGGTTGTCAGGTCCGGCCGGAAGCTGAATGCAGCGCTGCTCCAGCGGCCATGTTTGTTTACATGGCGCCCGGACCGGAGCGACAGCAGCGCTGGATACCGGAGGGCACTGGAAGGTAAGTACATCTTTATTGTTTTAGGCAGCCCGCTCCCGGCCACATATAGTTTTTTTTCAAAACTCGGACAACCCCTTTAAAGGCAATGAACCTCTTGGATTGGCTAGTTTTAAATTAAACAAATGTACAGGTTCACTTTTTGAAAGTCATGCAGGATCATTTCTTAATTAGGCTTTGAACCATCCTATTTCAGCATAGTCTAAAATTATGCAAATTATCCTTGTTCATCACATAGAATGCCTGGAGCTCCCTCAGCTTCTGATTATGCACGCCTCCTATATACGAAGGTTTACACCCACTCCGTCCAGGCAGCCTATGAGTATGCTGTGTACTGTAATATACAAATTATACTTACAATGTGAAGCATATGTGTATATAACAGTGCACATCCTCCATTCATTAGTGTGTCAGGTCAGATGCCAGGGCCCCCTGACATTGCAGGCCCCATAGCAGCAGCCACTGTAGTTTATGCCCCTGAACAGCCTTTATTAGAGCTAGCAGCGATTGCAGGTGTTAACTGCTTGTGCGCCACTGACAAAGTCTCCAGTGGTATCCAAATCACTGTGGCCACATGCAGGCACTTAACAGCACGAGGGGGAAGAGCCAAACACGGACCTGAATGTCTGATGAACTTTCCAGTTCAGGTCCGCTAGTTGTGTTCAATTAATTTTCCCACAAGGGAAGCTGAGGGAATTAAGAAACTAATCTGCAAGGTGCCATTTCCACTTGGAAGACAGTGGCAAGAAAGCTGAATATTAGTAAGGCAAAACCTTACACCTGACCTAAAATTAAACAGTTTGGTTAGTTAATGGGGGGGGGGGGGGTGACCTCGCATCCCTCTTTGAGGGTTATTAATTTAAATCTTTTGAACAAATAAGTCAATATGGGCTAAGGAAACAAACATTCTTTAATACTTGCAAATAAGACTCTTTCTAGCTAGTTCAGAAGGAACGTGGATGTAGGTCTGTCCCAGTTGTTTTCCCTTTTTCAGGAGAAGAAAAACACTCAAAAAACAGTATAAATGGCATATACAACATTGAATACTTCCCAGAAATAAGGGAACTTATCTAGTATGAAAAAATGGGAACATTTGAAGCCAGTGGGAATAGACCTTCAAATGGACGACGTGTTACTCCCCGTGTATAAGTCATGTGGAACAGATTTTTTTTTAAAAAAGAGATGGTACCTCACCCCAAAGAGACTTGCTAGGGGTAAATCCGGGGTTGGCGTCAGCACCCAGCATACCTGGGCAAGTGCCGGGACTCAGCAAGATCTCTGTCCCCAGCAGCCTTCCAGTGCTCCGTAAAGTGGCGCTATATATACTGCAGGACACCGTCCTGCATCTCTGCATGTGAATCGCCGTGCCGCTGCCGGCAAGAGGGTAAAGACAGCAGAGGGTAAGCCTTAGACCTGAGTGGAGAACTGAGGTGAGTATTACTTTTATTTTATATTATTGATCACATTTACCAGTCCATGGGGGTGATGGGGATGCATATAATCCATGGGGTGAGGAGGGGCTGCATATAATGAATCTATAGGTGGTAAGGGAAGCCCAGGCTGTATATAATTAATCCATGGGGGTGGAGGTGGTTGCATATAATCCATGGGGGGGCAGGAAGGTTTCATAAAATTACTCTATTATCGGTGAGGAGGGCCAGGCTGTATATAATTATTCCATAGGGGGAGAGAGGGCTGCATATAATTTATCAAGGGTGGTAAGGGGGGCCCTGGCTGTATATAATTAATCTATGGGGGGGAGCAACTGCATATATTCCATGGGGAGGTGAGAGGGCTGTATATAATTAAACCATGATGCAATGTGAGTTTACTGCAAAGGGGCCCACTGAGGCTCTGTCACCCAAGTGTCTGCTGAAGCCTGGAGTCAGCTATGGGTAAATCATATCCCTCATTGACATGTTGGAGAGGCTGACGAAGCAGAGTGCGAAACGATCGTTGGGGTGTCGGGCGTGTGGTACTAACAGGGCATTATGGCGTCTGGTGGCTATTGATGTATTGCCTCAAGGTGTTCATCATCTGATGGCTGTGAGACCTATATTTTTAATGATTGGTGGAGTTTCACCATCACCCATAATTTAACAGGCCCTCCTGGTGTTTTCCACACTGTCCGAGTAGTTTTGTCTTGTTTTTATATGTTCGTTTTTAATGGTTTTTTTTTTAACCATGTGCTGTGATGTATTAAAATATGAATTTTGCAATAAAGATATGATTTTGTTGATTCAATTTATACGTGTGCTGTTTCATGGAGGTTTGAAAGGGATATATTCAATGTTGGAGAGGCTGTAGAGGTGACGGAAAGTTAGCTCATATGTGGTGGTTGCAGGTTTTTGATCTAATAGCAAAGGTGTCAAATATTCAGGTAACTAGAAACCCTGGCATAGCATTTCCACATTTGGGTATAGAATAGGCCATTGTCCAAGATGGCTTATGACTTACACTGTCTTGTTGCCATCAGGATATATCACCTCTAGTTGGAAATGAGAGGTGTCTCATTTAATACTTACATGCATTACAAGTTAGCCAAAGAACACAGACATTTATCCACTATAAAATACACTCACCGGCCACTTTATTAGGTACACCATGCTAGTAACGGGTTGGACCCCCTTTTGCCTTCAGAACTGCCTCAATTCTTCATGGCATAGATTCAACAAGGTGCTGGAAGCATTCCTCAGAGATTTTGGTCCATATTGACATGATGGCATCACACAGTTGCCGTAGATTTGTCGGCTGCACATCCATGATGCGAATCTCCCGTTCCACCACATCCCAAAGATGCTCTATTGGATTGAGATCTGGTGACTGTGGAGGCCATTTGAGTACAGTGAACTCATTGTCATGTTCAAGAAACCAGTCTGAGATGATTCCAGCTTTATGACATGACATTGTGGTCATAAAGGGATGGACATGGTCAGCAACAATACTCAGGTAGGCTGTGGCGTTGCAACGATGCTCAATTGGTACCAAGGGGCCCAAAGAGTGCCAAGAAAATATTCCCCACACCATGACACCACTACCACCAGCCTGAACCGTTGATACAAGGCAGGATGGATCCATGCTTTCATGTTGTTGACGCCAAATTCTGACCCTACCATCCGAATGTCGCAGCAGAAATTGAGACTCATCAGACCAGGCAACGTTTTTCCAATCTTCTACTGTCCAATTTCGATGAGCTTGTGCAAATTGAAGCCTCAGTTTCCTGTTCTTAGCTGAAAGGAGTGGCACCCGGTGTGGTCTTCTGCTGCTGTAGCCCATCTGCCTCAAAGTTCGACGTACTGTGCGTTCAGAGATGCTCTTCTGCCTACCTTGGTTGTAACGGGTGGCGATTTGAGTCACTGTTGCCTTTCTATCAGCTCGAACCAGTCTGCCCATTCTCCTCTGACTTCTGGCATCAACAAGGCATTTCCGCCCAAAGAACTGCCGCTCACTGGATGTTTTTTCTTTTTCAGACCATTATCTGTATACCGTAGAGATGGTTGTGCGTGAAAATCCCAGTAGATCAGCAGTTTCTGAAATACTCAGACCAGCCCTTCTGGCACCAACAACCATGCCACGTTCAAAGGCCTCAAATCACCTTTCTTCCCCATACTGATGCTCGGTTTGGACTGCAGGAGATTGTCTTGACCATGTCTACATGCCTAAATGCAGCCATGTGATTGGCTGATTAGAAATTAAGTGTGAACGAGCAGTTGGACAGGTGTACCTAATAAAGTGGCCGGTGAGTGTAGATGGTAAATGTTCCTTAGCACTCTCAATGAAAAACTATTTAAGCTGATTGTGAATTTAATGATATAATATGGTTTTCTGTGGCAGTGAATAGAAATTAATGACACTTGTTTTTCTAGAGTGAATTTTGTTTAATGTAAATAATAGAATTAAAAAAAAATGATGTGTATTACTATTACTCTCCAGTGGCAGAGTATGCAGAGCCAACAAAACATACCCAATGCTTGAAAAGATCATCCCCATAGTAATAATAATTAATAATAATTCCTTTATTTATATAGGGCACACAGATCACTCAGCGCTGCACAGAGCTCGCCAAATCATTCCCCAATGGGGCTCACAATCTAATCAACCTACCAGTATGTTTTGTAGTGTGGGAGGAAACCAGAGGACCTGGAGGAACCCATGTAAAAACGGAGAGAACATACAAACTCTTTGTAGATGTTGACCATACATATATCTCCTACTCCCATCCATTAAACAGTGTCACGGGTGCTCCCGCGATCCCTGTCTCGGATCGCGGGCGCATCCGTGCTCCCCTGTGTGCCCCCGCTGCAGCCCGCTCCCCTCACTCACCTCTCCCGGCTCCTGCTCTTACCCGGACTGCCGTGCACGCGCGTCCCCGCCTCCTAGGGCGCGCGCGCGGCTCCTGCCGTAAATTTAAAGGGCCAGCGCACCGCTAATTGGTGCACTGGCTGAACACCTCACCTTTAAGAATCCTGCCCCTTCCTGTGTCCCCTGCCGGATCTTTGTGCCTCATAGCCTTAGAGAAAGCTTCCAAGCGAGTATTCCTGCGTTCCTGTGTATTCCTGTGTTCCTGTGTATTCCTGTGTGTTCCCGCTCCTGAGTCCTGTGTTGCCGTGTTACCTGAGTTCCTCCGTGTTGCTGTGTTCCGTGTGCCTGTGTTCCCGTTCCCACCTGCCTGGACCTCCTGTTGCTGACCCCGGACTTGGACCTGACGTTGCATCTCTGCCGCCTGCCCTGACCCTGTGCCTGGACCTGTCTACGAGATTGTCATCCGCTAAGGTACCTCGACCTTGGCTGCCACCGTGGGCTAGTCACACCTGGGAACGACCTAGTGGTATCCTGCCGCAGCAAGTCCAACCCGCTTTGCGGCGGGCTCTGGTGAATACCAGGTGCCGCTAGGCTCCGGTTCCGGGTGTTGGCTAGTTACATCTCCCGCGATGGTCCAGAGGATCCACTGATCCTAACAGTAAGATCCGGCCATGGATCCCGCCAAGGTTCCGCTTCCCACTCGACCAAACATTGCCGCCATAGTGGTCCAGCAATCCCGGGAGATTGCCGCTCAACGCGAACGGCTGGATCAAGTCACCACCATGCTGCAACAGCTGCTAGCCGCCCAGCAACAGCAACAGGTTCCCGTGTCTGCTCCCGTGGCTCCTGCAACCCCGGTCTGCCTTCCTGCTGCTGAACCACGACTACGGCTGTCTATGCCCAGCAAATTTGACGGAGACCCCAAACAGTGCAGGGGTTTTATTACTCAATGCTCCCTACAAATAGAACTTATGCCTTCGCAATTTGTCACGGAGCATTCCAAGGTGGCATTTTTCGTCAGTCTTCTCTCTGGGAAGGCCCTGGCCTGGGCCACTCCTCTTTGGGACAGAGGCGACCCAGTCACGGCTACTCTTGCGGCTTTTCTGGCAGAGTTCCGGGCCGTTTTTGAGGAACCAGCACGGGCTTCTTCTGCCGAGACTGCATTGTTGAACCTGCGCCAAGGCAACTCATCTGTGGGAGAGTAAGCTGTTCAGTTCCGCACCCTGGCCTCTGAACTTGCCTGGAACGATGCAGCTCTCATCGCCACCTTTAAGAAAGGACTCTCGCCGCAGGTCAAAGATGCGCTGGCGGCTCGGGATCTACCGTCAACTCTGGGTGGTCTCATCACACTGGCCACTCGGATAGATGTCCGGTTTAAGGAACGCGCCGAGGAACTTCGCTCTGAGCATCCTCAAGCTCAGGTAAGACGTTTTCCTGCCTTCCAAAGACCGCTCCACCCTCCGCCTGTATCGTCTGCTGAGGAACCCATGCAGGTGGACAGAATCCGGCTCTCTCTACAAGAGCGTTCCAGAAGACGACAGGAGAACCTTTGTCTGTATTGTGCCAGTCCAGGGCACTTCATCAGGACTTGTCCTGTTCGTCCCCAACGTCCGGGAAACGCCAGCACCTATGGCTCTTGGGAGAAGCGTCCCTAGGTGTGTGCCAAGCTTCTCCATGTCTGATTATTCCTGTGCTCCTCAGCGTAGACACCGGCACCCAGATCCAAGTTTCTGCTTTCCTGGATTCCGGCTCTACAGCGAACTTTATGGACGCAGCCCTGGTCTCCCGGCATCATTTCCCAGTGGTTCGTCTAGAGAAACCATTGTCCATTGCCTCAGTCAGTGGCCAGATTCTTTCCGTGCCCATCCGGTTTCGCACGGAACCCCTGCTTCTGCAAGTTGGAGCCTTGCATAAAGAAAGACTTTCTTTTATTTGTACTACCCCAAAGCACTTCCACCCTCCTGTTGGGTCTCCCCTGGTTGCAGCAACATGCCCCTGTGCTGGACTGGTCCTCTGGGGAGATTCTCCGTTGGGGCCCGGCTTGTTCTTCTCATTGTATGGAGATCCCTCGTCCGCTCCCTGTCTGGACTTCCACCTTGTCTCCCAAGCCCCTGGAGGGGCTCCCCGCTCCATACTTGGATTTCGCAGATGTGTTCTCCAAAAAACAGGCTGAGACTCTTCCTCCACATCGTCCCTACGATTGCCCCATCGACTTGCTGCCCGGCTCTTCTCCTCCACGGGGTCGGGTGTACCCGCTCTCGGTACCCGAAACAGCCGCCATGTCTGAATATATTAAGGAAAATCTGCAAAGAGGTTTCATACGTAAATCCTCCTCTCCAGCTGGCGCAGGTTTCTTTTTTGTCACCGAGAAAGATGGCTCTCTTCGCCCCTGTATAGACTATCGCGGTGTTAACAAAGTCACCGTTAAGAATCGCTACCCCTTGCCGCTGATCACGGAGTTGTTTGATCGTCTACGGGGCGCGAGAGTCTTTACCAAGTTGGATCTTCGTGGTGCCTACAATCTTATTCGCATCAGGAAGGGTGACCTGTGGAAGACTGCCTTTAACACCTGTGATGGGCATTTTGAATATTTAGTTATGCCCTTTGGCACCAGCCGTTTTCCAAGAATTTGTTAATGATATCTTCAGGGACTTGTTGTACAGCTGTGTTGTGGTTTACCTGGATGACAACCTCGTGTTTTCTGCTGATCTCGAGTCCCATCAGTCCCATGTACGGCAAGTGCTCAGTCGCCTCAGGACTAACCATCTCTATGCCAAACTGGAAAAATGCCACTTTCATCAAAGGAGCCTTCCATTCCTGGGCTACATTATTTCCGACAGAGGCCTGCAGATGGATCCCGCTAAACTATCTGCAGTTCTTCAGTGGCCACGCCCAGTGGGACTGCGTGCTATCCAAAGATTCCTGGGCTTTGCCAATTATTATAGGCAATTCATTCCACATTTTTCTTCCCTGGTAGCTCCACTGGTGGCGCTAACAAAGAAAGGTGTCAATTCTCGTCTCTGGCCCCCTGCGGCTGAGGAGGCCTTCACGAGATTAAAGACGGCATTTTCCTCTGCATCTGTTCTTACCAGACCTGATACCGAGAAGCCATTCTTTCTGGAAGTCAATGCCTCTTCCGTAGGAGCTGGAGCGGTTCTTACCCAGAAGGGGCCTAGGGGCCGAACTCTCTCCTGCGGCTTCTTCTCCAAAACATTTTCCTCCGCAGAGAGGAATTATTCTATAGGGTATCGTGAGCTTCTGGCTATCAAGCTTGCCTTGGAGGAATGGCGTCATCTGCTGGAGGGAGCTCGATTTCCAGTCAGTATTTTCACAGACCACAAGAACCTCCAGTACCTACAGACAGCTCAACGGTTGAACCAACGTCAAGCCCGGTGGTCCCTCTTCTTTTCCCGTTTTGACTTCCAGATCCATTTTCGCCCAGCCGAGAAAAACATCAAGGCTGACGCCCTGTCACGTGCTTCCGATGTTATGGGGGAGGACTATGCTCCGAGACACATCATTCCTCCAGAGAGACTTGTGCTGGCAGCGCCGGTGGACCTTCGGCAATTACCTCCCGGCAAGACTTATGTACGACCTGGACTTCGAAAGATGACCCTGACCTGGGGACATTCTTCTCGAGTGGCTGGGCACCCTGGGGTGCAGCGCTCTGTGGCCCTGATTTCCCGTTTCTATTGGTGGCCTGATTTGGTCAAGGACGTTCGGGATTTTGTGCGGTCTTGTGCCTCTTGTGCTCGCAATAAGCCCTCACAACAAAAAGCAGCTGGTCTTCTGTTGCCGTTACCCGTGCCTACCTGCCCGTGGTCTCACGTGGCTATGGACTTCATTACTGATCTGCTGCCATCATCTGGCAATACCGTTATCTGGGTGGTAACAGACCGCTTCTCTAAGATGTCCCATTTTGTCCCTCTACCAGGTCTGCCTTCAGCCCCACGTCTTGCCAGTCTCTTCTTCCAGCACATCTTCCGGCTTCATGGCCTTCCCCGGCACATTGTTTCTGATCGTGGTGTTCAGTTCGTGTCCAAGTTCTGGAGATCTCTGTGCAATCAGCTGCAAGTGAAATTGGACTTTTCCTCTGCCTATCATCCTCAGTCCAACGGCCAAGTAGAGAGGGTGAATCAGACTTTGGGGTGCTATCTCCGCCACTTTGTGTCCGCTTGTCAGGATGACTGGGCTTCTCTTTTACCATGGGCGGAGTTTTCCTACAATTCCCTGGACTCCACTTCTGCTGGTTCTGCTCCCTTCTTTATTAATTACGGACTGCACCCACGGCCTCCTCTTCCATTACCTGTGTCTGCAGATGTTCCTGCTGTGGAGGACTAGGTACAGGAGCCATCTGGGAGCAAGTCCGTACCTCATTGCTCCAAACCTCTGCCAAGACCAAGCATCAAGCGGACAAGAAACGTCGGCCTTTTCCTGTCTTAGCTCCTGGTGACAGAGTCTGGTTATCCTCAAGGTACGTCCGACTGAAGATCCCTGGCTACAAATTGGGACCCCGGTTCTTGGGTCCATTTGAAATTCTCAGTCGCATCAACCCGGTGGCCTACAAATTGCGGCTGCCTCCTAGCATGCGCATACCCAACTCCTTCCACGTCTCCCTCCTCAAGCCAGTCATCTTAAACCGCTTCACCCGACAAGTTCCTCTCCCTCCGGCCCCACAAGCGGACTCTACTGATGTCTTCAAGGTGAAGGAGATCCTGGATACTAAGACAGTGAGAGGTAGGCGGTTGTTTCTGGTAGACTGGAAGGGATTTGGTCCTGAGGAGAGATCTTGGGAGCCAGAGGATAACATCTTGGACAAGAGCCTGCTCCAACGATTTCTCAGGCCCAAGAAGAGAGGGAGGCCGAAGGGGGGGGGGTACTGTCACGGGTGCTCCCGCGATCCCTGTCTCGGATCGCGGGCGCATCCGTGCTCCCCCGCGTGCCCCCGCTGCAGCCCGGTCCCCTCACTCACCTCTCCCGGCTCCTCCTCTTCCCCGGACTGCCGTGCTCGCGTCCCCGCCTCCTAGGGCGCGCGCGCGGCTCCTGCCGTAAATTTAAAGGGCCAGCGCACCGCTAATTGGTGCACTGGCTGAACACCTCACCTTTAAGAATCCTGCCCCTTCCTGTGTCCCCTGCCTGATCTTTGTGCCTCGTAGCCTTAGAGAAAGCTTCCAAGCGAGTATTCCTGCGTTCCTGTGTATTCCTGTATTCCTGCGTATTCCTGCGTATTCCTGTGTATTCCTGTGTGTTCCCGCTCCTGAGTCCTGTGTTGCCGTGTTACCTGAGTTCCTCCGTGTTGCTGTGTTCCGTGTGCCTGTGTTCCCGTTCCCACCTGCCTGGACCTCCTGTTGCTGACCCCGGACTTGGACCTGACGTTGCATCTCTGCCGCCTGCCCTGACCCTGTGTCTGGACCTGTCTACGAGATTGTCATCCGCTAAGGTACCTCGACCTCGGCTGCCACCGTGGGCTAGTCACACCTGGGAACGACCTAGTGGTATCCTGCCGCAGCAAGTCCAACCCGCTTTGCGGCGGGCTCTGGTGAATACCAGGTGCCACTAGGCTCCGGTTCCGGGTGTTGGCTAGTTAAATCTCCAGCGGTGGTCCAGAGGATCCACTGATCCTAACAAACAGTAATACTAGATGTTCTTTACACACAAAATTTTGAGAGTTTACTCTATAATGACGCTTATTTACTAAGTGTCCCACGGCCGCATTTCCGTCAGGTTTTCTGATGTTTCCGGGGATCGCGCCGCTGGGACGGGTATTTAGTAGGCGACTGTGTCACACGTGATCGGATTTAGTCTCAATTGCACCGACTTTCATGCGACACAAATGGCCACTGGCCATTGTCATCGGACAATACACTTTCGGGATCTCCTCCGGACCAGGTAAGTAAATGTGCCCCATTGTCTAAGTAGGACAAATTTTAAAAGGACTTTGCAGATGTTGAAATACAATTAGACCCTAAAGAGATGCAGTTTGTGGGAATGTGAACATGGATGCAGTTAGCCAAATGTTGCTTTCAGCTAGCTGCATCTACAGGAGCATTTTACATTACAGGTGGTCCCCTACTTAAGAACACCCGACTTACAGACGACCCCAAGTTACAAACGGACCTCTGGATGTTGGTAATTTACTGTACTTTAGTCCTAGGCTACAATAAACAGCTATAACAGTTATCACAGGTGTCTGTAATTAAGCTTCATTGTTAATCCTGGTTCTTATGACAATATAACATTTTTAAAATCCAATTGTCAAAGAGACCGAAAAATATTTGGCCGGGGTTACAATTATAAGGTATACAGATCCGACTTACATACAAATGCAACTTAAGAACAAGCCTGCAGAACCTATCTTGTGCGTTACCCGGGGACTGCCTGTATATACCAACATCTAGAAATGCTTTTATTATTCCCCAATATAATGTGCCACTGATATTGCATTCAAATAGGAAATTGGTATTTTAACTAAGTTCCCCTTTGGCATTGATTTGCTTTTAGAGCCTGATTTTCTTTGGCAGTAATCCATTAGGCAAGAAATAGAAGGGATCTTCAGATATGAATACATTGAAAGCATATGTGGATATCGTTTTCCTCTTGGCCCGATAGACATCTCATTTAGAGGCTGAGATATCAAATGCTGCAACCGATTAAACCTTACAATGGAGTTTTTATTTGGCGTATGAATATCAGGCCGGTATAAATGGGCAACTTCTAGCGATCCGAATGACACTGGAAGGACATAGATGAGTCAGAGAGTAAAACTTTCATTTGCAATCACAAGAATATAATACAAGTCCCCATTGCTTCTTCTCTGGAGAGTGCTCCAATCACACATAATGACCACAAGTTCTGCCCACAATGAAAATGAAACAGATACAATCTTCTCATGCTGCAAATAAAGTTGTTGAAATTGTTTCTCATTTACACAAGTGGCCTATTTTCAGAACTTAAATCATAAGCTGGATAATGACTGAATCATATTTTAACCTTTTTTACGTGCTATAACTAATATTATGATAGGAAAAGGAAAATGGATAAAATCGGAAGACAAAGCAGTCATTTTATCAGATATCTCCAGATTCCGACGGCTACTGAATATATATATATATATATATATATATATATAGCGCACACAGATTAAGCAGCCATGGGGCTCACAATCTAATCAACCTACCAGTATGTTTTGGAGTGTGGGAGGAAACTGGAGGACCCAGAGGAAACCCACGCAAACACAGAGAGAACATACAAACTCTTTGCAGATGTTGACCCTGGAACTTATGCTAACCACTATTATTAAATAACAGATTAGGGCAGAGGCAGGAGGAGGAATCTACCATCAGATCTAAATTCCCCATTGTAGGTGTCCTATAAAGGGGATGTATCACAGTCAGTCATACATAGAGAGGTTGTATAACATCTGTTAAGGCTTCAGTGCCATAATTTGTCCTCAAGGTAAATTAAATTCCACCACACCCGTCTGTCTCCTGATGATTTAAGCTTGTTGTGATGCTTTCTCTATTCACATTCATTCCCTGATGGCCTGTTTTCTGTTTGGGTAAGATATTAGGGTGATGGGATCAATGTCACCTGGACCAGGACTCTGACATCAAATAAGAAGTTAATTTGCCCACTTTCTAGTGCTGACTATAAGTCTTTTATGGAGATTGGCTAGTGTATTCTCTGTCTTGCTTTATTTAGGTTTTAGGTTTTACTGTTCTCTCATCTCATTTCCTTACCTTCCATTCAAAAATTCAAAAAATTCAAATCTTTTTGTGTTCTGTATAGTCCTCTTTGTTTTCCCCCATATTTGGACAACCTTTGTTTTGTTTTTGTTTCAGCGTTTTACTTTGGCACAACCACGTTGCCCAGTTGTTACCTACCATCTAGGGCTGGGTTGGCATGTAGGTATGGACAACTTGGTGGGTCTAACATTAGAGCTCACAGTTTACATCCTCCTTTACTTTCCTCGGCTGCACGTCCTCTGTCAGCATATTTACAGGTTGATCCAAAATGTTATGTTATCTCCTATCCACTGAATATAATATTACATGCTGATACATGCTCCAACCACAAATACCACTATTAAGCTTGGAAGCGATATTTGATAATTCATCCCACAAATAGCTTTCATTGGGGGACAATTTTAGGAGTATGTTTATTCAAGCCCAGACACGTGAGCAGAAATTCATATTGAATTTCAGTTACAGTAGTTACTTAGCTCATTCAGAATTAAATACTGATGTAGTACATCCAATTGGAATAGTAATGACCATCCTGGCTCACAAAATGGGATGGGGTGGCCAGAATGAAGCAAGTGCTAGACTACAACCACATCATAGCATAGACTAACCTAAAATGTGGTCAGATTAGGCACACAATTTTTGACAGAACATGTTATGCTAATGACTATTCTCAGAACACATCCTTCTTATATGCAAATGTGTACAAATGAGTCAATTTCTGAATAGAAGAGTAATGTTATCTCAATGTTCTCACTCCTCTTTGAATGACAGCTCAGTTTCTCTTCAAATTTGGCTTGAGCAGACAACGGAGCTCATTTACTAAGGGTCCGCGGGCGGCACTATCCGATGTGCACCGCACTTGGAAGGGCTTTTTGTCGCACGCGATCGGATTTTGGCACATCGGCGCCAGCTTTCTTGGGACACAAATCTTGTCACAAGCCATGCACTTACATGCACCGGGAAGAAGGTGAACTCGGCGGACCTCAGTGGGGAAGCATCACATGCAGGAAATTGGACGCACGATCTTAGTGAATCGGGGCAGCTCCGAATCCTCGTCGAACAACGCACCTCGGGGATCGCGACGGCACGGGTAAGTAAATTTGCCCCAATAAGTCCTTTTCCTGTCCTTACCAGAATGTTGTCCCTCTTAGTGCATGATGTATTTCACAGTACTGTGTTGAAAACTGCTAATTTTCTCACCTTTTCCAGCACTATCTGATGGATAGCACCAAGTGGTGATGGGAAGAGTTATGCGGTAGTGGGCAGGGTCAAAAGTTTGGAAATTTTTTTTTTTATGGTGGATGGAGCTAGATGTAAGCTGGGACACCTGCACTGCACTTTTGAACAAAGGCACATTGGATGGGGTGAGTAAGGTTTATTTTGCCTTATCTTGATGACAGGTTCCCTTTAAATTGTAAGGTTGTTCAGTTGAATCTTATTGGGTTACTAAATATACTATTTTATTAAGTGATTTTTCTACCAATTCCAGACGTGTTTTCTGTCATTTTCAATGTTCAAATCTTTTGACATTTTGCAGCAAACTGAACCCATTCTGTGACTGTAAATAGCATTAAGTGTAAATCCTTCCTGATTACTAGCATTATTATTAGCATTGTTACAGAGCACTCCAGTTGTATTATGTGCTTTCATGTATTTCTGTAGTGTTTAATTCCCAAATAAAATAAAACTCCTCTTCTTTGTGTTAATATTACTCATGAAATTGTGTGAAAGAAAGGAATGACAGAAAGTGGCACCAGTATGTCGGTGTGCTTGGTTTACAATCCTTCTTGATAGCCCGCAGGCGCTTAGCCGTGGGGCTAATGACTGCCTGCAGGTTTAGGCGTGAAAATTTAGCAAGGGTTTTAGCAGGTGCAGCATGGCCCCTTTAAGAAAAGTTGTTTATCCCCTGTTTACATGGGCTACGTGACTGGGGGTGGGCTACAGGTGTGGGTGGTATCTAGGGGTGGGCAAAAGTGATAAAGCAGGCTGCAAGCCTGAGCTCACCCTCTTTCCTGCGGATCTTCCCGCCCTCCCTTCCCTATTTGTAATCATATCCAATGTCACAGCTGGCGGTTTTTATATCGGGTTTGTGACCTACATGCCCTCTGAAAGGCGGGCTCACAGGTGCCCGGGTTTATTTGTTATATTTGACAGTGCTACTCTACGAGTTGGAGTTACATGTTATAAGTTAAATAAAGCTGTGGCCGACTCTCTAGTCGTCATACCACAAAGTTTAAGGTTAAAACGTGTCTGTGGTCTTTTCTGGCTGAGTTAAAGGGGACATTTGGGTGGGCCTATCTGGGTTTTGGGGAAAGGATATGCAGGCAGTCATCCTGGTGGTAGATGTCTTTTAAGGTTTGTAATCTGTGACATCATTGCAGGGGGCAGTCTGTTGCTTAGTAATATCGCACTTAGTTATTTCTTAAGAAAGTTATTTAGTTATTTCTATTCAATGTTCTCATAGAAGAGCTGTAAAACATAGCAGGTGGTCAGAGTAAGCTTTTCTGTAAAAGAAACTGGAAGTTTTTAGCTAGCAGAAGTCGGGCAGAAGATTTCATTTACCTTGAAGGAAATTGTAATTCAACCTTAAAGGGATCATACGCCCAAGGAAATAATGGAAATGCTATTTATTTTTAAAATACAGATTATTTTTCATTAAAAAGCCTCCCACTAATTCCAGACATTCCACCCTCCAGTGCCCCTCTGTCCTATATTGTTCAATCTAGGTACTCTGTCTTGTCTATGTAGGCCTTAATCTTATCCTGAACTACCTCATGGGCCATGTCCAAGAACTGGAAATATGAGTGGAAAATGTCTGAAATGGTGACAGGATCATGAGTTAACTGCGTGGCAGTACGTGGCCGCAGGGTGAGGGTGAAGAAATCAAGTCAGGGGTCCCCCGCTTTTATTAGAATGCTCATAGTCCGAGTGTTTTTTCCTCTATCTGTAATAAAGATTTTTCTGATGAAGAAGGCCCTTCAATTCCTCTCTAGTGTTTAGGTCCTGGTCCTTGGCGAGCTTCTCACATATATTTAGGTCCTGGATCTTGGCGACCTTCTCACATATGTTTAGGTCCTGGACCATGGTGACCTTCACACGGATGTTTAGGTCCTGGACCTTGGCGACCTTCACATGTATGTTTAGGTCCTGGACCTTGGCGACCTTCTCACGTATGTTTAGGTCCTGGACCTTGGCGACCTTCACACGTATGTTTAGGTCCTGGATCTTGGCGACCTTCTCACATATGTTTAGGTCCTGGACCATGGTGACCTTCACACGGATGTTTAGGTCCTGGACCTTGGCGACCTTCTCATGTATGTTTAGGTCCTGGACCTTGGCGACCTTCTCACGTATGTTTAGGTCCTGGACCTTGGCAACCTTCACACGTATGTTTAGGTCCTGGACCTTGGCGACCTTCTCAAGTATGTTTAGGTCCTGGACCTTGGCGACCTTCTCACTAATGTTTAGGTCCTGGACCATGGCGACCTTCTCAAGTATGTTTAGGTCCTGGACCTTGGCGACCTTCTCATGTATGCTTAGGTCCTTGACCTTGGCGACCTTCTCACGCATGTTTAGGTCCTTGACCTCGACGACCTTCTCACGCATCAGACATGAGACACGCATCTTTTATATGTTCCGCTCTAATTATGCCCTTCAGAGTCTCTGATTGTAAAGGAAAATAGAATTGATCAGATTGGGATTTCAGGAAACTGTTTATCTGCTGTCAAACATCAACCATATAGAGTGACTGCTTTAGAAGTTTGCCCTTCAGGCACCATGACCAGGGAGTCAAATATGGTCCGGGTACATTTAAAGTCAATAAAATTGTGGTGTGACCATGTGCATATGAATGTTTGAAGATACAGCCTGCACCAGAACATATTGATACGTCTATGGAAATGGTGGGCAGAGTAGTCACAACTCTGAGGATCGAGGATGCGCCATATGCCTACCAGTTGCATTTAGGGAGCACTGTAGGGAACGTATTTGTGAGGGAGGGAGGTGTGGTCTCAGGGTTAAAGAATCAATGGATTGGTTTATGGGGGAGTTAAAGTCTCCCCCCAATAGAACTAACCCCTTTGCGAATTCATGTAAGTCAGCCAGGATAGAGTGGCACATCTTAATTTGACCACAGTTAGGAAGATACAAGGAGGCCAAGGTAAGCAGGTGTGCCCACAGCCTCTTATGGACAGTGATAGAAACACCTCTGGAGTTGGCTAATAGGTTCATACTGTGGAAACTAGAGATGTGATGTTTGCTGCGAAGATTCAGGGTTATGAACAGGTAAGAGAAAAAGAAAACAGTTAAACAGCAAAAGGAGGGCATTAATGGTAGGCCTCTAGAAAGAAAATGTAACAACAAACTGTTGAAAATGGGGTGGGGATGTAGGCGGGAAGGATATTTTCCTATGGGGTAAAGACACAGTCACCTTACAGATGATCATCGTTAGGGTTTCAATCCCTTATCCGAGGGGGTGCCTTTCCACCTCTACAACGCACAAAATGATTGATGGAGGGTCAGTCCACAACCTCTAGTGCAGATATCTCTAGGTCCCTCACAAGAGCCGGGAAATCATCGGTTGAAGAATATGCAGGGTCCTGGGCTTCTGAGGCAAAAATAGTGGTGGCTGTGCTTTCAACTCAGGAGGTACTGGCAGTGCCATGGGAGACGCCATCTTGGGAGCAGCCAACTGCATCTATGCCATTAGAAAGTACCTCTCAAGTCCCCTTCTTTTTGGCTCCCATCTGAGCAGGATCCAATGCCTGCTAGGTGCATAGATGGGAAAGAGTGGGAGCAAAAGGAGAACATGTCCTCGCTCCTCCATAGCCAATTGACACCCCCTAATGCACTTTAGTTTTGATAATAAATAATAGAATAAATATCAAAGTTATTATAAGCACAATTTATTAGTGAAACCTTTTTTGTTGCTGCATTCATACTTTTTCTTTTACTTTTCTATACACAAGGTTGTGCAAGCTAACTGTTAGGATCAGTGGATCCTCTGGACCACCGCGGGATATGTAACTAGCCAACACCCGCAACCGGAGCCTAGCGGCACCTGGTATTCACCAGAGCCCGCCGCAAAGCGGGTTGGACTTGCTGCGGCAGGATACCACTAGGTCGTTCCCAGGTGTGACTAGCTCACGGTGGCAGCCGAGGTCGAGGTACCTTAACGGATGACAATCTCGTAGACAGGTCCAGGCACAGGGTCAGGGCAGGCGGCAGAGATGCAACGTCAGGTCCAAGTCCGGGGTCAGCAACAGGAGGTCCAGGCAGGTGGGAACGGGAACACAGGCACACGGAACACAGCAACACTGAGGAACTCGGGTAACACAGGACACAGGAGTGGGAACACACAGGAATACAAGGGAACGCAGGAATACACAGGAACGCAGGAATAATCGCTTGGAAGCTTTCTCTAAGGCTATGAGGCACAAAGATCCGGCAAGGGTAACAGGAAGAGGCAGGCTTATGAAGAATTGGGCAATATGGCCAGCGCCAATTAATGGCGCGCTGGCCCTTTAAATTTGGAGGAGGTGGCGCGCGCGCGCCCTAGCAGTCGGGGACGTGCACGCACAGCGGAGGGGAGCGAGCCAGGAACCGGGACGGGTGAGATGCGCTGGCGGCGCGCTGGCGGGGGCAGGGCGGCACGGGTGAGCCCGCGACCCGCGATGTGGGTCGCGGGACCATCCGTGACACTAACTAGATTTCGCCTGTGACTTTTTAGAGTGCATATGACTTTTTGATCATTTTCTAGTTTTTGGAGAGTTAAAAAAAAAAAAAGAGGAAAAAAATATTCTGACAAAGTTTTTGTCCACTTTGTCAGACCTTACATTACAGATGAGGACATATGAATTGTCATGTACAATAAAAAGATGTCAGAACAGCAGTAATATCTCCCTACACCCCCACAAACATTTAAAGGACAAACTTGTGTCCCTTGACATCTGCGAAGTATCATAAGCCTTGTGGGTTTTTTTAAGATAAAGCATGCTGCATTTAACTGGGGGTTTTTTTGCTGCACGCGATCGGATTTTGCTGCATCGGCGCCGGCTTTCACGCGACACAAATGGGGGGGGGGGGGGGGGCGGCCCGTCGGACGGTCCGGCGGATTCGGAAAACGCACGGGATTTAACATCTCAAATTGTGTCGCAAGCCAACTACTCACATACACCGGGAAGAAGAAGGTGAACTCTGGCAGACCTGAGCAGGGAAGCGACACATGCAGGATCTCGGGAGCACGATCTTGGTGGATCGCGCCGGACTTCATCTTCGTTTGGACCGTCCGGATCGGGGATCGCGACAGGACAGGGTAAGTAAATGTGCCCCAATATATGTGAAAATGGTCAAAGTTTTTAGGGTACTATAGGGCAGTGGCATAAGAATATGCAACCCAGACAACTTTTATGTGATTCCAGAAACATGTTGGAATGCCATTTTTAGGATTTTGTAGGGAATACCAGTTTTCCAAATAGTGATGAAACGATGAGGCAAAGGGTTTAGTTTTTCAGTGTAAGGCACATATCGATCCACTATCATCCGATGACTACCCTACAGCCACAGGAGGATGTACTTCCACCCTATACGGTTACCTGCAACTCTGCATCTTGGGTAAGATCCAACCATTACTTTTCATATGCTCTATCTTCTTGGATGGTGATTAAATGCACCTATTTTAGGATATTTTCTGGTTTGAAACAAAGTAGCAATCTTGGAAATTGGACACTGATTGTATGACTTGGTCCAGAACCAGAACCTATTCCCAATTCAGTGGAGTGATGAAATTGACTCGATAGAATTGCATTACTTTTTGGACTGTGAAGTTAGGAATTGAGCATTGATCATATTAATATGCATTACTTTTTAACCATGGAGTTGTTTGCTGGAGCTTGCTCCTTGAGCGGGGATTTATTTCTATTTTATATTCATATTTTCCTTTTGTAATCAGATAATCTGTGTCTTACACATTACTTTTTGGTGTGATGGCTGATCATTGTATTTATTCCATGTAGAATGTATATAACTCCATGTCATGCCAGTCAAGGCATAAGTAGTTAAGTCTAGAGGATAAAATTATCTTGGGTTTGCTATCCTGCCTCCGCCTGTATACACTTGCATAGTGTTCCTGATTAAATTCATTTTCAGAATAATAATTTCCCCAGGATTAATTTCTAGTCCTGTTTTCTTTTTGTAGCAATTGCATTTGGTTTAATCATCCTCAAGAAAAGCAGTGTTCGGAGTTAATCTCATTTCTTTGTAAAGCAATAAGGCTGCACAATAGAGGTAGATGTAGGCTAGTGATTATACAGCTGGTTCTGCAATAAAAGAAAACTTAAAAATAGTAATCTCTAATAACACGTCGCGGAATAGACGACTGGATCCACTAGACATAGATAAACTGACTTCCGATATTACCAATGTATACATTTATTTCACTCCAGCCATTCTGTCTGATGGTTCTTCAGAAAAGCAAAAAAGCTGTAATAAGTTAACATTGAGCTTCAAGCGAAAAAAAAAAATTCTAGATAAAGTCTATATTTTAAAATATTCAAATTCAGTGAGCATTTGTTAAACCAAGCTGGAAGAAATCAACTTTTTGTATTACACAGGTTGCATCTTATAGAATAACACAGATGCAGTTGGTGTAAAGTTTGTGCTATTATATAATAGACGCCATCTGTTTAGCAATTTCTGAGAAACATCATTATGTTAAGTTTTAAAGGCGTATTCCCACAAAGACAAATTTCTTATATGTACTCAGCACAACACAATAACACATTCTCCAATTCAGTGTTATTAACAAAAATACAGCATTTCATAGATTGTCTCTAATAGTCCTGCTGTACACAATTTCAGTTGCCCCTAGACATGACCCTGTAACTTTTCACTTAGGGTCGGGTGGCCGGCCATCTTGGATTTCTTTGTGAGATTGTGCTGATGAGATAATACAATGTGCCCCAATTTTTAGCATAAACAACTCCCCACATATTAATAATATTAGAGACATGCATTTATGTATGGATTATAATTTCTTATTTTTTGATAATTATTTCTTACATATAGGGGACTAGCTGGCTATCTTACTACAGAGGACTAGCTGGATATATTACTACAGAGGACTAGCTGGATATATTACTACAGAGGACTAGCTGGATATATTACTACAGGGGACTAGCTGGATATATTACTACAGGGGACTAGCTGGATATCTTACTACAGGGGACTAGCTGGATATCTTACTACAGGGGACTAGCTGGATATCTTACTACAGGGGGCTGGCTGGCTATCTTAGTACAGGGGTCTGGCAGGCTATATACTACTGGGGGCTGGGTGTATACTACAGGGGCTGGCAGGCTTTATACTGTGGAGGCTGGGACCAATGCATTTCCCACTTCCGCTTATACTCGAGTCAATAGGTTTCTCCAGTATTTTGTGTTAAAATTAGGTGTCTCGGCTTATACTCGGGTTTGCTGGCTATCTAACTACAGGGGACTGGCTGGCTATCTAACTACAGGGGACTGGCTGGCTATCTTACTACAGGGGGCTGGCTGGCTATCTTACTACAGGGGGCTGGCAGGCTATATACTACTGGGGGCTGGGTGTATACTACAGGTGCTGGCAGGCTTTATACTACTGGGGACAGGCTGGCTGCATACTACAGGGGAATGGCTGGCTGTATACTGGGGAGGCTGTGACCAATGCATTTCCCATCCTTGGCTTATACTCGAGTCAATAGGTTTCTCCAGTTTTTTGTGTTAAAATTAGGGGTCTCGGCTTATGCTCGGGTTGGCTTATACTCGAGTGTATACAGTACACTATAACCTAGCTTCCCCAGCTACCCCAGTAGAGTACAGAACATTCCACCGCCCCAGTATATATGAAGAAATAGCAGAAAATCCAGCTGGTGTAACTTCAAAATATATAAGTAAAAGCAGTAGTAAACTTTATTTTTTAGAGTTTAAAAACATAGATGCAAAAAGACAGAGGGAAACGCACGGCCGCAACTCACAGTCACCGCGACTGTGCGTTTCCCTCTGTCTTCCTGTCTTCCCTATGTTTTTTTGCATCTATGTAGATGTCCTTTAAGGCCAGAGTTTGGCTGTAGAAATGACCTTTAAACAAATCAAACATCCCAACTTAGAGGACTAAAAAAAAATGGTGACTGGGAGTCTACCAGCAGTTTTGACCATACAAAGCAGAAAATAGTGTTAGGTAGCAACCCTGGAGATCTGTGTAATGTCTATACCTGGAGAACCCTGGAATACTCCTGTGGTTAGAGAAATCTAATGATAGTAAAAACAGTGCTGGGATATAAAACCAGTCTAGAGGATCCAGAGGGGAGTTCGAGGCATCTAGATTCCTGCAGGACATAACTCAGCTTTTATTGCAAACCTGGGATTTACCATATATACTCGAGTATAAGCCTAGTTTTTCAGCACAAAAAAAATCTGCTGAAAACCCAAACTCGGCTTATACTCGAGTAAAATATATAGGTTTTACCAGGTTTTGGTGGCTAAATTTAGGGGCCTCGGCTTATACTTGGGTCAGCTTATACTCGAGTATATACGGGAGCAACAGACCCATCACTATCATAGTCCAACATTACCTTAATTTACCTTCACAACAACCACCCCTTAATATTTGAACCCCCTCTCCTCACAGTCACCTCACCACCTCATGTTTCCCCCTCTCCTGTACAATGCATTTTCCTGCGGGTCTTGTGATTTTGGCATCATCGCAGGTCCTGTACCATCAAGGATATATAGTATCTTATACCAGCTTTAGGCTAGAGGAAGAGGAAAAAATGTGCAAAAAATTTGTGTGCCTTAAACCATGTCCCACCGAAAAAAATTATATGATATCAACCTTTGTGGATGCCTCATAGTATAATACCCCATTCCTATGGCCAACACCCTATTGATTCATATAATACACCCTTATGCAACTCACCAACATTTAATACTGACTTTTTAGTTTCCCTTTGATTTTGGCCCCCCACTTAGTAAGTCCTTTGTCGCGGGTCGCGGGCTCACCCATGCCTTTCGTCCCCCGCCAGCGCCTCGCACGTGCAACGGTCCCGGCACCTGATTTGTCCCGTCTGGCCCCGGCTGCTGCTGCTCCGTCCTCCTCGGCTGTGCGCGCGTCCCCAACTCCTAGGAGGCCTTTCCTAGGTTAACTATTTAACCTTGCCTCTTCCTATTACCCTTGCCGATTCTTCGTGCCTTGTGTCTTAGAGAAAGCTGTGTCTGATGCCTAGTGCTGTTATTGAGATTTCCCGTTGTGACCCCGGTTCCGTTTCTGACTTCGCTCCTTTGCCGCCTGCCCTGACCTGTTGCTACGACTCTGACTTATTGTGTTTTAATACATTTTCAAAGATTAAACGAATGTGTACAAAAAAGAAAAAAAAAATTTTGCCATCTTCTGACGCTAATAACTTTTTCATACCTTAGCGCACGGAGATGTGTGAGGGGTCATTTTTTGCGAAATGAGGCGACGTTTTCACTGCTACCATTTTGAGGCCTGTGCGACATTTTGATCATTTTTTATTTCATTTTTTATGTTATGTAAAAAGGTGTAAAAGTCGCATTTCGGACATTTGGGCGCCATTTTCCGCCTCGGAGGTCACCGCCGACCGTAACTGTTTTTATATTTTGATAGATCGGGCATTTTGGGACGCGGCGATACCTAATATGTTTGTGATTTTTACTGTTTATTATGTTTTATATCCGTTCTAGGGAAAGGGGGGTGATTTGAATTTTTAATATTTTATAAATTTTTTTTATTTTTTAAACTTTTTTTTTCTTTTTTTTTCCACTATTTTTTAGACCATCTAGGGTACATTAACCATAGATAGTCAGATCGCTCCTACCATATACTGCAATATTTCTGTATTGCAATATATGGCATTTTTGCAGCTCATTTGCAGCACATTTACTTACCTGGTCCCTGCGCGATCCCCGAAGTGCGTTGTCCGCCGGAATCCACATCTGCCGCAATTCATGAAGATCGTGCGCCCGAGTTCCTGCATGTGTCGCTTCCCCGCTGATGCCCGCCGGAGTTCACCATCTTCTTCGCAGTGTATATGAGTGCATGTCTTGCGACACAAATTGCGTTGTAAAATCCCGCGTGTAGTCGGAATCCGTCGGATCGTCCCCCAATTTGTGCTAAGTGAAAGCCAGCGCCGATGTGCAAAAAATCTGATCGCGTGCGCCAAAAACACTTTCTAAATGCGGCGCACATCGGAAATCGTCGGGTATTCCGGCGATAGTGCGGACTGCGGACCCTTAATAAATGAGCCGAAATCTGTTGGACTTTGCATGTTAAATCTGTCGCACAGTTTGACTGAGCACCGGAACCCCCCCTAATTTGTGTCGCATGCAACACAAATGTGGCGCGGGCACTTCTTAAATACCTGTGCAAGCAGTTTGCACTAGAAAGAACGTGCAAAGTCTGACAGAAAACTGGCGCACGACTTTTAGTAAATGTGTCCCATTCCCTTTAAAGCTTTGTTGAGCTCGATGGACATGGTCTTAAAATGTAGCACTGACTGTCAACATTTTATGTCTGAATTTCTGAAACCACACGTGTATGTAAATTTTATAAGAGATGGAAATCAGTTGCTAAGCTATTCAATATTATATAAGTGATGAGTAAGCGTGGCGTGACACTAGTGCTGGCATCACTCTTGTGATTGTAGAGTTCTTTGCGGTGATCGGGTCAAAGCTCATTTCATCTTAAACTGATGTATTTCATTTTGAAGTGTTATCAGAGCTGTTCAAAACAGTCTCCACATTATTTCTTTACATAATGATCACCAAACCTTAGAATTTAAGAACCATTCTGCTCAGATAACATATAAAACAAAAAGAAAAATCATGAGTACACAACAGCGCAAAACATGTACAAGTCACAATAATGTCACAAGGTGCATCTATTTTAGACACACATTCAGGTGTAGGAAGCTCATACCTATATGCAGTTGGTAGTGTCCTTATACAGGCGGTCCCCTACTTAAGAACACCTGACTTACAGATGACCCCTAGTTACAACCGGACCTCTGGTAATTGGTAATTTACTGTACTTTAGCCTTAGGCTACAATAAACAGCTATAACAGTTATCAAAGGTGTCTGTAATGAAGCTTTAGTGTTATTCCTGGTTCTTATAACAATCCAACATTTTTAAAATCCAATTGTCACAGAGACCAAAAAAAATTTGGCTGGAGTTACAATTATAAAATATACAGTTCCGACTTACATACAAATCCAACTTAAGAACAAACCTACAGAACCTACACTCACCGGCCACTTTATTAGGTACACCTGTCCAACTGCTCGTTAACACTTAATTTCTAATCAGCCAATCACATGGCGGCACATGGTCAAGACATGGTCAAGACAATCTCCTGCAGTTCAAACCGAGCATCAGTATGGGGAAGAAAGGTGATTTGAGTGCCTTTGAACGTGGCATGGTTGTTGGTGCCAGAAGGGCTGGTCTGAGTATTTCAGAAACTGCTGATCTACTGGGATTTTCACGCACAACCATCTCTAGGGTTTACAGAGAATGGTCCGAAAAAGAAAAAACATCCAGTGAGTGGCAGTTCTGTGGGCGGAAATGCCTTGTTGATGCCAGAGGTCAGAGGAGAATGGGCAGACTGGTTCGAGCTGATAGAAAGGCAACAGTGACTCAAATCGCCACCCGTTACAACCAAGGTAGGCAGAAGAGCATCTCTGAACGCACAGTACATCGAACTTTGAGGCAGATGGGCTACAGCAGCAGAAGACCACACCGGGTGCCACTCCTTTCAGCTAAGAACAGGAAACTGAGGCTACAATTTGCACAAGCTCATCAAAATTGGACAGTAGAAGATTGGAAAAACGTTGCCTGGTCTGATGAGTCTCGATTTCTGCTGCGACATTCGGATGGTAAGGTCAGAATTTGGCGTCAACAACATGAAAGCATGGATCCATCCTGCCTTGTATCAACGGTTCAGGCTGGTGGTGGTGGTGTCATGGTGTGGGGAATATTTTCTTGGCACTCTTTGGGCCCCTTGGTACCAATTGAGCATTGTTGCAATGCCACAGCCTACCTGAGTATTGTTGCTGACCATGTCCATCCCTTTATGACCACAATGTACCCTGTAACATCTGATGGCTACTTTCAGCAGGATAATGCGCCATGTCATAAAGCTGGAATCATCTCAGACTGGTTTCTTGAACATGACAATGAGTTCACTGTACTCAAATAGCCTCCACAGTCACCAGATCTCAATCCAATAGAGCATCTTTGGGATGTGGTGGAACGGGAGATTCGCATCATGGATGTGCAGCCGACAAATCTGCGGCAACTGTGTGATGCCATCATGTCAATATGGACCAAAATCTCTGAGGAATGCTTCCAGCACCTTGTTGTATCTATGCCACGAAGAATTGAGGCAGTTCTGAAGGCAAAAGGGGGTCCAACCCGTTACTAGCATGGTGTACCTAATAAAGTGGCCGGTGAGTGTATATTGTATGTAATCCGGGGACTGCCTGTACTTTTACAACTGGGTTACTCAGCAATGAAGGGAACCTGAAGTAGTGACCAACAGATTCATTTCAAGCATTTTTAATTTATGTCTGTTCAGCTGTCCCTGGTGCTAAACTTCCTTGCCAGAGATTATTTTCTTGCATCTTCTCATTTTTTACTACTGAGTTGTTTTGATGGGGTTTTTTTTTTAAATTTGACTGTTGCCTCACTCGGATGGTTTCACATTTTGGGGGGAATTTATAACTTATTATATTATTTTATTTCTTTTTGTGACTTTTATGAGCACATTGCTGGATTTGCTCTTTTTGTGATTTTTTTGCCAATTAAGCCACAAATTAAAAGTTTGCCACAACTGAGTTTTCCAATGCCCGATTTATTTTTGGAATCAAGATTGTGATGTTTAAAAATGTTAGCAAAAATTAAAATGTGCTGTGTAATTTTTTTGTGGCTTCATTTTAAAAAATAAAAACAGACTCATATGCCAGATTTCACGCCCTCTAAAATAAATCAAACAAGACCACCCCGCCCCCTTCCCGAACAAAAGATAGGCATAACTTTCAGATAAAGATAAATAACCCCCTATGTCTGTGTTTTAATTCTGTTAATCATTTGATTTCCTGTTGTGACCTTGGACTGTATTGCTTCTCAATGGGGCTCATTTACTAAGGGTCCGAACGCTGCACAGAATATTTCCGTTTTGCGCCGAATTGCCCCAGGATTTTGGCGCATCAGCGCTGGCGTGCAAATCGGGGGGGGGGGGGTTTGGCCTATTGGACAACCCGACGGATTCGGACAATCCGCGGAATTTAAAAACGGATTTGTGTCGCAAGATCAAGCACTCACATGCACTGGGAAGAAGCAGGTGAACTCCGTCGCATCAGCGACACATGCAGGAACTCGGGCGCATGATGTTAGTGAATCACGCCGGACCCGAATCCTCGCCGGACAATGCACCGCGGGATAAGTACAATGGGGGTAAGTAAATCTGCCCCATTGTATCTGTTTTGTGTGAAGAATGTTTACAGGTTCGCTCCTTCTGCCAGCAGCGGCCAGTGGAAAGCAAGTTCACCTCCTCCCCTTGCAGGATCACTCAGGGTCTGCTAAAAGGTTCCAGATCGATGGTTTACACTTAACCAAGGTGGTTTATCCACTGCAGACAAGGTATTTGGCTAATGTCTAAGAGTAAGTTTGTCTAACTTGTACCAAGTCTGCTTTTATTTGTGCCTTCGTTTTTGACCATATTTTTACATGATCTTTTTCTTGAGCGCTGGTAGTTGTCCGATGTTATTTATCAGGAAAGTACAATTTGTGCAAGGTATATAAAAAGGCAGTCACAATTCACAACTTTTTATTAGGGTTGGGAAGTAACTGGCCTTTTTAAAGAGACTTTGCCAATTAATGCAGGTGGGAGTTAACAATTGAAGCTCCTGTGGGGGATTCTGTGAAATATGCAGGAAACATTGCCTATCTTAGCTACCGTGTAAGGCATGACTTTCAGGAAGCCTATTGACATGAACTTTGTAATATACTTTATTATATACAATGATTCTTTGTCTTTTTGAGATGAGCAAAAACGATCTGTAGATTTGGTCCGAATCTAAATTTTTATTTTATGATTGGACTTGGACAAACCCATGTAGCTTTTATTGCCCTGATCCTTTTTCATTTCATTCATTTTATACATAGTTTATCGTTATGGTTATGGTTTTAATAGCCAAGTCAGTGCCCCCCATAGTAGGCAAGTCACAGCCCCCCAATAGTAGCCATGTCAAAGTGTCCCCCACATACTTGCCAAATTACAGACACCCCCTTGTTTAATAAATAGTTTTAGCTGATGATAAACTAGGGAATATTGTAGGGAACAGGAAACTGATTTAGTTTCTGAATTTAATTTAATGCCACCATGTGAGTTTACTGCAAAGGGTCCACTGAGGCTCTGTCGCCCAGGGGCCTACAGAAACCTGGAGCCGACCCTGTTGCAGGCCACATGCTGGTGGTCTGTGAGATGGATTTAGAGAAATGGAGCAGAGAACTGACAGCTCTTGAGTACAGCTGCTAAACTAAGAGGTGGGATCGGATCCAGGTTCTTCCCGGTCAGATCCCTACTCTGCAGATGTGATCAGGGAGGGGAGCATCAGAATGGGAATCAGGGACCTCCCTCTCCTGTGTAGGTACCTGAACGGAGCCCCTTTAGCCCCCTAATGGCAGCCCTGTGGACACCAATTAAAAACTTGAAATTTGGACTTCCAACCGTAGTATGCTTCTCTAAAGTGACAGGCACCAGGGATTGTGTAGGGGTAACAATTACAATGAAACCCTTGTGTTCCACTCTGAACAAGCACTATGAATTAAATAAAACTGATCATTGACTATGTTTTAATATTAATATGTGTCACGGGTGCGCTACTCACCTCGCTGGGATCTAGCAGTGTCTCCCACGGCTCCCTGCACGCGTCCCCGCAGCATAGGGTGCTCGGCCAGATTTAAAGGGCCAACGCGCCGATAATTGCCGCTGGCCAGATGCCCTTTCCTATATATTCCCAGCCCCTTCCTGTCTTCCCTGCCGGATCTATGTGCCTCACAGCCTTAGAAAGAGCTCCCTAGCGATTCTCCTGCGTTCCTGTGTGTCCTGCGTTCCTGCCCCCGTGTGTTCCTGCTCCTGAGTTCCCGTGTCCTGTGTCCCGTGTGCCCGTACCCATCTGCCTGAACCTCCCATTGCTGACCCCGGATTGGACTTTGATGTTGCATCTCTGCCGCCTGCCTGACCCTGTGCCTGGACCTGACCACGAGACTGTCTCCTGCCACCGCGGGCTAGTCACACCTGTGGAACGACCTGCTGGTATCCTGCCGCAGCAAGTCCATCCTGCTTTGCGGTAGGCTCTGGTGAAGACCAGGTGCCACTTAGACACCAGTCCCAGGTGGTCCAGTGGATTCACACATCCCGAATCCGGACAATATGTATTGTCATTTATGTGATCTTTTAAGGCTTCATATCAACAATGATATGTTAAAGAATAGATGTTCTTTGAATGTTCTTTATAAGATAATCCTTTATTAGTCCCACAGTGGGGAAATTCACAGCGTTACAGCAGCAGAGAGGGTACAGAGAGTGAAGTACAAACTATGACAACAATAATATTAGGGATGAATGAACAAAAAGAAAAGGGGGATAAAAAGACAAAAAAAGACAAGCAATGATCGGCAGATTGATGTCTTTGGATGGGACCTGCAGGGACTGGTTAGGTGGGGGGCGCAGGTTACTTCTGTTTGGGCCTTGTTTGTTGAACAGTCTGATGGCAGCGGGGAGGAATGACTTACGATAACGCTCCCTTTCACATTTGGGGTGAAGCAGTCGGTCACTGAAGGTGCTCCCCAATGCCACCACAGTCTCATGCAAGGGATGGGAGCTATTCTCCAGAATAGACTTCAACTTACACAGTCTATTTATGGAGATTTATCCACAAGAAGAATCTGGATGCACAGCCTAGATATCTATTTTCTTATAAAAATCAGCAGATGTGGATTCAGTGATGCACAAAGAGCTTTCATGCTGTGGTCTATATTCCCTATAGTGGATGCTCATAGCCTTATTCAAAGGTAATTCTGCATTCACTGTTCATTAAAGTAACATCCCTGCAGCTGTATCCCTCAGGGTGGACAGAGCAGGATGAGAGCAGTAATTCCTTTATTCTATAAAACATTATGTGATTTGGTTCACCTTGTGGACAGCTTTGTAGGCTATACACATTATGGTTCACTAAAGCTTTAGAAAAAACAGCTGCTCCGAGAGTTTGTGAGGACATTTTACTAGACCTTGATAGTATTAACAATATCACATCAGAACAGATTTTATGCTAGAATACTTTATATCATGGACAAAATAAATTCTGGGGGATATATCCACAATGGGTTAGCCACCACCAACATGCCAGAGTCTGTTCTATATACCATGATAATCAGGGGCGTAACTAGGAGAGGCAGGACCCCATAACAGACTTCATAATGGGGCTCCCTTAAAATTCACATATTGCACTCACATTACACTTACAAACACATTTATATACTTATACAGTACACATAAACATAGAGTTCTTCACTCATACACACACTTTTATACACGCACATATAGAGCATATACACATCACAGATATACTCATACATGCCATATACAACATATATACACACATACAGTATATATACACAACACAGATACACACATATACAGCATACATAAATCACATATATGTTATATAGATATTATGCTGTAAAATGTGCATATATAAAATGTGCCCATACTCTATTCTTTAGTGTCAATTCGGATGACAGGGCCCCCTGACACTGTGGGCCCCATAGCAGCTGGTATAGCTGCTACCACTGTAGTTTCGCCCCTGATGATAATGCTTTATGATTTGTCTACAACACTAAAAGTGGAAATTTGTGCCAAGTTGAAACTGCAGTGCTATATAGCCAACACACCATAAACAATGTATAATTTAAGCAAAAAGCAAGCCGGTGTGTATAGGCTGAAAAGTTTAAATTTTTATTTCACAATTAATTCTAAACACATCAAAAGATGTCACACATCAAAAATTTTTAAAACCATTTAAAAAGTGTAAGAATACACATAGAAAACGAGTGGATCAGAGCCAGTCACAAAGACCCACACACAGCCACAAGTCAACAGGTAATATGGACATAAATTCCCCACAACAAATTAGTGCAAATGATTGCATTCATGCAGTACAGCCCTAAAAAGCACTGGTGCACCGTTACAGAGGCCCTCAAAGAAAGGAGAGCACCCAATCAAGAGATCAAGAAACTCCCAAGTGGTAGTAAGGGTAAGTAATACAATAAGAATACCCATCTAGGGAGTCCCCCTGTGTCAAAATCAGGGCAGAACCATATGGCTATCATCAATCCATGTGAAGTAAATAGAGGGAGGAACGGTATAGTCCTAGACCTGTGACCGGATGCACCCACAGGTCTTTGTGACTGGCTCTGATCCACTTGTTTTCTATGTGTATTATTACACTTTTTAAATGTTTTTAAAAATCTTTTGATGTGTGACATCTTTTGGTGTGTTTAGAATTAATTGTGAAATAAAAATTGAACTTTTCAGCCTATACACACTGGCTTGCTTTTTGCTTAAATTATACAATGCTTTATGATTTAGGGTGGAAGAAGGTGATGACAAGCTCAAAGGTTTATTTATACCATTTCTATTAACTTATACAGGGACTAGAGCAGGGGTCCCCAAACTTTTTACATAGGGGGCCGTTCAATGTCCCTCTCAGACCGTTGGAGGGCCAGACTAAAGTTTAAAAATAAATAGCGGTACATGTGACCGCATCCATAATACACTGGCACCCCCCTCAATTAATTATTTAATAAACTGCACCCCCTTGTGAACTATTTTATATATTGGCCAAATTAATGAATTAATTGGGCCAATTAATTATTAAATATACTGAGACCCCTCTCCATTAATTATTGAATATGCCTCGCCCCATTAATTACTAGACTGCCCCTCATAATTAATTATTTCCTATACCCCCACCATTAATTATTTCCTATGCTGCCCCACCATTAGTTATTTCCTATGCTGCCCCTCACCATTAATTATTTCCTATGCTGCCCCTCACCATTAATTATTTCCTATGCTGCCCCCACCATTAATTATATCCTATGCTGCCCCTCATAATTAATTATTTCCTATGCTGCCCCTCATAATTAATAATTTCCTAAACTGCCCCCCACCATTAATCATTTCCTATTCTGCCCCTCATAATTAATTATTTCCTATGCTGCCCCATATAATTATTTCCTATGCTGCCCTATATAATTAATTCTTTCCTATGCTGCCCCATATAATTAATTATTTCCTATGCTGCCCCTCATAATTAATTATTTCCTATGCTGCCCCTCATAATTAATTATTTCCTATGCTGCCCCATATAATTATTTCCTATGCTGCCCTATATAATTAATTATTTCCTATGCTGCCCCATATAATTAATTATTTCCTATGCTGCCCCTCATAATTAATTATTTCCTATACTGCCCCTTATAATTAATTATTTCCTATGCTGCCCCTCCACCATTAATTATTTCCTATACTGCCCCCCACCATTAATTATTTCCTATGCTGCCCCCCCACCATTATTTCCTATGCTGTCCCTCATAATTAATTATTTCCTATGCTGCCCTATATAATTAATTATTTCCTATGCTGCTCCATATAATTATTTACTATGAGGCCCCATATAATTAATTATTTCCTATGCTGCCCCATATAATTAATTATTTACTATGCTGCCCCATATAATTAGTTATTTCCTATGCTGCCCCTCATAATTAATTATTTCCTATGCTGTCCCATATAATTAATTATTCCCTATACTGCCCCTCATAACTAACTATTGGCCCCCGGCCACCACAATCTTTTTTACTGCCCTTTTTTAATACAAAAAATAAAAACCCTGTACTCACCTAAGTCTTCTTTCTTCTTGCCGCGTCCGGGCAGGAAATGGTACTGGTGATGACGACATCACGCAGCCGCGCATCCTTGTTCAGCGATGTGGCCGGAAGACAACCCCGGCGCACATCGCTCCAGTAATAGTGCTCGAGCGGCCGTTTGCGGCCGCATTGAGCACTATACAGTGACGGGCAGGAGCTTCCTGTCCGGACGGACGGAGGCTCCTACGCGGCCGCGGGGGCCCGGCGCTGGCCCGGCAAGCGTAAGGGGTCGGATCGAAACGGTCCGCGGGCCGCATGTGGCCTGCGGGCCGTAGTTTGGGGAACCCTGGACTAGAGTATCTATGATTTTCCTCTTCCCCCTGCTGAGTGTCAGCATCTTCTCTGTTCCACACCAGTTGAAGAAGCGATCTGAAGGAAGAAGGGAGCTGCACTTCGAGATCTAGGTCTTGAATCTAGAAATCTTAGCTTTATTGAAAGTCTGGGATCACAGCACTGATATTCAACCTGATATGGGGATCCACTATAAGGGCAGTGGCACAGGATTGTGGTGGTCTCTGAAACATGGTCTGTGGGCAGTCCTGATCTCAAAGTCTATCCTTAGTGCAAACGACAGGACTCTGAGCATCATAGTGATATGTGAACCATAGAGACCTTTCCACCATGATCACTGTTTGGCACTGCTGTTTTGCGATTAAGAAAGGACACCAATCATCATATATCACAATGCACTGTGGTCGGTCCAGCCAGTGCACCAGTGATTCACGCACCGATCATGGTGATATGCAACTGGCCTAATGCAGCTCTCACTTGGTTAGGTCTATATTGCCTAAATAGAACCATAATCCATATCCATCCATAAAACTCATATATCCTTGGCTACCTGACTTATGTACCTGGTAGGGAAATATTATAAAGCCTGTCAGGTCTGATAATATGAACAACAATTGGTTACCTTGAAGCATGATGCCAGTGGTCACGAAGATGAGGAGAGATGTAGTCAAATCCAGCAAGGCTGAGGCTTTAATTTTTTTTCTTATCTTTTATCCCAATATCTTTGAAGCTTACAGTAAAATAAAGTCAAACAGGAAACTATTTCCCAACTGATATTAGTACACAGGGATCTTCAGACCACTGATCTCAAAATAATACTACCAAACCATCATACTGTATATCATCAAGCTACTGGATTTTTCTAACAATTTTCTACCATTATGATTTTATCCAGGGGCGTAACTTGAGCGGGGGCAGGGGCTGCAGTTACAACCGGGCCCAAGAGGCTTACGGGGCCCATGTGATAAGACCAGTATTATAAACAATACATTATACTTGGGGGCCTGGCACAGATTTTGCATCAGGGCCCATCAGCTTCAAGTTACGTCTCTGGTTTTATCCCTAGTCATTCTTCAGAACTCCATCAAAGGTCAGACATTGACTTACAGGGTAGCCACTAATAGGTGGCACTAAAGCGTTAATTTTCTCAATTGACTATTTTTTTTTGTAAAACCAACACTCTCTCCCTCTCTCCCTTCTGAAACCAAACACACTTTTCAGTTCTCTGTGCTAGCGTTATTCTACTCTGGAACTAGTAAACAGACCTGCAGAAGACGAGGACACTATCACCCGTTGATAATTAGCTAGCTCACCCGAAAATCCCTACCTGTAGATTCATTGTCCTGTTGGTGGTGCACAGAGTTGATGTCCAACACTTTTGGATCTTAAGTGAGTGCTGAGTTACCTTTCTTTACAAGTACAGACATGTACAGGTATGCTTGTCCTGCTGCTCCATTTAGTTCTATGGGAGAGTTGAAAATTGCAGGGCACAGCATTTGGCCAGCACATTGACCGTAAAAGGAAGTGACAGTTGAAGGCTGTGCTCGGCAAGCTCCATAGAATTGAATGGAGCAGCAGAACACATTCTCATAAGATCCTGGAACGCTGGTGGTCCATATCTTGCGATTGGAGGGTTAAATTCCCAATCAATCTTGTTGATCGGTGGGTACAAGCCCTTTAAAATGAGTAGACATCTATTCCTCAGTGTGAGCTATTGAGTAGATATGGTGAGGGAGACGTGTAATTTATATCTCTCTAAATTAAAACGTATATCCATTGGTTCCTCCTTTTTCAGAAATATTTTTGTAGCATCCTATACAAAAACAAATTAAGTACATGAATTGAAAATGTACAAAAAAAGGACGGAAATGTAAAGAAATGGAACATCTAATTGTTACACTTTGCATTTTGGCAACTGCATATGCCGGTAAATATTGTGCCGGTAAATAAGTGTTTGTAACTTTGCTTAATATAAAGATGAATGGTTGCACAAAAAACATTTCCTTCATTCCTTTAATGATAGGAAATAATCCTCGGGAGAGAAAGACTGGGCAACAACATATGGCGGCTACTTTTATTATAGACATAAACACAACACAGTAGCCTACAATGGTGATTAAACGACTCGTAACATTTCTAGAGTGGGCTATCTCTCTTGCTTGGTGCAATGTAAGCAGATCTATTACTTCAAATATCTTCTTCTACGACTCTAAAATTGAATTTTATGGCTGCTGGGCTAATGCTAATTTGACACAGCCTGCTTTCATATACTGATGTACATCTGGAGTCTGGTAATTGCTTCACATGGCAATGCCAAGTGCTTAACAAAAAGAGCTGCCAAAGGGATTTCACTGTGAAAAATAAAATTGCATCAATTTTCCTCAAAAAATGATTTGATGAAGATTTATTACTTTTTTCGTATCAGGTTAATAGTTTCAGGTGTAAAACAAATTGAAAACTAATTTTAAATAGTCTAGTGGTAATGAAAGGTACCGCCCCCTTGGCTAGTATAAGCGAATTGACAAATTTCTGGGGGAAATCTTTTTGAACAGATGGATGGATTTAAAAACCAAATTGATCTTTGGCACTGAAAGAAGTTGAGAATTTTTAATATTGAGACCTTTTAATTTTTTTGGGTGGTTAGGCTGGTTTGGAGAAGGTTCACAAGCTGATCCTAGCTGTTTCATCTGTGTCTGTGTCATGCTCTGTTCATAGAGTACGGCTGAGAATGCGCTAATATAGAGATTTATCAGAAGTCGCTTAGTTTTTTTTACCTCAGAAACTTATGATAAAACTCACCTTATATAGGGGCTTAATTAATAAGGTCCTGCGGCAGCATTTCCGTCGGGTTGTCCGACGCTTTCGGGGACCAAGCCGGCACCGGCTTTCACGCAACACAAATCAGGGGGCGGGCCGTCGGATTCGGACTGAGCGCAGGATTTAACATGTCAAATTGTGTCGCAAGACATGCACTCACGTACATCGGGAAGAAGAAGGTGAACTCCGGCGGACCTGAGCGGGGAAGCGACACATGCAGGATCTCGGGTGCACGATCTTGGTGAATCGCGCCCGACAGGACTGGGTGAGTAAATGTGAACATTTACATACCCGGTCCTGTCGTGATCCTCAGGCGATTCACTAAGGTCGTGCGCCCGAAGTCCACCAGGTGTCTCTGCTGCGCTGAAGTCCGCCGGAGTTCACGATCCTATCCTGGGTGCAGGTAAGCGCATGTCAAGCAACACTTTTTTAAAAAAAAATTCCACAGTTTTTCCGAATCCGTCGGGTTTTCCGACAGCCGCGTCCCCGATTTCCATCGCATGCATGCCGGCGCCGATGTGCCATAATCCGATCGCGTGCGCCAAAATCCCAGGGCAATTCAGGGAAAACGGCGCAAAGCGGTAATATTCGTGAAACCCGGCGAAAAAAAGCGATTCGGGCCCTTAGTAAATGACTCCCATAGTGTCAGTTTGTTTAAAGGGGTATTCCAGGAATAAGCATAATTCATATACAAATGCGTACTCAAAATATAAGCTAGTGTGTAATTAGTTGTTATTTAAAATTGTGCTCCCCTTAGCAGAAAATTAGAATTAGCAGAAGAATTAAAATGCTACTGGCCCTTTAATCAGTCTGTTAATTTCCTCCGCGCGGTCCGTTGTGAATCAGACACAGGACAGAAGATGGCTGCTGGTCACTTGTCCACATCACATGTCCTGCACCTGCCTGGGCAGGTCATGTGATCACCACTATGTTTGGCTGTAGTCGGTTGGTTGCAGTGCACCCAGTATGGCCGGTGTTGTGGTGATGGCAGTTACACATCATTACTATGGTAAC
Source organism: Engystomops pustulosus (assembly GCF_040894005.1). Lineage (NCBI taxonomy): Eukaryota > Metazoa > Chordata > Amphibia > Anura > Leptodactylidae > Engystomops > Engystomops pustulosus. Next base: position 21,776,745 of record NC_092421.1, on the reverse strand, counting down.
AGAGCAAGAAAGTCTGTTATATCATCACTGGGAGCAGCGCATAAGAGGGAGGAGGAGTTTCTGAGAACTAAAGGATCATGGAACTTGTAGTTTCCAGTGGCGGCCATCTTAGTGATAACTCCACCTACTTTAGAGAGGCCATAAATTTTGTAAATCATAAAATCAAACTATTTAAGCTCAGTTTTTTGATGAATGACATTGAGTATTGTTGTACTCATTTATTTATATCATCATGGGTTTTTGTGTCAGACATTCATATTCCCGGAATACCCCTTTAAGTCTTCCTGTTGCTTGTCTGAATACTGGTGTTTTCATTCTGTCTCCAGCAGATTCTAATTCACTAATAGTTAACCTTCTCACTAACTGGTAACCAGTAAAAGGGGCGTGGTCTTGGTGCACCTTTAACATGGGGCGTGCGACAAACGTCTGTAGGACAACTCTGCATGATAAATGTGACGCACGGTCCAACTGAGCACCTGTATGCAGGAGCACCTGTATCTCAGTGCAGCAATTTGTTGGGTATAGTGCAGCCGTGACACAAATGAGTCATGTGCGACATATATGTGGCACGGACATTTCTTAACCCCTTAAGGACACAGCCATTTTGTAGCTTAAGGCTCAGCCCGATTTTTTGGATTCTGACTTGCGTCTCTTTATACGGTTATAACTTTTGAACACTGTTACTTATCAAAGCGATTCTGAGATTGTTTTTTCCCCACATGTTGTACTTCATTTTAGTGGTAAATTTTGGCTAATAAGTTTTGCGTTTATTTACAAAAAAAAAAGAAAATATGATAAATTTTTGGAAAAATTTGCCATTTTCGAAATTCAAAATCATTGCGTTTTCAGGCAGATCGATTTACCACCTAAATAAGTTGCTGAATAACATTTCCCATTTGTCTACTTTACATTTTCATAATTTCTGAAATGTCTGGATAATTTATTTTGACGTCACGCGGCTTGCAAATAGAATATCACTTTTCCGGATTTTCAGAATTGACTATTTTGGAGATAAATACAGTTTTGAATGAAATTTTACATATTTAGCATCAAAACCCCCTATATAACCAACCCATTTTCAAATCTGCACCCCTCAAGCTATCAGAAACAGCATTTACAAAGATTGTTAACCCCTTGAGATCTTCATAGTAATTGAATCAAAATGGAGGTGAAATTTAGAATGGTCATATTGTTCCCTTATACGTTCATTTAGCCCTAAAGATAAAGATTTCCAAAAGATAAAAAGAGAAAACCCACCATACAATTTGTTCTGCAATTTCTCCTGAGTACAAAGACCCCCCACATGTGGCTGTGACTTGTGTTATGGGTGCACAGCGAGGCGCAGAAGGGAAGGAGGGTGCTGCAGCTGCCAGGATTTTAGTTTCCTCATTGGCCCCTTTTGAAGGCTATAAAATTTTCGCTTTTTCGTTATTGGGGCCATGTGATGCCATTTTTTTTGCGGGATGAGATGCTTTTTCCATTGTTACCATTTTTGGGTTTGTATCACCTATTGTTGAAAATTTAGGAACTTTTTTTGAGGACATGAGTAGAAAAGCATCAATTCTGTACTGGATTTTTTACTTCTTTTTTTTTGGTGTTCACCGTATAGACTAATAATCCTGTTATCTTTATTCTATGGGTTGATACGAATACGGGGATACCAGACATGAATATATTTTCTTACGTTTTACTAAATTTGTCAAACAAAACCCTAATTTGGGGAAAAATCTATCATTTATGTATTGCCGTCTTCCAAGTGGCATAACATTGTTACTTTTTTGGCTACGGAGCTGGTTGATGGCTTGTTTTTTGCGGGACATGTTGTACTTTGCACCAGTATCATGTCGGAGTACATATGGTTTTTTGATCACATTTTATAGCATTTTTTGTGGGATTGAAAAGGTAAAAATCATAATTTTTGGAGGGTTTATAACAGTTTTTTTTTATGGCGTTTATCGTTGGGTTCAATAATGATTTACTTTTATTTTACGGGTTGTTACGGACGCGGTGATACTATATATGTGGGGTTTGTGTTATGATTTAGACTTTTTTTTTAGTTATATGTCTCTTTATATGTTTTGGGGCTTTTGGGCATTTTTAGTGATTTATTACTTTATTTTTTTATTGAATAACTTTTTTTTTTTTACTTTTTCACTTTTATACCATGGGACATGAAGAAGCAATCATCTGATTGCTTCTTCATGATAATATTCTGCAATACTGATGTATTGCAGAGTATTATCAGTGTCAGCCTATACACTTGCATAGGCTGGCACTGTGCCAGTAAGATGACGTCACAGACGCCATCTTACTGGCAGTTCTTGCAGGTAACTCTGGGGTCCAGATTGGACCCCAGAGTTACTATAGCAACGATCGGCGCCCCGCGAAAACGGTTCGGGGGGGGCGATCGTGGGGGAAAGAACCCCCAGCTGCATGTTAGATGCCGCGGTCGCGCTGACCGCGGCATTTAACGGGTTAAGCACCCGCGATCGGAGACAACTCCGATCGCGGGTGTTACACTGGGGTGCCGGCTATCAGTGACAGCCGGCACCCCGTGTTTCCCGATGCCGGTTCAGCTCAGATCTTGAGCCGAACCGGCATCAGCTCAGCGTCCGATATATCGGACGCTGAGCGCTAAGTCACTGCGCTCAGCGTCCGATATATCGGACGCTGAGCGTTAAGAGGTTAAATACCTGTACAAGCAGTTTGTGCAAAGTCCGACAGAAAACTGGTGCATGTCCCTTAGTAAATTTGGGCTACTGGTCCAACAGAAAACAAGCCCTTATGCAGCTCTGTAAACTGAAAAATTAAAACGTTCTGACTTTTAGAAGGTGGGGAGCCCATATAGGCTGTTTGTAACAGTACCCAAAAATTTGAACAAAGGGGGAATAGGGGTTATTTTGCACTGCAGAACATCATCTAGTAATGGGAAATTATTTCTGATCATGGACAAACCCTTTCAGTTTTATTAAATGTAACCACAGGAGATATTCATATTTATTCATATATTATTGATATTCAATTAAAATTAACTTAATTAATGCAAAGTTTAACATTGATTCCTTTTTTTCCTGTTATTTTGGGACATTGAGCAGAGCTCAAAGTTTTTCTTTTTTCGGAAAGTTTTGCTGTAACTCAATTTGTTATTATATCTTATCTCCTGAGTCCAATACAGGCAGGAATACCAACATAAAACTCAATTTCATTCATCCAATGGCTGAGGCACATTTCACTAAAGACATCTATAATACATGACTTACAATTTAATTATGATTTTTCTTTCAGTGATGCGATTGACACTTCTGGTATCTCTCACAGACACAAGGCGACATTTCTTTTGATTTTGGGTATTAGCTACAGAAGCCTGAACATGCTGTGAAAATAACAGCTGTTGCAAACTGTATCAATATCAATAATCCACTCTTTAAAACTGCTGCATACAGACTCAATCCAATTTTATAACAATTTGATATGCTCAGATAAAAGGGATATCTGTACCCATGCTATTTGCTTACAGTAAAATTACAGCTATAACCATTCAATATCTGGTTGCTGTCACTGGTGTCCCCACGCCCACGTCTCGGGTATACCTGTGCCTCGCTCCGGTCCCCGGCACCTCCGCGGCCCCCATAATCCCCTCTCCAGCACACCGTTAATTGGTGCTAGCCATTTCCAGGAATTTTATTAAAGCCTGGACCCAGGGCCGGATTAAGGTTGGTGTGGGCCCCTGGGCGCAAAATCTGGTGGAGGCCCCCCAACTTAGGACATGTCCTATCTTTTCTTGGCATACGGCACAGTGCGCCATGTTCCTCTATGGAGAGGGGCGGGGGTGAGCAGCGCTCACCACCTCCTCCTCTACTCGGTGCCACCGTGTGCCCGCTGAGCTTCAGTATGGCGGGCATACGTGTGTGTGCATGTAGCCTTAAAGAGACAGGGGCAGCCCTGTCGCTTTACTTAGATTTATCAGAGGTGTTTGAGAGAAAAATTATTCTAGTTGAATTCAAGCTCAGCTTTATTTTTATAAACTGCTAATGGAAAATAAAGTATGAGCTTTGAATGGTTTGCCATAAATAAAAAGAACAGTTTTGGTCATAAACACTTCTGCTAAATCTCCCCCATTTAACACCAGCACCATCAGGCAAACTTACTATTTTGGGTTTTTTCTTTTCCACTAAATCAACACTGACGCTCCTCTTGCGGTCTGTGTGCCACTGCCACTGGCTGCACCTGCTGGCTTGAGCTGGCTCCGTAAGTCCAAGAAGCTAGAATGGAAAAAAAGGGATGTAGGAGAGATGAGCACAAAATTCTAAACCTGTAGCATTGTAATTGATGTTTGTAACTAGCATGTTTCTCCTGAACTAAGACTTTGTCCTTTATTTTTTGATCCAAGAAAACAGGTTAGAAGAGAGACAACCCTTTCCATGACATTACAGACTGTCATTTTACCTGATCTGCAACCCTGTGATGGTGGCACTTTGTTACAGACTCACAATTTACCGCAGTATTGCAGTATATGTTAGGAGCAATCAGACCCCCTAGTACAAGTGAGTAGGACATCTAACATGTCCCCCCTCAGACAACGACAATGTCCTTTTTCATTTTGGTATTTTGATTTTTCACTCCCCACCTTAAAAGATCTATACGTGTTTTAGTTTTCCTTGTAAAGAGCTCTGTAATGGCTTGTTTTCTGTGTAACAAATTGCACTTCATAGTGACTGTATTTAATATTCCAATGCTGTGTACTGGGGAGCGGGAAAAAATTGTGAATCCAGTGAAAATTATGAAAAACCGCATTTGCGCCATTTTCTTGTGGGCTTGGAATTACGGCTTTCACTGTACGTCCCAAATGGCATGTCTTTGGGTCAGTGCGATCATGGGCATACCAAATTTGTATTGGTTTTATAATGTTTTTTATACATTTACAAAAATGTAAACCTCCTGTACAAAAAACGAATTCTTAATTTTGCTGTCTTCTGGCTCTAATAACTTTTTCATACTTTGTTGTATGGAGCTGTGGGTGGTGTCATTTTTTTGCGACTTTTGATGACGTTTTCAATGCTGCCATTTTGAGAACTGTATGATCTTTTGATCACTTTTTATTGAAACCTTATACTGAGCAAAATGTCAAAAAAGTGACATTTTCAACTTTGGATGCTATATTCCGTTACAGGTTCTACGCCAGGCAGCATCCATGTTAGCGACGAGCATTTGCTCCACACACGGTGAGCATGAAGAGGGTTCAGCCCGTGAGCCTGTTTCATACTCAAACCTACGCTACAGGACTTTTAGGAATGTCTTTTTGCATTAAGGGGTTAATATATTCACTTATCTATAATATGGACTTTAATATATTCACGCCGCCCCTGGCCCTCTGACGTCACTGTAATTCAGCGGTGGCGCCGTCTGCCTGAGCGCCTCCAAAGTAAAAATGCCAAATCACATGTTAAACACGGTCCCCCCATCCCTAAGGCAAATTGAGCAGCCTATTTAGGACACTCTACCGCCAGTAATCTGGTGTTAGATTTCCTTTAACTCTGCGTTTTCTCCCTTGCGACTTTTGTGTCTGCGTTTTTTAGGTGTGTTTTAATTGCACTTTTCAAAGCGGTTGCGTTTTTTTCTTTTTAAGTCAAAAACTCATTGGGGCACATTTACTTACCCGGCCCATTCGCGATCCAGCGGCGCATTCTCTGCGCTGCATTCGGGTCCGGCCGGGATTTATGATGGTAGTTCCTCCGCCGTCCACCAGGTGGCGCTGCTGCGCTGAAAAGCATCTGAACGCACTTCAATACACCGAGCTGGACCAAGTGAAGGTAAGCGCGTCCTAAGCGACACATTTTCGGGTTTTAAATGCGGCGGTTTTTCCGAATACGTCGGGTTTTCGTTCGGCCACGCCCCCGATTTCCGTTGCGCGCATGCCGGCGCTGATGCGCCACAATCCGATCGCGTGCGCCAAAATCCCGGGACAATTCAGGTACAATCGGCGCAAATCGGAAATATTCGGGTAACACGTCAGGAAAACACAAATCGGGCCCTTAGTAAATGACCCCATTATTTTTTAAACTCATGCGATTACTAGCAAACAGCAGAGATAACAAGATCACTGCGTTTTTACAAATTCCAAGACACAACACAAACGCAAACAAACATTTGAAAAACGCATTTGTCACCGGCCTTAGGCTTCTTACAACGTGTTCACACCCAAGTGTAGAACACATTCGGCTTCAGAGGCGGACAGATGAGCACTGCTCGAAATAGGGACGCCTGACCATACTTCGGGTGATGGCACACGTGGCGTTTTGAACATGTTTTTGGCCCATTTTTAAGCAGTCCATCAAAAAACGCATGCGTTTTTGACAGGTTTGACCAATTAACTTAATTCAAACTGGTCAAACCTGTCAAAAACGCATGCGTTTTTTGACAGACTGCTTAAAAACGGGCCAAAAACATGTTCAAAACGCCACGTGTGCCATCACCCTTACAGGAAAGGACAGAGCAAGCTCTTTTTCCGTGGACATTATGGGACAGAGACACACCTTGTGTTCACTGTACTTTTGCCATAGGCATCTATGGGGAAACATATTGTGCGGCCAAATATACATCCCCATAATGTTTGTGTGAAAGGGGCTTATTATCTTATACATTTTGGTGAGGTGAGACCTTCAGTTATAGGTGGCATGGGGAGGGCCATGTGAAGGGTGTCTTTAAGTAAAAGTGTTTTTGCAAAGTATTTTGTACTTACTTCACACTTAGTAGGGACTTCACACTGGCCACTTCTCCTCATACAGCTCACAGATCACTCGCTGTGGGGAGAAGGCGGGCCAAGTGATCTGTGAAGCAACCTAACACTAGAACTTGGTACAGTCAGTTCAGCTAATCAGTGTTAGGTTAGGGTCACGCTGGGGTCAGCACAGACTGGGTCTCTCACTGCTGCACAGTTGCTAAAATCGCGCTGCATGCAGAATGAGCTGGGCGGGCACCGGTCGGTCGCTGCGCTTTGCTCCAGCTGGCAGGCAGCTCTATCACGGAGCTGCTGAGCGCCGCTGATTATTGTAGTGTAGGCTGTAGGCGGGACGTGGGAGCAGGAGTCTGCCGAGATGACTGTAAGTGGGAGCGATGCACTGTAGAAGCGCCGCAGCTCATCGCTCCCAAAGAGTGACAGTCATCTCGCAGGCACGGCACTGGCAATGGCACACCTGAGCCGACAGGGGCACAGAGCGTGAGCGGACACTGCGCCGCTCGCGTACATGAATCCCCGGGACATCTGAGTCGGCAGACATTATCAGAATGGTGGGGGCCCCTTTGGGAGCAAGTTGGTGGGGGCCCCGGGGCTCGAGCCCCGGGAGCCCCGCCTATAATCCCGCCCTGCCTGGACCTGACCATGAGACTGTCTTCCACTAAGGTACCTCGACCTCGGCTGCCACCGCGGGCTAGTCGCTCCTGTGGAACGACCTGCTGATACCGCGCCGCAGCAAGTCCATCCTGCTTTGTGGCGGGCTCTGGTGAAGACCAGGTGCCACTTAGATTCCGGTCCCAGGTGTCGGCTAGTACCACCTCCCGTGGTGGTCCAGAGGATGCACTGACAGTTGCTATTCCGAATTCTGGTGCCTGTGGTGGCCTTAACCTGTCATCAGCAACTGGTCTAATAATTAGTAAATTGTCAAGCATTGTAACACCGTCTAGTTTTTGTTTCATTCATGATGAAATGGTGGTGGCATCATCCAGAAAATCAACTTTAAAATGAGATGTAAATTGGTGGTATAAAGTCAAGGAGGAGGAGAGTTTAACATTGAAGGTTGGGAGCTCTGAACGCCTCCTCCTCTGTGATTGACATCATGCATTGAACTTCTGGTAAGTAGATGCAGGACCATCAATTACAGTAAAGGGGCTTTCTGAGGAAGAGAGAGCTTGATTCAGTGTTAAAATCTCCACCTCTACAACCAATTTACACCTCACTTCAGAGTTAATTTTCTGGATGATGCCACCACACTGGGCCACGAAGGAAACATGATCTGGAAGGTGTTCAGCTTGATGACATACTGGTAGCAGTTTATTAGGTCAATTTCTGATGACAGGTTCCCTTTAAATCAGTTGTGCTACGTTTTATTGTTATGCCCTATGCACAGGATAGGGATTAGCAATGTAATTGTAGGGTCTTACGTGTGATATAATGAGTATCACACACATATACTCTTAATACCACAACGAAGTTTGATACAGCATATTGCAAAATGTTTCATTAAACTGATAATACCATGAATTAGATAATTATTTATTTTTTTAATAATCTTTGCTGGGTAACTTTGTTAATAAAAATTCATTTTAGAATGTTCACAACTTTTTAAAAAGATTTGTAATTTTTTAGTTGATCAATAGCCAAAACAATGCATTTGGAAGATCTAAGGATATACAGTGTTCTTGGGTATTCTGACTTCCTACATTCTTCATTATCCTCTAACACGTTGGATCGGACCATCTGCCCAACAGCCACTTTAGATTTCTCCAAAGATGGTAAATTAGGTTCAAGCCATGGCATGAAGAGCCTTCACAGAATTCACTACTACATTGGGGCAGATGTATTATCGTATCTGTGCCATAAAAGTGTCAGGAATTGTCTTTTTTTTGTGGCGGATAATGTATTTGGATCATTTATAATGTGTTGGCGCCAGAAAGAATGGTTTCTTCCAACAATCCCAACGTTTTTTTTTGGCGCAAGTAGGCGTGGCCTAACTTTTCCACATCATCCGCCACATTTATGTGGAGTTTGTTGGCTTTTTAGGCAAATTTTTTGGCGCAAAACAGACCAGGAAAAAAATGGTCTGAAATTAAAAAAAGGCGCAATCCATGTAAGATTTTGGCGCACATCTCATTTGTGTCGGTATTTTTATGTCGCACAATTGATTAGTTCCGTCTGCGCATTAATTACTTACAGCCGTGGGCTACTTTAATACATCGGTCTATGCTTTCCGCAGTCTGATCTCGGATGTCAACTGGTTGCAACACTATTAGTAAATCCCACCTATTGTCTGAGCTGTGTCTTTGGGGGTAATTGTCTTTTTTACGAGGAATGTTTTTAGTCGGGAGAACCCAAAATCAGGTTTCTTTTGACAATAGCTCTATACCTTGCTCGATTCAGCTTTCCCTCAATCCTCTCTCATCTGCTTACCTCCCCCTTCCCAACATGATGCAGCCAACACCATGAATCAATGTATAGTATTGGTCTGTTCCTGATATTTCCTTCAGACATGCACCTCATGCACCATCAAGTTTGTTTGGACCACCTGCCGACAACCATTTTTAGATCTCTCCAAAGATGCTCAATTAGGTTGAGGGCGCGTTCACACGTTCCGCTATCGTCGCGTTCATAACGCTAGGCTAGCGCACAGTGGGCGGGGCTCGGGCCGATCGCATATGCGTTTCCCAGGAAACGCATGCGATTAATAACACGATCACCCCAAACTCCGCCCCCATAATGCGACGCTAGCGGAATGTGTGAACACGCCCTCAAGCTATGGCTCAGGCTGGGACATTCAAAGGTCTTCACAGAATTCCCTACTACGTTGTCGTAGCTCAGTCTTTTTGAAGATGAATGTTCAACCAAGTCCTAAAGGGAACCTACCACCACGAATCTACCTATAAAGGTAAATCGGGTGGTAGGTAGATCTATAGGACATGCGTATAGCTCTTTTTTTTTTTAAATAACTTTTATTAGTCGAATATGTACATTTTCTAAAGAAGCTACTGTCGCAAACGACCCTTTTGTGGCACAGTTGCATTAGGCATCATGCAGCACAAATCAAGGTGTTTCGTTGTTCAGTCGGACTGCGCACCAGATTTAACATGCAAAGTCCGAAAGAAGTGTGTCGCACGCCCCATGTTGAAGGTGCAACAAGAAAAGTTGGTGCACCAAAAAAAGTTCACAGGAGGGTGTCCATAATTATGTGCCAACGGAGCGCCAAGCCGATATACATTGTCACTCGGGAGCACCTGTTGAGATGTGGGGTCTTCTGGTCGTTAAAAAAAAGAAATCTTTACTCAGGTCCAAAGAAAAGGCTTGCATTTATTTGCACAAAAATAAAACGTGCAGAACAAAAATGCAGATAATTCAGGGGTCAGGTTGCAGCTACCTTGGAACAAGCAGCTCCCCTGTGGTCAGATCAGACACTCTGACCTTGAGACAATCCATGTACACACAGGTGTCATTAAATACCCAACTATTTCCCTTGAGTCTTAAAGGGATACATCCCTGGGTTGCACCTTTAACAACAAACATCACACAAAGATATATTTCTTACTTGATATATATAACACCACAATACACAATATAAAAATAAAGGAGGTGTTTACAATATACACAAAGTAACCAAAGTAAGAAATACATACATAAACCGCATGGCTTCAGCTCTGCATCACCTGGCAGTAATCAGGTGCAGCTATATAACCCCAGCTCACCCTCTGCTCAGGTTTTGCACACACACAGGTATGATCAGGTAATGCTGAGTGGTGACTGCTGAACTGGTTTGTCTGTTGAAACAATAGTGGACAGAGACCAAGGTTTGCTGGCCAGCAGGAGGAAAAAAGAAGAAAAGGTGCAAACAGACAGACAAACAGTTCACCATTCACCCCTCAACAGCGCTTTCACTTACATAATTTGGCCTTCATTAACAATTCAACAGCTGTCATGATACAGATTAGTGTAAAATATTACCCCTCTTTCCCCAAGACCCTCCCCTTCCCTCCCCCCTGGTGGCTGGTGATTATGTACACCATGTATATGGATTCAACTGTTGCTATCATAGGCTCTGGAGTTATCAAACCCCATTTTACGCAATCTGTCTCTAGCCCCCTCCTGTTTCATCTCATAGCATTCCCCCATAATCATACTATCCATCTTTCTCTTCCATGACTGGATCTTGGGCTCTATCACATTTTTCCAATTGTACAGTATGACCTTCCTTGCCATCTAAAGACCCTTCATAGAATAAAGTATCATTTCGGCTGACCCTTTCACCCCAATACTAGTGCACAGAATACAGATCTTAAAATTATATGGTATGGTGCAATCATATGAATGTTGTAAGCATTCAATTACTCCCTCACAGTATTGGGTCAATTTTGGACATCTCCAGGACATATGGATTAGACCAGCGTCCACCAGATTACATCTGCAACACTTCTCCTCTTTCTTCATTTTACAGAATTTATTTAATACTCTAGGGGTATAGAACACTCTGTGGAGCAAAAAGATTTGGGATACTACGTAAGAGAAATTACTTGTTGTTTGGTTGATCATTTTTAATGCATCCACCCATTCATCCAAAGATAAACCTACCGGTACTATTTTCCTGCTGGGGGAGACTTTTCCTCACAGAAAGCCTTATAGATTTTTGCCATTAGTCCCTTTGGTCCCAACTTGGAACTAAGAGTTTTTAGGAGGGGATGCTGTTCTTCCTTATACTCACCACTGGCTACGATATATCCAAAAGCATATCTCAATTGGGCATATAATAGCCAATCCTTGCTACTCAATTCAAAATTCACTCCTCCAAAGGTTTCAATCCATTCACCCCCATTATCTGGTGCACATATACCTTTCTCGTGCCAAAATGTATAACCCACGATAGGTGCCAAGGTCCAATCCCCATCTCCCCATAAAGAAATTCCACTCCATTTCTATTTTTTACCTTATCCCACACCCATTGCATAATAATAATAATAATTAGAGATGAGCGAACACTAAAATGCTCGGGTACTCGTTATTCGAGACGAACTTTTCCCGATGCTCGAGTGCTCGTCTCGAATAACGAACCCCATTGAAGTCAATGGGAGACTCGAGCATTTTTCAAGGGGACCAAGGCTCTGCACAGGGAAGCTTGGCCAAACACCTGGGAACCTCAGAAAAGGATGGAAACACCACGGAAATGGACAGGAAACAGCAGGGGCAGCATGCATGGATGCCTCTTAGGCTGCCTAATCGCACCATTATGCCAAAATTATGGGCAACAGCATGGCCATGACAGAGTGACAGAATGAAGCTAGATAGCATCTAAAACATCCAATAATTGACCCTGACACTATAGGGGACGGCATGCAGAGGCAGCGGCAGCAGCGGCAGGCTAGAGAGTGGCATGGCGACATACCCTAAATGGACTCAGGCTTCAAACCAATGGGTGGCAGAGAGGAACCAAAGGAGGTGAGCAAGAAGCGCTCAAATAATATCGCTACATGATAAAAGTTTGCCAGTATATTTTGTGGATTACACAGCAGGGTGGCGACAAAGTTAACATGGAAGCCATGAAAACAACCCCAAATTCTGCCTGACACAGCTCGTTTGATAAGGGGACCATGTATGCTTACAGTTCATGCCAGTCGCTGCACTTGCTGCCAGTCTCCTTTCGAATAGTTTAAAATAATAATAACCCTCATCCATAAAGCTCTGTATAATGCTGCACCCCCCTACCTCTCCTCTCTTATCTCAGTCTATCGCCCAACCCGTGCTCTTAGATCCGCCAGTGATCTTAGATTAACCTCTACCCTAGTGCGGACCTCCCACTCGCGTCTCCAAGACTTCTCTAGAGCTGCACCAATTCTATGGAATGCTCTGCCCCGGACTATCAGACTAATACCTAACCTCCAAAGTTTCAAACGTGCTCTTAAAACCCATTTCTTTAGGCAAGCCTATAACACTCATTAACTGCATGAAGTTTTAACTCTTCTACTAACCCGTCCTGTGTCGTCCTCCCATCTGTTATCCAGCAACCAACAGGCACCAGACTTCTCTGCAGTCCCATTCACCCTGGACCTGGTATATAAGATGACGGCTGAGTGTTTCAAGCGACAGCAATTCCATTTATTATATTTTTTTCTATTCCCTAAGAAGAATGGCTTGACCATTAAATATTCTTTTACCTCGTGTTACCCCATCATCTTCATAAACCGTAAGCTCTGGCGAGCAGGGACCTCACTCCTGTTGTTCCATACAAATGTTGTGCTCTGTTACATTACATTTGTATTTGTTTCCTATGATTTGTAAAGCGCTGCAGAATATGATGACGCTATATAAATAAAGATTATTATTATTATGGAGGCAGTGAACTAGTAGTAGATTAAAGGTGCTGCAACTATGTTAGTTGGATCTTGTGATGGAGCTGGCGCTCTGCAGCCAGGCGAGCTTTCGCCAATCCAAGCCCCTGTTTCTAGGCTACTCCCCAAACAGCACTTCTAAGAACCTTTTGTATAAGATCAAGTGTAGTAGCGTTCTTATAAGTTTAGGATATGCCGGGTGAGGGGAATGTAAACAGATGCGCAAGAAGCGCTGAAATAATATCCCTAAATGGTAAAAGTTTGCCAGTATATTTTGTGGATAACACAGCAGGGTGGCGACAAAGTTAACAACTTTGATGTGGAATCCATGAAAACAACCCAAATTTCTGCCTGACACACCTCGTTTGATAAAGGGACGATGTATGGAGGCAGCTATATGGACGACTTTTGGAGGTAGCAATGGAGACAACGTGTGGAGGCTGCTATGGAGACAATTTAATTTGGATAGTGCCTGTATGTGGCAGTCCCAAACATTTTTCAAACCAGAGGAGCAGGTAGGTGGCCCTCCAGTAAAATGGAATAGATTGAGTGCCTGTATGTGGCAGTCCCAAAAATGTTTCAAACCAGAGGAGCAGGTAGGTGGCCCTCCAGTAAAATGGAATAGATTGAGTGCCTGTATGTGGCAGTCCCAAAAATTCTTCAAACCAGAGGAGCAGGTAGGTGGCCCTGCAGTAAAATGGAATAGATTGAGTGCCTGTATGTGGCAGTCCCAAAAATGTTTCAAACCAGAGGAGCAGGTAGGTGGCCCTCCAGTAAAATGGAATAGATTGAGTGCCTGTATGTGGCAGTCCCAAAAATTGTTCAAACCAGAGGAGCAGGTAGGTGGCCCTGCAGTAAAATGGAATAGATTGAGTGCCTGTATGTGGCAGTCCCAAAAATGTTTCAAACCAGAGGAGCAGGTAGGTGGCCCTCCAGTAAAATGGAATAGATTGAGTGCCTGTATGTGGCAGTCCCAAAAATTGTTCAAACCAGAGGAGCAGGTAGGTGGCCCTGCAGTAAAATGGAATAGATTGAGTGCCTGTATGTGGCAGTCCCAAAAATGTTTCAAACCAGAGGAGCAGGTAGGTGGCCCTCCAGTAAAATGGAATAGATTGAGTGCCTGTATGTGGCAGTCCCAAAAATTGTTCAAACCAGAGGAGCAGGTAGGTGGCCCTGCAGTAAAATGGAATAGATTGAGTGCCTGTATGTGGCAGTCCCAAAAATGTTTCAAACCAGAGGAGCAGGTAGGTGGCCCTCCAGTAAAATGGAATAGATTGAGTGCCTGTATGTGGCAGTCCCAAAAATTGTTCAAACCAGAGGAGCAGGTAGGTGGCCCTGCAGTAAAATGGAATAGATTGAGTGCCTGTATGTGGCAGTCCCAAAAATGTTTCAAACCAGAGGAGCAGGTAGGTGGCCCTCCAGTAAAATGGAATAGATTGAGTGCCTGTATGTGGCAGTCCCAAAAATTTTTTAAAACAGAGGACCGGGTAGGTGGCCCTCCAGAAAAATGGAATAGATTGAGTGCCTGTATGTGGCACTCACAAAAATTGTTTCAAACAGAGGACCGGGTAGGTGGCCCTCCAGAAAAATTAAATGCATGAAGTACTATAGCAAGAGCCAGTGGGCCCTGTCAAAAAATAGCCATTTTCCTCTGCTTTACTGTACAAAGAGGAGGAGAAGGAGGAAAATGAGGAGGAGGAGGAGGAGTGGATCAATTATTCAGGTTGAGCTTCCTTCACCTGGTGGAGATTGGAAATTCTGAGAAATCCAGCCTTTATTCATTTTAATAAGCGTCAGCCTGTCAGCGCTGTCAGTCGACAGGCGTGTACGCTTATCGGTGATGATGCCACCAGCTGCACTGAAAACCCGCTCGGACAAGACGCTAGCGGCAGGGCAGGCAAGAACCTCCAAGGCGTACAGCGCCAGTTCGTGCCACATGTCCAGCTTTGAAACCCAGTAGTTGTAGGGAGCTGTGTGATCATTTAGGACGATGGTATGGTCAGCTACGTACTCCCTCACCATCTTTCTGTAAAGATCAGCCCTACTCTGCCGAGACTGGGGACAGGTGACAGTGTCTTGCTGGGGTGACATAAAGCTGGCAAAAGCCTTGTAAAGCGTACCCTTGCCAGTGCTGGACAAGCTGCCTGCTCGCCTACTCTCCCTCGCTACTTGTCCCGCAGAACTACGCACTCTGCCGCTAGCGCTGTCAGAAGGGAAATACTGTTTCAGCTTGTGCACCAGGGCCTGCTGGTATTCATGCATTCTCACACTCCTTTCCTCTGCAGGGATGAGAGTGGAAAGATTTTGCTTGTACCGTGGGTCCAGGAGAGTGAACACCCAGTAATCGGTGCTGGAATAAATTCTTTGAACGCGAGGGTCACGGGATAGGCAGCCTAGCATGAAATCTGCCATATGCGCCAGAGTACCAACGCGTAAGAATTCACTCCCCTCACTGGCCTGACTGTCCATTTCCTCCTCCTCCAACTCCTCCAACTCCTCTTCTTCTGCCCATACACGCTGAACAGTGAAGGACTCAACAATGGTCCCCTCTTGTGTCTCGCCAACATTCTCCTCCTCTTCCTCCTCCACCTCCACCTCCTCCGATATGCGCTGAGAAACAGACCTCAGGGTGCTTTGGCTATCAACAAGGGAATATTCTTCCCCCGTCTCTTGTGACGAGCGCAAAGCTTCCGACTTCATGCTGACCAGAGAGTTTTTCAACAGGCCAAGCAGTGGGATGGTGAGGCTGATGATGGCGGCATCGCCACTGACCATCTGTGTTGACTCCTCAAAGTTACTCAGCACCTGACAGATATCAGACATCCACGTCCACTCCTCATTGTAGACTTGAGGAAGCTGACTGACCTGACTACCAGTTCTGGTGGAAGTTGACATCTGGCAGTCTACAATCGCTCTGCGCTGCTGGTAAACTCTGGATAACATGGTCAGTGTTGAATTCCACCTCGTGGGCACGTCGCACAACAGTCGGTGAGCGGGCAGTTGGAGGCGGCGCTGCGCTGCCCTGAGAGTGGCAGCATCTGGGCTGGACTTCCTGAAATGCGCACAGATGCGGCGCACCTTCGTGAGCAAATCAGACAGATTGGGGTATGTCTTGAGGAAACGCTGCACTATCAGATTTAACACATGGGCCAGGCATGGCACATGTGTCAGTCTGCCGAGTTGCAGAGCCGCCACCAGGTTACGGCCGTTGTCACACACAACCATTCCCGGCTTGAGGTTCAGCGGTGCCAGCCACAGATCAGTCTGCGCCGTGATGCCCTGTAATAGCTCTTGGGCGGTGTGCCTTTTGTCGCCTAGGCTCAGCAGTTTGAGCACCGCCTGCTGTCGCTTAGCGACGGCACTGCTGCTGTGCCTAGAGCTACCGACTGATGGCGCCGTGCCCACGGATGGTAGTTCGGAGGAGGAGGTGGAGGAGGGGTGGGAGGAGGAGGAGGCATAGTAGGCCTGAAACACCTGGACCGAGGTAGGCCCCGCAATCCTCGGCGTCGGCAGTATATGAGCAGCCCCAGGGTCAGACTCGGTCCCAGCCTCCACCAAGTTAACCCAATGTGCCGTCAGCGATATATAGTGGCCCTGCCCGGCAGCACTCGTCCACGTGTCCGTGGTCAGGTGGACCTTGTCAGAAACGGCGTTGGTCAGGGCACGGATGATGTTGTCTGACACGTGCTGGTGCAGGGCTGGGACGGCACATCGGGAAAAGTAGTGGCGGCTGGGGACCGAATACCGAGGGGCGGCCGCCGCCATGAGGTTGCGAAAGGCCTCGGTCTCTACTAGCCTATAGGGCAGCATCTCCAGGCTAAGCAATCTGGAGATGTGCACATTAAGGGCTTGGGCGTGCGGGTGGGTTGCACTATATTTGCGTTTCCGCTCCAGCGTCTGGGGTATGGAGAGCTGAACGCTGGTGGATGCTGTTGAGGATCGTGGAGGCGACGATGGGGTTTTTGTGCCAGGGTCCTGGGCAGGGGGCTGACTAGCAGCTGACACAGGGGAAGGAGCAGTGGTGTGCACGGCCGGAGGTGAACGGGCTTGTTGCCACTGAGTGGGGTGCTTAGCATTCATATGCCTGCGCATACTGGTGGTAGTTAAGCTAGTAGTGGTGGAACCCCTGCTGAGCCTGGTTTGGCAAATGTTGCACACCACAGTCCGTCGGTCATCCGGTGTTTCCTTAAAGAACCTCCACACTTCTGAAGATCTAGCCCTCGCCGCAAGAGCCCTCACCACGGGAGCTTCACTAGTTGACAGTGGCGCTGATGCACCAGCTCTGGCCCTGCCTCTCCGTCTGGCCCCACCACTGCCTCTTCCAACCTGTTCAGGTCGAGGACTCTCCTCCGTCTCAGAAGCACTGTGTTCACCCGGCCTCTCAACCCAGCTTGGGTCTGTCACCTCATCATCCTCCGATCCCTCAGTCTGCTCCCCCCTCGGACTTCCTGCCCTGACAACAACTTCCCCACTGTCTGACAACCGTGTCTCCTCATCGTCGGACACCTCTTTACACACTTCCACTACGTCAAGAAGGTCATCATCACCCACAGACTGTGACTGGTGGAAAACCTGGGCATCGGAAAATTGCTCAGCAGCAACCGGACAAGTGGTTTGTGACTGTGGGAAGGGTCCAGAAAACAGTTCCTCAGAGTATGCCGGTTCAAATGGCAAATTTTCCTGGGAGGGGGCAGACTGGGGGGGAGGAGGCTGAGGTGCAGGAGCTGGAGGAGTGGGGATTTCGGTGACATGGGTGGACTGCGTGGAAGACTGACTGGTGGTGGACAAATTGCTCGAAGCATTGTCAGCAATCCACGACATCACCTGTTCGCACTGTTCTGGCCTCAACAGTGCTCTACCACGAGTCCCAGTAACTTCAGACATGAACCTAGGGAGTGTAGCTCTGCGGCGTTCCCCTGCTCCCTCATCAGCAGGTGGTGTCTCACCCCGCCCAGGACCACGGCCTCTGACCCCTGCAGTAGTTGGACGCCCACGTCCCCGCCCTCGTCCTCTACCCCTAGCCCTCGGGTTAAACATTTTTAAAATGAGAGTTATAACTTTTTTTTTTTTTTTACTTCTTTTTGTTTTTTTTGTGTTTTTTTGTGTTTTTTTTTTTTTTTTGTGTTTTTTGTTTTTTTTTGAGTTTTTAAAACCAAACAATCCTATCCTATTGCTATGGCTATTTTCTAGCCAAGTATCAAAGGAAGCACACTACTATGCCAGATGAGATGACACTGAGTTAGTGCCTAATAGAAATCCAACCCCTACTGAATTTTCCCACTTCGGCCTTTGCTATGGATATGTGCGCCACTAAGCGCAGAACACAGCGGTCGCAAGTCTCACTACAAATTGCTCAGAATTGGCAAGTACATGCACTGCAGAAACTACAGCCACCAGCAGATCAACCAGAAATCAAATATATAGAACGCTACTGTAGGCTTCAAGAAGCTGTTTGTATTCTCCTATGGCTATTTTCTAGCCAAGTATCAAAGGAAGCACACTACTATGCCAGATGAGATGACACTGAGTTATTGCCTAATAGAAATCCAACCCCTACTGAATTTTCCCACTTCGGCCTTTGCTATGGATATGTGCGCCACTAAGCGCAGAACACAGCGGTCGCAAGTCTCACTACAAATTGCTCAGAATTGGCAAGTACATGCACTGCAGAAACTACAGCCACCAGCAGATCAACCAGAAATCAAATATATAGAACGCTACTGTAGGCTTCAAGAAGCTGTTTGTATTCTCCTATGGCTATTTTCTAGCCAAGTATCAAAGGAAGCACACTACTATGCCAGATGAGATGACACTGAGTTATTGCCTAATAGAAATCCAACCCCTACTGAATTTTCCCACTTCGGCCTTTGCTATGGATATGTGCGCCACTAAGCGCAGAACACAGCGGTCGCAAGTCTCACTACAAATTGCTCAGAATTGGCAAGTACATGCACTGCAGAAACTACAGCCACCAGCAGATCAACCAGAAATCAAATATATAGAACGCTACTGTAGGCTTCAAGAAGCTGTTTGTATTCTCCTATGGCTATTTTCTAGCCAAGTATCAAAGGAAGCACACTACTATGCCAGATGAGATGACACTGAGTTATTGCCTAATAGAAATCCAACCCCTACTGAATTTTCCCACTTCGGCCTTTGCTATGGATATGTGCGCCACTAAGCGCAGAACACAGCGGTCGCAAGTCTCACTACAAATTGCTCAGAATTGGCAAGTACATGCACTGCAGAAACTACAGCCACCAGCAGATCAACCAGAAATCAAATATATAGAACGCTACTGTAGGCTTCAAGAAGCTGTTTGTATTCTCCTATGGCTATTTTCTAGCCAAGTATCAAAGGAAGCACACTACTATGCCAGATGAGATGACACTGAGTTATTGCCTAATAGAAATCCAACCCCTACTGAATTTTCCCACTTCGGTCTTTGCTATGGATATGTGTGCCACTAAGAGCTAAACACAACGGTAGCAAGTCCCCCTGCTAATTCCTCACAAAATGGTAATAGATGCAAATTAAAATAAAAAAAGTAGAACGTTATTGTAGCCCTAAGAAGGGCTGTTGGGTTCTTTGAGAATCACTCCTGCCTAACAGTAAGCTAATAGAACACCCTAACGCTTTCCCTGACCAGCAGCAGCTCTCTCCCTAGTGGCATCCAGACACAGAATGATCCGAGCAGCGCGGCCAGCGGCTAGTCTATCCCAGGGTCACCTGATCTGGCCAGCCAACCACTGCTATCGACGTGTAAGGGTACCACGTCATGCTGGGTGGAGTGCAGAGTCTCCTGGCTTGTGATTGGCTCTGTTTCTGGCCGCCAAAAAGCAAAACGGCGGGAGCTGCCATTTTCTCGAGCGGGCGAAGTATTCGTCCGAGTAACGAGCAGTTTCGAGTACCCTAATGCTCGACCGAGCATCAAGCTCGGACGAGCATGTTCGCTCATCTCTAATAATAATCTTTATTTATATAGCGCCATCAAATTCCGTAGCGCTTTACAATTGCATCAATTTAAATAAAGTAAAATTAATTTTAACTTCCTCCCTAACCATTACCTTTGGCTCAAGCAGACTCCTTCCCCCGAGCCCTTTCAAATAAGTATATCTTTCCCCCAATGTGTAATAGATATTCTCTATATTACAATCCCTTATATTTAGCAGTTGTGTTGCCAGGAAATATTTCCTAAAATCCGGGAGGCCTAAGCCTCCTTCTTCCATCAGTGCATACAATTTCTTTAAACTTATCCGTGCCCTTTTTCCTCCCCATACTAATTCTCTTATTATAACATCTAATAATTAAAAAAAACCTTTGGGTATTATCACTGGACAATTTTGTAAAAGAAAAAGAATTTGTGGCAAAAATATCATTTTACATAATACTACTCTTGAAGCTACAGTCTAATGTAATTTCTTCCAAATATCAACTTTTAATCTCAACTTACGTAATAGAGGTATGACATTCAAAGCTATATAATCCTGCAGATCTTTACAAATACAGACACCCAAATATTTCATCACTGACCCCCTTTGAGGCAGGCGAAGAGCCTGAACCTCCTCCGACAATGGATCCAACGGGAGGAAAGAGGATTTAATCCAGTTAATTTTTATGCCGGACATCCTACCATGATGTTGTATCATATCAATTATTGCTTGGATCATATTCCCTGAGTCGTCTAGATAAAACAACATGTCATCTGCATAAAGTTGCAATCTATCTTCTCTAGCCCCCCTAATAAAGCCTTTGTCCGGTGTTCGCTTACATGTTATTCGTATAATAAAACACAAGATGGTAGCAAAGATCAAGAAGAGAGTGAATTAACATCAATAATCTTCATTTGAAGCAGAATTTAAATATTGTAACTAATCGATGAAACTTATTCAATTATCTATTAAAGACTAAAAATATATTTTTTACTATCTTGGAAAAGTGCACTTCTGGTTTCTAGGATGACATCTGAGAGGTCCCAGTGTCTCAAATGATTTTTTTTAGACATTCTTCAGGTGCACCAAGAGGCATGACCATTTTCCTTTTGTGAAAAAAGAAAAGAAACCCCAGGACTGGTCCTCACACTGTGTAATGTCTCCTTACTCTAGAACAGTGATGGCGAACCTTTTGGAGACAGAGTGCCCAAACTACAACCAAAACCCACTTATATGTTGCAAAGTGCCAACATGACAGTTTAAGCAGTAAGTTATTGATCCCTGCTGTATCACAGGTTTTAATCGTATTTGTGTCCTGAGTTTACCAAAACAATAGAAAGATGATGGAGAAATTTGGATTGCAGCTTCTCTCCAGGGTCCCCTGAAGCGGAAGAATCAGGAGACCCAGCGCAGGAGCACAAATGACAATCCATCTCTACCCACACCGTCTCGCTACTCCTTTAGTCCTGGCAGCCACATATGACTGGGCATGGCACGTCCTCGTCTGTCTTGGACCGCAGGAGAAAGCCTTGATTCGTATCTGGCAAACCATGTGTTGGTGTAAAGGCCTGGGTGCCCACAGAAAGGGCTCTGAGTGCCACCTCTGGCACACGTGCCATAAGTTCACCACCACTGCTCTAGAACACATGATATATAATGTCCCTTCTTCCTGTGACGCCCCCACACAATATGCAATGTGCCCCAACAGTAAAAAGCCCCCATTGCTGTGTGCCATTGGCGCACCATCACCGGAGGCACACCATGGTGCTGCTATGGGATCCCCGAACCAGGTGATCAGCCTCTAGTTAATCCATATAACAGACTTCCGTTCTCAACCTGCTCTTCCCCTTTCACTAATTAAAGGGAACCTGTCACCACATTTTTAAAATACAGACCTAATAACTAACTGACACCCTTGGGAGGGAACACCATCTTAGGCATACCCCATCTCGATCTAGGGACACAAGTAGTTTTCAAGCTCCTTTAAACACTGTGGATAGAGTTTGGCAGTGGTAGGATGCATACATTGTGACGGGGGCAGGTTCTTGGCAACAAAAAGAAATTACATCTGATAAAGAAATAGACGGTGAGACAATTTAAAATGAAATATTGGCTTCTTTAAGGGGCGGACCCTGTGAAGCAAGTTCATGATTTTTCATACCTTGTTTGATGCCACTTAGCTAGGAGGTTCACGGCTCGTGGTCTAGAGGTGTGGCTTGTATGATTTAGTGTTTTAGAGATATGCAAGAAATATGTTTATGGGCTAGGGATGGTTAATTTATGCCACCTAGGGATTTAGGTTCCCAAGGACTCAGACACCAAGATGTTATTTGACTGGTATGGTTACTGTTTTTATGCTGATATGATTTTATATTTTCCCGATTGTATTTTTGTGACCATCACCATTCCAATAAATAACTTGTGTCTTGATATTATTTTAGCTAGAAGGTTAGGCAGTTTTTTCTTTTCCCTTTTCTTTGCCCTTTATCCTGACTTAGCCATTAGTTAGTCTTGGGATGTCATGAAGACGAGACCCAGAAAAGGAATCAGAATCAGAGCTGAGCCTGATAAGATCTCAGTGTATAAAGGTTACATTGCACATTATTGAAATGAATAATATGTAATGCATTATCTATCTATCTATCTATGCATAATATGTGCAGTTACTATATAGTAATTTATGGTACTCCTGATTTAATAGCTGGGGTGGCTATTCCACCCTTTGGCATGGGTTACCTTTGTTTCTATGTATGCCCTTGCTGTGACTTGCCAATATATAATAATACCCTAATGTGGCCCCCTCTTATAATGTCCCCCTTGTGTCCACCATTTTAATGCCCCCCCCTCCTTTAAAGTCCCCTTTGCTACCTCTTTTAATGTTTCCTTCTGCCCACACCCCCTACCCTGTTTTCAATGTCTCCCATTTCGGCCCCATACTTTTTATGTCTCCATTTTTATGGAAAATTTTTAAGAGTTAGAAAACAATACCTCATACTTACCTTTCCTGATTTCCCTGCTGCTGCTGTGTGTGGCTCTAAAACCAGCATTCATGGTAAATTCAACGCTATCTGTGAAGGATGCAGAAGGAAGGACCAAACATCCCAGTACCAGGAACAGCAGCACAGATGCCACTGCATGGGACTCCAGGGTGCTTCAGAGCCAAACTGGTGCAGCAATAAGCTAATTTGCATAATTCATTTTTTCTTTAAAAAAAGACCACTAAATAATCCGCCTCTCATGTTGCTAGTGGGACAAACAATCCTCACCCTAATTATGCACTGCTTTAGCCTTGTCCCGCCCAGCATAAGACAAGAATATGTTATCACTGTGTTGTCCATGACAGGCAGAAATAATCAATTGCTACACCATCCCCAAGCTGCTGTGTATGAGTCATCCAGCTCAGGCTGTTTAGTCCTGTCTGGGCAGTTCAGTAAGCTCCTGTGTATGTGGAAATATTATGTTTACGCATGGCAGCCAGGGCACCCAGCTTTCCAAAGGTATTAAATTTTATAATAGTTTTTTTAGCAGAACCACTCAGTTCAGGCATTAAACAAGATATGTGCCCGCATCAGTGTTGCTACAGCATTCTCAAGGTATGTTTGGTTCATAATGCATAAAAGCAAATGGTAAATTTCCTTTAATGCCACCTCTCCAGACTCAGGGGCACTAAATCAGAATACTACCCATGTACTTTTCCAGTTACGTTTGTATTAAGATATTTTACACAGTTGACAGATCAGGTCCTGACCAGTTATTCCTTCATGATAAATCTTTACTGTCTGCTTGTTTTCTTTAAGAATTGGTTGAAAAAGTATAAATAATTCCTATTCCTAAATAAGTCCTATTTTCCATGCAAAATTAAAAAGCAAAATGTGTCCCGAATAATGAAATCTTGCTGTAGGGAATCTTAAATGGCCTGAAGTTGTAGAATGTTAAGCAGAACCCCCGTCGTGTGATGATATTATACTATATTGTATCTCTAGCTCCTACCATGCAGCCACATTATAATCACTGTATAGCGCTTACAATACAGGACAATGGTGAATCATTACTCACTGCTATAAATAAAATACTGCATAGTTGTCCTCTGCGTTCCCTGTGATTACTGTTTTGCTCTATTTTTACAGGTTTTTTTTAATATAGGTTGTACTATATTGTAAAAGGCACACAAAGGCATACGCACATTTACAGTAAAGTTTACACAGCAAAATAACCAATAGTAATTAAATTGCACCAAACTACAAAGTAAACATATCCCACGCTGACTTTGTATTCCGTGCCCTCCTTAGGAGTGCATGCAGAATTACAGGGAGGGGCAGAGTGACAAAGGCCCCTCCTGTCCCATTGAAAACTCACACTTTATGCCCCCTACTATACAGTCTTCCACTGGTGCTCTCCAACTTGTCCGGTAAGACTCCTAGTATTGCTTCCTATAGAATAGTCATATTATTTAATATGATGCTTTTCGCATTGTAATGTGTAGTAGTGTTCCAATGTTACTATAGCATGTAGATGATTTGACCATATATAGATAATTACTTTATAATATTATAGATGCTAAGGAATGCTAATCTTATCATGATCAAATGTAGACATTGCATCCTACTATGGGTCATTGAAATAAGTTTTTTTATTATCTTGTCACCTGAACATTTTGTTCAGATTTTAGATGGTTTTGTATATCTTATGGCAGAAAATGTTCCTTTTTGTATTCCCTCCAGCTTTGTGGCTCCTTTACATGCTCTGCATGCTCAATAAAGGTGTCATTTGCAAGTGAATTGTGTCAGTCATTTGCATGTACTTGGTAAAACATTTGTAAACGTTTGAAGACTTTTTAGACTTTGCTTAAAGTTCTTGCATTCAGCTTGTACAGGTTTTATAGTTCAGACTGCAGCTCTTAGGATATTTCCATGTCTGTTTATTGTGAGTCCATGTTTCACAGCTAGTGCCCAGTAATTGCCGATGTTTTGAGTCACCCACGTTTTATTTTTCTGCCCCTGCCTTTCAGGAATTTTGGAATGCCGAATAGTTTCTCCTCCAGAGCCTGTCCAGATTACTAATGCTTGGACGCCCTTGAATTACAAAGCATCCAGCAACATTGACCTAATGAGATGAGGCTCTCCAGTGTTATTTCATTCATCTTTTTCTTGCACTGCCTCACTGCTTTACAACTAGTCCATGGCAAAAATGACAAAACATCCAACAAAAGGGGAGAGACTCAACCTTTCTTGAGGGCAGGGAAATTTGCAACCAAACATAAGCATGAATGCTCTTGGGAAATTGTTGGCGATGTCACTGTTAGCTTGACGGTAGCCTGTAACGTGCCAGGAAGCAGCAGCTACAATTGTACGTATGAAGGAGAACCACAGAAATGCCCCCTCTATGCCACAAAACCCAAACAGTACTGGAAGCAGATCCTTGGCAAATTTAAGAAAATGAAAAATGTGTGTGAGGACAAGACATTGAAGTCACGCTTGTGTAAAAAAAACGAAGCCATAGAGTCCCAACTTCTGAAATTAGGTGAGGATTTTGTGGCCGACAAGGTCAAAGCCAAGAGTCGTAATAAAGAGTCTGGAAAGGAGGCAGAAGAAATCGCAAGAAGTCGAGAAGGGAAAGAGAATTTGGGTGCGGAGAGAAAATCTGGAACCAAAAAGAGGAAGACTGATGCTAAATCCAACCAGAAGCCACATCCTTCACCTTCTGGGATTGAATTTACCACAATCCGGGAAGTAAATGATGATATAAGAGAGCTAAATGAGAATCTGGCAGAAACCTACTGTGCTGAAAAGTGGCATTCAGTCTGTTCTTTCTTTGTTAATTTCTGGAATGGCTAAATCTAAGCTCTCCATGTGGTAGAAATTGTAGCTATTTCATACAATGCTCTAATGCAGGAATTCCTGGCTAATTCCTTGGGACTGCGTGACACCTAACACGACTGACAAATCCCTCAATACTAAAAAAAATTCAAGTGTAGACTTGTCTGTATTATTAAGAATATTATGTGTAGGGTATTTTAAACTGGGACTTGGAGTAACCAATAATGGAACACATTGTAACTTTTAATTATTGTCTTCTGAAAACTAGAATGTCCATATAAATAAATGGTTTGATGGATTCTTTAGTCTGTTCATACAATAATAAAACAATTTTTGGTATATAGTGTTTGTTTATTCACCTTTCTCCCTTATATGGAAATCTGTATAAACTGCATAAAAAATGGGTGTTCTTTTTGCAAATATATCGAATTACTCATATTTTCTTAATTATGAGTTATATGTAAATTAAGTCCTAAGCTATAATTCTTCAGAATAGCATTAGGAACATCAATTAAACTATTCAACCAACATACTATAAAATTTATAAGGGTTAATTGACAATTGGGTGTTACCATTCTGCTTGTCAAAAGGGAGAGCTCCTGCACAGTCTGACAACACTGATAGGACTATTTCAGACTGTAACACCAAGTTTTAACACATTGACCCTCATTTATCAAAAACAGGTCAGTCTGTACTATGTGCAGTTTGCCAGGGGGCACACGTTCTTCATTAATCTGGCGCCCCCTGCACTGCCCGGGAAGTGTTCTCCTTTTTTTTATTTAGTGCACTTTGTTCATGCTGCAGAATTGTGGCGCAATAACCCATTTTTTTCTGTCTGGTCAGACAGTGCAGTTGCTACACAAAACTGGCGCAGACACTTTATAAATACATGTGCAAGCAGTTTGTACGCTCTTTTCAGTGAAGTCAGACAGAATGGTGCCTGCTGAACCTTATAAAATATCATTAATAGAGCATAGAAATAAGAAATAGAAATCACAAAATTTGGACTGGTAATATGGGAAATGCATGAAGAAAAATGAACGCATTGCAAGGTTTGATAGGTAGAGCACAATAAATAACAATGTATATACTTAATATCGGAATCACAATATATTTATAGCCAGTGCCTGATAATCCCTCATTAAACTGCAATTTTATTTGATTCTAAAAGAGGTGATATGGGAATATAAATAAATAGGGGGGGGGGGGTGCAATAACAATAAACCTTTTATACTCCAGCGTCTATAGGCTCCTGCCCTTTACTACCGGCCTCTTTTTTTTTTTTACGAAACTGGCAGTGTCGTCCTGACAACAGCCATACACCTGCTACAGCAGGAGTTTCAGGCAGTAGCAGGCGTGTGGCTGTGATTGGGACAGCACAAGTGGGTGGAGCCAGGGGTGAACGAGAACCCGGGGAGGGCTGAGTATAAGAGCTTTTTTTTTTTTTGCAGCTGTATACAATATTTTTGTTTATTCTCGGAGCAACCTTTTAAATTGCCTATACGTACAGGGGCAGATTTCCCAATAACAACATCCTGCACAACTATGTATGGACCAGAGGAACAGTGGTGGGATGCAAGTTGGCAGAACTGGGGAACCATCGAAGAGCAAAATGAAAACCTACATCCTCCCTGTCTACCCCTTGGTGTGAAGCAGAACTACCCGGCAGCACACTTTCTCTTGGTCTAGTTTCTTCCCCAAAGGGCAGATTTTGCTCTTAGGGGCCTCAATAACACTGAATCTGCCCCTGTGTATGTATCTGTTGGAAACATTTTTGACTAATGTTAATTTTGTGTACAAATACTGTTTATTTATAGACCTAGAGAGGACATCATGCTGATGTGAAAACTCATTGCTGTCTTGCTCTTTCAATGAGATCCCCCAAATGTGATTGTCCCTTTATATTAAGACAGCACCACTCTGAACACCCAGATCCTATACAAGAGGAATAGTACAAAGTAGACGCCTAATAAAAATGTTGTCTCTAAATTTTGATTTCATGAAGAATGATATAATAGTGGGAGTTAAAATGTCCTTAAAGGGGTTGTCCCATTTCAGCAAATTACTGTAATTGCTTGTATTAAAAAAAAGTTGAACAACTTTCCAATATATTTTCTGCATCAATTCCTCATGATTTTCTAGATCTCTGCTTGCTGTCATTCTATAGAAAGCTTCTGCATCTACTTCCAGTGGACAGAAATCTGACCATGGTCACACAGGTGCACGGCTCGTTATATCACAGAGAGTAATCAGAGCTGTGCGATATAACGAGCCGCGCACCTGTGTGACCATGGTCAGATTTCTGTCCACTGAAAGAAGACACAGACGCTTTCTATAGAATGACAGCAAGCAGAGATCTAGAAAACCATGATGAATTGATACAGAAAGTATATTAGAAAGTTGTATAACTTTTTAGAATGCAAACAATAACTGAAATGGGACAAGCCCTTTAACATTTAGCTTATATTGTAAGCTTGAAGTGACAGAGGAATTAGCTACTTGTGCTACTGGCACAGGCACTAATTCTCTGTAGCTAAGCTCTTATATTATGGTCGGAGTTGGCTTTTTCTGAATGTGATTTGTGCCCGGTGTAAACAAGATCCTTCTCAGAATGCAGATCACAAGTGCAAGTTCTGGCCAGACATTGAGGCTGCGAGGAAAACTGGTGGCCAACTCTACAGTCTGTACAACCTGAATGCAACTCTAAGCAGCAACTAATGATTTATACTGTATTTATACAAAAATGTCTAATTCTTTGGGGTACAGAGATATAAAATAGATCTTTATGTGCTGGATATGTTTCTGGTTTTGTACAACCATTTCATTTTCTGCATGGATAAGTCTATCAGAACGAACTTATGGAATCAGAATATAGAGCAGACAGATAGGGAGGGATTTAAAAGGTGACATCCTTAATATGATACAAATGCATGGTTTTATGTACTTTGGGTTTTATGTCTCAATCGGTGCATCTCTCCCAGTCTATAAAAGTTAGGCCCCTTTCACACCTGCGTTTTTCACGCGTGTTTTCTGCGCATGCTTTTGACGCGCAGAACTTGCATTGCACTCTGACCCATTTTAACCAATGGGTCTTTTCAGACTTGCATTTTTTTTCACGCACACACGCGCATTTTTTTTAACGTGCGTTTAAATCTCGACATGCTCTACTTTTGCAAGTCACGCGCGTGAAAAACGCACCATACAAGTCTATGGAGATGCATCAAAAACGCATCGCACTCTGAGACACTTGCAAGTGCAATGCAAGTGCAATGCGTTTTTCACGCATGAAAAGATAGAGCTCAGTCCTGAGTCCATTTCACGCGCATTTTCTGCGCATGAAAAACGCATTGAAATTGCATTGAAAAAGCGTGTGAAAAACTGAGACGCTGAACAAACTCTGACTGAAAACTGATTGCAGTCTGATGCTAAATGTGCGTTTTTCACTGACCAAACCCTGATCGCACCCTGATCAAACTCTGACGTGAAATGCCTTACTCTTCTCTGGCAAAAAGTGACTTGTCTCACCTCATTTGCATATGACTAGGGAATCAGTTTTTTTTATTATAGGTAAACTAATGAGTTTAAACACAAAAGAGGGAATTCTAGAAATGCTATTTCATACCCTACCTGAGGGGGCTAGTAGTTTAATGACGGTGTCCCTTTAAGTTTTATGTTGTGTACTTGAATCGTATGCACAACATAATCGCTTATCTATTTGTATCTAATCCTTATGACCTCCATAACTCCTATAGGAGCAAGGGAATATCAGCAGTGGCAGTGGAGGTGTTAACGTAAGAGCAACTCTTGAGATGAGATGTCATCTAACATGAGATAATGTAATCTTTCTCCATATCTCTGTATAACCATCTCCTAATAGAATCCACACGGTTACTTTAGCAATGATTTCTGTAGTACAGGATTTCTAAGAAATACTAATACGCCTGAGAAGACATAATCTAATAGGAGGCAATCATCTTGTTACTTGATCAATCTTTAAAAAGGGTGAAGGGACTCACAGCCAGCTCAGACATGACCGCAAGCAATGAGACAGACACATATAGTATAATGTACAAGTAGATGAAAGACACCAGAACTGATATTTCAGAATGATAGGAAGCCTCGGGCAGAAACAGAACATTTTACAAGATGGAAACCGATTATCACATGGCCCCAGGACACAACAAGGAAAACATTGAATTTATGCCATCACATAATGAGCTTCTGCCTAATGACTATGACCTTCTGCCGTCACGCAGTGACCAATAAATTATACACCAAAACAAGCCACAATACCTTGTCCTTTTTCCCCCAAGGGTTTCATGCAAAAATGTACAATTTTTACTTTAGAACATCACAATACCATAGTTACCATTAACCTACTTGTCACTACTAATCCTACATTAATGGTGCGGATACTTTCACGTCACCATTCCTTTTTTTTGGTCTGGTCTAGATGTCATCGAGTATTTGTAGCTATTGTGAGGTGTAATGGCTACAATATTCTGAACTGTGCTAAAAAAATATCACAATCATAAAACCAGCGCTAAATTATTAGTAGGGAACAGAGCCACCTAGGGAAGAAAGAAGATCTCTGTAAGGCTGGATTCACACAGCCGTTGCCCGCCGTGCCATAACACGGCAGCGCGCGGGGAGAGGAGGAGGAGGTGAGCGCTGCCAGACGGATAATGAAAAACGAGGCCTGCTAAACAGAAGCAATATATACCTACATGCAAACAATAATTTAATCACAAGCAAAGTGAAAAGTGGTAGTGCAACACGCAGTGAAAATAATTATTGTAAAAATAGAGAAAATAATTATTATTATAGGGTAATTTCAATACTTCAGTGAGGAGACCGTGAACCATAGATTGCTGAATACCACGCAAACCTATAAGTCAGCAAAAAAGAGTGCGCCAAAAAACATAACATAAAAGGAGAAAAGACAAGAACATGCACCAAATAGATGATAATAAATATGTACCAAAAATGGCTAAGTTGTCATTATCTATGGCGTACCATGTCAAACCAAAATGGTGACATTGCACCCTCTAGTACCCAACACGTATATGCATTACCAACAGGTTCAAATAAATAGGTATAAACAGGGCCGATTCTAGCCTTTTTGCTGAGACGAAACTTGAAAATGCTCCCATACAACCCCCTGAATTTTTCCCCCATACAACCCCAATGTAATGTGTCCCACAGCCTCCCAGTAATTTCCCCCACAGCTACCCCCGTAATGACCCTGTGTAATTTCCCCCATATAGCCCCCCAGTAAGGAATGTGCCCGCACACAGACCCCCAGTAAGGAATGTCCCCCACACAGCCCCCTCAGTAATGTGTCCACACAGCCCCCCAGTAAGTAATGTGCTCCACAGATCGTGATGAGAGAGGGGAGGATGATCTAGCGATCCCCCTACTCTATATACTGCCTCAGCCCCTCAAAAACAAAACCTTATACTCACCATTTGTGCTCCCACGCAGCTCTCTCATCTTCCCCAGCAAGCAGCCACTCTGTGAAGGGACACATGTCGGCACGTGGTGACGTCATCACGCTGACCTGTGTCGTGCAGAGCAGTGCGCACAGGAGCGATGTGCTGCACTGCTCTGCCTATAAATTATATTGGCGCCTTAAAGGCGGCGATGTAATTTATTTTACAGGTGGCACGGACCTGCCAGCCATTGGCAAGTCCATGCTACCAGCATCAAAATGCCGCTCTTAAATGGGGTCCGCCATGTGCCGCCTGAGGCGGGGACATCAACTCGCCTCATGGCAAAAGCGGCCCTGGGTATAAATATTATAAACACATGTTGTCCAAATTAGGTTATACATTGTACATGGCCACAACTATACTGCAGGCAGTTCCTGAGATAACGTATACCTTACAATCACGTGTACTGTACACACCACACAATAATTGCGCACATCGAAAAAAGTGCACGTATGCTAAAATGAGTGTACCAAATAGCCCCCCTACTCATCTAGTATGCCTCAAGCCAGAATGAATAGTGTAACTTATACAAATTAGACCACCATATATAACAAAAGATCCCATTTACATAAAAACCAAGTTGCGAGTGCAGATACTGTCCTACAAAAAGGACACAAATTACAATTTCTCGTTCAGGCCAAGAGGTGTGACAGTCTGAAGTTTAACAATCCACTTTGTTTCGATTTGTTCTAATTTCCTGAACGTGTTGCCACTAGAGATGAGCGAACATACTCGTCCGAGCTTGATGCTCGTTCGAGCATTAGCGTACTCGAAACTGCTCGTTGCTCGGACGAATACTTTGCCCGCTCGAGAAAATGGCATCTCCCACCGTTTTGCTTTTTGGCGGCCAGAAACAGAGTCAATCACAAGCCAGGAGACTCTGCACTCCACCCAGCATGACGTGGTGCCCTTACACGTCGATAGCAGTGGTTGGCTGGCCAGATCAGGTGACCCTGGAATAGACTAGCCCCTGCCCGCGCTGCTCGGATCATTCTGTGTCTGGATGCCGCTAGGGAGAGAGCTGCTGCTGGTCAGGGAAAGCGTTAGGCAGGAGTGATAATACAAGAACCCAACAGCCCTTCTTAGGGCTACAATAACGTTATACATTTTTTTTTATTATTTGCTTGTGGCTGGGCTTGCTGGCACTAGTAGTGCAGCTAGTACCATATTGTGAGGAATTTGCTGGGAGACCTGCGACCGTTGTGTTTAGCTCTTAGTGACACGCATATCCACCTCAAACACCGAAGTGGGACAATTTATTAGGGGTT
Organism: Engystomops pustulosus; assembly: GCF_040894005.1. Classification (NCBI taxonomy): domain Eukaryota; kingdom Metazoa; phylum Chordata; class Amphibia; order Anura; family Leptodactylidae; genus Engystomops; species Engystomops pustulosus. The sequence continues at coordinate 21,744,157 of NC_092421.1, read as the reverse complement.
TGATTAGAATTAGGCAGAGTCTGCTGATTTTTTTTTTTTTTTTACCTTTATTTCATTTTATAGCTCAAACTCATCTTGCAAAGCAGTGTGCTTTCAGTGTAGGCTACAAAATAGCCATAGGAGAACCCCAACGGCTTACTTAGGCCTACAATAGCGTTATATTTTCCTTTTTTTTGTTTGCTTGTGGCTGGGCTTGCTGGCATTAGTAGTGCAGCTAGTACCATATTGTGAGGAATTTGCTGGGAGACCTGAGACCGTTGTGTTTAGCTCTTAGTGACACGCATATCCACCTCAAACACCGAAGTGGGACAATTTATTAGGGGTTTGAGTAGAATTAGGCAGAGTCTGCTGATTTATTTTTTTTTTACGTTTATTTATCTTATAACTCAAAGTCATCTGGCACAGCACAAAATCCAGTTGTGTGCTGTCAGTGTAGGTTAGAAACTAGCCATAGCAATAGGATAGCATCGTTTTGTTAAAAAAAAAAACACAAAAAACACAACAAAAAAAAAATTTGAAGCTTACACTTTAATTTTGAAAATGTTTAACACGAGGGCTAGGGGTAGAGGACGAGGGCGTGGACGTGGGCGTCCAACTACTGCAGGGGTCAGAGGCCATGGTCCTGGGCGGGGTGAGACACCACCTGCTGATGAGGGAGCAGGGGAACGCCGCAGAGCTACACTCCCTAGGTTCATCATGTCTCAAGTTACTGGGACTCGTGGTAGAGCACTGCTGAGGCCAGAACAGTGCAAAGAGGTGATGTCGTGGATTGCGGACAATACTTCTAGCCATTTGTCCACCAGTCAGTCTTCCACGCAGTCCACCCATGTCACCGAAATCAGCACTCCTCCAGCTCCTCCACCTCAGCCTCCTTCCCCCCAGTCTGCCCCCTCCCAGCAAAATTTGGCATTTGAACCGGCATACTCTGAGGAACTGTTTTCTGGACCCTTCCCACAGTCACAAACCACTTGTCCGGTTGCTGCTGAGCAATTTTCCGATGCCCAGGTTTTCCACCAGTCGCAGTCTGTGGGTGATGATGACATTATTGACGTAGTGGAAGAAGTGTGTAAAGAGGTGTCGGACGATGAGGAGACACGGTTGTCAGACAGTGGTGAAGTTGTTGTCAGGGCAGGAAGTCCGAGGGGGGAGCAGACTGAGGGATCGGAGGATGATGAGGTGACAGACCCAAGCTGGGTTGATAGGCCGGGTGAACACAGTGCTTCTGAGACGGAGGCGAGTCCTATAGCAGAACAGGTTGGAAGAGGCAGTGGTGGGGCCAGACGGAGAGGCAGGGCCAGAGCTGGTGCATCAGCGCCAAATGTTGCCCGTAGTCAAGCTCCCGTGGCGAGGGCTAGATTTTCAGAAGTCTGGAGGTTCTTTAAAGAAACACCGGATGACCGACGGACTGTGGTGTGCAACCTTTGCCAAACCAGGATCAGCAGGGGTTCCACCACTACTAGCTTAACTACCACCAGTATGCGCAGGCATATGAATGCTAAACACCCCACTCAATGGCACCAAGCCCGTTCACCTCCGGCCGGGCACACCACTGCTCCTTCCCCTGTGTCATCTGCTAGTCAGCCCCCTGCCCAGGACCACGGCCCAAACACCTCCCATGCGAAAACCCCATCTTCGCCTCCACGATCCTCAACAGCATCCACCAGCGTTCAGCTCTCCATACCCCAGATGCTGGAGCGCAAAAGGAAGTATAGCGCAACCCACCCACACGCCCGAGCCCTCAACGTCCACATCTCCAAGTTGCTTAGCCTGGAGATGCTGCCCTATAGGCTGGTAGAGACCGAGGCCTTACGAAACCTCATGGCGGCGGCCGCCCCTCGGTATTCGGTCCCCAGCCGCCACTACTTTTCCCGATGTGCCGTCCCAGCCCTGCACAAGCACGTGTCAGAGAACATCATCCGTGCCCTGACCAACGCCGTTTCTGACAAGGTCCACCTGACCACGGACACGTGGACGAGTGCTGCCGGGCAGGGCCACTATATTTCGCTGACGGCACATTGGGTTAACTTGGTGGAGGGTGGGACCGAGTCTGACCCTAGGGCTGGTCATATACTGCCGACGCCGAGGTTTGCGGGGCCTACTTCGGTCCAGGTCTCAAAGGCCTACTATGCCTCCTCCTCCTCCCACCCCTCCTCCACCTCCTCCTCCTCCGAATTACCATCCGTGGGTATGGCGCCATCAGTCGGTAGCTCTAGGCACAGCAGCAGTGCCGTCGCTAAGCGACAGCAGGCGGTGCTCAAACTGCTGAGCCTAGGCGATAAAAGGCACACCGCCCAAGAGCTATTACAGGGCATCACGGCGCAGACTGATCTGTGCCTGGCACCGCTGAACCTGAAGCCAGGCATAGTTGTGTGTGACAACGGCCGTAACCTGGTGGCGGCTCTGCAACTCGGCAGACTGACACATGTGCCATGCCTGGCCCATGTGTTAAATCTGATAGTTCAGCGTTTCCTCAAGACATACCCCAATCTGTCTGATTTGCTCACGAAGGTGCGCCGCATCTGTGCGCATTTCAGGAAGTCCAGCACAGATGCTGCCACTCTCAGGGCAGCGCAGCGCCGCCTCCAACTGCCCGCTCACCGACTGTTGTGCGACGTGCCCACGAGGTGGAATTCAACATTAACCATGTTATCCAGAGTTTACCAGCAGCGCAGAGCGATTGTAGACTGCCAGATGTCAACTTCCACCAGAACTGGTAGTCAGGTCAGTCAGCTTCCTCAAGTCTACAATGAGGAGTGGACGTGGATGTCTGATATCTGTCAGGTGCTGAGTAACTTTGAGGAGTCAACACGGATGGTCAGTGGCGATGCCGCCATCATCAGCCTCACCATCCCGCTGCTTGGCCTGTTGAAAAACTCTCTGGTCAGCATGAAGTCGGAAGCTTTGCGCTCGTCACAAGAGACGGGGGAAGAAGATTCCCTTGTTGATAGCCAAAGCACCCTTAGGTCTGTTTCTCAGCGCATATCGGAGGAGGTGGAGGAGGATGAGGAGGAAGAGGAGGAGAATGTTGGCGAGACAGAAGAGGGGACCATTGTTCAGTCCTTCACTGTTCAGCGTTTATGGGCAGAAGAAGAGGAGTTGGAGGAGGAGGAAATGGGCAGTCAGGCCAGTGAGGGGAGTGAATTCTTGCGCGTTGGGACTCTGGCACATATGGCAGATTTCATGCTAGGCTGCCTATCCCGTGACCCTCGCGTTCAAAGAATTTATTCCAGCACCGATTACTGGGTATTCACTCTCCTGGACCCACGGTACAAGCAAAATTTCTCTGGATTTTCATTCTCCACCAGGTGAAAGAAGCTCAACCTGAATAATGTATGCACTCCTCCTCCTCATTGTCCTCCTTCTCCTCCTCTTTGTACACTAAAGCAGAGGAAACTGGCTATTTTTTGCCAGGGCCAACTGGCTCTAGCTATAGTACTCTATGTATTTAATTTTTCTGGAGGGCCACCTACCCAGTCCTCTGTTTTAAGCAATTTTTGGGAGTGCCACATACAGGCACTCAATCTATGTAATTTTTCTGGAGGACCACCTACCTGCTCCACTGGTTTGAAAACTTTTTTGGACTGCCACATACAGGCACTATCCAAATTAAATTGTCTCCATAGCAGCCTCCACATGTCGTCTTTTTAGCTGGCTCCACACGTTGTCTCCATTGCTACCTCCACACGTCATCGACCTTAGCTGCCTCCAAAAGTCGTCCATATAGCTGCCTCCTTATCAAACGAACTGTGTCAGGCAGAATTTTGGGTTGTTTTCATGGCTTCCACATCAAACTTGTTAACTTTGTCGCCACGCTGCTGTGTAATCCACAAAATAAACGAGCTGTGTCAGGCAGAATTTTCAGGTGTTTCACCAGATACATAGTGGAACTCGGCCCATCTGTCGCCGCCATGCTGGATGCCCCATACTGTCGCTCTTAATCATGGAACCATTTCCGTAAAAACAATTAAAAATAGAACCACTATGCTATTTCATTATTCCTAGGTGAAATATTCAAACGACCCGGCCTGCTTTGAAAATTATAATTTTTTCAAAGTAAACGCTTCTGGCCCCCAGGCCCATTTTGGTTGGGGAGGAGCCGAGAGACAGGGGCTTGGACAGGCGAAAGCTCGCCTGGCAGCGGACCGCCAGCTCCATCCCAAGATTAGGCAGCCTCAGATGCATTCATGCATGCTGTCCCTGCTGTTTCCTGTCCATTTTGCCTCCACGATCCTCCACAGCGTCCACCAATGTCTCATTTCAACTCTCTATACCCCAGACGCTGGAGCACGAGAGGATATGCAGCACATCATCCCCTTATCAAACGAGCTGTGTCAGGCAGAATTTTCAGGTGTTTCACCAGATACATAGTGGAACTCGGCCCATCTGTCGCCGCCATGCTGGAGACCTGAAGTTGCAATCATAGCAGCGCAATATGAATGCCCCATACTGTCGCTCTTAATCATGGAAGTCGTCTCCATGGCTGCCTCCACATGTCGTCCCCTTATCAAAAGAGCTGTGTCAGGCTCATTTTTCGGGTGTTTCACCAGATACGTTATGGAACTTGGTCACTATGTCGCCACCATGCTGTGTTATCGACTAAATATACCGTCAACCTTTTGTTCACAGAGGAAATAATTTCAGCACTTCTTGCTCACCTCCTTTGGTTCCTCTCTGCCACCCATTGGTTTGAAGCCTGAGTCCATTTTGGGTATGTCGCCATGCCACTCTCTAGCCTGCCGCTGCCGCCGCTACCTCTGCATAGTCCCCTATAGTGTCAGGGTCAATTATTGGATGTTTTAGATGCTATCTAGCCTCATTCGGTCACTCTGTCATGGCCATGCTGTTGCCCATAATTTTGGCATAATGGTGCTTTTAAGCAGCCTCAGAGGCATCCATGCATGCTGCCCCTGCTGTTTCCTGTCCATTTCCGTGGTGTTTCCATCCTTTTCTGAGGTTCCCAGGTGTTTGGCCAAGCTTCCCTGTGCAGAGCCTTGATCCCCTTGAAAAATGCTCGAGTCTCCCATTGACTTCAATGGGGCTCGTTATTCGAGACGAGCACTCGAGCATGGGGAAAAGTTTGTCTCGAATAACGGGTACCCGAGCATTTTAGTGCTCGCTCATCTCTAGTTGCCACCTCGTGATCCCAGAAGTATTTTTATCAATACCACAAACACGAACATCTTGTGTTTTGCGCAAACCGCTGTGTTTTGCGCTTAGTGACGCACATATCCATTGCAAAGACCGAAGTGGGAAAATTTATTAGGGGTTGGATTTCAATTAGGCACAGTCTGCCATTTCCTTTTTTATTTTACGTTTATTTTGTTTAATAACTCAGCGTCATCTCATCTGGCATAGTAGTGTGCTTTCATACTTGGCTAGAAAATAGCCATAGGAGAATCCAAACGGCTTACTTACGCCTACAGTAGCGTTATATATATTTGATTTCTGGTTGATCTGCTGGTGGCTGTACTTGCTGCAGTGCATCTACTAGCAAATTGTGAGCAATTTGTAGTGAGACTTGCGACCGCTGTGTTTTGCGCTTAGTGACGCACATATCCATTGCAAAGACCGAAGTGGGAAAATTTATTAGGGGTTGGATTTCAATTAGGCACAGTCTGCCATTTCCTTTTTTATTTTACGTTTAATTTGTTTAATAACTCAGCGTCATCTCATCTGGCATAGTAGTGTGCTTTCATACTTGGCTAGAAAATAGCCATAGGAGAATCCAAACGGCTTACTTACGCCTACAGTAGCGTTATATATATTTGATTTCTGGTTGATCTGCTGGTGGCTGTACTTGCTGCAGTGCATCTACTAGCAAATTGTGAGCAATTTGTAGTGAGACTTGCGACCGCTGTGTTTTGCGCTTAGTGACGCACATATCCATTGCAAAGACCGAAGTGGGAAAATTTATTAGGGGTTGGATTTCAATTAGGCACAGTCTGCCATTTCCTTTTTTATTTTACGTTTATTTTGTTTAATAACTCAGCGTCATCTCATCTGGCATAGTAGTGTGCTTTCATACTTGGCTAGAAAATAGCCATAGCAATAGGATAGCATCGTTTGGTTTTAAAAACTAAAAAACACAAAAAAACACAAAAAAAAGTTAAAAAAAAATTAAAGTTATAACTCTCATTTTAAAAATGTTTAACCCGAGGGCTAGGGGTAGAGGACGAGGGCGGGGACGTGGGCGTCCAACTACTGCAGGGGTCAGAGGCCGTGGTCCTGGCCGGGGTGAGACACCACCTGCTTATGAGGGAGCAGGGGAACGCCGCAGAGCTACACTCCCTAGGTTCATGTCTGAAGTTACTGGGACTCGTGGTAGAGCACTGTTGAGGCCAGAACAGTGCGAACAGGTGATGTCATGGATTGCCGACAATGCTTCGAGCAATTTGTCCACCAGTCAGTCTTCCACGCAGTCCACCCATGTCACCGAAATCGGCACTCCTCCAGCTCCTGCACCTCAGCCTCCTCCCCCCCAGTCTGCCCCCTCCCAGGAAAATTTGCCATTTGAACCGGCATACTCTGAGGAACTGTTTTCTGGACCCTTCCCACACTCACAAACCACTTGTCCGGTTGCTGCTGAGCAATTTTCCGATGCCCAGGTTTTCCACCAGTCGCAGTCTGTGGGTGATGAAGCAGGGCCAGAGCTGGTGCATCAGCGCCAAATGTGTCAACTAGTGAAGCTCCCGTGGCGAGGGCTAGATTTTCCGAAGTCTGGAGGTTCTTTAAGGAAACACCGGATGACCGACGGACTGTGGTGTGCAACATTTGCCAAACCAGGATCAGCAGGGGTTCCACCACTACTAGCTTAACTACCACCAGTATGCGCAGGCATATGAATGCTAAACACCCCACTCAGTGGCAACAAGCCCGTTCACCTCCGGCCGTGCACACCACTGCTCCTTCCCCTGTGTCAGCTGATAGTCAGCCCCCTGCCCAGGACCCTGCCACAAAAACCCCATCGTCACCTCCACGATCCTCCACAGCATCCACCAGCGTTCAGCTCTCCATAACCCAGACGCTGGAGCGGAAACGCAAATATAGTGCAACCCACCCGCACGCCCAAGCCCTTAATGTCCACATCTCCAGATTGCTTAGCCTGGAGATGCTGCCCTATAGGCTAGTACAGACCGAGGCCTTTCGCAACCTCATGGCGGCGGCCGCCCCTCGGTATTCGGTCCCCAGCCGCCACTACTTTTCCCGATGTGCCGTCCCAGCCCTGAACCACTGCCGACGCCGAGGATTGCGGGGCCTACCTCGGTCCAGGTGTTTCAGGCCTACTATGCCTCCTCCTCCTCCCACCCCTCCTCCACCTCCTCCTCCGAACTACCATCCGTGGGCATGGCGCCATCAGTCGGTAGCTCTAGGCACAGCAGCAGTGCCGTCGCTAAGCGACAGCAGGCGGTGCTCAAACTGCTGAGCCTAGGCGATAAAAGGCACACCGCCCAAGAACTATTACAGGGCATCACGGCGCAGACTGATCTGTGGCTGGCACCGCTGAACCTGAAGCCAGGCATGGTTGTGTGTGACAACGGCCGTAACCTGGTGGCGGCTCTGCAACTCGGCAGACTGACACATGTGCCATGCCTGGCCCATGTGTTAAATCTGATAGTTCAGCGTTTCCTCAAGACATACCCCAATCTGTCTGATTTGCTCACGAAGGTGCGCCGCATCTGTGCGCATTTCAGGAAGTCCAGCACAGATGCTGCCACTCTCAGGGCAGCGCAGCGCCGCCTCCAACTGCCCGCTCACCGACTGTTGTGCGACGTGCCCACGAGGTGGAATTCAACACTGACCATGTTATCCAGAGTTTACCAGCAGCGCCGAGCGATTGTAGACTGCCAGATGTCAACTTCCACCAGAACTGGTAGTCAGGTCAGTCAGCTTCCTCAAGTCTACAATGAGGAGTGGACGTGGATGTCTGATATCTGTCAGGTGCTGAGTAACTTTGAGGAGTCAACACAGATGGTCAGTGGCGATGCCGCCATCATCAGCCTCACCATCCCGCTGCTTGGCCTGTTGAAAAACTCTCTGATCAGCATGAAGTCGGAAGCTTTGCGCTCGTCACAAGAGACGGGGGAAGAAGATTCCCTTGTTGATAGCCAAAGCACCCTTAGGTCTGTTTCTCAGCGCATATCGGAGGAGGTGGAGGTGGAGGAGGATGAGGAGGAAGAGGAGGAGAATGTTGGCGAGACACAAGAGGGGACCATTGTTGAGTCCTTCACTGTTCAGCGTGTATGGGCAGAAGAAGAGGAGTTGGAGGAGGAGGAAATGGACAGTTAGGCCAGTGAGGGGAGTGAATTCTTACGCGTTGGTACTCTGGCGCATATGGCAGATTTCATGCTAGGCTGCCTATCCCGTGACCCTCGCGTTCAAAGAATTTATTCCAGCACCGATTACTGGGTGTTCACTCTTCTGGACCCACGGTACAAGCAAAATCTTTCCACTCTCATCCCTGGAGAGGAAAGGAGTGTGAGAATGCATGAATACCAGCAGGCCCTGGTTCACAAGCTGAAACAGTATTTCCCTTCTGACAGCGCTAGCGGCAGAGTGCGTAGTTCTGCGGGACAAGTAGCGAGGGAGAGTAGGCGAGCAGGCAGCTTGTCCAGCACTGGCAAGGGTACGCTTTACAAGGCTTTTGCCAGCTTTATGTCACCCCAGCAAGACACTGTCACCTGTCCCCAGTCTCGGCAGAGTAGGGCTGATCTTTACAGAAAGATGGTGAGGGAGTACGTAGCTGACCATACCATCGTCCTAAATGATCACACAGCTCCCTACAACTACTGGGTTTCAAAGCTGGACATGTGGCACGAACTGGCGCTGTACGCCTTGGAGGTTCTTGCCTGCCCTGCCGCTAGCGTCTTGTCCGAGCGGGTTTTCAGTGCAGCTGGTGGCATCATCACCGATAAGCGTACACGCCTGTCGACTGACAGCGCTGACAGGCTGACGCTTATTAAGATGAATAAAGCCTGGAGTTCTCATAATTTCCAATCTCCACCAGGTGAAGGAAGCTCAACCTGAATAATTTATCCACTCCTCCTCCTCCTCATTTTCCTCCTTCTCCTCCTCTTTGTACAGTAAAGCAGAGGAAACTGGCTATTTTTTGACAGGGCCCACTGGCTCTAGCTATAGTACTTTATGCATTTAATTTTTCTGGAGGGCCACCTACCCGGTCCTCTGTTTTAAACCATTTTTGGGAGTGCCACATACAGGCACTCAATCTATTCAATTTTTCTGGAGGGCCACCTACCTGCTCCTCTGGTTTGAAAACTTTTTTGGACTGCCACATACAGGCACTCAATCTATTCCATTTTACTGGAGGGCCACCTACCTGCTCCTCTGGTTTGAAAAGTTTTTTGGACTGCCACATACAGGCACTCAATCTATTCAATTTTTCTGGAGGGCCACCTACCCGCTCCTCTGGTTTGAAAACTTTTTTGGACTGCCGTCTGCCACATACAGGCACTCAATCTATTCCATTTTACTGGAGGGCCACCTACCTGCTCCTCTGGTTTGAAAACTTTTTTGGACTGCCACATACAGGCACTATCCAAATTAAATTGTCTCCATAGCAGCCTCCACACGTTGTCTCCATTGCTACCTCCAAAAGTCGTCCATATAGCTGCCTCCATACATTGTCCCCTTATCAAACGAGGTGTGTCAGGCAGAAATTTGGGTTGTTTTCATGGATTCCACATCAAAGTTGTTAACTTTGTCGCCACCCTGCTGTGTTATCCACAAAATATACTGGCAAACTTTTATCATTTACCAATATTATTTCAGCGCTTCTTGCGCATCTGTTTACATTCCCCTCACCCGCCATATCCTAAACTTATAAGAACGCTACTACACTTAACTTGGTGCAGGCTGGGACCGAGTCTGACCCTGGGGCTGGTCATATACTGCCGACGCAGAGAATTGCGGGGCCTACCTCGGTCCAGGTCTCAAAGGTCTAGTATACCTCCTCCTCCTCCCACCCCTCCTCCACCTCCTCCTTCTCCGAATTACCATCCGTGGCCATGGCGCCATCGGTCGGTAGCTCTAGGCACAGCAGCAGTGCCGTCGCTAAGCGACAGCAGGCGGTGCTCAAACTGCTGAGCCTAGGCGATAAAAGGCACACCGCCCAAGAGCTATTACAGGGCATTCCACATCAAACTTGTTAACTTTGTCGCCACCCTGCTGTGTAATCCACAAAATATACTTGCAAACTTTTATCATTTACCGATATTATTTCAGCGCTTCTTGCGCATCTGTTTACATTCCCCTCACCCGCCATATCCTAAACTTATAAGAACGCTACTACACTTGATCTTATACAAAAGGTTCTTAGAAGTGCTGTTTGGGGAGTAGCCTAGAGACAGGGGCTTGGATTGGCGAAAGCTCACCTGGCAGCGGAGCGCCAGCTCCATGCGCATCATGCGCTTCTTGCGCATCTGTTTACATTCCCCTCATCCGCCATATCCCAAACTTATAAGAACGCTACTACACTTGATCTTATACAAAAGGTTCTTAGAAGTGCTGTTTGGGGAGTAGCCTAGAGACAGGGGCTTGGATTGGCGAAAGCTCGCCTGGCAGCGGAGCGCCAGCTCCATGCCAAGATCCAACTAACATAGTTTTAACTGCAGCACCTTTAATCTACTACTAGTTCACTGCCTCCATACATGGTCCCCTTATCAAACGAGCTGTGTCAGGCAGAATTTTGGGTTGTTTTCATGGCTTCCATGTTAACTTTGTCGCCACCCTGCTGTGTAATCCACAAAATATACTGGCAAACTTTTATCATGTACCGATATTATTTGAGCGCTTCTTGCTCACCTCCTTTGGTTCCTCTCTGCCACCCATTGGTTTGAAGCCTGAGTCCATTTAGAGTATGTCGCCATGCCACTCTCTAGCCTGCCGCTGCTGCCGCTGCCTCTGCATGCCGTCCCCTATAGTGTCAGGGTCAATTATTGCATGTTTTAGATGCTATCTAGCTTCATTCTGTCACTCTGTCATGGCCATGCTGTTGCCCATAATTTTGGCATAATGGTGCGATTAAGCAGCCTCAGAGGCATCCATGCATGCTGCCCCTGCTGTTTCCTGTCCATTTCCGTGGTGTTTCCATCCTTTTCTGAGGTTCCCAGGTGTTTGGCCAAGCTTCCCTGTGCAGAGCCTTGGTCCCCTTGAAAAATGCTCGAGTCTCCCATTGACTTCAATGGGGCTCGTTATTCGAGACGAGCACTCGAGCATCGGGAAAAGTTCGTCTCGAATAACGAGTACCCGAGCATTTTAGTGCTCGCTCATCTCTAAACAACATATTTCAGGGACAATGCCACTTTCATGTGGCGCATTATTGTCCCTCATATTCATGTTAGCGGATGCTTTCATGCAGAAGACTGCATAGTTGAAGTGACACATTATGGATTGTTAGTCCTGACTTGTGTGGGATTCACGTAGAACAGGAGCACGAGAATAGACTTCCACCCAATTAAGGACTGGCGCACAAGTTCAAAGGTCCCTCGCTGCCTGGCATAATGCCTGTCCTCATTTAACTTTCATGCTGAAAGAGAAAGTGTCCCTCACATTCCAATCTTTCATCTACGACATGAAAGTAACAGGACAAGAAGGAAACATACAAACAAGAGTCCAGGGAAATAGTGGAACAAAATGCCGTCCTTTCACTTGTATTTTTATTTGATATAATATTCCTTTTGGTAGAAATTCAATAAGCAACTCAACTCTAGAGCAAGCCCCAAAAACTGTATATGTTGCACCCCTCACAACCTTTTCTGCAAATGGAGGGTCATATGATCTTATCTGTCCATGAACAATCCCCAGTTAGAGATCACATGACCCTCCATCTGCGGTCATTTTCTGGTTAGGAATGTCTGGCTGATGCGTTAAAAGACATGGGGCTTCACTTTACATATGAAGAAAGCAGAGCAGAACCTTTAATAGATGTGTGTTGATAAATTACCCAATATCCTGCGCCCCCCCCCCCCCCATACACACACACACACACATGACCAAAAAAATGTGGTAAAGTGGCCAATCCTTCGAAGTACATTTCTAATCTCAATAAATATTTGGCACTGTATTGCCCGAGCATGGTGATGTAGAGGATTATTAAATTTGTCTGTTAATATTATAAATAAAGCTTACCGTATTTTACGGACTATAAAACGCCCCTTACAATAGGATGCACCACAGATTTAGGCTTCCAAAAAAGGAAAAATATACTTTACACCAATTAAAATATCCCTGTTGATCGCATAGCATAAACAGATCTGCTACATCCATACATTTACACACACAGCCTGCTTCATCCATACAATTACACACACAGCTCTGCTTCATCCATACAATTACACACACAGCTCACCTTCATCCATACAATTACACACACAGCTCACCTTCATCCATACACTTACACACACAGCTCTTCTTTATCCATGCACTTACACACACCTCCCTGCTACATCCATATATTTACACACACAGCCCTGCATCATCCATACAGTTACACACACAGCTCTGCTTTATCCATAGTTACACACACAGCTGTTCTTTATCCAGTTACACACACAGCTCTGCTTCATCCATACATTTACACACACAGATCTGCTTCTTCCATACATTTACACAGATCAGCTATAGACATGTAAGGAACACTCTGGGAACTACTCTACATATGAATACACACACAGCTCTGCTATACACATATAAGGAACACACTGGGAACTACTCTACACACATAGAACCCTTTCCCCTCTTCTTCTTACACTGTCCCAGTGCAGCATGTCCCCGTTCTCGGCATCATGTGGTGATGTAAGAAGCATGTGATCAGTCACATGATTCTTACATCACGGCAGGTCCTGTATGCAGAGGGAAAGAGCAGTGAGGAGGCATGGGAGATCGGATGAAGCGCTATGTCAGGGCATCACCCAATCTACATTACAGCTGACAGGAGGGTCTGGCAGTGCTGGATCCTCCTGACCTTCAGTCTATAAGACGCAGGAACTTTTTAGCAAGATTTTTTCTTGCTAAAAAGTGCATCTTATAGTCCAAAAGATATGGTATATATTTATGACGCCTTCGTTAAAAATGAGAAAAATTAAATCCATTACTGTCAATTCAAAATAATCAATTAAAAGTTTACCTGATTTATAGTAAATATAGAGACACACTATGACCATAGCAGAAATACTCTACATTTATCTTCTCCTAAATCCATGTAATTATCTTTTCATTTAGACCATTCCTTTAAGTGACATCCATCTGCCTGCTATGTGCTGGACGCTGGGTGGTCACACCATGAATTCTTTTGGCTGGTGGGCCCCATAACTTTGATCAATAAGTTCTTTTGTTGTTTGAACAATGTCTATAACAGGCGTTTGATTCTCTAAGGGCAAGAAAAGAGCTTGTACTTTGGAGAAAGTTCTGTATGAAGGGGGAAGGGAAGGATCTGAATGCTGGGGCTGGATGCCACGGTTTCTTTGTAACAGCCTAAATATGTAACTTCTTTTCTTGAAATGCCCGCACAAGAGGCTTCTCATGGCAACCATGGCATGAACTTGATTGGGAATGACACATACATTGAGTTCCTCCTATGGATATCTCAGAACAAATGGAGGTAGCGTAAGGCTTTTATATGTGCACTATGGATTACATTGCTTCTCATATTCTCTATATTCAAGCTATATATGTATCAAAGTAGACACAATGAGGAATAATGTAAATTCTTTTTATAATGTCAACAGTTTAACCCAGGAAGAGGTACGGCGCCGCCTCGCAACCACTAAGATAGATAAATCACCTGGGCCAGATGGCATACACCCCCGGGTTCTGCATGAATTATGTACGGTGATAGACAGACCGTTATTTTTAATATTTGAAGATTCACTGAGGACTGGTTATGTTCCACAGGAATGGCGCATAGCAAATGTGGTACCAATATACAAAAAAGGATCAAATAGCGATCCTGGAAACTACAGACCCGTAAGTCTAACTGCTGTGGTGGGGAAAATATTTGAGGGGTTTATTAGAGATGCTATCCTGGAGTATCTCACTGTGCACAACCTTATAACCCAGCGTCAGCATGGGTTTATGAGAGATCGGTCCTGTCAGACTAATCTGATTGGTTTCTACGAGGAGGTAAGTTCAAGACTGGATCTGGGGGACGCTGTGGATGTTGTATATCTGGACTTTTCAAAGGCATTTGACACCGTGCCACATAAAAGGTTGGTATATAAAATGAGACTGCTGGGAGTAGGAGAAAATCTGTGTATCTGGGTAAGTAATTGGCTTAGTGATAGAAAACAGAGGGTGGTCATTAATGGCACATTCTCAGATTGGGTTGATGTTACCAGTGGAGTGCCACAGGGGTCAGTATTGGGGCCACTTCTTTTTAATATTTTTATTAATGACCTTGTAGTGGGTTTACACAGTCAAGTTTCAATATTTGCAGATGATACTAAGCTGTGTAAAGTAATAAATACTGAGGTCGATAGTTTAGCATTACAGAGGGATTTGTGGAAGCTTGAGGGATGGGCAGAGAAATGGTTGATGAGGTTTAATGTAGATAAATGTAAAGTTATGCACTTGGGCCATGGAAACAAAAAGTATAATTATGTTCTAAACGGTCAATTACTTAGTAAAACTGAAGCTGAAAAGGACTTGGGCGTATTGGTGGATGGTAAACTTAATTTTAGTGACCAGAGCCAGGCGGCTGCTGCTAAAGCAAATAAAATAATGGGATGTATCAAGAGAGGAATAGATTCTCATGATAAAGACATAGTTCTGCCCTTATACAAATCCCTGGTCAGACCACACATGGAATATTGTGTACAGTTTTGGGCACCAGTATATAAAAAGGATATAGTAGAGCTGGAACGGGTGCAGAGGAGAGCAACCAGGATTATTAGGGGAATGGGGGGACTAGAATACAATGACAGATTACAAAATTTGGGATTATTCAGTTTAGAAAAAAGACGACTGAGGGGAGACCTCATTACAATGTACAAATACCTGAACGGACAGTACAAGGATCTCTCCAAAGATCTTTTTATACCTAGGCCTGTGACCAGAACAAGGGGGCATCCTCTACGCCTAGAGGAGAGGCGATTCTACCATCACCATAGACAAAGGTTCTTTACTGTAAGAGCAGTGAGACTATGGAACTCTCTGCCGCAGGAGGTTGTTATGGCGGACTCTATGTACATGTTCAAGAGAGGCCTGGATGACTTTCTGGAGAGAAAAAATATCACAGGTTATGTGGATAAAACATTTATTTAATTCTTGAAGGTTGGACTTGATGGACTTGCGTCTCCTTCCAGCCTTATATACTATGATACTATGAAAGTATAAATACTGAAAAGTTTTGACTCATGCCTGTTCTTAAAGGAAATCCACCATTCCCGGTCGTCCTACGGCAGTACTGAATGGGTTAAGTCTCACAAACTCCTATTGGACAGAAGATAACAATTAATTAGCAATAGAGATTGGCAGGCTGACTCCCTATAAAACACCCCCGAGACAAAACACTCCCGAGACAACACACATGTTTTTTTCTTCTTTGGAAGTGGATAACATGAAGTTGTTAGTTGAGATTGGCTCCTTGTCCCACGGTTTGGTTAAAGTCAACCATGAACACTTACTCATAGAACTAGTCACTATGACTGAGTTAATCTTCTTATATTTATTCATGGCCTCCTTCCTTCTAAAATCAACTTTTAAAATTATGCAAATGAGCCAGAAGGATTCTGAACCTCTTACCAGAGTCCCTCCATGCTTTGGCTTCACAAGCTGTTACACTTCAGCAGAGAAAGTTTCATCACACAGTGGGGAAGTGCTCCTTGCACACTGTAACAGCCTGTGAATCTGCAGCATGGAAGGGGCATTTGTAAAATTAAGATTTTAGAAGCAAGGAGGCCATGGATAATTAATATAAGAAGATTACCACAATCGTAGTCTCCCTGTGATGGTAGATTTCGTTTAAGTAATCACAATTCCTGAATTTTTTTCCAGAAATTGTGCATTTGCCATATGAACATATGAATCATTTGTCCATCAATTTTTCTGTTTCATGATGTCCACATAACTTAAAGGGGTTGTCCGAGAGTTATGAAAATAAACTAAAAGTGGCCAGAGGGGGCTGCTTAAAAACATAAAGATCTACTTACCTTCTGGTGCCCTCCGGTGGACTCCGCTTCCGGCTGGACCCGACATCCTTCTGGCCCCCATACACAATGATGTGAATAGGGACGGATAGGCGTGGCCGGCCACAGCCGGCCGGAAGCTGAGTCCAGCGCTGCTCCGGCGGCCATGTTTGCTTACATGGCACCCGGACCAGAGCGACAGCAGCACGGGACACCTGAGGGCACCGGAAGGTAAGTAGAGCTTTAATTTTTTAATTTAAGCAGCCCCCTCCGGCCACCTTTAGTTTATTTTCATAACTCTCGGACAACCCCTTTAAGTTATGTGGACATCATGAAACAGAAAAATTGATGGACAAATGATTTCTGCACAAGGTTAGGCGATATGTATGAGTGCCAGCTCAGGAAATTGTAGATTGTGTAGCAGCACGGATTCACCCCCTTTTGGATTGGGAAAGGATATAGTAATAGAAGGATTTATGAATAGAGATGAGCGAACACTAAAATGCTCGGGTACTCGTTATTCGAGACGAACTTTTCCCGATGCTCGAGTGCTCGTCTCGAATAACGAACCCCATTGAAGTCAATGGGAGACTCGAGCATTTTTCAAGGGGACCAAGGCTCTGCACAGGGAAGCTTGGCCAAACACCTGGGAACCTCAGAAAAGGATGGAAACACCACGGAAATGGACAGGAAACAGCAGGGGCAGCATGCATGGATGCCTCTGAGGCTGCCTAATCGCACCATTATGCCAAAATTATGGGCAACAGCATGGCCATGACAGAGTGACAGAATGAAGCTAGATAGCATCTAAAACATCCAATAATTGACCCTGACACTATAGGGGACGGCATGCAGAGGCAGCGGCAGCAGCGGCAGGCTAGAGAGTGGCATGGCGACATACCCTAAATGGACTCAGGCTTCAAACCAATGGGTGGCAGAGAGGAACCAAAGGAGGTGAGCAAGAAGCGCTCAAATAATATCGCTACATGATAAAAGTTTGCCAGTATATTTTGTGGATTACACAGCAGGGTGGCGACAAAGTTAACATGGAAGCCATGAAAACAATCCCAAATTCTGCCTGACACAGCTCGTTTGATAAGGGGACCATGTATGCTTACAGTTCATGCCAGTCGCTGCACTTGCTGCCAGTCTCCTTTCGAATAGTTTAAAATAATAATAACCCTCATCCATAAAGCTCTGTATAATGCTGCACCCCCCTACCTCTCCTCTCTTATCTCAGTCTATCGCCCAACCCGTGCTCTTAGATCCGCCAGTGATCTTAGATTAACCTCTACCCTAGTGCGGACCTCCCACTCGCGTCTCCAAGACTTCTCTAGGGCTGCACCAATTCTATGGAATGCTCTGCCCCGGACTATCAGACTAATACCTAACCTCCAAAGTTTCAAACGTGCTCTTAAAACCCATTTCTTTAGGCAAGCCTATAACACTCATTAACTGCATGAAGTTTTAACTCTTCTACTAACCCGTCCTGTGTCGTCCTCCCATCTGTTATCCAGCAACCAACAGGCACCAGACTTCTCTGCAGTCCCATTCACCCTGGACCTGGTATATAAGATGACGGCTGAGTGTTTCAAGCGACAGCAATTCCATTTATTATATTTTTTTCTATTCCCTAAGAAGAATGGCTTGACCATTAAATATTCTTTTACCTCGTGTTACCCCATCATCTTCATAAACCGTAAGCTCTGGCGAGCAGGGACCTCACTCCTGTTGTTCCATACAAATGTTGTGCTCTGTTACATTACATTTGTATTTGTTTCCTATGATTTGTAAAGCGCTGCAGAATATGATGACGCTATATAAATAAAGATTATTATTATTATGGAGGCAGTGAACTAGTAGTAGATTAAAGGTGCTGCAACTATGTTAGTTGGATCTTGTGATGGAGCTGGCGCTCTGCAGCCAGGCGAGCTTTCGCCAATCCAAGCCCCTGTTTCTAGGCTACTCCCCAAACAGCACTTCTAAGAACCTTTTGTATAAGATCAAGTGTAGTAGCGTTCTTATAAGTTTAGGATATGCCGGGTGAGGGGAATGTAAACAGATGCGCAAGAAGCGCATGATGCGCATGGAGCTGGCGCTCCGCTGCCAGGCGAGCTTTCGCCAATCCAAGCCCCTGTCTCTAGGCTACTCCCCAAACAGCACTTCTAAGAACCTTTTGTATAAGATCAAGTGTAGTAGCGTTCTTATAAGTTTAGGATATGCCGGGTGAGGGGAATGTAAACAGATGCGCAAGAAGCGCATGATGCGCATGGAGCTGGCGCTCCGCTGCCAGGCGAGCTTTCGCCAATCCAAGCCCCTGTCTCTAGGCTACTCCCCAAACAGCACTTCTAAGAACCTTTTGTATAAGATCAAGTGTAGTAGCGTTCTTATAAGTTTAGGATATGCCGGGTGAGGGGAATGTAAACAGATGCGCAAGAAGCGCTGAAATAATATCCCTAAATGGTAAAAGTTTGCCAGTATATTTTGTGGATAACACAGCAGGGTGGCGACAAAGTTAACAACTTTGATGTGGAATCCATGAAAACAACCCAAATTTCTGCCTGACACACCTCGTTTGATAAAGGGACGATGTATGGAGGCAGCTATATGGACGACTTTTGGAGGTAGCAATGGAGACAACGTGTGGAGGCTGCTATGGAGACAATTTAATTTGGATAGTGCCTGTATGTGGCAGTCCCAAACATTTTTCAAACCAGAGGAGCAGGTAGGTGGCCCTCCAGTAAAATGGAATAGATTGAGTGCCTGTATGTGGCAGTCCCAAAAATGTTTCAAACCAGAGGAGCAGGTAGGTGGCCCTCCAGTAAAATGGAATAGATTGAGTGCCTGTATGTGGCAGTCCCAAAAATGTTTCAAACCAGAGGAGCAGGTAGGTGGCCCTCCAGTAAAATGGAATAGATTGAGTGCCTGTATGTGGCAGTCCCAAAAATTCTTCAAACCAGAGGAGCAGGTAGGTGGCCCTCCAGTAAAATGGAATAGATTGAGTGCCTGTATGTGGCAGTCCCAAAAATTCTTCAAACCAGAGGAGCAGGTAGGTGGCCCTGCAGTAAAATGGAATAGATTGAGTGCCTGTATGTGGCAGTCCCAAAAATGTTTCAAACCAGAGGAGCAGGTAGGTGGCCCTCCAGTAAAATGGAATAGATTGAGTGCCTGTATGTGGCAGTCCCAAAAATTCTTCAAACCAGAGGAGCAGGTAGGTGGCCCTGCAGTAAAATGGAATAGATTGAGTGCCTGTATGTGGCAGTCCCAAAAATTGTTCAAACCAGAGGAGCAGGTAGGTGGCCCTGCAGTAAAATGGAATAGATTGAGTGCCTGTATGTGGCAGTCCCAAAAATGTTTCAAACCAGAGGAGCAGGTAGGTGGCCCTCCAGTAAAATGGAATAGATTGAGTGCCTGTATGTGGCAGTCCCAAAAATTTTTTAAAACAGAGGACCGGGTAGGTGGCCCTCCAGAAAAATGGAATAGATTGAGTGCCTGTATGTGGCACTCACAAAAATTGTTTCAAACAGAGGACCGGGTAGGTGGCCCTCCAGAAAAATTAAATGCATGAAGTACTATAGCAAGAGCCAGTGGGCCCTGTCAAAAAATAGCCATTTTCCTCTGCTTTACTGTACAAAGAGGAGGAGAAGGAGGAAAATGAGGAGGAGGAGGAGGAGTGGATCAATTATTCAGGTTGAGCTTCCTTCACCTGGTGGAGATTGGAAATTCTGAGAAATCCAGCCTTTATTCATTTTAATAAGCGTCAGCCTGTCAGCGCTGTCAGTCGACAGGCGTGTACGCTTATCGGTGATGATGCCACCAGCTGCACTGAAAACCCGCTCGGACAAGACGCTAGCGGCAGGGCAGGCAAGAACCTCCAAGGCGTACAGCGCCAGTTCGTGCCACATGTCCAGCTTTGAAACCCAGTAGTTGTAGGGAGCTGTGTGATCATTTAGGACGATGGTATGGTCAGCTACGTACTCCCTCACCATCTTTCTGTAAAGATCAGCCCTACTCTGCCGAGACTGGGGACAGGTGACAGTGTCTTGCTGGGGTGACATAAAGCTGGCAAAAGCCTTGTAAAGCGTACCCTTGCCAGTGCTGGACAAGCTGCCTGCTCGCCTACTCTCCCTCGCTACTTGTCCCGCAGAACTACGCACTATGCCGCTAGCGCTGTCAGAAGGGAAATACTGTTTCAGCTTGTGCACCAGGGCCTGCTGGTATTCATGCATTCTCACACTCCTTTCCTCTGCAGGGATGAGAGTGGAAAGATTTTGCTTGTACCGTGGGTCCAGGAGAGTGAACACCCAGTAATCGGTGCTGGAATAAATTCTTTGAACGCGAGGGTCACGGGATAGGCAGCCTAGCATGAAATCTGCCATATGCGCCAGAGTACCAACGCGTAAGAATTCACTCCCCTCACTGGCCTGACTGTCCATTTCCTCCTCCTCCAACTCCTCCAACTCCTCTTCTTCTGCCCATACACGCTGAACAGTGAAGGACTCAACAATGGTCCCCTCTTGTGTCTCGCCAACATTCTCCTCCTCTTCCTCCTCATCCTCCTCCACCTCCACCTCCTCCGATATGCGCTGAGAAACAGACCTCAGGGTGCTTTGGCTATCAACAAGGGAATATTCTTCCCCCGTCTCTTGTGACGAGCGCAAAGCTTCCGACTTCATGCTGACCAGAGAGTTTTTCAACAGGCCAAGCAGCGGGATGGTGAGGCTGATGATGGCGGCATCGCCACTGACCATCTGTGTTGACTCCTCAAAGTTACTCAGCACCTGACAGATATCAGACATCCACGTCCACTCCTCATTGTAGACTTGAGGAAGCTGACTGACCTGACTACCAGTTCTGGTGGAAGTTGACATCTGGCAGTCTACAATCGCTCTGCGCTGCTGGTAAACTCTGGATAACATGGTCAGTGTTGAATTCCACCTCGTGGGCACGTCGCACAACAGTCGGTGAGCGGGCAGTTGGAGGCGGCGCTGCGCTGCCCTGAGAGTGGCAGCATCTGGGCTGGACTTCCTGAAATGCGCACAGATGCGGCACACCTTCGTGAGCAAATCAGACAGATTGGGGTATGTCTTGAGGAAACGCTGCACTATCAGATTTAACACATGGGCCAGGCATGGCACATGTGTCAGTCTGCCGAGTTGCAGAGCCGCCACCAGGTTACGGCCGTTGTCACACACAACCATTCCCGGCTTGAGGTTCAGCGGTGCCAGCCACAGATCAGTCTGCGCCGTGATGCCCTGTAATAGCTCTTGGGCGGTGTGCCTTTTGTCGCCTAGGCTCAGCAGTTTGAGCACCGCCTGCTGTCGCTTAGCGACGGCACTGCTGCTGTGCCTAGAGCTACCGACTGATGGCGCCGTGCCCACGGATGGTAGTTCGGAGGAGGAGGTGGAGGAGGGGTGGGAGGAGGAGGAGGCATAGTAGGCCTGAAACACCTGGACCGAGGTAGGCCCCGCAATCCTCGGCGTCGGCAGTATATGAGCAGCCCCAGGGTCAGACTCGGTCCCAGCCTCCACCAAGTTAACCCAATGTGCCGTCAGCGATACATAGTGGCCCTGCCCGGCAGCACTCGTCCACGTGTCCGTGGTCAGGTGGACCTTGTCAGAAACGGCGTTGGTCAGGGCACGGATGATGTTGTCTGACACGTGCTGGTGCAGGGCTGGGACGGCACATCGGGAAAAGTAGTGGCGGCTGGGGACCGAATACCGAGGGGCGGCCGCCGCCATGAGGTTGCGAAAGGCCTTGGTCTCTACTAGCCTATAGGGCAGCATCTCCAGGCTAAGCAATCTGGAGATGTGCACATTAAGGGCTTGGGCGTGCGGGTGGGTTGCACTATATTTGCGTTTCCGCTCCAGCGTCTGGGGTATGGAGTGCTGAACGCTGGTGGATGCTGTGGAGGATCGTGGAGGCGACGATGGGGTTTTTGTGGCAGGGTCCTGGGCAGGGGGCTGACTATCAGCTGACACAGGGGAAGGAGCAGTGGTGTGCACGGCCGGAGGTGAACGGGCTTGTTGCCACTGAGTGGGGTGTTTAGCATTCATATGCCTGCGCATACTGGTGGTAGTTAAGCTAGTAGTGGTGGAACCCCTGCTGAGCCTGGTTTGGCAAATGTTGCACACCACAGTCCGTCGGTCATCCGGTGTTTCCTTAAAGAACCTCCAGACTTCTGAAGATCTAGCCCTCGCCGCAAGAGCCCTCGCCACGGGAGCTTCACTAGTTGACACATTTGGCGCTGATGCACCAGCTCTGGCCCTGCCTCTCCTTCTGGCCCCACCACTGCCTCTTCCAACCTGTTCTGGTCGAGGACTCTCCTCCGTCTCAGAAGCACTGTGTTCACCCGGCCTCTCAACCCAGCTTGGGTCTGTCACCTCATCATCCTCCGATCCCTCAGTCTGCTCCCCCCTCGGACTTCCTGCCCTGACAACAACTTCCCCACTGTCTGACAACAGTGTCTCCTCATCGTCGGACACCTCTTTACACACTTCCACTACATCAAGAAGGTCATCATCACCCACAGACTGTGACTGGTGGAAAACCTGGGCATCGGAAAATTGCTCAGCAGCAACCGGACAAGTGGTTTGTGACTGTGGGAAGGGTCCAGAAAACAGTTCCTCAGAGTATGCCGGTTCAAATGGCAAATTTTCCTGGGAGGGGGCAGACTGGGGGGGAGGAGGCTGAGGTGCAGGAGCTGGAGGAGTGGGGATTTCGGTGACATGGGTGGACTGCGTGGAAGACTGACTGGTGGTGGACAAATTGCTCGAAGCATTGTCAGCAATCCACGACATCACCTGTTCGCACTGTTCTGGCCTCAACAGTGCTCTACCACGAGTCCCAGTAACTTCAGACATGAACCTAGGGAGTGTAGCTCTGCGGCGTTCCCCTGCTCCCTCATCAGCAGGTGGTGTCTCACCCCGCCCAGGACCACGGCCTCTGACCCCTGCAGTAGTTGGACGCCCACGTCCCCGCCCTCGTCCTCTACCCCTAGCCCTCGGGTTAAACATTTTTAAAATGAGAGTTATAACTTTTTTTTTTTTTTTACTTCTTTTTGTTTTTTTTTGTGTTTTTTTGTGTTTTTTTTTTTTTTTTGTGTTTTTTGTTTTTTTTTGAGTTTTTAAAACCAAACAATCCTATCCTATTGCTATGGCTATTTTCTAGCCAAGTATCAAAGGAAACACACTACTATGCCAGATGAGATGACACTGAGTTATTGCCTAATAGAAATCCAACCCCTACTGAATTTTGCCACTACGGCCTTTGCTATGGATATGTGCGCCACTAAGCGCAGAACACAGCGGTCGCAAGTCTCACTACAAATTGCTCAGAATTGGCAAGTACATGCACTGCAGAAACTACAGCCACCAGCAGATCAACCAGAAATCAAATATATAGAACGCTACTGTAGGCTTCAAGAAGCTGTTTGTATTCTCCTATGGCTATTTTCTAGCCAAGTATCAAAGGAAGCACACTACTATGCCAGATGAGATGACACTGAGTTATTGCCTAATAGAAATCCAACCCCTACTGAATTTTCCCACTTCGGTCTTTGCTATGGATATGTGTGCCACTAAGAGCTAAACACAACGGTAGCAAGTCCCCCTGCTAATTCCTCACAAAATGGTAATAGATGCAAATTAAAATAAAAAAAGTAGAACGTTATTGTAGCCCTAAGAAGGGCTGTTGGGTTCTTTGAGAATCACTCCTGCCTAACAGTAAGCTAATAGAACACCCTAACGCTTTCCCTGACCAGCAGCAGCTCTCTCCCTAGCGGCATCCAGAGACAGAATGATCCGAGCAGCGCGGCCAGCGGCTAGTCTATCCCAGGGTCACCTGATCTGGCCAGCCAACCACTGCTATCGACGTGTAAGGGTACCACGTCATGCTGGGTGGAGTGCAGAGTCTCCTGGATTGTGATTGGCTCTGTTTCTGGCCGCCAAAAAGCAAAACGGCGGGAGCTGCCATTTTCTCGAGCGGGCGAAGTATTCGTCCGAGTAACGAGCAGTTTCGAGTACCCTAATGCTCGACCGAGCATCAAGCTCGGACGAGCATGTTCGCTCATCTCTATTTATGAACTTTTAATGGATATGGGGATGGTCTAAGTATATAGTGAAATTCTCATGTTTGCCAGAAGGAAAAAGTGACTTTCGTCTAGTCTATATTTCTAATAAGGTTGGATTGAATCCTATATGGTTTGACTCATAGAGGAGCCGCCAATTGTAGCCTAGGGTTCCACTAATTTTATGGAAATTAGTGAAGTTGTTTTGAAGCACTAAAGACCAATACAGGTCTGGGCAGAATTTCTATGGGTAATTCCACAGAATGTAAACTTATGAGAGACATGTGTCCCATCTAGAAAACAAGGTTAGCTGACCCACCTAAACGATACGATAAAACTTTATATAATCCCCAAAAGAAAATAACTGGGTTATAGCGGTCCAACAGCATAAAATCTATCACACAATTCAACATGAACCTCAAATTGTGTCTTGTGTCTTTATCATTATATTGTTACATAATTATATATACAGGTGGTCCCCTACTTAAGAACACTCGACTTACATACGACCCATAGTTACAAACTGACCACTGGATATTGGTAATTTATTGTACTTTAGTCCTAGGCTACAATAATCAGCTATAACAGTTATCACAGGTGTCTGTAATGAAGCTTTGGTGTTAATCCTGGTTCTTATGACAACCCAACATTTTTAAAATCCAATTTTCACAGAAACCAAAAAGGTTCTGGCTGGGATTACAATGATAAAATATACAGTTCTGACTTACATACAAACTCAACTTAAGAACAAACCTACAGACCCTATCTTGTATGTAACCCGGGGACTGCCTGTACACCGGTTCAGATATTTTCTCCTACAGTCTATAACTAATATGTACATAACATATATGTAACCTCCAATACCCTATAGCAGGAAGGATATTGCCTTAAGCTCCACAAACCACTTTCATTCTTGTAATTCAATATCCTGAAATCATGTTTAAAAAGTCTCCTTAAACCCGAAATACGATATGTGTGATGTTCATTTCCCAGCCTCTTTCATTCAGCGTTATTAACCGTAAAAGACCGTGGGAAATGTTATTTTATTGTCAGGCATTCTGATGGTTAATAATGCATGTGCCTTCTGGGATAAGGACATGGGGGCCGACCTGAGTCTGTATAACTCAACCCACCCCCTAGTTCCATGAATAGACAAAATGGTCTGATTAGTATGGTGTGATTTTACTCATCAATGACCACCCCCCCGGTGAGGAAACTCCACCTCTCACAACACAAGGGACCTTGAGCCGAGAACGCAAACAGATTTCCCGTGTCTCTATAGTCGTCAGAGATCACATACCAGAAAACACAAGAATACTGTTCACTGGCAGCAATGTTTCCTTCCAAAATGTTACCGTTCAAGTGAATAAGCTGATTATTTGGACCAAAGTAGACAAAAAAGTGGAAATATGATTGTCGCTTTCCTGTGCCTGCAATCAGTAATGGATAATATGTGCGGCCTCCCCAAAGGCAGAAAAAGAGATCTGCTTAGCATATTCATGAAATGGAAATGGTGCTGCTTGCTTGACCTTAATAATACACTGAACCTCATATAAAAGTTTCCATATTTTAACCCCCTCGGAACCATGATGGGAATAGACCACCTATCTAATAATATCTAATAATAATAAATTATAGGGGTTTTTAGTTTTTTCCTGTTTTAATTGTTTGCCTAATGATAACTGGTCACTGTCTATTACCGACTAGTGACTTCACACTAGAGATGAGCAAAGCATCCATGGCCTGAGACCCTGAAGCTTTGTCAAACTTTTAGAAAGATCTGAATCTATTTGGTCAGAATTATCCCAGAAATTGATTGAGATTGTTTCTAGTGCTCTAACACACTGTCACAGTTTGGAGGGGCGAACTGTCAGAGAGTCTCTATAGAAAGTGTCTGTGGACCTTCTGGACCACCTCAGGGGTTGGTATCAGAGCCGCGGTGGCAGCCAAGGTAACTGATGCAGGAAACAGTCCGAACCTGGAATCAGTTCCTGATAGCAGGAACACAGGGATATACTGGTAACATTGGTAATAGTGCTGTAGTGTCTGCTAGGCAGAAACGGACCACAGGAACGGACCACAGGGCACACAAGGAAGGCAGGACCTCAGGAAGGCAGGACTAGGAACAGTAGGACCCCGGGACGACCACTGGGATGCAGGACCGCCACTGAAATACAGGACCGCCACTGGAATACAGGACCGCCACTGGAATACAGGACCGCCACTGGAATACAGGACCACCGCAGGATTACTGGATTTGCCACAGGAATACTGGACCGCCACAGGAATACAGGACCGCCACAGGAATACAGGACCGCCACAGGAATACAGGACCGCCACAGGAATACAGGACCGCCACATGAATACAGGAAACACAGGAACACGGAGGAACACTGGAGTACAACACACAGAGGAATCCTGGAAACGCTGGAACTAAAAGGAATACTTGGAAACACAGGAGGGCTTTCACTTCAGGGATAATGACTTGAAGATCCGGCAGGGGATGCTGGGAGCCGCCAGATTATATAGCAAAGCCGGAAATGCCAGCGCCAATCAGAAGTATGCTGATATGGTATGCTTTAAATCCAGAAGAGGCGGCGCGCCTGCCCTAGTGAAAGGGGACGTGCGTGGCCTAGTCAGGCAGAAGGAGCATGGCCTCGACGGGACCGGAGCAGAGCCAGGGGCATTGAGAGGTTAGTACGGGCTGGGAGGACACAGGAAAGGGCATGTGTGTGCCTGCGATCCGAGGATCGCGGGTACGGCCATGACAGTACACCCCCCCCCCCCCCTTTAGGGCCCCTCTTCTCTTCTTCTTCAGCCTCGTCTTCCTCTTTTTACGCCATCTTGGTGATGTGACACCTGAGGAGGAAAGCAGGAATTGTCATACTTGGAGGCTCTGTAATGACACCAAGGAAGGTCACTCCCAAGACCCCAAGGTGCTGGTGTCTCCCGGATGAGGAAGGACAAGCTCTCTTAGCTTTCACAGACTCCCCTGCAAGTAAAACAGCTGGAGGCTGGAGTGGCTCTTGGAAAGTCGGAACAGCACTTGGAAGCTGCATTGGCTGGAATGGCTCTTGAGAAGCCGCAGGCTGGAATGGATCTTGAGAAGCCGCAGGCTGGAATTGCTCTTGGGAAGCCGCAGGCTGGAATGGCTCTTGGGAAGCCGCAGGCTGGAATGGCTCTTGGGAAGCCGCAGGCTGGAATGGCTCTTGGGAAGCAGCAGGCTGGAATGGATCCTGGGAGAGCTGCAGGCTGGAGTGGCTCTGGTAGAGCTGCAGGCTGGAGTGGCTCTGGGAGAGCCGCAGGCTGGAGTGGCTTACCGGGGCCAAGCAGGGCAGGCGTGGAAGCTGGACTTGAGGTTGCTCGAACACGGACAGGATTTCTGCCAAGAACATGGTAAAGGTAGCCATAACCAGGACACCACTACTCCAGAGAGGAGTAGCCCAGGCCAGGGCCTCCCAGAAGGCAAACAGAAGACAAACGCCACCTTAAAGCGTTCAGTGGTGAACTGAAACAACATCAGTTCAATGAGCACTGGGAAAAAAAGCTTCTGCACAATTTGGGGTTGCCATCAAATTTGTCAGGCATGAAAAATTTGGGTCTAGACTCTTCTGCCAGAAAACATGAAGGGGTGATTGGAGCAGCAGCAGGAGGAGTCGCAGGAGGCTGCTGCTGGTAGTCAATCATCCGTTGCGAAGTGGCAGCAAGTTTGTCTAGAAGTACACCTTGGGCAGCAATCACTTGAGACTGCTGGGCGATTATGCTGGGCAAATCAGCCAGTAGCTGATGTGGATCCTTAGCACAGTCCATGGCTTTAGCAGAATTCATGACCTTGGCGGAGTCCATGGCCGAATCTTACTGTCACATTTCAGAGGGGTGAACTGACAGAGAGTTTCTCTAGAGAGACCCTCTGGACCACCAAGGGGGTTGGTATCAAAGCCGCGGTGGTAGCCAAGGTAACTTATGCAGGAAACAGTCTAAGCCTGGAATGATAGCAGGAACACAGGGAAATACTGGTAATGTTGGTACGGGCTGAAGACACTGCTAGGCAGGAACGGACCACAGGAACGGACCACAGGGCACACAAGGAAGGCACCAATCAGAAGGACGCTGCAGAAGAGCTGGCGCGCGTGCCCTAGTCAGGCTGCACGAACGTGGCCTCGATGGGACCAGAGCAGAGCCTGGAGAGGTGAGTATGTGGCGGGGGGACACCGCGCCACAGGAAAGGACACGTGAAAGTTTTCCTGCTATCTGTACAGAGGATAGCGGGTATGACTGTGACACACACAAATGTTGCATTTAAATGGATAACACCAGTGATATGCAGCAACCCCCACCCCACCCCCCTGCATGGAAAGGGCTCAGCCGATGTTTTATCTGCATAGCCCCTTCTCGACGCAATGTAGCAATCCCACTAATCCCACTTTCCTAAGCTCTGGGGATGAATGACAGTATTAGCTATTTTAAAAGATCTGTACCAAGTCTATGAACCAGTGAATACATTTGCTCATTTCTACTTCACATACATCTGTCTTGTGGCATATGTGTATACCAATTTATGGAATGGAGTTGAGCTGCAATAGTAAACACAGCCAATGTACAAAGTAAGGTATAGCACTTGGTATGACCGCTGCGGTCTCTTCAACATCTGAGAGCTTTACAAAAGTACCTTTATTACTGCAATCAAATCTTGTTTTTAGATGAAATGGTGCGGCAAATAGTGAGGCAAATAGTGCGGGGAATTGCACTAAGTGTCACTTGCACAAATTGGGCAATTATCTGGTGCCCCCTGCACTGCTCTGGAAGTGTGCACCATCTTTTATCGGTGCACCTTTAACATACAGCGGGCAACATAATTCTGTCGAGTCGCTGTATTAAATGTGTCCCAATCTCAGACTAAGGCTATATTCACACTGCCGTTGCCTGCCCGTACCGTACCGTAGCGGGCAACGGCAGTGTACGGGGAGAGGAGGAGGAGGTGAGCGCAGCTCACCCCCGCCCCTCTCCATAGCAACCTATGGCGCACGGCGCCGTATTATGGGAAAAGATAGGACAGGTCCTATCTTTTTCCCGGGTACGGAACGGTATCGCTTCCGTAGGGTGCCGTGCGCCCATAGAAGTGTATGAGGGACGTATATCGGCCGTATATACGTCCCCCATAGGTTAGTGTGAATGTAGCCTAAGAGCGAACACTCCCCTTTAGTGCATATTTTTCTGTCTTGTCGGACACAAAACTGGTGCATACATGTACAAGATCCAAAGACCTTTTTTTTGCCCCACTGAAAATGGAGTTTCAAATTTTTTTGCTGTAATTGGACCAAGGATTATCATTAAAGGACACCTATTAACAAGCAAGGATGACCTAGCACAGCCTAGTCAAATCACACCACTGCCGACACACCATAAGTATGAATATACAAACCAAGAGCAAAAACCGGTGTGTCACACGGCAAAGTACAAGAAATAAACAATCTTTATTGGATTACCACATATGAAAAACAAGACAAACCCACAATTAAAATCAATTAAAACGTACAAAGTACATACAGAACTGCCACGTTGGTTACACAGGTAAGTATACACCAACCACCCCCCTCACATGTTAAATGTAGTATTCCTGAGGATAACTAGTAAGCACCCGACTGTGTGCTTCCTCAGGAAGTCTCCTAGCAGGAGACGAAACGCGTGGGGAGCCCTCCTTCCCCCCCCCCCCCCACCTCATTCCGAGACCTCACTCAGCAACTTCACCTATTGGAACATTACCAGTTCCATGTGCAGCGTAATGTATTTAGGCCTTATGTAGAATGCAGTTACCTTTGCATACCATGTACTTTAACTTGTCTTACTCTTTGGTCCTCTGATGGGACTAGCTAGCACACAGTCGGGTGCTTACTAGTTATCCTCAGGAATACTACATTTAACATGTGAGGGGGGTGATTGGTGTATACTTACCTGTGTAACCAACGTGGCAGTTCTGTATGTACTTTGTACGTTTTAATTGATTTTAATTGTGGGTTTGTCTTGTTTTTCATATGTGGTAATCCAATAAAGATTGTTTATTTCTTGTACTTTGCCGTGTGACACACCGGTTTTTGCTCTTGGTTTGTACATTAAAGGACACCTGTCATCAGGTCACTAGCTCACAAGGATCCATCTAGATCTTATCTAGTCAATTCATACATTAATCATTGCAAAATCATCTTTTCTTTATTATGTAAATGAGGCTGGTCACATGGTCAGAGGCATTGATGTCACCCCTGTTACCCCTCCTCCCTCTGCTCATGTCTGTGTGTAATGTATAGTAAAGCATTGCTGGTGTCTGTGCTTTATCTGCTGACATGCTGCATCCTCCTAATACACAGAGACACAGACATCAGCTACACAAGTACCTGACATGTTCTGTTATAACATGGCTGCCTGGAGCTGTTGTATCTCTCCTATACACACACAGGCTGCAGGGGGCGCCAGCACCAGGAAGCACATGGAGGAGCCATTACATTATTACACCTCACATCATTATACAGGCTGTCAGTCATGTGTATAGGAGTATCTCTTACACACAGACTGCAGGGGGCACCAGCACCAGGAAGAATATGGAGGAGACATTACACCATTATACCTCACATCATTATACAGGCTGCCAGTCATGTATATAGCAGTATCTCATACACACACAGGCTGCAGGGGGCGCCAGCACCAGGAAGCACATGGAGGAGCCATCACACCATTATACAGGCTGTCAGTTAAGCACTGGGGGTGTGGCTGTGCCTCCCACTCATAAATAAGCTGGACAGCTCGAATATGATAATGACTCATTGGACATCTCACAGGTCATTTGCATATAGCTTTAGGACCTCATTGCTTAGGTTTACAGGCATGTAGAGGCACAATGAAGGGACAGAGACAATGCTTTCTAATGGCAGTTTATGAAAATATATTTTAGGGGGTTATTTTGTCTGACGGGTTCTATTTAAAGCTTCATTACAGACACCTTACAGCTGATCATTGCAGTCTGGGACTATAGTAAAGCATCCAGAAAGCTTCACCAGAGGTAACAGTGGGCGAAGTCCATCTGTAACTAGGGGTCGACTGTAAGGTGGGTAAGTAGGGGAACGCTTGTACTTGTATTAAGCCAGATGCTAATAACAGTGAAAACTAGCTGTGCTGTCATTTTAACGGACTGTATGGACGATCTATTATGAAGTAGAGTATGTCCTAGTCAGAACAGATCGCTATTCACAGATCATTCATGGACTATACTTTATGAGGATTCTGGAAAAACAAAAGCCAATGCAAATGAGCCAAAAATGTTCCAAAAACTGAAGAAAACCACATTTTTTCACAGACAAAATTAATTACGATCTTGTTCATTTAACCATAATCTTCTAATAGCAAATTCCTCTGATGATCCAAACATTGAAAGGAAAACGCAACGCAATGGGGCTCATTTACTAAGGGCTCCGCGGCTGCACTTTCGTGGGGTTTCCCGAATTTTTCAGTTTTGCGCCGAATTTCGCCTAGATTTTGGCGCACACGACCGGATTTTGGCGCAATCGCGCCGGCTTTCACGTGACAGAAATCGGGGGGCGTGGCCTTCGGGCAACCCGACGGATTCGGAAAAACCGCGGAATTTAAAAAACGAAATGTTTCGCAAGATCAAGCACTTACATGCACCAAGAAGAAACAGGTGAACTCCGGCGGACCTCGGCGCAGCAGCGACACCTACTGGATATCGGGCGCACGACCTTAGTGAATCCCGGCAGAACACGAATCCAAGTCGGACAACGCGCCGCAGGATCGCGACTGGACCGGGTAAGTAAATGAGCCCCAATGTATTCTGTTTTGCTTCTCTATCAGTTATGCGGCATACAATTTGGGGAGCCACTTACTACATAGAAAATAATAAGAGCATCTAGGGATAGTTTTATGTAATTGCCATGTCTATTTCTGATATGGTACTAAAAGAAATGGTAATTTAATGGGATATAGATTATTATTGTCGGTATTGTGGTTTGGACTTCTAAAAATTCTTTTTTGATATGATATTTTCCAGTAGCCACAATAGAAGATCTTCTTTTATAATCCGTGAAGAATCACCATTGTGATCACAAAAATGATTAGAAGCTTTTACCTCTATATGACAGCCTCTTGTAGCCAGCACAAAAACACAGCAATTAAGGAAGGTACAGGCTGTACGCGGTGAAAGATGTCATGTCAATCATATGTCCGGAACAAAGAGCTCACGTAACAAACATTAAATGTTCCAATTAACTGCCTTTAATTTTGTCACTAATTTTACGCAAACACGTTGGTCACGTTCCTATAATATCAATGGATTCAGAACAAGAAAATAACGTTTTTAACGCCTATTTGCGTGCATAATGACACACAGAATTTTACTTAGCTCCATGTGCTCGGCTGTGGTGTGCGGTTTGTGGCTCACAAAAATAGTAATAATTCTTATTTATATAGCGCCTACAGATTACGCAGCGCTGCACACAGCATGTCAAATTGGTCCCTGTCCCCACGGGGCTCACAATCTAATCAACCTACCAGTATGTTTTACAGTGTGGAAAGAAACCGGAGGACCTGGAGGAGCCCACTAAATCACGGAGAGAACATACAAACTCTTTGCAGATGTTGGCCTGGGACTAGAACACAGGTCCCCAGCGCTGCAAGGCCGAAGTGCTACCCACTAAGCTACTGTGCTGCCCTAAAATATAGTTTATGTGCCATTATTTTGCCGATCCCTCATATAACATTGTGGCTTGTATGCATATGTATGCATATGGTAGAGGTTGGAGCAGGGTCATACTGGACCCCACCAGTGAAATTGATCCTGGGTCCCACCCTACTGGTACATAGAAATATTCTTGGAACCGAAAAACATCAGGAAATGTATTGGTACTGCTACGCAAGCTGAGAATTGTCTCACAATCTGACTATCCGTGTTTAGACACAGGCATAGGGCCTACTCTGTGATACTTTAGAGTTGTGCACCTGTTTGATATCACATCACCATCAACAGATTTGTATCCACTGGAAGTACTGTGGACTGACAGCAAGCAGAGATCTAGAAAACTCAGGAAAACTGAGGAATTCATAGAGAAAGTATAAAGGAAAAGTGTATAACTTTTTATTACACAAAAAATATCAATTATTTTCTGAAAGTGGACAACCCCTTTAAGTATTAACCAATAAAAATAAGTGACAACATGAAGAGTAGTCCAGACCATTCCCATTTGTGGGTCAGTTTTATTACATTGATGCCAAGTCTGAAAAATGATGGAAAGAAAGGACAGTCAATGATAAGGGATGAGACATGCTGTATATCCTTAAAGGGCACCTACCACCACGATTCTACCTATAAAGGTAGAACGGGTGGTAGGTGGATGAATGGGACGTAAGGATAGCCCTTTTTGGGCTAATCCTAACGTCCCGGCTATCCTTTTGTAAACTTTAATGTCTTTATATGCTAATTTTTTTAAGCGGCTACTGGGGTGTGGAGTAGCCTGACATGAGGCTACTAGTCGCGGCTACTCCACGCCCCAGTAGCCTCGTTCCAGCGCCTAGCAGGTAATCTTCGGCGCACAGCTCCTCGTAGCTGCGTGACCTCGTGCGAATACCCTCAATTTACCTCAAAAACTAAATATATTTTCATAAACTGCCATTAGAGAGCATTGCCTCTATCCCTTCATTGTCCCTCTACATGCCTGTAAACTTAAGCAATAATGTACTAAAGCACACTCCCCCCTGTGCTTGACTGACAGCCTGTATAATGGCTCCTCCATGTGCTTCCTGCTGCTGGCCACCCCTGCAGCCTGTGTGTATGAGATACTACTATACACATGACTGACAGTCTGTATAATGGTGTGAGGTATAAAGGTGTAATGGCTCCTCCATGTGCTTCCTGGTGCTGGCGCCCCCTGCAGCCTGTGTGTATGAGATACTACTATACACATGACTGACAGTCTGTATAATGGTGTGAGGTATAAAGGTGTAATGGCTCCTCCATGTGCTTCCTGCTGCTGGCCACCCCTGCAGCCTGTGTGTATGAGATACTACTATACACATGACTGACAGTCTGTATAATGGTGTGAGGTATAAAGGTGTAATGGCTCCTCCATGTGCTTCCTGGTGCTGGCGCCCCCTGCAGCCTGTGTGTGTATGAGATACTCCTATGCACATGACTGACAGCCTGTATAATGGTGTAATGGCTCCTCTATGTGCTTCCTGGTGCTGGCGCCCCCTGCAGCCTGCGTGTGTATGAGATACTCTTATACACATGTCTGACAGCCTGTATAATGATGTGAGGTATAATGGTGTTATAGCTCCTGTATGTGCTCCTTGGTGCTGGCGCCCCCTGCAGCCTGTGTGTGTATGAGATAGGGTGATGCCACACATGGCGTTTTTGGTCCATTTGTAAGCATTCATTTTCAGTCTGCTTAACCCCTTAGCGCTCCGCGCCGTAGCTGTACTGCGCTGAGTCCTGCGAATACAGCTATGCATGGTAACATGCATGGTAACACTGGAAAAAGCATCTCGTCCCGCAAAAAAAAATGCTGTCACATGGCCCCAATAACGAAAAAGCAAAAATTTTATAGCCTACAAAAATGGGCCAATGAGGAAACTAAAATCTTGGCAGCTGCAGGTCCCTCCTTCCCTTCTGCGCCGTGCACCCATAAAACAAGTAACGGCCACATGTGGGGGGTCTCTGTAGTGGGAAGAAATTTCATAAAAAATTGTATGATGGGATTTCTCTTTTTATCTTTTGGAAATGTGTAAATTTTAGGGCTAAATGAACGTATAACCGACAAAATTTGACTATTCTAAATTTCACCTCCATTTTGATGTAATTACTATGAAGATCTCAAGGGGTTAACAATCTTCCTAAAAGCTGTTTCTGATAGTATGAGGGGTGCAGATTTTAAAATGGGTTGGTTATATAGGGGGTTTTTAATGCTAAATATGTAAAATTTCATTTAAAACAGTATTTATCCCCAAAATAGCCAATACTGAAAATATGGAAAAGCGATATTCGATTTGTAAGCCGCGCGACATCAAAATATATTATCCAGACATTTCAAAAATTATGAAAATGTAAAGTAGACATATGGGAAATGTTATTCAGCAACTTATTTAGGTGGTAAATCGATCTGCCTGAAAATGTAATGATTTCGAATTTCAAAAAAGTTAAATTTTTCAAAAAATTCATCATTTTTTCTTTTTTTGGAAAATAAACGCAAAACTTATCAGCCAAAATTTACCATTAAACCGAAGTACAACATGTGGGGAAAAAAGATTCTCAGAATTTCTTTGATAAGTAACAGTGTTCAAAAGTTATAACTAGAGATGAGCGAGCACTAAAATGCTCGGGTACTCGTTATTCGAGACGAACTTTTCCCGATGCTCGAGTGCTCGTCTCGAATAACGAGCCCCATTGAAGTCAATGGGAGACTCGAGCATTTTTCAAGGGGACCAAGGCTCTGCACAGGGAAGCTTAGCCAAACACCTGGGAACCTCAGAAAAGGATGGAAACACCACGGAAATGGACAGGAAACAGCAGGGGTAGCATGCATGGATGCCTCTGAGGCTGCTTAATCGCACCATTATGCCAAAATTATGGGCAACAGCATGGCCATGACAGAGTGACCGAATGAGGCTAGATAGCATCTAAAACATCCAATAATTGACCCTGACACTATAGGGGACGGCATGCAGAGGCAGCGGCAGCAGTGGCAGGCTAGAGAGTGTCATGGCGACATACCCTAAATGGACTCAGGTTTCCCCAAAAGAGGTGAAATGATTTCCTATGTGAACAAAAGGTTGACGGTATATTTAGTATGGTGGCGACATAGTGACCAAGTTCCATAACGTATCTGGTGAAACACCCGAAAAATGAGCCTGACACAGCTCGTTTGATAAGGGGACGGCATGTGGAGGCAGCCATGGAGACGACTTCCATGATTAAGAGCAACAGTATGGGGCATTCATATTGCGCTGCTATGATTGCAACTTCAGGTCTCCAGCATGGCGGCGACAGATGGGCCGAGTTCCACTATGTATCTGGTGAAACACCTGAAAATTCTGCCTGACACAGCTCGTTTGATAAGGGGATGATGTAATGCATATCCTCTCGTGCTCCAGCGTCTGGGGTATAGAGAGTTGAAATGAGACATTGGTGGACGCTGTGGAGGAACGTGGAGGCAAAATGGACAGGAAACAGCAGGGGCAGCATGTATGGATGCCTCTGAGGCTGCCTAATCTTGGGATGGAGCTGGCGGTCCACTGCCAGCCCCAAGCCCCTGTCTCTCGGCTCCTCCCCACCCAAAATGGGCCTCGGGGCCAGAAGCGTTTACTTTGAAAAAATTATC
Organism: Engystomops pustulosus; assembly: GCF_040894005.1. NCBI lineage: Eukaryota > Metazoa > Chordata > Amphibia > Anura > Leptodactylidae > Engystomops > Engystomops pustulosus. Next base: position 21,707,576 of record NC_092421.1, on the reverse strand, counting down.
ATTTTCAAAGCAGGCCGGGTCGTTTGAATATTTCACCTAGGAATAATGGAATAACATAGTGGTTCTATTTTTAATTGTTTTTACGGAAATGGTTCCATGATTAAGAGCGACAGTATGGGGCATCCATATTGCCCTGCTATGATTGCAACTTCAGGTCTCCAGCATGGCGGCGACAGATGGGCCGAGTTCCACTATGTATCTGGTGAAACACCTGAAAATTCTGCCTGACACAGCTCGTTTGATAAGGGGACGATGTATGGAGGCAGTGAACTAGTAGTAGATTAAAGGTGCTGCAGTTAAAACTATGTTAGTTGGATCTTGAGATGGAGCTGGCGCTCCGCTGCCAGGCGAGCTTTCGCCAATCCAAGCCCCTGTCTCTAGGCTACTCCCCAAACAGCACTTCTAAGAACTTTTTGTATAAGATCAAGTGTAGTAGCGTTCTTATAGGTTTAGGATATGGCGGGTGAGGGGAATGTAAACAGATGCGCAAGAAGCGCTGAAATAATATCGGTAAATGATAAAAGTTTGCCAGTATATTTTGTGGATAACACAGCAGGGTGGCGACAAAGTTAACAAGTTTGATGTGGAAGCCATGAAAACAACCCAAAATTCTGCCTGTCACAGTTCGTTTGATAAGGAGACCATGGAGGCAGCTATATGGACGACTTTTGGAGGCAGCTATGGAGACAATTTAATTTGGATAGTGCCTGTATGTGGCAGTCCAAAAAAGTTTTCAAACCAGAGGAGCAGGTAGGTGGTCCTCCAGAAAAATTAAATACATAAAGTACTATAGCTAGAGCCAGAGCCAAAAAATAGCCAGTTTCCTATGCTTTAGTGTACAAAGAGGAGGAGAAGGAGGACAATGAGGAGGAGGAGTGCATACATTATTCAGGTTGAGCTTCTTTCACCTGGTGGAGAATGAAAATCCGGAGAAATCCAGGCTTTATTCATCTTGATAAGCGTCAGCCTGTCAGTCGACAGGCGTGTACGCTTATCGGTGATGATGCCACCAGCTGCACTGAAAACCCGCTCGGACAACACGCTAGCGGCAGGGCAGGCAAGAACCTCCAAGGCGTACAGCGCCAGTTCGTGCCACATGTCCAGCTTTGAAACTCAGTAGTTGTAGGGAGCTGTGTGATCATTTAGGACGATGGTATGGTCAGCTACGTACTCCCACACCATCTTTCTGTAAAGATCAGCCCTACTCTGCCGAGACTGGGGACAGGTGACAGTGTCTTGCTGGGGTGACATAAAACTGGCAAAGGCCTTGTAAAGCGTACCCCTGCCAGTGCTAAAAAAGCTGCCTGCTCGCCTACTCTCCCTCGCTACTTGTCTCGCAGAAGTATGCCCTCTGCCGCTAGCGCTGTCAGAAGGGAAATACTGTTTCAGCTTGTGCACCAGGGCCTACTGGTATTCATGCATTCTCACACTCCTTTCCTCTCCAGGGATGAGAGTGGAAAGATTTTGCTTGTACCATGGGTCCAGGAGACTGAATACTCAGTAATCGGTGCTGGAATAAATTCTTTGAACGCGAGGGTCACGGGATAGGCAGCCTAGCATGAAATCTGCCATATGCGCCAGAGTCCCAACGCGCAAGAATTCACTCCCCTCACTGGCCTGACTGCCCATTTCCTCCTCCTCCAACTCCTCCAACTCCTCTTCTTCTGCCCATACACGCTGAACAGTGAAGGACTGAACAATGGTCCCCTCTTCTGTCTCGCCAACATTCTCCTCCTCTTCCTCCTCATCCTCCTCCACCTCCTCCGATATGCGCTGAGAAACAGACATAAGGGTGCTTTGGCTATCAACAAAGGAATCTTCTTCCCCCGTCTCTTGTGACGAGTGCAAAGCTTCCGACTTCATGCTGATCAGAGAGTTTCTCAACAGGCCAAGCAGCGGGATGGTGAGGCTGATGATGGCGGCATCGCCACTGACCATCTGTGTTGACTCCTCAAAGTTACTCAGCACCTGACAGATATCAGACATCCACGTCCCCTCCTCATTGTAGACTTGAGGAAGCTGACTGACCCAACTACCAGTTCTGGTGGAAGTTGACATCTGGCAGTCTACAATCGCTCTGTGCTGCTGGTAAACTCTGGATAACTTGGTTAATGTTGAATTCCACCTCGTGGGCACGTCGCACAACAGTCGGTGAGCGGGCAGTTGGAGGCGGCGCTGCGCTGCCCTGAGAGTGGCAGCATCTGTGCTGGACTTCCTGAAATGCGCACAGATGCGGCGCACCTTCGTGAGCAAATCAGACAGATTGGGGTATGTCTTGAGGATACGCTGAACTATGAGATTTAACACATGGGCCAGGCATGGCACATGTGTCTGTCTGCCGAGTTGCAGAGCCGCCACCAGGTTACGGCCGTTGTCACACACAACCATGCCTGGCTTCAGGTTCAGCGGGGCCAGCCACAGATCAGTCTGCGCCGTGATGCCCTGTAATAGCTCTTGGGCGATGTGCCTTTTATCGCCTAGGCTCAGCAGTTTGAGCACCGCCTGCTGTCGCTTAGCGACGGCACTGCTGCTTTGCCTAGAGCTACCGACTGATGGCGCTATGCCCACGGATGGTAATTCGGAGGAGGAGGAGGTGGAGGAGGGGTGGGAGGAGGAGGAGGCATAGTAGGCCTTTGAGACCTGGACCAGGGTAGGCCCCGCAATCCTCGGCGTCAGCAGTATATGACCAGCCCCAGGGTCAGACTCGGTCCCAGCCTCCACCAAGTTAAGCCAATGTGCCGTCAGCGATATATAGTGGCCGTGCCCGGCAGCACTCGTCCACGTGTCCGTGGTCAGGTGGACCTTGTCAGAAACGGCGTTGGTCAGGGCACGGATGATGTTCCCTGACACGTGCTTATGCAGGGCTGGGACGGCACATCGGGAAAAGTAGTGGCGGCTGGGGACCGAATACCGAGGGGCAGCCGCCGCCATGAGGTTTCGAAAGGCCTCGGTCTCTACCAGCCTATAGGGCAGCATCTCCAGGCTAAGCAACTTGGAGATGTGGACGTTGAGGGCTTGGGCGTGTGGGTGGGTTGCGCTATACTTCCTTTTGCGCTCCAGCGTCTGGGGTATGGAGAGCTGAACGCTGGTGGATGCTGTGGAGGATCGTGGAGGCGAAGATGGGGTTTTCGCACGAGAGGTGTTTGGGCCGGGGTCCTGGGCAGGGGGCTGACTAGCAGATGACACAGGGGAAGGAGCAGTGGTGTGCCCGGCCGGAGGTGAACGGGCTTGGTGCCATTGAGTGGGGTGTTTAGCATTCATATGCCTGCGCATACTGGTGGTAGTTAAGCTAGTAGTGGTGGAACCCCTGCTGATCCTGGTTTGGCAAAGGTTGCACACCACAGTCGGTGGTGTTTCTTTAAAGAACCTCCAGACTTCTGAAAATCAAGCCCTCGACATGGGAGCTTGACTACGGGCAACATTTGACGCTGATGCACCAGCTCTGGCCCTGCCTCTCCGTCTGGCCCCACCACTGCCTCTTCCAACCTGTTCTGCTATAGGACTCGCCTCCGTCTCAGAAGCACTGTGTTCACCCGGCCTATCAACCCAGCTTGGGTCTGTCACCTCATCATCCTCCGATCCCTCAGTCTGCTCCCCCCTCGGACTTCCTGCCCTGACAACAACTTCACCACTGTCTGACAACCGTGTCTCCTCATCGTCCGACACCTCTTTACACACTTCCACTACGTCAATAATGTCATCATCACCCACAGACTGCGACCGATGGAAAACCTGGGCATCGGAAAATTGCTCAGCAGCAACCGGACAAGTGGTTTGTGACTGTGGGAAGGGTCCAGAAAACAGTTCCTCAGAGTATGCCGGTTCAAATGCCAAATTTTGCTGGGAGGGGGCAGACTGGGGGGAAGGAGGCTGAGGTGGAGGAGCTGGAGGAGTGCTGATTTCGGTGACATGGTGGACTGCGTGGAAGACTGACTGGTGGACAAATGGCTAGAAGCATTGTCCGCAATCCATGACATCACCTCTTCCCACTGTTCTGGCCTCAACAGTGCTCTACCACGAGTCCCAGTAACTTGAGACATGATGAACCTAGGGAGTGTAGCTCTGCGGCGTTCCCCTGCTCCCTCATCAGCAGGTGGTGTCTCACCCCGCCCAGGACCACGGCCTGTGACCCCTGCAGTAGGTGGACGCCCACGTCCACGCCCTCGTCCTCTACCCCTAGCCTTCGGGTTAAACATTTTCAAAATTAAAGTGTAAACTTCAAATTTTTTTTTTTGTGTTTTTTTGTGTTTTTTTTTTTTTAAACAAAACGATGCTATCCTATTGCTATGGCTAGTTTCTAACCTACACTGACAGCACACAACTGGATTTTGTGCTGTGCCTGATGACTTTGAGCTATATAAAGAAATAAAGGTAAAAAAAAAAAAAATCAGCAGACTCTGCCTAATTCTAATCAAACCCCTAATAAATTGTCCCACTTTGGTGTTTGAGGTGGATATGTGTGTCACTAAGAGCTAAACACAACGGTCGCAAGTCTCCCTGCAAATTCCTCACAATATGGTACTAGCTGCACTACTAATGCCAGCAAGCCCAGCCACAAGCAAACCAAAAAAAAGTAAAATAAAACGTTATTGTAGCCCTAAGAAGGGCTGTTGGGTTCTTGTAGAATCACTCCTGCCTAACACTATTCTAATATAACACCCTAACGCTTTCCCTGACCAGCAGCAGCTCTCTCCCTACCGGCATCCAGACAGAGAATGATCCGAGCAGCGTGGGCAGGGGCTAGTCTATCCCAGGGTCACCTGATCTGGCCAGCCAACCACTGCTATCGACGTGTAAGGGTACCACGTCATGCTGGGTGGAGTGCAGAGTCTCCTGGCTTGTGATTGGCTCTGTTTTTGGCCGCCAAAAAGCAAAACGGCGGGAGATGCCATTTTCTCGAACTGGCGACATACTCGTCCGAGCAACGAGCAGTTTCGAGTACGCTAATGCTCGAACGAGCATCAAGCTCGGACGAGTATGTTCACTCATCTCTAGTTATAACTAGAGATGAGCGAGCACTAAAATGCTCGAGTGCTCGTTATTCGAGACGAACTTTTCCAGATGCTCGAGTGCTCGTCTCGAATAACGAGCCCCATTGAAGTCAATGGGAGACTCGAGCATTTTTCAAAGGGACCATGGTTCGGGAATAAAATGTGTTAATTAATTGAAAAAGAATGTCTTCTGATAAGTTAGCAGATGTATACAAACATCTGCAATCTATTCTTCACTGTTCCGCGCGTATATTATCTCCCGACAAGTTAGCAGATGTGAAGAACAGTGAAGAATAGGATCATTTAAGTGAAAAACACAGTGAAGAATAGATTGCAGATGTTCGGCACATCTGCTTACTTGTCGGGAGATACGCTGTCTCCGTGCCCCGCTGTCTCCGTGCCCCGCTGTCTCTGTGCCCCGCTGTCTCCGTGCCCCGCTGTCTCCGTGCCCCGCTGTCTCCGTGCCCCGCTGTCTCCGTGCCCCGCTGTCTCCGTGCCCCGCTGTCTCCGTGCCCCGCTGTCTCCGTGCCCCGCTGTCTTCGTGCCCCGATGTCTCCGTGCCCCTATGTCTCTGTGCCCCGATGTCTCCGTGCCCCTATGTCTCCGTGCAACGATGTCTCCGTGCGGCTCCCCGCCGCTCCCCGATGTCTCCGTGCCCCGATGTCTCCGTGCCGCTCCGTGCCGCTGCCTGATGTCTCCGTGCTGCCGCTGCCCCATGTCTTCGTGCTGCCGCTGCCCCATGTCTCCGTGCTGCTCCCCGGTGTCTCTGTGCTGCTCCCCGGTGTCTCTGTGCTGCTCCTCGTTGTCTCTGTCCTGCTCACCGTGTTCTGCAATGTGTTCTTCACACATATATATTGTTCTTCACATACTATTTTGTTCGCACCGTTCCGCGCGTATCTCCCGACAAGTAAGCAGATGTGCCGAACATCTGTAATCTATTCTTCACTGTGTTTTTCACTGTGTTTTTCACTTAAATGATCCTGTGGTCACTGTGTTCACTGTTTTTATTCTATTCTTCATTGTTCTTCACTGTGTTTTTTTAATTAAATGCTCGATCTCGAGCAGGGGAAATACTCGTCCGAGCAACGAGCCGTTTCGAGTACCTTAATACTCGAACGAGCATCAAGCTCGGACGAGTATACTCGCTCATCTCTAGTTATAACCATATAAAGTGACGCAAGTCAGAATCCAAAAAATGGGGCTGAGCCTTAAGCTACAAAATGGCTGCGTTCTTAAGGGGCTAAAAACGCATGTGTAGCTGATGTCTGTGTCCCATACACACATGTGTATGGGAGGATGCAGCATGTCAGCAGATAAAGCACAGACACCAGCAATGAGGGGGGGCACTGCTGGACCTTATCCTTACCAACAGACCTGATAGGGTATCAAAACTACAGGTTGGGGGGAACCTGGGGAATAGTGATCATAATATTATTGATTTTGTATTATGCTTTACTAAGAGCGTTAGTGAAGGGGCAACCAACACTCTAAACTTCAGGAGGGCAAATTTTCAGCAACTAAGGGAAAACCTTAAAGGCATAGACTGGGATAATGTTCTCAAAGACAAAAGTACACCTCAAAAATGGGACTTTTTCTTATATATTCTGAAAAAGTCCTGTGAGAAACACATACCTTATGGGAAAAAGCATAAAAGGAACAAGAAAAACCCTTTGTGGCTAACTAGTCTTGTAAGGAAAGCAATAAGCGAGAAAGATAAAGCGTTTAAGGTGCTAAACGTGAAGGTAGCGATGAGGCATTAGAGGATTATAGAGAGAAAAATAAATCCTGTAAAAAGCAGATAAAGGCCGCAAAAATAGAGACTGAGAGAAATATTGCCAGGGAGAGCAAAAATAATCCCAAATTATTTTTCAAGTATATAAATGATAAGAAACTAAAAACAGAGAGTGTGGGTCCCCTTAGAAATAACATGGGGGTCATGGTGGAAGGAGATGAGGAAAGGGCCAATCTACTGAATGTCGCCTTCTCAACTGTCTTTACCCAGGAAAATCCCCTGGTGGAAGACACAATGAGGAATAATGTTAATTCTTTTTATAATGTCAACAGTTTAACCCAGGAAGAGGTACGGCGCCGCCTCGCAACCACTAAGATAGATAAATCACCTGGGCCAGATGGCATACACCCCCGGGTTCTGCATGAATTATGTACGGTGATAGACAAACCGTTATTTTTAATATTTGAAGATTCACTGAGGACTGGTTATGTTCCACAGGACTGGCGCATAGCAAATGTGGTACCAATATACAAAAAAGGATCAAATAGCGATCCTGGAAACTACAGACCCGTGAGTCTAACTGCTGTGGTGGGGAAAATATTTGAGGGGTTTATTAGAGATGCTATCCTGGAGTATCTCACTGTGCACAACCTTATAACCCAGCGTCAGCATGGGTTTATGAGAGATCGGTCCTGTCAGACTAATCTGATTGGTTTCTACGAGGAGGTAAGTTCAAGACTGGATCTGGGGGACGCTGTGGATGTTGTATATCTGGACTTTTCAAAGGCATTTGACACCGTGCCACATAAAAGGTTGGTATATAAAATGAGACTGCTGGGAATAGGAGAAAATCTGTGTATTTGGGTAAGTAATTGGCTTAGTGATAGAAAACAGAGGGTGGTCATTAATGGCACATTCTCAGATTGGGTTGAGGTTACCAGTGGAGTGCCACAGGGGTCAGTATTGGGGCCACTTCTTTTTAATATTTTTATTAATGACCTTGTAGTGGGTTTACACAGTCAAGTTTCAATATTTGCAGATGATACTAAGCTGTGTAAAGTAATAAATACTGAGGTCGATAGTTTAGCATTACAGCGGGATTTGTGGAAGCTTGAGGGATGGGCAGAGAAATGGTTGATGAGGTTTAATGTAGATAAATGTAAAGATATGCACTTGGGCCATGGAAACAAAAAGTATAATTATGTTCTAAACGGTCAATTACTTAGTAAAACTGAAGCTGAAAAGGACTTGGGGTAAAGATGAGCGAACATGCTCGTCCGAGCTTGATGCTCGGTCGAGCATTAGCGTACTCGAAACTGCTCGTTGCTCGGACGAATACTTCGCCCGCTCGAGAAAATGGCAGCTCCCGCCGTTTTGCTTTTTGGCGGCCAGAAACAGAGCCAATCACAAGCCAGGAGACTCTGCACTCCACCCAGCATGACGTGGTACCCTTACACGTCGATAGCAGTGGTTGGCTGGCCAGATCAGGTGACCCTGGGATAGACTAGCCGCTGCCCGCGCTGCTCGGATCATTCTGTGTCTGGATGCCGCTAGGGAGAGAGCTGCTGCTGGTCAGGGAAAGCGTTAGGGTGTTCTATTAGCTTACTGTTAGGCAGGAGTGATTCTCCAAGAACCCAACAGCCCTTTTTAGGGCTACAATAACGTTATACTTTTTTTTTTTTATTTGCAGCTAGTACCATATTGTGAGGAATTTGCAGGGGGACTTGCTACCGTTGTGTTTAGCTCTTAGTGACACACATATCCACCTCAAACACCAAAGTGGGAAAATTTATTAGGGGTTTGATTTCAATTAGGCACAGTCTGCCATTTACTTTTTATTTTACGTTTATTTTTTTAATAACTCAGTGTCATCTCATCTGGCATAGTAGTGTGCTTTCATACTTGGCTAGAAAATAGCCATAGGAGAATCCAAACGGCTTACTTACGCCTACAGTAGCGTTATATATTTGATTTCTGGTTGATCTGCTGGTGGCTGTACTTGCTGCAGTGCATCTACTAGCAAATTGTGAGCAATTTGTAGTGAGACTTGCGACCGCTGTGTTTTGAGCTTAGTGACGCACATATCCATTGCAAAGACCGAAGTGGGAAAATTTATTAGGGGTTGGATTTCAATTAGGCACAGTCTGCCATTTCCTTTTTTATTTTACGTTTATTTTGTTTAATAACTCAGCGTCATCTCATCTGGCATAGTAGTGTGCTTTCATACTTGGCTAGAAAATAGCCATAGGAGAATCCAAACGGCTTACTTACGCCTACAGTAGCGTTATATATATTTGATTTCTGGTTGATCTGCTGGTAGCTGTACTTGCTGCAGTGCATCTACTAGCAAATTGTGAGCAATTTGTAGTGAGACTTGCGACCGCTGTGTTTTGCGCTTAGTGACGCACATATCCATTGCAAAGACCGAAGTGGGAAAATTTATTAGGGGTTGGATTTCAATTAGGCACAGTCTGCCATTTCCTTTTTTATTTTACGTTTATTTTTTTCATAACTCAGCGTCATCTCATCTGGCATAGTAGTGTGCTTTCATACTTGGCTAGAAAATAGCCATAGCAATAGGATAGCATCGTTTGGTTTTAAAAACTAAAAAACACAAAAAAAAAAAAAACACAAAAAAAAGTTAAAAAAAAATTAAAGTTATAACTCTCATTTTAAAAATGTTTACCCGAGGGCTAGGGGTAGAGGACGAGGGCGGGGACGTGGGCGTCCAACTACTGCAGGGGTCAGAGGCCGTGGTCCTGGGCGGGGTGAGACACCACCTGCTTATGAGGGAGCAGGGGAACGCCGCAGAGCTACACTCCCTAGGTTCATGTCTGAAGTTACTGGGACTCGTGGTAGAGCACTGTTGAGGCCAGAACAGTGCGAACAGGTGATGTCGTGGATTGCCGACAATGCTTCGAGCAATTTGTCCACCAGTCAGTCTTCCACGCAGTCCACCCATGTCACCGAAATCGGCACTCCTCCAGCTCCTGCACCTCAGCCTCCTCCCCCCCAGTCTGCCCCCTCCCAGGAAAATTTGGCATTTGAACCGGCATACTCTGAGGAACTGTTTTCTGGACCCTTCCCACAGTCACAAACCACTTGTCCGGTTGCTGCTGAGCAATTTTCCGATGCCCAGGTTTTCCACCAGTCGCAGTCTGTGGGTGATGATGACCTTCTTGACGTAGTGGAAGAAGTGTCTAAAGAGGTGTCCGACGATGAGGAGACACGGTTGTCAGACAGTGGGGAAGTTGTTGTCAGGGCAGGAAGTCCGAGGGGGGAGCAGACTGAGGGATCGGAGGATGATGAGGTGACAGACCCAAGCTGGGTTGATAGGCCGGGTGAACACAGTGCTTCTGAGACAGAGGAGAGTCCTCGACCAGAACAGGTTGGAAGAGGCAGTGGTGGGGCCAGACGGAGAGGCAGGGCCAGAGCTGGTGCATCAGCGCCAAATGTGTCAACTAGTGAAGCTCCCGTGGCGAGGGCTCCTGCGGCGAGGGCTAGATTTTCAGAAGTCTGGAGGTTCTTTAAGGAAACACCGGATGACCGACGGACTGTGGTGTGCAACATTTGCCAAACCAGGATCAGCAGGGGTTCCACCACTACTAGCTTAACTACCACCAGTATGCGCAGGCATATGAATGCTAAACACCCCACTCAGTGGCAACAAGCCCGTTCACCTCCGGCCGTGCACACCACTGCTCCTTGCCCTGTGTCAGCTGATAGTCAGCCCCCTGCCCAGGACCCTGCCACAAAAACCCCATCGTCGCCTCCACGATCCTCCACAGCATCCACCAGCGTTCAGCTCTCCATACCCCAGACGCTGGAGCGGAAACGCAAATATAGTGCAACCCACCCGCACGCCCAAGCCCTTAATGTCCACATCTCCAGATTGCTTAGCCTGGAGATGCTGCCCTATAGGCTAGTATAGACCGAGGCCTTTCGCAACCTCATGGCGGCGGCCGCCCCTCGGTATTCGGTCCCCAGCCGCCACTACTTTTCCCGATGTGCCGTCCCAGCCCTGCACCAGCACGTGTCAGACAACATCATCCGTGCCCTGACCAACGCCGTTTCTGACAAGGTCCACCTGACCACGGACACGTGGACGAGTGCTGCCGGGCAGGGCCACTATATATCGCTGACGGCACATTGGGTTAACTTGGTGGAGGCTGGGACCGAGTCTGACCCTGCGGCTGGTCATATACTGCCGATGCCGAGGATTGCGGGGCCTACCCTGGTCCAGGTGTTTCAGGCCTACTATGCCTCCTCCTCCTCCCACCCCTCCTCCACCTCCTCCTCCTCCGAATTACCATCCGTGGGCATGGCGCCATCAGTCGGTAGCTCTAGGCACAGCAGCAGTGCCGTCGCTAAGCGACAGCAGGCGGTGCTCAAACTGCTGAGCCTAGGCGATAAAAGGCACACCGCCCAAGAGCTATTACAGGGCATCACGGCGCAGACTGATCTGTGGCTGGCACCGCTGAACCTGAAGCCAGACATGGTTGTGTGTGACAACGGCCGTAACCTGGTGGCGGCTCTGCAACTCGGCAGACTGACACATGTGCCATGCCTGGCCCATGTGTTAAATCTGATAGTTCAGCGTTTCCTCAAGACATACCCCAATCTGTCTGATTTGCTCACGAAGGTGCGCCGCATCTGTGCGCATTTCAGGAAGTCCAGCACAGATGCTGCCACTCTCAGGGCAGCGCAGCGCCGCCTCCAACTGCCCGCTCACCGACTGTTGTGCGACGTGCCCACGAGGTGGAATTCAACACTGACCATGTTATCCAGAGTTTACCAGCAGCGCCGAGCGATTGTAGACTGCCAGATGTCAACTTCCACCAGAACTGGTAGTCAGGTCAGTCAGCTTCCTCAAGTCTACAATGAGGAGTGGACGTGGATGTCTGATATCTGTCAGGTGCTGAGTAACTTTGAGGAGTCAACACAGATGGTCAGTGGCGATGCCGCCATCATCAGCCTCACCATCCCGCTGCTTGGCCTGTTGAAAAACTCTCTGATCAGCATGAAGTCGGAAGCTTTGCGCTCGTCACAAGAGACGGGGGAAGAAGATTCCCTTGTTGATAGCCAAAGCACCCTTAGGTCTGTTTCTCAGCGCATATCGGAGGAGGTGGAGGTGGAGGAGGATGAGGAGGAAGAGGAGGAGAATGTTGGCGAGACACAAGAGGGGACCATTGTTGAGTCCTTCACTGTTCAGCGTGTATGGGCAGAAGAAGAGGAGTTGGAGGAGTTGGAGGAGGAGGAAATGGACAGTCAGGCCAGTGAGGGGAGTGAATTCTTACGCGTTGGTACTCTGGCGCATATGGCAGATTTCATGCTAGGCTGCCTATCCCGTGACCCTCGCGTTCAAAGAATTTATTCCAGCACCGATTACTGGGTGTTCACTCTCCTGGACCCACGGTACAAGCAAAATCTTTCCACTCTCATCCCTGGAGAGGAAAGGAGTGTGAGAATGCATGAATACCAGCAGGCCCTGGTTCACAAGCTGAAACAGTATTTCCCTTCTGACAGCGCTAGCGGCAGAGTGCGTAGTTCTGCGGGACAAGTAGCGAGGGAGAGTAGGCGAGCAGGCAGCTTGTCCAGCACTGGCAAGGGTACGCTTTACAAGGCTTTTGCCAGCTTTATGTCACCCCAGCAAGACACTGTCACCTGTCCCCAGTCTCGGCAGAGTAGGGCTGATCTTTACAGAAAGATGGTGAGGGAGTACGTAGCTGACCATACCATCGTCCTAAATGATCACACAGCTCCCTACAACTACTGGGTTTCAAAGCTGGACATGTGGCACGAACTGGCGCTGTATGCCTTGGAGGTTCTTGCCTGCCCTGCCGCTAGCGTCTTGTCCGAGCGGGTTTTCAGTGCAGCTGGTGGCATCATCACCGATAAGCGTACACGCCTGTCGACTGACAGCGATGACAGGCTGACGCTTATTAAGATGAATAGAGCCTGGATTTCTCATAATTTCCAATCTCCACCAGGTGAAGGAAGCTCAACCTGAATAATTTATCCACTCCTCCTCCTCATTTTCCTCCTTCTCCTCCTCTTTGTACAGTAAAGCAGAGGAAACTGGCTATTTTTTGACAGGGCCAACTGGCTCTAGCTATAGTACTTTATGCATTTAATTTTTCTGGAGGGCCACCTACCCGGTCCTCTGTTTTAAACAATTTTTGGGAGTGCCACATACAGGCACTCAATCTATTCAATTTTTCTGGAGGGCCACCTACCCGGTCCTCTGTTTTAAACAATTTTTGGGAGTGCCACATACAGGCACTCAATCTATTCAATTTTTCTGGAGGGCCACCTACCTGCTCCTCTGGTTTGAAAACTTTTTTGGACTGCCACATACAGGCACTCAATCTATTCCATTTTACTGGAGGGCCACCTACCTGCTCCTCTGGTTTGAAAAGTTTTTTGGACTGCCACATACAGGCACTCAATCTATTCAATTTTTCTGGAGGGCCACCTACCCGCTCCTCTGGTTTGAAAACTTTTTTGGACTGCCACATACAGGCACTCAATCTATTCCATTTTACTGGAGGGCCACCTACCTGCTCCTCTGGTTTGAAAAGTTTTTTGGACTGCCACATACAGGCACTCAATCTATTTCATTTTTCTGGAGGGCCACCTACCCGCTCCTCTGGTTTAAAAACTTTTTTGGACTGCCACATACAGGCACTATCCAAATTAAATTGTCTCCATAGCAGCCTCCACACGTTGTCTCCATTGCTACCTCCAAAAGTCGTCCATATAGCTGCCTCCATACATCGTCCCCTTATCAAACGAGGTGTGTCAGGCAGAAATTTGGGTTGTTTTCATGGATTCCACATCAAAGTTGTTAACTTTGTCGCCACCCTGCTGTGTTATCCACAAAATATACTGGCAAACTTTTATCATTTACCAATATTATTTCAGCGCTTCTTGCGCATCTGTTTACATTCCCCTCACCCGGCATATCCTAAACTTATAAGAACGCTACTACACTTGATCTTATACAAAAGGTTCTTAGAAGTGCTGTTTGGGGAGTAGCCTAGAGACAGGGGCTTGGATTGGCGAAAGCTCACCTGGCAGCGGAGCGCCAGCTCCATGCGCATCATGCGCTTCTTGCGCATCTGTTTACATTCCCCTCATCCGCCATATCCCAAACTTATAAGAACGCTACTACACTTGATCTTATACAAAAGGTTCTTAGAAGTGCTGTTTGGGGAGTAGCCTAGAGACAGGGGCTTGGATTGGCGAAAGCTCGCCTGGCAGCGGAGCGCCAGCTCCATGCCAAGATCCAACTAACATAGTTTTAACTGCAGCACCTTTAATCTACTACTAGTTCACTGCCTCCATACATGGTCCCCTTATCAAACGAGCTGTGTCAGGCAGAATTTTGGGTTGTTTTCATGGCTTCCATGTTAACTTTGTCGCCACCCTGCTGTGTAATCCACAAAATATACTGGCAAACTTTTATCATGTACCGATATTATTTGAGCGCTTCTTGCTCACCTCCTTTGGTTCCTCTCTCACCCATTGGTTTGAAGCCTGAGTCCATTTAGAGTATGTCGCCATGCCACTCTCTAGCCTGCTGCCGCTGCCTCTGCATGCCGTCCCCTATAGTGTCAGGGTCAATTATTGGATGTTTTAGATGCTATCTAGCTTCATTCTGTCACTCTGTCATGGCCATGCTGTTGCCCATACTTTTGGCATAATGGTGCGATTAAGCAGCCTCAGAGGCATCCATGCATGCTGCCCCTGCTGTTTCCTGTCCATTTCCGTGGTGTTTCCATCCTTTTCTGAGGTTCCCAGGTGTTTGGCCAAGCTTCCCTGTGCAGAGCCTTGGTCCCCTTGAAAAATGCTCGAGTCTCCCATTGACTTCAATGGGGCTTGTTATTCGAGACGAGCACTCGAGCATCGGGAAAAGTTCGTCTCGAATAACGAGTACCCGAGCATTTTAGTGCTCACTCATCTCTAACTTGGGGGTATTTGTGGATGGTAAACTTAATTTTAGTGACCAGAGCCAGGCGGCTGCTGCTAAAGCAAATAAAATAATGGGATGTATCAAGAGAGGAATAGATTCTCATGATAAAGACATAGTTTTGCCCTTATACAAATCCCTGGTCAGACCACACATGGAATATTGTGTACAGTTTTGGGCACCAGTGTATAAAAAGGATATAGTAGAGCTGGAACGGGTGCAGAGGAGAGCAACCAGGATTATTAGGGGAATGGGGGAACTAGAATACACTGACAGATTAAAAAATTTGGGATTATTCAGTTTAGAAAAAAGACGACTGAGGGGAGACCTCATTACAATGTACAAATACCTGAACGGACAGTACAAGGATCTCTCCAAAGATCTTTTTATACCTCGGCCTGTGACCAGGACAAGGGGGCATCCTCTACGCTTAGAGGAGAGGCGATTTTACCATCAACATAGACAAAGGTTCTTTACTGTACGAGCAGTGAGACTATGGAACTCTCTGCCGCAGGAGGTTGTTATGGCGGACTCTATGTACATGTTCAAGAGAGGCCTGGATGACTTTCTGGAGAGAAAAAATATCACGGGTTATGGGGATAAAACATTTATTTAATTCTTAAAGGTTGGACTTGATGGACTTGCGTCTCCTTCCAGCCTTATATACTATGATACTATGATACTATGAATGCTTTACTATACATTACACACAGACATGAGCAGGGGGAGGAGAGGGGAGGGGGAACAGGGGTGACATCACTGCCTCTGACCATGTGACCAGCCTCATTTACATAATAAAGAAATATGATTTTAGAATGATTAATGTATGAAATGACTAGATAAAGGCTGGGATGGATCCTAGTGAGCTGCTCCAACAGGTAGTAGTGATAGGACTAGCGACAGAGACCTGATGACAGGTGTCGAAGTTAGAAAAATGGGTGGTCTGTGGGTTGTTTTTTATTTCAGGAAATGCCCCATCTTGTATATTGGTGTTATCCGCTATTGCAAATCTATCTTGTCCTTGATATATATTTAAAGATAGATGATGCTATCAGCTTTCCCCCATTGCCTCCACAGTTCATTCTTAGAAGTTGGAAGCATTTTGTACTTTGTACTATTACACATGGAATAATTTAGAGTTCTGGGACCTGGGTTGGCCATTCTATTGTTTTGGGAGACCCAGCAGTTGTACATCTTGATCTTCAGGACAGTTGCCTGGGGTTATTCTATATTTTATTTTTTTATGCTGTCGAATTCACAATATCTTCAATCAGAAGGAAATCCCGAAGTTTTACATCCTCGCACTTATAGTGATCCCTACCATGGGGATACATACAGAATACACAGCCTTTGGTCATGTCTATACATCTCACAGTGAAGGAGTTTTTTGGGGTGAGGCTGCTGATGACTTCCTCTTCTTAATCCTGAAAACCCCTTTGAAAGGAAACCTACCACTTGCAAATAGTACTTCTAAGTAGAAACGCTGATGCGATCGGCCCGCGGCCCGCCCCGGTGGGTGCGGCTTTGTCTGCGTTTGTGTTTTCAAACGCAGACAAAGCGGTGCATGTGGCACCAGCCTAAGCATCAAATACCGAGCACCAGCTGAGGGTGAGCTTATCTTCGTTATGTGCATAAACCGCTGTATTGCTTTTAAATACTTTTGTAATCTTTATATTCGAAGCAGCTTCCGCACACGCATGACGTCAACGGCTCTCCGGCACTTCCTATTCAGCCGAGCGTGCACCACCGTGCACCGAAGATGCTTCGAATATAAAGATTACAAAAGTGTTTAAAAGCAATACAGCGGTTTATGAACATAACGAAGATATGCTCCGGCACCAGCTCACCCTCAGCTGGTGCACGGTATTTGATGCTTAGAAGTACTATTTGCAAGTGGTAGGTTTCCTTTAAGATCCAGCTTAAGATCCTTGATGTCTTTTAACGTGGCAGCACCTACAGGTCCTTGATGTAAACTTTTAGGGTGCTGCCACACATGGCGTTTTGAACCTGTTTTTGGTCCATTTTTAAGCAGTCCGTTTTTTGAAAACCCATCCGTTTTTGACCAGTTTTAATTAAGATATTTGGTAAAACCTGTCAAAAACGCATGCGTTTTTTAACGGACTGCTTAAAAACGGACCAAAAACAGGTTCAAAACGCCATGTGTGGCATCACCCTGAAAACGCATGTGTTTTTGTCCGTTTTTAATTGGGCAAATTCGGAAAACCGGACAAAAACGCATGCGTTTTTTACAATCTGAAAACGCTCTAACTAAAAACGGCCCAAAAACGCCACGTGTGGCATCACCCTTAGGATGAATGCACACATCTGCTGTGTATTACTGCAACACTACCGTGTTATTCTCTGAGATTTTGTCCACATTCTGTTCATCTACTCTTAGGGACTCTGCACACACAGCCATGTAAAATGTATATGAGCTCCAATACTGAATCAATATGTAAATCCCATCAGGGCATATATATGAAATAATCAAGGTAGATATATAGACGTGTTGTCGCACCTCGGGAGCACAGAGGTTTGTCTGTAGATCATAAATGATTCAGTGAGACAACACCATCCCGCTGAATAATCAAGGCTCAAGCCTCCAATCATGATGTTCTCCTGAGGGCTACGACCTTGACAAAGTTTGTTAAAGTCTAAAGGCTTGTAACTAAGTAGACGGCCACCTGCAATCCTTCCTTCAAGGGCAAAACTTTGTCAATATAATACGGAATATATGGTCTGGAATCTTGTCTGTGCTATGTCATATCGCCACCTTGTGTGCAAAAGTGGAAATCGGGGCCTGGTCGTCTTACTAACCTGTCAAGTAACACAAAGGAGGCTTCATCCTATATAACATGAGAAAACAATCCCTGTATATAACTCATCAAATGTGGATGTTTATTACTCTACTACTAAAGAAGGGAGCCAAAATATCGGTCAATGCCTGAAATATACCAGTGTATATACCGGTGTTTTGCGGTAAATTAATGCAAAACACCGGTGGCTCGTTCCTGATCGCAGGCGTTTCCAACCGCGGTGGGCGCGGTTTTGTCTGCGTCTGTGTTTGCGAACGCAACGTGAGACAGCGCCCTCAATGCTGGTAAAATCTCCAGAAATGTGTTTGATAGTTTCACATTATAAAGTCAGTAACACTTACAGCTTAGCATAGTTATTTTTTGCTTTCCTTTTTCTATTAGTTCATTAATAAAGCTGCACAAGGACTTGTTTTTTGTGGGATGAATCAGTCTTTAATTTGATGGAATCGTCAGGTACTTCTGAGGAAGGTTGTCTGAGTGGAGCACTGTTTATCTTTGGATTTATACCTTTAAATTTAGCGATTTTGTGATTGGCGTAAAATCTCATCACAACTGTCCATATTATAATGCACCTCTGCTCTGAGAACATGATGGGGGAGACCCACTATACCAAGTATTCTGCTGGAGAAAGCATTTCTCCCCCTCCCCGCAAGTTTTCTGGATTTTCCAACCTGTAAGTTAATTGTGGCGTGGCTGTGCAGGAGGGGGGCAGAAATCGCTGGAAAACTGGTGGAGACTGTAGCAAAAAGAAAAATCTCTGATAGTTCCGATGTAGTCTACAGGAACTGGTGGAGTTTGCACCCATATTCACTAAGAGACCAGATCCTCCTAGTGATCACAGGGGGAAACTTAAAAGGGAATCTGTCACCAGAACCCCCTTTTCAGTGCACCCCATGTTCACATCAGCAATAGTAAGCCCTAGTAACAGTCTTTACAACAATCCTTGCTCCATACATTTATTTTAAAGTTTACCTTCTCTTCTGGTGTGTCCAGTGTCAGCTGGGTGTGTCCAGTGTCAGCTGGGTGTGTTCCCACCCTAGGGAAACCGCTCTGTCATTATGCAGATTAAAAAAACCACACCCATTGCATTATAACACCGCCCCCCCCCCCCTTGATTCTCCCCTCCTGACATCCCAATCCTGGTCCCGCCCCTGGCTCCGCATCAGGCAATTCTCACACCTACACAGGATTGCCAGGCAGTCAGGCGGGTACATAACTCACTGGGGCAGTCTTGTCACGATCCCACGCTGCGCTGTACTACGAGGATTCGGGTCCGGCGTGTTTACCAACATTGTACGCCCGAGTTCCTGCATCCGTCGCTTCTGCGCTGAGGTCCGCCGGAGTTCACCTGCTTCTTCCCGGTGCCTGTAAGTGCGTGTCTTGCGACACAATTTTAAATGTTAAATCCCGCGCGTTGTCCGAATCCGTCGGGTTGTCCGGCAACCACGCCCCCGATTTCTGTTGCATGCAAGCCGGCGCCGATGCAACACACTCTAATCGAGTGCGCCAAAATCCCAGGGCAATTCGAGGCAAGACGGAAATCGTCGGGAAACCCGATGAAAATGCGTCCGACGGACCCTTAGTAAACGAGCCCCAATTTGTAACTTGCTATTAGTTTGCATAGCTTCCGACACCTCAGTCTAGCATCCCCTAGCTCAGGGTGGCGCATGCGCAGCCATCGGCCAGCTGTGTCATCTGTGCATGAAGATGCTCGTGGCCAGTGAGAAGTGGAGCCATGGGTAAGACCGGGATTGGGATGTCAAGAAGGGAGAATCAAGGGGGGTAGTGGTAGTAATGTGAGCGGTTTCTTTAGGGTTGCGGGGACTGCTCCTCAATGAACACATCCAGCCGACACTGGACACACCAGCAGAGGAGAGAAAATATTATTATAAAAATTGTTTAGGATAGGGCTTACTATTGCTATTGTGGACATTGAGTGCACTGAAAAGGGGGTCCTGATGACAGGTTCCCTTTAAGACTACAGTTCTAAATGAATTCCCACCAATATTTTAGTGAGTAGCAGGTTTAGTGTAAGAAACAGAAGTGGAGTGGCTTCGGGTTTTGGCCGGATCCATCTGACTTGGGTCCCAGAGATTCCTGTTAGGACAATGCTCCTCTAAGCACCTGATTGTAGGAAGTGACACAAATGTCCTGGGAGCCCATCAATGTAGAAGGATAATGTAGGTAATCTGATCATCTGGATGGCTGTGAGCTGTTCCATTAACACTTCGGCAATCAGTAGGATCTGTTATTAGTCCTCTCGGTTTTATCTAAGGGTGTCATTAGTCGGGTTAGGTAATTATATCTTTCTCACCATCGCTATTATTGCTGGAAAAGAACAAGTGATTTCTTATGATTGCGGAGACATAGATTATAGGCCATGCTAGTGCGGAGAAAATGTTTTTCCATCAGAAATGACCACCTTTAAAATATTCCAGGTGATCATTTGTTTGATAGTGTCCTTCATCTATGAGCGGGGACACCAAGCCGTCCTCTGCAGACCTATGACCCAGGAGGACAATGCAGAAAAGTTTGCTTTGCCTGTTTTTTGTAAATGTAAAAAAAAAAGTTAAGTGTACTGTACCTCTTATCAGCTACATGCACAAAGACATAGGGGGACAATAATCATGCACTACACCAAACGAAAATTGTCCTTGGGGGCAGCTGTACGAAGTCAAGTCCTGCCTGGAGTAGAATTGTGCTATACAAACTAACTGGCCTGAATGTGTCCAGACTATAGCTAGTACCCAGACACAGGGTGGTACTGCCCTGCACCAGTCCATGCCCCATTCCCGTCCCTCCAAGCCATAGAGATGGAGAAAATGGCAGCAATACCTGACAGTTCATTAGTAATTGCTATTATTTCAGGGTTTGGAGACCACAAAACTGGCGTACAAGTCCTGATAAATGTCCCCCATTGTTTTAACAACTGGCATACAGCTTCATGTATTTCAATGGGCTCATACAGCAGGTTCTATTACCATGCGCGTCTGCGGCTCAGACAGTCTCTATTGTTATTGGTGTCTGAGTGGACCATCACATCATTGAAACAAGGGCTACAAACCACAGGGGGGAAAAAAGCACAAGGGGGTATGCAGGGAGTCTGAAAGTGTATGGGTAATGAACCATGTAGATTACCAAAGGATAGAGTCCAGACAGGGGAGGCTTAAAGGACCTCATACACCAGATCAAGGATTGTAGACCAAGCACACTGACATACTGGTGTGCGCCCCTCTGGCAGGATGTACTCTTCTTTTAGCTTCTTATGTCCTGGTATTTAAGAAAAAAAGGGCTTTAAAAATTAAGTCCTATGAAGCCTGGAGCCCCTCAGGCTCATTTGCATAATTAAAAAAGGTTTTCTTAAAAATCAAGCCATAAGAAGCTAAAAGATGAGCAGATGCTGCCAGATGGGGCCCGCACCAGTATGTCAGTGTGCTTGGCTTACAATCCTTCATCCTGGTAGTAGATGTCCTTTAAGACTTGGAACATCAAAAGTGTCTGGTGATCCTTACTCAGGGCAGTAGAAATGTGTGAGGTCTGTATATTACAGCGTGTATGCAGATGCTCAGATTGGCCTATGGTCTCATACTGCAGCTGTAATTCGTAGCATCACTCTTCATACAAGTCACTGGAGCTCAGGACAAGTTTTGTCTTGCACTTGATTGATCTCAATGAGAATCCTGGGAAAACCGATCTACAAGACTTCATTCCCCATAGTGTAACGTTGGGGTACAGCATGAAGAGGGGGATATGTTTCCTACATTCCCCTCCAGGACAGGAAGCTGAACAAAATATATACATGACATAGAGCTTCTATTACTCCATACTCATCAATGTGGGGGCAGGGAGAGAGGGGGCCATGTGATTTATCAGGGGTCGGGGGAAAGCTTAAAAGTTATAAGCAAGGTTTTTATTTGTAAGTGGGGAAGTTAAGAAGATGGGAGTTAATAGGTGGTGTCTGCATGTGTAGCCGTGTGTAGAATAATGTTGGCTTTTCCTTGCTAAAAGGTGCGTCTTATAAATGGAAATAAATATGGTACAGTCATACTTTCCTAAAGCAACTATTAAAATTGTTCCTGTTACAATTGAAGGCGATTGCTTTTGTATGGAAAGCAGTTTTGGATAAATTCCATGCAGCTGCATAACTTAGTAGATTTTTAGTGTCCCCCCCCCATTAACTGTGCAGTGTCCTGTTTCATGGAGAGACCACAGTGCAGAGGACGGGCCACTCTCCATAGATCACTATGCACAGGCTCATCCTCTACACTGGGGTTGGCAGGACACTGCACCCTCCACGGTTCACAAATTCATCATGGTCGCCTGAAACTGCCTTAACACCAACATCAGTATGAGTAATGTCCGATTCTCTCTTATTCTCTGCTCCGATACCCCATGAAGTCGCAGTATGCCCAGATATAGGGATACCAATACAACACCCCATACCTGACAGTTATCTATTTATGGAATCAAGAGATAACGAATATGGATCACGATATTAATCCATATGTGGAGTTTCCATACGGAAAGTTATTAAAAACAAGAAAACAAACTGGTTGATTTTAAACATCACGAAAATTTTAATCAAGCAGGCAGGCACGACTGTAAAAAAAAATGGATCCCCTTCCATAGAATGCACAATAAAAGTTCTGTTCAACATCACAATTTTCATCAGTTTGACCAAAGTACATTTGTTATTACGACCACAGAGAAAGCACATAACACAATCATCCAATGCTAGAGACTAAATGCCAAGCAGAGTGTATGCCGGATATATCTGTATATATCTCAACGTTATCAAAAGGTTTTCCATTGTGTATAGAGAGGAGTAGTGGACGAGATTAAGCGATTGTACCTGCACCCCTGACCCCGAGTGTGAGGTTCAGTAACAAAGAATGCAAAGATTCGTCCATTACAACTGATGTATTAATGCATGTATATGCCAGAAGTACAAAAAGATTGATAAAAATGTGCTCAAAACACAACAATCAGCTGTCTCACCGTATACACAGTCTACATCACACACAGCACACCTATGTAGATCCACTGTATATCGGAAGCAGAGGCCGTGGTAGACAGACAATGGCAACACTGGAGAAGAGCATCAGCGGACAGAAAGGTTCAAACTTACTGAAAACTTTTTTGTGTACATCTTCCATTTTTAAAGAACAAGTGTTTTATACATTGAGCAATTAGGCTGGGGTCACAAATGCTATATATTTCAGTCCTTAAAGGGGTGTTGCCATTTCAGCGAGTAAATTGTTATTGTTTGAATAATGAAAAAAGTTATACAAATTTCCAATAAAATTTCTGTATCGATTCCTCACGGTTTTTCTAGATCTCTGCTTGCTGTCATTCTATAGGAAGCTGAATTGTTTATTTCCAGTGGATAGAAATCTGACCGTGGTCACACAGGTGCACGGCTCGTCTGTCTGATTACTATGTGATACTAACGGGCCGTGCACCTGTGTGACCACGGTCAGATTTCTATCCAATGGAAATAAACAATTAAGCTTCGTATAGCGTTACAGCAAGCAGAGATCTAGGAAACTGAGGAATTGATACAGAAGGTATATTGGAAAATTGTATCATTTCGCATCATACAAACAATAACATGAATTGGCTGAAGTGGGAATAACCCTTTAATAATTTTACTTGGACTCAAACAATGTACCACAAAGCAGCATGTGCGAATCCAGCCGTAGTAACCCAAAGCGATTAGAGGGTAGGTGCATGAAACCCTTAGGATATCAAAGACTGACATCAGTGCCGGGATGGGACTCCTTACACCATAGTAACATATGCAAGTTGTCCCATTTCTGGCACGGAGGGTCGGTCTGAATTGCTAGCGCACAGTATGTTGCTCATGGACCTACAACAGTTGGATGGCACCAGACTTACTAAAAAGGCCCATTAAATGCAAAAAAAAATAAAAAATTATACATATAAATCTGCCACATGATTAAATAGTTTCATTATTGCTCAGTAATGTACATTAATGTCACCTTAGAGGGCAAGATCGTAGAGAAATTCTACTACATAGGTCCAAGTTTTTCTTAAGGGACGCTGTGTGAATTGATCGCGTCCTCAGTCTGCTGGCAATGGGGAAGCTATATGCCATAGTTTCCAGATCCTTAGCCATTTCAGCTCCTCTTTCAGACTAGGTTCACATGTGATAGCTGAATGTATGGTATCTTACAGAAGAGCTAACCATCTAGTCTATCGTGATTTATAAATGGAACTCTGTCACCAAGCAGAACCCGTCCTAAAACCAACCGTCCAGCAGCTTAGATTGAGCCTCCGCCTTCATCAGGACTAAAAGTATTTCCATTGTACAAGTGTATTCCTTTAATCAGGAATGGGTTTCAATTTTTTGGTATAAAAATGTATTTTGGTTCTCCCTATATTAAAAAGTTCTGTCTGCGTCTTAAAATAGAGGTTGGGTAAGTGTGCGGCGCTGAGAACCCTCTACTGACGCACCGTAGAAGAAACTTTGCTCCACTGTCAGGCGATTTTACCTCTCCCAGTATTCAGTATTCTAAGCTTTGCGGCTTGCTTCGTTATGAGAAAGTTACATGTGCATTTTTTTTTTCTCTTTTGTACAAGTTTTAAAAGACTATATTACAAAGCGATGTAAATAAATAGCGGGCGAGTAGAAAAAGCTCTTATTTACACTTGTACAAATGAACTGTATTCAGTGGAAACGCCGTTTCTTAAAATACACAATTCTAGTAATGCAGGTTTTTTTTTTTTTTTTTACAGGAATTCAGTTAGACGCGCCAATGTGTGGTATTAAGAAAAAAAAAAATATTAAAATTCAAGTTAAATGTAATACATTTCGTTGTGTAGAATTAAATATAGACAAACCCATTTATATCCAGAATGGCGTCTGTTAAAGTGCTGAGAAAAAAAATATTTCTGTGAATGTTCAGGAAATATACTAAAACATTGCTTAAAGCTGCGAGTCTCTGCAGACGCTGCAATGTAGTAGCGTCGTCTCTCTCCGGCTGTCATCACAGATGTAGTCCAGAGGTCTGGCTCATCCCTCCGCTGCAGTGTCCGGCTTCACGATTTGATATGTGATCAGGTATTCCGGATATGCCTGTAGGAGGAGGAATATGGATTTTAGTAATTTCTTCACCCGCGCCTTAGCTTTCATAACAAATACTAAGCTTTCGTATTTGACCGCAAGTCGGGCACCATGAAAAACGGACCATGCACTGGATTTCACACTTATTTCACACAGCAGGGGCACGACTCATCATAGTGATATATAATACGAGGTGTCCCTTCTTCCCCCCTGTAATCATAATCCTAGTTTAGAGCGGCCATTTTCAAGAAGGGATTGTTCATATCAGTACGATGCTCCACGTCTGGTCTCCTCAATGTTGTCGTTCCATGAAATACAGTAAATTGAACCTGTCCGGGCAATTTGGGACACTAAACCACCTGTTACATCCCGCATCGTGAGAGGAGGTGCACATCGGTGAGAACTTCAGATGGGACTCCGATGCTCCTCATCGAACTCGCATATATAAAATATGTTTATTATTTTTTTTTACATTGCCTCCACCCTTAGACCTCATAAAGGCCATTCTGGGACCCTAAACCACAGATCCATATGGACCTGTATTTCATTTTGGGTCCCAAAACTGGACATTGATTCAAGGTTGTGTACGGCTTACTCACAGTTGATTATCCAGGACCAAAAGTTAAGAGGCTTCCTGAGATATTTATATGGCTACAGTGACAAACTATACTCTCCATTATTGCTTCTATGCTATTCCCGCAGAGGCGAAACCACTAGTCACAGCGCACCACCTCCAGTTTGGATCGCTTCAATTAGGACTTTGTTATTTCAGCGGGAAATTGGATGGAAATTGCAGAACTATTTTTTTTTTTTTGTTTGAAATAACAGAAGAGGTGCAAACAGACACCAACAGAAGCAATTAAAAGTCTACTAACATCAATGGACATCTTTACAAATCCACATTTCACGCAGAAAAGCTGCTTAGCAAAATCACAGACAATACACAACATGTGCAGGTGCTCTTAGAGGTTTTTATCCCATCAGGAGGGCACGGTTCCATTATTCCAGGGCAGAGTACAGAGAGCAACCCTATACTGGACATTACAAAGTCTGTGGAAAACCATGTGATAACCATACCTGTTCTCCCCTATAGATTACATACTCCGCCAAAGCAAGTCCATTAACACTTGGCCGGCCAGTGACAGAGTGATGACCAGGAGGAGAATGCGCCATCTTCATTGCACTAAACTGAAGGAAAGACTTCCCCAACGTCACTCGACAGAACAGCAGCTGTCTGTAAGAACAGGAACAAAATATGCTTAAAACATATCCATCATGACAAGGGTAAATAATATATCGCACGTGTTTTATGTTTCCACCTGAGGCAAGAGTAACTAGAACCAACAGGTACAGACTGAATAATAGGAAATATGTGAAGGGTTTCCATAACAAACAAAGGTGAAAACATGCTTTTCCATTACATGTCCCATCATGTGAGGTGACCATGAGTGCAAAGCATTGGGCTATACGAGAGGATCCCAATCAAGGGAGATGCTCTCAATCCTCATAACACAGAGTATAGAAATCATTCCAGCCACGTGCACTCACCTATGGCAAACATAACAAGATCTGTCCTTGTGAATTGGGCATCCGGTGCCCCCTCCAATTCCATAAACATACTGGTTGCTCTTTGACGAGTTTTCGGCAAAATAAATACCTGCTCCAAACATGCCACCGATGTAAGCGTGCCTTTCATCAAACCCCTTGTGAATAATGGCATTTACAAATGGAGAACCTGGAGAGAGTGGAGCACATCACAAATATTATGGAAATTCCCCGTCCATAGCACAAGCTCAGCCGTCAATATGCCGTAAAGTGGTTTTAGTAAAAAAGGGAAGTAAAGTTGAGATACATTTAATAATGGGAAACCTAAGCCGGGCTGAGGCTTACCGTGAAATAGCATTCTTTCATTCGCATGGTTATGGTTTTCCTCTGTAACTTCTTTCCTCCGGTGAGTGTATCTCTCCCAGAGTTTCTTATTGCATACCTTCTGAATCTAGATGTGGACAAGGAATAATAATTACTATAACATCTTATTAATCCATCTACATCCAGCAAAAAATGGCTGCAGACAACACATCATCTCAATAATAATAAAGATTATTACAATTATCTTACCTTTAAGATATTATATCTGTTAAAAACTCCCCCGGCATGTCCCCCGTCTCGATGCTCTCGCACTGTACTCTGCATCTAGGGAGAGTGAAAAAAATTTGCAGGTTTTTAACCCCTTTGTGACCAGGCCCTTTTTGGTTTTTGCATTTTCATTTTTTACTCCCCACCTTCAAAAATCGATAACCTTTTTATTTTTCCATGTACAGAGCTGTATGAGGACTTGTTTTATGCGCAACAAATTGCACTTCATAGTGACGGTATTTAATATTCCATGCCGCGTACTGAGAATTAGAATTCCAAATACAGTAATATTGGTGAAAAACGCATTTGCGTCATGCTCTTGTTGGGTTGGATTTTAAGTCTTCCACTGTGCGCCCCGTGCGATCACGGGGATACCAAATTTAGACAGGTTTTATCATGTTTACATACATTTCCAAAAATTAAAATCTCCTGTCCAAAAAAAATTAAAAATCTTCATTTTGCCACCTGCTGGCGCTATTAACTTTTTCATAGTTCGGTGTACGCAGCTGTGGGTGGAGTTACTTTTTTTGAGACTTTGGGCGCTACTTTCCATTAGGGATACATTTATATCAGTTCTAGGGAAAGCGGTGCGATAAAAAAAAAAAAAAAAACTAAAAAAAAAATGTCTAATTTACCATTTTTCAGACCCAATAGAGTACTTTAACCTGTCGGAACTTAAATGTAGCTTTTACAGGGTTAGCACTCGATCGGTGCCAGTACGGACAGTGGGTGTTTGCTGCAATATGCACCAAATGCCCAGCCTGTGACCCTCTCCACACACCCGCAGCAGACGTGCGAGATACAGATACGTCACACTTCGGTAAGGGGGGTAAAAGAAACGTTGGCAAAGCATGACTATGTGAAACTACTGTAGAGTATGATCATTGCCATTTGCATGTGTGCGCCTGTATTGTGCTCCCCTTGGCCCACAGGACCTGTTCTTCCACAAAATACTGCTGATCAGTTTACTAATTTGCTTGTACCCTAAAAGGACATCTATCACCAGATAAAGGATTGTAAACCAGACACACTGACATACTGGTGTGCACCCCTCTGGCAAGATCTGCTCTTCTTTTAGCTTCATATGCCCTGCTTTTTAAGAAAAAAAGGCTTTTAAAATGGAGGGGGCTCATTTGCATAATATTTTAGGCTTTTTTTTATTAAACCAGGGCATAAGCAGCTTAAAGAATAGCAAATCCTGCTAGAGGGGGCCCACACCAGTATGTCAGTGTGCTTGGTTTACACAAGTACTGCAATAGAGGTAGGTGATCAAGGTCAAGGAGATCGGTGGAGGGTTGGCAGCCAGCACTGAAGAGAGCACCGCTACCACATCACAGTTCACAATTTGTGTGTAAACCCCAGCCCCATTTAGCTGAATGAAGAGAAGATGCAGTACCAAAGCCAGTGGATGTGAAAAGGATCACAGTCCATGCCCAATTCCCAGGTGAGAGAAATCGAAAATATTTTACCTCTTCATCAACAGATAGAAACTCCTTATCATCTGGAGAAAGATCAATTAATATAGTCCCACTGTTTGAATTGTTAATGGTCAAGTATGGATTCAAGCCTAAAAATAAAACAAAGGTCTTTAGAACACACACCACCACAACATATTAAAACGAAAGACTAGAAGTTACCATTAAAAGACCATTTTTAGGCAACAATATATGTGTCCCAGCCCGAATGTGGGTGCAATAAGCAGAAAGATCAGCATTTATTGTCCACATGATGTAGTTAGTTTGGGCCATAACATTTCACTTTTTCGGGCAGGGCCCTCACCCCTATTGTTCCATATGACTGTTTGTACTCATGTAATATTATATTTGTACATGTCCCCTAGGATTTGTACAGTCCTTTTTACTGTAAATTTCTAAACGACTTTACAAAATTCACTACTATAAATATATGAACAAATGGGTCCAAGTTTAATCCCATCAAACATGCTCTGATCAGAATTACAATGAGCAATCTCACCTTGCTATTGGGTAATGCTACATTATGTGTTTCCAAAGGACACAATATACAAAGAACATACCACACACACACAAAATAAAAACGCGTTACCTTGTTGACCAGATATGAGCCTCTCTACACCTTTTATGATTTTATGTCTATGTCCATAAGCATTGATTCCAATTTCCTTAAATTCTTTGTGCCCCATTTCAATTAAGACATCTAGAGTGATCTGTGAAGAGACCAACATAAACATACATTAGAAGGAAAAATGAGCAATTGGGACAATGGCAGCCAGTAGCACATAACATACTTCATTCTAGGAGAATTTGGACTTTAACATGCAAATGTGAACTATGTTGCCCCATAGGGCCCCATGCAAGACCAATATGGTAAAAAAAAGTATGTTGTGTGTGAGAAGTGCCTTAGTAATTCCACTGCTTCCATTATAATACCTTATGCTGATAAATCCTAATCATTCAGAATGATCACATTCTGGTGACACTGCAAAATCCTCTCCAACTTACCTGTTCCCTTTCAAAGATGTCAATAAGGTGCTCAAGTCCAAGGTTCCTCAGAAACTGATTGATGCTGAGATCAACGCCATGTACTAAAAAGAAAGTTATTACAAAATCAAATGAAGAACAATTTGCTATCTGTTAGCAAAAGTTTATATATGGGACGGTATAGTGAACACAGGTTATTAACCATTTCACGGGTATCAAGATATAAAGAAAAAGGCAGGATCTGCTATATATTACAGAAAAAAAGTGATTGGCTATTCACAAGCCATACTTGTTGTACAGGCTTCCCATCACAGGATAACAAAAGTAGTTGCCGAGGGTGCCAGCAGTCAGACCCTGACGATCAGCTTGTTATCCCTTGGTTAGAGGGTAACTTGAAATATTCAGACAGCCCTTTTAATAAAAAAGCATCCAAAATAGACACAAACATGAAGTACCACTTAATTTCTACACTGCCATTTACCTTCTTCCTTTTTCTCTAAGCCGACCGCTCCCTCAGCGACGCCACTGTTTCCAGATGGTGCATCAGGGAAGCTGGAAGGTAAGTCGTCCAAGCTGCTGGCGGCAGTGAGCGTTGGTGGACTAGGGGGCACGGATGACAGAACAGCCACGGATGTGTTTGTAGGCTGAGCGACGCTGAGGACTTGCGGTTTGTAAAACGTTGGCAGTGCTGCTGAAGGCATAGCTGCTGTCAGGAGCGCCCGTACATCATCAGCCTGATTAAAGAACAAAAACATGGAATTCACACTTTGCTTCTTGGGGTTTTTTTAACACACAAAGAGAATACAGCCACTTCTATTGTGTCCAGCTGTACGGGCAAAATGGTTACAAAAGAGGAGACTCACACTCGGAGATTATAACAAATACTTACTGTAACCAGGTCTAGTGAGGTTTGTCCCTCTTGATTCTTCAAAGTAGGATCTGCACCGTGCGCCAAGAGCAGGGCACACAGCTGGGTCCTTCCTTTCTGAGCAGCTTCATGCAGCGGTGTGAAAGCCCACTTGTCAGTGGCATTGACGCATGCATTGTATTTTATAAGTAAAGCGGCAACGTCCACATGCTGCGAACAACAACATGCTGGTTAGTTCTACGGGTTTACAGATATTCCGACAGTACGAGAGAGATTAATATATAGGACATCCTAAACTGAACAGAGCTAGAAGACATACATTTCATTTATTAAGTATAATAAAAAACTTTACCTGGCTTCCTGCCAGATGTTTCAGCCAAGTCCACACATCTGCTCCTTTGCATATTTCCTCCCATCCTCGTCTCATCTCCTTCCACATCCCCTCCCCAATAACTTAAAGGAAACCTACCACTTGAAGTGGCAGGTATAAGGGGGAACTACCGAGCACCAGCTCAGGGTGAGCTGGTGCCGGAGCTTAGTTTTGTTAGTGTTTTAAACCGGAGTATCGCGGTTTAAAACACTTTTTAAACTTTATGGCCAAAGCTGCTTCGGCGCAGGGAGGTACGCGCTCGGCGCACCATGCGCGCGACCGTGCCCGCGGCTCTCATTCACTTCCTATGTAGCCGCGGGCACGGTCGCGCGCATGGTGCGCTGAGCGCGTACCTCCCTGCGCCGAAGCAGTTTCGGCCATAAAGTTTTAAAAGAGTTTTAAACCGTGATACTGCGGTTTAAAACACTAATAAAACTAAGCTCCGGCACCAGCTCACCCTGAGCTGGTGCTCGGTAGTTCCCCCTTATACCTGCCACTTCAAGTGGTAGGTTTCCTTTAAGCTCACTGGCATGGACAACCCTCCACCTCAGGCATGCACAGGGAGAAGTGAGCCAGCTTTCCACACCTCCATTCTCATTGCGCATCCGTCAGAGTGCTACCCGCTTGCTGCTGTGAGCCAATGTCATCGAGTGGAGGAGAGATGAGAGAGGGTGCGGCAGGCGGTGGAAGAAGCTGGAGATGCAAGGAGTGACGAGGATGGGAAGAAGTATGCAAACAAAATGTTGGGATTTGAAATGCCGCCACCACCACAGGACTTAGCTGGAGATTCTGGCAGAGAGCTAGGTAAAGTTTCATAAACTTTATTTCAGAAACCATAAAACACACAAATTTTGTAAAAATCTGTGTGGGATACACAGTACTGTGTCTATGGAAACCTGTCCCCCAATAAAAAAGTAAATAAAAAATTTTGCAAACCGCATGCGCACCATACATCCATTGATCAGCTGTCGAACACTACACAAATAACAAGGAGAAGACTGCCCCATGTCACTATAGACAGGACATTTTTACTTTGAAGCCTGCAACACCACTTCAATAATCATGAGACATCTGATACAACTCCCTTGGCTTTCTATTGCCCAGTGCCAATAATGTAAGTAAACTGCACTTCATTTGCACCAATCTCCTGACGCATAGCTTAAGATTTCATCTTCTTCTATTAATACTCAGTAACAACATAGTCATTATCAGCGATTCAGGATAAAATACCACAACCTACCCCATAAGATGCTGCATTGTGCAGTGGTATCAGTCCTCCTTTATCCTGTGCGTTTACATCAGCGCCGTGTTGGAGCAAATATTCTGCAACTTCCAGGTTATTGTACCCAGCTGGTAGGAACACAAAAGAGACATTTATTATGTATATATTGTACATATATTATACATATATTAGTCTGATAGAAGGTGGCTATTAGCCACTACTGACCAGCTAAATGTAGAGGAGTAGAATGACGGCCCTGTGTATCCCTGCAGTTGACATTCTCCACTGTGCACAATTTCTTAACTCTCGCCACGCAGCCTCTTTTAGCGGCATCGAGTAATGCAGCATCTCCTCGCAGAAGATCTTGAATGTCTGTATCTCCATCCTTGACCAGATCCAATGCTGTGTTACCATCTCGATTCTTCTTTGTTGAATCTGCACCATGCTGAAAAAGAAGACACATTTTAGTATTAAAACTAAAAAATCTGCAAATGTAACATTCTAACAACCAACTATGTACATGCTTGGAGACAAAAGGGGCATTTCTTCTTTCCCATTCTAGAGGGAGCACATGCTGTGTACTGTGTCAATGTTCAGAACATTGCATAAACAAATGCTAAAGTGACTTTAACAAAAAAAACAAAACAGAAGGTATAAACCTATTGTTAATGGATTCCAATGTGTGTACATATTTTTTTTTGTTGGTGGTGTTCAATGTGTTACCTTCTGTCCTTATGACTCAATAGTTTTAATATGTTGAATCTTTTATTTTTAAAAGTAAACCCATCAACAGAGACCTGGTATTCACTAAAGAACGGTTACAGAAGTGCATTACAGCTGCAGTGTAAATATGCCTTTCTGCTTTCTCTAAGCATTTGCATTAGAGTATAATAGTGTGTTATAACTTACCTTGCACCTTGACAGAATCCTCTGTGTAGTCCCAGGGGTTGGGCTTTGGTTTGGATGCATTTCCAAAAAACATGTAACTTGTGTGTGCTGCAAACTGCTCAGCTCTCAGCCCCCACCTTTGTGTTCATGTACAGCTCCTCCCTCCTGGTAAGCCGACAAGAGTGGTAGAGAAAGGAGCTGTACAGGAGCACAAAGGTGGGGGCCGAGAGCTGGGACTACACGGAGGATTCTGTCAGGGTGCAAGGTAAGTTGTAACACAATTATATTGTAATGCAAATGCTTAGTACATTTGCAATGCAGCTGTAATGGGCTTTTGCTACTTGTCTTTAGTGAAAATTAAGTCCCTGATGGCAGGTTCCCTTTAAATATGTAGTTTATTAATTTTAGGATCAATTGAACATGGGGCTAATAGAACCTCACCAAACACAGTGAAAACTGTAAATAAAGCACAGAAGAGGCTGTAATTGGTTTCTGTTATCTATTCTGTAATATGTCACCGGTTCCTGTTACAATAGTAAAGATTTGGCAGCATTTGTGCAGAGCATTGAATATCTGCCTCATGAGCTGACTGGCAGAGGGGACAAAAGTTGGACCTTCATCGACCTCATAGCGATCACTAATCTAAAGCATCAACTGTGATTTCATAAACTACTTTAATTTCTACCACCAGCATATAAATTGTGAAAGTTTTTGTACAAAAACCATGACACGCAGTCAATAGACTATTTCTACTGACAACTGAAGACTTCAAAACGTAATAGTCTACAGGACGATCTTTGCCGAGATCTTTGCTTTCTGATAAATCAAACAAGTAAAAAATTAAAAAAAGTTGTGATCCTCATACCTGAAGCAGTAATTTGCAAATCTCATATTTCCCTTTTGCTGCAGCTTCATGTAGAGGTGTAAACTTCCACAAATCTGCCACGTTAATGACCGCACCATGTTTAACAAGCAGCTCTGCTACCTCATAGTGTCCGTACGAACATGCGTTGTGTAATGGAACCAAGCCCCTGAAAGAAACAAAAATATTAAAAAGGAGGAAAATAAAAATAAATATCACCAAGCATTTTACCTGCTGACAAATATAGCATTAAATGATATATTTTTCTAAACTTATTTAGCACGATACACCGCTTATCATTCCTCGACCACTCACACAGAACTGAATAGTGCGGCAATGCACATGCTCGGCCTGCTGCTCCACACCTAAATATGGGGTGGCTCCCATCACCTCTCCCGAGGATCGAGTTGGCACAACTCTTTTAGGATCTCTGCTTACATAGTATACACTGCCTGGACGCCAAGCCGGGGCACGCCAAGTAACTACAGCTATGTAATCTGACACGGAACAACTCCTTTATGATCCACCATAACCCAATAAATATATGATGCAAAGTTAGACAAGAAATTTTAACTATGCAGCACAATTAATACCCAGTACCAGATGCTGTGATATATTTGTTACAATGTTTGCATTTTTTGATCAAAATAAAGTGCAATTATGGAACAATTGCAAAAATCAATTAAAAAAAAAAAAATTATCTGATAAATACTTGCCCTTTATCTTTTGCATGGACGTCTGCACCGTGTTCCAACAGATATTCCACTACAGCCACCCTATTGTATCCTGCTGCGAAATGGAGCGGTGTAGACTGGCGGCCTTCTACATCTCTGCAGTTAACGGTCTGTGAGTTACAAAGTTTCTAGGAAGAGAGAATACGGCAGCTTGAAATAAAAATCTACGACTCACAGCACAAACACATCTGCAAATAATATCATTAGAGGAAGTTCAGAGTGAGGCTAAGCAACCGCAGCAGATTCATTCTGATAGACGAGTAGCAGATCCCTGGCGTCAGCCGCTACACCGTAAACAGAGCTGTACTGATGACTCCATTCTGTGTGTGTCAGTGTCTACCCACTATCAGTTATATCAAGATATATAATATCTATCCAACAACCCCCCCCCATCATAAATTATAAACGAATACAAGAAATATTCTAGGCAAAAATTAAACACTCACTTTCACCGTTTCTAGGTCTCCGGCTTTTGCAGCTTCTAGTAGTTGTCGGTCTGCATCTGTATTACTAAATGATAGGCCTTCTGTAGAAAAGAAACAGAACATTAGATGGTTACAAATCGTTTTACATCAAAGACAAATGATAAGCTTCCCTACTTATCTACAGGGTATGCAATGATAGAAAGAGGTAATGTGTACCTTGAAGGATTTGCTGCACTCCCTCATTCCCCATCTGAAGGGCAGTGAAACCCTGTAATGATACGATCGCTGGGTCAGATCCTGAGTTTAAGAGAATCCGGCAGGTTTGCAAATGGCCACAATGAGCAGCACGATGGAGGCACGTCTGTCCCAAGTTGTCCACTGCATTAACCTATCGTAGGAGGGGGAAAACAAAAGTTACATAATGAATGATTTTCACCCCTTCTAGGGTCTGAAAAATTTGAAAAAAAAAAAAAAAAAAAAAAAGGGTCAAATCGCCCCCCCTTTCCCTAGAACTAATATAAATATAAATAAGTAAAAATCATAAACACATTAGGTATCGGCCGCGTCCCCAAAATGTCTGATCTATCAAAATAGAATAACGGATATTCCTGGTGTTTAACCCTGTAACGGAAAATAGCCCCAAATTCAACTTTGCCATTTTGAAAAAAAAAATTCAATAAAAAGTGATCAAAAGGCTGTACGGTGCCAAAAATTGTAGCATCGAAGAAGTCATCAAAAGTCACAAAAATTTAGACCACACACAGCTCCGTACACCAAAGTATAAAAAAAGTTATTAGAGCCAGAAATATGGCAAAATGAAAAATTTCTTTTTTGGCACAGGTGGTTTTTATTTTTTGTAAATGTATGAAAACATAAAACCTATAGAAATTTGGTATCCCTGTGATCGCACTGACCCAAAGAATGAAGCAGGCATGTTATTTGGGGTGAAGGCTGTAAAATCCAAACCCACAAGAATACGGCACAAATACATTTTTTCACCATTTTCACTGCATTTGGATTTTTTTACCGCTTCCCAGTGGCATGGAATATTCAATACCATCACTATGAAGTGCAATTTGTTATGCAAAAAACAAGCCCCCATGCAGTTTTTGTTTTTTTTTTTTACAGGGAAAAATAAAAAGTTAATAGATTTTTGAAGGTGGGGATTGAAAAATGAAAACGCAAAATAAAAAAGGGCCTCCGTGGGAAGGGGTTAAGGTCATACGATGAGTGGAAGAAAGGATCTCTATTTTGTTCTATAGGACGCAGAGTGGCAGACTATACAAAAAGGAAATTATGAGGATGAGGACCAGACTGCAGGAATTAGAGGAACCTAAAATAGTAGT
Source organism: Engystomops pustulosus (assembly GCF_040894005.1). Classification (NCBI taxonomy): domain Eukaryota; kingdom Metazoa; phylum Chordata; class Amphibia; order Anura; family Leptodactylidae; genus Engystomops; species Engystomops pustulosus. The sequence goes on along the minus strand of NC_092421.1, from coordinate 21,671,668 downwards.
TACCAGGACCTGGACCTACTGGCTGTCACTGTAACATTCAATGGAGTTTAGTCCGTGGAGACCTTCAACTCCCCTCCCCAAAACAGTTTGTAAATGACTATTTTGGACACCCAAGTCCCAGGAAAAATTCCTACCTTTGCCTCATGCTTCAGTAACACCTCTACAACATCATTGTAGCCCTTTTCTGCGGCAACGTGGAGCGGTGTCAAAAAGCTTTTAAAAGCAAATGAGAAAATTGGATTTTGAGAACCATAAAAAAAAAATGCCAACAATCACAGAAATGCCATAAACAAGACTTACTCTTTGGTCTTTTCGTTGACATTGCCACCTTTCCTAAGCAGCAGCTCGCATACTTGTTTCCTCTTGGGGTATGGAGATGATGCAGCAAAATGCTGTAAGACACGGAATAAATCATTCAGTATATTTGTTATATACATTTACAAAAGTAATTCAACGCCTTTCAATAACATCTTTCCGCATCACATAATGTAACTAGATAATATTTTTCTATATAAAACTCAAATCTTTCAAAAAAATTCCCATCTTCAACTTTAGCTTTTTCATATAAATGGAAAACACTGCAGATTAGCATCTATTCCCTGGAGACTTGCTTTACTGGGAAGTGGGGTCAGACAGATGACCTGTGAATACTTGACTGTAGAAAAATGTCCAATCTGTGTTTTTTCATCCTACAGTCTATGACATACGTTTATTTTCCAGGCAAGCAAGAGCGCTGTGGAATTCTCTCATGAGAAAGTTTTAAAAAATATATATAATGTTACACGTGGCTTTAGGGTAAAGTTTAACTACTTTTCAGACTGCAGGTTTGTTTTACAAAAAACCAAAAAGCAATTCATGGTGAATTCCTTATAATAATAATTTCCGATTCATGTAAAGGAAAAAACATGATCTAATATATACATCCTAGACGTGATGGCGAACCTTTTAGATATCGAGTGCCCAAACTACAACCAAGACCCACTAATTGAACACAAGTGCCAACGCAGAAATTTAATTGGTGATTTATACTCCCTGCTCTGTCACAGATTTCATCTCTGCTCCCTGAGGACACCATTAAAGCACAAAATAGAAATTTGGATGATCATTGTAGATTCCCTCCAGGGTCCCATAAACAGGAAGAATTGTCAGGGCCGGAGCAGGAGCTACAATGATAATCCAGATCTGTCCGCACCTTCCCACTCCTCCAGTAGTCCCAGGTAGGACTGCCACATTAAAATACCTCTGTGCACAGCAAGTCCTGGGCTGTCTGGGACTGCAGGAAGATACCTGGAGTCCTCTCTGGTGATGGCCTAAGTGCCCACAGAAAGGGCGCAGTGCCACCTCTGGGCACCTGTGACATAGGTTCGCCACCCCTGTCCTAGACAATTGGTCTATAGCAGTGATGGCTAACATATGGCACTGGTGCCAGAGGTGGCACTCAGAGCCCTTTCTGTGGGCACCTAGGCCATCACCAGAGATGACTCCAGGTATCTTCCTGCAGTCCCAGACAGCCCAGGACTTGCTGTGCATAGAGCCATTTTAAAGTGACAACTGTACCTGGGACTATTTTCTGCATTATTTGTGTCCTCAGGTTGCTGGTATCAATGAAAACTGTGACAGAGAAGGGAGTATAAATCACAAATTAAATTTCTTTGTTGGCACTTTGCGATAAATAAGTCTATGTTGTAGTTTGGGCACTCGGTCTCTAAAAGGTTTGCCATCACTGGTCTATAGGATAATGTATATCTTAGGGCTCATGCACACATTGTTTTCGAGTATTGTTTCAACACCTAGAACACATCCATTTTATCTCTATGGGCTCATATAAGCTGTTGTTACCAAAAACAGTTCGAGAGCAGACACTACTTTTTTTATGGTGTGTAATCGGACCTCACATGGACCATTGGCGCCGTGTTTGAGGCCAGTTATTGCACCAGTTCTTGTGTGGGAGGCGTTGAACTGCAGGGACTATGCCCATTACCATCACCATTTACTACATTTCCTGTTTTATAGAGGTTCTATCTGTAGAGACTTAAAAACTTTCCATGCTACTGCAGCTTTTGAAAGCCAGATTTAAGCCACCCCTTTATTTCCATAGAGGGAGAACATTAATCAAAATTTCCACCACTATTAGTGTACATTATTTGTGGAAGGCATTATACCCTTGGGAAGTATATAAGTGTGCAGAACATACACTGATATAAATAACAGCATTTACCAGCGCTGTTTCATGAGTTTGCGGATGTTTGAAATTGACTATTTCCAGTAAGAGATGTTTCTTAATTCGTGCAACATCTGCTTCCCTCGCAGCCAGCAGCAATGAATGACCCTTAAACTCATCTAGATGGGAAACACAACAAATACATTAGATTTATAAGGGGAAAAAAAAACAACAAGAATTCACATAGGTTACTAAGCAAGGGACACCCCATACAGAAGTGTGTCCAAAGTGTGGCATAGCCAGCTATTCACAAAAATACTTATTCTGGTAAAATATACAGAGGACACTCCTTATGTAAACCACCCGTACTCACATGCTAACCGTTCCTTCAACTGTGGTGTTGGGGCCAAATCAATGGCACTTTTATTGTGACAGTTCAGCATGTGGGGATCGGCTCCATAACTAAGCAGCAGGGAACAAACTTCCACCCGGTTCTTTGAGGCGGCTTCATGCAGAGGAGTGAATTGCCAGAGGTCCATTGCATTTACACAGGCTCCATGCTGTAGGCAAAAAAGGTCATGTTATGCAAAAGTCTTCATAACCGTAACCCCCAGCAGCCCCATACAGCGTAATAGATGGAAACTCAGTGAAAACCACCAACAAATGAAAATACTGTTACCTTAACAAGAAGTTCGGTCACTTCATAGTGACCGTACGAGCATGCGTTGTGAAGCGGCACCAAGTCTCTAGAGAAAAATAAGGCATTATATCAATATCATAGCACAAACATAAAACAATATGCTACCATATAGGAAAATGGCTAGAATTATACAGTCTCAGTCCTGCCTTGTTCCTTCACCACTGCTTGGCTGCTCACCGCCAGAGCTTACACACTAATATTCTGGACACAGGCAGACCCCCTGCTGAGGTACTGTGGATATTAAAGATGAATAACATCTTGTGCAAGGAAAACTAGACATTGCTGAATCTTTCATACAATAAGTGGGAGATAGGGATGGATTTCCAGCATTCCCTTCTGCACCATGTACAGAACATGTCTGCTAGCAGTCAATGAATTGCCCTCCTTGAGGTACTGGCTGGCCTGCCTGAGGGGGTCCTGCCCAACACCACCTCCACTTTGTTTCTCCTCCTCCTATTTTATCATACAGGCGGTCCACTACTTAAGGACACCCAACTTACAGACAACCCATAGTTACAGACAGACCCCTCTGACCTCTGGTGAAGCTCTCTGGATGTTACTATAGTCCCAGACTGCACTGATCAGCTGTAAGGTGTCTGCAATGAAGCTTTAGTGATAATCCTTGGTCCCATTACAGCAAAAAATGTTTAAACTCCAATTGTCACTGGGGTCAAAATTTTTTTTTGTCTGGATCTACAATTATAAAACATACAGTTTTGACTTGCATACAAATTCAACTTAAGAACAAACCTCCGGACCCTATCTTGTACGTAACCCGGGGACTGCCTGTATTCCCCTTCCATCTAACCCCTCTTGCTCCTCATTTCTACCTGTTTGTTTGGAGAGTAAAAAAGGTTCAGGTTCTGACCCAGGGAGGGGTCAGCCATAGCTCCTAACATTGTTAAATAATAAAACCATGTACCACCCTGTCTGGCAATTGCCAACTAGTAAAAAAAAGTTTGAAGACTTTCTTCTCACATTACAGAGAAATGTATTAAAAGAGAAAACAACATTTACATTTTAATTCGGTACTTTCCTATGGCATATACATAGTGTCAGTTTCTGATACAATATACTGTACTGTAATCCTGGAGCTTTTCAGCTTTGTTCCATTACTTCCTCCTCAACAACAACTTAACAGTTATAGACACTGTACGTAAAAGTAGTTCTTGAACTACAACTATTTTGTGAATGGTCTGTAGAAGCCATATGGTGAAATATGATGCACCATCCATTTTTATGGGAACCGCACATGGATTACCTAAATCTGAATCTCTCATAGGAATCAGGGCAGTCATGTTTCTGGATATTCTGCACAGCAGATAAATAACCAAAACACACTGTCAGTATTGTTGCTCCCTATAAAACGGTCACACATTAAAATCTGTTATTGTCCAGGCTTTTCCATAATATCCATAAAAAAAAAAAAAAAAAAAAAAAAAAAAAAAAAAAAACTTATAAAACAGGCAGCTGCCTTAACCCCTTAACGCTCTGCGCCGTAGCTCTACGGCGCAGAGGTGCAGGGAATGTATGAAGAGAGCTCACGGGCTGAGTCCCCTTCATACAAAGGTGGGGGGTTTTTGCATATTGCACAAAACCCCCACCGCTAATAACCGCGGTCGGTGCTTGCACCGATCGCGTCTATTAACCCCCTCGTTGCCGCCGGCGGCATTTAAAAGATTGCGGCGCGCGGACGCCGCCATCTTTTTTTCGATCGCCGCGCCCCCGATCGGTTGCCATGGTAGCCTCGGGTCTTCGTTTGACCCGAGACTATCTGGCATCTGCAGATTCGTTACAATGAGCCAGTGGCTCATTGTAACGAATGTGCTGCAAAAATGCCATATATTGCAATACAGAAGTATTGCAGTATATGGTAGCAGCAATCTGACCATCTAGGGTTAATGTACCCTAGATGGTCTAAAAAATAGTGAAAAAAAAAAAAAAAAAAAAGGTTTAAAAAAAAAAAAATTAAAATATTAAAAATTCAAACCCCCCCCCCTTTTCCCTAGAACGGATATAAAACATAATAAACAGTAAAAATCACATACATATTAGGTATCGCCGCGTCCCAAAATAAGCCCTCACACAGGTCTGTACACGTAAAAATGAAAAAGTTATGGATTTTTGAAGTTGGAGAGCGAGAAATGAGCCGAAAAACCCTGCGTCCTTAAGGGGTTAAAGGAAACCTACCACTTGAAGTAGCAGGTATAAAAGAGGGAACTACCGAGCACCAGCTCAGGCTGAGCTGGTGCCGGAGCTTATTTTTGTTAGTGTTTTAAACTGCAGTATCGCGGTTTAAAACACTTTTTAAACTTTATGGCCGAAGCTGCTTGCTCGGCGCACCATGCGCGCAACCGTGCCCGCGGCTCTCATTCACTTCCTATGTAGCCGCATGCACGGTCGCGCGCATGGTGCACCGAGCGCGTACCTCCCTGCGCCGAAGCAGCTTCGGCCATGAAGTTTAAAAAGTGTTTTAAACCGCGATACAGCGGTTTAAAACACTAACAAAAATAAGCTCCAGCACCAGCTCACCCTGAGCTGGTGCTCGGTAGTTCCCTCTTATACCTGCCACTTCAAGTGGTAGGTTTCCTTTAAGATCCTTCACTACTATACTTCTGCATTTTGATTAAATGTCTACCATAAGACGGCTATACACCACAGATTGATGAAAATTGACGATTTCAACCATAACAAAAATACTCTGGGAAATGGAACTTAATTAGGTTAATTTTAATTTGGTGGAGCTGATCTCTGGTACATTTCCATATTCATTGAAAACCCCTTCAATTACAGGTGTTTACCTGGTCTTAGTTTAACTTAATTAAATCTAGAAATGGCTTTATCTATAATAATAATTAAATAAATTGTATATCAGTCAAGTGAATTTACATTCACTGAGTGCGGGAGCTAAACCATATACATAACAGACTAGATCTCTGAATAAAACTGCATAAAAGCAAATGAATCCATCACTGGTTAAATATGACAAAGTAAGCCATGAGATTAAAAATAAAGAATCTGCCAAGAAAACTTCCAGTCTAGACTTCAACTACTCAAACAAATTAGCAATAAGTGACCGTGCATTAAGTGATCTGCTCTCTATGTCGTCCTGCGTGATGACTATTCGTTAATTATTTGAGATAAATGAAGAGGAGGCCTGAGTAAGTCAAACCAACTCCTCTGCCAAGAGTTGGCATAATTTTTGTCGGAAACACTAAGCACCGTCTCCATTTAGTGTACAATCCCTTAGAGACAAGTAGCTGCCATCATATAGGCATAAATTACAAAAGCAAGAGGGGAAACCAATGGAACTATAGATGGGAACATAACTTTTACTGATCCGTTTAAAAAGTGACAGAAGTCTAGAGTGCGCCAACTAGGGCTGGGACAGTCTTGTAGGGTCCATTAGATTTTTGTGACTCGATTTGATGACCTCGGTTCACATCTACAAAACGGATCCCCATAAACCCAGGTTTGGTGAGAGGTTTCATTTCCTTACAAGCCCTGGATTGGCTTTCCTTGTTCCTGTTTATATATTGTATGCCTAAGTGGTATAACATTAGATATAAATAAGTTTGTTAATATAGGGCATATTAGCCAAGACATCTGGTGGCTTCCCCAATACATCATGAGAGTAATCTGGTGAATTACCCATGACCTCTCCTTAGACAATTCTCTTATCTAAGAGACTTTTTAAACAAGTATTCTGGTGGTATTCACAAGTGTCTTGTGTTCATAATGAAAATCAGTGACTTTTTTTTGTAATTAATAACTTCTGTCGGCATTGAAAGCCATGCGGTTAGGGGTTGATGATGATGATGATGATACACATACCAAACTACTATGGGGCTTGGAGATTTCTCACTGGTGGATGGGCAGAGTGCATGGTGCACAGATGTATTTTTGGGATGGTAGGAATAAAAAAAAGCTGTATATAATATCAACTACAAATAAATAAGAAAAGTCATAGATTATAACTAGTACCACTGCGCTTATAACAAATCTCATTATTATTAGTAAGGAATAGTCTTGTACCCCTTGTCCTTGGCTTGTACATCGGCTCCATGTTGTAGTAAGAGCTGTACAATTTTGACACGGTTGTAGCCTGCAGCTAAGTGCAGCGGAGTTGACTGGAGAATAAAAAAAAATAAAAAAAACAGATAGTTTATATATATTACACATTTATACAGAGTACTATGCAAGAGTTTAATGTGCACGACAACCTCTACAGAGCCCTGATCTCAACACTGAGCCTGTTAACATGAAATCAGCACAATCTTAGGTAAAAATGATAGACAGATGCCATTTAAGGATATATTTTTTTTTACGGGATCTGATATGTGAACAATTCAATGAGGCCCATCTTCTGCTGCTACATTGTTCCTTGTAGGAAGGGATTGGGCTGCAATACACTGCATACAGCAAGGTGTAGTTCAAGGACCAAATGAATGATATAGTGAAAACAAATGATGTATATTTTAATCCCCTAAAACGACCACAGTATTCGCTCAGGGGAGAACAGGGATGGATGCCATTCAGCAGAATCCATCCTCCATAGCTTCTAATAGCCAGTGTTGATGCATTTTTTTTCTTCATCCAGTGTTTCCTGGTGGGTGCGACATATAATGACCATTTATTTATTAATTCTAGATTCAAAGGCAAAAAGGATGCCCCCACCTGCAAGTATAAGTCTGTGAAAATGTTCAGCGAGTATACAAGGAGCTCTCATGGTGTACACATGCTAAATGCATCCAAAATATACGATCAGCCTTACTGTGGCAATACTTGGACATTTAAAATAGTAAAAAGAGAAAAGCAAAACTGGTTATAAACAGGAGATAGAAAAATACCTACACAAGAAAGGACCCAACCAGATAGTTTAAATTGCCTAAAAAAATAATAGTTATCATGCATCAGGCTGCAGCTTGGACAGAAGGTAGGAAACGTATTTTCCATACTCGCAATGTCCAACTAAATTGGCACCAAAACAGTGATGATGCACACAATTTAACAATGTAGTAATAATAATAATCCTTTATTTATATAGCGTACACAGATCACGCAGCGCTGCACACAGCTTGCCAAATCAGTTCATTGCATGCCCATTCACATCTGATTGAATTTTCTGCTGCTTAAGTACATTTCCCATTCCCCCCAAAAAAACGCAATGCACACTTTATTGATCCCCAGCTGCCACCCGGACACACATGGCTCACCCAGGTCGGCAAAAGTCCAGTCTAGTGACTGACTGGATGAACTGTTTTTCCTGTGTGAATAGAGACCAGGAAGCTTTAAAATGGGAGCCGCTTCCTTTTTTCAACCCATCCTGTTCAGGAAATACACAAATTTTACCCATACAAACAATCCCTTCACCAACTAGAAAATCAAATGTATGAATAATTACGTTTTGTGAAGCTTTTACCTTTCTTCCATCACTGGCATGGGAATTAACGTTTAGGGGTGTTAGGAGAGCCATCATTTTTTCCTCATTTCCACTTCTACAAAAGAAAAAGTTAACAGAATAATAGTCATTAATCTCAGACAACACTAAATGTACTGTAGCCTTGTCCCAAAAGGGTTGTATTTGTTAGTCATGGTTTGATGAGCGTCTAAAGGGGAACCCAGTCTATTGCAGAACAGGAAAATAAATCTCCATAAATCTCCAGCTGAAAAGGAGGCTACTACACCCAAAATGCTCCCAAAATGAACACCCAAAATGTTCATACAAAATCACTAAGATAAGATAATCCTTTATTAGTCCCACAGTGGGGTAATTCACAGCGTTACAGCAGCAGAGGGTACAGAGAGTGAAGTACAAACTATGCAGACAATATGGAAAAAGCTGTCAAGATAGAAGAAGTCACATTCCAACATTTATGGCTACATACCGGGCACTTTCCAAAAGCTCATCTTTCTTGTACTCTCCTAAAAAGAAAAATCACAGAAAATATAAGTGAAGTGACTTGGTTCCCTCACCTTTCCTTATGGCTAATATACACACATGCAGCTCCATCTGCCAGGACATTTTGACAAAGAGTTGACGACAAAGGCTGGGTTCACATCAAGTTATTTTCCATACATTGTAAGGACATATCAGGAGGATTCCTACATGTCCTTAGGACATATGACACAAATGTATCCCACTGTATGCCTATATAAATATGCCGCCTGGGGACTCTTCACCCACCTGAATGTGGGTGGAGGAGTATATATCAGCAGCAGCCACAGATTGGCTGCTGCTAATGAAAGCGGCGTTTCCACAGTGATGTTACTGTCTTAATATGGACAGAACAACACGGGGCCCGCCCTCCTGCTGAGTGACGTTTGTGCTGCAAGGAGGGATGCAATACACTGAATCCACTCCGCACAGCCGTCCATTGCCTCCGCTGAGCACATACGTCGCTCAGCAGGAGGCTGCAGGATGACAAGACGTAGCATCCTACGCTTTTCCATCTCTGCAACTATGCCTCTAGCTCCCACTATTTGTCAATGTATACCCCAAGCGTAACGCCGGGTGCTTTCCCAACGTATATACTAAGCACATACAAAAAAGCGTGGTGTGAATCCAGACTAAGTGTTCTATAACTATAATGCAGTGAGCTCCTGAACGGGAAATGTCACAACACTAAGCCAAACTACAGCTGAAAGGTCGATAGAGTAGATCACACGCCCTCCCAGAATTCAGATCACACAAGTGTGGCCTTTCCAAGTAAAAAAGGCTGGCACACAAAGTTGCAGCATGGGTGGTACTGTCAGAAACAATTACTACTACCATTTAACTCTATCGAATATAAATCATGTATTGAGGGTAAAGCAGGGATCATGCCTTTACCAGTTATTTTTGTCTAACTTTGTTATTTGGAGAAAGTATGGGTTAAGCCTAACCCTAAGGATGTCTGAAATGAAGGGCAACAACAAAGCCCAGAAGTTACCACTGGTTAGCTAAGGGCTAACTGGGCTTTAATTTACACATTGTGCACAAAGGACTGCGTCACGGAGGGTTTTTGAAATGCGTCTGAGCTGTCAATGTAACCTACTTCATAATTTCAAAGATTCAAGAAAAAAAAAAGAAAATGTAATTACAAATAAACACTAAAAGCACAGTTAAAAGTCAACTGGGACTGTGGTAGATACATTCTGCAAACGAAGACGTTCAATATAACAATCCACTTTAAACCATTACCTAAAAGCACTGCCTTGGCTGATGGGTCCGATAAATCCAATGCCGTCCTGTTGTCTGTATTGCGAATTGTTGGATCTGCACCATGCTGAAGAAGCACTGAAAATACAACACAAGACAACATGAACGATGTGTTCTTTCTCTACTAGAAAAGATGCAGGAGGAAAAAACAACATGGGTGGACCTAATAGACCAGCCATGTGAAAGTTAATTAGCACACTGTAGCCAAACATAGAACTTTACATATATTTATCAATACAAGAGCTAAAATAAAAACATAAAACATGCACTGCATGGTATCCCTATCTGGTGTTTGACAGACAAGCCTACCTATGCAGACATCTATTTTGCCCTTAATAGCGGCTTCATGGAGAGGGGTGTAATTCCAATTGTCACGGGCATTAGGATCAGCGCCATGTCTCAGTAGGAGATTGACGACTTCAGCGTGACCGAAGGAGCAGGCATTGTGCAGAGGAATAAGACCACCGTCATCGCGAGCGTGAACATTGGCTCCGCTCTGCAGCAAATACTCCACCACGTCCTTCCGACCAAATCCTTGGAGACAAAAAAGAAAAAAAATGCCATCATTTTTCTGCGATCTTTATATTTAACATATAATCTTGATGAATAGAGCATCAGATTACTGATACATTGTTTCATTCATTCAAAGTCCTAAACATTCTACAATCCCCGACACATTCAGAGCAGCGTTCTATAATGTAAGTAACATTAAAAAGTACTCAAAGCTGTAAAAGATGACCCTTGTGGACAATTTAACCTCACGGTTCAGTCACTGGTCGTTCAGTGTAAAAGTAGATCTATAGCTTAGTTCATTACTTGGTGTATGAGATAATCGAGACAATCCATAATGTGAAAGGCTGTCAGTCAGCATGAATTACTAGTATGGTGCAGACAGTGGACAGCCAATTCTACAGACCATTACGTGGCAAATGTTGCTTTTCTCGTATCTGCATCATCACCGCACATCCAAGGAGCCTGCGCCTAGTAATAGCATCACATCCATGGGGCTATTAGTCATTATTCACCTTCCCTCTTATGGAACAGATCTCCCCCTATATTTGGGAAGATGCACATCTAGACAAGTATTAGTGATATAGGACCAGGCTGCGCTCACATTTACCAACCACAAAGGCATTAAGGTCTTGTGAAGGATCTCTGCTAATTATTCATTTCTATAGATCTCTATAATTGGACATAGAGCGCCCAATGTACAGGTACCTCCTCTAAGATACTAGACATAACATTTCTCCCAGCGTGTTGAAAAATATTTCCAATAATTGGGGTTTAGGGTCCACCCTCACCATCAAAACCCAGGCCATTACCCTTCCTTTACCAAACATAACACTGGCACTTGCATTGTGCTGGCAACCAGCGCACCCACATTTGTCTGCCAATCAGTGTTGAGATTAATTCTAGGCACTTGACATTTGTGCACGGAGAGGTCGGGCGCCTGTCAACATTACTTCCAGCAGCAACTTGCGCCTTGGCAGTGATGGGAACCACCCAGAATAAAGATAGCCAGAATAATAAATGACCTGGAACACGTGGAGGCTTTGCTCTTCGCCCTACTTTCTGTGACTTCAAGACCAAATCAATACGAACAGAAATTATATAACCATGATGCAGATTTCCATCTAATTCCATATCTGTAATGACAGGTTTGGTATAACACAGCTCACCGACTCCAAGGCTCAATTCATGGAGAAATAAAGAGACCAAAAATCAATGAGCAGCAATAATCTGCAGCCTGCTTTGCACATAAAAAAACCTCAAGCTTATGGATTGTGGTCTCCTGATCTATACTCATTTGAGTTAAAGGTGCTAAATAGTTTAACCGAGGCATCTGGAGAGGAGGAAGTGTAACCCGCTCCCCCCATAGAGATGCACCGGGGAAAGACAGGACATGTCCCATCTTTTATAGCTCCATGTGGTCATTGCCGTCTATGGAGGATGTATGCAAGACCGCAAACTTGCAGCCGTACATTTGTCCCCCATATGTTTGTGTAAATGCAGCCCAGGTCTGATCCAGTCTGCCTTTATGCAGGTTCTAAATCTGCAACAAGGCATTTCAGCATTGTGGTAAGAGCATTAACTGAGACAACAACACTGTATGACAACAAGCACTGGGTCAGTGGTACAGAAGCATTACAGCAGCTGTGTGCTGAAAATAGACAACCCCTTAAATGCTGCACGCTCTGTGACCTGTTCAAAGTTCATCATGCAGTGAGGAGGATGTGAGGTAATAACCTGTTTTCAATCGCAGATCCTGTGTTCTCTCTAAATAAAGGTGTTACCTGTACTGTAAGCAGTGTTACCAAGTGGTGTAACATCAGGACTGTGAAATAGGCTGTTATACTCTAGGATTGTAGCTGGACTTTAAGAACTGGGCTGATGCCATATTACTACTGTATCATCTCATGAAAACCTAGAGCACCTCTTAGTTTATGCTATGTCTGATTTCCTAATCACTATACACACAAAAACACACAAAGGAAAACATACGAATGATGAATGATATGTACATAATCATAATTAATTAAAAAAAAAATTAGTTAACACACACATACATTAAAAAATACAGTACAATTGTACAATGAGATTAGTAGTGCAGGTGGAATAGAGCAGGAGAGCCCAGAAACAACTGGTCACAAAATAATCTCAACAGTATGAATATATGGGTGTAATTCAGTTATGATATACACTCATATAAGATAAGGATAATAAACCTAATATCAGGGGAGCATAACAGATGAAATGATCTCACACTATACAGATACCAAACAATCCATAATATAATACTTTTATGGCAAAGTGACATCAATTCATAAAAATTATATACAAAAGCCTGAAGGATAATAGTTGTTTGCTAAAGACAATTGTGTAGTTGAGGCGCCCGAGTTGGGGCAATGTAGTCCAGTGTATAAAGTCCCCACTTATTACATGACAGACTGAGGACGGATTCCCATGTGGCGATTGCATGGTAAAAGTATTTGGAAGTATGAATGTTGCGTCAACAGGGAACGCAAATGCTGTCCCCACGTGGGAATGCGGCTGTAGCAAGATACAAGTACATAAGAATAAAACATACCACAAGACACGTTGAAGAAACCTGAGAGCGTAGAAGAAACAGAGTAAGCCACCTCAACGAGCGTCTCATCCTGCTAGTAACACACCAAAGAAAGCACACAGCTCTCCAGGGCCAATACTAACACTGTCCGCTCTGTATAGCAAAAACTGCTGGTATACTCCATTCTATCCCTCTCCTAAAGGATTCTTTGTGTTGATGAGTAAATAAATTGCCCTACAAAGAATGGCAACATAAAAAGCTAATGGCCTGATGAAGCCACCAGAAATTCACAGAACGCCCCTTGGAGGCTAATCCATCATCTTGATGGCTGTTCTAACAAACAAAGGCCAAAAGAGGCTCCATGGCACCTAACAAATTCCAAGGAAGCATTTATCTGCATTGTAAAAGGACACTGCCTTCAGTAGAGGAGGGGTGAATTGTTACACAGCTCCCGCAGCACCTTTTGACTCTCTTGACGTCCGTACATTACACTCTCTAGGAAACATTGAGCAAATTGGACGTAGAACCTTAGTCAGGTGTTTTAAGTTATACTTGTCCTGTTTTACAGACTGCAGAAAGTCCAGGTAGACGTCCCCCCCCAATGATCCAATATTTATTTTCCATCTTTTGGGTCTGAGCTCCCGATATGTTATTACCATTATTACGACTTAATGCAAAAACATTCTATTAACATAATAACATAACATAATGCAAGTGGTTCAGGGGTCACAAACCTAATTAACTCTTCCAACCTACAGTGTAAACAGACTAATGACACTAACCACACAGAGCCCTGACCTCAACACCATAATACAACTGGAATCAACTAAAGGAGAAACTGCAAGCCCTCTGATTGGGCAGTCACAAACGGATGCAATAGATTTTATCAACTATTTATTATTTAAATAAATATACGCTACATATTTTTTGCAAAGCATAGAATCTAGCGCTTACGTGCCACATGTTTCGTCTTCGTCAGGGGCATGCGAAACACATGTCAGGTGGTGTCCACCTCTGGTCTGTATACAAGCAAATACTTTGACTAGTTGTGAGGACTGCACCTTCTATACCAGCTGATCATGATTTATGTGCTATGTATATGTAGTTATTGTGACCACTGGGGGCCCTTTTCTGTGTATGTTATCTTTTAATGTATGTGATCTAATAAAGTGCATTCTACATTCTGGTTTTTGTTTCCCCTTTTTTGTTGTGTGACACTCCTGCTCCTGTGGCAATGGGGCCCGGCTATACCCCCCCCCATCATGTGGTATTGGGGCCCGGCTATATACCACCTCCCCATCATGTGGTATTGGGGCCCGGCTATACACCCCCCCTCCCCATCATGTGGTATTGGGGCCCGGCTATACACCCCCCCCTCCCCATCATGTGGTATTGGGGCCCGGCTATACACCCCCCCCTCCCCATCATGTGGTATTGGGGCCCGGCTATATACCCCCCCCCCCCCCCTCCCCATCATGTGGTATTGGGGCCCGGCTATATACCCCCCCCCCCCCTCCCCATCATGTGGTATTGGGGCCCGGCTATATACCCCCCCCTCCCCATCATGTGGTATTGGGGCCCGGCTATATAGCCCCCTCCCCATCATGTGGTATTGGGGCCCGGCTATATACCCCCCTCCCCATCATGTGGTATTGGGGCCCGGCTATATACCCCCCTCCCCATCATGTGGTATTGGGGCCCGGCTATAAACCCCCCCCATCATGTGGTATTGGGGCCCAGCTATAAACCCCCATCATCATGTGGTATTGGGGCCCGGCTATATACCCCCCTCCCCATCATGTGGTATTGGGGCCCGGCTATAAACCCCCATCATCATGTGGTATTGGGGCCCGGCTATATACCCCCCTCCCCATCATGTGGTATTGGGGCCCGGCTATATACCCCCCTCCCCATCATGTGGTATTGGGGCCCGGCTATATACCCCCCTCCCCATCATGTGGTATTGGGGCCCGGCTATATAGCCCCCTCCCCATCATGTGGTATTTGGGCCCAGCTATAAACCCCCCCCATCATGTGGTATTGGGGCCCAGCTATAAACCCCCATCATCATGTGGTATTGGGGCCCGGCTATATAGCCCCCTCCCCATCATGTGGTATTGGGGCCCGGCTCTTACCTGCGGCGAAGTGCAGCGGTGTGGACTTCCGTCCCGCGGTGTCTCTGCTGTTCACGTTGTCGCCGTTCACCAGTTTCCTCACCCGTTCCACATCTCCGTTCCTACAGGCCTCGAACAGCTCCCGGGCCGGCTCCCCGCTCCCCCCGGTGTCTCCTGGGGAGGCCGCAGAACCCGAGGCCCCGGCGCAGCGGCGGCCTGACATCCTCCACCAGCAGCAGTCCCCGCCTGAGGAAGGAGGAGCCGTTGCGGCCGGGATCCTGTGAAGAGCCTGAGCTCCCAGGCCGCAGCTCCCCTTACTGACTCCCGGGCGTGTCACCGACACCCGGAGGCCATCACCGGGGGAGTCTGCGCCCACCTGGCCCCCGC
Organism: Engystomops pustulosus; assembly: GCF_040894005.1. Lineage (NCBI taxonomy): Eukaryota > Metazoa > Chordata > Amphibia > Anura > Leptodactylidae > Engystomops > Engystomops pustulosus. The sequence goes on along the minus strand of NC_092421.1, from coordinate 21,656,038 downwards.
GAGCCGCCGTGTCGCCCGATGCTCCCGGCCCTATCTCAGCTGTCGCTGCGCTCCATGGCCCCTCAGTGATACGACCTCTTATGGCCTTAACGAGACATAACTCGGGACCGACACGGACGGGAAGACGGTACGGCCAGGCTCTCGCTCTATCACGTGACGTAACGCTGGAAAAACACAGCCCGGCGCGCGTCCACGGCGGCGCATACCGACACACAGCACGCGCACGTCCGCTGCGGCCCCGCCCACCTCCCCCTTGCCTGATGTCCCGCGCATGCGTCACAGCCGCCCACGGAAAGGGGGTTAGGTGAGGAGGCAGCGGTCACTCCCGTGTCTCCTCCTGTCAGTCACATGTCCGGGCATGTCCGAGGATTACTGTATTATAGAGATATTTGTGCATCCTAAGCCTCTGGTATAGACGCCTGATATGGGAACCATATGGGTGACACATGATCGCCAGTACATCTGGGAGCTCTAGTGGGAGACACTAGTATAGTGTGTAACTATATAAAACCTGGGGAAGCTCTGCTATTTATATATAGCATGAGTGGTTCTTAGAGGGCTTGTCTATGATAATTACCAAGTTAGGATTAGGATGTGATCACACGTGACGCTAGCGTTGCATTTACTAACACAACATTAGTGACCTCGCCCTGATCCCGTATGCGATTCCAGTGAAACGCATGCAATTGGTAACCAGCACCCGGCGTCTCGTATTGTATAAATGGGAGAAACATGGAAACACATGTGTGAGCGTGCCGAGGTTTGTGACCGCACCCTTATGGAAGGGTTTGGGCATTTAATTTTGGTAATTTTTTTCCATAGGACATGTGGAACCTACATATAAAGTTGGTTGTAGGAGTTTAACTAATTTGGGAACAATGGGGCACAATTACTAAAGTCCTTGCGCCAGTTTTCTGTCGGACTTTGCACGTTCTTTCTAGTGCAAACTGCTTGTACAGGTATTTAAAACGTGCCTGTGTCACATTTTTGTGGCACGCTACCCTGCACTCGTGGCTGCACTATTCTTCATGCGACACAAATTTCTGCACCGTAGTGGCCGTTCCAGTGCTCAGTCGGACCGTGCACCAGATTTGACAATCAAAGACAGAAATGTGTTGCATGCAGTACACACAGAAAACAGGCACGCCGGCCCTTCTTAACATGTACAATACAGACACCATACAGTTAGTGAAAAAGAAAAGAGTCCTGAATGGAGAACAAACTTCTTCAAACCCCTGATTCAAGAAAATATCCCACCTCAATACCAGTCATTAGGCCCCATTCCCTTACCCAACACCCCATCTACCCAAATATCCCTTCAATTGCTCCAACAGATACCACCGCATTAACGTGAAAGGGCTAAATATGTGTTCTTTTTCCGCTGTTGTGTAATGCCGCAGAAGGAAACACCTCCATTTCCTGAATGCCTTGGCCGTCAGCCTTGACTTTCCCCTTTCCGCCTCCAATATCCCCAGATTACCGTAATTTTTACAGACTATAAGGCGCACAAAAAATCCTTGATTTTCTCAGAAATCAAAGGTGCGCCTTATAGTCCAGTGCGCCTTATATATGAATTGTACTTACAGACAACAACTGCCTTGAACTGTGCACAGGTCTGCCCCCTACTCCTTATTGTCAGGTGCGCCTTATATATGAATCTAGACGTTTAAGCAGGCATTTATTAATGGTGCGCCTTATAATCCGGTGTGCCTTATAGTGCGAAATATACGGTAAATAGTTTTTTTTTTTAATTTGTGACACTACATCCTACGGTGTGGGAGTCAAGCCACCGCTGCAACAGGCATCTTTTTGCCACAATGCTTATCGTATGAAGCAGTTTCAGCAAGCCCATCTCGTGTGTGTTAACCTCCTCCCCCTTTGGTCCTGATCATTGTATAATAGTTAGATTACCGGTTCCCTCCAAATCGTCCCCCAAATTTCTAGAGATCCATAGTTGGGGTCTGACGTATGGAGCACGCTGTCAATCGATTGGGAAAGTGTGGTGATGGGGGGAGATTAAATCCAAAAATCGCCCTATGAATAATACTAAATTATACGTATCTCGCCACATTTTGTTCTGAATGCTGTCCCTAACACCTTTCCAGCCATTAAAGATTTTAAGTCATTCAATTTTATAACCCATCCTGCAAAAAATGTTGTTTTGCACCCCAGCACCTTCTGAAGCACTCGGTACACAATAGAGATGGCCCTCCATTGCATGGGAACCATAAGCAGTTCATCATCGCTTCCTGGGATGGATCTACCAGTCCCACCATATAAAACTTCTGTACCTGAATGTATTGAAAAAATTGCGCTCCCCCTATCCAGACTACTTGCTACTACCTCTTCCCTAAACAACCATCTATGCTCCTGTAGGTGCATCAAATCTTTTACCGTGTGAATCCCCTTATCCCTCCACTCCACAAACAGCCGACTCTGGTGCCCTTGTGGGAACTCTAGATAATTCCAGAGTGGGAGGTGCTTGGACACTCTCCATGACAGTTTATACCCTCTACGGAGGATCTTCCATGCCGCTAACTGTTGCTGTCTCCAACACTTTTGATCCTTTGATCATAGTAGGCTGTTTTCCCATGGGGACATGCAAAAGTGTATGCAAGTCCCCTGGGGAACATAAGGCCAATTCCAGCACCGAGTCCGAGAACCTACTTGAGCCCTTAAGCCAATCCGCTATGTGCCTGCTGAGAGATGACAGGTTGTAGCATTGTATTTCTGGTAAGTTCATCCCTCCTTCACCCCTTACCGCCATCTATTTTTGTTGTCTAATGTGTGGCCCCCTTCAGGGGAAGTGCGAAATAACCTTATTGGTAGACATCACCTCCACATGTTTCAAGAGTAGCGTCTGCAATGGATACATCAATTTTGAGATGCTCATCGTCTGACGAGCTGATTGCGCCCCAACAGTGAGAGGGGGAGGTCATGCCATTTTCACAATTCTTAAATTATCTTCTGAAACAATGGGGAGTAATTCAGTAGGTATAATGACTCTGAGGTTCTGCTTATGTTGATGCCCAAATATTTAACCCAGTGCTCTGCTACCGGCACTTGGAACGAGAAAGAGAATCTCACATTTCGATTTGTTCACCTGGAAGCCTGAGAATCTTGTAGACGAGCAAGAGTGTTGTGGGTGGTCATAGCACAGAGAAACTGTGGGTCGCTTCCAGGATAACAGTTCTAAGCAAAAAAAAAGACAAAAATCGATGGGAAACAATCCAGCTTAACCTGAATATATAATGTTAGAATAAATCTTACATTTTGTAAGAATATGTTAAAAATAGGATAGGAAATGAAGTGTCATTAACCCCTTACCGACACTTGACATAATAGTCCTGCTTCTATATGGAGCCAGAAGCTTCTGGTATCGGCTGTATATTATAGCTGACACCTGCCTGATTGAGAGAGTTAACACCTTAAATGGAGCTGTCAAGCATGACCGCAGCATGTAAGGGGCTTCTGATGTGGATGCCCCCCCCCCCCCCCAAAACGCCATTTACAGAGGCAGTCATCCTTCAATGGCATCCCCATGGGCCAACAAGTGCTACAGGGCTGTGCGATCTCAAGACCCGGATGTAACACACTGAGCATGCGCATGTATTGCACTATGTTAAATGAATAAGAGCTTAAACAGGCAATCAGAGGATCTCTTGTTCAAACCAATCTGTAAGTTAAAAAAAAAACAATTTACTGTATATACTCGTGTATAAGCCAAGTTTTTCAGCACAAAAATTGTGCTCACCTCGGCTTATACACAAGTCTATAAAAAAAAACCTTACATACTCACCTTCCGGCGCTCCCAATGCTCGGTGCGGGTCCCTGTGCGGGTCTTCTCTTTGTGCTATTAGCCGGCAGAGGCACAACCATGTGCTCTGCAGGCCGGCACACAATATGATGCAGCAGTGTTACAGAAGAGAGAAGAAAGCCACGGGGAAAGGAGCATCGAGGAGCCTTGCATCGGAGCCCGCCGAAATGTTAGTAGGTACGTTTCTTTTTTAATGTGCCGGGCAAACTGTAATAGAATATTAAATTCTGATACTAGGAAGTTTAATTTGTCCCACAGATAAGCCCTCAAATGGCTCTGTACATCGGGAAAAATAAAAAGCTATGGCTTTTGGAAGGAGGGGAGTGAAAAATTGAAACAAAAATTACCAGGTTGTTATGGCGTCGCCAAATACCCTAGGGCAGTGATGGCGAACCTTTTAGCGGCCGAGTGCCCAAACTGCAACCCAAAACCCCCCTTATGTATCGCGAGGTGCCAACCAAAAATTTATTAAAAAATTTGCAGTAACTTATTGCTCCTTGTTCAACAACTTTCAATCATATTGGCCTCCTGAGGACAGCAACACAGTAGAAAGATGGAAAATGTTCTTCATTGTAGCTTCATTCCAGTTTTCCTCTGTACACTGAGAATCGTGGGTCCAGAAGTAGGTCCTCCAAAGATAATTCGGCCCTGTCTACTCATTCTCCCTCTTCCTACAGTACCAAGTAGCAAAGAAAGTATCAAAATATGACTGAAAGCAGCATCTTTTAAGTTGCTTGGAACTGCAGGACAGTTTCTGTCTGTTGTGCTGGAGCGATGGCTCGGTTGCCCACAGAAAGAGCCCGGAGTGCCGCCTCTGGCACCAGTACCAGGGCCGCATCTGCCATGAGGCGAGATGAAAATCTCGCTTCAGGCGGCAGAATGCGGGTCCCTGTAAAGGGCGGCGAAATTCGCCGCTCTAAAGTGGGCGATTCGGGCGTCCATTAACGCCCGAATCGCCCACCAGCTAAATAAATCGCGCCTGTCTCTTTAAGACACAGGCGCGATTTATATGCGGAGCGACGCAGCGCCTTTCCGGCAGCTGCGTCGCTCCGTTCTAAGCAGTGACACAGGCGCCATGACGTCATGGCGCGGCGCCTGTGTCACTGTGCGGAGCCGCGTGAACACCGGAGCCGCGCCGAGGGAGCAGCTGCCTGCAGGTGAGTATGATTTTTATTATTTTTCATGTATTTAATTAATTGTGGCTAATAATTAATACTGCGGGGGGGGGGGCCAGAATTATTTTAAACTGGGGGGGGGGGGGGATCATGGAATGCTATTTTATTTGGGGCTATAATTATTTCTTTATTACTGGGGGGGATGCAATATATATTTATATTATTTGGGGCAATACTGTAATTATTTTATACTGGGGGGAATGCTATATATATATTATTTGGGGCTATGATTGTTTAATACTAGGGGGATGCTATAGATATTATATGGGGCCAGAATTATTTTATACTAGGGGTGGGGGTGGGGGTTCTGTATATTTTATTTGGGGATTTGGAGCTATAATTATTTTATACTGGGGGGGGATGCTATAGATATTATTTGGGGCCATAATTATTTTATACTGGGGGGGATGCTATAGATATTATTTGGGGCTATAATTATTTTATACTGGGGGGGGGATGCTATAGATATTATTTGGGGCTATAATTATTTTATACTGGGGGGGGATGCTATAGATATTATTTGGAGCTATAATTATTTTATACTGGGGGGGGATGCTATAGATATTATTTGGGGCTATAATTATTTTATACTGGGGGGATGCTATAGATATTATTTGGGGCTATAATTATTTTATACTGGGGGGGGATGCTATAGATATTATTTGGAGCTATAATTATTTTATACTGGGGGGGGATGCTATAGATATTATTTGGGGCTATAATTATTTTATACTGGGGGGGATGCTATAGATATTATTTGGGGCCATAATTATTTTATACTGGGGGGGATGCTATAGATATTATTTGGGGCTATAATTATTTTATACTGGGGGGGGGGATGCTATAGATATTATTTGGGGCTATAATTATTTTATACTGGGGGGGGGATGCTATAGATATTATTTGGAGCTATAATTATTTTATACTGGGGGGGGATGCTATAGATATTATTTGGGGCTATAATTATTTTATACTGGGGGGATGCTATAGATATTATTTGGGGCTATAATTATTTTATACTGGGGGGGGGGATGCTATAGATATTATTTGGAGCTATAATTATTTTATACTGGGGGGGATGCTATAGATATTATTTGGGGCTATAATTATTTTATACTGGGGGGATGCTATAGATATTATTTGGGGCTATAATTATTTTATACTGGGGGGGATGCTATAGATATTATTTGGGGCTATAATTATTTTATACTGGGGGGGTGATGCTATATATATTATTTGGGGCTATAATTATTTTATACTGGGGGGATGCTATAGATATTATTTGGGGCTATAATTATTTTATACTGGGGGGGGGATGCTATATATATTATTTGGGGCTATAATTATTTTATACTGGGGGGGGGGATGCTATATATATTATTTGGGGCTATACTTATTTTATACTGGGGGGATGCTATAGATATTATTTGGAGCTATAATTATTTTATACTGGGGGGGATGCTATAGATATTATTTGGGGCTATAATTATTTTATACTGGGGGTATGCTATATATATTATTTGGGGCTATAATTATTTTATACTGGGGGGGGGGGATGCTATAGATATTATTTGGGGCTATAATTATTTTATACTGGGGGGGGATGCTATAGATATTATTTGGGGCTATAATTATTTTATACTGGGGGGATGCTATAGATATTATTTGGGGCTATAATTATTTTATACTGGGGGGGATGCTATAGATATTATTTGGGGCTATAATTATTTTATACTGGGGGGGTGATGCTATATATATTATTTGGGGCTATAATTATTTTATACTGGGGGGGTGATGCTATATATATTATTTGGGGCTATAATTATTTTATACTGGGGGGGGATGCTATAGATATTATTTGGGGCTATAATTATTTTATACTGGGGGGGGGGATGCTATATATATTATTTGGGGCTATAATTATTTTATACTGGGGGGGGACGCTATATATATTATTTGGGGCTATACTTATTTTATACTGGGGGTATGCTATAGATATTATTTGGGGCTATACTTATTTTATACTGGGGGGGATGCTATATATATTATTTGGGGCTATAATTATTTTATACTGGGGGGGATGCTATAGATATTATTTGGGGCTATAATTATTTTATACTGGGGGGGGGGATGCTATAGATATTATTTGGGGCTATAATTATTTTATACTGGGGGGGATTCAGTATATATTATATGGGGCCAGAATCATTTTATACTGGGGGGTGCTGTATATATTATATATCACTATATCACTAAGCTGGGGGGATGTATATGGGATACAGTATATTACTAAGCTGGGGGGATGTATATGGGATACAGTATATTACTATGCTGGGGGGGGCTGTATATCGGGTACAGTATATTACTTAGCTGCAGGGGCTGTATATGGGATACAGTATATTATATGTATATAGATTTTATCCCTATATAATGAAGGGATGTGTTATATGTGGGGTAGCGTGCGGTCAGTTGTGTTGTGAGGGGTATATATTATTTAGGAGCGCAGTGTTGTTTTCCAGGAGACTTCATACTGTAAGTGACTGTGGTATTTTTAGGGGCGCCGGGTGGAGATGCTGCACGGAGCTGAAGATATCTGCCCGTGAATTCAGCAGTGATACGTCATGGATTGGAGAACCCGGAATAAAGTCGTCCTGATGGAAGAGATTGTCATCTATAAGGTACTAGATGCCACTAATGCCTCTCAGATCCTGTAGTCAGTCACACAGTGTCAGGGAGCTGTCTGTAGGGTTGTTAATTGTTAGTAAAGTTTTCAGCATTTACTTAACAGGGAGCGTGGGGGGGGGGGGGGGGGTGGGCAGCATTTTAATATTCGCCTCAGGCAGCAAATATGCTAGAATCGGCCCTGACCAGTACCATAGGTTCACCACCACTGCCCTAGGGAGATTAAAAGAAATTGTATAAAAAATATAAAAATTAAAAACACTACCAAATCCCCCACCCCCTGTGACAGGGGTTGTCTTAACATTACAAATGATCTTTTATCCATCGGATAAGAGGCTAACAAACTGACTGCTGGAATGAAACTCCCAGCAGTCTTGAGAATGGGGTCTGTTCTCACTAATGCGGCTCCGTTATATATTATACAGCAGAGAACAACACTCGACTATCTCCGGCAATTTACCACTCTACCATTTTCTTCTGGAGGTAATGATTTGTATAAATGTGCATTACAGACAAGATCACGAAAATGAGGGATCTGATGAGGTCCCACGTACCTCCATCTGATTCCTCGTCGCTCTGTCAGAGTAATGGAGCAGGCGGCCACGCATGACCGTTCTGCTCTATACATCTTTATGGAGCCGACGGAAATTGCAGCAGCTTGGCAATCTCCATCAGCTCCATAGAGATTGATGGAGCAGAATGGTCATGCGTGGCCGTCTGTTCCATTACTCTGACAAAGCGATAAGGGGTCTGAGGGAGGTGCGTAGGACCCCAATGGACCACTCGTTTTCGTGATCTGTGGGGGTCTCATCACTGAGACCCCAACGATCAGCAAGTTAGGTTGGGTTTGTGGGAAAACCCCTTTAAGAAAGGTTCATTGCCTGTCTGCAAGAGCATATAGTCAGTGAGATACCCTGTATCGCCTCGACTGAATTTTAAACACCTATGACAGGCCTCCTAATAATGGACTACTTATAATGAACAGGTTTGCTGACTATTTTTGCTGGTCTTGACCATTGACCATGACATTGACTTGCACAAGTCTAATCAATTAGTTGGTTATTTTCTTGTTTGTTGTTAATTCACAAACATTGTATAACCCAGGGAATTCAAGATTTTTTTTGTTAAAAAACATATACCTGTATATACTCGAGTATAAGCCGACCCAAGTATAAGCCGAGGCTCCTAATTTTACCAAAAAACCTGGTAAAACCTATATTTTTTTTACTCGAGTATAAGCCGAGTTTTGGTTTTCAGTACATTTTTTTGTTCTGTAAAAAATAGGCTCATACTCGAGTATATATGGTATATAATGTATATATTATTCTGTCATTAACTTCTAATTTGTCAAGATACATGGATTAATATCTGCAACCCTATCTGAAAAAAATGGCCAGCTACATAAGAGTCACCAAAACAGATTGAGAAAGTTTTGGAGAGTATAAAGTAGGAGGAACACATTTTTGGAACATTGGACGGACGTTCCCTTTATACTTGCATTGACCATACAAAACGACTGCAAGTGACACAACATCATCTCATGAAGGATCCTACTCTCCAGGCAACCCTGAAGAACTTTTACATTGGAAGGCATTGAGTACATACTTAATCACAACTATTTTTATTTTGATAATGAATATTATTTTGGGGAGAGCCACTGTGACCAGATTTGCGCCCAATATTGCCCCAAAGCTGGCCGCGGATCTGGTCCTCTAGCGCTGTTACATTGATTGTGTTCATTCTGACGAATCTTCATACAGGGTCTGGATTCGTCAGAATTTGACCTCAAATTTACCCCGATGATAAGTAAAACCAAAATAGAAGTTCTTGATCTGTTAATAGAACCAATGTCACGGTTCGATTGGCGAACCGTCAGAAAGTCTCTGTGGGAAGAGTCTGTAGACTCCCTGGACCACCGCAGGGAATGATGATACTAGCCGCAAACCCGGGACCGAAGTCTAAGTGGCTCCTGGTCTTCGCCAGAGCCTGCTGCAAAGCGAAATGGTCTTTCGGGTGCGACCAGGCCCGCAGTGGCAGCCAAGGTAGGGAAACAGGAACCACAGGAATCACAGGGACGGATCACTGGAGTAGGAACCGCTGGGAGGATCACAGGAGCCAGACACAGGAACGGACCTCGGCAGGATGGCAGGACCTCAGGATGACCACTGGGATACCGGACCGCCACAGGAATACAGGACCGCCACAGGAGTACAGGACCTGTTGGAGTTGGAGGTGGAACAATGTACTTAACAGTTAGAGATTAAAAAGTATCCTAAAGATCTTGGACAGTTCCCTATCCAAAGCCATACAATTAGACTAAGTTTCTTCAATAAAGAGGAAGACACACAATTAGGGTGCGTTCACACGTTGCAGTTAAAACTGCATCGCAATTAGTTTTGGGTTGGTTTTAGGTGAAATTACTTATTTTAACAAGTGAAAGACATCAAATCAACAGGTGAATGAAATTTGTGGAACAGCTTTCTCCTTCAAAATCAAGTTCACTCGTTCAGTTCATGTCTTTCACCTGTGAAATTTACAAAACTGTACCCTAAAACCACCTCAAAACTAATTGCGATGCAGTTTTAACTGCAATGTGTGAACGCACCCTTAACTACAGGTGTCACAATAGAAACAGAAGCAGTGATCAAAACCATCATTGTATCACCTTCTAACACATGATAATCAGACCACTTCTGCCAGAGAAACTTCCAATAATATACACACAGGCTCCTAAAAGGTAAAATTCAATCTAAGACCTAGCTAGTTTCAAAGGGGTTTTTCAGGTGTGGTCTATGTAGTAACTGTAAAAAAAGCAAGTTTCCTAGAAAAATCTCTAAGATTATCTCATCCTCTAATGGTTCTACATATCATATCAAAGAACTTTTAACCTGTAATTCAGTGTCACTGATTTATCTTGCAGAATGCCCATGCAAAAAACAGTGGGGCACATTTACTTTTCCGGTCCCTGATCCGGACTGTCTGGAAAAGTCGGGAAAGCTGACCAAACTGCGGATGCGGGACCCTTAGTAAATAAGCCCCAGTATATAGGGCGAACATGAAAATCTTTAAAACAATGAATTGGAGAACAATATACTCGAGTATAAGCCGACCTGAGTATAAGCTGAGGCACCTGATTTTAACATATATAGCCAGTGCCTGCCCCCCAGTATATAGCGAGTACCTGCCCCTCAGGATATAGCCATAGCCTGCCCCCAGTATATAGCCGGTACCTGCCTCTCAGTATATAGCCAGTACCTGCCCCTCAGTATATATCCACAGCCTGACCCCAGTATGTAGCCAGTGCCTGCACTTCCCTGTATATAGCCATTGCTTGCCGCCCCCATATACAGCCGGTGAATCCTCCCTCCCCGTATATAGCCAGCAGCCCCCTCCCCAGCCTAAAAAACCCCAAAAAACTCTGTACTCACCTTTCCGACACCCCCCGCAGGTCTTCTGTCTTCAGCTCCGTCTTCCGCTCCCCTCGCGGTCCCGTCGCATACTCCATGACGTCAGCACCTTGCTGACATCATAATGTGTGCCGGAGGTTTCCGATAAAGCTAGCAGTGTAACGCTGCTACATCTGGGGTAGCTCTAGGAGCTGCTTACCTTAGTAGTGCTTTTCTTATGGGTGGCAGGTCCTATTTAAAATTAGTCACTGGCCCTCTTTGCACCACATGTGCTAACAGCCACTAGCCGGTCAGTGACACAGACAATAGTGGCATCTAGTACCTCACAGGTGACGATCTGCTCCATCAGGAAGAGGACTTCATTACGTCTTCTCCCGCCCAGGACTGTTGAATTTGCTGCCAACACATCAGCTACCAGCACCACATCTCAGCACTGCGCCAATAGAATAGCTCACTTACAGTATAAAGTCACCTAAATAACGGTGCTCCTAAATCATATAAACCTCTCAGGACACTCTGACCCCCCCCCCCACCTCCTCTTCATTTATTTTAATATTTGTAATAAATGCTCCTTTTCACCAATTAAATCGTATAAATCGTATAGTTTAATTTAAATCCAACCCCTATATCCAGATTCTCCCACATATTTAACTATATACAGATGTACCGCCCCAAAATGTTATTTAAATCGTGCCCCCACTCACTTAAATGACATACAATAACCCATATAAACCCCCCTCCCTTTTATATACAGCCCCCTCCTATATTGATATAATTCTTTACCCTCAAATTATATTATATAAAATGTAGTTAAATTATGGTTAAAAGCCACGCCCAGATTATATAGTGTCCAGCCCCCATTATTATATAATATGCAGTCCTTGTAATAATATATTACTTATTATAAAATATGCATCTCCCGTATTCTATAATATACATCCCCCTTGCATTTTATGTAGCCCCCTTATTATATGTTATACAGCCCCATGTTCTATAATATACAGTCCCCTAATTCTATAATATACAGACCCCATATTATTATATACAGCCCCCTTGCATTTTATGTAGCCCCCTTATTATATGTTATACAGCCCCATGTTCTATAATATACAGTCCCCTAATTCTATAATATACAGACCCCATATTATTATATACAGCCCCCTTGCATTTTATGTAGCCCCCTTATTATATGTTATACAGCCCCATGTTCTATAATATACAGGCCCCTAATTCTATAATATACAGACCCCATATTATTATATACAGCCCTCTGATTATAAAATATGCAGCCCCCTTGTATGATTTAGAGCCCCTTCTTCCTATTATATACGGCCTCTCTTTACTATTATACAGCCTCCCTTTTTCATTATATGCAGCCTCCCTTTTTAATTATATGCAGCCCCTCTTTTCTGTTATATACAGCCCCCTTTTTCTATTATATACAGCCACCCTTTTTAATTATATACAGCCCCTCTTTCAATATATACAACCCCCCGTTTTCATTATATACAACCACTTTAAATATATACAGCCCCTTTCTAATTATATACAGCCCCTCTTTCATTATATACAGCCCCCCTTTCAATATACACAGCCCCCCTTTTTCTATGAAATGCATAATAATGTATTTTATAAAATAATAATGTAAATACTCACCTCGACTCCAGTCACGCTCTCCCGCCGCCGCTCATGTCAGGCAGTGTGATGTCATCTTTCAGAGAAGCAGAGCGGCACAGACAGAAGGATCTGTCTTAAAGAGACAGGTGCAATTGATTTTTCATGTGGTCGATTTGGGTGGCAATGGTCACTTGAATCGCCCACGTTACGGTCCCAAAGTTTGCCGCCTGTCTCAGGGCTTGGGCATCTACCGCCTGAGGCGAGATTTTCATCTCACTTCATGGCAGATGCGGCCCTGTGTGTGCTCCCTCTGGCAGGATCCACTTTTCTTTAAGCTTCCTTTAAAAGGTCTTTCAAAATGATGCAAATGAGCCTGAGGAGCTCCAGGCTCCATTAACACCTATGAAGACTAGAGCCCCTCAAGCTCATTTTCGTAGTTCTAAAAAGATTTTTCTTTTGTAAAAAGCAGGGCTAAAAGAAAGCAGATCCTGCCAGAAGGGCATACACCAGTATGTCAGTCTGCTTGGTTTTCAGTCCTTGATCCTGGTGGTAGATGTCCTTTATGGGATGTTCCCGCTTTTGGGTTGATCCCAGTCGGGTTTTGGTGATACCCTCACCACTTCAGCTGTTGGGAAGATTTCAGACCGGGTATTATCAGATTTCCCAAGTCTGCGGAGGAGGTTCTATTAAATGGATGGAGACAAAGCAATAGCCAAGACTATTGAGAAAGAATTAAATACCTTATCTTCATATTGCTGAAATTAGGGACTGGGCATATAGCCCTCCACATTCAGAGTGTAGAACTACTCCACCATAGCGAATATACTACCACAAAAAACGGAGTTACAACGTTCTTTAGTAAAACCAAAAAATCAATGGGGCAGATTTACTTACCCGGTCCATTCGCGATCCAGCGGCGCGTTCTCTGCGCTGGATTCGAGTCCGGAAGGGATTTATTAAGGTAGCTCCTCCGCCGTCCACCAGGTGGCGCTGCTGCGCTGAAGAGCATCGGAACGCGCTGGAGTTCACCGGCTCGGGCTGAGTGAAGGTAAGTGCAAACTCCGCGACAGATTTTTTGCTTTAAATGCGGCGGTTTTTTCGCAATCCGTTGGGTTTCCGTTCGGCCATGCCCCCCCATGCGGCACAATCTGATCGAGTGCGCCAAAATCCCGGGGCAATTCAGGGAGAATCGGCGCAAATCGGAAATATTCGGGTAACACATCGGGAAAACGCGAATCCGGCCCTTAGTAAATGACCCCCATTATCTTTATTTAATGCATAAAACAACACAAAATTGTATTGTCATGAAATAATTAATGTGACAGAGGAATTCCGAACAATAAGTCTGACAGCACAAAACCACATGACCACATTGAAGGGTATATAACTCATTCCCTTAGGTGACACATCAATGGTTAATGTTATTTACACAGCCGTGTATGTCAAGAGTAAACATAAGATGTGCACCTAAAAAATAAAGTTCACAAATAAAAGACTGGTGTCCTACCCATATCACGCAGTCTATGGTTGCCTCTCAGACTCCCCATCGTGCGTTTCGCCCACGCTTCTTCAGGGGGTGCCTATTGAGAAAGAAGCTGGTAGCTTCAGCATTGGATGTTCCGTTTCAAAGATCGGCAACAAAACCTTATTTACCTGTGAATGCCAAGATTTTAACTTACTACTATGTGCTGATATTGAAGTGGACAATTACCCAGCTGTGCTACATTTATATAGCAGCAGTATAAAACTATGAAGATTTTGAGAGGTTGTTATCTCACAAACATCATACTTACACCTATGTTTGTGAGAACGGGATGGTGGGGATCAGCTGACCCAGTTGAGAATCAGTTGAGAATCAGTGGAGGTGCGCTGTGCACAGCATGGCTTATGTGAGTAATATCAAGAAACCAGGAAAATGTGCTAACCTTTGTCGGACTGAGTACAAACTAACATTGGATGTTAATACAGCAAGGCCAATAAAGTTCATTACAAAACAATAGATCCCGGACAAACTGTGGGTGGACTCAACATATAATTTATACAACTGGATGTCGGACCAGGCCTAGTTGTCTCAGTGCAAATAAGGACAATGGGGCTTATTCACTAAGGGTCCCGTGGACGCATTTCTGTCTGGTTTTCTGACTTTTAGGGGACAGAGATTTAGAAGGGCATTGTGTCACACGCGATCGGATTTTGGCGCAATCGCGGCTGCTTGCATGTGACACAAATTGGGGGTCGTGCCGTCGAACGATCTGACGGATTCCGCCAAACTGTGGGATTTAACTTTAAAATTGTGTCGCAAGCCAAGCACTTACATGCACCAGGAAGAAGAAGGTGGACTCCGACGGACCTCAGCGGGGAAGCGACAGATGCAAGAAATCGGATGCACGATCTAAGTGAATCGCAGCAGCTGTGCATTCTTGTTGGGGAATCCACCTTGGGAAACGCGCATGGGCGGGTAAGTAAATGTGCCCCAATATCTTATTATTGTTGCCCTCTATATCACAAATAAGAACAGCACTTTGCAATTGTTGCTCCATTTATATTAGAAATATACTGTATCATATTTATTGCCCTTATCAGTGCTCATAGACAATGGGGCTTATTTACTACGGGTCACAAATCGCCCTTTCGTCTGACTTTCCGATTTGCACAGCTTTGACAGGTATTTAATAAGGGTCTGTGAGCCGAGAAGCGTCACATGCAAGATATCGGGTGGACGGTCTTAGTGAATCACTGCAGAGTGCATTATGGTCGGACAATGCACATTCGGGGAACTTCGTCGGACAAGTAAGTAGATGTGCCCCAATGTCCTTTAAGCGAGAAAGGTGCAGAAGCCATATGCCTGTGTCCGGGCAGAACATATACAAGGAATGATATAATTACCGTAGACTCTTTTTAGTTGGTAGTATGTGTATGGTCTGTTAGGTTTGAAATACATTGGAAGTCTATTTTAAGTTGGGTGACGTGTGAAATATTTTATTAATCTGGTTATTCCTTTTTTTAATTCATTTTGACACGCGGTTTACATATAGCACATCCTCAATGGTTATAGAGCTATACCTTAGTGCCGACTTTTCCAGATATTCTTTAAGTCTTTTGAATTCCTGTATTTATGAACTGTTTGCGCCACAAGAAGACGGTGCAAGACGGTTGCACTTAAGAAATCTGTGCACCTGAAGTGGTGTGTTGGTGTTTGTTCCTAGTTTGCGTCACATTTACTACTGCGCCTCAAAACAATTGTGTTGCCTAATGAAAATGCACCAAAAATAAAAAGTTGCAACTATGGTATGTACACACTGGGGCACATTTACTAAGGGTCCGTACACCACGTTTTCGTCGGGTTTCCCCAAATTTTACCGTTTTGCCCTGAATTGCCCCGGGGTTTTGGCACACATGATTGGATTGTGGCGCATCGGTGCCCGCTTGCATGCGACACAAAATGGGGGGTGTGGACGTCGGACAACCCGACTGATTCGGACAAAATTGAAAAATGAAATTGTGTCGCAAGACATACACTCACATACACCGAGAAGAAGGTGAACTCCGGCGGACCTCAGCGGGGGAAGCGACGGATGCAGGAAACCGGGCGAGCGAGCTATGTGAATCGCGGAAGATCTGAATCCTCGTTGGACAATGCACAACGGGAATCGCAACGGGTCGGGTAAGTAAATGTGCCCCACTATGTATAGCAGCGCAGATTGCACCAAATATTTGAACATCGTGCGCCAGTATTGAATTATCTAGCACAACCTGCACGAGGGAGACAAACTGCAATAAGGCAATATTGTTAATTTGAGCCATTGTGCCTCATCCCGGTGAGTTTTTAATATGGCACACATTGAGGACACTACATTTTGATATGTGTTTACATGAAGCAACATTGATAAATCTTCACTGTAAAGTTCTGGAATGTGAAGTTTACTGTAAGCACCACTAGGGAGCACTCAATGTATAGGAATTAATAACGCTGCCTTCACGCTCAATAAAACCGGTAAAAATCTTTTTGCACATTTTCCACTAGTAGCAGCTCCAGGGAATATGCATTGTACTTATGTGAAGCAGCAGGAACCGCCAATGCAGCTGATTGGTCGGCCTAAATGCTATAAACAGATGTACAATATTGTGGTTTAATACATTAACCCCTTTCCTCCTTGCCTCAAGATTTATTCTTAGGGTGCGGTCACATGGTGCGTTCTTGAAAATGTTAATACAGCTGCTTACACTTCCAGAAATGAATCAAACCAGCCAAATGCATGGTAAACATGCAATAACGCATGCATTTGTAGTGCATTTAAAAACACACCAAGAACGGACCAGGAACTGACCAACAACGCACTGTGTGACCGCTCCGTTATGGATTGTCATAGACAGTTTGGCACCAAACATCAAACACCTGTAATGTTAAGTACTCTAGTGGGATCAAACCATTAGTTAACCCTTTCCTTACTGTGCCCTTTTCCATTTTTACACTTCCGTTTTTTTACTTCCCTCTTTTAACAAGCCATGTCTTTTTTTATTTTTCTGTTTACAGAAACATACAGTGGCACACTACCAGTTCCCCATAATGAAGACAGTCACACTGCTCCCTATTGTACAGCCAGTGCCCCATAATGATGACAGTCACACTACTCCCATAATATACAACCAGTGCCCCATAATGATGGCAGTCACACTGCTCCCCTAATATACAGCCAGCGCCCCATAATTATGGCAGTCACACTACTCCCATAATATAAAACCAGTGCCCCATAATGATGGCAGTCACACTGCTCCCCTAATATACAGCCAGTGCCCCATAATGATGACAGTCACACTGCTCCCCTAAAATACAGCCATTGCCCCATAATGATGACAGTCACAGTGGACCACTAATATACAGCCAGCACTCCCTATTGAAGACAGCAACACTGCTCCCCTAATATACAGCCAGTGCCCCATAAGGATGACAGTCACACTGCTCCTCTAATACACAGCCAGCATCCCATAATGATGAGAGTCACACTGCTCCCCTAATATACAGCCAGCAACCTATAATGATGACAGTCACACTGGTCCCCTAATATACAGCCAGTGCCCCATACTGATGGTAGTCACACTGCTCCCCTAATATACAGCCAGCAACCTATAATGATGACAGTCACACTGGTCCCCTAATATACAACCAGTGCCCTATACTGATGACAGTCATGCTGCTCCCCTAATATACAGCCAGTTCCCCATAATGATGACAGTCACACTGCTCCCTTAATATACAGCCAGCACTCCCTATTGAAGACAGCAACACTGCTCCCCTAATATACAGCCAGTACCCCATAATGATGACAGTCACACTGCTCCTCTAATACACAGCCAGCACCCCATAATGATGACAGTCACACTGCTCCCCTAATATACAGCCAGTGCCCCATAATGATGACAGTCACACTACTCCCCTAATCAGGGCCGGCTGCAGGTTTCAGTAGGCCCCTGGGCGACAGAGCCTCAGTGGGCCCCTTAACAGTACAGTGAAGTCATGTGGCGGCATTTCAAAACATGCTCCATAAATGAATATGAGGAGGCAAGGCAGCCTCCTCCATGAATTAATAAGAGGGGGCGAGGAGGCAATGCTGCAGCCTCCACCATGAAATAAAAGGAGACGAGGTAAGTCTGCAGCCTCCTCCATTAAATAATATAAGGGGAAGAGGCAAGAATTAATATGAGGAGGGAAGGATTAAATATGTATATGAAAATACTACAAAGCAGTAAGCACTTTGGCCAGTAAAAAAAAATAAACTCTAACTTACCTCAAGAACGCAGGTCCAGCGGCTCCATCACGCTCTCCTCTTCTAATCTTCAGCGTAGCATGGACGCATGCGCTGTGCAGTCATCACGTCAGGCGGCGAGCCGGCAAGCTTCCTGTAAAGACGCTCTGCAGAAGTACCTTTGTCCAGGACAAATTGTCTTATTCCTGGGATCGGCTCGCGGCGCCGCCCCCTGTCACAGGAGGATGCCGCAAGAGAGATCGGCGACACAAGGAGGCCGTTGCCAATATAATTGAGTTTTTATATCATTGAGACTGGTGGGCCCACTGGGAGCTCTGATGTTCTGAAACCACTTCTTTGTTATTTTAGCTGTGTGCTTAGGGTCATTGTCTTGTTGAAAGGTGAACCTTTGACACTGTCTGAGCTCTAGAGGCTTCCGACGGCCAACTCTGACATAATGCCTGGATTGGCGGAGGGCTGCATTATTAGTTGATTTTGTGGAACTTTCTCCCATCTCCCTAGATCTCTGCATTTCTGGAGCTCAGCCACAATGATCTAAGGGTTCTTCTTTACCTCTCTCACCAAGGCTCTTCTCCCACGATTGCCTAGTTTGGCTGGATGGCCAGGTCAAGGTAGAGTTGTGGTTGTCCCAAACTTCTTCCATTTAAGGATTATGAAGGCCACTGTGCTCTTAGGAACCTTATGCTGCAACAATTCTTTTGTAACCGTTACCAGATGTGTGCCTTGCCACAATTCTGTTCCTTAGACCTCATAATTCTCATGTGCTCTGGCATGTATTGTGTCTTATATAGACAGGTGTGTTTCTTTCCTAATCAAGTCCAATCATTTAAATAAAGACTGCTGGACTCTAATGAAGGAGTAGAACCATCTCAGGAGGATCAGAAGGAAATTGACAGCATGTGAGTTAAATATGAGTGTCACAACAAAGGATCTGAATACTTATGACCATCTGATATTTAATTTTTTCTTGTTTCATTTTTTCTTAGTTTTGTGATCTACATTTATTAAACATCCACATTTTATTTTTTTCTGTCAAGATAGGGGGCAGAGTGTACTTTTTTGATCTCACCAATTGGCTGCATTGAAACAAAGGGTGAAAAATGTAAAGGGTCTGAAAACTTTCCGTACGCATTGAATAAGGGCTTGTAATATGTGGGACAAACTGTGCTTTGTAGTGGAACCATTTAAAATTTTGTTCAGTGTAAAAAGCTTGATGAAAAAAATTCTAAATGTGGTAGAGCTGACGAAAAAAACACAGTTGCACCATATTCCTATGAGCTTTGTTTTTATATCTTTGCTCTAAATAACACCTCCCTTTTATTTATATTTGATTTATTACATTAATTCTTGATTAAGGGGGCACTGTGTGTCAACTTACCGCTTCATACTGCGCCTTGAACACCTGAACGCCCCTATCTGTGCACAGAATTGTGTTGCGGCGTGCATTGTGCAGCTGTGACACGATACTAGACACTTCATAAATACGTGTGACAGTTATCACAAGTATTTATGTGCAGTCTACCCCATAATTCTGGTGTACATTGCTTCATAAATGTGGGTCATTGTTGTCTGCCCATGTAGTATATGTATATAACTTGGCAGTGGAGTAAATTATAATAAAATAGGATGTGTATATCAATAGGGGAAATGAAATATGATGTATATGTACTGGTAAAGGGAAGTGTCTATTTTATATATGTATATATTTGTGTTTAGGCCATTCCACCTTCCCTTTTCTTTCCAAAGTTCTGGCATTTTCTGTTTGAAAGTGTTTGACAAAAATCTTTCTCATCAGAGATGAAGTTGGGCGGAGACTAATGTCTGTCCACAGTTAGCTTGCCCACAGATCCCCTGATGCCTTGTGTTCTCACAAGTAAATCCACTGAACACTTCACAGAACACATACAGGATATATATGGTGACAGCCTGGCAGCTTCTATCACACGGAGGATCAGGGGATATGTAATAAGTGGTAGAAATCATAAGTAAAAGAGTTACATGAAGTCTATAGCCTGTGCTGTGTGAGCACTAAGGGTTAATAGCTTCTTTGCACAGAGCTGATACTGCCAATGACAAGGTGGGGAGGGGAGCAGCATGAGGTGCAGAGACAGACAGAGAAGGTTCTTTAGAATGACATACTGGGGTGGAGTGACTGGTAAGAAACAGGGGAGATCTTCTACCTCACTCTTCTGAATCAACTTTCTGAAACACATCCAGCTCTGCTACAAACACAGAGAGTAGTGATGGGATTCTGGCTCTTCTTAGTGAGCTGGCTCAAAGAGCCGGCTCTTTTAGCTCCTGAACGGTTCCATATTAAATATACAATAGGGAGCCGTTGGCCAATCAGTCCCCACACACCACTCCACTTTTAACCCAATTTTATTGTTTTAAAGGGGGCACGGTGAGCCATTTACGGGCGGGTTTAGTGAGCCATCGGCGAACGACGCATCACTAACAGAGAGAGCTGTCATGGGTGGTCCCGCGACCCATATCCTCGCTAGCGCGCCGCCAGCACAGCTCACCTGTCCCGGCTCCTGGCTCGCTCCCCTCCGCTGGCAGGCGCGTCCTCGACTGCTAGGGCGCGCACGGCAACTTCTCTGAATTTAAAGGGCCAAAGGGTCTAAATTCTATGTAAGCCTGCCCCCTCCTGCAAGCCCTGCTGACTCTTTGTGCCTCACAGTCTAAGAGAAAGCTTCCTAGCGATTATTCCTGCGTTCCTGTGTGTTCCTGCTCCTGAGTCCCGTGTTGCTGTGTTACCCGAGTTCCTCTGTGTTGCTGTGTTACCCGGGTTCCTCCATGTTGCTGTGTTACCCGGGTTCCTCCATGTTGCTGTGTTACCCGGGTTCCTCCGTGTTGCTGTGTTACCCGAGTTCCTCCGTGTTGCTGTGTCCCGTGTGCCTGTTTTCCCATTCCCATCTGCCTGGACCTCTCATTGCTGACCCCGGATTTGGACTTGACCTTGCTTCTTTGCCGTGATCCTGTGCCTGGACCTGACCACAAGTCTGTCTTCCACTAAGGTACCTCGACCTCGGCTGCCACTGCAGGCTAGTCGCACCTGTGGAACGACCTAGTGGTATCCTGCCGCAGCAAGTCCAACCCGCTTTGTGGCGGGCTCTGGTGCCACTTAGACTCCGGTCCC
Organism: Engystomops pustulosus; assembly: GCF_040894005.1. Lineage (NCBI taxonomy): Eukaryota > Metazoa > Chordata > Amphibia > Anura > Leptodactylidae > Engystomops > Engystomops pustulosus. The sequence continues at coordinate 21,634,436 of NC_092421.1, read as the reverse complement.
AGGTGTCAGCTAGTACCATCTCCCGCGGTGGTCCAGAGGATCCACTCATCCTGACAAGAGCTTTGTCACATGATCTCCTCTCTAAGCTGGGAGCAGCAGCCACTCCCTTCCCATGAAACTTTCCAGTTTGTAGAGTTTGTTTATACACAGAGGAAGCACAGATTGTGCTGCCATCACAGTAATTTAGTTGGGACGTATAGGGAGTTATGTGCCATACTGTACACCGACCTCCGTATAGGGTTTCCTTGATAGGCTTTCTGCACTATACAGTATATCATGGTATATCCATCCTTATTTAGAGATATGCTATTCTGCAATTTCAGGATAACTTCTATTCAAAGTGGACCAATAGCTATATATTACTCTGTGTAATCTCTATATTGGCGGATGGTATTGATGAACAAAGGCGATAGGTTTGTTTTGTTCCTTTTGTGGTTCAAGTGTGGTTTGTAATATTTTTTTGTAAAGTGTGACTTTCTTCCTCATTTCTCTCTAGTGTGTTGTTGCTGTTTACATTGGAATATCCATTTAATGCTAGAGAAATTTAGGGAGTGACTTTTCACCATAGGGTGACAGCTGGCATAATTGAGTAGCCCAGGTCTGTGGACAGGTTACCTAACTGGTCCTTAATCACTGTGGTGTCAAGGAAGTTGATTCGGTGTAAATCATAGTTAGGCTCAGGGCCGGATTAAGGGTGGTGGGGGCCCCTGGGCGCAAACTGGTGGGGGCCCTTCCAACAATGTTTTTGGAGGTATTTAGCCTGCCAGCCCCCCGTAGTATGTAGCCTGCCAGCCCCCTGTGGTATGTAGCTTGCCAGTCCCCTGTAGAAAATGGCGATCTCGGCGATCGCCCCCATCGAAGGCAGCTGTGTCTCACTGACACAGCTGACATCCTAGACCCCTATGTGCGTTGCGGGCGGCCACGGTCCACTGCGGATTGCACACAGAGACTGTCAGCAACTCGGCTAAGCTGAGTCGCTGACTGTCGAAGACTGGTGGGGGCCCCTCAAAAAGTGAAAGTGGTGGGGGTCCCGGGGCTCGAGCCCCAGGAGCCCCTCCTTTAATCTGGCCCTGGTAAGGCTGCATAGTTAGGTTACCCCTCCCTTCTACATAGCGATGCACTGTGCATGGCGCTGTAACACGGGGAAGATAGGACATGTTCTATCTTTCCCCGTGTACGGAGCGGTATGTATTGCTCCGTGTGCCCCTTGCCGGCCTATGGGGGGCGTATGTATGGTCGCAAGCTTGCTCCAAGTGCAGGCACCTTTCATTTTTGCAGCGATATGCCGCTTCTACTGCCCTTGCTTCTGCCATGATTCTTTTCACTTCTACACTTGCAAGTTACACTGCCCATTGCTGTTAATTTTGTCATTTATGTATCATCACTATTCTTACTCCTATGCGTAAATGCACATTTCAATTTTTTCTGTCCCATATTTCTTTTATAGCCATATATTATCATATATCTGGATATTAGGAGAATTACAGTTGCAACTTCTGTATTGGATGATTGTAACTTCTGTGACTTTTTGGTAATGTTTAGCAAGTACTGATATGTATAGAGTAGCATTACTTCCATGCTGTTATACCTTATAAAAGGGGTTCCCAGTCATAAAACCAAGATTCTTCTACTCATCCAGCCTCTAGGAGGAGCCACAAAACCCATCTACCATGACTCTAACTATAACCTACATATTTGTGCTGATTGTTCTGGATATGATCCTTCTATTAATTTGAATGCAAATACATTTTTTTGGTAATTCTCGCAGTTTAAGGGAGCACATGAATACTATTCTATCTCTTCTTCCCGGTTGAATGATGGATTGTCTGATGGAAAAGTGTTTATTTCCAATACAAAGGTTTTAGTCTGAAGATAATTTTATATTCAAAAGAGAAAATACTGAAACATTGCTCGAGCCTGTAATTATGAAGACTGGCAGAGAACTGCAACAAACAGTCAATGCCCCTCTAGCAAGAGTAGTGGTGGATGAGTAGTGGTGGATGAGTAGTGGTGGTGGATGAGTAGTGGTGGATGAGTAGTGGTGGACTATGTGGCCTACAAGGTATAATATGGTTGGTGGCTGCTCTACACTGGTGATATCTTTCCCACTGATTTCAGGGATGACCGGGCTGCCTTAACCCCTTCACGACTAGCCAACCTAAAAATATGTCCATTGTTCCTGAGAGGGTGTATAAAGAGGTCTCAAGGACTGAACCCTCCCCATACATGGTGGGAGTCCCAACAGTTAACATGCGTCAAACCTGACCATGATACCTATACAGCTACGGCAAATGTACGCCGCCATATTGGTCAGCCATCAATGCCCCAGTGACGAGGGTGACGATTGGTTGTCATAATTACAAAGACCACCTTAGCTGTCAGTCTGCAACTTTTTGCAATCTTCCTTTTGCCAACTTAGTTACCGGGCATCCTTGAGACCCACGAAGAAGGCAAGGGAGAAGAATGGAGTTCCATTTTTGTACTTCTCTGTATGTTTCCTAACAACTCTCTCAGCTATTTCAAGATATTTTACTATTAGAATCCAAGCTCCTACTAAGTAGCCATATGTCTGTTTAATGAGAGAGTTTGTTTGGCGGTTCATTGGCTCTTTTAATTAAGTAGACTCATCTGATTAGAATGTTTTTTCTGTAACTTTGGGTAGTTTGGGTAGTTTCCCATTCAAAAAGTTTCATCTGTATAGGAGATAACTTTTCATGGACAACCCCTGTAAATCAAGATATGCTGCTCTGTATATAATTTAATTAATTCTGAAGTGTGCTGTACATAAATTAACTAATGTTTACAATTTTATGTGTGGGTGCTTTATCCAATATAATAAATTCAGGGGGAGCTGTATATTAATTGGTCAATTAAATCTATCATATTAACACCCCAACCCCCGGAAGTAAATGATATTTTATATAGTTCTTCACACAATAAATGATATCCAGGTTCCCTTGAATGATAATATACCGCCTCCTATTTAAGAAATGATAGACAGATACCCCCCTATTATATACAGTGCCCACCTAAAGTATGGTGTGAATGTTTTCCGATGTTTGTTACCGCTATTCTTAATAAGTAATGCAAGATGCACTTAGTCTGGATCTATTTGGAGATTTTAGATTTTTCATTCGAGAAAAAGTCTGTTCGCAAACATATGTGCTGCCAAATATGGTCGCCATTTTGAGGGCATGGTTCCGGAGTTGAGGATATGTCTCAGAGAGGAGAGATGCATAGAAATTGTGCAAGCTGCTTGACTTGAACACGTCTTTCAGAGAATCACAATTCTGCAGTTCAGCAAGTTCCATTTGGTAAACTGTATTCACATTTTCAATATCAATAGAAAATGGGTTAGGGAAAAGCTGTATGTCCTGTTCATGGAGCTGAAGCTCTTTAAATCTAAATAAATTGGAACTCCTTTTTCAACTTTTCTAGTGAATCAACAAATGTTTCTTTCGGGAATTCAATCAGCGGTTTCTCTTCTAACAACACGTGAGTTGTGGGGAGATGGCAAAAATTTTCCTCCTTCACTTGCTTGATGAGGAGGCCTAATTTTACTTGAAACGCTTTTACGTGTGATGCCATATCACAGATGAGCTTCCCCTTTCCTTGAAGTTGCACATTGAAACATTTGAGTAGCTCTATTATCTGTCAGAAAGGCGAGGTGCCATTTCCATTCTTCATCATTTAGGTCCGGTACTTCCTTGTTTTTTGAAAGCAGAAAAGCTGTAATCGGTGGAAGCAATTCATAGAAACGTCTCAAAACTCTCCCACAACTCAGCCAACGGACTTCTGTGGGGTACAGAACATCTCCATAGGCAACATTTAGTTCAAACAGAAATTCCTAAAATTGCCTGTGGTTTAGTGCATTCACTCTGATTAACGGAATATATCACAATTTTCATAACAGTCCCACTTCAGTGATTTACTACACAGCGCTTGTTGGTGGATGAGGCAGTGTATCGCTATTGGATGAGAATGGTTATGTTTGTCCATCTCTTGGTTAATGCAAGCAATTACTCCTTTCTTAGACCCCACCATGCTAGGAGCACCATCAGTTGTCACACTGGTTAGTTTAGCCCAGTCCAGCTTCAAATCGTTCACAGTTTGGCAAACTTTTTCATAGATATCCTCTCCTGTAGTTGTTCCTTTGATGCTTCGCAATGCAGCAGGTTCTTCTGTGACTTCAAAACAGTCATTCGTCCCATGAATAAAAATTAGAAGTTGCGCAGAATCACAAACATCATTGCTTTCGTCAAGTGCCAAGGAAAAATAGGAAAGTTTGCTTGCAGAGTTTTACAAATACTGATGCAAATTGTCTCCCATTTCTTCAATCCTTCGTGTAATTGTAGATCCTGAAAGACTGTACAGGCAGTCCCCTACTTAAGAACACTCGACTTACATACGACCCCTAGTTACAAACGGACCTCTGGATATTGGTAATTTATTGTACTTTAGTCCTAAGCTACAATGACCAGCTATAACAGTTATCAAAGGTGTCTGTAATGAAGATTTAGTGTTAATCCTGGTTTTTATGACAATCCAACATTTTTAAAATCCAATTGTCACAGAGACCAAAAAAGTTCTGGCTGGGATTACAATGATAAAATATACAGTTCCGAGTTACATACAAACTCAACTTAAGAACAAACCTACAGACCCTATCTTGTATGTAACCCGGGGACTGCCTGTACTAAATAAATCAACCTTCTCTGGACACATCTCTTTGGCAACTAAAAGAAGGCATTCTTTAACAAATTCTCCTTCCACAAATGGTTTGCCAGTGCACGCTATTAGTTTGGCAACTTGCTCGCAGTGCTGAAATATTTAGCTGCTTATGCTTGACAAAAGTATTTTGCGGAGCTGCCAATGTATTTTTCAGTTTTAATATTTTATGTTTTCTCACATCTCCAACAAAACAATTATATTTATCTTTATGTTGACTTTTATAGTGTCGACGCAAATTGTATTCTTGGAACACAGATACTGGGGCACTAAGGGTCCGTCGGACGCATTTCAGTCGGGTTTCGCAATTTTTTCCGATTTGCCCTGAATTGCCCCGGGTTTTTGGCGCACGCAATCGGATTGTGGCGCATTGGCGCCGGCTTGCATGCGACACGAATCGAGGGCGTGACTAATTCAGACAAACCGCGGAATTTAAAAACCAAATTGTGTCGCAAGCACTCACATACACCGGGAAGAAGAAGGTGAACTTTGGCGGACCTCAGCGAGGGAAGCGACACATGCAGGAAATTGGACGCACGATCTTAGTGAATCACGGCAACTCCGAATCCTCGTCGGACATTCCAGATCGGCGTCGTTAATGGGACGGGTAAGTAAATGTGCCCCACTGTGTCCTGGCATATCAAACACACAGCTCTTTCCTTGTGCTGAATAAAAAAGTAATTGTAAGTCCATCATTGTTTCCTAGTGATTACAAATTACTATTAGTAAAATACCAATTTATACAGCGTGAAAAAAGACCCAATGTAATAATTATGCCCATACAGAGACATACAGACTGCATTGCCCATCAATGTAGCCTTACTAGTGCCCATATTGGGGGAATTCCACATTTACCTCAGGCTCCATGCGCTACCGCTACGCTTGAAAACACAGCGCTAGCGGTACATGTGACTGCATCCGTAATACACTTGACCCCCTCTCAATTGATTATTTAATATTCTGCACCCCTAATTCATTGGCCCAATGAATTAATTAATTGGGCCAATTAATTATTAAATATACTGGGACCCCTCTCCATTAATTATTTCCTATGCTGCCCCCCCCCATTAATTATTTCCTATGCTGCATTATTTCCTATGCTGCCCCCCATAATTATTTTTTTCCTATGCTGTCCCCCACCACTTATTATTTCATATGCTGCCCCACCATAAATTATTTCATATGCTGCCCCTCCATCATTAATTATTTTATATGCTGCCCCTCCATCATTAATTATTTCATATGTTGCCCCTCCATCATTAATTATTTCATATGCTGCACCCCACCACTTATTATTTCATATGCTGCCCCTCCATATTAATTATTTCATATACTGCCCTCCATCATTAATTATTTAATATGCTGCCCCTCCATCATTCATTATTTCATATGCTGCCCCTCCATATTAATTATTTCATATACTGCCCTCCATCATTAATTGTTTAATATGCTGCCCCTCCATCATTCATTATTTCATATGCTGCCCCTCCATAATTAATTTTTTTTTATATAAGGGCCCCCCGGCCGCCACAATCTATTTGCTGCTGGTTAAAAAAAACTAAACCTATACTCACCTATGGCAGCGGCTCCCGCGTCTTTTTTCTTCTCGCTGCTTCCGGACAGGAAGGGGTGTGCGGCCATGTGATGAGCGCGTGGATCAATGTGCGCCGGGGTTGTCTTCAGGCCACATCACTCCACCTGCATTAATAGTGCTTGAGCGGCCTCATCGAGCACTATACAGTGACTGGCAGGAGCTTCCTGTCCGGACGGACGGAGGCCCCTGCCCGACTGCCGAACTCCGCGACCTGCCGGGGGCCTCAGCAGGAGCTGCTGGCGCTCCAATCGCTGGATACGGCGGGGGCCGGATAAAAACGGTCCGGCCCACGGGCCGTAGTTTGGGGACCACTGATCTAAGCATTGATTAAGCAAATCTAAAAAACTTACCTGCATGGCTCCCATGGCTTCCATCCCGTTGCTGCGCTTGTGTCCAGACTCTGACACGACTATGACATCATCACATCGATCGGTATGAGTAAAGGAATCCGGCACGTGCAACAGTTTGGCTTAAAGGGGGCCTCATGTTTTATGTCATATGTTGTAATGACCCGTCAGGAGGATTTCAACGTGTTCTTACTACGTATGTCACAAACATATCCCATATATATGCCTCTACAGTGGGATACATTGCCCGGGACCCCCACCCCCAAATGTGGGGGGAGTAGTGTACATCAGCAGCAGCTGGTGATTGGCTGCTGATGATGAATGGTGAGTTCCCCCAGGGATATCACTGAATATTGAAATTACCGGATCCTCTTTCCTGCTGAGGGACGTACACTCACCGGCCACTTTATTAGGTACACCATGCTAGTAACGGGTTGGACCCCCTTTTGCCTTCAGAACTGCCTCAATTCTTCGTGGCATAGATTCAGCAAGGTGCTGGAAGATCTGGTGACTGTGGAGGCCATTTGAGTACAGTGAACTCATTGTCATGTTCAAGAAACCAGTCTGAGATGATTCCAGCTTTATGACATGGCACATTATCCTGCTGAAAGTAGCCATCAGATGTTGGGTACATTGTGGTCATAAAGGGATGGACATGGTCAGCAACAATACTCAGTAGGCTGCTCAATTGGTACCAAGGGGCCCAAAGAGTGCCAAGAAAATATTCCCTACACCATGACACCACCACCACCAGTCTGAACCGTTGATACAAGGCAGGATGGATCCATGCTTTCATGTTGTTGACGCCAAATTCTGACCCTACCATCCGAATGTCGCAGCAGAAATCGAGACTCATCAGACCAGGCAACGTTTTTCCAATCTTCTACTGTCCAATTTCGATGAGCTTGTGCAAATTGTAGCCTCAGTTTCCTGTTCTTAGCTGAAAGGAGTGGCACCCGGTGTGGTCTTCTGCTGCTGTAGCCCATCTGCCTCAAAGTTCGATGTACTATGCGTTCAGAGATGCTCTTCTGCCTACCTTGGTTGTAACGGGTGGCGATTTGAGTCACTGTTGCCTTTCTATCAGCTCGAACCAGTCTGCCCATTCTCCTCTGACCTCTGGCATCAACAAGGCATTTCCGCCCACAGAACTGCCGCTCACTGGATGTTTTTTCTTTTTCGGACCATTCTCTGTAAACCCTAGAGATGGTTGTGCGTGAAAATCCCAGTAGATCAGCAGTTTCTGAAATACTCAGACCAGCCCTTCTGGCACCAACAACCATGCCACGTTCAAAGGCACTCAAATCACCTTTCTTCCCCCATACTGATGCTCGGTTTGAACTGCAGGAGATTGTCTTGACCATGTCTACATGCCTAAATGCACTGAGTTGCCGCCATGTGATTGGCTGATTAGAAATTAAGTGTTAACGAGCAGTTGGACAGGTGTACCTAATAAAGTGGCCGGTGAGTGTATGTGCTCAGTGAAAATTGCTAGGTCTTTCCATTCTGTTTTTTTTGGTGGACAAAATGTTTAGTGGCCAGATGGTGGCGACAATTATGTCTCTGTCTGCCACTATTTATCAATGTATATGCTAAGCATATAGGTTAGGTGCTTTCCCCACGTATATGCTTAGCATATACAAAAAAGTGTGAACCCAGCCCAAGAAGCACTGTCGGATCAGCACTGCAAAATGAGGACAAGAATAGTGACAGGAACATAGCTAGTCCAAAACTACTTATTTTATATACATACATTTAACTAGTATGATATAGTTCCTAGGAACATAACTACTATAATACTGTGTCTATGAATATCAATGTAAGTACAGTATTATTATAATGCTCAGTATGGTCAACACAAAAATCAGCATTAAGTGAAAAGGGAATTGCAAACTCCAGTTACCCTGTGTACAGTATGGAGCTAGGGGTTGTGGTGGTCCTGTGTAGGCTAAGGACTGCTGCAACCAGTAGCATATACTTTGCACAGGACTGCTGAAGCATGTCTCCATCTCTCTCCTTACATAGAATTACTGGGGGAGATTTATCAGAAGTGCCTGTGAGCAGAACTGTTTTAGTTTCCCATTGCAATCAATCAGACATAAGCTTTCATTTGCCAACAGCTGTTTATAAAATTAAAGCTGAGCTCTGACTGGGTGCCTGAGCAACTATAACAGTTTAACCTCAGACACTTCCCATAAATCTCCCCCATTGCATCTATCACCATAAATAATCCTGTGTAATCTGTTATACTGCTTTACATGGAGGGAGAGGCAGCAGTCCTGTGTAAGGAAAGAAAGTTGGTAGCCTGCAGTAGCCCTGTGCAGTATATATAGCAATGGTGTGCAACAGTCCTTTCTAAAGCCCATTGCCCATGAGCAAGTTTTTTTCTGACGCTTACATAGGAACCGCTGAACGGAAATAAGCATAAGCTCCCGGCTCAGTCCAATGTCAAATATGTATTAAAGATGCCGATAGATTTGCTTATTTTGCACAGTCCACTTCTGCGGAAGGTATTTTATTTTTAGGCTTAAACAACTAAACAAACTACCATTATTTTAAGAAAGATTGTTTTTTAGATATTTTATTGGTATCATTTATTTAAGTACAGGCAGTCCCTGTGTTACATACCAGATAGGGTCTGTATGTTTGTTCTTGTATGTAAGTCGGAACTGTATATTTTATCACTGTAACCCCAGCCAGAACTTTTTTGGGCTCTGTGACAATTGGATTTTAAAAATGTTGGGTTGTCATAAGAACCAGGATTAACACTAAAGCTTCATTACAGACACCTGTGATAACTGTTATAGTTGTTTATTGTAGCCTAGGACTAAAGTACAGTAATTTACCAATATCCAGTGGTCTGTTTGTAACTAGGGGTCGTATATAAGTCAAGTGTTCTTAAGTAGGGGACCGCCTGTAGTTATAAATAAAAAGAAATAATTCTGCTATTATTCATTTTACCTTTTTTTGCAGGCACAGAATTATTTTTGCTGGTAACGGTCCATCTCTGATGTAGAAGTATGGCACAATTATAATTCCAGTGATGGGTTGCTCTTTACTTTTTCTTCCTCTTATTGCATGTTTATTTTGGATTTGGTTGAAAACTCAGGGAACACTACAGAAAGCTAGACAATGGCAAACTTTTGAGGGAGACTATCTTAGCCGCAAAAAATTAGAACATGCGCCATAAAAAGTGACAGATGTAATGAAAAGGGCAAACAAAAAGTTTGATACATGGGCTACATTGACTTTATTTTTCCAAGTGCTGTATTTGCGTCTAAAGTCAGTGGCTAGAATCTTGGGTTCTGTCCTATTTTTAGCTGTTTTGTAACTAGTGCCTTCCTGCAGAAATCTATGGGTCTTCAGTTTTTGTGGATTGCTCTCAGGTTTGTACAGGCTGTTTTAGAGAAAAATAAGGCAACAATTGATTAAAAAAAAACACACACAATGTAAAAATGGAACTACAAGCCCTAGTTTGTAGAAAAAGGGAGAAAACTTTCCTGTGCAGAAGCCTAACTAGGTATTTGTATTATCATGTCAGGTGATCATGATATTTATATGTTTCTTTCCAGTGTTATCTTATTGCTTCCAATATTTATGGTGCGAAAATTATCTGTAGTGTTAGGGATTTTTATGCAGGGCCCCAACAGCCCTCTTGACTTTTGTAAGGTGAGTCCTAATTAACCCTTTGAGGGAGGATGAGATAGCTGCCGGCAGCGAGCTGACAGAGTGAATGCAAGACACAGTCGGTCTTCCGATGCACTCAAATCACACTGTTTATTTCAAACAGATACAGCTATATTTTACCACATAGAGATCAGCATTTGGGTTGTTGATAAGGACTTAGATTCTATTGGCCATTATGTTTTTGTACCAGCACATTCTGGGAAAAATGACTAGGCCTTGTTTACAGCCATGCTTATCTACACAATGGCTCCTAGAAGCTTCTTCATAACCAAAATAAATAACAAGAATACAGAGGCCCGAAGGACGCTAAGAAATGACAAGGATATTGTGAAAAGGCAAACAACAGTTTAAATGAGAAAAATAGCTGAATTAAAACATTTAACTCTATAGCTTCTTAGAGGGAAGCATACCCTCCCCCCCAAGGTGGCCGCTGTATCTAAGATGGCGGACAGTAGTCAAGATGGCGTCCGAAACCAGTGCAACCTCCTTAACAGTAGATTGCAATTTTTTTCCATCATAAATAATGAAAGATCATAACCAAAGCTTCTAAACATAGGAGCCACATTTATTATGCAAAGTCCAACAGAAATGTGTCGCCCAAGTTAAAGGTGCACCAAAAAAAATGTGTGCACTCTGTTGGAGCAGTGCAGAGGGTGCCAGATTCATGAATAACGGGCGCCATAAATCTTGAATCTAGCGCCCCCTGCACACTACACAGGCATACTGCACATAGTGCACTTTGCACTATTTTAGTAAGTGTGAGCCATTCTGTGTAATATACTTTATTTAAGAAAAGTACAATTGATTTATAAGAACTTGTCAGAAAACTGGTGCACATGTCCTGAAATAGGTACTGTTCCTAGTGCGCGGCCAGGAATGACAGCTATTTGCACCCGTATGTCACCTGCAGAGGGGCATGGAGTGGTTTAAAGGAGGGAGTGCGCCTTCCTCATGCCAGCACACTACTTAGAGGTGCTGGTGGTAAATGCGCCAGAATATGGTACATCGTCCCCCTATATATATTTGGGACAATATGACACATCTTACTATCAGACAATCCCCAGAATTAGACAACTAAAGGTAGGAAAAATATCTGATATTTGCACTGACCTGTTGTTCAATAGAAAAAAACTCTCCATGAAAAACAGAAAATATTTTTTAGTAGTCAATGATTGGTAAAAAAAAGTAAGTTGGCAAACACACAGGGGCATTTACTTACCCGGTCCCTGCGCGATCCCCGATCCGGAATGTCCGACGAGGATGAACTCTGCCGCGATTCATAAAGATCGTGCGCCCGATATCCTGCATGTGTCACTTCCCCGCTCAGGTCCGCCGGACTTCACCTTCTTCTTCCCGGTGCATGTAAGTGCTTGGCTTGCGACACAATTATTAAGTTCAAACCTGCAGTTTGTCTGAATCAATCGGATCGTCCGACGGCCGCCCCCCAACTTGTGTCGCATGAAAGCTGGCGCAATTGCGCCAAAATCCGATCGCATGCACCAAAAACCCCTTTTAAATCCCTGTCCCAGCGGCGCAAAATGGAAAACAGCGGGAAGTCCAACAAAAGTGCGGTCCTTGGGGGCCTTAGTAAATGAGCCCCACAGTCTCTCAGAGATTGCCTGAAATTCTTTGTTAGTATTTCACCTCACCCTCAGCAAAAAAGTCAGAAGCATCTGACAGTGCTGGACCCTCCAGAATATTGGCAAAAAATGGCAAAAAAAATATTGGCAGAATATGCACTTTTTAATTTTTTTTTTTTCTTGCTAAAAAGTGCAAAACTTATTCTGAAAAATATGATGCTATTATGTTGTCATAATAAGCTCCCTCTCAGTACACACATTGAAAACAGATAGATAAAGAGAAGTTGCTAAAGTTTGTAGCTTCTTAACGCCTTACAGTTCCTAAATAACCTTATCTCCTCAAGGATAAAATTATCAAGTGAAATATTATTATGAACAAACAAATGTAGGGCATATAGTATAATGTAGAAAAGCTCAACACATCTAAGTGGGTCACTAGACAAAAACTGAAGAAGAAAGTAGATGTGCATGTAGAAAATACTTTATTAGTCAACAACAGGACAGACCATAAAAACATTTAAAAGCCCAAAAAGAGGGTAAAATTACACACAACACTCCCCCAGAAGAATAATTATACTAATAGTGCAGTAGGTAAGTAGATGAGGTGGGCTTATAAATAGATAAATAAATAAGTATAAATAGACATTTATATCACAAATGAAAAAATGATAAAAAAGCCACAGTCTCAATAAGTAGTAAAGTTACATTACCATAAATACAATGCAGAGGAGGAGAGAAGACCCCACGCGTATCGCCCGTCGAGCGGGCTTCGTCAGGGGATAACAATGTGGTGGTTAAGGTGCCCTTAAATAGCCCCAAATACGATCCTGATGCGACCCAGCCGAAAAATCGGCGTATCAGCAAGACGCGACGTCACTTCCGGTCGGAGACCGGAAGTGCGTAAGAGTACACGTGATTCGTGCGGTCCAGGAACTGGGCGGGGTGTGCGTGTCACCTCCAGCACACCCCGTTCAGGATGGACCAATGTCCAAAAAGAAGGCGGATCAGAAACGATAATATTGTGAGTGATACTAGAAAGAAGATTGGTTAGCGGCGCAAGTATACAAGTGACTAACAACAACAAACCAAAGTGCAACCCAGCTATACATTAAAATAGACAGTAGATAAAACAAAATGATATGAAAAGGCGCAGTAGTATCAATGCATCGGAAGCGACGAGATGCTAGAAAAAGTGCTGATAGTCAGTGCCCAAAAATAGGTGAATAAAGTGCATCACAGCAACCATGTCCAGGTAAGTAGAAAACACAGGGTAATGCAGGTATCAACGTCTGTGTAGAGGACGGACCAATGTCCAAAAAAAGGCGGATCAGAAACAATAATATTGTGAGTAATACTAGAATGATGTTTGGTTAGCGGCGCGAGTATGCAAGTGACTGACAACAAAAACAAACCAAGGTGCAACCCAGCTATTCAAAACATAAAATAAAAAAATAAAATAAAAAGTAGAAAAACGTGATAATATGAAAGGCACAGTGGTATCAATACATCAGAAGCGACGAAATGCTAAAAGCAGTGCTGATAATCAGTGCCCAAAGATGGGTGAATAAAGTGCATCACAGCAACCATATCCAGGTAAGTAGAAAACACAGGGTAATACAGGTAACGGCGTTAATGTAGACAGTGACGGTTAAAGACTTGAGCGCAAATCCATTGGAATATTCCAATAAAAAACCCATATAATCAAAAAGAATAAATAAATATTATAAAAATATATAAAAATAAAAAGTAAAAAATTATAATGTACGCCGCGGCAGAAAAAGTGCATCAAAGAACATAAAGTTACGCTCAAGGCCACATTGATGGCCAAATTAGTGGTGCAGGATGTGGAAAAATAAAAAAAAAGACTGAATCTATATGTAAACGGCGAAAAAGGCTGGGCCGCATCAGGACCACAGGGGGGCAATGATCCAAAGAGGATATAAAAACTGGATAATATGAAATAATAATATTAAGTATAATAGATGATCACAAAAAATATATATATACATAGATACCAGAATAACACAGTACAATAGGAGGAGCAGAGCGAGAAACAGGAGCATGAGCCCCGGTCAATAGGGGATAAAGTACGTATGATAGGTAAGGGAAGACAAGCAAATAGATATCAACAAATTGCATATGGAGACAACAAAGGACAAAAAGCAGGCATGAGAAGAACTGGCGAGGCGTAAGCATGGCCAAAGATCAATCCGAGATGAGGTCAGATGTGTATCCACCGTTCAGATATCCTAATTTTCCAGGAAAGTTACGGAAGTCCCCACATGTAAATAGCAAAGATACCTGTAACTAGTAAAGGCAGAATTAAAAACAAACTCATAAAATGACAACAATACCCCTCGAAAGGGGGAAAGAGGGAGTGAGGTGTGAAAAACGTGGATAACTCAAAACAAAAGCAGGTAGGGGGCCCAATTCGAAACCAGTATGGGGTCCATGGTGGGGGTGCTGAAGGATAAGTGAAGAAAAAATGGTGCAGTGTGTTATATAGAATGAGCCGGGTGATCAAGTGAAAACGGCTAGGAAGTGAAAGAATGAATAGACGTATATCCAGGGAGTGACACTGGGTGACAAGGATGCAAGAAGAGGGGCATGCAATGGAAATGCAAGAATACTAGTGTAGATCAAGTACAGGGGAAAAAAAAAAAAAAAGGAAATGCCAAAGGAAAGGAGGAAAAGAGGATGTGTGTGAAAAAACGGTAAAATGGTGGAAAAAAGGTCAAGCTTACTTTTTGTAGTGGCCAGTGAAAAGCAGTTCTTCATTTAGACCAGAGGGAGCGATGGTATTAAGGGTATATATCCATTTGGATTCTCTCCGAAGCAGATGATCGGTAATGTTACCCCCCCTGATATTCAGGGTAATTTTTTCCAGGCCGGTAATTCGTAGGTCCCGTGTCAGACCTCCATGAAATTGCAAAAAATGCGAGGCCACCGAAGTTAAGGTTTTTCCTCTTTGTTTGTCCACTGCAGCCATGTTGATCGTGGAAATGTGTTGCTGACACCTTTTGCGTAATTCCTGTGTCGTCTGTCCAACGTATAACTTAGGACAAGAACAGGATAACACGTATATAACCCCCTTAGTTTTACAATGAATGAAATCATGTATCTTATACTTACCTAGATTAATGGGGTCCGTAAATTCGGTGGTGCGTACAACATGCGGACAAATCGAGCATTCCCTGCAGGGGAAGGAACCAAGTACACGTGCCCCACGTCCAAGGGGGATAGTCGGTCGTTGGTAATGGCTTCTGGTAAGTTCATCTTTCAGATTTTTTGCCCGTCTTGCTGTTATCTGAGGTTTATCTGTAAGGAAAGGCAGGAGTCTAGTGTCGCTCTTCAGGATGTTCCAATTTCTATCCAAAATTCTGTGTATATCTGACCATTGGTTGTTGTAAGTGGTGATGAGTCTAGGTTTTGCATCTGACGTTTTAATTTTGGCCTGAAGTAACTCGGAGCGATCACTATCTCTCGCACGGGTATAAGCCCTAGAGATAGTCTTTCGTGGGTAGCCCCTGTCGATAAAGCGAGTGGTAAGATCACGGGCGGATTGTTGAAAATCAGTGACAGCAGTACAATTGCGTCTTACCCGCAAAAATTGTCCCGTTGGGATTCCATTTCTCAAATGGGGAGGATGAAAGCTTGAAAAGTGTAAGAGGTTATTTGTGGCAGTCTTCTTGCGGAATAACGAGGTGGTAAGGCCCGGAGATGTATACCTGATGTTGATATCCAGAAAGTCCACCTCACTAGTGGAGAAATGTGATGTCAACTTAATGTGCCAGGGGTTGCAGTTTAGTCGGTCGATGAAGGTGAGGCAGTCCTCCACGGTGCCTGTCCAGATCACAAGGATATCATCAATATATCGAAACCAACCTGACACAAAATTTACAAAATCTGGAGAGCCATATACTACCTTTTCTTCCCACCATCCTAGGAAAAGATTCGCATAAGAAGGTGCACACTTGGCTCCCATCGCTGTCCCGGAAATTTGTTTGTAAAAGACCCTGTCAAAGACAAAATAATTTTGGTGTAACACCAAATGTAACAGGTCAAGGAGAAACGAATCATGCCTCCTGTCCACTGACCATTCTTTGTCAAGAAAATAGGCGACCGCCTCAAGACCTACCTGGTGTTCGATGATGGTATATAAGGATTCCACATCAAGGGTCACCAGTAAGATCGGGTTTACTGAATGAAAATTTTCGATCCTTTGGATTAAATGGGTAGTATCACGGACAAAAGAGGTTAATCTGGAAACCAACGGCTGTAGAAAGAAATCCAGGTAGGTACAAAGTTTTTCATTGAGGCTGCCCATTCCCGAAACAATGGGGCGGCCCGGAGGTTTAACCAAGGATTTGTGTACCTATCATTTTGTTTTATCTACTGTCTATTTTAATGTATAGCTGGGTTGCACTTTGGTTTGTTGTTGTTAGTCACTTGTATACTTGCGCCGCTAACCAATCTTCTTTCTAGTATCACTCACAATATTATCGTTTCTGATCCGCCTTCTTTTTGGACATTGGTCCATCCTGAACGGGGTGTGCTGGAGGTGACACGCACACCCCGCCCAGTTCCTGGACCGCACGAATCACGTGTACTCTTATGCACTTCCGGTCTCCGACCGGAAGTGACGTCGCGTCTTGCTGATACGCCGATTTTTCGGCTGGGTCGCATCAGGATCGTATTTGGGGCTATTTAAGGGCACCTTAACCACCACATTGTTATCCCCTGACGAAGCCCGCTCGACGGGCGATACGCGTGGGGTCTTCTCTCCTCCCCTGCATTGTATTTATGGTAATGTAACTTTACTACTTATTGAGACTGTGGCTTTTTTATCATTTTTTCATTTGTGATATAAATGTCTATTTATACTTATTTATTTATCTATTTATAAGCCCACCTCATCTACTTACCTACTGCACTATTAGTATAATTATTCTTCTGGGGGAGTGTTGTGTGTAATTTTACCCTCTTTTTGGGCTTTTAAATGTTTTTATGGTCTGTCCTGTTGTTGACTAATAAAGTATTTTCTACATGCACATCTACTTTCTTCTTCAGTTTTTGTCTAGTGAAATATTATTATATGTAAGGAGTAGAGATGAGCGAACACTAAAATGCTCGGGTACTCGTTATTCGAGACGAACTTTTCCCGATGCTCGAGTGCTCGTCTCGAATAACGAACCCCATTGAAGTCAATGGGAGACTCGAGCATTTTTCAAGGGGACCAAGGCTCTGCACAGGGAAGCTTGGCCAAACACCTGGGAACCTCAGAAAAGGATGGAAACACCACGGAAATGGACAGGAAACAGCAGGGGCAGCATGCATGGATGCCTCTGAGGCTGCCTAATCGCACCATTATGCCAAAATTATGGGCAACAGCATGGCCATGACAGAGTGACAGAATGAAGCTAGATAGCATCTAAAACATCCAATAATTGACCCTGACACTATAGGGGACGGCATGCAGAGGCAGCGGCAGCAGCGGCAGGCTAGAGAGTGGCATGGCGACATACCCTAAATGGACTCAGGCTTCAAACCAATGGGTGGCAGAGAGGAACCAAAGGAGGTGAGCAAGAAGCGCTCAAATAATATCGCTACATGATAAAAGTTTGCCAGTATATTTTGTGGATTACACAGCAGGGTGGCGACAAAGTTAACATGGAAGCCATGAAAACAACCCCAAATTCTGCCTGACACAGCTCGTTTGATAAGGGGACCATGTATGCTTACAGTTCATGCCAGTCGCTGCACTTGCTGCCAGTCTCCTTTCGAATAGTTTAAAATAATAATAACCCTCATCCATAAAGCTCTGTATAATGCTGCACCCCCCTACCTCTCCTCTCTTATCTCAGTCTATCGCCCAACCCGTGCTCTTAGATCCGCCAGTGATCTTAGATTAACCTCTACCCTAGTGCGGACCTCCCACTCGCGTCTCCAAGACTTCTCTAGAGCTGCACCAATTCTATGGAATGCTCTGCCCCGGACTATCAGACTAATACCTAACCTCCAAAGTTTCAAACGTGCTCTTAAAACCCATTTCTTTAGGCAAGCCTATAACACTCATTAACTGCATGAAGTTTTAACTCTTCTACTAACCCGTCCTGTGTCGTCCTCCCATCTGTTATCCAGCAACCAACAGGCACCAGACTTCTCTGCAGTCCCATTCACCCTGGACCTGGTATATAAGATGACGGCTGAGTGTTTCAAGCGACAGCAATTCCATTTATTATATTTTTTTCTATTCCCTAAGAAGAATGGCTTGACCATTAAATATTCTTTTACCTCGTGTTACCCCATCATCTTCATAAACCGTAAGCTCTGGCGAGCAGGGACCTCACTCCTGTTGTTCCATACAAATGTTGTGCTCTGTTACATTACATTTGTATTTGTTTCCTATGATTTGTAAAGCGCTGCAGAATATGATGACGCTATATAAATAAAGATTATTATTATTATGGAGGCAGTGAACTAGTAGTAGATTAAAGGTGCTGCAACTATGTTAGTTGGATCTTGTGATGGAGCTGGCGCTCTGCAGCCAGGCGAGCTTTCGCCAATCCAAGCCCCTGTTTCTAGGCTACTCCCCAAACAGCACTTCTAAGAACCTTTTGTATAAGATCAAGTGTAGTAGCGTTCTTATAAGTTTAGGATATGCCGGGTGAGGGGAATGTAAACAGATGCGCAAGAAGCGCTGAAATAATATCCCTAAATGGTAAAAGTTTGCCAGTATATTTTGTGGATAACACAGCAGGGTGGCGACAAAGTTAACAACTTTGATGTGGAATCCATGAAAACAACCCAAATTTCTGCCTGACACACCTCGTTTGATAAAGGGACGATGTATGGAGGCAGCTATATGGACGACTTTTGGAGGTAGCAATGGAGACAACGTGTGGAGGCTGCTATGGAGACAATTTAATTTGGATAGTGCCTGTATGTGGCAGTCCCAAACATTTTTCAAACCAGAGGAGCAGGTAGGTGGCCCTCCAGTAAAATGGAATAGATTGAGTGCCTGTATGTGGCAGTCCCAAAAATGTTTCAAACCAGAGGAGCAGGTAGGTGGCCCTCCAGTAAAATGGAATAGATTGAGTGCCTGTATGTGGCAGTCCCAAAAATTCTTCAAACCAGAGGAGCAGGTAGGTGGCCCTCCAGTAAAATGGAATAGATTGAGTGCCTGTATGTGGCAGTCCCAAAAATTCTTCAAACCAGAGGAGCAGGTAGGTGGCCCTGCAGTAAAATGGAATAGATTGAGTGCCTGTATGTGGCAGTCCCAAAAATGTTTCAAACCAGAGGAGCAGGTAGGTGGCCCTCCAGTAAAATGGAATAGATTGAGTGCCTGTATGTGGCAGTCCCAAAAATGTTTCAAACCAGAGGAGCAGGTAGGTGGCCCTGCAGTAAAATGGAATAGATTGAGTGCCTGTATGTGGCAGTCCCAAAAATGTTTCAAACCAGAGGAGCAGGTAGGTGGCCCTCCAGTAAAATGGAATAGATTGAGTGCCTGTATGTGGCAGTCCCAAAAATTGTTCAAACCAGAGGAGCAGGTAGGTGGCCCTGCAGTAAAATGGAATAGATTGAGTGCCTGTATGTGGCAGTCCCAAAAATGTTTCAAACCAGAGGAGCAGGTAGGTGGCCCTCCAGTAAAATGGAATAGATTGAGTGCCTGTATGTGGCAGTCCCAAAAATTTTTTAAAACAGAGGACCGGGTAGGTGGCCCTCCAGAAAAATGGAATAGATTGAGTGCCTGTATGTGGCACTCACAAAAATTGTTTCAAACAGAGGACCGGGTAGGTGGCCCTCCAGAAAAATTAAATGCATGAAGTACTATAGCAAGAGCCAGTGGGCCCTGTCAAAAAATAGCCAGTTTCCTCTGCTTTACTGTACAAAGAGGAGGAGAAGGAGGAAAATGAGGAGGAGGAGGAGGAGTGGATCAATTATTCAGGTTGAGCTTCCTTCACCTGGTGGAGATTGGAAATTCTGAGAAATCCAGCCTTTATTCATTTTAATAAGCGTCAGCCTGTCAGCGCTGTCAGTCGACAGGCGTGTACGCTTATCGGTGATGATGCCACCAGCTGCACTGAAAACCCGCTCGGACAAGACGCTAGCGGCAGGGCAGGCAAGAACCTCCAAGGCGTACAGCGCCAGTTCGTGCCACATGTCCAGCTTTGAAACCCAGTAGTTGTAGGGAGCTGTGTGATCATTTAGGACGATGGTATGGTCAGCTACGTACTCCCTCACCATCTTTCTGTAAAGATCAGCCCTACTCTGCCGAGACTGGGGACAGGTGACAGTGTCTTGCTGGGGTGACATAAAGCTGGCAAAAGCCTTGTAAAGCGTACCCTTGCCAGTGCTGGACAAGCTGCCTGCTCGCCTACTCTCCCTCGCTACTTGTCCCGCAGAACTACGCACTCTGCCGCTAGCGCTGTCAGAAGGGAAATACTGTTTCAGCTTGTGCACCAGGGCCTGCTGGTATTCATGCATTCTCACACTCCTTTCCTCTGCAGGGATGAGAGTGGAAAGATTTTGCTTGTACCGTGGGTCCAGGAGAGTGAACACCCAGTAATCGGTGCTGGAATAAATTCTTTGAACGCGAGGGTCACGGGATAGGCAGCCTAGCATGAAATCTGCCATATGCGCCAGAGTACCAACGCGTAAGAATTCACTCCCCTCACTGGCCTGACTGTCCATTTCCTCCTCCTCCAACTCCTCCAACTCCTCTTCTTCTGCCCATACACGCTGAACAGTGAAGGACTCAACAATGGTCCCCTCTTGTGTCTCGCCAACATTCTCCTCCTCTTCCTCCTCATCCTCCTCCACCTCCACCTCCTCCGATATGCGCTGAGAAACAGACCTCAGGGTGCTTTGGCTATCAACAAGGGAATATTCTTCCCCCGTCTCTTGTGACGAGCGCAAAGCTTCCGACTTCATGCTGACCAGAGAGTTTTTCAACAGGCCAAGCAGCGGGATGGTGAGGCTGATGATGGCGGCATCGCCACTGACCATCTGTGTTGACTCCTCAAAGTTACTCAGCACCTGACAGATATCAGACATCCACGTCCACTCCTCATTGTAGACTTGAGGAAGCTGACTGACCTGACTACCAGTTCTGGTGGAAGTTGACATCTGGCAGTCTACAATCGCTCTGCGCTGCTGGTAAACTCTGGATAACATGGTCAGTGTTGAATTCCACCTCGTGGGCACGTCGCACAACAGTCGGTGAGCGGGCAGTTGGAGGCGGCGCTGCGCTGCCCTGAGAGTGGCAGCATCTGGGCTGGACTTCCTGAAATGCGCACAGATGCGGCGCACCTTCGTGAGCAAATCAGACAGATTGGGGTATGTCTTGAGGAAACGCTGCACTATCAGATTTAACACATGGGCCAGGCATGGCACATGTGTCAGTCTGCCGAGTTGCAGAGCCGCCACCAGGTTACGGCCGTTGTCACACACAACCATTCCCGGCTTGAGGTTCAGCGGTGCCAGCCACAGATCAGTCTGCGCCGTGATGCCCTGTAATAGCTCTTGGGCGGTGTGCCTTTTGTCGCCTAGGCTCAGCAGTTTGAGCACCGCCTGCTGTCGCTTAGCGACGGCACTGCTGCTGTGCCTAGAGCTACCGACTGATGGCGCCGTGCCCACGGATGGTAGTTCGGAGGAGGAGGTGGAGGAGGGGTGGGAGGAGGAGGAGGCATAGTAGGCCTGAAACACCTGGACCGAGGTAGGCCCCGCAATCCTCGGCGTCGGCAGTATATGAGCAGCCCCAGGGTCAGACTCAGTCCCAGCCTCCACCAAGTTAACCCAATGTGCCGTCAGCGATATATAGTGGCCCTGCCCGGCAGCACTCGTCCACGTGTCCGTGGTCAGGTGGACCTTGTCAGAAACGGCGTTGGTCAGGGCACGGATGATGTTGTCTGACACGTGCTGGTGCAGGGCTGGGACGGCACATCGGGAAAAGTAGTGGCGGCTGGGGACCGAATACCGAGGGGCGGCCGCCGCCATGAGGTTGCGAAAGGCCTCGGTCTCTACTAGCCTATAGGGCAGCATCTCCAGGCTAAGCAATCTGGAGATGTGCACATTAAGGGCTTGGGCGTGCGGGTGGGTTGCACTATATTTGCGTTTCCGCTCCAGCGTCTGGGGTATGGAGAGCTGAACGCTGGTGGATGCTGTGGAGGATCGTGGAGGCGACGATGGGGTTTTTGTGCCAGGGTCCTGGGCAGGGGGCTGACTAGCAGCTGACACAGGGGAAGGAGCAGTGGTGTGCACGGCCGGAGGTGAATGGGCTTGTTGCCACTGAGTGGGGTGCTTAGCATTCATATGCCTGCGCATACTGGTGGTAGTTAAGCTAGTAGTGGTGGAACCCCTGCTGAGCCTGGTTTGGCAAATGTTGCACACCACAGTCCGTCGGTCATCCGGTGTTTCCTTAAAGAACCTCCACACTTCTGAAGATCTAGCCCTCGCCGCAAGAGCCCTCACCACGGGAGCTTCACTAGTTGACAGTGGCGCTGATGCACCAGCTCTGGCCCTGCCTCTCCGTCTGGCCCCACCACTGCCTCTTCCAACCTGTTCAGGTCGAGGACTCTCCTCCGTCTCAGAAGCACTGTGTTCACCCGGCCTCTCAACCCAGCTTGGGTCTGTCACCTCATCATCCTCCGATCCCTCAGTCTGCTCCCCCCTCGGACTTCCTGCCCTGACAACAACTTCCCCACTGTCTGACAACCGTGTCTCCTCATCGTCGGACACCTCTTTACACACTTCCACTACGTCAAGAAGGTCATCATCACCCACAGACTGTGACTGGTGGAAAACCTGGGCATCGGAAAATTGCTCAGCAGCAACCGGACAAGTGGTTTGTGACTGTGGGAAGGGTCCAGAAAACAGTTCCTCAGAGTATGCTGGTTCAAATGGCAAATTTTCCTGGGAGGGGGCAGACTGGGGGGGAGGAGGCTGAGGTGCAGGAGCTGGAGGAGTGGGGATTTCGGTGACATGGGTGGACTGCGTGGAAGACTGACTGGTGGTGGACAAATTGCTCGAAGCATTGTCAGCAATCCACGACATCACCTGTTCGCACTGTTCTGGCCTCAACAGTGCTCTACCACGAGTCCCAGTAACTTCAGACATGAACCTAGGGAGTGTAGCTCTGCGGCGTTCCCCTGCTCCCTCATCAGCAGGTGGTGTCTCACCCCGCCCAGGACCACGGCCTCTGACCCCTGCAGTAGTTGGACGCCCACGTCCCCGCCCTCGTCCTCTACCCCTAGCCCTCGGGTTAAACATTTTTAAAATGAGAGTTATAACTTTTTTTTTTTTTTTACTTCTTTTTGTTTTTTTTTGTGTTTTTTTGTGTTTTTTTTTTTTTTTGTGTTTTTTGTTTTTTTTTGAGTTTTTAAAACCAAACAATCCTATCCTATTGCTATGGCTATTTTCTAGCCAAGTATCAAAGGAAGCACACTACTATGCCAGATGAGATGACACTGAGTTAGTGCCTAATAGAAATCCAACCCCTACTGAATTTTCCCACTTCGGCCTTTGCTATGGATATGTGCGCCACTAAGCGCAGAACACAGCGGTCGCAAGTCTCACTACAAATTGCTCAGAATTGGCAAGTACATGCACTGCAGAAACTACAGCCACCAGCAGATCAACCAGAAATCAAATATATAGAACGCTACTGTAGGCTTCAAGAAGCTGTTTGTATTCTCCTATGGCTATTTTCTAGCCAAGTATCAAAGGAAGCACACTACTATGCCAGATGAGATGACACTGAGTTATTGCCTAATAGAAATCCAACCCCTACTGAATTTTCCCACTTCGGCCTTTGCTATGGATATGTGCGCCACTAAGCGCAGAACACAGCGGTCGCAAGTCTCACTACAAATTGCTCAGAATTGGCAAGTACATGCACTGCAGAAACTACAGCCACCAGCAGATCAACCAGAAATCAAATATATAGAACGCTACTGTAGGCTTCAAGAAGCTGTTTGTATTCTCCTATGGCTATTTTCTAGCCAAGTATCAAAGGAAGCACACTACTATGCCAGATGAGATGACACTGAGTTATTGCCTAATAGAAATCCAACCCCTACTGAATTTTCCCACTTCGGCCTTTGCTATGGATATGTGCGCCACTAAGCGCAGAACACAGCGGTCGCAAGTCTCACTACAAATTGCTCAGAATTGGCAAGTACATGCACTGCAGAAACTACAGCCACCAGCAGATCAACCAGAAATCAAATATATAGAACGCTACTGTAGGCTTCAAGAAGCTGTTTGTATTCTCCTATGGCTATTTTCTAGCCAAGTATCAAAGGAAGCACACTACTATGCCAGATGAGATGACACTGAGTTATTGCCTAATAGAAATCCAACCCCTACTGAATTTTCCCACTTCGGCCTTTGCTATGGATATGTGCGCCACTAAGCGCAGAACACAGCGGTCGCAAGTCTCACTACAAATTGCTCAGAATTGGCAAGTACATGCACTGCAGAAACTACAGCCACCAGCAGATCAACCAGAAATCAAATATATAGAACGCTACTGTAGGCTTCAAGAAGCTGTTTGTATTCTCCTATGGCTATTTTCTAGCCAAGTATCAAAGGAAGCACACTACTATGCCAGATGAGATGACACTGAGTTATTGCCTAATAGAAATCCAACCCCTACTGAATTTTCCCACTTCGGCCTTTGCTATGGATATGTGCGCCACTAAGCGCAGAACACAGCGGTCGCAAGTCTCACTACAAATTGCTCAGAATTGGCAAGTACATGCACTGCAGAAACTACAGCCACCAGCAGATCAACCAGAAATCAAATATATAGAACGCTACTGTAGGCTTCAAGAAGCTGTTTGTATTCTCCTATGGCTATTTTCTAGCCAAGTATCAAAGGAAGCACACTACTATGCCAGATGAGATGACACTGAGTTATTGCCTAATAGAAATCCAACCCCTACTGAATTTTCCCACTTCGGTCTTTGCTATGGATATGTGTGCCACTAAGAGCTAAACACAACGGTAGCAAGTCCCCCTGCTAATTCCTCACAAAATGGTAATAGATGCAAATTAAAATAAAAAAAGTAGAACGTTATTGTAGCCCTAAGAAGGGCTGTTGGGTTCTTTGAGAATCACTCCTGCCTAACAGTAAGCTAATAGAACACCCTAACGCTTTCCCTGACCAGCAGCAGCTCTCTCCCTAGCGGCATCCAGAGACAGAATGATCCGAGCAGCGCGGCCAGCGGCTAGTCTATCCCAGGGTCACCTGATCTGGCCAGCCAACCACTGCTATCGACGTGTAAGGGTACCACGTCATGCTGGGTGGAGTGCAGAGTCTCCTGGCTTGTGATTGGCTCTGTTTCTGGCCGCCAAAAAGCAAAACGGCGGGAGCTGCCATTTTCTCGAGCGGGCGAAGTATTCGTCCGAGTAACGAGCAGTTTCGAGTACCCTAATGCTCGACCGAGCATCAAGCTCGGACGAGCATGTTCGCTCATCTCTAGTAAGGAGTTAAAGGTAGTAGATTTGGAACCTCATCATTTCATAAGTTTCTGGATTCCCATCACCTTTATCCTCCAGAATCTCAGGAGTGCAGCAATATACAGTCCTGGCCAAAAGTTTTGAGAATGACACAAATATTATATTGTCACATGATCTGTTGCCCTCTGGTTTGTCAGATGTTTTTATCACACGCAGAAATACAAGTGCAATCATATTATGAGTAACAAAAGCTTTTATTGACAGTTAGAATGAGATACTGCAGCGAGTCAGTATTTGCAGTGTTGCCCCTTCTTCTTCAGGACCTCTGCAATTCTCCCTGGCAGCTCTCAATCACCTTCTGGACCAAATCCTGACTGATAGCCGTCCATTCCTGCACAATCACTGCTGCATTTTGTCACAATTTGTTGGTTTTTTTTGTCCATCCGTCTCTTGACCACAAGTTCTCAATGGGATTAGGTAGAACAATAGTGACCGCACACTTGAGGTGGGTGGTGCTCAATGTAGGATTCTCAATCCCGTTCAATCTTATACGGAGAACATGGCACACACCAATTCTGAATTTTTCAAATGATTTTTATTTCAGTGATTCTATCACATAGCAGAGCCTTCACCATAGTATAAAGCAATTTAAAGAGTAATTTTTCACAGATCATAAATATTTAGTACGACGTTTCGGTCATCACGACCTTTGTCAAGTAGGATCTGACATGAGAGATCTGCAATAGGGGGGAGTAGTGAGGAGTACTCAATGGGATTAGGATCTGGGGAGTTTTCAGGCCATGGACCCAAAATCTCTATGTTTTGTTCCCTGAGCCATTTAGTTCTCAGCTTTGCTTTATGGCAAGGTGCTCCATCATGCTGGAAAAGGCATTGTTGATCACCAAACTGCTCTTGGACGGTTGGGAGAAGTTGCTCTTGGGGGACATTCTGGTCCCATTCTTTATTCATGGATGTGTTTTTAGGCACGACTGTGAGAGAGCCGATTCGCTTGGAGGTGAAGCCGCCCCACACATGAATGGTTGCAGGATGCTTTACAGTTGGCATGAGACAAGACTGGTGGTATTGCTCAACTTGTCTTCTCCGAACAAGCTGTTTTCCAGATGTTCCAAACAATCGGATAGGGGATTCATCAGAGAAAATGACTTTGCCCCAGTCCTCATCAGTCCACTCCCTCTACCTTTTGCAGAATATCAGTCTGTCCCTGATGTTTTTTCTGGAGAGAAGTGGCTTCTTTGCTGCCCTCCTTGACACCAGGCCTTGCTCCAAGAGTCTCCACAATCTCACAGTGCGTGCAGATGCACTCACACCTGCCTGCTCCCATTCCTGAGTAAGCTCTGCACTGCTGGTAGCCCGATCCCCAAGCTGAAGAGGCGGTCCTGGTGCTTGCTGGTCCTTCTTGGGCACCCTGGAGCCTTTTTGGCAACAATGGAACCTCTCTCCTTGAATTTCTTGATGATGTGATAGATTGTTGACTGAGGTGCAATCTTTCTAGCTGCGATACTCTTCCCTGTTAGGCCAGTTTTTTGCAGTGCAATGATGACTGCATGTGTTACTTTAGAGATAACCATGGTTAACAGAAGAGAAACAATGATGCCAAGCACCAGCCTCCATTTAAAGTGTCCAGTGCTGTGATTCTTACTTAATCATGATAGATTGATCTCCAGCCCTGTCCTCATCTGCACCCACACCTGTGTTACTGGAGCAATCACTGAAACCATGTTAGCTGAATATTATTCAATATTCAAATTATGCTGCCATACTCAGTCCACTACCACTGAATACTGAGTCAATACTATTACAGTACAGTTACTGATAAAACTATTTAAAAAAACAATACCTCCATAGAGTGACCATGTATGTGGACCTGTGGCACTATTGGAGTGGCCCAGAAATGTCACAAGACAGAACTGGCACCTATTAAGCAATACTATGCTTTACCATCCCACATAAGCAGAACTTCTCTAAATTGTGGCATTTCGGGTCACAGCAGTGACAAGTAAATCTGAATTCAGCATCTGGACGTGGCAGAAGGTCATCCAAAAAGTAACAAACCGGGTCATTTTCTCCTTGGCTTGCCCGATTGCAGATGTCTTTCCAATGCAACACTTTCGATCAGGGACAACTTCCCTGTGTTTTGTATATAAACAATGCAAAACTTGTGGAGCTTTTTACCTTTTGCGAGCCAGGAAGGGAAGCACCTGTGATATGGGAAGCCCTTCCCTCTCTTTGTGTAAACGTGGACTATGTCATACACCTCCTTTAGCATGTCTTTGGGGAAACTGTATTGTCACAAGTTTATACTTCCTCATCCCGGAGCAGCTACAAAGAGATTAAAAGCCTGGTATTACTGCTCCACTTAAAGGGATTGTCCACTTTCCAAAAGTTATTATTTATATATATATATATATATATATATATTTATATATATATATATATATATATATATATATATATATATTTATATATACACAATATTTCAATATTCCTACTCACAAATCCCCATAATTTTCTAGATCTCTATTTGCAGAATTTAACAGGATGCTTAATTGCTTATTTTAACAGGTGCCCGCTGGGTGCGCCAAATACATGAAGACCGTGCTCCGGTCTTCTTGGATCTGGCGCACTCTGCAGGATAGCGAGGCAAACTGCACTATGTGTAGTTTGATGCAGTATTAGTAGATGTGGACCAAAGTATCTAATGGAGTATCATATGATAACACATGCAATCCATATCAAAGAGCCACCGGAGAGAGAATTTACTGCCATACCTCCTGTACATGGCTCTGACATGAATACAGCCTTAAAGGAGTATTCCCATTTTAGCAAATTAAAGTTAATATTTTTATGATAAAAAGTTATACAATTTTCCAATATACTCTCTCTATCAATTCCTCACGGTTTTCTACATTCTACGGTTTGCTGTCATTCTATAGAAATCTTCTATGTTTCTTCCAGTGGACAGAAATCTGACCACGGTCATACAGGTGCACGGCTCGTTATATCACAGAGAGTAATCAGCGCCGTGTGATATAACGAGCCGTGCACCTGTGTGATCATGGTCAGATTTCTGTCCACTGGTAATAAACATAGAAGTTTTCTATAGACTAACAGCAAGCAGAGATCTAGAAAATCGTGAGTATTGCTACAAAAAGAAAATTGGAAAATTGTATAACTTTTTATAATACAAACAATAACATTTATTTGCTGTAATCGGAACACCCCTTTAAGCTATTTCTGTGCAAACGATCTACAAATTGTTCTTCTTGAGCAACATGTGAAGACCAGGTTAGAGAAGAAGTACAGACATTTGACTTTCTTTTTTTCTCTACATGTTCCTTATTTTCTTTCAGAAAGGAAGTGTTAAATGTGTTAAAACTCAATTGTTCCAAATCACTTCTGTGCAGACTGAGGTATGGAACATCACAAAGCCATGATGGACACCACACACTTTCTTTTGAAATGGATTATTTTCTCAATTTCAGCATGTACTTTTTGTCAGTGCATCCTAAGGCAGAAGTGTCAGGTGCTGGAAAGGAAATATTACTCTGCAGTCATGGATCTAAATTTCGATATGTGCTTGGAGTTTGAAGAGCTGAATTTTACAATTGGGGTGAATTGTGACATGGTAGGAGATCTCAGAATGTCACTTAGGGAGGTCCCATTGGACACAGACTGGCTTTGTCTAACAAACTGCCAACAAGTTACAATAGAAGCGAACTCCTTCTATAACTTCAAAAGCTTAAGAGCACTTAGAATTCATGGAAATTTTATGACTCCAGCAAAAGCTTTCCAAGGTCTTCCTCAGCTGTCTATACTGTGGATATGTTTAGAAACTAAAGAGAGTAATATAACGCTTCTTGAAGATACATTTTATGGACTGAATGCTCTGCAAGAACTGAAATTATCAGGCATGAGTATATCAAATATGAATTCTTCCATTTTTAAGCATTTGGAATTCCTAACACACCTCATTCTGCAATCTAACCATATCACTTCACTAAGGCCGGTACTGCTGATGTTGAAGGAATTCAAAAATTTACAAAAACTCTCAGTAATTGACAATGATATCTACATATTAAGGGAATCTGACTGTGTAACTTCACAACGTCCTTCAACCAATGGCAGATTTATAGACTTTAACATCAGTTACCTGGATCTGACCCGAAATTTGTTAACAAAATCTGAAACAAATGGTCTGTGCAACTTTCCTCACCTGAATTTCTTTAGTTTCGAAAAGAGTGGAATGAACATTGAAGATATCCTGATATCTGGCATTAAAACAATTAAAACCATCATTGCAACAGGGAGTTCTTTTTATTCATTTGAAATCTGCAAGTTTTCTTCTCTCTTCAAAGTCAGGGAACTGTTGCTGCAAGAAAGTAACATACATCAATTTAGCACCTCCAAAGGTTCATGCAATGAGTTGAAGAAGTTAGACTTTTCCATTAATCATTTAGAGGCAATTCACTTAGGTCAAATGAAATATCTTAATAAGTTATTAGAACTTGATTTAAAAAATAACAAAATATCATATGTAAAAATTTGCGGGAATGACTCCACCATAGAAATGGATTTGCGCTCCCTGAACTTATCCATGAATTTTTTAACAAGGCTTAAAAATCTGCAATTTTCCTGCCTCAAAAATCTTCTTTTCTTGGCCTTAGATAATAACAGAATTAACTTCATTGAAGATTCTGCGTTTGATGGTCTGTATGAGCTGCAAGTTTTGGATTTACAATATAACAACATATTTATTATAGGGGAGTTTACATTTCAGAACTTGGTTTCGGTGACACATTTAAATTTATATGAAAATGTCATTGATCAAATTGATGGGAATGCTTTTACTTCCCTAAAATTTCTTCAAGACTTAAAGTTGACTTATCAAGACCCGATTGATATATACTGGTTGCATTCACTTGGATATTTAATTCAGTATTTGTCCTTAAAATTAATAGATTTGCATTTAGTAAATGAGTTTTTTGAATTTCAATGGTTAGAATATTTGGAATTAAATACAAATTACATATTGTTAGACTGTGAACATCTAGTGTTCAAGAAAGCAAAGAAGTTGTACTTAAAAAATGTACATACATTTCAGTGTATTGATAGTCTAGATGTATATAATTATCCTATAATGAATTTTACAAATCTGGAAAAACTTCACTATTCTCCCGATCCTAATTTTCTCACAGATCTCTCTCTTAATGACAGCATGAAATACTTAACAAAGTTGAACTTCCTTCATCTGAAGGACATAGACAAACTGGTTAAATCTGGACAGATAAATAGTCATGAGTTATTTCATGGATTATTTCACCTTAAAGTTTTGCATTTAGAAAATTCGGGAATTGACCAATTAGATTCTGAAGATATTTTCCGAGATTTAAAGGAGCTGGAATTTCTAGTCATTGAAAACCAAATCATGCAAGAGGTGAAGGGAAATGTTTTTGCAGGAATGCCAAACTTAAAGTACGTTTACTTTTTGGAAACCAGTTTTCCTTGCAATTGTAAATTTATGGAGCTACTGGCGTGGCTCGAAGCTGGAACATCCGTGTCAATTATTAATTTCCACAAACAGAATTGTTATGTGTACAACATTGAGATGAATTTTGTGTCCTTCCTACAGGACAATTGTCAGGATAATCTGGATTTTCTAATGTTTATATTGACTTTTGTCTTTACTCTGCTGTTTATGTCCATCTCCCTCTTCTATGAAAGTATCTGGTGGTATATTCTATACACATTCTACACCATCAAGTGTTGGCTGAGAAACAGACATAGAGAGAGAGGTCACTATGAGTACGATGCATTTGTTTCATATAATACCTACATTGAACAGTGGGTAACAGAGCAGCTGCTTCTTAACCTGGAAGAAAACGGTCCCCCATTCTTTAAAGTGTGTATCCACAACCGAGATTTCGAGGTTGGTAGAGATATAATAGAGAACATTATGGACAGTATATACAGCAGTCGGTGGACAATCTGTGTTATCAGTCACAGTTACCTTCAGAGTCACTGGTGTTCACTGGAGATGCGGATGGCTACATACAGGCTTGTCGAAGAGAGTAATGATTCCCTTATCCTGATATTCCTGGAAAACATTCCTAGGGAAGAACTTCAATATTACCACAAGCTCATAAAGATTCTAGACAAGAAAACCTACCTGAAATGGCCAGAAGATGAAGATGAGAAGCAGCTGTTTTGGGCCAGACTCCGCAATGTTATTAGTAATGATGGAAGAAAGCAAAGATTACAAGAGTAATAGTAGAGACCACTCTCTGCTGCCTATTACTGAACACAAGTACTTCTTTCTATAAGCTTACTCACCACTCCGTTGACACTTAGAACTTTTTGCTTAAAGACTTTGTTTAGATGCAAATATTTCTCAAATATCTAATTCTATGTCTTCTCTTTCTTAAAATGGTAAATAGTTTAAGTGCTTTTTACTGCTTTGTTTTTAATTATTTTAGTTTAGATTCAAATTAATGGATAAACAGATCACCTAAAAATAATGATTATTGAATCATATAATATATAATAATGCAGCAGGTAAAATATCAAATGCCTATGGGTATATATAGAAGCAAAAATGGCAAAACTTTTTTTTTATAGTGATGACTTTTTTTGCATTTGGTTATTTTTGCCCTTTTCTTTTCTGCTTGTATAATTAATGTTGATTAAATATTCAAAATGATCATAACTTGTTCATATTATTTACTGATTTTGGGGTTATTTTTTATTACTTTACACAGAAAATACTATAAACGATAGAAACCATTTTAAATAAAGGCAAATATATATCTTGAAATATTTCTGATATACGGTACCTGGAAACATACTGTAGATATGAACAAAACTGTACATATATTATGACTTGCACAGTTACATGCAGGAAACCTGAAATGTTGAGGAAATATATACATTTTTGTAAAACCTTTTATTGTTTGGAGAGCATTAATGAGTGAAATGCACTCATCTATCCTCTTCCATCCACTTTTCATCAATTTACACAGTAGTTACTAGTAGTCTGTAAATTTGAGGTTGATCACTACATATAATTCAGAACCTTATCATTGCAGTTTAGTAGCATATCAACATGAATGTCTAGTATTTCTATAACTTCCATCTATTGAGAGAGTTAGGCCCCTTTTACACCTGCGTTTTTCACGCGCTTGTTCTGTGTGTGCTTTTGACGCGCAGAACTTGCATTGCACTCTGACCCATTGTAATCAATGGGCTTTTTCAGACTTCCATTCTTTGTCACGCACACACACACGTTTTTTTTAACGCACGTTTAAATCTCAGCATGCTCTACTTTTGCAAATCACGCGCGTGAAAAACGCACCATACAAGTCTATGGAGACGCATCAAAAACACACTCTGAGACACATGCAAGTCCAATGCAAGTGCAATGCGTTTTTCACTCATCAATTGCCATAGAAAAGACATAGTTCAGTCCTGAGTCCTTTTCACGCGCATTATCTGCACATGAAAAACACATTGAAATTGCATTGAAAACTCATGTGAAAAACTGGGACACTGAGCAAACTCCAACTGAAAACTGATTGCACTCTGATGCAAAATGTGCGTTTTTCACTGACCAAACCCTGATCGCTCCCTGATCATACTCTGACGTGGAAGGGGCCTAAGGGTCTTGCCTGAATCCATTAATAATTGGCACAAATTTTACAAATCCCTTTTAATGTGCCTGAAATACATTCTGTCTCTGTGCTGTTCTGGATATAAAAAGATCCACACATTTTAAACATGTCACAATTTTGCAATAAGTAGATGATTGTCGGGAATTAGGAAAATATGCAGACGACTTCTTTCACTGTATGTAATATTATATCTGACAAATGTATCGCAAATCATTGAATGGGGCTTGGTCTTGGATTAGAAAAAGCTAAAAGCATCCACAAAGGAATTTTTTAGGAATAATAGAGATGTTGTCAGAACTCGCAAATTATTCTGATGGGATCAGGTTTCAGGCTTCTTGCTGGAAAACCACAACCAGAGCTGCCTGTGATTGACAGATCCAGTTCTGATCCTGGGAAAGCTGGGTGTGTCTTTGTACTCGTTTTGCCTGCAGCTGCGGTTTGAATGATGGATGGCGGAGCCAGTCAGTGCTGGAGGCAGTGTCCATTACTGCCATATTCTGCCCAGCCCTTCATTGGCTGCTGGTTATTCAGTCTATCTGTGTATCTAGTGCTCTTGCGTTTCTTGCTATTCTGTGTACTGACTTCTGCTTTGCCTACCGACCATTCTATTTGCTATACGATTCTGTACCTTTGCCGCCATCTTGGTTTTGACCCGGTTTGTTTGACTCCATTTGTCTGTCTGTATCTATTGTTTGTCCCTCAGTAACGTTTCTCTCCTAGTGTGACCCCACTTTCCTGTCTCAGGCCTGTGTTAGTATTCTGTGCACCAGTGTGAACACTGACCTATATCTGTATTCCAGTTACCTGTCCGCTCCACCATCCAGCAGCTGCCAGACAAAGTAGGTTTTCCTGTCATCTTGTAGGGTCTCTCAGGGACCCTCAGTTAGGTTCTTGATAGTGGGTTCGCCCTTATCAGGGCGGTTTATCTGCTTTAGGCAGGGCCTTAGCCCGCAGGGACGTCGCAGGGTGAGTTCACCACCACTTACCTAGTCTGACAGCTAGCGCCAAGCCTGGTTGTGGATGTGCGGTTGCTGGACAGGTGCTGACAGATGCCTTTTAGTTGCTTTTTCCTCTTGATCCTAAAGCAGCCATAATTATGGGAGAATATTTAAAATAGTGCAACATCCAAACTGGGGCCTAAAAAGATATGGGGGCAGAACCAGGAGATGAGTGGCGAGCTTGGTGGCAGCCTAACCATGGATATCACAGTAGCACAGCCCTGGTGTAGGTGTTGTCCGTAAGTGTCAGGTCAAGCAGGCTGAAGCAAGAAGAAGGGGGCACTACCGATATATGTGTAAATGGGTCCAGGCTGATGGTATAGGGGAGGCTTATGATGTTAGCAGCTTTAGCCAGGGACACATATATGGAAACACGGATGATGAGAGTACATAGAGTTCCTCTATCTGGAGATCTTGCAAACAGATCAGCAGCAGTAACAGGTTGTGCAACTTTCCTCTATGATGGCATGCAAAAGGCTGTCTGAATTGAATTGTTTATAGACAAGAGCCCAGTAGGGTTATCAGTCCTACTGGTCCACTCCAATAAGATTACCAAGATGGGACACACACTTATATCACTAACTATTGCTAGTAAAGAGATTGCTGATCTGCCACAGCCATAATGATGGATATTATTGCTCTCCCTGACTCTATAGTTACAGTCAGTTAAATTATTCAGGAGAATATAAAGAGAGGGATAATGGTGTTGGTCTCACCAGGCAGGAATAGTATTGTCAATGGCTACCCATGTGATACAATGCTGAGACATGATTATATAATGACCCAGAAAGCCACATGACCTGCCATTTGACAACACTAGTCTATGTAAAAGTGTAGTGAAGTCAAAAAGTGTTATGATGACAACTGTAATGTCACAATAGGAACCCATGTGATGTAGAAGGAGCCTTTATTTCTATAGATCTAGATAAGGAGATGGGAGTACTCCTTGATCTAGTGAAGCTTCGCAGCTTCTTTTAGGGGTGTTCTGCCTGGTAAAGCGTACACCCTTCGGGACTCCCCCTGCTCCGTGTCACTATTATCTAGTTTGAAATTACCATATAGATGTGAGTACTGTGTGCTGCACTGGCTGTATGTCAGAGCTAGTAGCTGGTACTGTGTACAATGCTCACACGTGTAGCTCTGTAGATGGCCAGGGGCGAGCCAGGCCATACTGGTTCATACTGACATGCGTACTGGGGATGCCCAGAAATTTCAATCTAAATTATATTGACTAGTAGCAGGGGGCAGTGCCACGGAGCGTGGGGAGGGGTAGCTGTCTTATACACTCCTTGTCAGTCTGAATTCATATCTACAGGAGGAAAAAATATTGGGCAGAAGCTGCAACATACAGGAGACACACAGGAACCAGAACAACATATTACTGGCATCTACACTCACCGGCCACTTTATTAGGTACACCTGTCCAACTGCTCGTTAACACTTAATTTCTAATCAGCCAATCACATGGCGGCAACTCAGTGCATTTAGGCATGTAGACATGGTCAAGACAATCTCCTGCAGTTCAAACCGAGCATCAGTATGGGGAAGAAAGGTGATTTGAGTGCCTTTGAACGTGGCATGGTTGTTGGTGCCAGAAGGGCTGGTCTGAGTATTTCAGAAACTGCTGATCTACTAGGGTTTTCATGCACAACCATCTCTAGGGTTTACAGAGAATGGTCCGAAAAAGAAAAAACATCCAGTGAGCGGCAGTTCTGTGGGCGGAAATGCCTTCTTGATGCCAGAGGTCAGAGGAGATTGGGCAGACTAGTTCGAGCTGATAGAAAGGCAACAGTGACAAAAATCGCCACCCGTTACAACCAAGGTAGGCAGAAGAGCATCTCTGAATGCACAGTACGTCCAACTTTGAGGCAGATGGGCTACAGCAGCAGAAGACCACACCGGGTGCCACTCATCTCAGCTAAGAACAGGAAACTGAGGCTACAATTTGCACAAGCTCATCAAAATTGGACAGTAGAAGATTGGAAAAACGTTGCCTGGTCTGATGAGTCTCGATTTCTGCTGCGACATTTGGATGGTAGGGTCAGAATTTGGCGTCAACAACATGAAAGCATGGATCCATCCTGCCTTGTATCAACGGTTGAGGCTGGTGGTGGTGGTGTCATGGTATGGGGAATATTTTCTTGGCACTCTTTGGGCCCCTTGGTACCAATTGAGCATCGTTGCAATGCCACAGCCTACCTGAGTATTGTTGCTGACCATGTCCATCCCTTTATGACCACAATGTACCCTGTAACATCTGATGGCTACTTTCAGCAGGATAATGCGCCATGTCATAAAGCTGGAATCATCTCAGACTGGTTTCTTGAACATGACAATGAGGTCACTGTACTCAAATGGCCTCCACAGTCACCAGATCTCAATCCAATAGAGCATCTTTGGGATGTGGTGGAACGGGAGATTCGCATCATGGATGTGCAGCCGACAAATCTGCGGCAACTGTTGTGATGCCATCATGTCAATATGGACCAAAATCTCTGAGGAGCTTCCAGCACCTTGTTCAATCTATGCCACGAAGAATTGAGGCAGTTCTGAAGGCAAAAGGGGGTCCAACCCGTTACTAGCATGGTGTACCTAATAAAGTGGCCAGTGAGTGTATAAGTTACTGTTTGTGGTTTATTTTGTGGTTCTTGTGTAACAGGTTCCCTTTTACGAAGAAGAAGTGTATTACTTAGGAGCACGTGATATAAAGCAATGCTTTCCGATGGTGACTGTCGAAACCTCTAAGCTGGATTTGTATGTGGAGAGAAGAGGTTGCTTATAGCTGATTTACACAGCTCATAGTCATTGTTAGGCAGAGTTGTGAATATATCATAGACTTGCGCTGCACTATAATGGGGCATATTTACTTACCCGGCCTACGGAGTTCCCGAAATAGGGAGTGTCCAACGATCATGCACTCCGGCGCGATTCACAAAGATCGTGCGCCCCCGATTTCCTGCATGTGTCGCTTCCCCACTCTGCTCCGCCGGAGTTCACCATCTTCTTCCCAGTGTATGTAATTGCATTGTCTTGCGACACAATTTTAAAGTTAAATCCAGCGCTCAGTCCGAATCCATCGGATCGTCCGACAGCCCACCCCCGATTTCTGTCGCATGAAAGCCAGTGCGTTTGCGCCAAAATCTGATCACGTGCGCCACAATCCCCTTCTAAATACCTTTAGTAAATAAGCCCCATTTTTTTGCAAGCTTGGATTTTCAGCAATGCTCATAGCTTGCAAAAATATTTAAAAAGCTCTTTAGCCACTTATTCCTGTATGCTCCCAGGTTTTCTTGGGACTGGGGCAAATCAAAAAAAGGAAATGAGTGTAAGATAGCTTTACAGTCTTGAAAGCAATATTAGGTGTTACTGAGATACCTTTAGCTGAAAAAACATTTACTCTAGTCACCATTTGTATTGTTGGGGTAGGAACCCATGTGATGTAGAAGGCACCAAAACTGGATCACTAGACTGCAAGCTCAGAGACCACTGTATTCCATGCTTGGATCTGTCTCTAACAATTGCCCTCCAACCAAGCTGCTACTCCTCAGTACCTCACAATTACTGGACAGAACACCCAAACAAGTTAGGGGTAATTATATTGTACTCCTGCGCGTGTTATTTAATTTAGAACACTTCACGATAGTTGTGTTGTTTTCTCCAGCGATTATATTGTACTACTGTGCATAATCTAGAACATATCGCGAGAGTTGTGTTGTTTTCCCCTGTCACTATATGGTACTCTTACACATGTGCATAACTTAGCACCCATTGCGATAATCGTGTTGACGGGATGGCTCGCGTGCATGCAAGTGCATTCCTTAACTAATGGATTCATTATCCGGATATCTTCTCATACCATTCTCTGGCTGTGATTGGAGGAAGCCATGCTGTGTAAACTAATTGGCACTGACCCTTGAGAAAGCGTGGGGTGCCTCTAGCCGACACGTGTGGAGCTATGCGTCTCCCCTTCTTTTCAGCCTAACTTGGTACTGTATATTGTTTTCTGTACATGTGTTACTGGGATCTATACTATGTCTTTATCATGAGGGGCTTGTACTTGAAACTGACTAACATTGAGTATATTGATTAGACTGGGCCACCTGTGATATATGTACAAGAAGTATTTGTGATTGTGCATTGTTACTTTTCCCAGCATTTACATTTTGGTGTAATCTATGATTTATTTGTTACCATTTTGGGGAGATAGCACTCACACTTTTCTCACATTTGGCTTTATATGGATCTTAGTATATGTTTTTGGTCCGTGAGAATCTGATGTGTTTTTACATGTTTTAAATGTTTTTATGAATATTTTGTGTATGTTGTCATAATTAACTTTTGGAATAAAATTATTTATATCTTTTTTGCTCATCCACACCTGCTTGTCCTTTGATATTTCTACTTATTAATTGTTTGTGTTTTTATTATACTGTCTATGAAATACATTCCACTAGAGATGAGCGAACACTAAAATGCTCGGGTACTCGTTATTCGAGACGAACTTTTCCCGATGCTCGAGTGCTCGTCTCGAATAACGAACCCCATTGAAGTCAATGGGAGACTCGAGCATTTTTCAAGGGGACCAAGGCTCTGCACAGGGAAGCTTGGCCAAACACCTGGGAACCTCAGAAAAGGATGGAAACACCACGGAAATGGACAGGAAACAGCAGGGGCAGCATGCATGGATGCCTCTGAGGCTGCCTAATCGCACCATTATGCCAAAATTATGGGCAACAGCATGGCCATGACAGAGTGACAGAATGAAGCTAGATAGCATCTAAAACATCCAATAATTGACCCTGACACTATAGGGGACGGCATGCAGAGGCAGCGGCAGCAGCGGCAGGCTAGAGAGTGGCATGGCGACATACCCTAAATGGACTCAGGCTTCAAACCAATGGGTGGCAGAGAGGAACCAAAGGAGGTGAGCAAGAAGCGCTCAAATAATATCGCTACATGATAAAAGTTTCCCAGTATATTTTGTGGATTACACAGCAGGGTGGCGACAAAGTTAACATGGAATCCATGAAAACAACCCAAAATTCTGCCTGACACAGCTCGTTTGATAAGGGGACCATGTATGGAGGCAGTGAACTAGTAGTAGATTAAAGGTGCTGCAGTTAAAACTATGTTAGTTGGATCTTGGCATGGAGCTGGCGCTCCGCTGCCAGGCGAGCTTTCGCCAATCCAAGCCCCTGTCTCTAGGCTACTCCCCAAACAGCACTTCTAAGAACCTTTTGTATAAGATCAAGTGTAGTAGCGTTCTTATAAGTTTAGGATATGCTGGGTGAGGGGAATGTAAACAGATGCGCAAGAAGCGCTGAAATAATATCGGTAAATGATAAAAGTTTGCCAGTATATTTTGTGGATAACACAGCAGGGTGGCGACAAAGTTAACAACTTTGATGTGGAATCCATGAAAACAACCCAAATTTCTGCCTGACACACCTCGTTTGATAAAGGGACGATGTATGGAGGCAGCTATATGGACGACTTTTGGAGGTAGCAATGGAGACAACGTGTGGAGGCTGCTATGGAGACAATTTAATTTGGATAGTGCCTGTATGTGGCAGTCCCAAAAATTTTTCAAACCAGAGGAGCAGGTAGGTGGCCCTCCAGAAAAATGGAATAGATTGAGTGCCTGTATGTGGCAGTCCCAAAAAGTTTTCAAACCAGAGGAGCAGGTAGGTGGCCCTCCAGAAAAATGGAATAGATTGAGTGCCTGTATGTGGCAGTCCCAAAAAGTTTTCAAACCAGAGGAGCAGGTAGGTGGCCCTCCAGAAAAATGGAATAGATTGAGTGCCTGTATGTGGCAGTCCCAAAAAGTTTTCAAACCAGAGGAGCAGGTAGGTGGCCCTCCAGAAAAATGGAATAGATTGAGTGCCTGTATGTGGCAGTCCCAAAAAGTTTTCAAACCAGAGGAGCAGGTAGGTGGCCCTCCAGAAAAATGGAATAGATTGAGTGCCTGTATGTGGCAGTCCCAAAAAGTTTTCAAACCAGAGGAGCAGGTAGGTGGCCCTCCAGAAAAATGGAATAGATTGAGTGCCTGTATGTGGCAGTCCCAAAAAGTTTTCAAACCAGAGGAGCAGGTAGGTGGCCCTCCAGAAAAATGGAATAGATTGAGTGCCTGTATGTGGCAGTCCCAAAAAGTTTTCAAACCAGAGGAGCAGGTAGGTGGCCCTCCAGAAAAATGGAATAGATTGAGTGCCTGTATGTGGCAGTCCCAAAAAGTTTTCAAACCAGAGGAGCAGGTAGGTGGCCCTCCAGAAAAATGGAATAGATTGAGTGCCTGTATGTGGCAGTCCCAAAAAGTTTTCAAACCAGAGGAGCAGGTAGGTGGCCCTCCAGAAAAATGGAATAGATTGAGTGCCTGTATGTGGCACTCCCAAAAATTGTTTAAAACAGAGGACCAGAAAAATTGAATAGATTGAGTGCCTGTATGTGGCACTCCCAAAAATTGTTTAAAACAGAGGACCGGGTCGGTGGCCCTCCAGAAAAATTAAATGCATAAAGTACTATAGCTAGAGCCAGTGGGCCCTGTCAAAAAATAGCCAGTTTCCTCTGCTTTACTGTGCAAAGTGGAGGAGAAGGAGGAAAATGAGGAGGAGGAGGAGTGGATCAATTATTCAGGTTGAGCTTCCTTCACCCGGTGGAGATTGGAAATTATGAGAAATCCAGGCTTTATTCATCTTAATAAGCGTCAGCCTGTCAGCGCTGTCAGTCGACAGGCGTGTACGCTTATCGGTGATGATGCCACCAGCTGCACTGAAAACCCGCTCGGACAAGACGCTAGCGGCAGGGCAGGCAAGAACCTCCAAGGCGTACAGCGCCAGTTCGTGCCACATGTCCAGCTTTGAAACCCAGTAGTTGTAGGGAGCTGTGTGATCATTTAGGACGATGGTATGGTCAGCTACGTACTCCCTCACCATCTTTCTGTAAAGATCAGCCCTACTCTGCCGAGACTGGGGACAGGTGACAGTGTCTTGCTGGGGTGACATAAAGCTGGCAAAAGCCTTGTAAAGCGTACCCTTGCCAGTGCTGGACAAGCTGCCTGCTCGCCTACTCTCCCTCGCTACTTGTCCCGCAGAACTACGCACTCTGCCGCTAGCGCTGTCAGAAGGGAAATACTGTTTCAGCTTGTGCACCAGGGCCTGCTGGTATTCATGCATTCTCACACTCCTTTCCTCTGCAGGGATGAGAGGGGCAAGATTTTGCTTGTACCGTGGGTCCAGGAGAGTGAACACCCAGTAATCGGTGCTGGAATAAATTCTTTGAACGCGAGGGTCACGGGATAGGCAGCCTAGCATGAAATCTGCCATATGCGCCAGAGTACCAACGCGTAAGAATTCACTCCCCTCACTGGCCTGACTGTCCATTTCCTCCTCCTCCAACTCCTCCAACTCCTCTTCTTCTGCCCATACACGCTGAACAGTGAAGGACTCAACAATGGTCCCCTCTTGTGTCTCGCCAACATTCTCCTCCTCTTCCTCCTCATCCTCCTCCACCTCCACCTCCTCCGATATGCGCTGAGAAACAGACCTGAGGGTGCTTTGGCTATCAACAAGGGAATCTTCTTCCCCCGTCTCTTGTGACGAGCGCAAAGCTTCCGACTTCATGCTGATCAGAGAGTTTTTCAACAGGCCAAGCAGCGGGATGGTGAGGCTGATGATGGCGGCATCGCCACTGACCATCTGTGTTGACTCCTCAAAGTTACTCAGCACCTGACAGATATCAGACATCCACGTCCACTCCTCATTGTAGACTTGAGGAAGCTGACTGACCTGACTACCAGTTCTGGTGGAAGTTGACATCTGGCAGTCTACAATGGCTCGGCGCTGCTGGTAAACTCTGGATAACATGGTCAGTGTTGAATTCCACCTCGTG
The DNA here is from genome assembly GCF_040894005.1 of Engystomops pustulosus. Classification (NCBI taxonomy): domain Eukaryota; kingdom Metazoa; phylum Chordata; class Amphibia; order Anura; family Leptodactylidae; genus Engystomops; species Engystomops pustulosus. The sequence continues at coordinate 21,592,472 of NC_092421.1, read as the reverse complement.
GGCACGTCGCACAACAGTCGGTGAGTGGGCAGTTGGAGGCGGCGCTGCGCTGCCCTGAGAGTGGCAGCATCTGTGCTGGACTTCCTGAAATGCGCACAGATGCGGCGCACCTTCGTGAGCAAATCAGACAGATTGGGGTATGTCTTGAGGAAACGCTGAACTATCAGATTTAACACATGGGCCAGGCATGGCACATGTGTCAGTCTGCCGAGTTGCAGAGCCGCCACCAGGTTACGGCCGTTGTCACACACAACCATGCCTGGCTTCAGGTTCAGCGGTGCCAGCCACAGATCAGTCTGCGCCGTGATGCCCTGTAATAGCTCTTGGGCGGTGTGCCTTTTATCGCCTAGGCTCAGCAGTTTGAGCACCGCCTGCTGTCGCTTAGCGACGGCACTGCTGCTGTGCCTAGAGCTACCGACTGATGGCGCCGTGCCCACGGATGGTAGTTCGGAGGAGGAGGTGGAGGAGGGGTGGGAGGAGGAGTAGGCATAGTAGGCCTGAAACACCTGGACCGAGGTAGGCCCCGCAATCCTCGGCGTCGGCAGTATATGACCAGCCGCAGGGTCAGACTCGGTCCCAGCCTCCACCAAGTTAACCCAATGTGCCGTCAGCGATATATAGTGGCCCTGCCCGGCAGCACTCGTCCACGTGTCCGTGGTCAGGTGGACCTTGTCAGAAACGGCGTTGGTCAGGGCACGGATGATGTTGTCTGACACGTGCTGGTGCAGGGCTGGGACGGCACATCGGGAAAAGTAGTGGCGGCTGGGGACCGAATACCGAGGGGCGGCCGCCGCCATGAGGTTGCGAAAGGCCTCGGTCTCTACTAGCCTATAGGGCAGCATCTCCAGGCTAAGCAATCTGGAGATGTGCACATTAAGGGCTTGGGCGTGCGGGTGGGTTGCACTATATTTGCGTTTCCGCTCCAGCGTCTGGGGTATGGAGAGCTGAACGCTGGTGGATGCTGTGGAGGATCGTGGAGGCGACGATGGGGTTTTTGTGGCAGGGTCCTGGGCAGGGGGCTGACTAGCAGCTGACACAGGGGAAGGAGCAGTGGTGTGCACGGCCGGAGGTGAACGGGCTTGTTGCCACTGAGTGGGGTGTTTAGCATTCATATGCCTGCGCATACTGGTGGTAGTTAAGCTAGTAGTGGTGGAACCCCTGCTGAGCCTGGTTTGGCAAATGTTGCACACCACAGTCCGTCGAGCCCTCGCCACGGGAGCTTCACTAGTTGACACATTTGGCGCTGATGCACCAGCTCTGGCCCTGCCTCTCCGTCTGGCCCCACCACTGCCTCTTCCAACCTGTTCTGGTCGAGGACTCTCCTCCGTCTCAGAAGCACTGTGTTCACCCGGCCTCTCAACCCAGCTTGGGTCTGTCACCTCATCATCCTCCGATCCCTCAGTCTGCTCCCCCCTCGGACTTCCTGCCCTGACAACAACTTCCCCACTGTCTGACAACCGTGTCTCCTCATCGTCGGACACCTCTTTACACACTTCCACTACGTCAAGAAGGTCATCATCACCCACAGACTGTGACTGGTGGAAAACCTGGGCATCGGAAAATTGCTCAGCAGCAACCGGACAAGTGGTTTGTGACTGTGGGAAGGGTCCAGAAAACAGTTCCTCAGAGTATGCCGGTTCAAATGGCAAATTTTCCTGGGAGGGGGCAGACTGGGGGGGAGGAGGCTGAGGTGCAGGAGCTGGAGGAGTGGGGATTTCGGTGACATGGGTGGACTGCGTGGAAGACTGACTGGTGGACAAATTGCTCGAAGCATTGTCAGCAATCCACGACATCACCTGTTCGCACTGTTCTGGCCTCAACAGTGCTCTACCACGAGTCCCAGTAACTTCAGACATGAACCTAGGGAGTGTAGCTCTGCGGCGTTCCCCTGCTCCCTCATAAGCAGGTGGTGTCTCACCCCGCCCAGGACCACGGCCTCTGACCCCTGCAGTAGTTGGACGCCCACGTCCCCGCCCTCGTCCTCTACCCCTAGCCCTCGGGTTAAACATTTTTAAAATGAGAGTTATAACTTGAATTTTTTTTTTACTTTTTTTTGTGTTTTTTGTTTTTTTTTGTGTTTTTGAGTTTTTAAAAACAAACGATGCTATCCTATAGCTATGGCTATTTTCTAGCCAAGTATGAAAGCACACTACTATGCCAGATGAGATGACACTGAGTTATTAAACAAAATAAACGTAAAATAAAAAAGGAAAAATGGCAGACTGTGCCGAATTGAAATCCAACCCCTACAAAATTTTCCCACTTCGGTCTTTGCAATGGATATGTGCGTCACTAAGCGCAAAACACAGCGGTCGCAAGTCTCACTACAAATTGCTCACAATTGGCTAGTAGATGCACTGCAGCAAGTACAGCCACCAGCAGATCAACCAGAAATCAAATATATAACGCTACTGTAGGCGCAAGTAAGCCATTTGGATTCTCCTATGGCTATTTTCTAGCCAAGTATGAAAGCACACTAATATGCCAGATGAGATGACACTGAGTTATTAAACAAAATAAACGTAAAATAAAAAAGGACAAATGGCAGACTGTGCCTAATTGAAATCCAACCCCTACTAAATTTTCCCACTTTGGTGTTTGAGGTGGATATGTGTGCCACTAAGAGCTAAACACAACGGTAGCAAGTCCCCCTGCTAATTCCTCACAAAATGGTACTAGATGCAAATAAAAAAAAAAAAAAGTAGAACGTTATTGTAGCCCTAAGAAGGGCTGTTGGGTTCTTGTAGAATCACTCCTGCCTAACAGTAAGCTAATAGAACACCCTAACGCTTTCCCTGACCAGCAGCAGCTCTCTCCCTAGCGGCATCCAGACACAGAATGATCCGAGCAGCGCGGGCAGCGGCTAGTCTATCCCAGGGTCACCTGATCTGGCCAGCCAACCACTGCTATCGACGTGTAAGGGTACCACGTCATGCTGGGTGGAGTGCAGAGTCTCCTGGTTTGTGATTGGCTCTGTTTCTGGCCGCCAAAAAGCAAAACGGCGGGAGCTGCCATTTTCTCGAGCGGGCGAAGTATTCGTCCGAGCAACGAGCAGTTTCGAGTACGCTAATGCTCGACCGAGCATCAAGCTCGGACGAGCATGTTCGCTCATCTCTAATTTCCACCATTCTTGCAGCACATTTATAACAGTACTACACAGTCCATACAGACATGTCCATCAATATAATCTGGTAAAAGTTGATGACATCTGATGCAAAAGTGGTTTCTGGAAGGATCTCTTTCTCATACCACCATTAGTGACCAACCTCTAAAGGTAGTTATAGTAGTAGAGCATGATATCACAGGTTAACTTGTGCAGAGCATGAACTTAGGCCCGTTCCACACTTGTGAGTGTGATGCGATGAACTCGGATGCAACGTTCGGGCCGTGCGATCCAGTGTGGAAGTTGTGACTGCGTCCATGTCATGTCTATATAGGATAGATTCTCATTTCATCTAAAAACAGCTTACACTATAGGAAACAATAGGGGAACCACAATCTGACTTGCTATTCTAGCAGAGCCGGGACACTTTAAAATAAACCCACCATCAGGAATCTAGCTATTAAGGTAGATCTTATGGTAGGTTCCCAGTAACATCCTAAACCCTAATCTATCCTTCCCTATAATACTTTCTAACCTAATCTATACTTTATCTAACTAATATACTAATAATCAGAAAAGCTGCTGGGGCATGGAGTAGCCTATTCAGGGAGCAGGAGCGATGGCTATGCCACACCCCAGTAGCATTATAGGATTAGGAAAAGATAGTTTAGGGCTTAGCATGTTACTTAATAGGTAGATTCCTGATGGTAAGTTTCCAGTAGACATCAATGACCCTACTGAAGGTTATCTCTTTTGTGCTTGAGGAACATGCATCCGGCTCCCTTTACCATCCTTGAGGCTGGTTACTTTCAAAATTCAGTCTATTCACCACCATGAGGTTTTACATTCTCTATAAGTTAGGCAGTTTACATACAAAAGTATGCTATGCCTTGGCCGGAGAAGGGGTGTAGCATACAGCCGGCTGGGGAAGGGGAGGAGGGAGAAGCACCCCTCAGAGGGAGCCATGCAACCAGGGTGTACATATGGCGAGTCTATCTATTCCGGTGACAGCACGATGCAGTGACACACGTGACTCACAGGACCGTGCCTTGCACGATGCACTTCTATACCGGCCATATACTAGCTGCCGTTTGTATGGCCAGCTTATGGACACTATAAACGTGTGTGTGCATGGGGCTTTAAATTAGCCCCCTAATAACTTTCCTGCGTCTTCCACCTGACTCTTCCACCGTCATAGAAGAGACCTTAAATGGACTTGACCACCACCAAACAGTGCAATTGAGAAACTTATAATTACAAGCAACTAGTGTGCAAGTGAGAAAGTAACATTTTACAGCACTACTCCCCTACCCCTGCATCTAGAGAACAGTTCTGTGCTGTTATAGTATAGTTATACATGACATAGAGGGGCACATTTATTTACCCTCAAGTTCATTAACCCCTTAAGGACACAGGGTATTTTCGCTCATTTCTCGCTCTCCACCTTCAAAAATCCATAACTTTTTCATTTTTCAGTGTACAGAGCTGTGTGACGGCTTATTTTTTTGCGTAACAAATTGCACATAATAGTGATGGTATTTAATATTCCATGCCATGTACTGGGAAGCGGAAAAAAAATCCCAAATGCAGTGAAAATGGTGAAAAAACGCATTTGCGACGTTTTCTTGTGGGCTTGAATTTTACGGCTTTCACTATGTTCCCCAAATGACATGTCTACTTTATTCTTTGGGTCGGTGCGATCATGGGGATAATAAATTTGTATAGGTTCTATAATATTTTCATACATTTACAAAAATGAAAACCTCCTGTACAAATTTTTTTTTACATTTTGCCATCTTCTGGCAAAATTTTAACCCATAGTAATATTTACACAATAAAGATCATTTCTTGAACCCCTTACTTTACAATTTTACTCAGGTTTATTGCTGTTTTAGCTCCTATCACTCTCTAAGAAGACACTTCATGATCCCTCTGTGCTATGAGATGCAGTGTGCTGACAATATGCTTAGATTATTAGGGTGCAGGGCTTATCTACACTATTATTTAGCAACTGAACATTCTACTAGTATCTGACACATTGAACAAGAGAGATGAGACAGATCAGAGATGAGAGATGTTGAGACCCATGAGATGCATATAACACACAATGACACTCTCATTTCTGCCAACTCACCTATAACACAGACATAGCTCAGCTCTGCTATATGCCTCCCTCCTCAGCCCAGCTATATGCCTCCGTCCCTGGATAAAGACCTTATCTGGCTGTAGCTAGCAGAGTAAGTCCCGACAGGCTGCCTGCTGGAAGGATGTGCCTGTGTCTGAGCTGGTCTTGTAATGCAGGGGGGAGGGGCAGGAGGCAGAGAGCACTGCAGTGTGCAGACAAATTCATGAGAAGAATCCGACCATAGTCAGAAGATTCAAGGTTGAATGCAGGGGCAACCAAATTGTAAACACCAGGACTGATGGAGACAGTTTGGAATTATATCTGTGAAATGCTGTATTTTTGTTAATAACAGTAAATTAGAGAATATGTTATTTTGTTATCCTAGGTATATTTAAGAAATTTGTCTTTGTGGGAATACACCTTAGTTTGCATTTGCCATTTAAAGGGTTTAACTTGGGTTTGAACGTGACTTTTCATTATAAGACAATAAGAGCTATGAAATGCAGGCAATAATAAATGGGATAAAGAGGGCATCATTAGCTGGTTGGAAAAAATTGGGTTGGACACTAAGGGGCAAATTTACTTACCCGGCCCATTCGCGATCCAGCGGCGTGTTCTCTGCTCTGGATTCGGGTCCGGCCGGGATTCATGAAGGCAGTTCCTCCGCCGTCCACCAGGTGGCGCTGCTGCGCTGAAAATCATCTCCACGCGCCGGAATGCACCACCTCGGACCAGGTGAAGGTAAGCGGTCCCCAAGCGACACTTTTTCGGTTTTTAAATGCGGCGGTTTTTCCGAATACGTCGGGTTTTCGTTCGGCCACGCCCCCCGATTTCCGTCGCGCGCATGCCGGCGCCGATGCGCCACAATCCGATCGCGTGCGACACAATCCCGGGGCAATTCAGGTACAATCGGCGCAAATCGGAAATATTCGGGTAACACGTCGGGAAAACGCGATTCGGGCCCTTTGTAAATGACCCCCTATAAGTTAGCAGGTATTATGCAGGTTGGTGCGTGGGCACGAGAGGCATTATTGAGTTGAGGTTATAGAAGGGGGGCCACAAATGGAGATATAGGGGGGATAAATTAGGACTTGCGTTTTTAACTCCAGTCTTAAAATACTTCCTGGCCTCTTAGTAGATGAAGACATAGGGGCGCATTTACTTACCGCCGCGATCCCCGAGGTGCGTTGTCCGACGAGGATTCGGAGCTGCCACAATTCACTAAGATCATGTTACGCCCCCGATTTGTGTTACATGAAATCCGGCGCCAATGCACCACCATCCGATCGCGTGCGCCAAAAACCCCTGTGCAATTCAGGACAAATCGGAAATATTGCTAAGTAAATGTGCCCCATAATCTTCTCCATGTTGGACCTGTATAGACCAACTCTTACCTGACAGATATTTCAACTAAAGTTTCTTCCGGTTTGCCAGCAGAGACCCCATATTCGATGTGGCGAACCGGACGTTTTTCTGCCCGCCCCATTCTCCAACCCACGCGCCCACAGCGCAGCACTAAATGCTCGAAACTGGCAGGAATGGGGAGATGTATGTGATTTTGTAATCCAGAAAACTGCTGTTAAAGGCATAATAAATATCCTCCATTATATAGTGTCATGGCCACCGACTGGTCATTATGTTGTATGAGCACAGTAGGGGGTGAGGCTAGGAATGGGCTGTGGCTTCCCCACATCATATGTCCCTCCTTACACATTGTGTAACATGCCTCTGTATTGCTTGAAATGTAAGGATGGCAGTCTATGGCATAAAAATATTTTAAAGAGAAACTGTCAGCATTTTGACCATACAAAGCTGCAGACAGTGTTAAGTAGCACAAAAGATCTGTGTAATCGTACCCTTATGTGTGTTAGGACAAGCAGGACTGTGAACAATTAATTTATACTCCAGGATTGAAGCTGGACTTGGAGCACTCTGATGCAGTAGTGTATGAAATATCTTCACAGAACACAGAACAGAACCTCCCCCTGATGGCGCACGGTCAGAATCGGCACCAGAATGCCCCTTTAGGTGCAAAGTTTTGTGTCAAGGTGGGCACAGTGCAGCCACGACACAAAACTGGTGCAAACGCCTCATTAATATATATATATATATATATATATATATATATATATATATATATTTATATTCATGTGCAGAGTGTAGCAGAAAAGTGGTGCAGCTAGTTTAATAAATATGACCCACTGGGGCAAATTTACTTACCCGGTCCTGTCGCGATCCAGTGGCGCGTTCTGTGTGGAGGATTCGGGTCTTCTGGCGATTCATTAAGGTAGTTCCTCCAACGTCCACCAGGTGTCGCTGCTGTGCTTAATGCACTGAAGTTCACCAAGTCAGGCCGAGTGCAGGTAAGCGCGTGACAAGCAACACTTTTTTTAAAAAAATACAGCGGTTTTTCCGAATCCGTCAGGTTTTCTTGCGGCCACGGCCCCCGATTTCCGTCGCGTGCAACCCGGCGTCGATGCGACACAATCCGATTGCGTGCGCCAAAATCCAGGGGCAATTCAGGGAAAATCGGCGCAAATCGGAAATATTCGTGTAATCCGTCGGAAAACCGCGTTTCGGGCCCTTAGTAAATGACCCCCACTGTGTTCAGTGAACGTATTTCAGGAGATTAAGGGAGAACACCCTGTCCAGCTACAATCTTTACATATAAATGCATTTTCAGTCTATATGTTACTAACACAGTTACACAGATTCCGGGGCTGCTACATAACATTCTCTGCAGCTCTGTATGTTCAAAATGCTGACAGGTTCTCTCTAAGTATGATATTGGTTAATTTATCTACTACTACAAAGGCCAAACGTTCACATTTTACTTTTTCCCAAAAGAGGATTGTCTACCCGAATCTGCAATACAAAGTAGGGGTTCCCATTTAATATCTTAATAGGTTAAAATGAGACAGCCTTGGATCTTTGGAAGACCCGAGGCTGTCATGGCAACCGATCACTGCTCCCATATGACGTCATGGGAAGTGACAATCTTCACCAAGATGGCAGCGCCCGTGTGTCAGTGGTGATGTATGGGATAGCACCCGTGATCGGAGCTAGTGTTACCGGTAAGTGTTTGCTGCAATATGCAGAAAAGACTTACTGGCTATGGTGAGGGCTTAGCCTGTGAGCCCTCTCCATGCAGCCGCAGCCGACCCATGACGTACTATTACGTCACATGTCGTTAAAGGGTTAATGTTGTCCACTGCCCAGGGGATGGGGGTAGGAGGCCGTGTTTGGTATTATTAGATAGTTTTTTTAAAAACATACTTGAAACATATATTTTTAGTTTTCCACTGTCCCAATCTTATAAGACTTGTTACAAGTCAATAAGAACAGAAAACCTTTCAGGTCATGAACAAGCATCATCGTGGCCGGACATAGTTCCTTATCACTCAAAATAAAGACTTCACCCTTATCCCTAAATGGCTCCTTTCCATGGCTGCATTGTTACAAGAATCAGTTTGTAAACTATTATGCAACTCACTTGACGTGAGTCATTCACACTAAGTGAGTCCTGTATATTAAAATTTACTTGCATTTTACTGCCTCCTTTTCCCTGATGGACACATCTCATTACTATGATATTCTGCTGTATGAAACAGTGAGAGAGAAGTCTGTTACATCATTAGCCACTTAAAGTCATGTAACTAGGGTGTTACATTTGCAACGTCTACCCCATGTATGTATCTGATCACATTAAATCACAGAGACCTCCATGGACTTCTACTCCTCCTCCTCCTATAAAAGGTGCTGTGATGTCATGTGATCATGTGATGCATACACGGGACATTGCAAATGTAACAGGACCTCAGATGATCATCCTGGTCACATGACTTTGAATCTGGCAAGCACACTGTTTGTGATTTATGGGCCAACTAGGCTGTGTGCTGCTGGGCTAAATGGTATTTGGTATTGGTATTTGGCTGTTGGTTCAGGTCAGAATCAGGATGATTTCAGACTGTAATAGACATGTCAATTATACATCACAGGGAATGATATGAGTGGGCAAAGTGGCTTCCTTCTCTGTGCATTTGGCACTTTTAACCTGACTTTTCATAATCAGATAATGGGAGCTATAGAAATCAGGGAATAATGGGGTAAAGATGGCATTATAACATTGGGGGCCAAGAGGGCCACAAATAGAGGTATTGGAAGGATTTTCTTTTTTGTTCTTCTTTTTTTCTCTTCCCTTTGGGAGTGTCCCTTGTACTGAATCTAGTGGGGGAGGGGGGTTGCCGTATTATATTACAGTATTATTGATTTATGTATTTTAAGGATACGGTAATTTATTATGTAAAGGTCTTTAATGAAATTGTGAAACTGTAAGAGTAGATTATATAATACTGTAAATTTTATTTTTTGTTATATATGTAACTTTGGGAAAAAATTAATAAACAAATATATTAAAAAAGAAACATTGGGGGGATTCTTTAAGACCAGTATTTTAAACTCCAGTCTTAAACTTCCCCCCAGTCTTTTAGTAGAAACAGCCACAATGGGGCACATTTACTTACCCGGTCCAGCGGAGTTCACGAAAGTGCACGATAATACACTGTTCTGCGATTCACTAAGATTGTGCGCCCAATATCCTGAATGTGTCACTGTCTCTAAAAGGTTCGCCATCACTGTCCTATGGTCTAATTTGCCCATACTGATATATTCATTCCCTTTACTGATATAATTATTACTTGGTATTGACGCCATCTACTGGCATATTACAGCTGTAATGTTATGCGCCTGGGAAGTAAGAGTTTACATATTAACCACTTGTAAGTTGTCAGGCTCCAGGGGTAGTGAACCCACTGTACCACCGCGGACAATGACGTAAGCCGATGAGCCCGCCACAAAGTGGGTTGGACTTATTGAGAGGTAGTACCACCAGGTTGTTCCACAGGTGCGACCTTGTCCGCATTGGCAGCCAAGGCGAGGTACACAGACGTTGAGCAGGATCGTAGTCGGGGACAGGCAGGAGGTCAAGACGGGTAGCAATAGGTCAGGGCAGGCGGCGAAGGAGCATAGTCAGGAACGGAACAGGGGTCACAAAGGGAATTCACCAATCACAGAGTATAGGGAGAAGCTTTTCACTAAGGCATGTGGCACAAAGATCCGGTGGGGTGTGTAGAAAGAGGCTGGCATATAAGGAATTCTGTGAGGAACCACCACCAATCATTGGTGCGCTGGCCCTTTAAATCTTAGCGAGCTGGTGCCCTAGGAGTGGGGAATGCGCTAGCAGGCAGAGAGGGGTACGAGATATGGGTCGAGGGAGCACCCATGAGATAAGTGTTGTTATATGCTTTGTCAATCCTGCTTTGCCCTAAGGTTCCTGATTGGTTGGATGCTTGGAATTCCACAAAGGCTGGGAGGTGATATAAATCCCCTCTAGCTGGGGTTCCAAAAAGTTCTTTGAGTCCTCTTCCAGAGACCAGTCCTTTCTGAGATCTTTTTCAGAGCTCCATGAGAATCATTATTGCTGCATTGAAGTTCTGGAATAAAGGAACTGGAGATCCCACACGCACACACCAGGTGGCCCGTTCCACCTGGACCAAGCAACCATGACAAGTCAAGCCCTGGGCCGCTCTAAAGCCAGATACTAAGGTACCAGGGGAATCCAGCTACCCCAAGCCATTAGGTCAGGGCGTTGCATAAGGACCAACTCTTCACTGAATATAGAACAGCCCTTCCCTCTAACCAACTACCATAATATTCATATAGAAGCCTGCTACAGCAGAAGTCCAGCTACAATCCTTAAATCTAAATGCATTTTCAGTCCTTATGCTACTAACAAAATGAACAAAGATACAGTTAAACACATTCCAAGGCTGCAACGTAACATTGTCTGCTGCTTTGTATGCGCAAAATGCTGACAGGTTCCCTCTAAGTATTATATTGGTTAATTTATTTACTACTGTAACATGTACTTTTCCCCAAAAGAGGATTGTCAATGTCAACTGTGTTAGTCAATTCTTTGTTAATTTGCAGAGATGGTGGGCGACACAAGAAGGACACTACATCCACAGGTTGTACACCTGATGAAGGCTCAATTCCTCAGTTGAAACTTGTATTGTGAATAGAGAAGTTTTTTTCAAAACTCTGTGAATGCGGCTCTGCAAACCGACAATCCACACCAAGATTACAAGTTTCTACAACAGCACATCACACAGGAATCTTGGCCAACAGCATCACCATATATCACTACTTTTCAAGCAAATGTGTATAAATTCTCAAAAAGGAGAGAACCTCCTATTTCCAGCTCAAATTATTAATTTTTTTTTGTCTCCTACCTTTTCTCCACCTCCGGTTGGGTGATTCGTTGCAGTAAGAACACAGCATTCCAAGCTACAGACAAGTCGATACTTCGCATCAGATTGCACAGTAACAACTAATTCATCTGTGCATCCACTAGAGGGCGATCATTGCATATAATTCAGAACGGTATTATGGCTTTTAAAAAAATCGTACATTCTCGCTCACATTTGTCCAGGGTATAATGTACTAATTTAAAATATTTGTAAGACTTTTAAAACAAATTACATGATGTCTTAAATCTGATATGAAGAAAGTAAGGCGATGACGTAAGCCGACAACTGGGGCAGGAGTCTAAGTGGTACCCGGTCTTCACCAGAGCCCGCCGCAAAGCGGGTTGGACTTGTTGTGGCGGGGTGCCACCAGATCGCTCCACGGGTGCGACTAAACCCGAGGTAGCAGCCAGGGATAAAAGGGATGTAGGACACACTGGGATGACAGCAGGAGTGCGGCTTGGAAGGATGAGCTGGAACTCACGGTAGGCAAGCAGGCAATAGCTGGCACAGGTCCCAGGCGGGCAGGAACGGAGAGGTCCTTGAAGGAGAGTTGGTGGCTTGGAGGCGTTCCACAGGCGCGACTTTGTCTCTGGTGGCGGCCAAGACAAAGTACAGAATCGTAAGGCAAACTCGTAGTTGGGGACAGGCAGGAGAATGAGACAGGCAGCACAGGATTGGAGTCGGGGACGTAGCAGTAGGTCAGGACAGGCAGCATGAGATCAGAGTCGATAACGGAACCGGAGTCACAACGGGAATTCAGAAACACAGCAAATCGCATGAAATAGCTTTCTCAGAGGGACTAGGGTAATTCTGTGAGAGGCCAGCTTTTATCCAATTTCCTGGGAATGGCCAGCACCAATCAGCGGTGCGCTGGACCTTTAAATCTTCGAGCGTCGTCGTGCGCGTCCCCTTCTCCAGTCGGGCTGCTGGATCCGGAGCAGGAGTGTGGATAGGTAAGGAAGCAGGGAGGGGAGCTGGGGACCGGAGGGAGGCAAGGGTGTGCACGTGACAGGGGACGTGGGTCGAGGGTAACGGGGACACCCGTGACAATTCGTAACCGGCGGTTAAAGGGATATAACTTTTTTTTTTGTGTGCTACCTTAAAATTTTTTGCGTTACTTTTTTTCAGGACACAGAGCTAGTTAAAATGTAATAAAAGTTTTTATTACATATTTTTAATTTATCTTTTCAATTATCTTTATCTTATTTGGGGTTAAAAGTGGAAAAAAAAGGCTCTTTTTTAAATTATAGTACATATTTTTTAAAATTTTCTAATTAACTGAACATTAATGAATTTCCTATTTTGTTTCAGTCACAGCAGACTCTGGACCTGCGCCTGCTAAAGTTACGAAATGTATCTCATTTAATCTCATTTAATGGATCTTGTATTAGCCAAAGGAATCCACTTTTATCTTGAAGAGTTCTGAGTTTTGCCTGGTGGCAACGGATTGCCTAAGCCTCTTGTTGTATCCGGATGGACACAGGAGGGGCGTGGCCTTTGTCATATGCTGACACACAAGCACCGGCATATGATAACTTCCTCCCTGTTTGTGGAAGGACTGTTCCACAAAGGCTCTCCACAAAAAGGGACAGTCAGCGGGGAGTGGACTGGCGCGGAGACAGGACTGCGTACCGATTTAGCCAGGCCCTATGTGAAAAATCGCAGGCAGGGCCTGGTGTAGAAATAAATGTTGTGCAGGCCCCCACCGGATACATCTAGAGGACGAAACCTGCCCAAAGATGTTAAATGTATACATTTATAATGAGGCCCTATACCACACAACTGACTTAGGCCTATATAACTGTGTTGTAACATATATATCTATGTGCATATATCTATCTATAAGCTACAGGTCAAAAGCCCGGCAGACACACCTGACCTGCTGTAAAACATACATGAGATGCTGCAGAAGCGGATAATACACACCTGAGCTGCTGCAATACCTCATTAGATGCACCTGAGTAGCTGAAGAACTTCATTAGACAAACCTGAGCTGCTGCTGCAGAACCTCATAGGGCACACCTGAGCTGCTGCTGCAAAACTTCATTAGATGCACTTGACCTGAGCAAAACTTCATAGAATGCACCTGTGCTTCTGTAGAACCACATAAGACATACCTGAGCTGCTGCAGAACCTCATAGGGCACACCTGAGCTGAACATCATAAGACACCTAAACTGCTGTAGTACCTCATTAGACACTTCTGAGCTGCTGTAAAACCTCATTTGAGATACTTGCACTGCTGCAGAACCTCATTAGATATACCTGCACTGCTGCAGAACCTCATTAGAGTCACATAAACTGCTGTGGCTGGGACTAGAGATGAGCGAACATACTCGTCCGAGCTTGATGCTCGTTCGAGCATTAGCGTACTCGAAACTGCTCGTTGCTCGGACGAGTATTTCGCCAGATCGAGAAAATGGCATCTCCCACCGTTTTGCTTTTTGGCAGCCAGAAACGGAGCCAATCACAAGCCAGGAGACTCTGCACTCCACCCAGCATGACGTGGTACCCTTACACGTCGATAGCAGTGGTTGGCTGGCCAGATCAGGTGACCCAGGAATAGACTAGCCGCTGCCCGCGCTGCTCGGATCATTCTGTGTCTGGATGCCGCTAGGGAGAGAGCTGCTGCTGGTCAGGGAAAGCGTTAGGGTGTTCTATTAGCTTACTGTTAGGCAGGAGTGATTCTCCAAGAACCCAACAGCCCTTCTTAGGGCTACAATAACGTTTTATTTTCCTTTTTTTTGGTTTGCCTGTGGCTGGGCTTGCTGGCACTAGTAGTGCAGCTAGTACCATATTGTGAGGAATTTGCTGGGAGACTTGTGTTTAGCTCTTAGTGACACACATATCCACCTCAAACACCGAAGTGGGACAATTTATTAGGGGTTTGATTTGAATTAGGCAGAGTCTGCTGATTTATTTTTTTTTACGTTTATTTCTTTTTAGAATTCACAGTAATCTGCCAAAGCAGTGTGCATTGAGTGTGAGCTAGAAAATAGCCATAGGAGAACCCCAACGGCTTACTTAGGCCTACAATAGCGTTATATTTTCCTTTTTTTTTTGGTTTGCTTGTGGTTGGGCTTGCTGGCATTAGTAGTGCAGCTAGTACCATATTGTGAGTAATTTGCAGGGAGACTTGTGTTTAGCTCTTAGTCAGTGGCGTAACTAGAGTCCACTGGGCCCCGGGACAAAATTCCTAAAGGGGCCCCCCCTCCCCAACTATACCTAAAAAAAAAAAAACTCAAAACCCTTTCTGCTAACCGATATTTCAGTGATTATTACATATTCTGCCCCCCACAATTAATTATTACAATCTCTCCCCCCCCCCACAATTAATTATTACTAGAGATGAGCGAACATGCTCGTCCGAGCTTGATGCTCGGTCGAGCATTAGGGTACTCGAAACTGCTCGTTACTCGGACGAATACTTCGCCCGCTCGAGAAAATGGCAGCTCCCGCCGTTTTGCTTTTTGGCGGCCAGAAACAGAGCCAATCACAAGCCAGGAGACTCTGCACTCCACCCAGCATGACGTGGTACCCTTACACGTCGATAGCAGTGGTTGGCTGGCCAGATCAGGTGACCCTGGGATAGACTAGCCGCTGGCCGCGCTGCTCGGATCATTCTGTCTCTGGATGCCGCTAGGGAGAGAGCTGCTGCTGGTCAGGGAAAGCGTTAGGGTGTTCTATTAGCTTACTGTTAGGCAGGAGTGATTCTCAAAGAACCCAACAGCCCTTCTTAGGGCTACAATAACGTTCTACTTTTTTAATTTTAATTTGCATCTATTACCATTTTGTGAGGAATTAGCAGGGGGACTTGCTACCGTTGTGTTTAGCTCTTAGTGGCACACATATCCATAGCAAAGACCGAAGTGGGAAAATTCAGTAGGGGTTGGATTTCTATTAGGCACTAACTCAGTGTCATCTCATCTGGCATAGTAGTGTGCTTCCTTTGATACTTGGCTAGAAAATAGCCATAGGAGAATACAAACAGCTTCTTGAAGCCTACAGTAGCGTTCTATATATTTGATTTCTGGTTGATCTGCTGGTGGCTGTAGTTTCTGCAGTGCATGTACTTGCCAATTCTGAGCAATTTGTAGTGAGACTTGCGACCGCTGTGTTCTGCGCTTAGTGGCGCACATATCCATAGCAAAGGCCGAAGTGGCAAAATTCAGTAGGGGTTGGATTTCTATTAGGCAATAACTCAGTGTCATCTCATCTGGCATAGTAGTGTGCTTCCTTTGATACTTGGCTAGAAAATAGCCATAGGAGAATACAAACAGCTTCTTGAAGCCTACAGTAGCGTTCTATATATTTGATTTCTGGTTGATCTGCTGGTGGCTGTAGTTTCTGCAGTGCATGTACTTGCCAATTCTGAGCAATTTGTAGTGAGACTTGCGACCGCTGTGTTCTGCGCTTAGTGGCGCACATATCCATAGCAAAGACCGAAGTGGGAAAATTCAGTAGGGGTTGGATTTCTATTAGGCAATAACTCAGTGTCATCTCATCTGGCATAGTAGTGTGCTTCCTTTGATACTTGGCTAGAAAATAGCCATAGGAGAATACAAACAGCTTCTTGAAGCCTACAGTAGCGTTCTATATATTTGATTTCTGGTTGATCTGCTGGTGGCTGTAGTTTCTGCAGTGCATGTACTTGCCAATTCTGAGCAATTTGTAGTGAGACTTGCGACCGCTGTGTTCTGCGCTTAGTGGCGCACATATCCATAGCAAAGGCCGAAGTGGCAAAATTCAGTAGGGGTTGGATTTCTATTAGGCACTAACTCAGTGTCATCTCATCTGGCATAGTAGTGTGCTTCCTTTGATACTTGGCTAGAAAATAGCCATAGCAATAGGATAGGATTGTTTGGTTTTAAAAACTCAAAAAAAAAACAAAAAACACAAAAAAAAAAAAAAACACAAAAAAACACAAAAAAAAACAAAAAGAAGTAAAAAAAAAAAAAAAGTTATAACTCTCATTTTAAAAATGTTTAACCCGAGGGCTAGGGGTAGAGGACGAGGGCGGGGACGTGGGCGTCCAACTACTGCAGGGGTCAGAGGCCGTGGTCCTGGGCGGGGTGAGACACCACCTGCTGATGAGGGAGCAGGGGAACGCCGCAGAGCTACACTCCCTAGGTTCATGTCTGAAGTTACTGGGACTCGTGGTAGAGCACTGTTGAGGCCAGAACAGGTGATGTCGTGGATTGCTGACAATGCTTCGAGCAATTTGTCCACCACCAGTCAGTCTTCCACGCAGTCCACCCATGTCACCGAAATCCCCACTCCTCCAGCTCCTGCACCTCAGCCTCCTCCCCCCCAGTCTGCCCCCTCCCAGGAAAATTTGCCATTTGAACCGGCATACTCTGAGGAACTGTTTTCTGGACCCTTCCCACAGTCAC
Source organism: Engystomops pustulosus (assembly GCF_040894005.1). Lineage (NCBI taxonomy): Eukaryota > Metazoa > Chordata > Amphibia > Anura > Leptodactylidae > Engystomops > Engystomops pustulosus. Next base: position 21,575,544 of record NC_092421.1, on the reverse strand, counting down.
AAACCACTTGTCCGGTTGCTGCTGAGCAATTTTCCGATGCCCAGGTTTTCCACCAGTCACAGTCTGTGGGTGATGATGACCTTCTTGACGTAGTGGAAGTGTGTAAAGAGGTGTCCGACGATGAGGAGACACGGTTGTCAGACAGTGGGGAAGTTGTTGTCAGGGCAGGAAGTCCGAGGGGGGAGCAGACTGAGGGATCGGAGGATGATGAGGTGACAGACCCAAGCTGGGTTGAGAGGCCGGGTGAACACAGTGCTTCTGAGACGGAGGAGAGTCCTCGACCTGAACAGGTTGGAAGAGGCAGTGGTGGGGCCAGACGGAGAGGCAGGGCCAGAGCTGGTGCATCAGCGCCACTGTCAACTAGTGAAGCTCCCGTGGTGAGGGCTCTTGCGGCGAGGGCTAGATCTTCAGAAGTGTGGAGGTTCTTTAAGGAAACACCGGATGACCGACGGACTGTGGTGTGCAACATTTGCCAAACCAGGCTCAGCAGGGGTTCCACCACTACTAGCTTAACTACCACCAGTATGCGCAGGCATATGAATGCTAAGCACCCCACTCAGTGGCAACAAGCCCGTTCACCTCCGGCCGTGCACACCACTGCTCCTTCCCCTGTGTCAGCTGCTAGTCAGCCCCCTGCCCAGGACCCTGGCACAAAAACCCCATCGTCGCCTCCACGATCCTCCACAGCATCCACCAGCGTTCAGCTCTCCATACCCCAGACGCTGGAGCGGAAACGCAAATATAGTGCAACCCACCCGCACGCCCAAGCCCTTAATGTGCACATCTCCAGATTGCTTAGCCTGGAGATGCTGCCCTATAGGCTAGTAGAGACCGAGGCCTTTCGCAACCTCATGGCGGCGGCCGCCCCTCGGTATTCGGTCCCCAGCCGCCACTACTTTTCCCGATGTGCCGTCCCAGCCCTGCACCAGCACTTGTCAGACAACATCATCCGTGCCCTGACCAACGCCGTTTCTGACAAGGTCCACCTGACCACGGACACGTGGACGAGTGCTGCCGGGCAGGGCCACTATATATCGCTGACGGCACATTGGGTTAACTTGGTGGAGGCTGGGACCGAGTCTGACCCTGGGGCTGCTCATATACTGCCGACGCCGAGGATTGCGGGGCCTACCTCGGTCCAGGTGTTTCAGGCCTACTATGCCTCCTCCTCCTCCCACCCCTCCTCCACCTCCTCCTCCGAACTACCATCCGTGGGCACGGCGCCATCAGTCGGTAGCTCTAGGCACAGCAGCAGTGCCGTCGCTAAGCGACAGCAGGCGGTGCTCAAACTGCTGAGCCTAGGCGACAAAAGGCACACCGCCCAAGAGCTATTACAGGGCATCACGGCGCAGACTGATCTGTGGCTGGCACCGCTGAACCTCAAGCCGGGAATGGTTGTGTGTGACAACGGCCGTAACCTGGTGGCGGCTCTGCAACTCGGCAGACTGACACATGTGCCATGCCTGGCCCATGTGTTAAATCTGATAGTGCAGCGTTTCCTCAAGACATACCCCAATCTGTCTGATTTGCTCACGAAGGTGCGCCGCATCTGTGCGCATTTCAGGAAGTCCAGCCCAGATGCTGCCACTCTCAGGGCAGCGCAGCGCCGCCTCCAACTGCCCGCTCACCGACTGTTGTGCGACGTGCCCACGAGGTGGAATTCAACACTGACCATGTTATCCAGAGTTTACCAGCAGCGCAGAGCGATTGTAGACTGCCAGATGTCAACTTCCACCAGAACTGGTAGTCAGGTCAGTCAGCTTCCTCAAGTCTACAATGAGGAGTGGACGTGGATGTCTGATATCTGTCAGGTGCTGAGTAACTTTGAGGAGTCAACACAGATGGTCAGTGGCGATGCCGCCATCATCAGCCTCACCATCCCGCTGCTTGGCCTGTTGAAAAACTCTCTGGTCAGCATGAAGTCGGAAGCTTTGCGCTCGTCACAAGAGACGGGGGAAGAATATTCCCTTGTTGATAGCCAAAGCACCCTGAGGTCTGTTTCTCAGCGCATATCGGAGGAGGTGGAGGTGGAGGAGGATGAGGAGGAAGAGGAGGAGAATGTTGGCGAGACACAAGACATTGTTGAGTCCTTCACTGTTCAGCGTGTATGGGCAGAAGAAGAGGAGTTGGAGGAGTTGGAGGAGGAGGAAATGGACAGTCAGGCCAGTGAGGGGAGTGAATTCTTACGCGTTGGTACTCTGGCGCATATGGCAGATTTCATGCTAGGCTGCCTATCCCGTGACCCTCGCGTTCAAAGAATTTATTCCAGCACCGATTACTGGGTGTTCACTCTCCTGGACCCACGGTACAAGCAAAATCTTTCCACTCTCATCCCTGCAGAGGAAAGGAGTGTGAGAATGCATGAATACCAGCAGGCCCTGGTGCACAAGCTGAAACAGTATTTCCCTTCTGACAGCGCTAGCGGCAGAGTGCGTAGTTCTGCGGGACAAGTAGCGAGGGAGAGTAGGCGAGCAGGCAGCTTGTCCAGCACTGGCAAGGGTACGCTTTACAAGGCTTTTGCCAGCTTTATGTCACCCCAGCAAGACACTGTCACCTGTCCCCAGTCTCGGCAGAGTAGGGCTGATCTTTACAGAAAGATGGTGAGGGAGTACGTAGCTGACCATACCATCGTCCTAAATGATCACACAGCTCCCTACAACTACTGGGTTTCAAAGCTGGACATGTGGCACGAACTGGCGCTGTACGCCTTGGAGGTTCTTGCCTGCCCTGCCGCTAGCGTCTTGTCCGAGCGGGTTTTCAGTGCAGCTGGTGGCATCATCACCGATAAGCGTACACGCCTGTCGACTGACAGCGCTGACAGGCTGACGCTTATTAAAATGAATAAAGGCTGGATTTCTCAGAATTTCCAATCTCCACCAGGTGAAGGAAGCTCAACCTGAATAATTGATCCACTCCTCCTCCTCCTCCTCATTTTCCTCCTTCTCCTCCTCTTTGTACAGTAAAGCAGAGGAAAATGGCTATTTTTTGACAGGGCCCACTGGCTCTTGCTATAGTACTTCATGCATTTAATTTTTCTGGAGGGCCACCTACCCGGTCCTCTGTTTGAAACAATTTTTGTGAGTGCCACATACAGGCACTCAATCTATTCCATTTTACTGGAGGGCCACCTACCTGCTCCTCTGGTTTGAAACATTTTTGGGACTGCCACGTACAGGCACTCAATCTATTCCATTTTACTGCAGGGCCACCTACCTGCTCCTCTGGTTTGAACAATTTTTGGGACTGCCACATACAGGCACTCAATCTATTCCATTTTACTGGAGGGCCACCTACCTGCTCCTCTGGTTTGAAACATTTTTGGGACTGCCACATACAGGCACTCAATCTATTCCATTTTACTGCAGGGCCACCTACCTGCTCCTCTGGTTTGAACAATTTTTGGGACTGCCACATACAGGCACTCAATCTATTCCATTTTACTGGAGGGCCACCTACCTGCTCCTCTGGTTTGAAACATTTTTGGGACTGCCACATACAGGCACTCAATCTATTCCATTTTACTGCAGGGCCACCTACCTGCTCCTCTGGTTTGAACAATTTTTGGGACTGCCACATACAGGCACTCAATCTATTCCATTTTACTGGAGGGCCACCTACCTGCTCCTCTGGTTTGAAGAATTTTTGGGACTGCCACATACAGGCACTCAATCTATTCCATTTTACTGGAGGGCCACCTACCTGCTCCTCTGGTTTGAAACATTTTTGGGACTGCCACATACAGGCACTCAATCTATTCCATTTTACTGGAGGGCCACCTACCTGCTCCTCTGGTTTGAAAAATGTTTGGGACTGCCACATACAGGCACTATCCAAATTAAATTGTCTCCATAGCAGCCTCCACACGTTGTCTCCATTGCTACCTCCAAAAGTCGTCCATATAGCTGCCTCCATACATCGTCCCTTTATCAAACGAGGTGTGTCAGGCAGAAATTTGGGTTGTTTTCATGGATTCCACATCAAAGTTGTTAACTTTGTCGCCACCCTGCTGTGTTATCCACAAAATATACTGGCAAACTTTTACCATTTAGGGATATTATTTCAGCGCTTCTTGCGCATCTGTTTACATTCCCCTCACCCGGCATATCCTAAACTTATAAGAACGCTACTACACTTGATCTTATACAAAAGGTTCTTAGAAGTGCTGTTTGGGGAGTAGCCTAGAGACAGGGGCTTGGATTGGCGAAAGCTCGCCTGGCAGCGGAGCGCCAGCTCCATGCGCATCATGCGCTTCTTGCGCATCTGTTTACATTCCCCTCACCCGCCATATCCCAAACTTATAAGAACGCTACTACACTTAACTTGGTGCAGGCTGGGACCGAGTCTGACCCTGGGGCTGCTCATATACTGGCGACGCAGAGAATTGCGGGGCCTACCTCGGTCCAGGTCTCAAAGGCCTACTATACCTCCTCCCACCCCTCCTCCACCTCCTCCTCCTCCGAATTACCATCCGTGGGCATGGCGCCATCAGTCGGTAGCTCTAGGCACAGCAGCAGTGCCGTCGCTAAGCGACAGCAGGCGGTGCTGAAACTGCTGAGCCTAGGCGATAAAAGGCACACCGCCCAAGAGCTATTACAGGGCATTCCACATCAAAGTTGTTAACTTTGTCGCCACCCTGCTGTGTAATCCACAAAATATACTGGCAAACTTTTACCATTTAGGGATATTATTTCAGCGCTTCTTGCGCATCTGTTTACATTCCCCTCACCCGGCATATCCTAAACTTATAAGAACGCTACTACACTTGATCTTATACAAAAGGTTCTTAGAAGTGCTGTTTGGGGAGTAGCCTAGAAACAGGGGCTTGGATTGGCGAAAGCTCGCCTGGCTGCAGAGCGCCAGCTCCATCACAAGATCCAACTAACATAGTTGCAGCACCTTTAATCTACTACTAGTTCACTGCCTCCATAATAATAATAATCTTTATTTATATAGCGTCATCATATTCTGCAGCGCTTTACAAATCATAGGAAACAAATACAAATGTAATGTAACAGAGCACAACATTTGTATGGAACAACAGGAGTGAGGTCCCTGCTCGCCAGAGCTTACGGTTTATGAAGATGATGGGGTAACACGAGGTAAAAGAATATTTAATGGTCAAGCCATTCTTCTTAGGGAATAGAAAAAAATATAATAAATGGAATTGCTGTCGCTTGAAACACTCAGCCGTCATCTTATATACCAGGTCCAGGGTGAATGGGACTGCAGAGAAGTCTGGTGCCTGTTGGTTGCTGGATAACAGATGGGAGGACGACACAGGACGGGTTAGTAGAAGAGTTAAAACTTCATGCAGTTAATGAGTGTTATAGGCTTGCCTAAAGAAATGGGTTTTAAGAGCACGTTTGAAACTTTGGAGGTTAGGTATTAGTCTGATAGTCCGGGGCAGAGCATTCCATAGAATTGGTGCAGCTCTAGAGAAGTCTTGGAGACGCGAGTGGGAGGTCCGCACTAGGGTAGAGGTTAATCTAAGATCACTGACGGATCTAAGAGCACGGGTTGGGCGATAGACTGAGATAAGAGAGGAGAGGTAGGGGGGTGCAGCATTATACAGAGCTTTATGGATGAGGGTTATTATTATTTTAAACTATTCGAAAGGAGACTGGCAGCAAGTGCAGTGACTGGCATGAACTGTAAGCATACATGGTCCCCTTATCAAACGAGCTGTGTCAGGCAGAATTTGGGGTTGTTTTCATGGCTTCCATGTTAACTTTGTCGCCACCCTGCTGTGTAATCCACAAAATATACTGGCAAACTTTTATCATGTAGCGATATTATTTGAGCGCTTCTTGCTCACCTCCTTTGGTTCCTCTCTGCCACCCATTGGTTTGAAGCCTGAGTCCATTTAGGGTATGTCGCCATGCCACTCTCTAGCCTGCCGCTGCTGCCGCTGCCTCTGCATGCCGTCCCCTATAGTGTCAGGGTCAATTATTGGATGTTTTAGATGCTATCTAGCTTCATTCTGTCACTCTGTCATGGCCATGCTGTTGCCCATAATTTTGGCATAATGGTGCGATTAGGCAGCCTCAGAGGCATCCATGCATGCTGCCCCTGCTGTTTCCTGTCCATTTCCGTGGTGTTTCCATCCTTTTCTGAGGTTCCCAGGTGTTTGGCCAAGCTTCCCTGTGCAGAGCCTTGGTCCCCTTGAAAAATGCTCGAGTCTCCCATTGACTTCAATGGGGTTCGTTATTCGAGACGAGCACTCGAGCATCGGGAAAAGTTTGTCTCGAATAACGAGTACCCGAGCATTTTAGTGTTCGCTCATCTCTAATTATTACATATTCTGCCCCCCCCCACAGTGAATAATTACATATTCTGCCCCCCCACAATGAATCATTACATATTCTCTCCCCCCACAATGACTTATTACATATTCTCTCCCCCCACAATTAATTATTACATATTTTCCCCCACAATTAATTACCACATATTCTGCCCCCCCACAATTAATTATTACATATTTCCCCCCCACAAATAATTATCACATATTCTTGCCCAAACCCCCCCCCCCCCCAATGAGTTATCAGATCAAATTAATGATTTTATAAAATAAGCCCCATTAAAAAAAAACCCTATACTCACCTCTGGCAGCGGGTCCAGCGTCTTCTATCTTCTTGCCGCGGGCGGGCAGGAAAGGGTGCGCGGCAGCGTGATGACGTCATCACGCAGCCGCGCATCCCAGTTCATGGAGCGATGTGCGCCGGGGTTGTCTTGCGGCCACATCGCTCCAGTAATAGTGCTCGAGCGGCCGCTTACTGCCGCATCGAGCGCTATTCAGTGACGGGCAGGAGCTTCCTGTCGGACGGATGAAGGCCCCTGCCCGACTGCCAGTGGCGTATCGACCGCGGTCGCCATTGAGACGGTCGTCCGGGCCCCCCCGCCGATGGGCGACCGCTGCGACCCCGGTCGGTACACCACTGCTTTTAGTGACACACATATCCACCTCAAACACCGAAGTGGGACAATTTATTAGGGGTTTGATTTGAATTACGCTGAGTCTGCTGATTTATTTTTTTTTTACGTTTATTTCTTTTTAGAACTCACAGTAATCTGCCAAAGCAGTGTGCTTTGAGTGTGGGCTAGAAAATAGCCATAGGAGAACCCCAACGGCTTATTTAGGCCTACAATAGCGTTATATTTTCCTTTTTTTTTGGTTTACTTGTGGCTGGGCTTGCTGGCATTAGTAGTGCAGCTAGTACCATATTGTGAGGAATTTGCAGGGAGACTTGTGTTTAGCTCTTAGTGACACACATATCCACCTCAAACACCGAAGTGGGACAATTTATTAGGGGTTTGATTTGAATTAGGCACAGTCTGCTGATTTATTTATTTTTTATGTTTATTTCTCTTATAACTCAAAGTCATCTGGCACAGCACAAAATCCAGTTGTGTGCTGTCAGTGTAGGTTAGAAACTAGCCATAGCAATAGGATAGCATCGTTTTTTAAAAAAAAAAAAAAAACACAAAAAACACACAAAAAAAAAAAATTTGAAGTTTACACTTTAATTTTGAAAATGTTTAACCCGAGGGCTAGGGGTAGAGGACGAGGGCGTGGACGTGGGCATCCAACTACTGCAGGGGTCAGAGGCCTTGGTCCTGGGCGGGGTGAGACACCACCTGCTGATGAGGGAGCAGGGGAACGCCGCAGAGCTACACTCCCTAGGTTCATCATGTCTCAAGTTACTGGGACTCGTGGTAGAGCACTGTTGAGGCCAGAACAGTGTGAAGAGGTGATGTCGTGGATTGCGGACAATGCTTCTAGCCATTTGTCCACCAGTCAGTCTTCCACGCAGTCCACCCATGTCACCGAAATCAGCACTCCTCCACCTCAGCCTCCTTCCCCCCAGTCTGCCCCCTCCCAGCAAAATTTGGCATTTGAACCGGCATACTCTGAGGAACTGTTTTCTGGACCCTTCCCACAGTCACAAACCACTTGTCCGGTTGCTGCTGAGCAATTTTCCGATGCCCAGGTTTTCCACCGGTCGCAGTCTGTGGGTGATGATGACATTATTGACGTAGTGGAAGAAGTGTGTAAAGAGGTGTCGGACGATGAGGAGACACGGTTGTCAGACAGTGGTGAAGTTGTTGTCAGGGCAGGAAGTCCGAGGGGGGAGCAGACTGAGGGATCGGAGGATGATGAGGTGACAGACCCAAGCTGGGTTGGTAGGCCGGGTGAACACAGTGCTTCTGAGACGGAGGCGAGTCCTATAGCAGAACAGGTTGGAAGAGGCAGTGGTGGGGCCAGACGGAGAGGCAGGGCCAGAGCTGGTGCATCAGCGCCAAATGTTGCCCGTAGTCAAGCTCCCGTGGCGAGGGCTAGATTTTCAGAAGTCTGGAGGTTCTTTAAAGAAACACCGGATGACCGACGGACTGTGGTGTGCAACCTTTGCCAAACCAGGATCAGCAGGGGTTCCACCACTACTAGCTTAACTACCACCAGTATGTGCAGGCATATGAATGCTAAACACCCCACTCAATGGCACCAAGCCCGTTCACCTCCGGCCGGGCACACCACTGCTCCTTCCCCTATGTCATCTGCTAGTCAGCCCCCTGCCCAGGACCACGGCCCAAACACCTCCCGTGCAAAAACCCCATCTTCGCCTCCACAATCCTCCACAGCATCCACCAGCGTTCAGCTCTCCATACCCCAGACGCTGGAGCGCAAAAGGAAGTATAGCGCAACCCACCCACACGCCCAAGCCCTCAACGTCCACATCTCCAAGTTGCTTAGCCTGGAGATGCTGCCCTTTAGGCTTGTAGAGACCGAGGCCTTTCGAAACCTCATGGCGGTGGCCGCCCCTCGGTATTCGGTCCCCAGCCGCCACTACTTTTCCCGATGTGCTGTCCCAGCCCTGCACAAGCACGTGTCAGAGACCAACCCTGACCAACGCCGTTTCTGACAAGGTCCACCTGACCACGGACACGTGGACGAGTGCTGCCGGGTAAGGCCACTATATATCGCTGACGGCACATTGGGTTAACTTGGTGGAGGCTGGGACCGAGTCTAACCCTGGGGCTGGTCATATACTGCCGACGCCGAGGATTGCGGGGCCTACCTCGGTCCAGGTCTCAAAGGCCTACTATACCTCCTCCTCCTCCCACCCCTCCTCCACCTCCTCCTCCTCCGAATTACCATCCGTGGGCATGGCGCCATCAGTCGGTAGCTCTAGGCACAGCAGCAGTGCCGTCGCTAAGCGACAACAGGCGGTGCTCAAACTGCTAAGCCTAGGCGATAAAAGGCACACCGCCCAAGAGCTATTACAGGGCATTCTACATCAAACTTGTTAACTTTGTCGCCACCCTGCTGTGTAATCCACAAAATATACTGGCAAACTTTTATCATTTACCGATATTATTTCAGCGCTTCTTGCGCATCTGTTTACATTCCCCTCACCCGCCATATCCCAAACTTATAAGAACGCTACTACACTTGATCTTATACAAAAGGTTCTTAGAAGTGCTGTTTGGGGAGTAGCCTAGAGACAGGGGCTTGGATTGGCGAAAGCTCGCCTGGCAGCGGAGCGCCAGCTCCATCCCAAGATCCAACTAACATAGTTTTAACTGCAGCACCTTTAATCTACTACTAGTTCACTACCTCCATACATGGTCCCCTTATCAAACGAGCTGTGTCAGGCAGAATTTTCAGGTGTTTCACCAGATACATAGTGGAACTCGGCGCGTCTGTCGCCGCCATGCTGGAGACCTGCAGTTGCAATCATAGAAGCGCAATATGGATGCCCCATACTGTCGCTCTTAATCATGGAAGTCCTCTCCATGGCTGCCTCCAAATGTCGTCCCTTATCAAACGAGCTGTGTCAGCCTCATTTTTCGGGTGTTTCACCAGATACGTTATGGAACTTGGTCACTATGTCGCCACCATGCTGTGTTATCGACTAAATATACCGTCAACCTTTTGTTCACAGAGGAAATAATTTCAGCGCTTCTTGCTCACCTCCTTTGGTTCCTCTCTGCCACCCATTGGTTTGAAGCCTGAGTTCCTCCGAATTACCATCCGTGGGCATGGCGCCATCAGTCGGTACCTCTAGGCACAGCAGCAGTGCCGTCGCTAAGCGACAGCAGGCGGTGCTCAAACTGCTGAGCCTAAGCGATAAATGGGCCTGGCCCATGTGTTAAATCTCATAGTTCAGCGTTTCCTCAAGACATACCCCAATCTGTCTGATTTGCTCACGAAGGTGCGCCGCATCTGTGCGCATTTCAGGAAGTCCAGCACAGATGCTGCCACTTTCAGGGCAGTGCAGCGCCGCCTCCAACTGCCCGCTCACCGACTGTTGTGTGACGTGCCCACGAGGTGGAATTCTACATTAACCATGTTATCCAGAGTTTACCAGCAGCGCAGAGCGATTGTAGACTGCCAGATGTCAACTTCCACCAGAACTGGTAGTCAGGTCAGTCAGCTTCCGCAAGTCTACAATGAGGAGTGGACGTGGATGTCTGATATCTGTCAGGTGCTGAGTAACTTTGAGGAGTCAACACAGATGGTCAGTGGCGATACCGCCATCATCAGCCTCATCATCCCGCTGCTTGGCCTGTTGAAAAACTCTCTGGTCAGCATGAAGTCGGAAGCTTTGCGCTCGTCACAAGAGACGGGGGAAGAAGATTCCCTTGTTGATAGCCAAGGCACCCTTAGGTCTGTTTCTCAGCGCATATCGGAGGAGGTGGAGGAGGATGAGGAGGAAGAGGAGGAGAATGTTGGCGAGACAGAAGAGGGGACCATTGTTCATCGTGTATGGGCAGAAGAAGAGGAGTTGGAGGAGTTGGAGGAGGAGGAAATGGGCAGTCAGGGCAGTGAGGGGAGTGAATTCTTGCGCGTTGGGACTCTGGCGCATATGGCAGATTTCATGCTAGGCTGCCTATCCCGTGACCCTCGCGTTCAAAGAATTTATTCCAGCACCGATTACTGGGTATTCACTCTCCTGGACCCACGGTACAAGCAAAATCTTTCCACTCTCATCCCTGGAGAGGAAAGGAGTGTGAGAATGCATGAATACCAGCAGGCCCTGGTGCACAAGCTGAAACAGTAGTTCCCTTCTGACAGCGCTAGCGGCAGAGGGCATACTTCTGCGGGACAAGTAGCAAGGGAGAGTAGGCGAGCAGGCAGCTTTTCCAGCACTGGCAGGGGTACGCTTTACAAGGCCTTTGCCAGTTTTATGTCACCCCAGCAAGACACTGTCACCTGTCCCCAGTCTCGGCAGAGTAGGGCTGATCTTTACAGAAAGATGGTGAGGGAGTACGTAGCTGACCATACCATCGTCCTAAATGATCACACAGCTCCCTACAACTACTGGGTTTCAAAGCTGGACATGTGGCACGAACTGGCGCTGTACGCCTTGGAGGTTCTTGCCTGCCCTGCCGCTAGCGTGTTGTCCGAGCGGGTTTTCAGTGCAGCTGGTGGCATCATCACCGATAAGCAAACACGCCTGTCGACTGACAGCGCTGACAGGCTGACGCTTATCAAGATGAATAAAGCCTGGATTTCTCCGGATTTTCATTCTCCACCAGATGAAAGAAGCTCAACCTGAATAATGTATGCACTCCTCCTCCTCATTGTCCTCCTTCTCCTCCTCTTTGTACACTAAAGCATAGGAAACTGGCTATTTTTTGCCAGGGCCAACTGGCTCTAGCTATAGTACTCTATGTATTTAATTTTTCTGGAGGGCCACCTACCCGGTCCTCTGGTTTGAAAACTTTTTTGGACTGCCACATACAGGCACTCAATTTATTCAATTTTTCTGGAGGACCACCTACCTGCTCCTCTGGTTTGAAATTTGGCCACATACAGGCACTCAATTTGGGAGTGCCACATACAGGCACTCAATCTATTTAATTTTTTTGGAGGACTACCTACCTGCTCCTCTGGTTTGAAAACTTTTTTGGACTGCCACATACAGGCACTATCCAAATTAAATTGTCTCCATAGCAGCCTCCACATGTCATCTTTTTAGCTGGCTCCACACGTTGTCTCCATTGCTACCTCCACACGTCATCGCCATAGCTGCCTCCAAAAGTCGTCCATATAGCTGCCTCCATACATTGTCTCCTTATCAAACGAACTGTGTCAGGCAGAATTTTGGGTTGTTTTCATGGATTCCACATCCACCCTGCTGTGTAATCCACAAAATATACTGGCAAACTTTTATCATTTACCAATATTATTTCAGCGCTTCTTGCGCATCTGTTTACATTCCCCTCACCCGCCATATCCTAAACTTATAAGAACGCTACTACACTTGATCTTATACAAAAAGATCTTAGAAGTGCTGTTTGGGGAGTAGCCTAGAGACAGGGGCTTGGATTGGCGAAAGCTCGCCTGGCAGCGGAGCGCCAGCTCCATCTCAAGATCCAACTAACATAGTTTTAACTGCAGCACCTTTAATCTACTACTAGTTCACTGCCTCCATACATCGTCCCCTTATCAAACGAGCTGTGTCGGGCAGAATTTTGGGTTGTTTTCATGGCTTCCACATCAAACTTGTTAACTTTGTCGCCACCCTGCTGTGTAATCCACAAAATATACTGGCAAACTTTTATCATTTACCAATATTATTTCAGCGCTTCTTGCGCATCTGTTTACATTCCCCTTACCCGCCATATCCTAAACTTATAAGAACGCTACTACACTTGATCTTATACAAAAGGTTCTTAGAAGTGCTGTTTGGGGAGTAGCCTAGAGACAGGGGCTTGGATTGGCGAAAGCTCGCCTGGCAGCGGAGCGCCAGCTCCATCTCAAGATCCAACTAATATAGTTTTAACTGCAGCACCTTTAATTTACTACTAGTTCACTGCCTCCATACATCGTCCCCTTATCAAACGAGCTGTGTCAGGCAGAATTTTCAGGTGTTTCACCAGATACATAGTGAAACTCGGCCCATCTGTCGCCGCCATACTGGAGACCTGAAGTTGCAATCATAGCAGCGCAATATGGATGCCCCATACTGTCGCTCTTAATCATGGAACCATTTCCGTAAAAACAATTAAAAATAGAACCGCTATGCTATTCCATTATTCCTAGGTGAAATATTCAAACGACCCGGCCTGATTTGAAAATTATAATTTTTTCAAAGTAAACGCTTCTGGCCCCCAGGCCCATTTTGTGTGGGGAGGAGCCGAGAGACAGGGGCTTGGACAGGCGAAAGCTCGCCTGGCAGTGGACCACCAGCTCCATCCCAAGATTAGGCAGCCTCAGAGGCATCCATGCATGCTGCCCCTGCTGTTTCCTGTCCATTTTGCCTCCACGATCCTCCACAGCGTCCACCAATGTCTCATTTCAACTCTCTATACCCCAGACGCTGGAGCACGAGAGGATATGCAGCACATCATCCCCTTATCAAACGAGCTGTGTCAGGCAGAATTTTCAGGTGTTTCACCAGATACATAGTGGGACTCGGCCCATCTGTCGCCGCCATGCTGGAGACCTGAAGTTGCAATCATAGCAGCGCAATATGAATGCCCCATACTGTCGCTCTTAATCATGGAAGTCGTCTCCATGGCTGCCTCCACATGTCGTCCCCTTATCAAAAGAGCTGTGTCAGGTTCATTTTTCGGGTGTTTCACCAGATACGTTATGGAACTTGGTCACTATGTCGCCACCATGCTGTGTTATCGACTAAATATACCGTCAACCTTTTGTTCACATAGGAAATCATTTCACCTCCTTTGGTGAAGCCTGAGTCCATTTAGGGTATGTCGCCATGAGACTCTCTAGCCTGCCACTGCTGCCGCTGCCTCTGCATGCCGTCCCCTATAGTGTCAGGGTCAATTATTGGATGTTTTAGATGCTATCTAGCCTCATTCGGTCACTCTGTCATGGCCATCATTTTGGCATAATGGTGCGATTAAGCAGCCTCAGAGGCATCCATGCATGCTGCTGTTTCCTGTCCATTTTCGTGGTGTTTCCATCCTTTTCTGAGGTTCCCAGGTGTTTGGCCAAGCTTCCCTGTGCAGAGCCTTGGTCCCCTTGAAAAATGCTCGAGTCTCCCATTGACTTCAATGGGGCTCGTTATTCGAGACGAGCACTCGAGCATCGGGAAAAGTTCGTCTCGAATAACGAGTACCCGAGCATTTTAGTGCTCGCTCATCTCTAAATCTAACATATCGACGAGTGCACAAGTGTGTGTTTTGGGAACACAACTAGGCATAGAGGGAACTACGAACAATATCATATGTATATTGAAAGGTCTTTTAGCAGCCAGCAAATTAATTCTATACCATTGGAAAGATAGGGAGCCACCAAAGCTACAGGAATGGGTGAAGAGGCTAGATCTTATATGTCACGCAGAAAAGCAGGAGGCTTTAGAAAGAAGGGATAAATCAGAGACGATCTGGAAGTCTTGGTTAAATAGATCATATTGGTAATATGATGCATTGGACTCGTAATTATTAGTGGGAATTTTAGGCAGCCGTCAACCGCAGATGGGATGTTGGGGAGGGTTAAGGGGGAAAATGGAAAATAACGGATTAATATGTGTATCTTAATAGCTTCTGGTAAACTGTGAAAACATATTACACATTGTAAAACATGTTAACGGGTTGTTTCCCTGTTTTTTTACTTGTAAGAATAAAAATGTATAAAATAAAAAATTATAGCACTGATCTAATTAAATTATGAGGCTATTGGCTGATTATCATATATTATCATAGATTATCATATATACAACACAACCATAACTATCATATATCATTCTCACAGCTATTACTTGACTACATAAACCTTAGAAAACCTAAAAAAATATTTTTTGTTGAAAATTTATATTAAATCTATTTCTGTAGCACAGAATTGGACATGCACTATGCCTTGTCCACCAGTTTTCTATAAAAAGGTTAATACGCTGCACTTTTACAAGTTTTCTGACCTGCATGCCACTTTTCTGAATGCAGTAGTCAGACAAATTTACTGTAACCTAATCCAAAAAACAATCTGAGGCTAGAGCTGAAATCTCATTCAAGTCTGACCTCTTAGTAAATCCAGTGTGCACGGCGGCTCAGTGGTTAGCACTACAGCCTTGCAGCGCTGGGGTCCCGGGTTCAAGTCCCATCCAGGTCAACATCTGCAACGAGTTTGTATGTTCTCTCCGCGATTCCTCCCACACTCCAAAACACACTGGTAGGTTGATTAGATTGTGAGCCCCATGGGGACAGGGACTGATTTGGCAAGCTCTGTGCAGCGCTGCGGAATATGTTGGCGCTATATAAATAAAGGAATACTAATCAATATAATTATGATTATATATTGCACGTCTGTGGGAGAAAATGAAGACTGGCACACTGAGTGGTAGTCTAAATATATCCCCCATATATATAGCACCATTTCATAGCACATGATATCCGTATCATAGCGCCAATGAAGAGTCCACGTGGTGCCATACCTCCTGTTTCTGTTACAACATTTATGATACTGGATTTTAGTAGTATAGGCGGTCCCCTACTTAAGAACACCCAACTTACAGATGACCCCTAGTTACATACGGACCCCTGGTAATTGGTCATTTACTATACTTTAGCCCTAGGCTACAATGAAGAGCAAAAAAAATTTGTCTGGGGTTACAAAGATAAAATATACAGTTCCGACTTACATACAAATTCAACTTTAAAGAAACCTACAGAACCGATCTTGTACGTAACCCGGGGACTGCCTGTAATGTTAAAATCTGTGCTCTGATCATACATCAGTGCATGTGTTACCCAGGTTAGAGAGGAAGTTAGGAGATATTTTTGGAAGATAAGATTTTACTTGTTTGCCCTTTTTCTCTACATGTTCCTTTTTTTCTTTTCTCAGAAAGGAAGTGTACCATATCACTTCTGTGCAGACTGAGGTATGGAACATCACAAAGCCATGATGGACACCACACACTTTCTTTTGAAATGGATTATTTTCTCAATTTCAGCATGTACTTTTTGTCAGTGCATCCTAAGGCAGAAGTGTCAGGTGCTGGAAAGGAAATATTACTCTGCAGTCATGGATCTAGAGTTTGGTAAGTGCCAGGAGTTTGAAGAGCTGAATTTTACAATTGGGGTGAATTGTGACATGGTAGGAGATCTCAGAATGTCACTTAGGGAGGTCCCATCGGACACAGACTGGCTTTGTCTAACAAACTGCCGGCAAGTTACAATAGAAATGAACTCCTTCTCTAACTTCAAAAGCTTAAGAGCACTTAGAATTCATGGAAATTTTATGACTCCAGCTAAAGCTTTCCAAGGTCTTCCTCAGCTGTCTATACTGTGGATATGTTTGGAAAATAAAGACGGCAATATAACGCTTCATGAAGATACATTTTATGGACTGAATGCTCTGCAAGAACTGAAATTATCCGGAATGAGTATACCGAATATAAATTCTTCCATATTTAACCCTTTGGAATTCCTAACACACCTCATTCTGCAATCTAACCATATCACTTCACTAAGGTCGGTACTGCTGATGTTGAAGGAATTCAAATATTTAGAAAAACTCTCAGTAATTAACAATGATATTGAAACATTAAGGGAATCTGACTGTGTAACTTCTCCATATCCTTCAAGTAATGGCAGATTTTTAGACTTTAACATTAGTTATCTAGATCTGGGCAGAAGTATGCTAAAGAAATGTGAAAAGAATTCTTTGTGCAACTTTCCTCACTTGGATTACTTTTGTGTCGAAAATACTGGAATTAACATAAAAGATATCCTAAAATCTGGCATTAAAACAATTAAGACCCTCATGTCAAAGGGCAGTTCTTTTAATTCACCTGAAATCTGCAGGTTTTCTTCTTTCTTCAAAGTCAAGGAACTGCTGCTAACAGAAAGTGACATTGTTCATTTTAACACCTCCAAAGGTTCATGCAATGAGTTGAAGACGTTAGACTTGTCCTTTAATTACTTAGAGGCAATTCAACTCAATCAAATGAAAAATCTAAATAAGTTATTAGAACTGAATTTAACCAAAAATGAAATATCATATGTAAAAATTTGCGGGAATGACTCCACCATAGAAATGGATTTGCGCTCCCTGAACTTATCCATTAATTTTTTAACAAGGATTAAAAGTCAACAATTTTCCTGCCTCAAAAACCTTCTTATCTTGGCCTTAGATAATAACAAAATTAACTTCATTGAAGATTCTGCGTTTGATGGTCTGTATGAGTTGCAAGTTTTGGATTTACAATATAACAACATATTTATTATAGGGGAGTTTACATTTCAGAATTTAATTTCGGTAACACATTTAAATTTGGATGAAAATGCAATTTTTAAAATTCATTGGAATGCTTTTAATTCCCTGAAATTCCTGCAGCACTTAAGGTTAACTTATGTAGACATGCTTGATTTATACTGGTGGCACTCGATTGGAGATTTTCTTCAATATTTGTCAGTAAAATCAATAGATTTGCAATTACTAAATGAATTTTTAGATTTTTTTTCGAGGTTAGAATATTTGGAACTAAATTCAAATTACATACTGATAAACTGTATGAATCAAGTGTTTAGTGAAGCTAAGGAGTTGTACTTAAAAAATATATATACATTTCGGTGTATGGATTTAGAAAGTAATCCTCTAATGAATTTTACAAATCTGGAAAAACTTCACTATTCTCCAGATCCTAATTATCTCACAGATCTCTCTCTTAATAACAGCATGAAATATTTTACAAAGTTGAACTTCCTTCATCTGAAGGACATAGACAAACTGGTTAAATCTGGACAGATAAATAGTCATGAGTTATTTCATGGATTATTTCACCTTAAAGTTTTGCATTTAGAGAATTCGGGAATTGACCAATTAGATTCTAAAGATATTTTCCGAGATTTAAAGGAGCTGGAATTTCTAGTCATTGAAAACCAAATCATGCAAGAGGTGAAGGGAAATGTTTTTGCAGGAATGCCAAACTTAAAGTACGTTTACTTTTTGGAAACCAGTTTTCCTTGCAATTGTAAATTTATGGAGCTACTGGCGTGGCTCGAAGCTGGAACATCCGTGTCAATTATTAATTTCCAAAAACAGAATTGTTATGTATACAACATTGAGATGAATTTTGTGTCCTTCCTACAGAACAATTGTCATAATAATCTGGATTTTATAATGTTTATATTGACTTTTGTTTTTACTTTGCTGTTTATGTCCATCTCCCTCTTCTATGAAAGTATCTGGTGGTATATTCTATACACATCGTACACCATCAAGTGTTGGCTGAGAAACAGACATAGAGAAAGAGGTCACTATGAGTACGATGCATTTGTTTCATATAATACCTACAATGAACAGTGGGTAACAGAGCAGCTGCTTCTTAACCTGGAAGAAAACGGTCCCCCATTCTTTAAAGTGTGTATCCACAACCGAGATTTCGAGGTTGGTAGAGATATAATAGAGAACATTATGGACAGTATATACAGCAGTCGGTGGACAATCTGTGTTATCAGTCACAGTTACCTTCAGAGTCACTGGTGTTCACTGGAGATGCGGATGGCAACATACAGGCTTGTCGAAGAGAGTAATGATTCCCTTATCCTGATATTCCTGGAAAACATTCCTAGGGAAGAACTTCAATATTACCACAAGCTCACAAAGATTTTAGACAAGAAAACCTACCTGAAATGGCCAGAAGATGACGATGAGAAGCAGCTGTTTTGGGCCAGACTCCGCAATGTTATTAGTAATGATGGAAGAAAGCAAAGATTACAAGAGTAATAGTAGAGACCACTCTCTGCTGCCTATCACTGAACACAAGTACTTCTTTCTATAAGCTTACTCACCACTCCGTTGACACTTAGAACTTTTTGCTTAAAGACTTTGTTTAGATGCAAATATTTCTCAAATATCTAACTCTATGTCTTCTCTTTCTTAAAATAGTAAATAGTTTAAGTGCTTTTTACTGCTTTGTTTTTAATTATTTTAGTTTAGATTCGAATTAATGGATAAACAGATCAACTAAAATGAATGATTATTGAATCATATAATATATAATAATACAGCAGGTAAAATATCAAATGCCTATGGGTATATGTAGATGCAAAAATGGCAAAACTTAGATTTTTTTCTAGTAATGACTTTTTTTGCATTAGGTTATTTTTACCCTTTTCTTTTATGTTTGTATAATTAATGTTGATTAAATATTCAAAATGATCATAACTTGTTCATATTATCTACTGATTTTGGGGTCATTTTTTATTACTTTACACAGAAAATACTATAGATAAAAAATACTAACGATAGAAACCATTTTAAATAAAGGGAAATATATATATATATATATATATATATATATATATATACATCTTAAAATATTTGTGATATACCAGGAAACATACTGTAGATATGAACAAAACTATACATATACTATGACTGCACAGTTACATGCAGGAAACCTGAAATGTTGAGGAAATATATACATTTTTGTAAAACTTTTTATTGTTTGGCTAGTATTAAATGAGTGAAATGCACTCATCCATCCTCTTCCATCCACTTTTCATCAATTTACACAGTAACTACTAGCAGTCTGTAAATTTGAGGTTGATCACTACATATAATTCAGAACCTTATCATTGCAGTTTAGTAATTAAAACCCAGCATATCCACATGAATGTCTGGTAGGCAGTGTTCCATTTCTATGACTTCCATCTATTGAGAGAGTGAGGCCCCTTTTACACTTGCGTTTTTCATGCGCGTTTTCTGCGCGTGCTTTTGACGCGCAGAACTTGCATTGCACTCTGACCCATTGTAATCAATGGGCTTTTTCAGACTTCCATTTTTTTTACACGCACACATTTTTTAACGCGCGTTTAAATCTCGACATGCTCTACTTTTGCAAGTCACGCGCGTGAAAAACGCACCATACAAGTCTATGGAGACGCATCAAAAACACATCGCACTCTGAGACACTTGCAAGTGCAATGCGTTTTTCACGCATCAATTGCCATAGAAAAGATAGAGCTCAGTCCTGAGTCCTTTCACACGCGTTATCTGCACGTGAAAAACGCATTGAAATTGCATTGAAAACGCGCATGAAAAACTGAGACACTGAACAAACTCTGACTGAAAACTGATTGCACTCTGATGCAAAATGTGCGTTTTTCACTGACCAAACCCTGATCGCACCCTGATCAGACTCTGACGTGATCTGCAACGCAAGTGTGGAAGGGGCCTAAGGGTCTTGCCTGAATCCATTAAAAATTGGCACAAATTTTACAAATCTTTTTTAATGTGCCTAAAATACATTCTGTCTCCGGTTGTCCTGGATATAAAATGTTACACACATTTTAAACATGTCACAATTTTGCAATAAGTAGATGATTGTCGGGCCTTGAGAAAATATGCAGACAACTTTCACTGTATGTAATATTATATCTGACAAATGTATCGCAAATCATTGAATGGGGCTTGGTCTTGGATGAGCAAAAGCTAAAAGCATCCACAAAGGAATTTTTTTAGGAATATCAGTAATAGAGATGTCTTTTAGTTGCTTTTTCCTCTTGATCCTAAAGCAGTCATAATTATGGGAGAATATATAACATAGTGCAACATCCACACTGGGGCCTAAAAAGATATGGGGGCAGAACCAGGAGATGAGTGGCGAGCTTGGTGGCAGCCTAACCATGGATGTCACAGTAGCACAGCCCTGGTGTAGGTGTTGTCCGTAAATGTCAGGTCAAGCAGGCTGAAGAAAGAAGAAGGGGAAACTACTGATATATGTGTTAATGGGTCCAGGCTTATAGTATAGGGGAGGCTTTTGATGATAGCAGCTTTAGCCAGGGACACATATATGGAAACACGGATGATGAGAGTACATAGAGTTCCTCTATCTGGAGATCTTGCATACAGATCAGCAGCAGTAACAGGTTGTGCAACTTTCCTCTATGATGGCATGCAAAAGGCTGTGTTACGGTCAGTCAAATTATTCAGGAGAATATAAAGAGAGGGATAATGGTTTTGGTCTCACCAGGCAGGAATAGTATTGTACATGGCTACCCATGTGATGCAATGCTGAGACATGATTATATAATGACCCAGAGAGCCACATGACCTGCCATTTGACAACACTAGTTTATATAAAAGTGTAGTGAAGTCAAAAAGTGTTATGATGACAACTGTAATGTCACAATAGGAACCCGTGTGATGTAGAAGGAGCCTTTATTTCTATAGATCTAGATAAGGAGATGGGAGTACTCCTTGATCTAGTGAATCTTCGCAGCTTCTTTTAGGGGTGCTCTGCCTGGTAAAACGTAAACCCTTCGTGACTCCCCCTGCTCCGTGTCACTATTATCTAGTTTGAAATTACCATATAGATGTGAGTACTGTGTGCTGCACTGGCTGTAAGTCAGAGCTAGTAGCTGGCACTGTGTACAATGCTCACACGTGTGTAGATGGCCAGGGGCGAGCCAGGCCATACTGGTTCATACTGACATGCGTACTGAGGATGGCCATAAATTTTAATCTAAATTATATTGACTAGTAGCAGGGGGCAGTGCCACGGAGCGTGGGGAGGGGTAGCTGTCTTATACACTCCTTGTCAGGCTGAATTCATATCTACAGGAGAAAAAAAATATTGGGCAGAAGCTGCAACATACAGGAGACACACAGGAACCAGAACAACATATTACTGGCATCTATAAGTTACTGTTTGTGGTTTATTGTGTGGTTCTTGTGTAACAGGTTCCCTTTTACGAAGAAGAAGTGTATCACTATATCTGCAAGCTCACAGTAAGTGGCAAGATTTCTTAGGCGCACATGATATAAAGCAATGCTTTCCGATGGTGACTGTCGAAACCTCTAAGCTGGATTTGTATGTGGAGAGAAGAGGTTGCTTATAGCTGATTTACACCGCTCATAGTCATTGTTAGGCAGAGTTGGGAATATATCATAGACCTGCGCTGCACTATAATGGGGCACATTTACTTACCCCGCCAACGATCATGCACTGTGCCGCGATTCACAAAGATCGTGCGCCCGATTTCCTGCATGTGTCGCTTCCCCGCTCTGCTCCGCCGGAGTTCACCTTCTTCTTCCCGGTGTATGTAAGTGCATTGTCTTGCGACACAATTTTAAGGTTAAATCCCGTGCTCAGTCCGAATCCGTCGGATCGTCCGACGACCCACCCCCGATTTCTGTCGCTTGGAAACCGGTGCGTTTGCGGCAAAATCTGATCGCGTGCGCCACAATCCCCTTCTAAATACCTTTAGTAAATAAGCCCCATTTTTTTGCAAGCTTGGATTTTCAGCAATGCTCATAGCTTGCAAAAATATTAAAAAAGCTCTCTAGCCACTTATTCCTGTATGCTCCCAGGTTTTCTTGGGACTGGTGCAAATCAAAAAAAGGAAATGAGGGTAAGAAGGCTATGGTGGATGATAGCTTTACAGTAAGCAATATAAGGTGTTACTGAGATACCTTTAGCTGAAAAAACATTTACTCTAGTCGACATTTGTATTGTTGGGGTAGGAACCCATGTGATGTAGAAGGCACCAAAACTGGATCACTAGACTGCAAGCTCAGAGACCACTGTATTCCATGCTTGGATCTGTCTCTAACAATTGCCCTCCAACCAAGCTGCTACTCCTCAGTACCTCACAATTACTGGACGGAACACCCAAACAAGTTAGGGGTGATTATATTGTACTCCTGCGCGTGTTATTTAATTTAGAACACTTCACCAGAATTGTGTTGTTTTCTCCAGCGATTATATTGTACTACTGTGCATAATCTAGAACATATCGCGAGAGTTGTGTTGTTGTCTCCAGCGATTATACTGTACTACTGCACATGCGCATAATCTAGAATTCCTAGCCCGCAGGCTGCTTAAGCCTGGGGGCGGCAGGACTGGCAGTGTTCCGCCCCCCCCCATTTTTGTTTATTGTAAGAAACCCCTCCCGGGTTCCGTCCCCTGCCCGGGGTTTTTTCCTGGGCAGCCAATCAGGTGGCCAGGAAGGGCTTCCTGGCCACTTGATGGCGCTAGCCCTGGGCTATTTAGCCCTGAGCGCGGAGCTAGTCCAGCCTCTTTTGGACTTGCTCCGCGCTCAAGAGTTTCGCCCACTTGTTCCAGGAATACCCCTGCAGGACTGCAAGTATGGCAGACCCTGTAATACTGGTTTTCGTGGAGGGAGGGCTCCGACTGGCTGGCGCCGTTAATGTCGCAGCCGGATCCCTCTCCTCTGTCAGCAGCTGCTCCCCCATCACCGCCCCCCACTGCCCGGTCTGCACGGCGCGGCCGCGCACCGTGCAGGCTCAGCCCGTCCCCCATAAAAACACGGAGCCGGGCGAGGGCTCCGTCTCGGAACCCGACCTTGGCTCCGATGCCGGCAGAGCGCGCTCGGCGCTCTGCCAAGTCCAGGAGTCGCGTGCTGGCCGCAGGAGGCGGGCCGGCCGCGACCACAGTGATTAGGCCCCCGCGTGTGGAGGAGGCACAGGACAGGACTGCTCCGGTGCCTCCTCCCCCTGGCAGCTTGCCTGCGCCGATAGGCGCAACGCAGGCTGCTGGGGTAGACAAGTCAGGCCCACTACCCAAACAGCCTGGCCGTTTGGCCAGGTGGTTTGGGCTGGGGGCCAGTAGTGACAGCATGCAGCTTTCCCAACCCCCCCCTCAATCACCTCCACCCCCACCTTCCACCCCCGCCAACCCTCCAGAGTTTAATGCACTCATTGTTAGGGCAATTAGCTTTTGCATGCAGGATTTTTCCCATGGGTCGGGTTTTTTCAAGGAGGTTGTCGTTGGCTACTGCCGGCACCGTCAAGCCGTACCATCACATTCGTTTGACCTCGGTCTTGAAGGCAGACCTGAGGGTGTGGCGATCCTTTTTGACTGATTATAGCGGTGTGTCAGCGTTTATGGAGCAGGAGATCGACAACGCCGATTTGCAGTTATATACGGATGCGGCAGGGTCGGTAGGATATGGTGCGATTTCTGAAAAAAAGTGGTCTGCAGAGCGTTGGCCTGTGCAGTGGGTTGAGAGAGGTTTCACCAAAAATCTGACATTGCTGGAACTCTTCCCGATCGTAGTGGCGGTGGAGCTGTGGGGGCTAGAAATGAGAAATAAGAGGATTCGTTTTTGGTCGGACAATGAGAGTACAGTTCAGGCTTTGAATAACCTAACTTCAAGTTCGCTGCAGGTTTTGGCCCTGCTCAGGCATTTGGTGTTGTGCTGCTTGCAATTGAATGTTGTTTTTAGGGCAAAACATGTTCCGGGTGAAACTAATGTTGTTGCCGATGCATTATCTCGTTTTCAGCTTCAGCGTTTCAGGGATATCCACCCCCTGGTGGACCAGGAGGGGTCCCCCTGCCCCCCTTTCCTGTGGGAGCTAGTGATGCACAGTTGACTCCACTGTTGCAGTCCTCATTGGCGGAGAGTACTTGGAGTAGCCACGGTAAGGCGTGGGGAGAGTGGTTTAGTTTGCTGCCAGCAGAACAAGGGGATGCGGTAACGGTGGCTAAGGCTACTACGTTGCAATTCTTAGCCAGGCTGCGTGCCGACGGATTGTCGGTCGCGGCTGTTAAAAAGAAACTGGCCGGGGTGTCCTTTGTTCTAAAACTGTGGGGTTTGCATGACGTTACAAAAGATTTTCATGTTCAGTTGATGTTAAGGGGTTGGGGGAAAGAGCCAGTTGTCAAGGATTCGCGCAGGCCTGTTTCTTTTGCATTGCTGCAACGTTTATGCATGGCCGCATCAGATATATGCTCGTCGGAATATGAGGCATTACTGCTGCAGTGTAGTTTTGCGCTGGCTTTCTTTTGTGCATTGAGGGTCAGTGAATTAGTGGCTGCGTCCAGCCGTGCGAAGGCTAGCTTAGTTGAAGGGGACGTTATAGCGGTTGGGGATTTTGTTAAGGTCCTCGTGAGAAGGTCTAAAACGGACATTTATGTCGCGGGCCGCTGGCTGTCAGTGGGCAAGGTGGGTGGCCCATTTTGCCCTTTCTTTTTATTGGGTAGTTTCATCGCGCAGCGCCCAAAGGCCCCACCCCCCCTTTTTGTGCCACCGGGACGGGTCCCCCCTCACAAAATTTCAGTTTATTTCTTTGTTTAAGAAGGCGCTGGCGTGTGCGGGTGCACCTGTAGCGGAGTTCGGTACCCACTCGTTTCGGATCGGGGCCGCAACTGCGGCCGATGCGGCGGGGCTTTCGGATGCTGATATTATGCGTATTGGCAGGTGGAAGTCTGATTGCTTTAGGCGTTATATTCGCCCAAATTTGCTGTTGGATTAACATGTTTTCTTTTTGTTTTTGCAGAATTTGCTCGTCCGAAAGTTTGGATTGTAGGACATTCGTACATACATTGGGCGGCACAGAGGGCCGCTGTCCGGCCGGGAGGCCTGAACTTAGGTTTTACCTCCGCAGACCTGTCCTGGAAGGGGGATCAGAGGCCTGAAATGGCTTCAAGTTTTGCCGGAAGTGGTGGCCATCAGCAAGGCTTCTCCGGGGCCTACAATCCTTGTTGTCCACGCTGGGGGGAACGACATGTGTTCAACGCGGCTCGCTGATTTGATTTCGGTGATGAGATCGGATTTCGAGCGTTTTGCTGCCTTTTTTAGTGACCTAGTGGTAGTGTGGTCGGAGATAGTGCCACGGGTGATCTGGAATGGCGCCCGCAGCCCCGATTCTATAGAAAGGGCTAGGCGCATGCTCAATATGCGGGTAGCCCGTTTTGTGAGGTCCAGGGGTGGTGTGGTTATATGCCATAGGCAGTTGGAGGGGGATAATTCGGGCCTTATGAGAGAGGACGGGGTCCATCTGAATGAGATTGGTCTGGATATTTTTATATCGGGCCTTCAGGACGCCATTGAGAGGGCCCTGTTCCTTTTGTGTGGGGGTCGGAGCACAGTGTAGGGGTACACTGTACTCCTAGTGGCCTGTGAGGAAGCTGGACCCTCTCGGCTTACGTCGTAATCACCTGTCGGACCAACAAGGACATGCCCCCGCGTAGGCGGGGCCAGGCATGCGAGGTGAATTATTCCGGAAGGGTCTGGGTCTTCCCACAGGTCAGTTTATTTGTAAATATTGTTAATTAATAAAGCTGTGGCCGACCTCCACTTTTCTCCCATCAGACAGCTTGTTTAGTTCTTTTGGCGCAGGGGACGGGTGGGGTTTATATCAGTGGGTTGGTTTTATTGATACTGCCAGTCTTCCTAGCCCGCAGGCTGCTTAAGCCTGGGGGCGGCAGGACTGGCAGTGTTCCGCCCCCCCCCCCATTTTTGTTTATTGTAAGAAACCCCTCCCGGGTTCCGTCCCCTGCCCGGGGTTTTTTCCTGGGCAGCCAATTAGGTGGCCAGGAAGTGCTTCCTGGCCACTTGATGGCGCTAGCCCTGGGCTATTTAGCCCTGAGCGCGGAGCTAGTCCAGCCTCTTTTGGACTTGCTCCGCGCTCAAGAGTTTCCCACCCGCCCGCCCTTTGGAATACTGTTTGCGGGTTTTTGGTTAGGTATTTGCTAGGTGAAGTTTTTTGTTATGTATATTTCTTTACCATTTGTTTGGAATTTGTTTTTGTGTTTTAATGTTCTCAACAAAGTTTGTTGGTAGTCACAGCTTGGCCTGTGAGGAAGCTGGACCCTCTCGGCTTACGTCGTAATCACCTGTCGGACCAACAAGGACATGCCCCCGCGTAGGCGGGGCCAGGCATGCGAGGTGAATTATTCCGGAAGGGTCTGGGTCTTCCCACAGGTCAGTTTATTTGTAAATATTGTTAATTAATAAAGCTGTGGCCGACCTCCACTTTTCTCCCATCAGACAGCTTCATGTTTAGTTCTTTTGGCGCAGGGGACGGGTGGGGTTTATATCAGTGGGTTGGTTTTATTGATACTGCCAGTCCATATCGCGAGAGTTGTGTTGTTTTCTCCAGCGATTATACTGTACTACTGCGCATGCGCATAATCTAGAACATATCGCGAGAGTTGTGTTGTTTTCCCCTGTCACCATATGGTACTCTTACACATGTGCATAACTTAGCACCCATTGCGATAATCGTGTTGACGGCATGGCTTGCATGCATGCAAGTGCATTCCTTAACAATTGGATTCATTATCCGCATATCTTCTCATACCATTCTCTGGCTGTGATTGGAGGAAAGCCATGCTGTGTAAACTAATTGGCACTGACCCTTGAGAAAGCGTGGGGTGCCTCTAGCTGACACATGTGGAGCTATGCGTCTCCCCTTCTTTTCAGTCTAACTTGGTACGATATATTGTTTTCTGTACATGTGTTACTGGGATCTATACTATGTCTTTATCATTAGGGGCTTGTACTTGAAACTGACTAACATTGAGTATATTGATTAGACTGGGCCACCTGTGATATATGTACATGAAGTATTTGTGATTGTGCATTGTTACTTTGACTTTTCCCAGCATTTATATTTTGGTGTAATCTATGATTTATTTGTTACCATTTTTGGGAGATAGCACTCACACTTTTCTCACATGTGGCTTTATATGGATCTTAGTATCTGTTTTTGGTCCGTGAGAATCTGATGTGTTTTTACATGTTTTAAATGTTTTTATGAATATTTTGTGTATGTTGTCATAATTAACTTTTGGAATAAAATTATTTATATCTTTTTTGCTCATCCACACCTGCTTGTCCTTTGATATTTCTACTTATTAATTGTTTGTGTTTTTATTATACTGTCTATGAAATACTTTTCCACCATTCTTGCAGCACATTTATAACAGTACTACACAGTCCATACAGACATGTCCATCAATATAATCTGGAAAAAGTTGATGACAACTGATGCAAAAGTGGTGTCTGGAAGGATCTCTTTCTCATACCACCATTAGTGACCAACCTCTAAAGGTAGTCATAGTAGTAGAGCATGATATCACAGGTTAACTTTTGCAGAGCATGAACTTAGGCCCGTTCCACACTTGCGAGTGTGATGCTATGAACTCGCATCACACTCGCAACGCATGCTGCCCGGATTGCACGGCCCGAACGCCGCAAACCAGAACGGAACTCACATGCTGAGTTCCGTTCCGGTTTGCAACGTTCGGGCCGTGCGATCCAGTGTGGAAGTTGTGACTGCGGCCATGTCATGTGGATATAGGATGGATTCTCATTTCATCTAAAAACAGCTTACACTAAAGGCAACAATAGGGTAACCACAATCTGACTTGCTATTCTAGCAGAGCCGGGACACTTTAAAATAAACCTACCATCAGGAATCTAGCTAAGGTAGATCTGATGGTAGGTTCCCAGTAACATCCTAAACCCTGATCCATCCTTCCCTAATCCTATAATACTTTCTAACCTAATCTATACTTTATCTAACTAATACACTAATAATCAGAAGAGGCTGCTGGGGAATGGTGTAGCCTATCCAGGGAGCAGAAGCGATGGCTACGCCACACTCCAGTAGCATTATAGGATTAGGAAAAGATAGTTTAGGGCTCAGCATGTTACTTAATAGGTAGATTCCTGATTGTAGATTTCCAGTAGACATCAATGACCCTACTGAAGATCATCACCTTTGTGCTTTAGGAACATGCCTCCGGCTCCCTTTACCATCCTTGAGGCTGGTTACTTCAAAAATTCAGGCTGTTCACCACCATGAGGTTACATTTTCTATAGTGGTGGTGAACCTATGGCACGGGTGCCATAGACGGCACTCCAAGCTCTTTCTGTGGGCACCCGGGCCATCGCCCCAGCGCACCAGACAAAACTCAAAGAATCTTCCTGCAGTTCCAAGCAACTTAAAAGATGTAGATGTAGGACTGTAGGAAGAGGAAGAATGTGTAGACAGGGCCTGATTATCTCTGAAGGACCTCCTGCTGGCCCCATGATTCTCTGTGTACAGAGGGACACTGGAAAGAAGCTACAATGATGCAAATTTTCCCTCCTTTCTTTCTACTGTGTTGGTGTCCTCAAGAGGTCAGTAAGATTAAACGTTGTAGAAGAACAGGGAGCAATAAGATACTGCACTCATTTTGGTTGGCACCTCGCGATAAATGAAGGGGATTTGGGTTTGCAGTTTGGGCACCGGTCGCTAAAAGGTTCGCCATCACTGCTC
Organism: Engystomops pustulosus; assembly: GCF_040894005.1. Lineage (NCBI taxonomy): Eukaryota > Metazoa > Chordata > Amphibia > Anura > Leptodactylidae > Engystomops > Engystomops pustulosus. The sequence continues at coordinate 21,546,554 of NC_092421.1, read as the reverse complement.
TATAAGTTAGGCAGTTTACATACAAATGTATGCTATGCCTTGGCCGGAGAAGGGGTGTAGCATACAGCCGGCTGGGGAAGGGGAGGAGGGAGAAGCACCCCTCAGAGGGAGCCATGCAACCAGGGTGTACATATGGCGAGTGTATCTATTCCGGTGACAGCACGATGCAGTGACACACGTGACTCACAGGACCGTGCCTTGCACGATGCACTTCTATACCGGCCATATACTAGCTGCCGTTTGTATGGCTAGCTTATGGACACTATAAACGTGTGTGTGCATGGGGCTTTAAATTAGACCCCTAATAACTTTCCTGCGTCTTCCACCTGACTCTTCCACCGTCATAGAAGAGACCTTAAATGGACTTGACCACCACCAAACAGTGCAATTGAGAAACTTATAATTACAAGCAACTAGTGTGCAAGTGAGAAACTGTTGAGAAAATTATAATTACAAGCCACTAGTGTGCAAGTGAGAAAGTAACATTTTACAGCACTACTCCCCTACCCCTGCATCTAGAGAACAGTTCTGTGCTGTTATAGTATAGTTATACATGACATAGAGGGGCACATTTATTTACCCTCAAGTTCATGAACCCCTTAAGGACACAGGGTATTTTCGCTCATTTCTCGCTCTCCACCTTCAAAAATCCATAACTTTTTCATTTTTCAGTGCACAGAGCTATATGATGGCTTATTTTTTGCGTAACAAATTGCACTTCGTAGTGATGGTTTTTAATATTCCATGCCGTGTACTGGGAAGCGGAAAAAAAATTCCAAATGCAGTGAAAATGGTGAAAAAACACATTTGCGACGTTTTCTTGAATTGAGCTTGAATTTTACGGCTTTCACTGTGTTCCCCAAATGACATTTCTACTTTATTCTTTGGGTCGGTTCGATCATGGGGATAACAAATTTGTATAGGTTTTATAATGTTTTCATACATTTACAAAAATGAAAACCTCCTGTACAAAATTTTTTTTACATTTTGCCATCTTCTGGCAAAATTTTAACCCATAGTAATATTTACACAATAAAGATCGTTTCTTGAACCCCTTACTTTACAATTTTACTCAGGTTTATTGCTGTTTTAGCTCCTATCACTCTCTAAGAAGACACTTCATGATCCCTCTGTGCTATGAGATGCAGTGTGCTGACAATATGCTTAGATTATTAGGGTGCAGGGCTTATCTACACTATCATTTAGCAACTGAACATTCTACTAGTATCTGACACATTGAACAAGAGAGATGAGACAGATCAGAGATGAGAGATGTTGAGACCCATGAGATGCATATAACACACAATGACACTCTCATCTCTGCCAACTCACCTATAACACAGACATAGCTCAGCTCTGCTATATGCCTCCCTCCTCAGCCCAGCTATATGCCTCCGTCCCTGGATAAAGACCTTATCTGGCTGTAGCTAGCAGAGTAAGTCCCGACAGGCTGCCTGCCGGCAGGATGTGCCTGTGTCTGAGCTGGTCTTGTAATGCAGGGGGGAGGGACAGGAGGCAGAGAGCACTGCAGTGTGCAGACAAATTCATGAGAAGAATCCGACCATAGTCAGAAGATTCAAGGTTGAATGCAGGGGCAACCAAAATTGTAAACACCAGGACTGATGGAGACAGTTTGGAATTATATCTGTGAAATGCTGTATTTTTGTTAATAACAGTAAATTAGAGAATATGTTATTTTGTTATCCTAAGTATATTTAAGAAATTTGTCTTTGTGGGAATACACCTTAGTTTGCATTTGCCATTTAAAGGGTTTAACTTGGGTTTTTGTGTGTGCCATCTGTGCGGCTTGTCCGTGTAGTTTGGTGTGCATTATCTTTTTTTTTGTGTGTGCCTGCTAGACGGTTTATCCGTGTAGTTTGGTGCACATTATCTAATTTTTCTAGAGTACGTTCTCTATTTTTTTTGTGTGCAATGTCTCAGAAGACGTACACCGTGTTGGAGGCATATAACATGCTTGCCTCTGACACCGAGTCAGCTAGTGGGGATGATGCCCCCTTTTACCGATCATCATCCTCCTGCTCATCTTCCAGTGACCTGGAAGGACCCCCAAGAAGGCGCCGTAGGGTTCCAGGGACTTCTGCGATTGAAGTGCCTGGGACTTCTGCGATTGAAGTGCCTGGGACTTCTGCAGGAGAAGTGCCTGGGACTTCTGCAGGAGAAGCGTCTGGGGCTTCCACTGACCCCACATGGGTAGCCCCAGATAATTATACCGCTCAGGTCCCTGACTTTTTGGGCCATCCTGGAATTAATTTTGACACGGCAGGGCTCAGAGCTGTGGACTTTTTTAAGGTTTTTTTAATGAGGAGCTGCTGAATGTTATTATATTTCAGACAAATCTCTACGCTGCACAGCATATTGCCCAAAACCCCACGTCCTTTTATGCACAACCCTACAGGTGGACCCCTGTCACTGCAGCAGAGATGCACAAGTATTGGGGCATAATACTCCTTATGGGGATAGTAAAGAAGCCTTCAATCAGGGACTACTGGAGCACAGACATACTGTACCACACCCCGATGTTCCGCATGGCAATGAGCAGGATGCGCTTTGAAGCCATCCATAAGTTTTTGCACTACACGGACAACACACAGTGCCCACCCAGAGGTGACCCCAGTTATGATCGTTTATTTAAGGTCAGGCCCATATTAGATCATTTTAGTGCCAAGTTTGCCCAGGCATATACCCCCGCCAAACATGTGAGCATAGACGAGTCCCTGGTACAATTCAAAGGGAGACTTCAATTCCGCCAGTACCTGCCCAATAAGAGGGCAAGGTATGGTGTGAAAATGTATAAGCTTACATGGGAGGGGTGGACCAGGTGCTTCAGCCGTACAATGCCATGCAGAAGTCGAGGGTGTGGTACAAGAAGCTGGCCGTGCACATCATGCAGATGGCATTGTATAATGCTTTCGTGCTGCATCGATATGCCGGCCAGAGGGGAACTTTCCTGGAATTTCAAGAGGTGGTAATAAAGTACTTTCTTTTTGGAGACCAGGAAGGGGGGAGTGCTAGTACATCTGGACGTGAGGCCACATCACGTATTGTACCAGGGCAGCACTTTCCAGGAGTAGTTCCCCAAACAGCCAGCAAGGGAAGGTCACAAAAGAGGTGCAGGGTGTGCTCCAAAAATGGCATTCGGAAGGACACCATTCATCACTGTGAGACATGCCCAGAAAAACCAGGGTTATGTATGAAAGATTGCTTCCGAATTTATCATACATCCCTGGATTTTTAGAGTACCCTGTTGTTACCCTGACGCACAGCTTATACATCATGCCGCATGCCGCACCTTCCCTTCTAAGCCCTGCCATGTCCCCAGCCTGTAGATTACTGCCCCGTATGCTTTACCCGGGAAAACATGCATCATGATTTTTAGGGTGTTTGTCTCCCATGGCAGCAGCTGGGCACAAAATGACATAATGGATATCTTTTACTATGCACTATCCATTATGCACTTTTTCAGGGGTCCACCTGTGGGGTTAAAATGCTAACTATACCCCTAGTTTCCAAAATAGGGTCAGTTCTTAGGGGTTTCTACTGTACTGGACCCTATTGGCATCTACAAATCTTTCATGATGCCAAAAAGAAAAAAATTGCCTCCTATGGGGTATTGCCCTAACGGGGGTAACCCGCAGAATGATTTTTGATGTGTTTTTCCCCAGTGGCATGAGTTGGGCAAAATACTTTTGTCACTTCAATGGCATATTTGATAAATTGCAATACAATAGTTTCTCTGCACTACTCACTTTGTATTACATTTGAGCCAGCACCTTAGGGGTTAAAATGCTCATACAAGCCTACATACATACTTTGAGGGGTGCCCTTTCCAAAATGGGGTCACTACTTGGGGGTTTCTATTGTACTGGTACCTCGGGGGCACCCCCCATTACCAATCTAGTGAAAACGGAGCTTGAAAACCGAAATTGTGCTTCTTTCTTCCTGACACCTGCCGTGTGCCCAGTCTGTAAATTATTGGCACATGTGTGGTATTGCCGTACTCGGGACAACCCGCAGTATGATTTTTGGGGTGTTTGTCTAAAGTGCCATGGGTTGGGCACAGTATATGAGGCACTAAAATGACATTTTTGAGATAAAAACGCAATTTTTACTCTGCACCATTTACTTTGCATTCAATTTTGACCAGCGTGTTGGGGGTTAAAATGCTCATACAACCCTACATACATTCTTTGAGGGGTGCCCTTTCCAAAATGTGTTCACTACTTGGGGATTTCTATTGTACTGGTACCTCGGGGGCACCCACCATTACCAATCTAGTGAAAACGGAGCTTGAAAACCTAAATTGTGCTTCTTTCTTCCTGACCCCTGCCGTGTGCAAAGTCTGTAAATTATTGGCACATGTGTGGTATTTCCGTACTCGGGACAACCCGCAGAATGATTTTTGGGGTGTTTGTCTAAAGTGGCACGGGTTGGGCACAGTATATGAGGCACTAAAATGACATTTTTGAGATAAAAATGCAATTTTTACTCTGCACCATTTACTTTGCATTCAATTTTGACCAGCGTGTTGGGGGTTAAAATGCTCACCACAACCACCGATAAATTCTTTGAGGGGTCTAGTTTCCGAAATGGTATCATTTATTGGGGGTTTCTATTGTACTGGCACCTCACGGGCCCTGCCAACATGACATGCCACTTCAAATCCAAACGTGTGAAAACGGAGCTGGAAAATTAAAATTTCACTCCTTCCGTTCTCAGCCCTGCTGTGTGCCCAGTCTGTAAATTATTGGCACATGTGTGGTATTGCTGTACTCGGGACAACCCGCAGAATGATTTTTGGGGTGTTTGTCTAAAGTGGCATGGGTTGGGCACAGTATATGAGGCACTAAAATGACATTTTTGAGATAAAAACGCAATTTTTACTCTGCACCATTTACTTTGCATTCAATTTTGACCAGCGTGTTGGGGGTTAAAATGCTCACCACAACCACCGATAAATTCTTTGAGGGGTCTAGTTTCCGAAATGGTGACAATTTTGGGGGTTTTCTATTGTACTTTTACTTCAGGGGCTCTTCAATTACACTGTGGCACCACAAAATATTTGCAGCCAAATTGGCCTTCCAAATTCCCAGTATCGCTAACTCTGTTCTGGACATCGCTGTGCGGGGAAACAGCAGCTGACATCCACATGTCTGGTATTGCCGTACTCGGAAGAAGCAGGGCAAAAAATTAGGGATATATATTTACCTCAAATTCCTTCTGAATGTATCCATTTTAGGGCTAAATTAGAAAGATTGAAATCAACAATTGAAATTTCAAAATTTCCAATCCATTTTTGTATGCTTCCCGAAAAATAATTAAAGGGTTAACAGACTTCTTAAATGCTGATTTGAATAGGTTGAGATGTTAGGTTCATAAAATGGTGTTACTTGTGGGGGTATATAGTACATAAGCCATTTTTCAAATTTCAAGAAAATCTGAGAAGTTGCTACTAAAACTTCAAACCTTCTCACATCCATAAAAAAATGGAAACGTAAAACAAATAATGGATATAAAAAGAAGACCAATGGCAAAAGGTTTCTATCAAAAAAAAATTGTGGTATCTCTTTTTGTCTAAAAAGTATAACATATGAAACTTTGAAAATAGTAATTTTTGTTCAAATTTTTCCTAAACTTTTGAATTTTTACCCCCCAAAAAAGGAACAGATCACCGAAATGACACTACTAACATAAACTACAATGTCTCATGAGAAAACAATCTCAAAATCACAGAGATATTTTAAAGCGTTGAAAAGTTATTACCACAGGAAGAGACACTGGTCAAATTTCAAAAAAAAGTACCGAGCCTTAACGTACAAACAGGCTCCGTCCTTAAGGGGTTAATAGGTTAAAATGAGACAGCCTTGGATCTTTGGAAGACCCAAAGCTGTCATGGCAACCGATCACTGCTCCCCGATGACGTCATGGGAAGCGACAATCTTCACCAAGATGGCAGCGCCCGTGTGTCGGCGGTGATGTATGGGATAACACCCGTGATCGGAGCTAGTGTTACCGTTAAGTGTTTGCTGCAATATGCAGCAAAGACTTACCGGCTATGGTGAGGGCTCAGCCTGTGAGCCCTCTCCATGCAGCCGCAGCCGACCCATGACGTACTATTACGTCACATGTTACAAGTCAATAAGAACAGAAAACCTTTCAGGTCATGAACAAGCATCATCGTGGCCGGACATAGTTCCTCATCACTCAAAATAAAGACTTCATTAAAAACTATGATTAAAAAGCATCTCTAAATGGCTCCTTTCCATGGCTGCATTGTTACAAGAATCAGTTTGTAAACTATTATGCAACTCACTTGACGTGAGTCATTCACACTAAGCGAGTCCTGTATATTAAAATTTACTTGCATTTTACTGCCTCCTTTTTCCTGATGGACACATCTCATTACTATGATATTCTTCTGTATGAAACAGTGAGAGAGAAGTCTGTTACATCATTAGCCACTTAAAGTCATGTAACTAGGGTGGCATCATCTAAGGTCCTGTTACATTTGCAACGTCTACCCCATGTATGTATCTGATCACATGAAATCACAGAGACCTCCATGGACTTCTACTCCTCCTCCTCCTATAAAAGGTGCTGTGATGTCATGTGATCATGTGATGCATACATGGGACATTGCAAATGTAACAGGACCTCAGATGATCATCCTGGTCACATGACTTTGAATCTGGCAAGCGCACTGTTTGTGATTTATGGGCCAACTAGGCTGTGTGCTGCTGGGCTAAATGGTATTTGGTATTGGTATTTGGCTGTTGGTTCAGGTCAGAATCAAGATGATTTCAGACTGTAATAGACATTTCAATTATACATCACAGGGAATGATATGAGTGGGCAAAGTGGCTTCCTTCTCTGTGCATTTGGCACTTTTAACCTGACTTTTCATAATCAGGTAATGGAAGCTATAGAAATCAGGGAATAATGGGGTAAAGATGGCATTATAACATTGGGGGCCAAGAGGGCCACAAATAGAGGTATTGGAAGGATTTTCTTTTTTGTTCTTCTTTTTTTCTCTTCCCTTTGGGAGTGTCCCTTGTACTGAATCTAGTGGGGGAGGGGGGTTGCCGTATTATATTACAGTATTATTGATTTATGTATTTTAAGGATAATTTATTATGTAAAGGTCTTTAATGAAATTGTGAAACTGTAAGAGTAGATTATATAATACTGTAAATTTTATCTTTTGTTATATATGTAACTTTGGGAAAAAATTAATAAACAGATATATTAAAAAAGAGACATTGGGGGTATTCATTAAGACCAGCATTTTAAACTCCAATCTTAAACTTCCCCCCAGTCTCTTAGTAGAAACAGACACAATGGGACACATTTACTTACCCGGTCCAGCGGAGTTCACGGAAGTGCATTGTTCGACAATAATACACTGTTCTGCGTTTTCACTAAGATTGTGCGCCCGATATCCTGCATGTGTCACTTCCCCGCTCAGGTCTGACATCCAATCAGAATCAGTCGGATCGTCCGATGGCACGCCCCCCCATTTCTGACGCATGAAAGTCAGCGCAGCTGCGACACAATCCCAGCGCAAACCCCTGTTAAATACCTGTCAAAGCTGCACAAATCCCATAAACTGTGAACAGTCTGACAAAAATGCGAACCCCGAGCCCTTAGTAAATAAGCCCCAATATCCACTGGATGAGATCTGTGTAGACCAGGTCTGACCTGGCAGAAATTTCAACTAAAGTCTCCCTTGGTTTTCCAGCACAGACCATAGTATATATGGCCAACAGGGTGTTAATGCCCTTTCCCACCTCATTCTCCTCCCCATGAAACCCAAATGGCCCAAATGCTTTTATTTAGTGTTTAGGCCACCAGCTGGTCATTATATTGTATGAGCACACTAGATGGTAAGGCTACAAATGGGGTGTGACAAGTTATGTAATCCTTGGAATGTGTACAGCAGTTTATAGCATATAAAAATTTTAAATGGAAACTTTCAGCATTTTGACCATACAAAGCTACAGACAGTGTTAAGCAGCAGCACTGGAGATCCGTATAATCATACCCTTATATGTGTTCTTAGTGTAGTGGCCCGCCGGACGGGTCCCTTACGGACCTTTATACTTCAGGTGAAGTACAGTCGACTACATCCTATAGTCTAATTTGCCCTTACTGATATATTCATTCCCTTTACTGATATAATTATTACTTGGTATTGACGCCATCTACTGGCATAGCGCAGCAGCAATGTTATCTGCCTGGGAAGTAAGAGTTTACATATTAACCACTTGTAAGTTGTCAGGCTCCAGGGGTAGTGGACCCACTGGACCACCCCGGACAATGACGTAAGCCGACACCTGGGACCCGGTTTTCACCAGATAACGCCACAAAGTGGGTTGGACTTATTGAGACGTAGTACCACCAGGTCGTTCCACAGGCGCGACCTTGTCCGCAGTGGCAGCCAAGGCGAGGTACACAGATGTTGAGCAGGATCGTAGTCGGGGACAGGCAGGAGTTCAAGATGGGTAGCAATAGGTCAGGGCAGGCGGCAAAGGAACGTAGTCAGGAACGGAACAGGGGTCACAACGGGAATTCACCAATCACAGAGTATAGGGAGAAGCTTTTCACTAAGGCATGTGGCACAAAGATCGGGTGGGGTGTGTAGAAAGAGGCTGGCATATAAGGAATTCTGTGAGGAACCACCACCAATCAGCAGTGGGCTGGCCCTTTAAATCTTTGCGAGCCGGCACGCGCACCCTAGGAGTCGGGAACGCGCTAGCGGGCAGAGAAGGGTACGAGATATGGGTTGCGGGAGCACCCTTGACATAAGTGTTGTTATATGCTTTGTCAAGCCTGCTTTGCCCTAATGTTCCTGATTGTTGGATGATTTGAATTCCCCTAAGGCTGGGAGGTGATATCAATCCCTTCTAGCTGGGGTTCCAGAGAGTTCTTTAAGTCCTCTTCCAGAGACTAGTCCTTTCAGAGATCTTTCTCAGAGCTCCATGTGAGAGGACACAAAGCATGTGGACAGCATCCTGCTGCTGCTGTCTCCTATCTGAGGAGAATCTCCCTCCATCAGACCTGCTGTACAACTCTAGTTTCTAGAGCCTGCCCTATCAACACTGCTAAAGCAGCTTTTGCCTTCTCCTACCCCGAGTTCCCTAATCCGGGCTTTCTCTAGCAGACTGCATCCAACCAGCTCAGAAACATATGATACTACCTCAGCCTATTATCATTGCTGCATTGGAGTTCTGGAATAAAGGAACTGGAGATCCCACACGCACACACCGGGTGGCCCGTTCCACCTGGACCAAGCAACCATGACAAGTCAAGCGCTGGGCCGCTGCAAAGCCAGATACTAAGGTACCAGGGGCCCCCAAGCCATTAGGTCAGGGCATTACATATGGACCAACTCTTCACTGAATACAGAACAGCCCTTCCCTCTAACCAACAACCATAGTATTCATATAGAAGCCTGCTACAGCAGAAGTCCAGCTACAATCCTTAAATCTAAATGCATTTTCAGTCCTTATGCTACTAACAAAATGCACAAAGATACAGTTAAACACATTCCAAGGCTGCAACGTAACATTGTCTGCTGCTTTGTATGCGCAAAATGCTGACAGGTTCCCTCTAAGTATTATATTGGTTAATGTACTTTTCCCCAAAAGAGGATTGTCAATGTCAACCGTGTTAGTCGATTTTTTGTTAATTTGCAGAGATGGTGGGCGACACAAGAAGGACACTACATCCACAGGTTGTACGCCTGATGAAGGCTCAGTTCCTCAGTTGAAACATGTAGTGTGAATAGAGAAGTTTTCTCAAAACTCTGTGAATGCAGCTCCTTCCTTGTGTCGTCCGCCACCTCTGCAAACCGACAATCCAAACCAAGAACATAGGAACCTTGGCCAACAGCATCACCATATATCACTACTTTTCAAGCAAATGTGTATAAATTCTCAAAAAGGAGAGAACCTCCTATTTCCAGCACAAATTATTAATTTTTTTTTGTTTCCTACCTTTTCTCCACCTCCAGTTGGGTGATTCGTTGCAGTAAGAACACAGCATTCCAAGCTACAGACAAGCCGATACTTCGCCTCAGATTGCACAGTAACAACTAATTGTAGGTGAATTCATCTGTGCATCCACTAGAGGGCGATCATTGCATATAATTCAAAACTGTATTATGGCTTTTTAAAAGTCCTTTTTACCATTTTAGTGATTAAAACCCAGCTTTCCCATGTAAAATGTTATAACATATCCATATGATATATATAAATGTCTGATAGGCAGGTCCCTTCGCTTTGACTTTCATCTATTGAGAGAGTAGAATCTTGCATGAACTCATGGGAACTTGGCACACATTTTCAGAAACCTCTTTGAATTTGACTATTGTACATTCTTGCTCACATTTGTCCAGGGTATAAAAAGTTGTACAAATTTTAAATATTTGTAAGACTTTTAAAACAAATTACATGATGTCTTAAATCAGACATGAAGAAAGTAAGGCGATGACGTAAGCCGACACCTGGGGCAGGAGTCTAAGTGGTACCCGGTCTTCACCAGAGCCCGACGCAAAGCGGGTTGGACTTGTTGCGACGGGGTGCCACCAGGTCGCTCCACGGTTACGACTAAACCCGCGGTGGCAGCCAGGGATAACAGGGATGTAGGACACAGTCCGAGCCTGGGATGACAGCAGGAGTGCGGCTTGGAAGGATGAGCTGGAACTCACGGTAGGCAAGCAGGCAGTAGCTGGCACAGGTCCCAGGCGGGCAGGAACGGAGAGGTCCTTAGAGGAGAGTTGGTGGCTTGGAGGCGTTAAACAGGCGCGACTTTGTCTCCGGTGGCGGCCAAGACGAAGTACAGAATCATAAGGCAAACTCGTGGTCGGGGACAGGCAGGAGAATGTGACAGGCAGCACAGGATTGTGTTTTTTTTTCCAGGACACATAGAGCTAGTTAAAATGTAATAAAAGTTTAAAAAATAGTTTTCATTTATCTTCTTTGGGGTTAAAGGTGGAAAAAGCCTTTTATAATTTATTGTACTGTATATACTCGAGTATAAGCTGACCCAAGTATAAGCCGAGGCTCCTAATTTTACCACAAAAACCTGGGAAAACCTATTGATTCGGGTATAAGCCGAGCGTGGGAAATGCATTGGTCACAGCCTCCCCAGTATATAGTCTGCCGGACCCTGCCCCTTAGTATATAGCCAGCACCTGCCCCCAGTATATAGCCTGCCATCCCATATCCCCCAGTATATAGGCAGACCCCTGCCCCAGTATATAGCCAGCACCTGCCCCCCAGTATATAGCCAGCCCCCTGCCCCAGTATATGGCCAGCCCCCTGCCCCAGTATATAGCCAGCAGCGGAAGCCAGAAAGGTGAGTTTTGATATACTTTTTTACTCGAGTTATAAGGCGAGTTTGGGTTTTCAGAACATTTTTTTGTGCTAAAAAACTAGGCTTATACTCGAGTATATACGGTGCATATTTTTTAAAATTTTCTAATTACCTGAACATTAATGAATTTCCTATTTTGTTTCGGGTCATTTTGATACATAATATGTATAGTCTCAGGAAAATGGGGCCACTATGGCGTTATGTTTTTTGTAGTGTAACGGGGGATTTTTTTTATTATATGGGGAAATGTCGTATTTTTATGAATATTTCTTAATATTTTGTGTATATGTGATTTTACTTAATATGTCCCCCATGAGGTCATAAAAGACCCCTGGGGGACATTTTCACTTTTTTTTTTTAAATTTTACTTTATTCTTTTTGTTTTACACGTTTTCCCCTGTAACTGAGGCATCTATAAGAGCCCCACTTACAGAGGAAAACCACCACCTGTGACTGGGGATTCTGATCAGAGCTAATTAGACCCAGCAGCTCTGATTAACCCCTGTAGACCCAGCGGTTACGTGACTGCCGAGTCTATAGAGCTCTACTCCTCTGTGCACAGCGCGATGTTGTGAGGAGCAAAGAAGGGAGAAGCAGTAATGAAGCGCATCTCCATTATCCACACAAGCCCCGGCATATGATAACTTCCTCCCTGTTTGTTTATCCTCTTTGTGTAAGGACTGTTCCACAAAGGCTCTCCACAAAAAGGGACAGTCAGCTTGGAGTGGACTTGCATGGAGACAGGACTGCATACCCGCTTTAGCCAGGCACTACGTGAAAACTCGCTGGCATGGCCTGATGTAGAAATAATGTTGGGCAGGCCCCCATCGGATACATCAAAAGGACGAAACCTGCTCAAAGATGTTAAATGTATACATTTATAATGAGGCCCTATACCACACACCTGCCTTATGCCAATATAACTGTGTTGTAACATATATATCAATGTGCATATATGTATCTATAAGCTACAGGTCAAAAGCCTGGCAGACACATCTGACCTGCTGTAAAACCTTGTATAACACACTTCAGATGCTGCAGAACCGGATAAGACACACCTGAGCTGCTGCAATACCTCATTAGAGCACCTGAGCTGCTGTAGAACCACAGAAGACTGCAGGAACTTTTGTGGGTACCTGTGCAATTTTTTCAATTTAGTAAATAGGTGATGATAGGGGTGAGGATTAGGGAGTTATAATACGGACACTGAATCCATATAGTTTGTTTTGAAGGTGAAGATTTTACTATACTTCCCACTGTTGACATACATACACTCACCGGCCACTTTATTAGGTACACCTGTCCAACTGCTCGTTAACACTTAATTTCTAATCAGCCAATCACATGGCGGCAACTCAGTGCATTTAGGCATGTAGACATGGTCAAGACAATCTCCTGCAGTTCAAACCGAGCATCAGTATGGGGAAGAAAGGTGATTTGAGTGCCTTTGAACGTGGCATGGTTGTTGGTGCCAGAAGGGCTTGTCTGAGTATTTCAGAAACTGCTGGGATTTTCACGTACAACCATCTCTAAGGTTTACAGAGAATGGTCCGGAAAACAAAAAACATCCCGTGAGCGGCAGTTCTGTGGGCGGAAATGCCTTGTTGATGCCAGAGGTCAGAGGAGAATAAGCAGACTGGTTCAAGCTGATAGAAAGGCAACAGAGACTCAAATCGCCACCCGTTACAACCAAGGTAGGCAGAACGCACAGTATGTCGAACTTTGAGGCAGATGGGCTACAGCAGCAGAAGACCACACCGGGTGCCACTCCTTTCAGCTAAGAACAGGAAACTGAGGCTACAATTTGCACAAGCTCATCGAAATTGGACAGTAGAAGATTGGAAAAACGTTGCCTGGTCTGATGAGTCTCGATTTCTGCTGCGACATTCAGATGGTAGGGTCAGAATTTGGCGTCAACAACATGAAAGCATGGATCCATCCTGCCTTGTATCAATGGTTCAGGCTGGTGGTGGTGGTGTCATGGTGTGGGGAATATTTTCTTGGCACTCTTTGGGCCCCTTGGTACCAATTGAGCATCGTTGCAATGCCACAGAGTACCTGAGTATTGTTGCTGACCATGTCCATCCCTTGACCACAATGTACCCAACATCTGATGGCTACTTTCAGCAGGATAATGCGCCATGTCATAAAGCTGGAATCATCTCAGACTGGTTTCTTGAACATGACAATGAGGTCACTGTACTCAAATGGCCTCCACCAGATCTCAATCCAGATCTCAATCCAATAGAGCATCTTTGGGATGTGGTGGAACGGGAGATTCGCATCATGGATGTGCAGCCGACAAATCTGCGGCAACTGTGTGATGCCATCATGTCAATATGGACCAAAATCTCTGAGGAATGCTTCCAGCACCTTGTTGAATCTATGCCACGAAGAATTGAGGCAGTTCTGAAGGCAAAAGGGGGTCTAACCCGTTACTAGTAAAGATGAGCGAACATACTCGTCCGAGCTTGATGCTCGTTCGAGCATTAGCGTACTCGAAACTGCTCGTTGCTCGGACGAATACTTCGCCTGCTCGAGAAAATGGCAGCTCCCGCCGTTTTGCTTTTTGGCGGCCAGAAACAGAGCCAATCACAAGCCAGGAGACTCTGCACTCCACCCAGCATGACGTGGTACCCTTACACGTCGATAGCAGTGGTTGGCTGGCCAGATCAGGGGACCCTGGGATAGACTAGCCGCTGCCCGCGCTGCTCGGATCATTCTGTGTCTGGATGCTGCTAGGGAGAGAGCTGCTGCTGGTCAGGGAAAGCGTTAGGGTGTTCTATTAGAATAGTGTTAGGCAGGAGTGATTCAACAAGAACCCAACAGCCCTTCTTAGGGCTACAATAACGTTATACTTTTTTTTTTTTTGTTTGCTTGTGGCTGGGCTTGCTGGCACTAGTAGTGCAGCTAGTACCATATTGTGAGGAATTTGCAGGGGGACTTGCTACCGTTGTGTTTAGTTCTTAGTGACACACATATCCACCTCAAACACCGAAGTGGGAAAATTTATTAGGGGTTGGATTTCAATTAGGCACAGTCTGGCAGTTTCTTTTTATTTTACGTTTATTTTTTCATAACTCAGCGTCATCTCATCTGGCATAGCAGTGTGCTTTCATACTTGGCTAGAAAATAGCCAAAGGAGAATCCAAACGGCTTACTTACGCCTACAATAGCGTGATATATATTTTATTTCTGGTTGATCTGCTGGTGGCTGTCCTTGCTGCAGTGCATCTACTAGCCAATTGTGAGGAATTTGGAGTGAGACTTGCGACCGCTGTGTTTAGCGCTTAGTGACGCACATATCCATCGCAAAGACCGAAGTGGGAAAATTTATTAGGGGTTTGATTGCAATTAGGCACAGTCTGGCAGTTTCTTTTTATTTTACGTTTATTTTTTCATAACTCAGCGTCATCTCATCTGGCATAGCAGTGTGCTTTCATACTTGGCTAGAAAATAGCCATAGCAATAGGATAGCATCGTTTGGTTTTGAAAACTAAAAAACACAAAAAAAATAAAAAACACAAAAAACACAAAAAAAAGTTATAACTTTCATTTTCAAAATGTTTAACCCGAGGGCTAGGGGTAGAGGACGAGGGCGGGGACGTGGGCGTCCAACTACTGCAGGGGTCAGAGGCCGTGGTCCTGGGCGGGGTGAGACACCACCTGCTTATGAGGGAGCAGGGGAACGCCGCAGAGCTACACTCCCTAGGTTCATGTCTGAAGTTACTGGGACTCGTGGTAGAGCACTGTTGAGGCCAGAACAGTGCGAACAGGTGATGTCGTGGATTGCCGACAATGCTTCGAGCAATTTGTCCACCAGTCAGTCTTCCACGCAGTCCACCCATGTCACCGAAATCGGCACTCCTCCAGCTCCTGCACCTCAGCCTCCTCCCCCCCAGTCTGCCCCCTCCCATGAAAATTTGGCATTTGAACCGGCATACTCTGAGGAACTTTTTTCTGGACCCTTCCCACAGTCACAAACCACTTGTCCGGTTGCTGCTGAGCAATTTTCCGATGCCCAGGTTTTCCACCAGTCGCAGTCTGTGGGTGATGATGACCTTCTTGACGTAGTGGAAGAAGTGTGTAAAGAGGTGTCCGATGATGAGGAGACACGGTTGTCAGACAGTGGTGAAGTTGTTGTCAGGGCAGGAAGTCCGAGGGGGGAGCAGACTGAGGGATCGGAGGATGATGAGGTGACAGACCCAAGCTGGGTTGAGAGGCCGGGTGAACACAGTGCTTCTGAGACGGAGGAGAGTCCTCGACCAGAACAGGTTGGAAGAGGCAGTGGTGGGGCCAGACGGAGAGGCAGGGCCAGAGCAGGTGCATCAGCGCCAAATGTGTCACGTAGTGAAGCTCCCGTGGCGAGGGCTCCCGCAGCGAGGGCTAGATTTTCAGAAGTCTGGAGGTTCTTTAAGGAAACACCGGATGACCGACGGACTGTGGTGTGCAACCTTTGCCAAACCAGGATCAGCAGGGGTTCCACCACTACTAGCTTAACTACCACCAGTATGCTCAGGCATATGAATGCTAAACACCCCACTCAGTGGCACCAAGCCCGTTCACCTCCGGCCGTGCACACCACTTCTCCTTCCCCTGTGTCAGCTGATAGTCAGCCCCCTGCCCAGGACCCTGGCACAAAAACCCCATCTTCGCCTCCACGATCCTCCACAGCATCCACCAGCGTTCAGCTCTCCATACCCCAGACGCTGGAGCGGAAACGGAAATATAGTGCAACCCACCCGCACGCCCAAGCCCTTAATGTCCACATCTCCAGATTGCTTAGCCTGGAGATGCTGCCCTATAGGCTAGTAGAGACCGAGGCCTTTCGCAACCTCATGGCGGCGGCCGCCCCTCGGTATTCGGTCCCCAGCCACCACTACTTTTCCCGATGTGCCGTCCCAGCCCTGCACCAGCACGTGTCAGACAACATCATCCGTGCCCTGACCAACGCCGTTTCTGACAAGGTCCACCTGACCACGGACACGTGGACGAGAGCTGCCGGGCAGGGCCACTATATATCGCTGACGGCACATTGGGTTAACTTGGTGGAGGCTGGGACCGAGTCTGACCCTGCGGCTGGTCATATACTGCCGACGCCGAGGATTGCGGGGCCTACCTCGGTCAAGGTCTTTCAGGCCTACTATGCCTCCTCCTCCTCCCACCCCTCCTCCACCTCCTCCTCCGAACTACCATCCGTGGGCATGGCGCCATCAGTCGCTAGCTCTAGGCACAGCAGCAGTGCCGTCGCTAAGCGACAGCAGGCGGTGCTCAAACTGCTGAGCCTAGGCGATAAAAGGCACACCGCCCAAGAGCTATTACAGGGCATCACGGCGCAGACTGATCTGTGGCTGGCACCGCTGAACCTGAAGCCAGGCATGGTTGTGTGTGACAACGGCCGTAACCTGGTGGCGGCTCTGCAACTCGGCAGACTGACACATGTGCCATGCCTGGCCCATGTGTTAAATCTGATAGTTCAGCGTTTCCTCAAGACATACCCCAATCTGTCTGATTTGCTCACGAAGGTGCGCCGCATCTGTGCGCATTTCAGGAAGTCCAGCACAGATGCTGCCACTCTCAGGGCAGCGCAGCGCCGCCTCCAACTGCCCGCTCACCGACTGTTGTGCGACGTGCCCACGAGGTGGAATTCAACACTAACCATTTTATCCAGAGTTTACCAGCAGCGCAGAGCGATTGTAGACTGCCAGATGTCAACTTCCACCAGAACTGGTAGTCAGGTCAGTCAGCTTCCTCAAGTCTACAATGAGGAGTGGACGTGGATGTCTGATATCTGTCAGGTGCTGAGTAACTTCGAGGAGTCAACACAGATGGTCAGTGGCGATGCCGCCATCATCAGCCTCACCATCCCGCTGCTTGGCCTGTTGAAAAACTCTCTGATCAGCATGAAGTCGGAAGCTTTGCGCTCGTCACAAGAGACGGGGGAAGAATATTCCCTTGTTGATAGCCAAAGCACCCTTAGGTCTGTTTCTCAGCGCATATCGGAGGAGGTGGAGGTGGAGGAGGATGAGGAGGAAGAGGAGGAGAATGTTGGCGAGACACAAGAGGGGACCATTGTTGAGTCCTTCACTGTTCAGCGTGTATGGGCAGAAGAAGAGGAGTTGGAGGAGTTGGAGGAGGAGGAAATGGACAGTCAGGCCAGTGAGGGGAGTGAATTCTTACGCGTTGGTACTCTGGCGCATATGGCAGATTTCATGCTAGGCTGCCTATCCCGCGACCCTCGCGTTCAAAGAATTTATTCCAGCACCGATTACTTAGTATTCACTCTCCTGGACCCACGGTACAAGCAAAATCTTTCCACTCTCATCCCTGGAGAGGAAAGGAGTGTGAGAATGCATGAATACCAGCAGGCCCTGGTGCACAAGCTGAAACACTATTTCCCTTCTGACAGCGCTAGCGGCAGAGTGCGTAGTTCTGCGGGACAAGTAGCGAGGGAGAGTAGGCGAGCAGGCAGCTTGTCCAGCACTGGCAAGGGTACGCTTTACAAGGCTTTTGCCAGCTTTATGTCACCCCAGCAAGACACTGTCACCTGTCCCCAGTCTCGGCAGAGTAGGGCTGATCTTTACAGAAAGATGGTGAGGGAGTACGTAGCTGACCATACCATCGTCCTAAATGATCACACAGCTCCCTACAACTACTGGGTTTCAAAGCTGGACATGTGGCACGAACTGGCGCTGTACGCCTTGGAGGTTCTTGCCTGCCCTGCCGCTAGCGTGTTGTCCGAGCGGGTTTTCAGTGCAGCTGGTGGCATCATCACCGATAAGCGTACACGCCTGTCGACTGACAGCGCTGACAGGCTGACGCTTATTAAGATGAATAAAGCCTGGATTTCTCATAATTTCCAATCTCCACCAGGTGAAGGAAGCTCAACCTGAATAATTTATCCACTCCTCCTCCTCCTCATTTTCCTCCTTCTCCTCCTCTTTGTACACTAAAGCAGAGGAAACTGGCTATTTTTTGACAGGGCCCACTGGCTCTAGCTATAGTACTTTATGCATTTAATTTTTCTGGAGGGCCACCTACCCGGTCCTCTGTTTTAAACAATTTTTGGGTGTGCCACATACAGGCACTCAATCTATTCAATTTTTCTGGAGGGCCACCTACCTGCTCCTCTGGTTTGAAAACTTTTTTGGACTGCCACATACAGGCACTCAATCTATTTCATTTTTCTGGAGGGCCACCTACCTGCTCCTCTGGTTTGAAAACTTTTTTGGACTGCCACATACAGGCACTCAATCTATTTCATTTTTCTGGAGGGCCACCTACCTGCTCCTCTGGTTTGAAAACTTTTTTGGACTGCCACATACAGGCACTATCCAAATTAAATTGTCTCCATAGCAGCCTCCACATGTCGTCTTTTTAGTTGGCTCCACACGTTGTCTCCATTGCTACCTCCACACGTCATCGCCATAGCTGCCTCCAAAAGTCGTCCATATAGCTGCCTCCATACATGGTCTCCTTATCAAACGAACTGTGTCAGGCAGAATTTTGGGTTGTTTTCATGGATTCCACATCAAACTTGTTAACTTTGTCGCCACCCTGCTGTGTAATCCACAAAATATACTGGCAAACTTTTATCATTTACCAATGTTATTTCAGCGCTTCTTGCGCATCTGTTTACATTCCCCTCACCCGCCATATCCTAAACTTATAAGAACGCTACTACACTTGATCTTATACAAAAGGTTCTTAGAAGTGCTGTTTGGGGAGTAGCCTAGAGACAGGGGCTTGGAATGGCGAAAGCTTGCCTGGCAGCGGAGCGCCAGCTCCATGCCAAGATCCAACTAACATAGTTTTAACTGCAGCACCTTTAATCTACTACTAGTTCACTGCCTCCATATGTCGTCCCCTTATCAAACGAGCTGTGTCAGGCAGAATTTTGGGTTGTTTTCATGGCTTCCATGTTAACTTTGTCGCCACCCTGCTGTGTAATCCACAAAATATACTGGCAAACTTTTATCATGTACCGATATTATTTGAGCGCTTCTTGCTCACCTCCTTTGGTTCCTCTCTGCCACCCATTGGTTTGAAGCCTGAGTCCATTTAGGGTATGTCGCCATGCCACTCTCTAGCCTGCCGCTGCTGCCGCTGCCTCTGCATGCCGTCCCCTATAGTGTCAGGGTCAATTATTGGATGTTTTAGATGCTATCTAGCTTCATTCTGTCACTCTGTCATGGCCATGCTGTTGCCCATAGTTTTGGCATAATGGTGCGATTAAGCAGCCTCAGAGGCATCCATGCATGCTGTCCCTGCTGTTTCCTGTCCATTTCCGTGGTGTTTCCATCCTTTTCTGAGGTTCCCAGGTGTTTGGCCAAGCTTCCCTGTGCAGAGCCTTGGTCCCCTTGAAAAATGCTCGAGTCTCCCATTGACTTCAATGGGGCTCGTTATTCGAGACGAGCACTCGAGCATCGGGAAAAGTTCGTCTCGAATAACGAGTACCCGAGCATTTTAGTGCTCGCTCATCTCTAGTTACTAGCATGGTGTACCTAATAAAGTGGCCGGTGAGTGTATAAGATTTTACATCTGCCTCACCCTTTGTATTTGGATCATGCAGTAGATGTAATTAGCCATGCAACATATCTATTGGAGTCACACTCTATCCAAATAGTTTTTATGTAATGTATATATGTGGCTTTTAAATTGATCTAATAAAATTATGTTTTGTTGGGTTTTGCATATATTTGACTGATGTTTGTATGGCGGTTAAAGGGATTTTCTGGGAATATGAATGTCTGATACAAAAACCCATGATGCTATAAATAAATGAATGTGTAACAATTCGTCGGGACGAACCATCAAAGAGTCTCTTAGGGAAGAGTCTGTGGACCCTCTGGACGACCGCGTGGGTTGGTAGTATGCTCATGATGGCAGCCAAGGTAGCAAGCAGGAACCGTCCATGCCTGGGATGACAGCAGGAGTGCAATGTTGGTACTCAGCATGGCACAGGAATGCTGGGACGGATCACTACAACGCTGGGACGGAACTACACGGACGGACCACAGGAGCTGGACACAGGAACGGCCACCGGGAAGGCAGGACCTCCACTGGGATGCAGGACCTCCACTGGGATGCAGGGCCGCCACTGGGATGCAGGACCGCCACTGGGATGCAGGACCGCCACTGGAATACAGGACCGCCACAGGAAACACGGAGGAACACTAAGGTACAGACACACAGAGGAATCCTGGAAACGCTGTAACACGAAGGAACACTTGGAAACACAGGAGGGCTTTTACTTTAGGGTTAATGACTTGAAGATCCGGCAGGGGATGCTGGATTATATAGCAGAGCTGGAAATGCCAGAGCCAATCATTAGGATGGTGGCCCTTTAAATCCAGAAGGAAGGAGGCGTGCGGTCTACACACTGGGACCCAAGCAGAGCCTGGAGAGGTGAGTACGGGCCGGGGGACACCGCGCCACAGGGAAGGGCACTGGTCTACCGTATTGAGTATTGCGGGTACGGCCGTGACAGAATGTAACAAAACTCAATGTCATTAGTCACAAAATGGAGCTTAAATAGTTTGATTTTATGATTCACAAAATTTTATGGCCTCTCTAAAGTAGATGGAGTTTTCACCAAGATGGCCACCACTGGAAACTACAAGTCCCAAGATCCTTTAGTTCTAAGTAACTCCTCCTCCCTCTTATGCTCTGCTGCCAGTGATGATCTAACAAGTTTTCTTGCTCTGTTACCATAGTAATGATGTGTAACTGCCATCACCACAACACTGGCCATACTGGATGCACTGCAACCAACCGACTACAGCCAAACTTAGTGGTGATCACATGACCTGCCCAGGCAGGTACAGGACATGTGATGTGGACATGTGACCAGCGGCCATCTTCTGTCCTGTGTCTGCTCCGCAACGGACCTCGCGGAGGAAATTAACGGACTGATTAATGGGCCAGTAGCATTTTAATTCTTCATTACAGTCTATGACAGCAGCATATTTCTGCTAAGGGGAGCAAAATTTTAAATAACAACTAATTACATATTACATATTAGCTTCTATTTTAAGGACCCATTTGTATATGAGAAAAGTTGATTCCTGGAATACCCCTTTAAATATTCACTGGTGGGATATATCTCAATGCCACAGTACAGCGTGTGCCTATTCTTTGACAAACATAACAAAAATACTTGCCCCCCCTTAAGTGATGCACATGAAGACTTCTTTTATAATAGACAAGGGGTATGGCAATCCAAAGGGCTGTAAATTGTGCAATGCTTTGTTCTTATACAGACCTTCATCAGGCACCGAATGCAGAAGTCAGTAAGGTATATATAGCGCTCAAAGACCGTTGCAGATGGAGAGCAAAGTCTCTGTAAAGAGAACTTTTACCTTCCGACACTAGTCCAAAGCCTCTCACTCAGCTAATCCAGTTTTGGATTACCCTTTGTCTATAATAAAAGAAGTCTTATTTTGCATCATTAAAAAGTGCCAATTTTTTTTGTTATGCTTATAAAATGGGCTGGTATCCTACTTGTGCCCCCTTTCTGCCTCTATATTGCCCCTATTATATGACAAGGTACAGGCGTCTAAATTCGGCACACAGCCTTGCTACAATTGGCCCAATCGGGGGACTGGAGGAATTATTATTATTATTGTAACGTACTTTCATGTTAGAAAATAGATGTAACTGTAAGTAAACTTGGTCCCCGGCCTCGACACGTCAACTTTTTGGGATGTTTGCAAAAAAACTCCATTTATACAGAGCTTTTTAGAGTAGAAAAACAAATAAATCAGTTTGCTTTCTAAGCCAGAAATGCATTTATAAATGCCCCCCCCCCCCCCTCTGTAGCACTTCATTTGATTCTGGGTTGTTAGGGGCTCATACTTTTTATACAGCCCTGGGCCCATTGTATCCTTAAATCTCTCCTGCATTCTGATCCTGGCAAATATCTCTGCTGTGAGAAGAAGGCAAATGTGTGGGCTAATAAGCTTGGAGCTCTTTGATAACTGCAAACTTTACTTCCCCCTAACACTGGTTCTGTCAGGGCTGGGAGTCTGTGGACCCTCTGGACCACCGCGGGAGGTGGTACTAGCCGACACCTGGGACCGGAGTCTGAGTAGCACCTGGTCTTGCTGTGGCAGGGTACCACTAGGTCGTTCCACAGGTGCGACTAGCCTGCAGTGGCAGCCAAAGTAGCGATGCAGGAGACTGTAGGATTCACATCAGGAACATGGAGCTGGCACACGGAACAGGAACACAGGACCACTGGAGACACTGGTAACGCTGGAGACACAGGAACACGGAGGAACAATGGTAAAGCTGGAGACACAGGAACATGGAGGAACACTGGTAATGCTGGAAACACAGGAACACGGAGGAACACTGGTAACGCTAGAGACACAGGAACACAGAGGGCTTTCTCTTCACAGGAATGGCTTGAAGATCTGGCAAGGGTCAGGGACAGGAAGGGGCAGGAACTTATTGCAGTCCAGTGCCAATTATCGCGGGAGCCGGAGAGACCGCCGCTGGAGCCAAGTGAGGTAAGTTCTGCCCGGCTGCGGGGGCACATGCAGGGACACGGGTGCGCCCGCAATCCGAGACAGGGATCGTGGGAGCACTCATGACAGGCTATGTCTAATTTTGTAGCTGTCTTAGAAAAACTACAAATGAAGGTAAATGCAATGAATTGTATGTGCGGTATCTAAAATGCGTTGGCCGCTCCTTTACTTAAATTGCCCATGTTCTTTGTAGATAATCCCGATATGTATCTCTAATTATTCTATAGTCCTACTACTTAGTTTTGTACTGTGTGCAGACCCCACATGCTTCTTTCTTTACATCTCTGAGCTCTGCTGAGTAGCTGAGCTGCGGCAGCACAGTATGAATCATCCTCCTTTCCCTCCCTCTCCCTGTCAGTATGGACGGACTGTGAGAGAGAAGCGATAACATCACCTGGATGCAGTGAGCGAGACTGCAGCAGCTATGTGGGCACAGGTAAAGGCTGAAGGAGACACAGGTACCTACAGTATATAGTACATGCAGAGACATGTCTAATAGAAGAGATTAATTGAACAGTAGCCAACCCCTTTTATTTCATTAACTAGCAATACATTATATTAATGCAATTATGAGAAACCTTTAGCTGCTACTTGATAAAAATGTTAAATTATAACACTGATCTAATAAAATTATGAGGCTATTGGCTGATTATCATATATTATCATAGATTATCATATATACAACACAACCATAACTATCATATATCATTCTCACAGCCATTACTTGACTACATAAACCTTAGAAAACCTAAAAGAATATTTTTTGTTGAAAATTTATATTAAATCTATTTCTGTAACACAGAATTGGACATGCACTATGCTTTGTCCACCAGTTTTCTATAAAAAGGCAGCTCTGGAGGCCAAAGGGCAGAGAAACAGGTCAATATTGGGTCAGTATACGTCTATGGGTAAATTGGCAAAGCTGTTAAAAAGTCAGGAAGCAAGGAATAAAATAGGTGCCATTAAAGACAGAAATGGTCGGATAGTGTCCAATCAGGAAGCGATCAGAGAGGAGTTCTGGCATAATTTTGAAAAACTATATGCTTCAGAAAGCACAGTGGGTGAAAGGGAGAGAAAGGAAATACTGACTGCAGTATCCAGTAACCTGAGGTGATATTACAGTATGTGGAAGTATTACTCCCCCTACTGTTGAAAGTTTACAACTATTCCCACTCCGAAGGCCTCCTGCCCCAATCTCTGAGAGAGGCGATCATTATTCTTATTTTAAAGGAGGGGAAGTGCCCATTAGAACCAGACTCATACCGACCGATCTCACTGCTAAACACCGATTACAAACTACTAGCCAAAGTCCTTGCAACTAGATTGCAAAAGGTAATACGATCGGTGGTCCATGAGGACCAGTCGGGGTTTATGCCGGGGAGATCGGTCAGAGATAATATTCTACGTATTTGGTGGTACCTACAATCTCCCTGTGAGGCAGTGGGGATGAGAGCTGTGGTCTCCCTCGACGCTGTTAAGGCTTTTGACCGCGTCGAGTGGGACTACATCTGGAGTGTCCTGGAAAGCATGGGATTCGGGCCATTGGATATAAAATGGGTAAAGTTGCTATACAATGGGGCCTCAGCCAGGATTAGTGTAAATGGTAGAGCTTCAGCAGCATGGCAGTTATTCAGGGGAACCAGGCAGGGTTGTCCCCTGCCGCCCCTGTTATTCGCTGTGGCTTTAGAACCATTGGCATGTAGCATTAGGACTACAGAGGGGTTAAGAGGATTTGTGTGGGGACAAAGAGAGATAAGACTTTTACTATATGCCGATGAATTGCTGCTGTTTCTGGATAACTCGGAGCAGGGGATTAAGGTGGTAGTCAAGCTGATAGAAGACTTTGGTAAATCCTCGGGCATTAAAATAAATTGGGGGAAGTCCTCCTGCCTGCCATTAGACAGGGACCCAGCAACATATCCTTCAGGGAAATTGATGGTGGTGGAGAAGATGCGCTATTTAGGAATAACGGTGAGTAAAGAACCTCGAGATTATGTTGAACTAAATATGAAACCTCCTATATACAAAATCAGGGGCAAAATGGCGGTCTGGAAAAGAACGTACCTACCAATAGCAGCAAGAATAGTAATTTTCGAAATGATGCTGTTACCTCAGATCCTATTTGTCTTCCAAAATAGTCCAGTGATCTTCCCTAAGAAAATCTTTTCGGTTTTGGAGTCTATGTTAAGGGATTTTATATGGAATGGGAAAATGGCACGCATAAAATTAGAGAGTATGTACCCACCGATTGAGAAGGGAGGTTTAGCCATCCCCGATCTTTTTTGTTATTTTTTAGCCACACAATGGCAGAACATTAGGGACTGTGATAGAGTTATGTTGCACTTTATAATAGGTAGAAAGTATGAGTCTTTGATAAAATATGATATATGGAGTCTGTTGGAATGAGGAGTCTTTCACAAAAATGAATTCAAAGCACAATTCACTATATGTACATTAATGTAGTGGGTTTGGGATATTTTGGGATATCACCACTATGGGGATTTAAAAAAGGGATGATGGCCCCGTCGGGTTACACGAGGGACTGTCAGGATAAAGGGATCTTATTTATCAACCAGGTAGGATTTCAGGGAAATGGTGTACCCATTGGAGGTTTTATTTGATCCAAATGCATGCAAGAAGGGTACTATGTCTAGGGTCTATAACAGTGGTGGCGAACCTATGGCACTGGTGCCAGAGGTGGCACTCAGAGCCCTTTCTGCGGGCACTCAGGTCAACACTGAATCTTCTTGCTGTCCCAGGCAAATTAAGAGTTGCTGCTCTCAGCGCTATTCGACACTTCATTGGCTGTTTGGAACTGCGGGAAAAGTGAGAAGATTTTGACAGAACTGCATTATCTTTGGAGGTCCTCCTGCTGGACCCACCAATCTTCCTCTACAGAGAGACCCTGGAGAAAAACTACAATGATAATCTGAATTTGTCCTCCTTCTTTCAAATGGTGGCCTCAGGCGGCCAATACAAGTGAAAGAAGTGGAAGAACAGGTAGCAATAAGTTACTGCTTAAAATTCCATGTTGGCACTTCACGGTAAATAAATGGATTTCGGTTGTATTTTGGGCACTCGGTCTCTAAAAGGTTTGCCATCACTGGTCTATAAGATCATTCATAAGAAGGATTCACAGCCCCCTGCTATAGTCCGTTTCAATAAGTGGAAGAAGGATGTGGGAAACCTAACCGAGGAAGAGTGGGTGGACTTGCTGTAACTCAAATATTCATAGTGCACAGGCTGCACTTTACACCTAAACGTTTAAATGTTTTTTGGAAAAATGGAGAGGAAAAATGCCCAAGGTGCAATCTAATAGATGCAGATGCAATACATATGTTGTGGAGATGCCCGAAATTACATCGCTATTGGGCGGAGGTAGTGGATAGATTGCAATTGGTGTTTGAATCTAACATATCGACGAGTGCACAAGTGTGTGTTTTGGTAACACAACTAGGCATAGAGGGAACTACGAACAATATCATTTGTATATTGAAAGGTCTTTTAGCAGCCAGCAAATTAATTCTATACCATTGGAAAGATAGGGAGCCACCAAAGCTACAGGAATGGGTGAAGAGGCTAGATCTTATATGTCACGCAGAAAAGCAGGAGGCTTTAGAAAGAAGGGATAAATCAGAGACGATCTGGAAGTCTTGGTTAAATAGATCATATCGGTAATATGATGCATTGGACTCGTAATTATTAGTGGGAATTTTAGCCAGCCGTCAACCGCAGATGGGATGTTGGGGAGGGTTAAGGGGGAAAATGGAAAATAAAGGATTAATATGTGTATCTTAATAGCTTCTGGTAAACTGTGAAAACATATTACACATTGTAAAAAATGTTAACGGGTTGTTTCCCTGTTTTTTTACTTGTAAGAATAAAAATTTATAAAATAAAAAATTATAGCACTGATCTAATTAAATTATGAGGCTATTGGCTGATTATCATATATTATCATAGATTATCATATATACAACACAACCATAACTATCATATATCATTCTCACAGCTATTACTTGACTACATAAACCTTAGAAAATCTAAAAAAATATTTTTTGTTGAAAATGTATATTAAATCTATTTCTGTAGCACAGAATTGGACATGCACTATGCCTTGTCCACCAGTTTTCTATAAAAAGGTTAATATGCTGCACTTTTACAAGTTTTCTGACCTGCATGCCACTTTTCTGAATGCAGTAGTCAGACAAATTTACTGTAACCTAATCCAAAAAACAATCTGAGGCTAGAGCTGAAATCTCATTCATGTCTGACCTCTTAGTAAATCCAGTGTGCACGGCGGCTCAGTGGTTAGCACTATAGCCTTGCAGCGCTGGGGTCCCGGGTTCAAGTCCCATCCAGGTCAACATCTGCAACGAGTTTGTATGTTCTCTCCGCGATTCCTCCCACACTCCAAAACATACTGGTAGGTTGATTAGATTGTGAGCCCCATGGGGACAGGGACTGATTTGGCAAGCTCTGTGCAGCGCTGCTGAATATGTTGGCGCTATATAAATAAAGGAATACTAATCAATATAATTATGATTATATATTGCACGTCTGTGGGAGAAAATGAAGACTGGCACACTGAGTGGTAGTCTAAATATATCCCCCTAATGGAGCACCATTTCATAGCACATGATATCCATATCATAGCGCCAATGGCGAGTCCACGTGGTGCCATACCTCCTGTTTTTGTTACAACATTTATGATACTGGATTTTTGTAGTATAGGCGGTCCCCTACTTAAGAACACTCGACTTACAGACGACCCCTAGTAACATACGGACCCCTGGTAATTGATCATTTACTGTACTTTAGCCCTAGGCTACAATAATCAGCAGTAACAGTTATCACAGGTGTCTGTAATGAAGATTTATTGTTGATCCTGGTTCCTATGACAACCCAACATTTTTAAAATCCAATTGTCACAGAGACCAAAAAAAAAATTGTCTGGGGTTACAATAATAAAGTATACAGTTCCGACTTACATACAAATTCAACTTTAAAGAAACCTACAGAACCGATCTTGTACGTAACCTGGGGACTGCCTGTAATGTTAAAATCTGTGCTTTGATACATCAGTCGCATGTGTTACCCAGGTTAGAGAGGAAGTAGAGATATTTTTGGAAGATAAGATTTTACTTGTTTGCCTTTTTTCTCTACATGTTCCTTTTTTTTCTTTTCTCAGAAAGGAAGTGTACCATATCACTTCTGTGCAGACTGAGGTATGGAACATCACAAAGCCATGATGGACACCACCCACTTTCTTTCGAAATGGATTATTTTCTCAATTTCAGCATGTACTTTTTGTCAGTGCATCCTAAGGCAGAAATGTCAGGTGCTGGAAAGGAAATATTACTCTGCAGTCATGGATCTAGAGTTTGGTAAGTGCCAGGAGTTTGAAGAGCTGAATTTTACAATTGGGGTGAATTGTGACATGGTAGGAGATCTCAGAATGTCACTTAGGGAGGTCCCATTGGACACAGACTGGCTTTGTCTAACAAACTGCCGGCAAGTTACAATACAAGCGAACTCCTTCTCTAACTTCAAAAGCTTAAGAGCACTTAGAATTCATGGAAATTTTATGACTCCAGCTAAAGCTTTCCAAGGTCTTCCTCAGCTGTCTATACTGTGGATATGTTTGGAAAATAAAGACGGCAATATAACGCTTCATGAAGATACATTTTATGGACTGAATGCTCTGCAAGAACTGAAATTATCCGGAATGAGTATACCGAATATAAATTCTTCCATATTTAACCCTTTGGAATTCCTAACACACCTCATTCTGCAATCTAACCATATCACTTCACTAAGGTCGGTACTGCTGATGTTGAAGGAATTCAAATATTTAGAAAAACTCTCAGTAATTAACAATGATATTGAAACATTAAGGGAATCTGACTGTGTAACTTCTCCATATCCTTCAAGTAATGGCAGATTTTTAGACTTTAACATTAGTTATCTAGATCTGGGCAGAAGTATGCTAAAGAAATGTGAAAAGAATTCTTTGTGCAACTTTCCTCACTTGGATTACTTTTGTGTCGAAAATACTGGAATTAACATAAAAGATATCCTAAAATCTGGCATTAAAACAATTAAGACCCTCATGTCAAAGGGCAGTTCTTTTAATTCACCTGAAATCTGCAGGTTTTCTTCTTTCTTCAAAGTCAAGGAACTGCTGCTAACAGAAAGTGACATTGATCATTTTAGCACCTCCAAAGGTTCATGCAATGAGTTGAAGACGTTAGACTTGTCCTTTAATTACTTAGAGGCAATTCAACTCAATCAAATGAAAAATCTAAATAAGTTATTAGAACTGAATTTAACCAAAAATGAAATATCATATGTAAAAATTTGCGGGAATGACTCCACCATAGAAATGGATTTGCGCTCCCTGAACTTATCCATTAATTTTTTAACAAGGATTAAAAGTCAACAATTTTCCTGCCTCAAAAACCTTCTTTTCTTGGCCTTAGATAATAACAAAATTAACTTCATTGAAGATTCTGCGTTTGATGGTCTGTATGAGTTGCAAGTTTTGGATTTACAATATAACAACATATTTATTATAGGGGAGTTTACATTTCAGAATTTAATTTCGGTAACACATTTAAATTTGGATGAAAATGCAATTTTTAAAATTCATTGGAATGCTTTTAATTCCCTGAAATTCCTGCAGCACTTAAGGTTAACTTATGTAGACATGCTTGATTTATACTGGTGGCACTCGATTGGAGATTTTCTTCAATATTTGTCAGTAAAATCAATAGATTTGCAATTACTAAATGAATTTTTAGATTTTTTTTCGAGGTTAGAATATTTGGAACTAAATTCAAATTACATACTGATAAACTGTATGAATCAAGTGTTTAGTGAAGCTAAGGAGTTGTACTTAAAAAATATATATACATTTCGGTGTATGGATTTAGAAAGTAATCCTCTAATGAATTTTACAAATCTGGAAAAACTTCACTATTCTCCAGATCCTAATTATCTCACAGATCTCTCTCTTAATAACAGCATGAAATATTTTACAAAGTTGAACTTCCTTCATCTGAAGGACATAGACAAACTGGTTAAATCTGGACAGATAAATAGTCATGAGTTATTTCATGGATTATTTCACCTTAAAGTTTTGCATTTAGAGAATTCGGGAATTGACCAATTAGATTCTAAAGATATTTTCCGAGATTTAAAGGAGCTGGAATTTCTAGTCATTGAAAACCAAATCATGCAAGAGGTGAAGGGAAATGTTTTTGCAGGAATGCCAAACTTAAAGTACGTTTACTTTTTGGAAACCAGTTTTCCTTGCAATTGTAAATTTATGGAGCTACTGGCGTGGCTCGAAGCTGGAACATCCGTGTCAATTATTAATTTCCAAAAACAGAATTGTTATGTATACAACATTGAGATGAATTTTGTGTCCTTCCTACAGAACAATTGTCATAATAATCTGGATTTTATAATGTTTATATTGACTTTTGTTTTTACTTTGCTGTTTATGTCCATCTCCCTCTTCTATGAAAGTATCTGGTGGTATATTCTATACACATCGTACACCATCAAGTGTTGGCTGAGAAACAGACATAGAGAAAGAGGTCACTATGAGTACGATGCATTTGTTTCATATAATACCTACAATGAACAGTGGGTAACAGAGCAGCTGCTTCTTAACCTGGAAGAAAACGGTCCCCCATTCTTTAAAGTGTGTATCCACAACCGAGATTTCGAGGTTGGTAGAGATATAATAGAGAACATTATGGACAGTATATACAGCAGTCGGTGGACAATCTGTGTTATCAGTCACAGTTACCTTCAGAGTCACTGGTGTTCACTGGAGATGCGGATGGCAACATACAGGCTTGTCGAAGAGAGTAATGATTCCCTTATCCTGATATTCCTGGAAAACATTCCTAGGGAAGAACTTCAATATTACCACAAGCTCACAAAGATTTTAGACAAGAAAACCTACCTGAAATGGCCAGAAGATGACGATGAGAAGCAGCTGTTTTGGGCCAGACTCCGCAATGTTATTAGTAATGATGGAAGAAAGCAAAGATTACAAGAGTAATAGTAGAGACCACTCTCTGCTGCCTATCACTGAACACAAGTACTTCTTTCTATAAGCTTACTCACCACTCCGTTGACACTTAGAACTTTTTGCTTAAAGACTTTGTTTAGATGCAAATATTTCTCAAATATCTAACTCTATGTCTTCTCTTTCTTAAAATAGTAAATAGTTTAAGTGCTTTTTACTGCTTTGTTTTTAATTATTTTAGTTTAGATTCGAATTAATGGATAAACAGATCAACTAAAATGAATGATTATTGAATCATATAATATATAATAATACAGCAGGTAAAATATCAAATGCCTATGGGTATATGTAGATGCAAAAATGGCAAAACTTAGATTTTTTTCTAGTAATGACTTTTTTTGCATTAGGTTATTTTTACCCTTTTCTTTTATGTTTGTATAATTAATGTTGATTAAATATTCAAAATGATCATAACTTGTTCATATTATCTACTGATTTTGGGGTCATTTTTTATTACTTTACACAGAAAATACTATAGATAAAAAATACTAACGATAGAAACCATTTTAAATAAAGGGTATATATATATATATATATATATATATATATATATATATATATACATCTTAAAATATTTGTGATATACCAGGAAACATACTGTAGATATGAACAAAACTATACATATACTATGACTGCACAGTTACATGCAGGAAACCTGAAATGTTGAGGAAATATATACATTTTTGTAAAACTTTTTATTGTTTGGCTAGTATTAAATGAGTGAAATGCACTCATCCATCCTCTTCCATCCACTTTTCATCAATTTACACAGTAACTACTAGCAGTCTGTAAATTTGAGGTTGATCACTACATATAATTCAGAACCTTATCATTGCAGTTTAGTAATTAAAACCCAGCATATCCACATGAATGTCTGGTAGGCAGTGTTCCATTTCTATGACTTCCATCTATTGAGAGAGTGAGGCCCCTTTTACACTTGCGTTTTTCATGCGCGTTTTCTGCGCGTGCTTTTGACGCGCAGAACTTGCATTGCACTCTGACCCATTGTAATCAATGGGCTTTTTCAGACTTCCATTTTTTTTACACGCACACATTTTTTAACGCGCGTTTAAATCTCGACATGCTCTACTTTTGCAAGTCACGCGCGTGAAAAACGCACCATACAAGTCTATGGAGACGCATCAAAAACACATCGCACTCTGAGACACTTGCAAGTGCAATGCGTTTTTCACGCATCAATTGCCATAGAAAAGATAGAGCTCAGTCCTGAGTCCTTTCACACGCGTTATCTGCACGTGAAAAACGCATTGAAATTGCATTGAAAACGCGCATGAAAAACTGAGACACTGAACAAACTCTGACTGAAAACTGATTGCACTCTGATGCAAAATGTGCGTTTTTCACTGACCAAACCCTGATCGCACCCTGATCAGACTCTGACGTGATCTGCAACGCAAGTGTGGAAGGGGCCTAAGGGTCTTGCCTGAATCCATTAAAAATTGGCACAAATTTTACAAATCTTTTTTAATGTGCCTAAAATACATTCTGTCTCCGGTTGTCCTGGATATAAAATGTTACACACATTTTAAACATGTCACAATTTTGCAATAAGTAGATGATTGTCGGGCCTTGAGAAAATATGCAGACAACTTTCACTGTATGTAATATTATATCTGACAAATGTATCGCAAATCATTGAATGGGGCTTGGTCTTGGATGAGCAAAAGCTAAAAGCATCCACAAAGGAATTTTTTTAGGAATATCAGTAATAGAGATGTCTTTTAGTTGCTTTTTCCTCTTGATCCTAAAGCAGTCATAATTATGGGAGAATATATAACATAGTGCAACATCCACACTGGGGCCTAAAAAGATATGGGGGCAGAACCAGGAGATGAGTGGCGAGCTTGGTGGCAGCCTAACCATGGATGTCACAGTAGCACAGCCCTGGTGTAGGTGTTGTCCGTAAATGTCAGGTCAAGCAGGCTGAAGAAAGAAGAAGGGGAAACTACTGATATATGTGTTAATGGGTCCAGGCTTATAGTATAGGGGAGGCTTTTGATGATAGCAGCTTTAGCCAGGGACACATATATGGAAACACGGATGATGAGAGTACATAGAGTTCCTCTATCTGGAGATCTTGCATACAGATCAGCAGCAGTAACAGGTTGTGCAACTTTCCTCTATGATGGCATGCAAAAGGCTGTGTTACGGTCAGTCAAATTATTCAGGAGAATATAAAGAGAGGGATAATGGTTTTGGTCTCACCAGGCAGGAATAGTATTGTACATGGCTACCCATGTGATGCAATGCTGAGACATGATTATATAATGACCCAGAGAGCCACATGACCTGCCATTTGACAACACTAGTTTATATAAAAGTGTAGTGAAGTCAAAAAGTGTTATGATGACAACTGTAATGTCACAATAGGAACCCGTGTGATGTAGAAGGAGCCTTTATTTCTATAGATCTAGATAAGGAGATGGGAGTACTCCTTGATCTAGTGAATCTTCGCAGCTTCTTTTAGGGGTGCTCTGCCTGGTAAAACGTAAACCCTTCGTGACTCCCCCTGCTCCGTGTCACTATTATCTAGTTTGAAATTACCATATAGATGTGAGTACTGTGTGCTGCACTGGCTGTAAGTCAGAGCTAGTAGCTGGCACTGTGTACAATGCTCACACGTGTGTAGATGGCCAGGGGCGAGCCAGGCCATACTGGTTCATACTGACATGCGTACTGAGGATGGCCATAAATTTTAATCTAAATTATATTGACTAGTAGCAGGGGGCAGTGCCACGGAGCGTGGGGAGGGGTAGCTGTCTTATACACTCCTTGTCAGGCTGAATTCATATCTACAGGAGAAAAAAAATATTGGGCAGAAGCTGCAACATACAGGAGACACACAGGAACCAGAACAACATATTACTGGCATCTATAAGTTACTGTTTGTGGTTTATTGTGTGGTTCTTGTGTAACAGGTTCCCTTTTACGAAGAAGAAGTGTATCACTATATCTGCAAGCTCACAGTAAGTGGCAAGATTTCTTAGGCGCACATGATATAAAGCAATGCTTTCCGATGGTGACTGTCGAAACCTCTAAGCTGGATTTGTATGTGGAGAGAAGAGGTTGCTTATAGCTGATTTACACCGCTCATAGTCATTGTTAGGCAGAGTTGGGAATATATCATAGACCTGCGCTGCACTATAATGGGGCACATTTACTTACCCCGCCAACGATCATGCACTGTGCCGCGATTCACAAAGATCGTGCGCCCGATTTCCTGCATGTGTCGCTTCCCCGCTCTGCTCCGCCGGAGTTCACCTTCTTCTTCCCGGTGTATGTAAGTGCATTGTCTTGCGACACAATTTTAAGGTTAAATCCCGTGCTCAGTCCGAATCCGTCGGATCGTCCGACGACCCACCCCCGATTTCTGTCGCTTGGAAACCGGTGCGTTTGCGGCAAAATCTGATCGCGTGCGCCACAATCCCCTTCTAAATACCTTTAGTAAATAAGCCCCATTTTTTTGCAAGCTTGGATTTTCAGCAATGCTCATAGCTTGCAAAAATATTAAAAAAGCTCTCTAGCCACTTATTCCTGTATGCTCCCAGGTTTTCTTGGGACTGGTGCAAATCAAAAAAAGGAAATGAGGGTAAGAAGGCTATGGTGGATGATAGCTTTACAGTAAGCAATATAAGGTGTTACTGAGATACCTTTAGCTGAAAAAACATTTACTCTAGTCGACATTTGTATTGTTGGGGTAGGAACCCATGTGATGTAGAAGGCACCAAAACTGGATCACTAGACTGCAAGCTCAGAGACCACTGTATTCCATGCTTGGATCTGTCTCTAACAATTGCCCTCCAACCAAGCTGCTACTCCTCAGTACCTCACAATTACTGGACGGAACACC
Organism: Engystomops pustulosus; assembly: GCF_040894005.1. Classification (NCBI taxonomy): domain Eukaryota; kingdom Metazoa; phylum Chordata; class Amphibia; order Anura; family Leptodactylidae; genus Engystomops; species Engystomops pustulosus. The sequence continues at coordinate 21,511,654 of NC_092421.1, read as the reverse complement.
CAAACAAGTTAGGGGTGATTATATTGTACTCCTGCGCGTGTTATTTAATTTAGAACACTTCACCAGAATTGTGTTGTTTTCTCCAGCGATTATATTGTACTACTGTGCATAATCTAGAACATATCGCGAGAGTTGTGTTGTTGTCTCCAGCGATTATACTGTACTACTGCACATGCGCATAATCTAGAATTCCTAGCCCGCAGGCTGCTTAAGCCTGGGGGCGGCAGGACTGGCAGTGTTCCGCCCCCCCCCATTTTTGTTTATTGTAAGAAACCCCTCCCGGGTTCCGTCCCCTGCCCGGGGTTTTTTCCTGGGCAGCCAATCAGGTGGCCAGGAAGGGCTTCCTGGCCACTTGATGGCGCTAGCCCTGGGCTATTTAGCCCTGAGCGCGGAGCTAGTCCAGCCTCTTTTGGACTTGCTCCGCGCTCAAGAGTTTCGCCCACTTGTTCCAGGAATACCCCTGCAGGACTGCAAGTATGGCAGACCCTGTAATACTGGTTTTCGTGGAGGGAGGGCTCCGACTGGCTGGCGCCGTTAATGTCGCAGCCGGATCCCTCTCCTCTGTCAGCAGCTGCTCCCCCATCACCGCCCCCCACTGCCCGGTCTGCACGGCGCGGCCGCGCACCGTGCAGGCTCAGCCCGTCCCCCATAAAAACACGGAGCCGGGCGAGGGCTCCGTCTCGGAACCCGACCTTGGCTCCGATGCCGGCAGAGCGCGCTCGGCGCTCTGCCAAGTCCAGGAGTCGCGTGCTGGCCGCAGGAGGCGGGCCGGCCGCGACCACAGTGATTAGGCCCCCGCGTGTGGAGGAGGCACAGGACAGGACTGCTCCGGTGCCTCCTCCCCCTGGCAGCTTGCCTGCGCCGATAGGCGCAACGCAGGCTGCTGGGGTAGACAAGTCAGGCCCACTACCCAAACAGCCTGGCCGTTTGGCCAGGTGGTTTGGGCTGGGGGCCAGTAGTGACAGCATGCAGCTTTCCCAACCCCCCCCTCAATCACCTCCACCCCCACCTTCCACCCCCGCCAACCCTCCAGAGTTTAATGCACTCATTGTTAGGGCAATTAGCTTTTGCATGCAGGATTTTTCCCATGGGTCGGGTTTTTTCAAGGAGGTTGTCGTTGGCTACTGCCGGCACCGTCAAGCCGTACCATCACATTCGTTTGACCTCGGTCTTGAAGGCAGACCTGAGGGTGTGGCGATCCTTTTTGACTGATTATAGCGGTGTGTCAGCGTTTATGGAGCAGGAGATCGACAACGCCGATTTGCAGTTATATACGGATGCGGCAGGGTCGGTAGGATATGGTGCGATTTCTGAAAAAAAGTGGTCTGCAGAGCGTTGGCCTGTGCAGTGGGTTGAGAGAGGTTTCACCAAAAATCTGACATTGCTGGAACTCTTCCCGATCGTAGTGGCGGTGGAGCTGTGGGGGCTAGAAATGAGAAATAAGAGGATTCGTTTTTGGTCGGACAATGAGAGTACAGTTCAGGCTTTGAATAACCTAACTTCAAGTTCGCTGCAGGTTTTGGCCCTGCTCAGGCATTTGGTGTTGTGCTGCTTGCAATTGAATGTTGTTTTTAGGGCAAAACATGTTCCGGGTGAAACTAATGTTGTTGCCGATGCATTATCTCGTTTTCAGCTTCAGCGTTTCAGGGATATCCACCCCCTGGTGGACCAGGAGGGGTCCCCCTGCCCCCCTTTCCTGTGGGAGCTAGTGATGCACAGTTGACTCCACTGTTGCAGTCCTCATTGGCGGAGAGTACTTGGAGTAGCCACGGTAAGGCGTGGGGAGAGTGGTTTAGTTTGCTGCCAGCAGAACAAGGGGATGCGGTAACGGTGGCTAAGGCTACTACGTTGCAATTCTTAGCCAGGCTGCGTGCCGACGGATTGTCGGTCGCGGCTGTTAAAAAGAAACTGGCCGGGGTGTCCTTTGTTCTAAAACTGTGGGGTTTGCATGACGTTACAAAAGATTTTCATGTTCAGTTGATGTTAAGGGGTTGGGGGAAAGAGCCAGTTGTCAAGGATTCGCGCAGGCCTGTTTCTTTTGCATTGCTGCAACGTTTATGCATGGCCGCATCAGATATATGCTCGTCGGAATATGAGGCATTACTGCTGCAGTGTAGTTTTGCGCTGGCTTTCTTTTGTGCATTGAGGGTCAGTGAATTAGTGGCTGCGTCCAGCCGTGCGAAGGCTAGCTTAGTTGAAGGGGACGTTATAGCGGTTGGGGATTTTGTTAAGGTCCTCGTGAGAAGGTCTAAAACGGACATTTATGTCGCGGGCCGCTGGCTGTCAGTGGGCAAGGTGGGTGGCCCATTTTGCCCTTTCTTTTTATTGGGTAGTTTCATCGCGCAGCGCCCAAAGGCCCCACCCCCCCTTTTTGTGCCACCGGGACGGGTCCCCCCTCACAAAATTTCAGTTTATTTCTTTGTTTAAGAAGGCGCTGGCGTGTGCGGGTGCACCTGTAGCGGAGTTCGGTACCCACTCGTTTCGGATCGGGGCCGCAACTGCGGCCGATGCGGCGGGGCTTTCGGATGCTGATATTATGCGTATTGGCAGGTGGAAGTCTGATTGCTTTAGGCGTTATATTCGCCCAAATTTGCTGTTGGATTAACATGTTTTCTTTTTGTTTTTGCAGAATTTGCTCGTCCGAAAGTTTGGATTGTAGGACATTCGTACATACATTGGGCGGCACAGAGGGCCGCTGTCCGGCCGGGAGGCCTGAACTTAGGTTTTACCTCCGCAGACCTGTCCTGGAAGGGGGATCAGAGGCCTGAAATGGCTTCAAGTTTTGCCGGAAGTGGTGGCCATCAGCAAGGCTTCTCCGGGGCCTACAATCCTTGTTGTCCACGCTGGGGGGAACGACATGTGTTCAACGCGGCTCGCTGATTTGATTTCGGTGATGAGATCGGATTTCGAGCGTTTTGCTGCCTTTTTTAGTGACCTAGTGGTAGTGTGGTCGGAGATAGTGCCACGGGTGATCTGGAATGGCGCCCGCAGCCCCGATTCTATAGAAAGGGCTAGGCGCATGCTCAATATGCGGGTAGCCCGTTTTGTGAGGTCCAGGGGTGGTGTGGTTATATGCCATAGGCAGTTGGAGGGGGATAATTCGGGCCTTATGAGAGAGGACGGGGTCCATCTGAATGAGATTGGTCTGGATATTTTTATATCGGGCCTTCAGGACGCCATTGAGAGGGCCCTGTTCCTTTTGTGTGGGGGTCGGAGCACAGTGTAGGGGTACACTGTACTCCTAGTGGCCTGTGAGGAAGCTGGACCCTCTCGGCTTACGTCGTAATCACCTGTCGGACCAACAAGGACATGCCCCCGCGTAGGCGGGGCCAGGCATGCGAGGTGAATTATTCCGGAAGGGTCTGGGTCTTCCCACAGGTCAGTTTATTTGTAAATATTGTTAATTAATAAAGCTGTGGCCGACCTCCACTTTTCTCCCATCAGACAGCTTGTTTAGTTCTTTTGGCGCAGGGGACGGGTGGGGTTTATATCAGTGGGTTGGTTTTATTGATACTGCCAGTCTTCCTAGCCCGCAGGCTGCTTAAGCCTGGGGGCGGCAGGACTGGCAGTGTTCCGCCCCCCCCCCCATTTTTGTTTATTGTAAGAAACCCCTCCCGGGTTCCGTCCCCTGCCCGGGGTTTTTTCCTGGGCAGCCAATTAGGTGGCCAGGAAGTGCTTCCTGGCCACTTGATGGCGCTAGCCCTGGGCTATTTAGCCCTGAGCGCGGAGCTAGTCCAGCCTCTTTTGGACTTGCTCCGCGCTCAAGAGTTTCCCACCCGCCCGCCCTTTGGAATACTGTTTGCGGGTTTTTGGTTAGGTATTTGCTAGGTGAAGTTTTTTGTTATGTATATTTCTTTACCATTTGTTTGGAATTTGTTTTTGTGTTTTAATGTTCTCAACAAAGTTTGTTGGTAGTCACAGCTTGGCCTGTGAGGAAGCTGGACCCTCTCGGCTTACGTCGTAATCACCTGTCGGACCAACAAGGACATGCCCCCGCGTAGGCGGGGCCAGGCATGCGAGGTGAATTATTCCGGAAGGGTCTGGGTCTTCCCACAGGTCAGTTTATTTGTAAATATTGTTAATTAATAAAGCTGTGGCCGACCTCCACTTTTCTCCCATCAGACAGCTTCATGTTTAGTTCTTTTGGCGCAGGGGACGGGTGGGGTTTATATCAGTGGGTTGGTTTTATTGATACTGCCAGTCCATATCGCGAGAGTTGTGTTGTTTTCTCCAGCGATTATACTGTACTACTGCGCATGCGCATAATCTAGAACATATCGCGAGAGTTGTGTTGTTTTCCCCTGTCACCATATGGTACTCTTACACATGTGCATAACTTAGCACCCATTGCGATAATCGTGTTGACGGCATGGCTTGCATGCATGCAAGTGCATTCCTTAACAATTGGATTCATTATCCGCATATCTTCTCATACCATTCTCTGGCTGTGATTGGAGGAAAGCCATGCTGTGTAAACTAATTGGCACTGACCCTTGAGAAAGCGTGGGGTGCCTCTAGCTGACACATGTGGAGCTATGCGTCTCCCCTTCTTTTCAGTCTAACTTGGTACGATATATTGTTTTCTGTACATGTGTTACTGGGATCTATACTATGTCTTTATCATTAGGGGCTTGTACTTGAAACTGACTAACATTGAGTATATTGATTAGACTGGGCCACCTGTGATATATGTACATGAAGTATTTGTGATTGTGCATTGTTACTTTGACTTTTCCCAGCATTTATATTTTGGTGTAATCTATGATTTATTTGTTACCATTTTTGGGAGATAGCACTCACACTTTTCTCACATGTGGCTTTATATGGATCTTAGTATCTGTTTTTGGTCCGTGAGAATCTGATGTGTTTTTACATGTTTTAAATGTTTTTATGAATATTTTGTGTATGTTGTCATAATTAACTTTTGGAATAAAATTATTTATATCTTTTTTGCTCATCCACACCTGCTTGTCCTTTGATATTTCTACTTATTAATTGTTTGTGTTTTTATTATACTGTCTATGAAATACTTTTCCACCATTCTTGCAGCACATTTATAACAGTACTACACAGTCCATACAGACATGTCCATCAATATAATCTGGAAAAAGTTGATGACAACTGATGCAAAAGTGGTGTCTGGAAGGATCTCTTTCTCATACCACCATTAGTGACCAACCTCTAAAGGTAGTCATAGTAGTAGAGCATGATATCACAGGTTAACTTTTGCAGAGCATGAACTTAGGCCCGTTCCACACTTGCGAGTGTGATGCTATGAACTCGCATCACACTCGCAACGCATGCTGCCCGGATTGCACGGCCCGAACGCCGCAAACCAGAACGGAACTCACATGCTGAGTTCCGTTCCGGTTTGCAACGTTCGGGCCGTGCGATCCAGTGTGGAAGTTGTGACTGCGGCCATGTCATGTGGATATAGGATGGATTCTCATTTCATCTAAAAACAGCTTACACTAAAGGCAACAATAGGGTAACCACAATCTGACTTGCTATTCTAGCAGAGCCGGGACACTTTAAAATAAACCTACCATCAGGAATCTAGCTAAGGTAGATCTGATGGTAGGTTCCCAGTAACATCCTAAACCCTGATCCATCCTTCCCTAATCCTATAATACTTTCTAACCTAATCTATACTTTATCTAACTAATACACTAATAATCAGAAGAGGCTGCTGGGGAATGGTGTAGCCTATCCAGGGAGCAGAAGCGATGGCTACGCCACACTCCAGTAGCATTATAGGATTAGGAAAAGATAGTTTAGGGCTCAGCATGTTACTTAATAGGTAGATTCCTGATTGTAGATTTCCAGTAGACATCAATGACCCTACTGAAGATCATCACCTTTGTGCTTTAGGAACATGCCTCCGGCTCCCTTTACCATCCTTGAGGCTGGTTACTTCAAAAATTCAGGCTGTTCACCACCATGAGGTTACATTTTCTATAGTGGTGGTGAACCTATGGCACGGGTGCCATAGACGGCACTCCAAGCTCTTTCTGTGGGCACCCGGGCCATCGCCCCAGCGCACCAGACAAAACTCAAAGAATCTTCCTGCAGTTCCAAGCAACTTAAAAGATGTAGATGTAGGACTGTAGGAAGAGGAAGAATGTGTAGACAGGGCCTGATTATCTCTGAAGGACCTCCTGCTGGCCCCATGATTCTCTGTGTACAGAGGGACACTGGAAAGAAGCTACAATGATGCAAATTTTCCCTCCTTTCTTTCTACTGTGTTGGTGTCCTCAAGAGGTCAGTAAGATTAAACGTTGTAGAAGAACAGGGAGCAATAAGATACTGCACTCATTTTGGTTGGCACCTCGCGATAAATGAAGGGGATTTGGGTTTGCAGTTTGGGCACCGGTCGCTAAAAGGTTCGCCATCACTGCTCTATAAGTTAGGCAGTTTACATACAAATGTATGCTATGCCTTGGCCGGAGAAGGGGTGTAGCATACAGCCGGCTGGGGAAGGGGAGGAGGGAGAAGCACCCCTCAGAGGGAGCCATGCAACCAGGGTGTACATATGGCGAGTCTATCTATTCCGGTGACAGCACGATGCAGTGACACACGTGACTCACAGGACCGTGCCTTGCACGATGCACTTCTATACCGGCCATATACTAGCTGCCGTTTGTATGGCTAGCTTATGGACACTATAAACGTGTGTGTGCATGGGGCTTTAAATTAGACCCCTAATAACTTTCCTGCGTCTTCCACCTGACTCTTCCACCGTCATAGAAGAGACCTTAAATGGACTTGACCACCACCAAACAGTGCAATTGAGAAACTTATAATTACAAGCAACTAGTGTGCAAGTGAGAAACTGTTGAGAAAATTATAATTACAAGCCACTAGTGTGCAAGTGAGAAAGTAACATTTTACAGCACTACTCCCCTACCCCTGCATCTAGAGAACAGTTCTGTGCTGTTATAGTATAGTTATACATGACATAGAGGGGCACATTTATTTACCCTCAAGTTCATGAACCCCTTAAGGACACAGGGTATTTTCGCTCATTTCTCGCTCTCCACCTTCAAAAATCCATAACTTTTTCATTTTTCAGTGCACAGAGCTATATGATGGCTTATTTTTTGCGTAACAAATTGCACTTCGTAGTGATGGTTTTTAATATTCCATGCCGTGTACTGGGAAGCGGAAAAAAAATTCCAAATGCAGTGAAAATGGTGAAAAAACACATTTGCGACGTTTTCTTGAATTGAGCTTGAATTTTACGGCTTTCACTGTGTTCCCCAAATGACATTTCTACTTTATTCTTTGGGTCGGTTCGATCATGGGGATAACAAATTTGTATAGGTTTTATAATGTTTTCATACATTTACAAAAATGAAAACCTCCTGTACAAAATTTTTTTTACATTTTGCCATCTTCTGGCAAAATTTTAACCCATAGTAATATTTACACAATAAAGATCGTTTCTTGAACCCCTTACTTTACAATTTTACTCAGGTTTATTGCTGTTTTAGCTCCTATCACTCTCTAAGAAGACACTTCATGATCCCTCTGTGCTATGAGATGCAGTGTGCTGACAATATGCTTAGATTATTAGGGTGCAGGGCTTATCTACACTATCATTTAGCAACTGAACATTCTACTAGTATCTGACACATTGAACAAGAGAGATGAGACAGATCAGAGATGAGAGATGTTGAGACCCATGAGATGCATATAACACACAATGACACTCTCATCTCTGCCAACTCACCTATAACACAGACATAGCTCAGCTCTGCTATATGCCTCCCTCCTCAGCCCAGCTATATGCCTCCGTCCCTGGATAAAGACCTTATCTGGCTGTAGCTAGCAGAGTAAGTCCCGACAGGCTGCCTGCCGGCAGGATGTGCCTGTGTCTGAGCTGGTCTTGTAATGCAGGGGGGAGGGACAGGAGGCAGAGAGCACTGCAGTGTGCAGACAAATTCATGAGAAGAATCCGACCATAGTCAGAAGATTCAAGGTTGAATGCAGGGGCAACCAAAATTGTAAACACCAGGACTGATGGAGACAGTTTGGAATTATATCTGTGAAATGCTGTATTTTTGTTAATAACAGTAAATTAGAGAATATGTTATTTTGTTATCCTAAGTATATTTAAGAAATTTGTCTTTGTGGGAATACACCTTAGTTTGCATTTGCCATTTAAAGGGTTTAACTTGGGTTTTTGTGTGTGCCATCTGTGCGGCTTGTCCGTGTAGTTTGGTGTGCATTATCTTTTTTTTTGTGTGTGCCTGCTAGACGGTTTATCCGTGTAGTTTGGTGCACATTATCTAATTTTTCTAGAGTACGTTCTCTATTTTTTTTGTGTGCAATGTCTCAGAAGACGTACACCGTGTTGGAGGCATATAACATGCTTGCCTCTGACACCGAGTCAGCTAGTGGGGATGATGCCCCCTTTTACCGATCATCATCCTCCTGCTCATCTTCCAGTGACCTGGAAGGACCCCCAAGAAGGCGCCGTAGGGTTCCAGGGACTTCTGCGATTGAAGTGCCTGGGACTTCTGCGATTGAAGTGCCTGGGACTTCTGCAGGAGAAGTGCCTGGGACTTCTGCAGGAGAAGCGTCTGGGGCTTCCACTGACCCCACATGGGTAGCCCCAGATAATTATACCGCTCAGGTCCCTGACTTTTTGGGCCATCCTGGAATTAATTTTGACACGGCAGGGCTCAGAGCTGTGGACTTTTTTAAGGTTTTTTTAATGAGGAGCTGCTGAATGTTATTATATTTCAGACAAATCTCTACGCTGCACAGCATATTGCCCAAAACCCCACGTCCTTTTATGCACAACCCTACAGGTGGACCCCTGTCACTGCAGCAGAGATGCACAAGTATTGGGGCATAATACTCCTTATGGGGATAGTAAAGAAGCCTTCAATCAGGGACTACTGGAGCACAGACATACTGTACCACACCCCGATGTTCCGCATGGCAATGAGCAGGATGCGCTTTGAAGCCATCCATAAGTTTTTGCACTACACGGACAACACACAGTGCCCACCCAGAGGTGACCCCAGTTATGATCGTTTATTTAAGGTCAGGCCCATATTAGATCATTTTAGTGCCAAGTTTGCCCAGGCATATACCCCCGCCAAACATGTGAGCATAGACGAGTCCCTGGTACAATTCAAAGGGAGACTTCAATTCCGCCAGTACCTGCCCAATAAGAGGGCAAGGTATGGTGTGAAAATGTATAAGCTTACATGGGAGGGGTGGACCAGGTGCTTCAGCCGTACAATGCCATGCAGAAGTCGAGGGTGTGGTACAAGAAGCTGGCCGTGCACATCATGCAGATGGCATTGTATAATGCTTTCGTGCTGCATCGATATGCCGGCCAGAGGGGAACTTTCCTGGAATTTCAAGAGGTGGTAATAAAGTACTTTCTTTTTGGAGACCAGGAAGGGGGGAGTGCTAGTACATCTGGACGTGAGGCCACATCACGTATTGTACCAGGGCAGCACTTTCCAGGAGTAGTTCCCCAAACAGCCAGCAAGGGAAGGTCACAAAAGAGGTGCAGGGTGTGCTCCAAAAATGGCATTCGGAAGGACACCATTCATCACTGTGAGACATGCCCAGAAAAACCAGGGTTATGTATGAAAGATTGCTTCCGAATTTATCATACATCCCTGGATTTTTAGAGTACCCTGTTGTTACCCTGACGCACAGCTTATACATCATGCCGCATGCCGCACCTTCCCTTCTAAGCCCTGCCATGTCCCCAGCCTGTAGATTACTGCCCCGTATGCTTTACCCGGGAAAACATGCATCATGATTTTTAGGGTGTTTGTCTCCCATGGCAGCAGCTGGGCACAAAATGACATAATGGATATCTTTTACTATGCACTATCCATTATGCACTTTTTCAGGGGTCCACCTGTGGGGTTAAAATGCTAACTATACCCCTAGTTTCCAAAATAGGGTCAGTTCTTAGGGGTTTCTACTGTACTGGACCCTATTGGCATCTACAAATCTTTCATGATGCCAAAAAGAAAAAAATTGCCTCCTATGGGGTATTGCCCTAACGGGGGTAACCCGCAGAATGATTTTTGATGTGTTTTTCCCCAGTGGCATGAGTTGGGCAAAATACTTTTGTCACTTCAATGGCATATTTGATAAATTGCAATACAATAGTTTCTCTGCACTACTCACTTTGTATTACATTTGAGCCAGCACCTTAGGGGTTAAAATGCTCATACAAGCCTACATACATACTTTGAGGGGTGCCCTTTCCAAAATGGGGTCACTACTTGGGGGTTTCTATTGTACTGGTACCTCGGGGGCACCCCCCATTACCAATCTAGTGAAAACGGAGCTTGAAAACCGAAATTGTGCTTCTTTCTTCCTGACACCTGCCGTGTGCCCAGTCTGTAAATTATTGGCACATGTGTGGTATTGCCGTACTCGGGACAACCCGCAGTATGATTTTTGGGGTGTTTGTCTAAAGTGCCATGGGTTGGGCACAGTATATGAGGCACTAAAATGACATTTTTGAGATAAAAACGCAATTTTTACTCTGCACCATTTACTTTGCATTCAATTTTGACCAGCGTGTTGGGGGTTAAAATGCTCATACAACCCTACATACATTCTTTGAGGGGTGCCCTTTCCAAAATGTGTTCACTACTTGGGGATTTCTATTGTACTGGTACCTCGGGGGCACCCACCATTACCAATCTAGTGAAAACGGAGCTTGAAAACCTAAATTGTGCTTCTTTCTTCCTGACCCCTGCCGTGTGCAAAGTCTGTAAATTATTGGCACATGTGTGGTATTTCCGTACTCGGGACAACCCGCAGAATGATTTTTGGGGTGTTTGTCTAAAGTGGCACGGGTTGGGCACAGTATATGAGGCACTAAAATGACATTTTTGAGATAAAAATGCAATTTTTACTCTGCACCATTTACTTTGCATTCAATTTTGACCAGCGTGTTGGGGGTTAAAATGCTCACCACAACCACCGATAAATTCTTTGAGGGGTCTAGTTTCCGAAATGGTATCATTTATTGGGGGTTTCTATTGTACTGGCACCTCACGGGCCCTGCCAACATGACATGCCACTTCAAATCCAAACGTGTGAAAACGGAGCTGGAAAATTAAAATTTCACTCCTTCCGTTCTCAGCCCTGCTGTGTGCCCAGTCTGTAAATTATTGGCACATGTGTGGTATTGCTGTACTCGGGACAACCCGCAGAATGATTTTTGGGGTGTTTGTCTAAAGTGGCATGGGTTGGGCACAGTATATGAGGCACTAAAATGACATTTTTGAGATAAAAACGCAATTTTTACTCTGCACCATTTACTTTGCATTCAATTTTGACCAGCGTGTTGGGGGTTAAAATGCTCACCACAACCACCGATAAATTCTTTGAGGGGTCTAGTTTCCGAAATGGTGACAATTTTGGGGGTTTTCTATTGTACTTTTACTTCAGGGGCTCTTCAATTACACTGTGGCACCACAAAATATTTGCAGCCAAATTGGCCTTCCAAATTCCCAGTATCGCTAACTCTGTTCTGGACATCGCTGTGCGGGGAAACAGCAGCTGACATCCACATGTCTGGTATTGCCGTACTCGGAAGAAGCAGGGCAAAAAATTAGGGATATATATTTACCTCAAATTCCTTCTGAATGTATCCATTTTAGGGCTAAATTAGAAAGATTGAAATCAACAATTGAAATTTCAAAATTTCCAATCCATTTTTGTATGCTTCCCGAAAAATAATTAAAGGGTTAACAGACTTCTTAAATGCTGATTTGAATAGGTTGAGATGTTAGGTTCATAAAATGGTGTTACTTGTGGGGGTATATAGTACATAAGCCATTTTTCAAATTTCAAGAAAATCTGAGAAGTTGCTACTAAAACTTCAAACCTTCTCACATCCATAAAAAAATGGAAACGTAAAACAAATAATGGATATAAAAAGAAGACCAATGGCAAAAGGTTTCTATCAAAAAAAAATTGTGGTATCTCTTTTTGTCTAAAAAGTATAACATATGAAACTTTGAAAATAGTAATTTTTGTTCAAATTTTTCCTAAACTTTTGAATTTTTACCCCCCAAAAAAGGAACAGATCACCGAAATGACACTACTAACATAAACTACAATGTCTCATGAGAAAACAATCTCAAAATCACAGAGATATTTTAAAGCGTTGAAAAGTTATTACCACAGGAAGAGACACTGGTCAAATTTCAAAAAAAAGTACCGAGCCTTAACGTACAAACAGGCTCCGTCCTTAAGGGGTTAATAGGTTAAAATGAGACAGCCTTGGATCTTTGGAAGACCCAAAGCTGTCATGGCAACCGATCACTGCTCCCCGATGACGTCATGGGAAGCGACAATCTTCACCAAGATGGCAGCGCCCGTGTGTCGGCGGTGATGTATGGGATAACACCCGTGATCGGAGCTAGTGTTACCGTTAAGTGTTTGCTGCAATATGCAGCAAAGACTTACCGGCTATGGTGAGGGCTCAGCCTGTGAGCCCTCTCCATGCAGCCGCAGCCGACCCATGACGTACTATTACGTCACATGTTACAAGTCAATAAGAACAGAAAACCTTTCAGGTCATGAACAAGCATCATCGTGGCCGGACATAGTTCCTCATCACTCAAAATAAAGACTTCATTAAAAACTATGATTAAAAAGCATCTCTAAATGGCTCCTTTCCATGGCTGCATTGTTACAAGAATCAGTTTGTAAACTATTATGCAACTCACTTGACGTGAGTCATTCACACTAAGCGAGTCCTGTATATTAAAATTTACTTGCATTTTACTGCCTCCTTTTTCCTGATGGACACATCTCATTACTATGATATTCTTCTGTATGAAACAGTGAGAGAGAAGTCTGTTACATCATTAGCCACTTAAAGTCATGTAACTAGGGTGGCATCATCTAAGGTCCTGTTACATTTGCAACGTCTACCCCATGTATGTATCTGATCACATGAAATCACAGAGACCTCCATGGACTTCTACTCCTCCTCCTCCTATAAAAGGTGCTGTGATGTCATGTGATCATGTGATGCATACATGGGACATTGCAAATGTAACAGGACCTCAGATGATCATCCTGGTCACATGACTTTGAATCTGGCAAGCGCACTGTTTGTGATTTATGGGCCAACTAGGCTGTGTGCTGCTGGGCTAAATGGTATTTGGTATTGGTATTTGGCTGTTGGTTCAGGTCAGAATCAAGATGATTTCAGACTGTAATAGACATTTCAATTATACATCACAGGGAATGATATGAGTGGGCAAAGTGGCTTCCTTCTCTGTGCATTTGGCACTTTTAACCTGACTTTTCATAATCAGGTAATGGAAGCTATAGAAATCAGGGAATAATGGGGTAAAGATGGCATTATAACATTGGGGGCCAAGAGGGCCACAAATAGAGGTATTGGAAGGATTTTCTTTTTTGTTCTTCTTTTTTTCTCTTCCCTTTGGGAGTGTCCCTTGTACTGAATCTAGTGGGGGAGGGGGGTTGCCGTATTATATTACAGTATTATTGATTTATGTATTTTAAGGATAATTTATTATGTAAAGGTCTTTAATGAAATTGTGAAACTGTAAGAGTAGATTATATAATACTGTAAATTTTATCTTTTGTTATATATGTAACTTTGGGAAAAAATTAATAAACAGATATATTAAAAAAGAGACATTGGGGGTATTCATTAAGACCAGCATTTTAAACTCCAATCTTAAACTTCCCCCCAGTCTCTTAGTAGAAACAGACACAATGGGACACATTTACTTACCCGGTCCAGCGGAGTTCACGGAAGTGCATTGTTCGACAATAATACACTGTTCTGCGTTTTCACTAAGATTGTGCGCCCGATATCCTGCATGTGTCACTTCCCCGCTCAGGTCTGACATCCAATCAGAATCAGTCGGATCGTCCGATGGCACGCCCCCCCATTTCTGACGCATGAAAGTCAGCGCAGCTGCGACACAATCCCAGCGCAAACCCCTGTTAAATACCTGTCAAAGCTGCACAAATCCCATAAACTGTGAACAGTCTGACAAAAATGCGAACCCCGAGCCCTTAGTAAATAAGCCCCAATATCCACTGGATGAGATCTGTGTAGACCAGGTCTGACCTGGCAGAAATTTCAACTAAAGTCTCCCTTGGTTTTCCAGCACAGACCATAGTATATATGGCCAACAGGGTGTTAATGCCCTTTCCCACCTCATTCTCCTCCCCATGAAACCCAAATGGCCCAAATGCTTTTATTTAGTGTTTAGGCCACCAGCTGGTCATTATATTGTATGAGCACACTAGATGGTAAGGCTACAAATGGGGTGTGACAAGTTATGTAATCCTTGGAATGTGTACAGCAGTTTATAGCATATAAAAATTTTAAATGGAAACTTTCAGCATTTTGACCATACAAAGCTACAGACAGTGTTAAGCAGCAGCACTGGAGATCCGTATAATCATACCCTTATATGTGTTCTTAGTGTAGTGGCCCGCCGGACGGGTCCCTTACGGACCTTTATACTTCAGGTGAAGTACAGTCGACTACATCCTATAGTCTAATTTGCCCTTACTGATATATTCATTCCCTTTACTGATATAATTATTACTTGGTATTGACGCCATCTACTGGCATAGCGCAGCAGCAATGTTATCTGCCTGGGAAGTAAGAGTTTACATATTAACCACTTGTAAGTTGTCAGGCTCCAGGGGTAGTGGACCCACTGGACCACCCCGGACAATGACGTAAGCCGACACCTGGGACCCGGTTTTCACCAGATAACGCCACAAAGTGGGTTGGACTTATTGAGACGTAGTACCACCAGGTCGTTCCACAGGCGCGACCTTGTCCGCAGTGGCAGCCAAGGCGAGGTACACAGATGTTGAGCAGGATCGTAGTCGGGGACAGGCAGGAGTTCAAGATGGGTAGCAATAGGTCAGGGCAGGCGGCAAAGGAACGTAGTCAGGAACGGAACAGGGGTCACAACGGGAATTCACCAATCACAGAGTATAGGGAGAAGCTTTTCACTAAGGCATGTGGCACAAAGATCGGGTGGGGTGTGTAGAAAGAGGCTGGCATATAAGGAATTCTGTGAGGAACCACCACCAATCAGCAGTGGGCTGGCCCTTTAAATCTTTGCGAGCCGGCACGCGCACCCTAGGAGTCGGGAACGCGCTAGCGGGCAGAGAAGGGTACGAGATATGGGTTGCGGGAGCACCCTTGACATAAGTGTTGTTATATGCTTTGTCAAGCCTGCTTTGCCCTAATGTTCCTGATTGTTGGATGATTTGAATTCCCCTAAGGCTGGGAGGTGATATCAATCCCTTCTAGCTGGGGTTCCAGAGAGTTCTTTAAGTCCTCTTCCAGAGACTAGTCCTTTCAGAGATCTTTCTCAGAGCTCCATGTGAGAGGACACAAAGCATGTGGACAGCATCCTGCTGCTGCTGTCTCCTATCTGAGGAGAATCTCCCTCCATCAGACCTGCTGTACAACTCTAGTTTCTAGAGCCTGCCCTATCAACACTGCTAAAGCAGCTTTTGCCTTCTCCTACCCCGAGTTCCCTAATCCGGGCTTTCTCTAGCAGACTGCATCCAACCAGCTCAGAAACATATGATACTACCTCAGCCTATTATCATTGCTGCATTGGAGTTCTGGAATAAAGGAACTGGAGATCCCACACGCACACACCGGGTGGCCCGTTCCACCTGGACCAAGCAACCATGACAAGTCAAGCGCTGGGCCGCTGCAAAGCCAGATACTAAGGTACCAGGGGCCCCCAAGCCATTAGGTCAGGGCATTACATATGGACCAACTCTTCACTGAATACAGAACAGCCCTTCCCTCTAACCAACAACCATAGTATTCATATAGAAGCCTGCTACAGCAGAAGTCCAGCTACAATCCTTAAATCTAAATGCATTTTCAGTCCTTATGCTACTAACAAAATGCACAAAGATACAGTTAAACACATTCCAAGGCTGCAACGTAACATTGTCTGCTGCTTTGTATGCGCAAAATGCTGACAGGTTCCCTCTAAGTATTATATTGGTTAATGTACTTTTCCCCAAAAGAGGATTGTCAATGTCAACCGTGTTAGTCGATTTTTTGTTAATTTGCAGAGATGGTGGGCGACACAAGAAGGACACTACATCCACAGGTTGTACGCCTGATGAAGGCTCAGTTCCTCAGTTGAAACATGTAGTGTGAATAGAGAAGTTTTCTCAAAACTCTGTGAATGCAGCTCCTTCCTTGTGTCGTCCGCCACCTCTGCAAACCGACAATCCAAACCAAGAACATAGGAACCTTGGCCAACAGCATCACCATATATCACTACTTTTCAAGCAAATGTGTATAAATTCTCAAAAAGGAGAGAACCTCCTATTTCCAGCACAAATTATTAATTTTTTTTTGTTTCCTACCTTTTCTCCACCTCCAGTTGGGTGATTCGTTGCAGTAAGAACACAGCATTCCAAGCTACAGACAAGCCGATACTTCGCCTCAGATTGCACAGTAACAACTAATTGTAGGTGAATTCATCTGTGCATCCACTAGAGGGCGATCATTGCATATAATTCAAAACTGTATTATGGCTTTTTAAAAGTCCTTTTTACCATTTTAGTGATTAAAACCCAGCTTTCCCATGTAAAATGTTATAACATATCCATATGATATATATAAATGTCTGATAGGCAGGTCCCTTCGCTTTGACTTTCATCTATTGAGAGAGTAGAATCTTGCATGAACTCATGGGAACTTGGCACACATTTTCAGAAACCTCTTTGAATTTGACTATTGTACATTCTTGCTCACATTTGTCCAGGGTATAAAAAGTTGTACAAATTTTAAATATTTGTAAGACTTTTAAAACAAATTACATGATGTCTTAAATCAGACATGAAGAAAGTAAGGCGATGACGTAAGCCGACACCTGGGGCAGGAGTCTAAGTGGTACCCGGTCTTCACCAGAGCCCGACGCAAAGCGGGTTGGACTTGTTGCGACGGGGTGCCACCAGGTCGCTCCACGGTTACGACTAAACCCGCGGTGGCAGCCAGGGATAACAGGGATGTAGGACACAGTCCGAGCCTGGGATGACAGCAGGAGTGCGGCTTGGAAGGATGAGCTGGAACTCACGGTAGGCAAGCAGGCAGTAGCTGGCACAGGTCCCAGGCGGGCAGGAACGGAGAGGTCCTTAGAGGAGAGTTGGTGGCTTGGAGGCGTTAAACAGGCGCGACTTTGTCTCCGGTGGCGGCCAAGACGAAGTACAGAATCATAAGGCAAACTCGTGGTCGGGGACAGGCAGGAGAATGTGACAGGCAGCACAGGATTGTGTTTTTTTTTCCAGGACACATAGAGCTAGTTAAAATGTAATAAAAGTTTAAAAAATAGTTTTCATTTATCTTCTTTGGGGTTAAAGGTGGAAAAAGCCTTTTATAATTTATTGTACTGTATATACTCGAGTATAAGCTGACCCAAGTATAAGCCGAGGCTCCTAATTTTACCACAAAAACCTGGGAAAACCTATTGATTCGGGTATAAGCCGAGCGTGGGAAATGCATTGGTCACAGCCTCCCCAGTATATAGTCTGCCGGACCCTGCCCCTTAGTATATAGCCAGCACCTGCCCCCAGTATATAGCCTGCCATCCCATATCCCCCAGTATATAGGCAGACCCCTGCCCCAGTATATAGCCAGCACCTGCCCCCCAGTATATAGCCAGCCCCCTGCCCCAGTATATGGCCAGCCCCCTGCCCCAGTATATAGCCAGCAGCGGAAGCCAGAAAGGTGAGTTTTGATATACTTTTTTACTCGAGTTATAAGGCGAGTTTGGGTTTTCAGCACATTTTTTTGTGCTAAAAAACTAGGCTTATACTCGAGTATATACGGTGCATATTTTTTAAAATTTTCTAATTACCTGAACATTAATGAATTTCCTATTTTGTTTCGGGTCATTTTGATACATAATATGTATAGTCTCAGGAAAATGGGGCCACTATGGCGTTATGTTTTTTGTAGTGTAACGGGGGATTTTTTTTATTATATGGGGAAATGTCGTATTTTTATGAATATTTCTTAATATTTTGTGTATATGTGATTTTACTTAATATGTCCCCCATGAGGTCATAAAAGACCCCTGGGGGACATTTTCACTTTTTTTTTTAAATTTTACTTTATTCTTTTTGTTTTACACGTTTTCCCCTGTAACTGAGGCATCTATAAGAGCCCCACTTACAGAGGAAAACCACCACCTGTGACTGGGGATTCTGATCAGAGCTAATTAGACCCAGCAGCTCTGATTAACCCCTGTAGACCCAGCGGTTACGTGACTGCCGAGTCTATAGAGCTCTACTCCTCTGTGCACAGCGCGATGTTGTGAGGAGCAAAGAAGGGAGAAGCAGTAATGAAGCGCATCTCCATTATCCACACAAGCCCCGGCATATGATAACTTCCTCCCTGTTTGTTTATCCTCTTTGTGTAAGGACTGTTCCACAAAGGCTCTCCACAAAAAGGGACAGTCAGCTTGGAGTGGACTTGCATGGAGACAGGACTGCATACCCGCTTTAGCCAGGCACTACGTGAAAACTCGCTGGCATGGCCTGATGTAGAAATAATGTTGGGCAGGCCCCCATCGGATACATCAAAAGGACGAAACCTGCTCAAAGATGTTAAATGTATACATTTATAATGAGGCCCTATACCACACACCTGCCTTATGCCAATATAACTGTGTTGTAACATATATATCAATGTGCATATATGTATCTATAAGCTACAGGTCAAAAGCCTGGCAGACACATCTGACCTGCTGTAAAACCTTGTATAACACACTTCAGATGCTGCAGAACCGGATAAGACACACCTGAGCTGCTGCAATACCTCATTAGAGCACCTGAGCTGCTGTAGAACCACAGAAGACTGCAGGAACTTTTGTGGGTACCTGTGCAATTTTTTCAATTTAGTAAATAGGTGATGATAGGGGTGAGGATTAGGGAGTTATAATACGGACACTGAATCCATATAGTTTGTTTTGAAGGTGAAGATTTTACTATACTTCCCACTGTTGACATACATACACTCACCGGCCACTTTATTAGGTACACCTGTCCAACTGCTCGTTAACACTTAATTTCTAATCAGCCAATCACATGGCGGCAACTCAGTGCATTTAGGCATGTAGACATGGTCAAGACAATCTCCTGCAGTTCAAACCGAGCATCAGTATGGGGAAGAAAGGTGATTTGAGTGCCTTTGAACGTGGCATGGTTGTTGGTGCCAGAAGGGCTTGTCTGAGTATTTCAGAAACTGCTGGGATTTTCACGTACAACCATCTCTAAGGTTTACAGAGAATGGTCCGGAAAACAAAAAACATCCCGTGAGCGGCAGTTCTGTGGGCGGAAATGCCTTGTTGATGCCAGAGGTCAGAGGAGAATAAGCAGACTGGTTCAAGCTGATAGAAAGGCAACAGAGACTCAAATCGCCACCCGTTACAACCAAGGTAGGCAGAACGCACAGTATGTCGAACTTTGAGGCAGATGGGCTACAGCAGCAGAAGACCACACCGGGTGCCACTCCTTTCAGCTAAGAACAGGAAACTGAGGCTACAATTTGCACAAGCTCATCGAAATTGGACAGTAGAAGATTGGAAAAACGTTGCCTGGTCTGATGAGTCTCGATTTCTGCTGCGACATTCAGATGGTAGGGTCAGAATTTGGCGTCAACAACATGAAAGCATGGATCCATCCTGCCTTGTATCAATGGTTCAGGCTGGTGGTGGTGGTGTCATGGTGTGGGGAATATTTTCTTGGCACTCTTTGGGCCCCTTGGTACCAATTGAGCATCGTTGCAATGCCACAGAGTACCTGAGTATTGTTGCTGACCATGTCCATCCCTTGACCACAATGTACCCAACATCTGATGGCTACTTTCAGCAGGATAATGCGCCATGTCATAAAGCTGGAATCATCTCAGACTGGTTTCTTGAACATGACAATGAGGTCACTGTACTCAAATGGCCTCCACCAGATCTCAATCCAGATCTCAATCCAATAGAGCATCTTTGGGATGTGGTGGAACGGGAGATTCGCATCATGGATGTGCAGCCGACAAATCTGCGGCAACTGTGTGATGCCATCATGTCAATATGGACCAAAATCTCTGAGGAATGCTTCCAGCACCTTGTTGAATCTATGCCACGAAGAATTGAGGCAGTTCTGAAGGCAAAAGGGGGTCTAACCCGTTACTAGTAAAGATGAGCGAACATACTCGTCCGAGCTTGATGCTCGTTCGAGCATTAGCGTACTCGAAACTGCTCGTTGCTCGGACGAATACTTCGCCTGCTCGAGAAAATGGCAGCTCCCGCCGTTTTGCTTTTTGGCGGCCAGAAACAGAGCCAATCACAAGCCAGGAGACTCTGCACTCCACCCAGCATGACGTGGTACCCTTACACGTCGATAGCAGTGGTTGGCTGGCCAGATCAGGGGACCCTGGGATAGACTAGCCGCTGCCCGCGCTGCTCGGATCATTCTGTGTCTGGATGCTGCTAGGGAGAGAGCTGCTGCTGGTCAGGGAAAGCGTTAGGGTGTTCTATTAGAATAGTGTTAGGCAGGAGTGATTCAACAAGAACCCAACAGCCCTTCTTAGGGCTACAATAACGTTATACTTTTTTTTTTTTTGTTTGCTTGTGGCTGGGCTTGCTGGCACTAGTAGTGCAGCTAGTACCATATTGTGAGGAATTTGCAGGGGGACTTGCTACCGTTGTGTTTAGTTCTTAGTGACACACATATCCACCTCAAACACCGAAGTGGGAAAATTTATTAGGGGTTGGATTTCAATTAGGCACAGTCTGGCAGTTTCTTTTTATTTTACGTTTATTTTTTCATAACTCAGCGTCATCTCATCTGGCATAGCAGTGTGCTTTCATACTTGGCTAGAAAATAGCCAAAGGAGAATCCAAACGGCTTACTTACGCCTACAATAGCGTGATATATATTTTATTTCTGGTTGATCTGCTGGTGGCTGTCCTTGCTGCAGTGCATCTACTAGCCAATTGTGAGGAATTTGGAGTGAGACTTGCGACCGCTGTGTTTAGCGCTTAGTGACGCACATATCCATCGCAAAGACCGAAGTGGGAAAATTTATTAGGGGTTTGATTGCAATTAGGCACAGTCTGGCAGTTTCTTTTTATTTTACGTTTATTTTTTCATAACTCAGCGTCATCTCATCTGGCATAGCAGTGTGCTTTCATACTTGGCTAGAAAATAGCCATAGCAATAGGATAGCATCGTTTGGTTTTGAAAACTAAAAAACACAAAAAAAATAAAAAACACAAAAAACACAAAAAAAAGTTATAACTTTCATTTTCAAAATGTTTAACCCGAGGGCTAGGGGTAGAGGACGAGGGCGGGGACGTGGGCGTCCAACTACTGCAGGGGTCAGAGGCCGTGGTCCTGGGCGGGGTGAGACACCACCTGCTTATGAGGGAGCAGGGGAACGCCGCAGAGCTACACTCCCTAGGTTCATGTCTGAAGTTACTGGGACTCGTGGTAGAGCACTGTTGAGGCCAGAACAGTGCGAACAGGTGATGTCGTGGATTGCCGACAATGCTTCGAGCAATTTGTCCACCAGTCAGTCTTCCACGCAGTCCACCCATGTCACCGAAATCGGCACTCCTCCAGCTCCTGCACCTCAGCCTCCTCCCCCCCAGTCTGCCCCCTCCCATGAAAATTTGGCATTTGAACCGGCATACTCTGAGGAACTTTTTTCTGGACCCTTCCCACAGTCACAAACCACTTGTCCGGTTGCTGCTGAGCAATTTTCCGATGCCCAGGTTTTCCACCAGTCGCAGTCTGTGGGTGATGATGACCTTCTTGACGTAGTGGAAGAAGTGTGTAAAGAGGTGTCCGATGATGAGGAGACACGGTTGTCAGACAGTGGTGAAGTTGTTGTCAGGGCAGGAAGTCCGAGGGGGGAGCAGACTGAGGGATCGGAGGATGATGAGGTGACAGACCCAAGCTGGGTTGAGAGGCCGGGTGAACACAGTGCTTCTGAGACGGAGGAGAGTCCTCGACCAGAACAGGTTGGAAGAGGCAGTGGTGGGGCCAGACGGAGAGGCAGGGCCAGAGCAGGTGCATCAGCGCCAAATGTGTCACGTAGTGAAGCTCCCGTGGCGAGGGCTCCCGCAGCGAGGGCTAGATTTTCAGAAGTCTGGAGGTTCTTTAAGGAAACACCGGATGACCGACGGACTGTGGTGTGCAACCTTTGCCAAACCAGGATCAGCAGGGGTTCCACCACTACTAGCTTAACTACCACCAGTATGCTCAGGCATATGAATGCTAAACACCCCACTCAGTGGCACCAAGCCCGTTCACCTCCGGCCGTGCACACCACTTCTCCTTCCCCTGTGTCAGCTGATAGTCAGCCCCCTGCCCAGGACCCTGGCACAAAAACCCCATCTTCGCCTCCACGATCCTCCACAGCATCCACCAGCGTTCAGCTCTCCATACCCCAGACGCTGGAGCGGAAACGGAAATATAGTGCAACCCACCCGCACGCCCAAGCCCTTAATGTCCACATCTCCAGATTGCTTAGCCTGGAGATGCTGCCCTATAGGCTAGTAGAGACCGAGGCCTTTCGCAACCTCATGGCGGCGGCCGCCCCTCGGTATTCGGTCCCCAGCCACCACTACTTTTCCCGATGTGCCGTCCCAGCCCTGCACCAGCACGTGTCAGACAACATCATCCGTGCCCTGACCAACGCCGTTTCTGACAAGGTCCACCTGACCACGGACACGTGGACGAGAGCTGCCGGGCAGGGCCACTATATATCGCTGACGGCACATTGGGTTAACTTGGTGGAGGCTGGGACCGAGTCTGACCCTGCGGCTGGTCATATACTGCCGACGCCGAGGATTGCGGGGCCTACCTCGGTCAAGGTCTTTCAGGCCTACTATGCCTCCTCCTCCTCCCACCCCTCCTCCACCTCCTCCTCCGAACTACCATCCGTGGGCATGGCGCCATCAGTCGCTAGCTCTAGGCACAGCAGCAGTGCCGTCGCTAAGCGACAGCAGGCGGTGCTCAAACTGCTGAGCCTAGGCGATAAAAGGCACACCGCCCAAGAGCTATTACAGGGCATCACGGCGCAGACTGATCTGTGGCTGGCACCGCTGAACCTGAAGCCAGGCATGGTTGTGTGTGACAACGGCCGTAACCTGGTGGCGGCTCTGCAACTCGGCAGACTGACACATGTGCCATGCCTGGCCCATGTGTTAAATCTGATAGTTCAGCGTTTCCTCAAGACATACCCCAATCTGTCTGATTTGCTCACGAAGGTGCGCCGCATCTGTGCGCATTTCAGGAAGTCCAGCACAGATGCTGCCACTCTCAGGGCAGCGCAGCGCCGCCTCCAACTGCCCGCTCACCGACTGTTGTGCGACGTGCCCACGAGGTGGAATTCAACACTAACCATTTTATCCAGAGTTTACCAGCAGCGCAGAGCGATTGTAGACTGCCAGATGTCAACTTCCACCAGAACTGGTAGTCAGGTCAGTCAGCTTCCTCAAGTCTACAATGAGGAGTGGACGTGGATGTCTGATATCTGTCAGGTGCTGAGTAACTTCGAGGAGTCAACACAGATGGTCAGTGGCGATGCCGCCATCATCAGCCTCACCATCCCGCTGCTTGGCCTGTTGAAAAACTCTCTGATCAGCATGAAGTCGGAAGCTTTGCGCTCGTCACAAGAGACGGGGGAAGAATATTCCCTTGTTGATAGCCAAAGCACCCTTAGGTCTGTTTCTCAGCGCATATCGGAGGAGGTGGAGGTGGAGGAGGATGAGGAGGAAGAGGAGGAGAATGTTGGCGAGACACAAGAGGGGACCATTGTTGAGTCCTTCACTGTTCAGCGTGTATGGGCAGAAGAAGAGGAGTTGGAGGAGTTGGAGGAGGAGGAAATGGACAGTCAGGCCAGTGAGGGGAGTGAATTCTTACGCGTTGGTACTCTGGCGCATATGGCAGATTTCATGCTAGGCTGCCTATCCCGCGACCCTCGCGTTCAAAGAATTTATTCCAGCACCGATTACTTAGTATTCACTCTCCTGGACCCACGGTACAAGCAAAATCTTTCCACTCTCATCCCTGGAGAGGAAAGGAGTGTGAGAATGCATGAATACCAGCAGGCCCTGGTGCACAAGCTGAAACACTATTTCCCTTCTGACAGCGCTAGCGGCAGAGTGCGTAGTTCTGCGGGACAAGTAGCGAGGGAGAGTAGGCGAGCAGGCAGCTTGTCCAGCACTGGCAAGGGTACGCTTTACAAGGCTTTTGCCAGCTTTATGTCACCCCAGCAAGACACTGTCACCTGTCCCCAGTCTCGGCAGAGTAGGGCTGATCTTTACAGAAAGATGGTGAGGGAGTACGTAGCTGACCATACCATCGTCCTAAATGATCACACAGCTCCCTACAACTACTGGGTTTCAAAGCTGGACATGTGGCACGAACTGGCGCTGTACGCCTTGGAGGTTCTTGCCTGCCCTGCCGCTAGCGTGTTGTCCGAGCGGGTTTTCAGTGCAGCTGGTGGCATCATCACCGATAAGCGTACACGCCTGTCGACTGACAGCGCTGACAGGCTGACGCTTATTAAGATGAATAAAGCCTGGATTTCTCATAATTTCCAATCTCCACCAGGTGAAGGAAGCTCAACCTGAATAATTTATCCACTCCTCCTCCTCCTCATTTTCCTCCTTCTCCTCCTCTTTGTACACTAAAGCAGAGGAAACTGGCTATTTTTTGACAGGGCCCACTGGCTCTAGCTATAGTACTTTATGCATTTAATTTTTCTGGAGGGCCACCTACCCGGTCCTCTGTTTTAAACAATTTTTGGGTGTGCCACATACAGGCACTCAATCTATTCAATTTTTCTGGAGGGCCACCTACCTGCTCCTCTGGTTTGAAAACTTTTTTGGACTGCCACATACAGGCACTCAATCTATTTCATTTTTCTGGAGGGCCACCTACCTGCTCCTCTGGTTTGAAAACTTTTTTGGACTGCCACATACAGGCACTCAATCTATTTCATTTTTCTGGAGGGCCACCTACCTGCTCCTCTGGTTTGAAAACTTTTTTGGACTGCCACATACAGGCACTATCCAAATTAAATTGTCTCCATAGCAGCCTCCACATGTCGTCTTTTTAGTTGGCTCCACACGTTGTCTCCATTGCTACCTCCACACGTCATCGCCATAGCTGCCTCCAAAAGTCGTCCATATAGCTGCCTCCATACATGGTCTCCTTATCAAACGAACTGTGTCAGGCAGAATTTTGGGTTGTTTTCATGGATTCCACATCAAACTTGTTAACTTTGTCGCCACCCTGCTGTGTAATCCACAAAATATACTGGCAAACTTTTATCATTTACCAATGTTATTTCAGCGCTTCTTGCGCATCTGTTTACATTCCCCTCACCCGCCATATCCTAAACTTATAAGAACGCTACTACACTTGATCTTATACAAAAGGTTCTTAGAAGTGCTGTTTGGGGAGTAGCCTAGAGACAGGGGCTTGGAATGGCGAAAGCTTGCCTGGCAGCGGAGCGCCAGCTCCATGCCAAGATCCAACTAACATAGTTTTAACTGCAGCACCTTTAATCTACTACTAGTTCACTGCCTCCATATGTCGTCCCCTTATCAAACGAGCTGTGTCAGGCAGAATTTTGGGTTGTTTTCATGGCTTCCATGTTAACTTTGTCGCCACCCTGCTGTGTAATCCACAAAATATACTGGCAAACTTTTATCATGTACCGATATTATTTGAGCGCTTCTTGCTCACCTCCTTTGGTTCCTCTCTGCCACCCATTGGTTTGAAGCCTGAGTCCATTTAGGGTATGTCGCCATGCCACTCTCTAGCCTGCCGCTGCTGCCGCTGCCTCTGCATGCCGTCCCCTATAGTGTCAGGGTCAATTATTGGATGTTTTAGATGCTATCTAGCTTCATTCTGTCACTCTGTCATGGCCATGCTGTTGCCCATAGTTTTGGCATAATGGTGCGATTAAGCAGCCTCAGAGGCATCCATGCATGCTGTCCCTGCTGTTTCCTGTCCATTTCCGTGGTGTTTCCATCCTTTTCTGAGGTTCCCAGGTGTTTGGCCAAGCTTCCCTGTGCAGAGCCTTGGTCCCCTTGAAAAATGCTCGAGTCTCCCATTGACTTCAATGGGGCTCGTTATTCGAGACGAGCACTCGAGCATCGGGAAAAGTTCGTCTCGAATAACGAGTACCCGAGCATTTTAGTGCTCGCTCATCTCTAGTTACTAGCATGGTGTACCTAATAAAGTGGCCGGTGAGTGTATAAGATTTTACATCTGCCTCACCCTTTGTATTTGGATCATGCAGTAGATGTAATTAGCCATGCAACATATCTATTGGAGTCACACTCTATCCAAATAGTTTTTATGTAATGTATATATGTGGCTTTTAAATTGATCTAATAAAATTATGTTTTGTTGGGTTTTGCATATATTTGACTGATGTTTGTATGGCGGTTAAAGGGATTTTCTGGGAATATGAATGTCTGATACAAAAACCCATGATGCTATAAATAAATGAATGTGTAACAATTCGTCGGGACGAACCATCAAAGAGTCTCTTAGGGAAGAGTCTGTGGACCCTCTGGACGACCGCGTGGGTTGGTAGTATGCTCATGATGGCAGCCAAGGTAGCAAGCAGGAACCGTCCATGCCTGGGATGACAGCAGGAGTGCAATGTTGGTACTCAGCATGGCACAGGAATGCTGGGACGGATCACTACAACGCTGGGACGGAACTACACGGACGGACCACAGGAGCTGGACACAGGAACGGCCACCGGGAAGGCAGGACCTCCACTGGGATGCAGGACCTCCACTGGGATGCAGGGCCGCCACTGGGATGCAGGACCGCCACTGGGATGCAGGACCGCCACTGGAATACAGGACCGCCACAGGAAACACGGAGGAACACTAAGGTACAGACACACAGAGGAATCCTGGAAACGCTGTAACACGAAGGAACACTTGGAAACACAGGAGGGCTTTTACTTTAGGGTTAATGACTTGAAGATCCGGCAGGGGATGCTGGATTATATAGCAGAGCTGGAAATGCCAGAGCCAATCATTAGGATGGTGGCCCTTTAAATCCAGAAGGAAGGAGGCGTGCGGTCTACACACTGGGACCCAAGCAGAGCCTGGAGAGGTGAGTACGGGCCGGGGGACACCGCGCCACAGGGAAGGGCACTGGTCTACCGTATTGAGTATTGCGGGTACGGCCGTGACAGAATGTAACAAAACTCAATGTCATTAGTCACAAAATGGAGCTTAAATAGTTTGATTTTATGATTCACAAAATTTTATGGCCTCTCTAAAGTAGATGGAGTTTTCACCAAGATGGCCACCACTGGAAACTACAAGTCCCAAGATCCTTTAGTTCTAAGTAACTCCTCCTCCCTCTTATGCTCTGCTGCCAGTGATGATCTAACAAGTTTTCTTGCTCTGTTACCATAGTAATGATGTGTAACTGCCATCACCACAACACTGGCCATACTGGATGCACTGCAACCAACCGACTACAGCCAAACTTAGTGGTGATCACATGACCTGCCCAGGCAGGTACAGGACATGTGATGTGGACATGTGACCAGCGGCCATCTTCTGTCCTGTGTCTGCTCCGCAACGGACCTCGCGGAGGAAATTAACGGACTGATTAATGGGCCAGTAGCATTTTAATTCTTCATTACAGTCTATGACAGCAGCATATTTCTGCTAAGGGGAGCAAAATTTTAAATAACAACTAATTACATATTACATATTAGCTTCTATTTTAAGGACCCATTTGTATATGAGAAAAGTTGATTCCTGGAATACCCCTTTAAATATTCACTGGTGGGATATATCTCAATGCCACAGTACAGCGTGTGCCTATTCTTTGACAAACATAACAAAAATACTTGCCCCCCCTTAAGTGATGCACATGAAGACTTCTTTTATAATAGACAAGGGGTATGGCAATCCAAAGGGCTGTAAATTGTGCAATGCTTTGTTCTTATACAGACCTTCATCAGGCACCGAATGCAGAAGTCAGTAAGGTATATATAGCGCTCAAAGACCGTTGCAGATGGAGAGCAAAGTCTCTGTAAAGAGAACTTTTACCTTCCGACACTAGTCCAAAGCCTCTCACTCAGCTAATCCAGTTTTGGATTACCCTTTGTCTATAATAAAAGAAGTCTTATTTTGCATCATTAAAAAGTGCCAATTT
Organism: Engystomops pustulosus; assembly: GCF_040894005.1. Lineage (NCBI taxonomy): Eukaryota > Metazoa > Chordata > Amphibia > Anura > Leptodactylidae > Engystomops > Engystomops pustulosus. Next base: position 21,483,394 of record NC_092421.1, on the reverse strand, counting down.
TTTTTGTTATGCTTATAAAATGGGCTGGTATCCTACTTGTGCCCCCTTTCTGCCTCTATATTGCCCCTATTATATGACAAGGTACAGGCGTCTAAATTCGGCACACAGCCTTGCTACAATTGGCCCAATCGGGGGACTGGAGGAATTATTATTATTATTGTAACGTACTTTCATGTTAGAAAATAGATGTAACTGTAAGTAAACTTGGTCCCCGGCCTCGACACGTCAACTTTTTGGGATGTTTGCAAAAAAACTCCATTTATACAGAGCTTTTTAGAGTAGAAAAACAAATAAATCAGTTTGCTTTCTAAGCCAGAAATGCATTTATAAATGCCCCCCCCCCCCCCTCTGTAGCACTTCATTTGATTCTGGGTTGTTAGGGGCTCATACTTTTTATACAGCCCTGGGCCCATTGTATCCTTAAATCTCTCCTGCATTCTGATCCTGGCAAATATCTCTGCTGTGAGAAGAAGGCAAATGTGTGGGCTAATAAGCTTGGAGCTCTTTGATAACTGCAAACTTTACTTCCCCCTAACACTGGTTCTGTCAGGGCTGGGAGTCTGTGGACCCTCTGGACCACCGCGGGAGGTGGTACTAGCCGACACCTGGGACCGGAGTCTGAGTAGCACCTGGTCTTGCTGTGGCAGGGTACCACTAGGTCGTTCCACAGGTGCGACTAGCCTGCAGTGGCAGCCAAAGTAGCGATGCAGGAGACTGTAGGATTCACATCAGGAACATGGAGCTGGCACACGGAACAGGAACACAGGACCACTGGAGACACTGGTAACGCTGGAGACACAGGAACACGGAGGAACAATGGTAAAGCTGGAGACACAGGAACATGGAGGAACACTGGTAATGCTGGAAACACAGGAACACGGAGGAACACTGGTAACGCTAGAGACACAGGAACACAGAGGGCTTTCTCTTCACAGGAATGGCTTGAAGATCTGGCAAGGGTCAGGGACAGGAAGGGGCAGGAACTTATTGCAGTCCAGTGCCAATTATCGCGGGAGCCGGAGAGACCGCCGCTGGAGCCAAGTGAGGTAAGTTCTGCCCGGCTGCGGGGGCACATGCAGGGACACGGGTGCGCCCGCAATCCGAGACAGGGATCGTGGGAGCACTCATGACAGGCTATGTCTAATTTTGTAGCTGTCTTAGAAAAACTACAAATGAAGGTAAATGCAATGAATTGTATGTGCGGTATCTAAAATGCGTTGGCCGCTCCTTTACTTAAATTGCCCATGTTCTTTGTAGATAATCCCGATATGTATCTCTAATTATTCTATAGTCCTACTACTTAGTTTTGTACTGTGTGCAGACCCCACATGCTTCTTTCTTTACATCTCTGAGCTCTGCTGAGTAGCTGAGCTGCGGCAGCACAGTATGAATCATCCTCCTTTCCCTCCCTCTCCCTGTCAGTATGGACGGACTGTGAGAGAGAAGCGATAACATCACCTGGATGCAGTGAGCGAGACTGCAGCAGCTATGTGGGCACAGGTAAAGGCTGAAGGAGACACAGGTACCTACAGTATATAGTACATGCAGAGACATGTCTAATAGAAGAGATTAATTGAACAGTAGCCAACCCCTTTTATTTCATTAACTAGCAATACATTATATTAATGCAATTATGAGAAACCTTTAGCTGCTACTTGATAAAAATGTTAAATTATAACACTGATCTAATAAAATTATGAGGCTATTGGCTGATTATCATATATTATCATAGATTATCATATATACAACACAACCATAACTATCATATATCATTCTCACAGCCATTACTTGACTACATAAACCTTAGAAAACCTAAAAGAATATTTTTTGTTGAAAATTTATATTAAATCTATTTCTGTAACACAGAATTGGACATGCACTATGCTTTGTCCACCAGTTTTCTATAAAAAGGCAGCTCTGGAGGCCAAAGGGCAGAGAAACAGGTCAATATTGGGTCAGTATACGTCTATGGGTAAATTGGCAAAGCTGTTAAAAAGTCAGGAAGCAAGGAATAAAATAGGTGCCATTAAAGACAGAAATGGTCGGATAGTGTCCAATCAGGAAGCGATCAGAGAGGAGTTCTGGCATAATTTTGAAAAACTATATGCTTCAGAAAGCACAGTGGGTGAAAGGGAGAGAAAGGAAATACTGACTGCAGTATCCAGTAACCTGAGGTGATATTACAGTATGTGGAAGTATTACTCCCCCTACTGTTGAAAGTTTACAACTATTCCCACTCCGAAGGCCTCCTGCCCCAATCTCTGAGAGAGGCGATCATTATTCTTATTTTAAAGGAGGGGAAGTGCCCATTAGAACCAGACTCATACCGACCGATCTCACTGCTAAACACCGATTACAAACTACTAGCCAAAGTCCTTGCAACTAGATTGCAAAAGGTAATACGATCGGTGGTCCATGAGGACCAGTCGGGGTTTATGCCGGGGAGATCGGTCAGAGATAATATTCTACGTATTTGGTGGTACCTACAATCTCCCTGTGAGGCAGTGGGGATGAGAGCTGTGGTCTCCCTCGACGCTGTTAAGGCTTTTGACCGCGTCGAGTGGGACTACATCTGGAGTGTCCTGGAAAGCATGGGATTCGGGCCATTGGATATAAAATGGGTAAAGTTGCTATACAATGGGGCCTCAGCCAGGATTAGTGTAAATGGTAGAGCTTCAGCAGCATGGCAGTTATTCAGGGGAACCAGGCAGGGTTGTCCCCTGCCGCCCCTGTTATTCGCTGTGGCTTTAGAACCATTGGCATGTAGCATTAGGACTACAGAGGGGTTAAGAGGATTTGTGTGGGGACAAAGAGAGATAAGACTTTTACTATATGCCGATGAATTGCTGCTGTTTCTGGATAACTCGGAGCAGGGGATTAAGGTGGTAGTCAAGCTGATAGAAGACTTTGGTAAATCCTCGGGCATTAAAATAAATTGGGGGAAGTCCTCCTGCCTGCCATTAGACAGGGACCCAGCAACATATCCTTCAGGGAAATTGATGGTGGTGGAGAAGATGCGCTATTTAGGAATAACGGTGAGTAAAGAACCTCGAGATTATGTTGAACTAAATATGAAACCTCCTATATACAAAATCAGGGGAAAAATGGCGGTCTGGAAAAGAACGTACCTACCAATAGCAGCAAGAATAGTAATTTTCGAAATGATGCTGTTACCTCAGATCCTATTTGTCTTCCAAAATAGTCCAGTGATCTTCCCTAAGAAAATCTTTTCGGTTTTGGAGTCTATGTTAAGGGATTTTATATGGAATGGGAAAATGGCACGCATAAAATTAGAGAGTATGTACCCACCGATTGAGAAGGGAGGTTTAGCCATCCCCGATCTTTTTTGTTATTTTTTAGCCACACAATGGCAGAACATTAGGGACTGTGATAGAGTTATGTTGCACTTTATAATAGGTAGAAAGTATGAGTCTTTGATAAAATATGATATATGGAGTCTGTTGGAATGAGGAGTCTTTCACAAAAATGAATTCAAAGCACAATTCACTATATGTACATTAATGTAGTGGGTTTGGGATATTTTGGGATATCACCACTATGGGGATTTAAAAAAGGGATGATGGCCCCGTCGGGTTACACGAGGGACTGTCAGGATAAAGGGATCTTATTTATCAACCAGGTAGGATTTCAGGGAAATGGTGTACCCATTGGAGGTTTTATTTGATCCAAATGCATGCAAGAAGGGTACTATGTCTAGGGTCTATAACAGTGGTGGCGAACCTATGGCACTGGTGCCAGAGGTGGCACTCAGAGCCCTTTCTGCGGGCACTCAGGTCAACACTGAATCTTCTTGCTGTCCCAGGCAAATTAAGAGTTGCTGCTCTCAGCGCTATTCGACACTTCATTGGCTGTTTGGAACTGCGGGAAAAGTGAGAAGATTTTGACAGAACTGCATTATCTTTGGAGGTCCTCCTGCTGGACCCACCAATCTTCCTCTACAGAGAGACCCTGGAGAAAAACTACAATGATAATCTGAATTTGTCCTCCTTCTTTCAAATGGTGGCCTCAGGCGGCCAATACAAGTGAAAGAAGTGGAAGAACAGGTAGCAATAAGTTACTGCTTAAAATTCCATGTTGGCACTTCACGGTAAATAAATGGATTTCGGTTGTATTTTGGGCACTCGGTCTCTAAAAGGTTTGCCATCACTGGTCTATAAGATCATTCATAAGAAGGATTCACAGCCCCCTGCTATAGTCCGTTTCAATAAGTGGAAGAAGGATGTGGGAAACCTAACCGAGGAAGAGTGGGTGGACTTGCTGTAACTCAAATATTCATAGTGCACAGGCTGCACTTTACACCTAAACGTTTAAATGTTTTTTGGAAAAATGGAGAGGAAAAATGCCCAAGGTGCAATCTAATAGATGCAGATGCAATACATATGTTGTGGAGATGCCCGAAATTACATCGCTATTGGGCGGAGGTAGTGGATAGATTGCAATTGGTGTTTGAATCTAACATATCGACGAGTGCACAAGTGTGTGTTTTGGTAACACAACTAGGCATAGAGGGAACTACGAACAATATCATTTGTATATTGAAAGGTCTTTTAGCAGCCAGCAAATTAATTCTATACCATTGGAAAGATAGGGAGCCACCAAAGCTACAGGAATGGGTGAAGAGGCTAGATCTTATATGTCACGCAGAAAAGCAGGAGGCTTTAGAAAGAGGGGATAAATCAGAGACGATCTGGAAGTCTTGGTTAAATAGATCATATCGGTAATATGATGCATTGGACTCGTAATTATTAGTGGGAATTTTAGCCAGCCGTCAACCGCAGATGGGATGTTGGGGAGGGTTAAGGGGGAAAATGGAAAATAAAGGATTAATATGTGTATCTTAATAGCTTCTGGTAAACTGTGAAAACATATTACACATTGTAAAAAATGTTAACGGGTTGTTTCCCTGTTTTTTTACTTGTAAGAATAAAAATTTATAAAATAAAAAATTATAGCACTGATCTAATTAAATTATGAGGCTATTGGCTGATTATCATATATTATCATAGATTATCATATATACAACACAACCATAACTATCATATATCATTCTCACAGCTATTACTTGACTACATAAACCTTAGAAAATCTAAAAAAATATTTTTTGTTGAAAATGTATATTAAATCTATTTCTGTAGCACAGAATTGGACATGCACTATGCCTTGTCCACCAGTTTTCTATAAAAAGGTTAATATGCTGCACTTTTACAAGTTTTCTGACCTGCATGCCACTTTTCTGAATGCAGTAGTCAGACAAATTTACTGTAACCTAATCCAAAAAACAATCTGAGGCTAGAGCTGAAATCTCATTCATGTCTGACCTCTTAGTAAATCCAGTGTGCACGGCGGCTCAGTGGTTAGCACTATAGCCTTGCAGCGCTGGGGTCCCGGGTTCAAGTCCCATCCAGGTCAACATCTGCAACGAGTTTGTATGTTCTCTCCGCGATTCCTCCCACACTCCAAAACATACTGGTAGGTTGATTAGATTGTGAGCCCCATGGGGACAGGGACTGATTTGGCAAGCTCTGTGCAGCGCTGCTGAATATGTTGGCGCTATATAAATAAAGGAATACTAATCAATATAATTATGATTATATATTGCACGTCTGTGGGAGAAAATGAAGACTGGCACACTGAGTGGTAGTCTAAATATATCCCCCTAATGGAGCACCATTTCATAGCACATGATATCCATATCATAGCGCCAATGGCGAGTCCACGTGGTGCCATACCTCCTGTTTTTGTTACAACATTTATGATACTGGATTTTTGTAGTATAGGCGGTCCCCTACTTAAGAACACTCGACTTACAGACGACCCCTAGTAACATACGGACCCCTGGTAATTGATCATTTACTGTACTTTAGCCCTAGGCTACAATAATCAGCAGTAACAGTTATCACAGGTGTCTGTAATGAAGATTTATTGTTGATCCTGGTTCCTATGACAACCCAACATTTTTAAAATCCAATTGTCACAGAGACCAAAAAAAAAATTGTCTGGGGTTACAATAATAAAGTATACAGTTCCGACTTACATACAAATTCAACTTTAAAGAAACCTACAGAACCGATCTTGTACGTAACCTGGGGACTGCCTGTAATGTTAAAATCTGTGCTTTGATACATCAGTCGCATGTGTTACCCAGGTTAGAGAGGAAGTAGAGATATTTTTGGAAGATAAGATTTTACTTGTTTGCCTTTTTTCTCTACATGTTCCTTTTTTTTCTTTTCTCAGAAAGGAAGTGTACCATATCACTTCTGTGCAGACTGAGGTATGGAACATCACAAAGCCATGATGGACACCACCCACTTTCTTTCGAAATGGATTATTTTCTCAATTTCAGCATGTACTTTTTGTCAGTGCATCCTAAGGCAGAAATGTCAGGTGCTGGAAAGGAAATATTACTCTGCAGTCATGGATCTAGAGTTTGGTAAGTGCCAGGAGTTTGAAGAGCTGAATTTCACAATTGGGGTGAATTGTGACATGGTAGGAGATCTCAGAATGTCACTTAGGGAGGTCCCATTGGACACAGACTGGCTTTGTCTAACAAACTGCCGGCAAGTTACAATACAAGCGAACTCCTTCTCTAACTTCAAAAGCTTAAGAGCACTTAGAATTCATGGAAATTTTATGACTCCAGCTAAAGCTTTCCAAGGTCTTCCTCAGCTGTCTATACTGTGGATATGTTTGGAAAATAAAGACGGCAATATAACGCTTCATGAAGATACATTTTATGGACTGAATGCTCTGCAAGAACTGAAATTATCCGGAATGAGTATACCGAATATAAATTCTTCCATATTTAACCCTTTGGAATTCCTAACACACCTCATTCTGCAATCTAACCATATCACTTCACTAAGGTCGGTACTGCTGATGTTGAAGGAATTCAAATATTTAGAAAAACTCTCAGTAATTAACAATGATATTGAAACATTAAGGGAATCTGACTGTGTAACTTCTCCATATCCTTCAAGTAATGGCAGATTTTTAGACTTTAACATTAGTTATCTAGATCTGGGCAGAAGTATGCTAAAAACATGTGAAAAGAATTCTTTGTGCAACTTTCCTCACTTGGATTACTTTTGTGTCGAAAAGACTGGAATTAACATAAAAGATATCCTAAAATCTGGCATTAAAACAATTAAGACCCTCATGTCAAAGGGCAGTTCTTTTAATTCACCTGAAATCTGCAGGTTTTCTTCTTTCTTCAAAGTCAAGGAACTGCTGCTAACAGAAAGTGACATTGTTCATTTTAGCACCTCCAAAGGTTCATGCAATGAGTTGAAGACGTTAGACTTGTCCTTTAATTACTTAGAGGCAATTCACTTCAATCAAATGAAAAATCTAAATAAGTTATTAGAATTGAATTTAACCAATAATGAAACATCATATGTAAAAATTTGCGGGAATGACTCCACCATAGAAATGGATTTGCGCTCCCTGAACTTATCCATTAATTTTTTAACAAGGCTTAAAAGTCAACAATTTTCCTGCCTCAAAAACCTTCTTATCTTGGCCTTAGATAATAACAAAATTAACTTCATTGAAGATTCTGCGTTTGATGGTCTGTATGAGCTGCAAGTTTTGGATTTACAATATAACAACATATTTATTATAGGGGAGTTTACATTTCAGAATTTAATTTCGGTAACACATTTAAATTTGGATGAAAATGCAATTTTTAAAATTCATGGGAATGCTTTTAATTCCCTGAAATTCCTGCAGCACTTAAGGTTAACTTATGTAGACATGCTTGATTTATACTGGTGGCACTCGATTGGAGATTTTCTTCAATATTTGTCAGTAAAATCAATAGATTTGCAATTACTAAATGAATTTTTAGATTTTTTTTCGAGGTTAGAATATTTGGAACTAAATTCAAATTACATACTGATAAACTGTATGAATCAAGTGTTTAGTGAAGCTAAGGAGTTGTACTTAAAAAATATATATACATTTCGGTGTATGGATTTAGAAAGTAATCCTCTAATGAATTTTACAAATCTAGAAAAACTTCACTATTCTCCCGATCCTTATTATCTCACAGATCTCTCTCTTAATAACAGCATGAAATATTTGACAAAGTTGAACTTCCTTCATCTGAAGGACATAGACAAACTGGTTAAATCTGGACAGATAAATAGTCATGAATTAGTTCATGGATTATTTCACCTTAAAGTTTTGCATTTAGAGAATTCGGGAATTGACCAATTCGATTCTGAAGATATTTTCCGCGATTTAAAGGAGCTGGAATTTCTAGTCATTGAAAACCAAATCATGCAAGAGGTGAAGGGAAATGTTTTTGCAGGAATGCCAAACTTAAAGTACGTTTACTTTTTGGAAACCAGTTTTCCTTGCAATTGTAAATTTATGGAGCTACTGGCGTGGCTCGAAGCTGGAACATCCGTGTCAATTATTAATTTCCACGAACAGAATTGTTATGTATACAACATTGAGATGAATTTTGTGTCCTTCCTACAGAACAATTGTCATGATAATCTGGATTTTATAATGTTTATATTGACTTTTGTTTTTACTTTGCTGTTTATGTTCATCTCCGTCTTCTATGAAAGTATCTGGTGGTATATTCTATACACATCGTACACCATCAAGTGTTGGCTAAGTAACAATAATAGAGAAAGAGGTCACTATGAGTACGATGCATTTGTTTCATATAATACCTACAATGAACAGTGGGTAACAGAGCAGCTGCTTCGTAACTTGGAAGAAAACGGTCCCCCATTCTTTAAAGTGTGTATCCACAACCGAGACTTTGAGATTGGAAGAGATATTCTAGAGAACATTATGGACAGTATATACAGCAGTCGGTGGACAATCTGTGTTATCACTCACAGTTACCTTCAGAGTCACTGGTGTTCACTGGAGATGCGGATGGCTACATACAGGCTTGTCGCGGAGAGTAATGATTCCCTTATCCTGATATTCCTGGAAAACATTCCTAGGGAAGAACTTCAATATTACCACAAGCTCACAAAGATTTTAGACAAGAAAACCTACCTGAAATGGCCAGAAGATGACGATGAGAAGCAGCTGTTTTGGGCCAGACTCCGCAATGTTATTAGTAATGATGGAAGAAAGCAAAGATTACAAGAGTAATAGTAGAGACCACTCTCTGCTGCCTATTACTGAACACAAAGTACTACCCTTTGTCACTTAGATCTCTTTGTTTATATGCAGATATTTCTAAAATATCTAATGATATGCCTTCTACTTATTTACTTGCTTCATATAATAATTCCTATTTAATATCAATATATATCCGTAGCCTGCTCTCGCTTCAAGTAGAAAATCCACTTCCTAGGTACATGCAGGCTTTTGTTAAGGGGCTCTCGCAGGCTCCAGAACCACCTTGGCCGATCCAAATGTTTACTGTCGACTAAAAATGTTTCAATAAAGTGTTTTCTACTGGACGCCAGAGAGCTAGATCAAGACGTTTTTTTTTAATGCTCTGACTGAACGTGTGTGAACTGAGCTCCCAGCATGGGGCCAGGGCTGAGCTGGAATGAACTCATCATTCTTTTTACTATATTAGTAGTCCTGATACATAGCAGCAGGAAAAATATTCAATGACTATGTACCGTATTTTCCGGACTATAAGGCGCACATAAAAGCCTAGGATTTCCTTAGAAATCCAAAGTGCGCCTTATAGTCCGGTGCGCCCTATGTATGGCGCAGGGCAGTGGACCCTACTTACATAGGTCCCCGCTACCGGAGACCGGAGACAGCAGATCTCCAGCGGGAACTGCAGACCACGCGGCACGAACAACTTCTGCCGCGTCGGTCTGCAGTTCCCGCTGGAGATCTGCTGTCTCCGGTAGCGGGGACCTATGTAAGTAGGGTCCGCTGCCATCCTCCACCTGAAGGGACCCCCTTCCCCGCTCACCTCTCCGGTCTCCGCTCCGCTCACCTCTCCGGTCTCCGCTCCGCTCAACTCACCGGTCTCCGCATCTCCGCTCTGCCACGCCCCCGGACCTCTGCCACGCCCCCGGCCACCCTGCGCCTTATAGTCCGATGCGCCTTATATATGGAATAATTCCATATATAAGGCACATCGGACTGATGCGCCTTATATTCCGGTGCGCCTAATGGCCCGGAAAATACGGTATATATATATTTGGTAGAAGTGGCAAAATTTGGAGTTTGTTCCGTTAATTATTTTTTTTGCATTATGTTATTTTTACCCTTTTCCTGTGATGTTTTTCATGTGTGTATTAAATCATAGTAAATAAGGCTGGAAAAAAAGCAAGTCCATCCAGTCCAACCTATAAGAATTAAAATTGTTTTAATATTAAAAATAATAATAGCTAAATAAACCCCTACACGACTGCCATTCGGCTGTATACGTCCTATTTGCACATGCCCTGTGCAGAAAGTACATTTATAAATGCCATGACAGGGGCTATATCTCCTGAATCATGGCACCTAGAAACAGGGTAATCCCCCTTTAATATATATATACCTTATATACTCGAGTATAAGCCTAGTTTTTCAGCACAAAAAATGTGCTGAAAAACCCAAACTCGGCTTATACTCGAGTCAAAAAAATAAATAAATCAAAACTCACCTTTCTGGCGGCACCCGTAGATCTTCTGTGCGATCCATCCGGTATTGTTGTGCTGCACGACGGGGAATGGGGGGCTATATACACTGGGGCAGGGGCTGGCAGGCTATATACACTGGGCAGGGGCTGGCAGGCTATATACACTGGGGCAGGGGCTGGCTATATACACTGGGGCAGGGGCTGGCTGGCTATATACACTGGGGCAGGGGCTGGCTGGCTATATACACTGGGGCAGGGGCTGGCTGGCTATATACTGGAGAGGCTGTGACCAATGCATTTCCCACCCTCGGCTTATACTCGAGTCAATAGGTTTTCCCAGTTTTTTGTGGTAAAATTAGGGGCCTCGGCTTATACTCGGGTCGGCTTATACTCGGGTATATACGGTATATTGAGTATGGGTGCTTCACAGAACCAGAGATACCCACCCTTAAAGTTGTACAAAATTTTTTTTTTTAATGTACAGTTTTCTATTTCTATTTTCTATTGTAAATAGAAGGAAGGGGGGTTATCTCAGGTTTTATGAAGCATCTATACATAACCTTATATCATATTAAATTTAATTTTAAGGTGCAAGAGTTCAGGAAATATAGGTGTGAAGTATATATTCAGCCTGTCAGCTAAAGACAGAATGTAGGAACAGCTGCAGGGAAGACTGCACCCTTTTCATCTGTAGCTAAGCCTGGGAAAGGGTGATGGAATTATGCCGTACACATTCATAAACATAATTTGGAAAAATTTTATTTAGTTTTACTACTTACTAGCTGTAGCTCCCGGCATTGCCCAATAGTAGATAACTTCTGTTAGCTGTAACAAAATAGAATGGGTAAACAAAAATATTTTATATGTATCTATAGACTGTCTCAGACTGTCTCTGTCACTGACTGTCTCTGGCAGTCTCTTTCAGTCACTGTGTCTAGTGTCTAGGGCGAGTGACTGTCTCCGGCACTCTCAATCCAGTGACTGTCTGTCTCGGGCACTCTCATTCCAGTGACTGTTGGTCACAGGCACTCTCAATCCAGTGACTGTCTGTCTCGGCCACTCTCATTCCAGTGACTGTCTGTCTCAGGCACTCTCATTCAAGTGACTGTCTGTCTCAGGCACTCTCATTCCAGTGACTGTCTGTCTCTGGCACTCTCATTCCAGCAACTTTCTGTCTCAGGCACTCTCAATCCAGTGACTTTCTCGGGCACTCTCTTTCCAGCGACTGTCTGTCTCGGGCACTCTCATTCCAACGACTGTCTGCCTTGGGCACTCTCATTCCACTTACTGTCGGTTTCGGCATTCTCATTCCAGCGACCGTCTGTCTCGGGCACTCTCATTCAAGTGACTGTCTATCTAGGGTACTCTCATTCCAGCAACTGTCTGTCTCGGGCACTCTCAATCCAGTGACTGTCTGTCTCAGGCACTCTCATTCCAGTGACTGTCTGTCTCAGGCACTCTCATTCCAGTGACTGTCTGTCTCGAGTACAATCATTCCAGTGACTGTCTTGGGCACTCTCATTCCAGCGACTGTCGGTCCCGGGCACTCTCAGTCCAGCGACTGTCGGTCTCGGGCACTATCATTCTGGTGACTGTCGGTCTCGGGCACTATCATTCTGGTGACTGTCTGTGTCTTTGACTGTCACTTTGTCTATGGAGAGATTTATCAGAAGTGTCTGAGAGCAGAACTCTGAGCTCAGCTCATATTAACGACCTGTGGAAGAACAGCAACCAATCACGGCGCAGCTTCCAACTGCCACAGCAGCAGCAGATAATGGCTCCTGTATATGGTGGGTAATTTAAGTGAATTTTGGAAAGCGCAGCGTGAAAATTTCAGCTCAAAACCTGGTCTAAGACTTACCTGAGTCACAAGCAACAACTGTGCAAAATTTGGTGATTGTGAATGCGACAGTACAGATTCCGGGCATACACACATACGTACATAGACACATACGTACATACACACATACATACATAGACTCATACGTACATAGACACATACGTACATAGACTCATACGTACATAGACACATACGTACATAGACACATACGTACATACACACACACGTACATAGACTCATACGTACATAGACACATATGTACATACACACACACGTACATAGGAGAAATGACAAAATATCTTATTTTTTCACGTTTGTAGTCAATTATCTGCAAATTTTAATTTAATTTATTTAACATATAAGAAAATATATGTAATTAATAAAACTATCCTTTCACGTTACAGTCTCTTATTTCTTTTCTATTATAAATATGGTAAAAACTGTAAACGAGTTGTGTGCTTTGTTCTGAAAAGAAATGTGTTACTAAAAAACACAGCTTCCATTTGGAATAATCCATATGGAGGACCCAAGAGTCAGATTAATCAATTGTAGAAGATTCTGGGTAAGATGCACAATCACAGTGTTGCTGCCATGAATAAGGGTCTTAGTAGATTTTATTGCAAGAACAAGGCCGATAAAAATAACGGGGGAGATTTGGCAGAAGTGTCTGGGCGCAAAACTGTTCCACTTGTACACGGCAACCAATAAGAACTTGTTTTTTATTTTCCCACAGCTATTTATAAAGTTAAAGCTGAGCTCTGATTGGTTTCCCTGGGCAACTAGAACAGTTTTACCTCAGACACTTCTTATGTCCCTCCTTGTATTTTACAAGTTAACTTTCAGTTCATAAGTCAACATTTTTGTGGCTGGACACTTGTTCCTCATCTGTAAGTTGAAAATGTTTAGAGAAACGTAAAAAGATCCCATTTTGCATGACATCTTAAAAATGGTTTGCTGATTTTCAGCTAGAATCTCATCCGCTTTAGGTGATATACTTCCCCTTATCTATTTTGCTCCACAGAAAAGCATGAGACATGGTTGGCTTTATTTTTTTATTTTTTATTATTTATTTATTTTTATTTACAAAAAAGAAAAAAGCACATAGAAAAAAAACATATTTCATGCAAGTTGATCGATACATTTAGACTGCAATACCAAAAAATAAAGAAAAAGATAAGGAATATATAAAGTGTTTCTCTGGTTTTTAAAACTTAAAACTGGCTCGTCACAGATGTCTAGACCACAGTTCCCAGCATTTTAGTGGCTTCTTTTTTCCTATTACATCCCAATTATACATGAATAGTTCACAATGGGGGTCATTTACTAAGGGCCCGATTCGCATTTTCCCGGCGTGTTACCCGAATATTTCCGATTTGCGCCGATTTCCCCTGAATTGCCCCGGGATTTTGGCGCACATGATCGGATTGTGGCGCATCGGCGCTGGCATGCTGACAGAAATCGGGGGGCGTGGCCAAACGAAAACCCGACGGATTTGGAAAAACCGCCGCATTTTTTTAAAAAAAGTGTTGCGAAACTTGCACTTACCTTCACTAGGAATAGGCCGGTGAACTTGAGTGCATTTCGGCGGACTTCAGCGCAGCAGCACCACCTGGTGGACGTCGGAGGAACTGCCTTAGTGAATCCCGAGCCGGACCCGAATCCACCGCAGAGAACGCGCCGCTGGATCGCGAATGGACCGGTTAATAAATCTGCCCCAATCTTTATTCATCCCTAGGATGACATCTTCTATTGAAGGTATGGAGTTACTTTTCCATTTCTTTAGAAATTTCTGTACGGGCTGTAGCACATAACCTAAAGAGAATTTCTCTATGTTCCTTGGTCGTTAAGATATTTCCCTCCAAGATGTTGAGGAGGAACAACTCCGGCTTAGTGGGCAGTTTCTTTTTACACAGCCCTTCGAACAGACTAGCTGTCTGCCTCCATAAGTTTTTAATAAGTGGGCAGCTCCATAATAAATGTAGAAGATCCGCTAGTTCCCCACACTTTCTCCAGCATAAGTTGGAGTAAGTATCATAAATCCTTGCTAGCCTATTGGGGGGCAGATACCATCTGGAGATAGTCTTATAAAAGCCTTCGCTGTGGTTGAGGCAATATAAGTTTTTTTGTACTTTGTTTAATGAAGATAGCCAGACTTTTAGTGGGAAGATTTTCCCTATGTCTAATTCCCACTTTAGCATATAGGTTAGTTTGTTATTGGAATAACTAGTGGTAATAATGTCCCTATATGCTATTGAGATTCCTCCTTTATTTTTATTTCCTGCTTTCAAATATTTTATAAAGTTTGGCAAATTTGAATTGTCCATATGTAATTTTTCTCGTATGGTATCTGATTTTAAAAACGCTTCTATTTTTTTATAACTAAGAAATTCACTCTTGGGGATATTATATTTTTGGAGAACCTTGTCAAAGGACATTAGAGTGTCCCCCCCCCAGCCACTCGCCAATTATCAGGCTTTGTAAAGAAATTCTCCTTAGCACCTCTTCTTCTATAGATATCCATTTTTTAATGCTTTGTATTTTCCCAAAAGAGTTTTATTGGCTCTATACATATGGCGTCGTAATATCGCTCCAAATTCGGGTAAGCTATTCCCCCTAAAATTCTAGGAGCAAAAAGTGTGTCTCTGGGTAGTCTCGGGGGCTTCCCTTTCCAGATGTACCTATCAATACATTTTTGCAACCTTTTAATTTCTACTTTGGGGGAACATTGATGGGATACATCTCAAAGAGTAAAATATTATTGGAATTATGTTTCTTTTAACTGCTGCTATTTTATTTAGCCACGTCAGGTGGCATTTTTGCAAGTAGTTTATTATATTGTTTATTTTATTGTTTAGTTCTGCTAAATTTTTTGTAATGATGCCTTTAGGTGTACCTGCCAGCTGTATGCCAAGATATTGAAACCCATCTGCCGACCATACATATGTAAATTTGTCTCTGATCTCCATTTCGATGGCTAGGCTTACGTTTAGTAACATTACTTTGCTTTTGCTTTCGTTAATTTTATAATAAGATACCTGTGAAAATTTTTCGTTTTAAAAGCCGCAAGCGAACTGACCTGGTTTTCGCACGTAAGAATTATATCGTCCGCGTAGAGAGCTATTACATATTCCGATTTCCTTATGCTTATCCCTTTTATATCTTTATTCGATCTAATCGCTTCTGCAAAGGGCTCGATAAAAATATTAAATAAAAGAGGGGAGAGCGGGCAGCCCTGTCGGACGCCGTTAGTAATCGCAAATTTTTTGGAACAAAACCCTAGCCCGCTTATGAAGGCCAAGGGTTGCCCATAAAGGCTGAGGACCATGTTAATAAAGCCCACAGGAAAACAGAATTTTTCCAGTGTCGCTTTCAGGAAACCTCAGTGCACCCTGTCGAAGGCTTTTTCGGGATGAATCGACAGGAGTGCACTTGGGGTCCCTTCCATCTCAGACACCTGGATCAAGTCGATTATTCTGCGACATGCGTCTCTAGTTTGACTACCGGTCATAAACCCTGATTGATCGTTTGAAATTATACTCTGGATAATTTTTGCTAACCTTGTGGCCATGATTGCTGAAAAAAATTTTAATATCTCCATTACGGAGAGATATAGGTCTGTGGTTTTCTACCCTTGAGGTGTCTTTCCCGACTTTCGGGATAGTTATTATCTTGGCTATTAACATTTCCTCAGGTATATATATTTTGTGTTTTATTTCATTGAACATCTCAACTAGATGTGGGGATAATATGTCAATGAACTGAGAATTATTATGGAAATTAGGCTGGTCACATGGTCAGAGGCAGTGATGTCACCGCTGTTACCCCTCACCTTTCCTCCCCCTGCTCATGTCCGTGTGTAATGTATAGTAAAGCATTGCTAGTGTCTGTGCTTTATCTGCTGACATGCTCTCCCTCCTAATACACATGTGTGAGACACAGACATCAGCTACACAAGTACCTGACGTGTTCTGCTATAACATGGCTGCCTGGAGCTGTTGTATCTCTCCTATACACACATAGGCTACAGGGGGGCGCCAGCACCAGGAAGCACATCATTATACAGCCTCACACCATTATACAGGCTGTCAGTCATGTATAGGAGTAAATAATACACACACAGGCTGCAGGGGCCGCCAGCACCAGGAAGCACATGGAGGAGCCGGACAGCTTGAATATGCTAATGACTCATTGGACATCTCACAGGTCATTTGCATACAGCTTTAGGACCTCATTGCTTAGGTTTACAGGCATGTAGAGGGACAATGAAGGGACAGAGGCAATGCTCTCTAATGGCAGTTTATGAAAATATATTTAGTTTAGGGGAGTTATTTTGCCTGACGGGTTCTCTTTAAAAGCTTCTACAACCGATCAAAAATTCTGATAGCATTACTAAAGGTGGAGAGGACTTAATTATTTCTTTTCCCAGTATCACTGTTGAATTTGCCAACAGACATCTTCAGGTCTGTGCAACACATCTCCGCACTATAATGGTAAAAATACCACAGTCACCTACAGTATAATGTCATCCTGCTCTATTCTTACAAACTTATATAAAGCACTTTAAAAATTTTTTGTAAAATGTCACCTTAAAAATGAATGCACCCCTTAATTTATATAGAGTATAACATTTTCCCCCTCCCTGGTTTTGTAATTTACGGTCCCATTGTAAAATAATGGGCAGTTTAAAACTAACCAAAAAATTACCTTTAGTTATCTACCATTTTTTTTACAGTGCTTACTAAGTAGGTTAAATAGTGGGGCACATTTACTTACCCGGTCCAGTCGCGATCCAGCGGTGCGTTCTCCGACACTGATCCGGGTTCTGCCGGGATTCACTAAGGTCCGTGCGCCGATATTCACCAGGTGTCGCTGCTGCGCCGAGGTCCGCCGAAGTTCACCTGCTTTTTTCTGGTGTATGTGAGTGCTTGATCTTGTGACACAAATGGCTTTTTCAATTCTGCGGTTTTTCCGAATCCTTCGGGTTGGCCGGTGGCCACGCCCCCCGATTTCTGTCGCGCGAAACACGGCGCGAATGCGGCAAAAAATCGATCGCGTGCACCACAATCCCGTGAAATACAGCGCAAAGCGGAAATATTCGGGAAAAACCCGACGGATTCGCGGCTGCGGACCCTTAGTAAATGTGCCCCAATATGTCTGATTTGTAGACAGGGGAATTAAAAATGAATCACATATGGGGGATTTTAGTAATTATTTTATTCTAATTAAAAAGTTTAAATGGTATAATAGGAAATTTGTTGTTTTTTAATTTACTGTTTTTATAGTTTTTAAAAAAAAAATGTTTACCTTTTTTATTTTGTCCCTGAAGGGGGAAAGATAGTACCTTGATAGTAAAGATAATACCTTGATTGCACTGTCACACACGGGGGTGTGCGAGAGTCTCTGGAGGCTAAAGTCTGTGGACTTCCTGGACCACCGCGGGAGATGACACCTAGTGTAAATAAGAAGCCATATCTATCCAACCACGACTGCAAAGATACTGGCCATTCTGTGTACCATCTCTAAATTGGGGGGGGGAGCACCCTGATAAGGGGAATAAGCTGTATCTTGCACTTCAATCGGAAAATAAACTAATTTACCCCTGAAATTCTAAGGTTACACAACCCCTTTGCCATATCTCACTAAATACAAACATTGCGGTTATATGTTTATAAACACAACACACATTACCTCAGCCACAAATGAATATTCATTCTCATAATTACTCTGCCTGATATGAGTCCCTGTCGGTAGATTTTTACCCCTTTTCTTGTTAGTGTCATTGTTCATTATCAATTTTAAAGAGAACAAATAAAAGTTATAAGTTTTATGGGAAACAATAAATTGCTCCCAAGTACCTGACCAATGGGTCTTAGTCAGGCTAATTCTAGGCCTTTTTTTATGAATTATAAATATTGATGAGGACCCAGTCAAACACTCATCCACAATTTGCCTTTTGGTAACACTGATCACTGACGCTGAAGCTTCTGAGTTCATGTATACTAAAGGACAGTGCACTAAATCAGCCCTCACCGCGATGTGCTATACCGTCCTGGTGCACTTAGTCAGGGCCGGCTCCAGGTTTCAGTGGGCCCCTGGGCGACAGTGCCTCACTGGGCCCCTTAGCAGTGGACTCATGTGGTGGCATTAAAAACACAGAACCTCAAGATACCAATATTAATATACAGCCCCCCATGCTCCGTTAATATACAGCCCCCCAGACTCCATTTAGTAATATACACCCTCCAGCCAGGCTCAATAAATTAATATACACCCCACCCCCCCACCCAGCCAGAATACAGTAATTAATATACCCTCGAAGCTCCATTAATTAATATATATCCCCTCCCCCAGGCTCCATTAATTAATATACACCCCCCCAGGCTCCATTAATTAATATACACCCCCCCCCCTCAGCCAGAATACAGTACTTAATATACCCTCCAGGCTCCATTAATTAATAAATCCCCCCCCCCCGGCTCCATTAATTAATATACCCCCCCCCCCAGCCAGAATACAATAATTATTATGCCCTCCAGGCTCCATTAATTAATTTACACCCCCCCCCCCCCAGCCAGAATACATTAATTAATATATATCCCCCCCCAGGCTCCATTAATTAATATATCCCCCCCCCTCCATTAATTAATATACACCGCTGACAGGATCCATTGATTAATAAAATATACATTATTAGTGGCCAGAAAAAAAATAATAAAAGCCAACTTACCACAAGCGTTGCACGCATCTTCTACATCTGCTTCCTCTTCAGAGTGAGAGCAGCGTCTTCTGTGCAGCAGCAGGGACGCTGGTGGCGTGAAGTCATCACGTCGGCAGCGTCCTGCACAGTATTAGATGCTCTCCGGCAGCAATACATCCGCCGCGCCGATGCTATGAAGTTTTGTGTGGGTCCGCTTGCGGTGCCGCCCCCTGTCAGCCGCGCCGGCAGTGTGAGTGCGGCGCTTATCTCAATTACATCGGCGACAAGTATGCCAATGTAATTGAGTTTACTTATGTTGCCAGTTGGTGCCGTGGGCCCCTCTGGAACCTCTGGGGCCCCGGCACTTGCCCGGGTAAGCCGGGTGCTGGCGCCGGCCATGCACTTAGTGGTTATGGTAATTCTGTGAAATCTGTAATGTCTAGATTTTTGCTTTCAAAGTAACAATTTGCAGTAGGTGAATTCATGTTTGTATCCACTAGGGGGCAATCATTGCATATAATTCTTATAATTCAGGACTGTATCATGGCGGTTTTGCAATTTAGCGATTACAAAGATTTTTCACGTAGACCATTACAGCATATCCAAGTGTACGCTATAGATGTCTGATAGGCAGAGTCCAATCTCTTCGACTTCCATCTTTTGAGATAGTAGAGGTCCTGCATGAAAAGATTAGCACTTTGCATAAACTTTACAAACTGCTTTTGATGTCTGGATATAGTACTGTACATTTTGGCTCAGATTTAAAAAGTTACACAATTTTATCCATTTGCCCACTATCTGCACACTGCTCTCTCTCTCTCTCTCTCCCTCTCTCTCTCTTTCTCCCTCTATATACTGTATATACGCTATCTATCTATCTATCTATATACACTGGAGATACACTTCTCTCACAACTGTACTTCTGCTCCCTCCTCCCCCTCCCTCCTGTAGCAAGCAAATCAGCTGACGTCTGCATGAGGGGAGGGGGGAGGAGGGAGCAGGATGTACAGTTGTGAGAGCAGTGGGAACAGAATGATGATGACTGCAGTAATGTTAGTTATAAAAGCAGATTGGGATTTAGTATTAGGAGGCTGTAATATAAGAAAGAATATTTTCTCCCATTTCTTCTCTGGCTCCAAGCAATAGGAGCTGTGATGCTCTAGAAAAGTAAACGCAACAAGAGTAAAAGTTCTTTTCATGTTATAGCCTCCCATGGGGTATGGACCCTTTTTAACCCATTGAATGGATTGTGTAAGTATTTACTTAGCATTTGCTGTATTTTAACTTCTTTTAGGACACATTCAGGACTGAATGAAGGGAACGACAACCACACAGATGGGGATGAGGACCAATGCTATTTTTAGTTCTATTTAAAAACTTCCTGAATATTTTGCACAAGACCAATAGGTCAATGGGTTGTATAATTCTACAGTGCAAGTAAGGAGTAACCAATTAAGAAAGAACTTATGTAAGTAGTAATTTAAATACACAACTTTTAGAAAACTGCAAGATTTACTATTATAGAAACAAATGCATTGGGGAAAAATTAACTTTAAAGTAGACGACACTTTTAATAAATGTCTTGGCTCTTATAGATCTAAATTTTAATCCATGAAGAGTGGAAATAGTTTGCTGCACAACTGTAGTATGTGGGAGTGAATGGCTGAATTGCTCTACACTCCCCCGGCCATAGGAATGTATGTATGCTGGGAAATGCACTTGGGTTTGAAAATATCCCCATTGTATGTACAGTATTCTACTGGAGATCATGCTATAAGATCCTATGTGATACCAATCTGCAACTGATGTTTACAGAATAGTTATCTTGGCTTTGGCGTATCTACACTGATTGCAAAATTTGGGGTTATTCGGTTTAGAAAAAATACTACTGTGGGGAGACCTCATTACAGTGTACAAATACCTGAACGTGCTCTACAATGGTCTCCTCAAAGATCTTCTTATGCCTAGGCCTGTGACCAGGACAAGGGGGCATCCTCTACGCCTAGAGGAGAGGCAATGTTACCATCACCATAGACAGGGGCATCCTCTACACCTAGAGGAGAGGCGGTTCTACCATCACCATAGACAGGGGGCATCCTCTACACCTAGAGGAGAGGAGGTTCTACCATCACCATAGACAGGGGGCATCGTCTACACCTAGAGGAGAGGAGGTTCTACCATCACCATAGACAGGGGGCATCCTCTACACCGAGAGGAGAGGCGGTTCTACCATCACCATAGACAGGGGACATCCTCTACACCTAGAGGAGAGGTGGTTCTACCATCACCATAGACAGGAGGCATCCTCTACATCTAGAGGAGAGGAGGCTCTACCATCACCATAGACAGGGGGCATCCTCTACACCCAGAGGAGAGGAGGTTCTACCATCACCATAGACAGAGGGCATCCTCTACACCTAAAGGAGAGGCAGTTCTACCATCACGATAGACAGGAGGCATCCTCTACACCTAGAAGAGAGGCAGTTCTACCATCACCATAGACAGGGGACATCCTCTACACCTAGAAGAGAGGCAGTTCTACCATCACCATAGACAGGGGGCATCCTCTACACCTAGAGGAGAGGAGGTTCTACCATCACCATAGACAGGGGACATCCTCTACACCTAGAGGAGAGGCGGTCCTACCATCACCATAGACAGGGGGCATCCTCTACACCTAGAGGAGAGGAGGTTCTACCATCATCATAGACAGAGGGCATCCTCTACACCTAGAGGAGAGGCAGTTCTACCATCACGATAGACAGGAGGCATCCTCTACACCTAGAGGAGAGGAGGTTCTACCATCACCATAGACAGGGGGCATCCTCTACACCTAGAGGAGAGATGGTTCTACCATCACCATAGACAGGGGGCCTCCTCTACACCTAGAGGAGAGGAGGTTCTACCATCACCATAGACAGGGGGCATCCTCTACACCTAGAGGAGAGGAGGTTCTACCATCACCATAGACAGGGGCATCCTCTACACCTAGAGGAGAGGTGGTTCTACCATCACCATAGACAGGGGACATCCTCTACACCTAGAGGATAGGAGGTTCTACCATCACCATAGACAGGGGACATCCTCTACACCTAGAGGAGAGGCGGTCCTACCATCACCATAGACAGGGGTCATCCTCTACACCTAGAGGAGAGGAGGTTCTACCATCAACATAGACAGAGGGCATTCTCTACACCTAGAGGATAGGTGGATCTACCATCACCATAGACAGGGGGCATCCTCTACACCTAGAGGAGAGGCGGTTCTACCATCACCATAGACAAAGGTTCTTTACTGTAAGAGCAGTGAGACTGTGGAACTCTCTGCCGCAGGAGGTTGTTATGGCGGACTCTATGTACATGTTCAAAAGAGGCCTGGATGACTTTCTGGAGAGCAAAAATATCACGGGTTATGGGGAAAAAACATTTGTTTAATCTGAAAGGTTGGACTTGATGGACTTGTGCCTTTTTTAAGCCTTATATACTATGTTACAAAAGCAGCTACAGACAAGATAACAAAAAAAAATTACATAGAAAAATGTGATAATGTTTAATAACACAATGTATAATCTCTCTCTAGTGAAACCATGTAACCTCGGGCCCCCAGTATACATAGCCTTGACTCTAGCTCGTTCAGGGTTCTGCATGTACAGTACCGAGACAAGTATCCTAGGAATGATGAGCAGCAGAGAACATAGCACGTGGTGTTCTGCTTGCTCTGGCTCATTTACAGCAGGAGTGTCTTTGATGGGAAAAGGTTAGTGACACGCTAAAGATAATGCCATGGATAAATATAAATGATGGGTTTCACTATGACTTCTATGTTGCTAAACAAGAAAGCCTTACACAAAATATGTAAACTCACTACACGCGAAATAGAGTGATGCAAATGCAACAAATTTTACAGTTTTATTTCAGATTCATCCCTTATGCTATCAATGTGGAACGGGTTCTATTACTCTACTTGTTGGTGTCACGGGTGCTCCCGGGATCCATGTCGCGGATCGCAAGTACACCCGTGCTCCGCTAATTGCCAGTCCCTGTCCCCCTGCCCGGACTTACCAATCCTGGCTCCTGGCTGTTCTCCGGGTCCCGGCGTGTAGGCCGCACACCTCCTGCCTTCCAGGCCGCATGCTCCCGCTGCTAGGGCGCGCACGCTCGGACTTCTAAAGATTTAAAGCTTATCCGGCACCTCCCTTCCTTCCTGGCCGAATCTTCAGCATTCTACAAGGATCTTCCAAGGTTTCCACACCTCGCTTCCCACAGCGGTTCCTGCTGAAGAAGAAAGCTCATTAGCGTTCCCAGACACTTTCCTGTCTACAGCATTCTAATGAAACTTCCAAGGTTTCCACACCTCGCTTCCCTCAGCGGTTCTTGCTGAAGAAGAAAGCCCATTAGCGTTCTCAGACACTTTCCTGTCTACAGCATTCTAACGGAACTTCCACACCTCGCTTCCCACAGCGGCTCCTGTTGAAGTGATTGCCCATCAGCGTTTCCAGACGCTCCTGTCTTCCAGCGTTTCCAGACCCCTCCTTGTTCCTCCAGCGTTCCAATACGCTTCCTGCTGTGCCTTCCAGGGCTCCAGTCCAGCGGTGTCTTCAGTCCGTGCCAGTGTTATCAGTGTTCCTGCTGTCACTCCAGGCTTGGACTGTTTCCTGCATACCCTGTACCTTGGCGGCCACCGCGGGCCTCATATCATCTCCCGCGGTGGTCCAGAGGGTCCACTGGTACAAAGACTCCTCCCTCCGGACTCTTCCCATACAGACTTTCAGTTCTGTTGTCTGTGTGACCCTTTACAGCTGGTTGTCCTGGTGAAGAGAGATCATGGAAAACGACTGTAGTCCCTGCTGCTGCCGCCAGTTCCATTTTTTACTTTTTTTACTCCTCATCTTACGTGAGCTAGAACTTTTTATTTTTTCCGTTTATTAAGCTGCTATTTTGGGGACTGTACGGGCTTGTGATCACATTTTGTTTATTTCATTACAGTGCTCACTAAATAAACATTTTCATATTTTGATTTCGGGCATTTTGGACACAGGGATATCTACCCAGTTTTTTTTTACTATTTTTAGGTCCCCTAAATATACGGTATTGCGGTATGTTGTTTATATACTGAATCTGAATTAGTTACATAAAATGGCTGGTTACAGTAACACCAAAATAATGCCACATGTATCCATTCTGTAATACCACAAAGAACCCGTGGAAAGAGGTGCCACTGTTTTTGGAAGAAAGAGACAAGATTTTGGAATTCTAATAAGGTGGCAGAAAAACTATACATGCGTTGCATATAGGGCTGCATTTGAAAATCCTGCCTCAGGCGGCAGAGCCCTGAGGGGGGTGGCAGATCACTCATAGTTGTCCTTAATATGCAGCAATTTATATTTTTGCAAATAAGTTCCTCCTATAAATATTTTATTGTTACGTTTCTCATGACTCTGCATTGTACTGTTCCTCTGAAATTCTGACAGCAGTGAAAAGGGTTGTGTACCTACAGAATCTGATACCGTCAGCAGTGATTGATTCCTGGATATGAGCAGTAAGGGATGTTTCCCTGCTAGGACAAGAAAGATTTTTAGAAGTGGTATCTGGGAATGAAACATAATTGAGACACAATTGCAAAATTGTCCATAAATGGGGCATTATCAATGTAGAGTTATGTAGATGATTTCTTAGGGGTATTAGTCACATAATATAGCAGATGATTTTGAGATGCAGAACAAATACTTTCCAAAAATGGAACATCTCTAACATAGTTTCTATAATTAAAGGGGTTGCCCCTCATAATATATTTCTCTTCAGTTAATAGACTTTCATATTTTAATGAAATTTAAATTCTGGCCCATTTTCTAGTTACAAAATAATTTACCCCTCGGTAACAACCTGTAGTCCTGCCATTGTTTTATGTTGCGTATGCATGCAAATTTCTCTGTGCTGCGGAAATGAAGGACACAGAAGCACATCCGCACATGAAGGACACAGGGGAGAATATAGACATACACGATTGTAATTGTGCATGTACGTGGTTCGTGGCACCCAGCCGATCGCTTGGACATGCACAAGCAACTTTAGCCCATTCTGGTCTAAGGCATTTTAGAACTTTAGGACCAGGCCTGATTTTTTTAATTTGCCCTGTGTCATTATAGGAGGTTATACCTTTGTAATGCTTTAACATATCCAGGAAATTTTGGAATTGTTTTCTCGTGACAAATTGTACTTCAAAGTAAAAGAAACATTTTGATGATATCTTTTGTGTTTAGTTGTGTTTAGAAATTTGGCAAAAATTTCTAAAAATTATTCATTTTCAAAGTTCAACATTTTCTGCTTTTCATGTAGATAGTCATAGCACCCAAGTAACTTTAATAATAATTCTTTATTTATATAGCGCACACAGATAACGCAGCGCTGCACAGAGCTTGCCATATCGGTCCCTGTCCCCAATGGGGCTCATAATTTAATCAACCTACCAGTATGTTTTGGAGGAAACCCACGCAAATACGGAGAGGACATAGAAACTCTTGTGTATGTATTTGGACTTGAACCCAGGTCGCCAGTTCTGCAATGCTGTAATCTTATCCACTAAGCCGCCCCTAAACTAACATTTCCCAAATGTCAGCTTTATATCGGCGTGGCTTTTCTTATGCATCCTGTCTCTTTCCTACGTTTGTTAGGAGGTTCCGTATTTTGGGTGCAATTTTTCTAATTTTTCATAATTTTGGTGGGTTTTATTTGGCTTATTTTACGGCGTTCACCGTACGGGTTCAGCGACAATTTTATTTTATTGTAAAGCTTGTTACCGATGTCGTAATACCCAATATATTGTATTTTTCTGGTGATTTTCACTTTTTTATGTTTTATTTGATTATTATATGGGATGGGACTTCAGGGAACTTTTATTCTTTTTTAATAATTTTTTTAATTGCACATTTTTTTTTTAACTCTTTTTTTACTGTTTTATTTTCTCCCAGGGTGGGACATGAACAAGTGATCATTTAATTATTCATTATAGTAATCATTATAATATACTGCAATACTAATGTTATACATTCTGCTTAGGCTGACATTAGCACTGTTAGGTCGTGCATCCAGCGCAAACCTAACAGGCTGCTACTGAAGACAGCCCTGGGGTCCTTATCGTACCTCAGGGTTGCCATGCGTGGCAATGCACTATGGACGCAGTGGTCACTATGGTCTAAAGGGCTAAACAGGCGGGATCGCAACAGTCGTGATCCTGGCTGTAACTGTGGGATCCCGCAGTGATTGCCTGGGCTCAGCTTCTGAGCCCGGGTGATCACCCTGACGTAACTCATGAAGTGCAAAAAGGTAAAAATAAATATAAGATGAAATAACTGAGAATGTTAGTGAAGGATAGAATGTGTACATTACAACTAAAATTGTGACATAGAGACTAAAAAAAAAAATCAACATAAAGTGGCCGGTCAACCCCTTTAACATGACGTGTTCCTCTAACTTGTAAATCTTGAAGATATCAAGATGGTAGAACTCCTTCTATTATAGGAAACCTGTCAATCGTTCGATGGGTAGAGTCAGTAAAGGTAGCTAAGCAACGTTGGAGTTATAACACAATATCACCATTGCCAATGTTTTAAAATAATTTCCAGGAACGCTCTGCTGACCCTCAGCACAACATGTGCAGTACAGACCAGGTAGATCTTGGCGCATCGCAGTTCCTCTAATGATATGCGTGCTGACCTTGATGAGGCTGCATTTCTCTATTTATTTGCACAAGGGCACTGTCCCATAAGCTTTATCCATTCATCCATGTCCCATTACTAAATAGCACTAACAGTTTTATGAGAAGATTGGGTTTGTTCTTGATAGATTGACATGGGACGCTAGACATTAGATTACACTGTACAGTGTATACAGGCGATCCCCTACTTAAGAACACTCGACTTACATACGAACCCCTAGTTACAAACGGACCTCTGGATATTGGTAATTTGTTGTGCTTTAGTCCTAGGCTACAATAATCAGCTATAACAGTTATCACAGGTGTCTGTAATGAAGCTTTATTATTAATCCTGGTTCTTATGACAACCCAACATTTTTAAAATCCAATTGTCATAGAGACCAAAAAAGTTTTGGCTGGGATTACAATGATAAAATATACAGTTCCGACTTCCGACCTAGAAACAGGGTAATCCCCCCTTATATATATATATATATATTATATATATATATATATATATATATATATATATACTCACCGGCCACTTTATTAGTTACACCATGCTAGTAACGGTTTGGACCCCCTTTTGCCTTCAGAACTGCCTCAATTCTTCGTGGCATAGATACAACAAGGTGCTGGAAGCTCCTCAGAGATTTTGGTCCATATTGACATGATTGCATCACACAGTTGCCGCAGATTTGTCGGCTGCACATCCATGATGCGAATCTCCTGTTCCACCACATCCCAAAGATGCTCTATTGGATTGAGATCTGCTGACTGTGGAGGCCATTTGAGTCCAGTGACCTCATTGTCATGTTCAAGAAACCAGTCTGAGATGCTTCCAGCTTTATGACATGGCGCATTATCCTGCTGAAAGTAGCCATCAGATGTTACAGGGTACATTGTGGTCATAAAGGGATGGACATGGTCACCAACAATACTCAGGTAGGCTGTGGCATTGCAACGATGCTCAATTGGTACCAAGGGGCCCAAAAAGTGCCAAAAAAATATTCCCCACACCATGACACCACCACCACCAGCCTGAACTGTTGATACAAGGCAGGATGGATCCATGCTTTCATGTTGTTGACGCCAAATTCTGACCCTACCATCCGAATGTCGCAGCAGAAATCGAGACTCATCAGACCAGGCAACGTTTTTCCAATCTTCTACTGTCCAATTTTGATGAGCTTCTGCAAATTGTAGCCTCAGTTTCCTGTTCTTAGCTGAAAGGAGTGGCACCCGGTGTGGTCTTCTGCTGCTGTAGCCCATCTGCCTCAAAGTTCGAGGTACTGTGCATTCAGAGATGCCAAAACATAGGTACCTAATATCATATAACACCATTATACAATCGCTGAGTGGCATGACAATGATATAGTCGATTTTATGGATGGAGATGAATTGCTAATAAAGAGAACAAAGAGAACTTCCACACTTGCGAGTGTGATGCGCTGAACTGGCCCGGCCCGGACGCCCGGCCCAAGCGCTGCAAACCGGAACTGAACTCAGCATGTCAGTTCAGTCCCGGTTTGCATTGTTCGGGTCGGGCGATCCTTATACAATGCCTTTTTACTGACTGTCAGGTATCTGTGACATCTCTTTATGGAAGTATTTTCCATTGTAAACCTCTGAGGGGGAATCCATCATATGACACTGTATAGATGCACAGCAGTATATATTTCCTACAAGCTGATGCACCTCAGGTAATATCTTGTCTGACCCTTATCTTCTCTGTTTGGCCCAGATCACCATAACAGCTACTTATCAGAGTACAACATACTGGGGGGAATCTATTAAGACTGGTGTTTTCTTAATATACCCTCCTGCCTTTGTACTGCAGCTGGAGCTACTAAGGCCCGCGGCACACGTGGCGTTTTGAACCCGTTTTTAAGCAGTTCATTAAAAAACCTTTGCGTTTTTGAAAAACGCATCAATTTTTGACCCGTATTGATTAAGATAAGATCACGGCCCAAAAATGGGTTCAAAACGCCACGTGTGCCGCCGGCCTTAGGGGCTCTGACCTCTTAATAGATCCACACAGCACAATGGAATAAATGACCCAGTCTGACATGGGCAAAATTTCAGTTATAGTAAAAACGGCATCTGAGGCATACATGACCGCACCCGCCAAATGTGCGGTCAATGCTTGTTGAATATCTCCTAATAATCCCTAAAATTGACAATGCTGCACACAGTTGTAATGTGACTGCGCAGATGCTTCAACTGAAAAAATGTGCAGTGCTGCATCATCAGGGTCGCAGTACTGCTCCATTTACTGATTTGCACAACAGAAGTTCAAGGTCGAAGTCACCATTTTGTCCCAGCCTTAGGCTCCATGAAGGCATCCGTGAGCCGCAAACCAGGTGGAGCAGAGGGAGAGCACTGTCACCCCACTCCATAGGTAGCTGAGCAGCCATGGAGCAAATCCAGGCAGGAACAGGATCTGCCCTATTTTTTATAGTGCTTCTGCTGGCTCAGACATGTACAATGCATCTCTGTGGTTGGTAGGGCCTACTGTTTTTGTGGCTATCTCACGGCCCCCATTTGTGGACGGTTGCTTAGAGTCTTAGGGTCTCATTTACTAAGGGTCCGAACGCCGCACTTTCGTCGGGTTTCCCGAATATTTCCGTTTTGCGCCAAATTGCCCCGGGATTTTGGCGAACACGATCGGATTGTAGCGCTACGGCATCGGCTTTCACGTGACAGAAATGGGGGGGCGTGGCCATCGGAATCCCGGCAGACCTGAATCCTCGTCGGACAAGGCACAGCGGGATCGTGACTGGACCGGGTAAGTAAATGTGCCCCTTAGAGTAGATTGAAAGTCATCTATATGTATCCAAAGTCACCCAACAGCCAAATATAGATGTAGGGATTGTGTTTAGTTTTCTATAGAACTTGTTTCAGTTACTTTCTTATTTGCTAATTTTGTGATTTACACCATTCCAACCAGTACTTGGCATTGAGATTAGGTGATGACTACTCAACCATGGGAACATGATCTATGATAAACAGTCTGTGTGCAGATGTTGCCTCCAGAAACCTGAGCAGAGTAGACAGGTGAAGCACACATTTCATAAACTGACATTCTGACAACTTGAAAGAGGGATTGAGATATATAAGTTTTTTCAGTATTAGTCATTTTACTCGGATATTTTGTGTCTGAACATGGAAAATCTGTATACAGAATGTTATATTTAATGAACAAAAACCAAGCTTAAATTTATATAGAAAGTGTCTCTAAATATAAGGGTTTCTTAGATGCCTGAAGATCCAGGGCTCAACAAAACACCAACATAAGTCACTTCTACAATATACAGTTCTTTAATATACAATAGACTGACTTCAAGCAACTCAAACCTGCCCGACACCCAGACATGAGCCAGCATATAGCACCGGGCAAAGGTTATACAATGTTTTATCTGTTGCTTCACAATTAAGGTAAGAATAATAGTAAAGAGTGGGACAATTCTTCTGAGCTTTTCCATTCATTGCTTTATAGGCAGTAATCATCATGGGCTAGTGCGTCAAAAGACCAGGAACTTCAGTGTCTTTACTTATCAGGCTCCCAGGGGCTAGAAATTTGATTCAACCCGGTTGCAAGAATTTTCAGAGAAAATTTGATTAGAACCGAATCGAATCACGGCATGTGACTTAACGGTGCGGGTGCATGGAAAGGGCTCACGTGCTGGGCCCTCTCCATAGCCGGTAAGTCTTTGCTGCATATTGTTTACTGATTTAAAAAAACATCTCCAAAGTAATATGATGAACTGAGAAAAGTCACTTTTTTGCCTAAAATGAATCACTTTTAGAGGCTAGAAGGGGAAGAATCACTCCAGACCTCTTTGGTTTTATAGCACCAAGAAATATGCTTTTTGGTATCATATTAAAGATAAGAATCTAATCTTTCAAGGTTTCCGGTTTACTTGTGATAGCGCCGACACTGACTCTAATATTAAATCATGTATCCAATTGGAGATTTAAGACTTTTATTTTGCAGAAAAATCTCTAACCCGCAAAAACTATTTAAAAAAAACGATTTAAAAACTATTTAGCAAAGCAGACTCCAGGACTGTCAGGCAACAGTCTGTTTTTCCTATTACTCCCCGTGTTTAGCCTCTTGTCATCACTCTTATTTGCACTCTAATGTACGGGATTTATGACTGTTTGGAGTCAGTTCCTCGTCCTCTGTGACTTTGAGGTCATTTAATCTGAGACATGCAGAAAGCACTGGTACATTCTTTTCCGTGTTTCTTCCATGTTGCTACACTGGATACGGAAACACATCAAATTATAAGCAAAAACTGGACTTGTAATTCTTAAAAGTCCTTGTTGCTCTTTTTTTACAGCCACTCCTTACTACTCATCCTTTCCCTTTACTAAACGCTTCTCTATTTAATTTCCTCTGAATTCTGCATTCAGGGTCATCTTCAGTCCAGATATGACAGCAATGCCTCTAGCATTTGCCCGTTATTACACTGGTTGCTATTATAGTTGGGGTTCTGGGTGCAGATTTTGGGCTGGGACCCACAGCTATACCTAGAAATTTACGTATGTAATTGTAGTAGCCTCTTGTTTGTGGCCCGTGTGTCATTGGTGTGTGAGGACCTCTCATGTGCCAATGGCTATAGTAAAAGACTGGCAGAACCTCTGCCTGAGACAGTCATGATACCACCAATCCACCCCAACCTGCGGCGCACACTCCGCCATATATTCTAAGGCCTATTGTTATATTTGTTGTAGAATTGAGCTACAACCTGTGCCAGAAACCTGATGCTGACTACAGGCAAATCGCCACGCCGGGTCCAATCTCTGCTGTGCTTCAGGAATTGAAATACCACCCCTCTTCTGTTTTATGGGATAAGTTGTAATGGTCATTGGAGTCATTTTGGCAGCTCATCGTTTAATTAATAATTTTTGGAAAATTTTGAATTTATTTGGAGATCACCTTGCACTGTACACAATAGGTCAAACCCATTCTATTGGTCATAACTGTTACAGAGATACCAGATATACGTATTTCTTTGGTTCTGCTATTTTGGCTCAGTAATAACATTTTTTCAAAATATGTTTTTGTGCAGGCCCATTCTATGATGCATAATGGGGCACATTTACTTACCCGATCCGCAGAGTTCACGAAAGTGCACTGTCCAGCGATAATGCACTGTGCCACGTTTCACTAAGATTGTGCGCCCGATATCCTGCATGTGTCGCTTCCCCGCTCAGGTCCAACAGAGTTCACCTTCTTCTTCCCGGTGCATGTGAGTGCGTTGTCATGCGACACAATTTGAATCTTAAATCCTGCGCTCAGTCCGAATCAGTCGGATCGTCCGACGCAACGCCCCCCGATTTCTGTTACCATGGAAGCCAGCGCAGCTGCGCCACTATCCGATCGCGTGCGACACAATCCCAGCGCAAACCCCTGTTAAATGCCTGTCCAAGCCCGAAAACCGTGAACAGTCCGACGAAAATGCGATCCGCAACCCTAAGTAAATAAGCTCCAATATGTTTGGTTTTTGTAGGGGCAGCTATACCACCTAGTTGATTGGCATGGGACCAACTTAGAATTCTGTTCAACCAGAGGGAAAAAAAACCCAAACCTTCCTTCCTAAAAAAAAATTCCTTCCTAACTCCTAATATGGATTTTTTCAGAATTGTTATTTTTTAGTTACCATAATTTATATCTTAAAATAACACTTTGAAAGTACCGTATATACTCGAGTATAAGTCGACCCAAGTATAAGCCGAGGCCCCTCATTTTACCACAAAAACCTGGTAAAACCTATATATTTTTTACTCGAGTATAAGCCGAGTTTGGTTTTTCAGCACATTTTTTTGTGCTGAAAAACTAGGCTTATACTCGAGTATATAAGGTATATATTTTCTTTACATCATCCTTTTTAACATTTTTTTTACTTTACTGTACTGTGCATGAGCTTTTTTTAAATAAATATTTTTGGTCTCACTGAATGACGTGACCTTGGAGAGCTTTAATTGCTGCATTTCAATTACTGTAATAAGGTCATAAGACTATTTCTTATACTATTGACCTGAGATTATATGTTCCTGCTTTTGTGAGATACGTGCTAGCAGGATATTCTTGAAAAGAAGAAGTACTTATGACATATAGTAGAGTATTTAATGGAAAAATATTCTGAAATGGTTTTAATTTTCAAGAAACGGAAAAACTAGAAATGAACAGATCATTCATGATGATTCTGGGATGTGACCAACACATTGGAGGGAATAATCATTACTGATTTTTTAGTATTCTGGCTACAAATAAGGCATTTGTGACTTTTTTGGGCTTGCCTGCTTACATTTTAGTGACTTTTTGCATTTTTAGTCCATTTACTCCAGTTTTTAAAAAATGGGTGAAAAAGTAGTTATTGGGGGACATGTATCTTATTTTTTTTCTTTGGTGTATAATTGAGATATTTGGCTGGTCTTTTTTACACCTTATGTATGATTCTGTCTTTTCTCTTGTGATGCATGTTTAGTATTTCCTATCCTGGTAGGTGTGACTTACTTTACTTTACTTTTTTCACATTGACACAAGCCATGTAAGGGGGGTTATATGCAGGAGTGGACACTACTGTAAATTTTGGATTTAAGGCCGTGGCCTCCATTTTTAAGCACTGTAGTCACACCCCAGGGAGATAACGACAGTGAGGGGGCGTTCACACGTTGCGCTATCGTCGCATTCATAACGCGACGCTAGCGCAAAGTGGGCGGGGCTCGGGCCGATCGCATATGCGTTTCCCGGGAAACGCATGCGATTAATAACCCGATCGCATGCGTTTCTCTGGAAACGCATATGCGATTGCCCCAAACTCCGCCCCCTGTCCGCTAGCGTCGCGTTATGAACGCGGCACTAGCGGAACGTGTGAACGCGCCCTGAGGCTGTGGTCACACGTAGGTTAACACATGTGTTTTACATTGCTGTCAATGAGCTTTTTGCACATAAGCTCTAATCCCAAGCACGGGTAGGCAATAGTTTAGAAGAGGTTGCTCTAACACTTACATTTTGTTGTGCAAAAAACTAAGAAACTCATATACTTTATATATATATATCTATATATTACCCTCTGAGATAAAGAACGTTCTGCTTACTGACGGTGCAGGGAGAGGGAGAGTGTAACCGCCTTTAAAGCCAGATCACAGTGGGGCTAGGGTAGCCCCTCAGGCTCATTAGCAAGATTTTAAAAGTAGTTTTTTTCCAACTAGTCCATCTAAGGGTGCTTGGTCTCTGGAAAAAAAAATGACATGGTGGGGTCTAAAATAGTCTGTGCATCAAAAATGATGCGCCACATTGTTGTGCACAGTTTAGACTTAACTTAAAGTAGGTCTAAATTTAACTCGACAGTCTCACACTGTCTACTTTACGTGAGTAATTACAGTATGAGGGGGAGTTCAGCTGCAGAGAACAGAGGCCGGATCAGCCAGGGGTTGCATCTCCTACACCAGTGATGGCGAACCTATGGCACAGGTGCCAGAGGTGGCACTCGGAGCCCTTTCTGTGGGCACTCAGACCATCGCCCCAATTTCACCAAACAGGACCAAATCCACCAAATCTTCCTTTAGTCCCAAGCAACTTAAGGGATGCTACTCTCAGTGCTATTTTAAAATGACACTTTACTGGCTGTTTGAAACTGCAGGAAAAGTGAGAAGGTGTGGACTGAACTGCATTGTCTTTGGAGGTCATCCTGCTGGACCCACCATTCCTGGAGAGAAGCTACAATGATGGTCTGAATTTGTTTGCCCACCTTCTTTCAACTGCATTGGTGGCCTCAGGGGGGCCAATACAACTGAATGATGTTGAAAAACAGGTAGCAATAAGTTACTGCTTGAAATGCCATGCTGGCACTTCATGGTAAATAAGTGGATTTTGGTTGTAGTTTGGGCACTCGGTCTCTAAAAGGTTCGCCATCACTGTCCTACACTGTCGGGTGGATGGTTTCATGCGGTTAGGGAATGTTCTGGGTTATAAGAGCAGGTTTGAAGTTCATCATTAAATTACTTTTATGAACAGTAAAAGATTAAGGATAAAGAGTATACTTAAGTAGTACTCTCGTCTGGGTATTCTCGTCTGGGCATTCACATTCAGTTTGATAAATCTGCCATATATATACATTTCTTCAATTAGATGTTATTAAAAAAAATGTTCCTGTGTGAAGATAATTTCCCATAAATGTAGTCATGTTGTACCTTAGAAACAAGATGGCTTCCTCGGATACGACCACCTCTGCTGGAGGGATTGCACAAATAAACAAAAGTTTTTTTCTATATGAAATGTCCAGGAGTTACTGCAGGTCCTACAGCCGTCCTGTGGTAATAATTGCTGAAGCCAGGAGGTCAGACAGGACTCAATACCGCATGTCTGGCCACTGCTGTCAGAGTGTGAGGTGGTCGTAACCGAGGAAGCTATCTCGTTTCTAAGGGACAACATGGCTATATTTATGAGAAATTATCTTCACACAGGAAAATTTTTTTTAATAACATCCAATTAAAGAAATGTTTATATATGGCAGATTAGTGAAACTGAATGTGAGTGCCCAGACGAGAATACCCCTTTAACCCCTTCCCGACGCGCGCCGTACTAGTACAGCGCGCGCCGGGTCCCGGTGCATGGAGAGGGCTCGCGGGCCGAGCCCTCTCCATAGCCGGTAAGTCTTTGCTGCATATTGCAGCAAAGGCTTACCGGTAACACCTGCGATCGGTGCTTTCACCGCGATCGCCGCCGGCAATGCTGCCGGAGGCTTCAAAAAGATGGTGCCGCATGGGCGCCGCCATCTTGGCGCGGATCTTCGCTCCCCGATGGCGTCACAGGGAGCGGTGATCTGTTGCCATGACAGCATCGGGTCTCACGAAGGCCTGAAGCAGTCTCATTTTAACCCATTCATTACAATGTGCTATCAGCACATTGTAATGAATGAGGAGTAAAATCCCCATATACTGCAATATGGCAGTATGGCAGTATATGGTAGGATCGATCAGACAACCTAGGGTTAAAGTACCCTAGGGAGTCTGAAAAATAGTTAAAGTAAAAGTAAAAAAAAGTTTAAAAAAAAAAAATTATATTAAAAAAACCTAAAAATTCAAATCACCCCCCTTTCCCTAGAACTGATATTAATATTATTAATAATCAGTAAAAATCATAAACACATTAGGTATCACCGCGTCCGAAAATGTCCAATCTATCAAAATATAATAACGGTTTTTCACTGCGTTTAACCCCGTAACGGAAAATAGCGTCCAAAGTCAAAAATGACATTTTTTTGCCATTTTGGAAAATATAAAAAAATTAATAAAAAGTGATCAAAAGGTCGCACAGTCCTAAAAATGATAGCAATGAAAACGTCATCAGAAGTCGCAAAAAATGACACCACCCACAGCTCCGCACACCAAAGTATGAAAAAGTTATTAGCACCAGAAGATGGCAAAATAAAAAAAAAACATTTTGTACAGGAGGTTTTAATTTTTTTAAATGTATGAAAACATTACAAAACCTGTACAAATGTGGTATCCCTGTGATCGTAGCAACCCAAAGAATAAAGTAGACATGTCATTTGGGGCACACAGTGAAAGCTGTAAAATCCAAGCCCACAAGAAAACGGCGCAAATGTGTTTTTTCACCATTTTCACTGCATTTGGAATTTTTTTCCCGCTTCCCAGTACGCGCCATGCCATTATATATATATATATAACGTCACTACGAAGTGCAATTTGTTACGCAGAAAATAAGCCATCACAGAGCTCTTTATGTGGAAAAATAAAAAAGTTATAGATTTTTGAAGGTGGGGTGTGAAAAATGGAAGTGAAAAAACTAAAAAAGGCCAAGTCGTTAAGGGGTTAAGGGTGATGTCACACATGGCGCTTTTGGTCTGTTTTTAAACATCCATTTTCAGTCCGTTTTTGCCCATGTACCATGCATTTGGCTGCTTGCATCCTTTTTATCTATTAAGATAATTGGGAAAAATTGACCAAAAACTGACCAAAAACGCCATGTGTGGCATCACCATGAGTCCTAACATCCAGGCACATGTTGGTTTG
Organism: Engystomops pustulosus; assembly: GCF_040894005.1. Lineage (NCBI taxonomy): Eukaryota > Metazoa > Chordata > Amphibia > Anura > Leptodactylidae > Engystomops > Engystomops pustulosus. The sequence continues at coordinate 21,446,530 of NC_092421.1, read as the reverse complement.
GACACTGGGGGGTCCTAGTTGTAAACTGCCCAGGGCCCATGGGACACTTAATCCGCCACTGTTCCCATATTTCCATATGGCCCGTATTCCTTAAGATCTGTGGTCCTACACCTATATACTATAATCACCATGGAGGAGATTGATAAGGGCGTGTATGCCAGTTTTCTTGCATACAAGCCAAGAAAAAGTCACGGTTCCTGGTCATTTGCCAGGAATTGCGACTTTTTTTTCCCTCTGCTACCGTCATCCCAAGTGGACGGGAAGCGGGCAGAACCTGGTGTAGGATAGGAAAGGGGTGCATGATTTTGGTTTGGCAGGGGAGTAATTAATCCCACCCTATAACTCTCTAGGTCACTTCTACTGTAGTTTATTACACACTGTCAGTCAGCGTTAAAAAAACGCATTCGTTTTTGACAGGTTTTACCAATTATCTTAATTAAAACGGGTCAAAAACTGATGCGTTTTAAAAAAATGCATGTGTTTTTTGACGAACTGCTTAAAAACGGGCCAAAAACGTGCTCAAAACGTCACATGTGCCATCACCCTAAGGGCGCGTTCACACGTTGCGTTTTGACCTGCGTTTTCATTGCGTTTCAAACGCATATACAACAGCTTAGGAGAGGTGATTTGCCTAATTACATCACTGTTAACGTTTCCGTTAACAAAACGCATCGTAAACGCGATGTTAACACATGCGTTAACATTGCGTTTACAAACGTAAACGGTAATGTAATTAGGCAAATTACCTCACGTCAGCTGTTGTATATGCGTTTCAAACGCAATGAAAATGCAACCAAAACGCATTTCAGATCGTAAAAAAACGCATGCGTTTTTGACAGGTTTGACCAATTATCTTAATTCAAACTGGTCAAAAACGCTCTGAAAACGCTCTACTAAAAATGGCCCAAAAACGGCCTAAAAAACGCCACGTGTGTCTTTACCCTAAGGCCGGCAGCACACTTTGCGTTTGGAACCGGTTTTTGGGGCGTTTTTTAAGCAGTCCATTAAAAAAATGCATGTGATAAAAAACGCATGTGTTTTTTGAAAACACATCCGTTTTTGACTGGTTTTACCAATTATCTTAATTAAAATGGGTCAAAAACGTATGCGTGTGTGCTTAAAAACACCCCAAAAGTGGGTTCAAAACGTCATGTGTGGCATCACCCTTAGGCCGGCGCCACACATGGCGCTTTGTCTGCGCTTGCAAACGCAAACAAAGTCGCGCCAACCGGGGCGGGCCTCGGCCCGATCGCATCGGCGTTTCTATGGAAACGCCTGCGATCGGGAACGAGCCGCCGGTGTTTCGCGTTAAATTAACACAAAACACCGGCGGCTCGTTCCCGATCGCAGGCGTTTCCATAGAAACGCCGATGCGATCGGGCCGAGGCCCGCCCCGGTGGGCGCGACTTTGTCTGCGTTTGCAAGCGCAGACAAAGCGCCCTGTGTGGCGCCGGCCTTAGGGTGAAGACACACATGGCGTTTTTGGGCCGTTTTTACTAAGTGCGTTTTCAGATCGTTAAAAACGCATGCGTTTTTTAAAAACGCATGCGTTTTTGTCCATTTTTTATTGCGCAATTTCGGAAAAACTGACAAAAACGCATTCGTTTTCAAAAAAACGCATGCGTTTTTAAAAACCCGATGCGTTTTTTAACGCATGCGTTTTTAACGATCTGAAAACGCACTTAGTAAAAACGGCCCAAAAACGCCATGTGTGTCTTCACCCTTACACTTCCAAAAAAACAGCCAAACGCATTGTAACATATAAAAATGCATGCGCTTCAAAACACATCCGAAAAAGCCACCCTCAGGGCGCTTTCTCACAATTCGTTGCGTCACTTTCTTTTATGCGTTTTTGATGCATTCCAAAGGCTTCAGCCTTAATCAGATTCTGAGGTTACGTTGCGTTTTAGCAGATGCAGTGGAAACGCAATGTATCCTTAGCATGTGATCAAGGCTGAAGCCTTTGGAATGCGTCAAAAACGCATCAAAAAACGTGACACAACGCATCGTGTGAATGTGCCCTCAGGGTGCTGCCACACAAGGCGTTCTTGGAACGCTTTCAAACCGTTTTTAAACGCATGCATTTTTGAATGTTTACCATGCGTTTGTCTGGTTTGAACCTCTTTATCTTCATTTCTAGAACTGTAGGCTGTGAAACGAATCAAAACCCCTTCACGCTCCATGGCGGATATATCCGCCACGGAGCTGTGAGGGGTGTATGAAGAGGGCTCACTGGCTATGGAGAGGGCTCAGAAAATTTGAAGGAGTCCAGCTCACCTCACACCAAACAGGAGAATCCAATGAAGCACGGACTGCCCCACTGCAAGGGCTGCAACAGGTTAACAAACGTAGGAAAAAAGGATTCCGTGTCCAGCTTCATCCAAGATAATCCACACTTTTATTAGGGCATAATTGTTAAAATTCCAGAGTGTTACATGGCCAACATGTTTCAAGCGGGCAGACCGCTCTTAATCATGGCTTAAACAAACTGAGTGATACAAACAAACTAAAAAGCATGTGCTTAGACAGACACACCCCCAAACTGATGATGCCGTATGTGTCACTTCCTGGAATCCTCGAACATCGTCATTGGAGGAAGAAACAGACCGGAGTGTCAAGTTCATAAACAAATGCATGTTAACATTAGAAAAGTGAATATAAACAGACAACAATGTGGAATAACATGCAAGTTCAAAAAGACATGCTGGAGGTAAGTTGACAATAGATAATATACATTTTAAGAGAGACACATATCAAAATTGTTAGTTTCAAAAATTAGAAGTACATCACAGCATGTTAGAGATAAGTTAACAATAAGTTGACAATAAGTTAACAATAAGTTAACAATACATGAAATACAATTTAAAGAAGACACATGTCAGTATTGTTAGTTTCAAGAGTTAGGGATACATCGCAGGGCAAGAAAAGGGGGCATAAAAACCAATGAATTTATAGTTTGCTGATAAATGCAGCGACAGAGGCAATCAAGTTGGCCCTAACATCTTGAAAAAAAAAGAAGAAGGAGGGGGGGGAAGTCTGGAAAAAAAAAGGAAAGAAATGCATAAGAACAATCAGTCGTTATTTAAAATAAATGCTTCATGGACTGTCGGAAGGACAAAAGGGGCGTGGAGATAAGAAGAAATGCCAGCGAATTTGGTAAGAGAGTATATATTTTACACACACTTAAGCTGTATAATGATAGAGGAGATCATTTTTCATATTGAGACCTAGTGGATGGCGAGAGTCCAGCGTGAATATCCAATGGGCCTCGCGATCGTGCAGTAGGGCATTGTAGTCGCCCCCTCTCAGTGGTTTAGAAATTTTCTCTATTGCATATATCCGGAGACAATCAGTTCTAGCATTATGTACACGTAAAAAATGTTTAGAGGCTCCTGAAAGGTTTCTGTTAGATGGGTTCTTGATATCATTGAGGTGTTCAAGGAACCTAATTTTTAATTTACGTGAAGTTTGACCAACGTATATTAGGTTGCACTCTAGACAATGAATAATGTAAATAACATGATTCGAGTTGCAATTAATATGGCCTTTTATGGAAAAATCCCTGGTACCTTCACTATTTTTAAATATAGTTGTTTTAAGTACATATCCACACGTGATGCAGCGCGTGGCCCCGCATTTATAAAACCCAGAATGGGAGAGCCAGGTGTCTGTTCCACGTGCGGACAAATACATGGAAGGGGAAATGATATTTCCCAGGGTTAAACCTCGTTTGGGAACAATTTTACAACCTTCCTTCAAAAGTTCTTCCAGTATGGGATCATTAGACAACAAGGGTAAGTGTTTGCGGATGATATGCGAAATCGCCCTAAACTGAGGGCTGTATTTTAATACTAATGTTGGTTTGTTGTCTTTGTTATGATTTTCATTATGGACAATGTTATTTGTAGTATATGAAAGATGGGGCTTAATTAGGGTGTCCCTGTGTTTTTTGCTTACAATATTGTTGGCCCGTTCTAATGTCCATTTTGGGTATCCCCTTTGAGAAAGTCTGTCTCGAATAATGTTACTTTCTAATGCATAAGCCAAATCTGTGCTACAATTCCGTTTTGCTCTAGTGAGTTCACCAACTGGTATGCTTTTGATGGTGTGTGAAGGGTGTTGCGATTTAGCGTGTAGAATGGTATTGCCACTGGTCGGTTTCCGATAGGTTGAAGTGTTGATGGTGTTGTTCTCATCAATTGTGAAGTGGAGGTCCAGGAATGTTATGTTGGTGGGATGTGTGAAAAAGGTAAATCTTAAATTACAGGTATTGTCATTTAGATAATCCAAAAAGAGTGGTATGGCAAGTTCATGTCCCTTCCAGACAATCAATAAATCATCAATGAACCTGCCATACCACTCTAGGGAATCTGCAAAGGGATTAAAATCCCCATATATATATGTCTCTTCCCACCATGACATAGTTAAATTTGCTAATGATGGCAAAAATTTCGCCCCCATGCTAACGCCCCTGGTTTGGAGGAAGAATTGTTTGTCAAACATAAAGTAGTTGTGGCTCATAAGAAACAAGCAGACATCCACTATATACCCTTTGAGTTCTGGTGTATATGAACTATATTTATTAAGATGGAATTCCAAGGCAGTGATGGCAATATGATGAGGGATCGATGTATATAGTGATGTTACATCACAACTTAACCAGCAATAGTTTGATTCCCATTTGAGTTTGGACAAGGAGGATAACACATCCCTGGAGTCCTGTAAAAACCCTGGAACCCTAACTACCAGGGGTTGTAGTAGATGGTCTAACCAGGCGCTTAAGTTCTCTGTCATTGAGCCTATCCCCGAAATAATAGGACGCATTGGGGGAGGGGAAATACCCTTGTGTGTCTTGGGAAGCGCATGCATAATGGGAATTTTAGGTTGTGATATGTAGATGCGGTCAGCTTGAGATCCATCTATTACACCCAGAGAAACTCCTTCATTAAGCAGTTTTAGTAGTGTCTGTTGAAAACAGATAGTCGGGTCACTTGATAATTTACGATAGGTAGTTTCATCTCTTAATAACTTAAAGATTTGTTCTTTATAGGTGGTGCTGTCTAGCAGGACCACTGACCCACCTTTATCTGACATCTTAATAATAGTATCATCCCACTGTTTAATTTGATGGAAGGCTTTTTCTAAATTGTAAGATAGATTACGTTTAGTGGGAGAAAGATTTGTTTTGAGAAGTTTTAAATCCCTTTCTATCCTGTCTTGAAAGACAGTCATGCTGTCTGCACGTGAATTGATGGGATAAAAAGCAGTATTTTTAAATTTAAAGTTTTTAGTATCGTTTGTACAGTCTAATTGTTCCTTCTCAGTGTCTAATGATATAAGGTTATGTAGTGTTACCTGTTCATTAAACATCAATTCTTTAAACATGTTTTCAGGTTTCGAAAAGACAGTAGAAATATCAGGAATAGAAACATTCTCTGTAAAAAAATGTCTTTTGACAGTTAGATCTCGAACAAATCTATTGATGTCAACAATAGTGTCATATACGTCAAAGTCCTGGCTTGGGACAAAATTTAGTCCAAGGGACAACAATCTCACCTGAACCTGTGTAAGAGTTCGAGACGACAAGTTGACCACATCTAGTTGGTTTTCTGACTTCGGAGTAGTCGTGTGGGGATACCCTCTGGTTGTTGACTGATGTTTTCGCCCCCCGCGTCGTTTTTTGCATTGTTATTCTTTCTCTTTTTCTTATAATAAGACGGTCTTTTCGGGGTACTCGCTGATTGTTCTTGTATAATAGCTGTCGAAGCATCTGAGTCTGAAGAGGCAAAACTAACCGCTGAGGTAATTGATCTGGAGCGACGTCGTCTTCTATGAGTGTGTTTTAGGATAGATTTTGGGGGATAAGGCGATCTCTCCCATCTACCCCATTCATAAATTTGATCATGATCATAATCGTATTGGTCTCTCTGTAGTTATGTTTTCTTGTTAGCAGCTATTTTTTCTTCCAAAGTCGATATATGTTCATCAATTCTCCTGGTTATTGAGTCAAAAGTGTCCTTAGGTAAATTAGATTCCAGGTTTTCTCTGGTAGTGGAGATCTCTGATTGAAGCTCTTGCAATTTCTGTTCCTCATTACATATAATAAGATTCATTAATTTTATTGAGCAATCAGAAAGAATGTCATTCCATTCCATAACAAAAGTCTCAGAATAAATATTTGACGGTATCTTTTTTATACGTAAACCTCTAGGAATCATACCTTTTTCGACATATGCCTTTAAGGTGGTGTGATCCCACCAAATTTTGGCTTCTTGCTCTGAAAGTTTCTCCAAGTGTTTTCCATTATCATGTTCACACTGTGTGCTGTTTGGCGTGGCACTGGAAAAAACCGCAGCTGCACGATCGTTCCTGTTCATTGTTTGAAGTTATAATGAAGAATCGTGCATGAATTACAGTCCACAAAGATATAGAAACGCTCTGGAGAATAAGGAAATTTGTTGCCCTGTAGGTGAGGTGTGCACGGTAGCAGTGATATACAGAAAATTTGAAGGAGTCCAGCTCACCTCACACCAAACAGGAGAATCCAATGAAGCACGGACTGCCCCACTGCAAGGGCTGCAACAGGTTAACAAACGTAGGAAAAAAGGATTCCGTGTCCAGCTTCATCCAAGATAATCCACACTTTTATTAGGGCATAATTGTTAAAATTCCAGAGTGTTACATGGCCAACATGTTTCAAGCGGGCAGACCGCTCTTAACTGTAGGCTGTGAAACGAATCAAAACCCCTTCACGCTCCATGGCGGATATATCCGCCACGGAGCTGTGAGGGGTGTATGAAGAGGGCTCACTGGCTATGGAGAGGGCTCAGCCCGTGAGCCCTCACCATGCAGCTGACTTGTGACTTGTTATTATGTCAGGGTCGTTAAAGGGTTAAAAATGCATGTGTTTTCAGTATTTAAAAACAGTCCAAAAGCGGTCCCAGAACGCCCCGTGTGGCAGCACCATAAAACTACATGCAAAAACCTGAATGTACAACATGAGCCAGGGCTGCACAGGTGACTGCGTACAACTCATGGGCCTCAGCTGTAGCTCAAAGAGTAAATTATTAGTAACAAAAAGTCAGAGCTTGTGCCCGGTCTGTAACCTGTGAACGGAGAGATGTGGAGCGCACAAGATACAGCTCTGTTTGTCACACAAAGGAAGGAACTGTCATAACCGTGAAATACATTTAGACAAAAGTACAAACTTTATGAAAGCTTCATCAGACCTGTATCTGTATATAACCAAAGCTTCACTTCTCCAGCCGAGCCAAATACAGAGCAAAATGCTAAATAATTCTGTGTCCTGCCTGGGGGGCACAACATGTCCCAGCCAGCCCAAGCGACTACTTGTGCCGATCAAATGTGCCTGGAGAAAGGCTGGATCCTATCCATGGAAGATTGACCGACATCAAAATATACCAAGGAAATAGCTTCATACTGGATATGATGATCCTATCGTCAGCACGAACTACTGCAAACAGCGCGACAAGAACGCGCTCTCCATCATCCTAGGATCGGTGAGTTACTGAAGACATATGGAGATGATGAGGCTATAAGTTGTATTTGTGGAGATTTATGCAGGATCAGGGGCACAACTACAGCGGTAGCAGCCGCTGTTGGGGCCCGCAGTGTCAGGGGGCCCCGTCATCTGACCTGACACAATAAAGAATGGAGGATGTGCACCATTATATCTATATTGTACTGCACATGTCCAGCATAATATGTATATAACATACACTGTGATGTATATATGCAGTATCTGTGATGTGTATATGGTGTCTGTATACACTGTATGTGAGTATGTTGCAGATGGCACTGTATGTATGTGTATATGCACATGTGTATTTATATGTGATTGTAACTCGCATGTGTGAGTATACTAATATGTATATTTTTTAAGTGGGAAGGGAGGGCCCATGCAGTAGCCTCCAAGGGGGCCCCATGCAGTAGTCTGCTAGGGGGCCCTGTCTTTCCTAGTTACGCCACTGTGCAGGGTTAATCTTATATATGTAATGTGAGCTTCCTACAATACATATGAAATAGCTGTCACAAGAAATAATGAATTAGCTGGTTAATACATGAATTATCCTTATAACTTTCCAAAATTGTGTACTGGAGACATTTACGTGGCTGAATAGCAGGAAAGTCCACAGCAAAAATTTGTTGAAATGAGCAAGTTTCAACTTTTGCTTCCAGTTTTTATAAAGTTATGAATTCTGAAAATCCCATTTTTTTTTTTTTTTAAATCCACATGTATTCTGCAAATTATTATTTTTTTATTTTTTTTTAGGTTGCTGTCACACCCACCTCTAGCGTTGCATTTACAAACACAGCGCTAGTGTACGGGGGTGGGCATCAGCTTTTCTACGGAAACGCAAGCCATCCTTAACCAGAACCCAGTGGAGCAGATTTATCAAGCTGTCCAAGAGTAAGAATTTGCTTAGTTGCCCATGGCAACCAATTACAGCCCAGTTTTCATTTTACCAGCGTTCATGAATATTCTTACTCATAGGCTGCATTCACACTGCCGTATGGGGGACATATATACGTCCCCCATAGATGGCGTAGGGCGCACCCTACGGGAGCGGTACGGTGCAGCACACATGTGGCACCGTACCGCGCCGTACCCAGTGAAAAGATAGGACATGTCCTATCTTTTCTCTGCATACCGCGCCATGCGCCATGTTCCTCTACGGCTCACCCCCTCCTCCTCTCCCCGGTGCCGCTGTTTGCCCGCCGTACCATAGCAGTGTGAATGTAGCCTTAGGCTAGCGACACACGTGGCGTTTTGAACCCGTTTTTGTGCTGCTTTTAAGCAGTTCGTTAAACGTATGCGGTTTTTGAAAAAGGCATCCGTTTTTGACCAGTTTTAATTAAGATAATTAAAACGAATCCATTTTCAAAAAAGGCGTTCATTTTTCAAAAACGCATCTGCTTAAAAGCGGCCCAAAAATGGTTTCAAAACGCCACGTGTACTGCCGGCCTTGGGCAGCTTGATAAATCTTTCCCCGTGTCTTGCATTGTTTTGATGCAAGACACCAGGCTCATACATTTACATAGAAATGCATATGTGATCGGCCTGAGGCCCACCCCCATACACTAGTGCTGCCTTTGTAAAATGATTTACAGTAATGTCTGGTTATGCTGCTGACAGTGAAGTCAATGAATTAAATAAAAACTTTCCATGTGATGGTGAATAGCTTGCTGATTAGTGGGGTAGCTTTTATCTCCCAAATTCACAGAGCTCCTAATGACACATACACCCTCCTGTACCAGTCATAGCTTGGTTTACTGCTCCATAGAACCAACCCCCGCCCCCCCAACAATAACACTAAGGGTGATGTCACACATGGCGTTTTTGGTCCGTTTTTAAACATCCGTTTTCAGTCCGTTTTTGGCCGTTTACCATGTGTTTGGCTGGTTACAACCTGTTTTATCTATTAAGATAATTGGGAAAAACGGGCTAAAAACAAAACAAAAACGGACCAAAAACGCCATATGTGGCATCACCCTAATTGTGCCTGTTATCATTTACATGCCTCTGGGAAAGCCACCTGGGTGAGTGTACGGACTCGGGTCCAGGTTCCGCTGAATCCGGCGGACCAAAATACTGATGGGTCTGCTCATCACATATCAAGGGAAAATATGCAAAGCCTATTTTAGCTACCTTGTATGGCAGCTCCCTTGACATCAAGTATGACCTACAAGAAGCCTTATGACATGATGCAGGATTAAAACTAAAGCAGTATATCTATTCCAGAAGGAACAGACTCCCAACTGTAGACAGCACTGTTTCCACCTGATTGGGTCTCTTCAGTACAGTGTAGGGAACTGGATTGGCTGTGTGACAGGCTTGCGACTAGGGTCAGGAAGTAAGAGTTCTCCTTACAGTGACTGCCAATTAAGGCCGCAGTGTAGGTGTGTGGAGACTTATAGCCATTGACACTTCACTAGGGGAATTCTAAACAGTTCTGTCTACAGTCTGTTCCTTCTGGAATAGATATACTGGTTTGGTTTTAATCTCGCATCATGTCATAAGGCCTCTTGAAGGTGATTCTTGATGTAGAGGGAGCTGCCTTACAAGGTAGATAAGAGGCATGGTTTTGGTTTGCTGATACCTACACAAGACACCTAAACATTTGTTTACTAGAGATGAGCAAACACACTCACGAGTATTTCGCCCGCTCGAGAAAATGGCATCTCCCGCCGTTGTGATTTTTGGCGGCCAGAAACGGAGCCAATCACAAGCCAGGAGACTCCACTCCACCCAGCATGACGTGGTACCCTTACACGTCGATAGCAGTGGTTGGCTGGCCAGATCAGGTGACCCTGGGATAGACTAGCCGCTGCCCGCGCTGCTCGCATCATTCTCTGTCTGGATGCCGTTAGGGAGAGAGCTGCTGCTGGTCAGGAAAAGCGTTAGGGTGTTCTATTAGAATAGTGTTAGGCAGGAGTGATTCTACAAGAACCCAACAGCCCTTCTTAGGGCTTCAATAACATTATATATTTACTTTTTTTTGGTTTGCTTGTGGCTGGGCTTGCTGCCACTAGTAGTGCAGCAAGTACCATATTGTGAGGAATTTGCTGGGAGACTTGCGACCGTTGTGTTTAGCTCTTAGTGACACACATATCCACCTCAAACACCGAAGTGGGACAATTTATTAGGGGTTTGATTTGAATTAGGCACAGTCTGCTGATTTATTTTTTTTTTACGTTTATCTACTTTTATAACTCAAAGTCATCTGGCACAGCACAAAATCCAGTTGTGTGCTGTCAGTGTAGGTTAGAAACTAGCCATAGCAATAGGATATAGCAGAGCTACATTCCCTAGGTTCATGTCTCAAGTTACTGGGACTCGTGGTAGAGCACTGTTGAGGCCAGAACAGTGCGAATAGGTGATGTCGTGGATTGCGGACAATGCTTCTGGCCATTTGTCCACCAGTCAGTCTTCCACGCAGTCCACCCATGTCACCGAAATCAGCACTCCTCCACCTCAGCCTCCTTCCCCCCAGTCTGCCCCCTCCCAGGAAAATTTGGCATTTGAACCGGCATACTCTGAGGAACTGTTTTCTGGACCCTTCCCAGAGTCACAAACCACTTGTCCGGTTGCTGCTGAGCTTTTTTCCAATGCCCAGGTTTTCCACCGGTTGCAGTCTGTGGGTGATGAAGACAATGGGGGACATTTACTTACAGTGTCGGTGTCTGCATTGGCTTTGTTACCGACCTGCTCTCGGTAAGAAGACACACATGTAATATTGTGGAACTGTGCAGAGACATTTCTGGCGCCGAGACTATTTTCTGTCCCTGGGACAAAATTTGTCCCGAGCACCAGAAATGTGTCCAACAGTCCCTGCTAGACCAGTTTTCTTTTGGTCTACTTTCCGTCAGTTTACACCGCCCAAAAAGGGCTGCGACACATAGTAATTGTGTCTGAGTTTCCACTCCGCCAAAGCCACGCCCCTTTTCGGAGAAGAGTCGGAGCAGACGGAAAAAGGCATTTTTTCTGTCCCCGACAGCTAATAAATAGGTCTGAGAGCAGAACATGTGGTGAGAGCGCCACAAAACTGGCGGAAACGCCATAGTAAATGTCCCCCATTAAGAAGTGTGTAAAGAGGTGTCGGACGATGAGGAGACATGGTTGTCAGACAGTGGTGAAGTTGTTGTCAGGGCAGGAAGTCCAAGGGGGGAGCAGACTGAGGGATCGGAGGATGATGAGGTGACAGACCCAAGCTGGGTTGATAGGCCGGGTGAACACAGTGCTTCTGAGACGGAGGCAAGTCCTATACCAGAACAGGTTGGAAGAGGCAGTGGTGGGGCCAGACGGAGAGGCAGGGCCAGAGCTGGTGCATCAGCGGCAAATGTTTCACGTAGTCAAGCTGCCGTGGCGAGGGCTAGATTTTCAGAAGTCTGGAGGTTCTTTAAAGAAACACCGGATGACCGACGGACTGTGGTGTGCAACCTGTGCCAAACCAGGATCAGCAGGGGTTCCACCACTACCAGCTTAACCACCACCAGTATGCGCAGGCATATGAATGCTAAACACCCCAAGCACCAAGCCCGTTCACCTCCGGCCGGGCACACCACTGCTCCTTCCCCTGTGTCATCTGCTAGTCAGTCCCCTGCCCAGGACCCTGGCCCAAACACCTCCCGTGCGAAAAACCCCATCTTCGCCTCCACGATCCTCCACAGCATCCACCAGCGTTCAGCTCTCCATACCCCAGACACTGAAGCGCCAAAGGAAGTATAGTGCAACCCATCCACACGCCCAAGCCCTCAACGTCCACATCTCCAAACCGCTTAGCCTAGATGCTGCGAGATGCTGCCCTATAGGCTGGTAGAGATCGAGGCCTTTCGAAACCTCATGGCGGCGGCCGCCCCTTGGTATCCGGTCCCCAGCCGCCACTACTTTTCCCGATGTGCCGTCCCAGCCCTGCACAAGCACGTGTCAGACAACATAATCCGTGCCCTGACAACGCCGTTTCTGACAAGGTCCACCTGACCACGGACACGTGGACGAGTGCTGACGGGCATGGCCACTATATATCGCTGACGGCACATTGGGTTAACTTGGTGGAGGCTGGGACCGAGTCTGACCCTGGGGCTGGTCATATACTGCCGACGCCGAGGATTGCGGGGCCTACCTCGGTCCAGGTCTCAAAGGCCTACTATGCCTCCTCCTCCTCCCACCCCTCCTCCACCTCCTCCTCCGAATTACCATCCGTGGGCATGGCGCCATCAGTCGATAGCTCTAGGCACAGCAGCAGTGGCATCGCTAAGCGACAGCAGGCGGTGCTCAAACTGCTGAGCCTAGGCGATAAAAGGCACACCACCCAAGAGCTATTACAGGGCATCACGGCGCAGACTGATCTGTGGCTGGCACCGCTGAACCTGAAGCCAGGCATGGTTGTGTGTGACAACGGCCGTAACCTGGTGGCGGCTCTGCAACTCGGCAGACTGACACATGTGCCATGCCTGGCCCACGTGTTAAATCTCATAGTTCAGCGTTTCCTCAAGATATACCCCAATCTGTCTGATTTGCTCACGAAGGTGCGCCGTATCTGTGCGCATTTCAGGAAGTCCAGCACAGATGCTGCCACTCTCAGGGCAGCGCAGCGCCGCCTCCAACTGCCCGCTCACCGTCTGTTGTGCGACGTGCCCACGAGGTGGAATTCAACATTAACCATGTTATCCATAGTTTACCAGCAGCGCAGAGCGATTGTAGACTGCCAGATGTCAACTTCCACCAGAACTGGTAGTCAGGTCAGTCAGCTTCCTCAAGTCTACAATGAGGAGTGGACGTGGATGTCTGATATCTGTCAGGTGCTGAGTAACTTTGAGGAGTCAACACAGATGGTCAGTGGCGATGCCGCCATCATCAGCCTCACTATCCCGCTGCTTGGCCTGTTGAAAAACTCTGTGGTCAGCATGAAGTCGGAAGCTTTGCGCTCGTCACAAGAGACGGGGGAAGAAGATTCCCTTGTTGATAGCCAAAGCACCCTCAGGTCTGTTTCTCAGCGCATATCGGAGGAGGTGGAGGAGGATGAGGAGGAGAATGTTGGCGAGACACAAGAGGGGACCATTGTTCAGTCCTTCACTGTTCAGCGTGTATGGGCAGAAGAAGCGGAGTTGGAGGAGGAGGAAATGGACAGTCAGGCCAGTGAGGGGAGTGAATTCTTGCACGTTGGGACTCTGGCGCAAATGGCAGATTTCATGCTAGGCTGCCTATCCCGTGACCCTCGCGTTCAAACAATTTATTCCAGCACCGATTACTGGGTGTGAAGAAGACGCATGTTTTTTTTATAGTATTGAAAACTGGTTTTCTGTAACTCTGGTTGTGGTCCATTAGTTTCCTGGTTGGTAACTTCTGTGTGAATGAGTGTGAATGATTTCTTATTCTACTTCTCTCATTAGGCCGGCCACCTAATGCTCTATTCTCTTCTGTCTAGTATCACCACCTGGGAGCTGTGTACCAAAACCAGGGAATGTGCTGTTACAATGTAAAATTATGTAATAAATGTTATGTTCTACTTACCTGCAGCATGGTGGGTCTGCTCTGACCTTATAAGAGGCAGGCCAGCAGCAGCTCTGGTGTTTTATAGGGGAAGCTGCAGAGAATTGTGGGTATGTCAATTGTATAAAAGGTGTCACTGACCAGCAATCTGGGGGATTATGATTGTGGAGATTTGTGTTTTGCCTTCTGCTGGCCTGTGAAACTACAAGAGCCTGGTGTTTATTGAACCTGTTATGTTATATATGGACTTTTCAAAATAAACTCCTTTGGATTATTTTCATCAAGCAGAGCCTGGTTGTGCATTGAAAAGCCTATGCTTCACACTGGGTATTCACTCTCCTGGGCCCACGGTACAAGCAAAATCTTTCCACTCTCATCCCTGGAGAGGAAAGGAGTGTGAGAATGCATGAATACCAGCAGGCCCTGGTGCACAAGCTGAAACAGTATTTCCCTTCTGACAGCGCTAGCGGCAGAGGGCGTACTTCTGCGGGACAAGTAGCGAGGGAGAGTAGGCGAGCAGGCAGCTTGTCCAGCACTGGCAAGGGTACGCTTTACAAGGCTTTTGCCAGCTTTATGTCACCCCAGCAAGACACTGTCACCTGTCCCCAGTCTCGGCAGAGTAGGGCTGATCTTTACAGAAAGATGGTGAGGGAGTACGTAGCTGACCATACCATCGTCCTAAATGATCACACAGCTCCCTACAACTACTGGGTTTCAAAGCTGGACATGTGGCACGAACTGGCGCTGTACGCCTTGGAGGTTCTTGCCTGCCCTGCCGCTAGCGTCTTGTCCGAGCGGGTTTTCAGTGCAGCTGGTGGCATCATCACCGATAAGCGTACACGCCTGTCGACTGACAGCGCTGACAGGCTGACGCTTATCAAGATGAATAAAGCCTGGATTTCTCAGGATTTCCATTCTCCACCAGGTGAAAGGAGCTCAACCTGAATAATGTATGCACTCCTCCTCCTCATTGTCCTCCTTCTCCTCCTCTTTGTACACTAAAGCAGAGGAAACTGGCTATTTTATGCCAGGGCCAACTGGCTCTAGCTATAGTACTCTATGTATTTAATTTTTCTGGAGAACCACCTACCTGCTCCTCTGGTTTGAAAACTTTTTTCACATACAGGCACTATCCAAATTAAATTGTCTCCATAGCAGCCTCCACACGTCGTCTTTTTAGCTGCCTCCATACGTTGTCTCCATTTCTACCTCTACACGTGATCGCCATAGCTGCCTCCAAAAGTCGTCCATATAGCTGCCTCCATACATCGTCCCCTTATCAAACGAGCTGTGTCAGGCAGAATTTTGGGTTGTTTTCATGGCTTCCACCTCAAACTTGTTAACTTTGTTGCCACCCTGCTGTGTTATCCACAAAATATACTGGCAAACTTTTATCATTTACCAATATTATTTCAGCGCTTCTTGCGCATCTGTTTACATTCCCCTCACCCGCCATAACCCAAACTTATAAGAACATTACTACACTTGATCTTATACAAAAGGTTCTTAGTAGTGCTGTTTGGGGAGTAGCCGAGAGACAGGGGCTTGCATTGGCAAAAGCTCGCCTGGCAGCGGAGCGCCAGCTCCATCCCAAGATGCAACTAACATAGTTTTAACTGCAGCACCTTTAATCTACTACTAGTTCACTGCCTCCATACATCGTCCCCTTATCAAACGAGCTGTGTCAGGCAGAATTTTCAGGTGCTGTTCCATTATTCCTAGGTGAAATATTCAAACGACCCGGCCTGCTTTTAAAATTATAATTTTTTCAAAGTAAACGCTTTGGGTGGGGAGGAGCCGAGAGACAGGGGCTTGGACAGGCGAAAGCTCGCCTGGTAGCGCACTGCCAGCTCCATCCCAAGATTAGGCAGCCTCAGAGGCATCCATGCATACTGCCCCTGCTGTTTCCTGTCCATTTTGCCTCCACGATCCTCCACAGCGTCCACCAATGTCTCCATGCGCAACTTTCAACTCTCTATACCCCAGACGCTGGAGCACGAGAGGATATGCAGCACATCATCCCCTTATCAAACGAGCTGTGTCAGGCAGAATTTTCAGGTGTTTCACCAGATACATAGTGGAACTCGGCCCATCTGTCGCCGCCATGCTGGAGACCTGAAGTTTCAATCATAGAAGCAATATGGATGCCCCAGTAGTCACTCTTAATCATGGAAGTCGTCTCCATGGCTGCCTCCACATGTCGTCCCCTTATCAAAAGAGCTGTGTCAGGCTAATTTTTCGGGTGTTTCACCAGATATGTTATGAAACTTGGTCACTATGTCGCCACCATGCTGTGTTATCGACTAAATATACCAGTGATGGCGAACCTTTTAGCGGCCGAGTGCCCAAACTGCAATCCAAACCCCCTTATTTATAGCGAGATGCCAATCAAAAATGAAAGCAGTAACTTATTGCTCCCTGTTTTTCAACAACTTTCGATCATATTGGCCTCCTGAGGAAAAGATAGAAAATTTGCATCATTTTATCTTCTTTCCAGTGTCCCTCTGTACACAGAGAATCGTGGGGCAGCAGAAGGTCCTCCAAAGATAATTTGGCCCTGTCTAATTCTCCCACTTACTACAGTCCCAAGTAGAGAAGCAAGTGTCACTTTAGAATATGTCTGAAAGCAGCATATTTTAAGTTGCTTCGAACTGCAGGAAGATTATTTGAGTCCTGTCTGGTGTGCTGGGGTGATGGCCTGGGAGCCCACAGAAAGGGCTTCGAGTGCCACCTCTGGCACCTGTGCCATAGGTTCGCCACCACTGAAATATACAGTCAACCTTTTGTTCACATAGGAAATCATTTCAGCGCTTTTTGCTCACCTCCTTTGGTTCCTCTCTGCCACCCATTGGTTTGAAGCCTGAGTCCATTTAGGGTATGTCGCCATGCCACTCTCTAGCCTGCCGCTGCTGCCGCTGCCTCTGCATGCCGTCCCCTATAGTGTCAGGGTCAATTATTGGATGTTTTAGATGCTATCTAGCCTCATTCGGTCACTCTGTCATGGCCATGCTGTTGCCCATCATTTTGGCATAATGGTGCGATTAAGCAGCCTCAGAGGCATCCATGCATGCTGCCCCTGCTGTTTCCTGTCCATTTCCGTGGTGTTTCCATCCTTTTCTGAGGTTCCCAGGTGTTTGGCCAAGCTTCCCTGTGCAGAGCCTTGGTCCCCTTGAAAAAGGCTCGAGTCTCCCATTAACTTCAATGGGGCTCGTTATTCGAGACGAGCACTCGAGCATCGGGAAAAGTTCGTCTTGAATAACGAGCACCCGAGCATTTTAGTGCTCGCTCATCTCTATTGTTTACCCTTTATCTCTGTCATTAAATGTCCTGTATGTTACAAAACCAGTTCCCAAGTAATGTCCACATGGACCTACAGTCGCATATAATGAACTATAAAATATATTGTAGGGTATTGGATGAATATGAAAGTTTACTTGCGCTGCTAAATGTCTGCTAAGCTTATGTTTCACCATTTTTATTTTCAATGGATAAACCCTACAAATGTGAAACATTGACAGATAGAAGTGTGATTTGCTATAACCATAATCCAGAAAATCTTGTAGCTTGAGGTCCCGCAGCACTTCATGGAATGTCCTGATATGATGATCATCGATCATCACTATCTAGCCAGCGGTTTGCTTCATGAATAATATAAAGGGGTCCGTACAGTTCCTATATGTACTGTAGTTTAGGCTCAATCTGACTCATTCTGTTCTTCTCTAGAAGAAATCCTTCTATGCGAGAATGCATTTGTACATATGAACCCAATAGTTTGCTTATATTTCACAAGGAAGATACAACAAAGCACAAAAGCTTTTCACACAGTCATGTGAATAAAGTCTTATGGCCCTTGCACACCAACATTATGGGGAAAAATATCCGGCTGCACAATTTGTGGCCTGATGAACGTCCCAATGTTCACGTTCGTGTAAATATAGCCTTAGAGACAATTCATTCCTTTATCAGTTACCATATAATAGTTGGAGGATATAATGGAAGTTGTTTTTTTTTTCTGGTTACAGTTCCATCACTGGGGCACACCCTCAATGGAAGTTCAGCTGAGGTTGGAGATGGATGCCATTCAATAGCATCTGTCTCCCATTATCTTTAGTGTCCTCCGCTGTATGTATACTTTTTTCCAGGGGGAAACAGGATGAAAAAGTGCCATCAGCTTTTCATCCTGTGTTTCCTGTTTGATGCAATGTGTATTGAGCAGAAGGATGCTTCCGTTTGCTAGTTTAAGTTTCTATGGACACTTTTCTTACATATACGCTGACGTCTAAAAACTAGATCAAAATGTAGCTTGGGAAGGGAAATCTGCTATATATTTGCTACAAAAAAGTTTTTCTAAAGAGAATTGGTATATATATGCCCCTTTAGAAAAAATACAGTGCATGCTGCAAAAAGAAGGTAAGTCGGTGTAGAATCAACGTCAACATAGAGAAACGGGAAAAAGGATATTGCTCATGAGAATTTCCCTTCCTGCGTACATCATCAAACTGCAAGTCACTGTCTGATTCTCGGAGATAGTAATTGGTTGTGCAAGTCTTCTTATACCAGTTCCCACACCAGCTCATACCTCTGCTGGGGACACTTTCACCAGGTTGAGGTGTGTTCAGACATCTGGAACTCGTCTGCATTGTAACAGAATTACTCATTAACTTGTGATAAGAAGAAATAGGTCAGGAATGTCATTCTAACCAAGACATGGATGATAAAGCGCTGGTTGCACTGGGTAACAATGTGTTTGTTATATATTATGCTTGCTACTTTTTTGTATAGCGTTGATCTCGTACATTCTGACAATTTTAAACTTTTGAGCATTGTTACATATCTATAAAGTATTGTATAATGATATCATTAAACTTGAATGTAAGTCTGAACAAGCAAGTCTTGATCAATCCCCGCCAATAGTAACCTGTTGGTTAAAGCTGCAAGTTCTTCCGGTGCAACCTATAATGCACACTGCGCAACTGCTAAAGGATTGGAAGGGGGGGGGGGAGGGTGAGACAGTGTAACAGCCTATAAAGCTAAATAACAGAAGGGCTAGAAGGGTTACCCCCTCAGACTCATTAGCATTAGAGATGAGCGAGTATACTCGTCCGAGCTTGATGCTCGTTGGAGTATTAAGGTACTCGAACCGGCTCGTTGCTCGGACGAGTATTTCCCCTGCTCGAGATCGAGCATTTAATTAAAAAAACACAGTGAAGAACAATGAAGAATAGAATAAAAACAGTGAACACAGTGAACACAGGATCATTTAAGTGAAAAAGACAGCGAAGAACACAGTGAAGAATAGATTACAGATGTTCGGCACATCTGCTTACTTGTCGGAAGATACGCGCGGAACGGCAGCAGGGAGACATCAAGCAGCACGGGGAGACATCGGGCAGCACGGGGGAGACATCGGGCAGCATGGGGGACACAGACATCGGGCAGCACGGGGGAGACATCGGGCAGCACGGGGGAGACATCGGGCAGCACGGGGGACACAGACATCGGGCAGCACGGAGACATCGGGCAGCACGGGGGAGACAGACATCGGGCAGCACGGGGGAGACAGACATCGGGCAGCACGGGGGAGACAGACATCGGGCAGCACGGGGGAGACAGACATCGGGCAGCACGGGGGAGACAGACATCGGGCAGCACGGGGGAGACAGACATCGGGCAGCACGGGGAGACTTCAGGAGCGGATCCCGGGACAGCGTATCACCCCGACAAGTAAGCAGATGTGCAGAACATCTGTAATCTATTCTTCACTGTGTTTTTCACTGCGTTTTTCACTTAAATCATCCTGTGTTCACTGTTTTTATTCTATTCTTCACTGTTCTTCACATCTGATAACTTGTCGGGAGATAATATACGCGTGGAACAGTGAAGAATAGATTGCAGATGTTTGCATACATCTGCTAACTTATCAGAAGACATTCTTTTTCAATTAAATAACACATTTTATTCCCGAACCATGGTCCCTTTGAAAAATGCTCGGGTCTCCCATTGACTTCAATGGGGCTCGTTATTCGAGACGAGCACTCGAGCATCTGGAAAAGTTTGTCTCGAATAACGAGCACCCGAGCATTTTAGTGCTCGCTCATCTCTAATTAGCATAATTTAAAATGTTGAATATTAGAAGGAAGGAGGCCATGGATAACAGATATAAGAGGATTAGTACAGTCACAGCACCTGGATCTATGAGTAAGGCCCTTGGTTTATCATGATGGATTTTGATGGTAGATTTTCTTTTAAATATTTTCAGTTCAGTCCAGTGATTTGAGCTTTGACGCGAGAAATCCTGCAGGTGCTTGTTAAGATGTATTGGATAAGAGTGGGTGCACTGAGAGCTGAAACACTGCTTCTGCAGTGGAAAACTTGAACATACAATGGCTTAGAATTTATAGCATGAATAGCATACAATGGCTTAGAATTTATAGCATGAATAGCATACAATGGCCTAGAACAGTGATGGCTAACCTATGACACGCGTGTCAGTGCTGACACACGTAGCCATTTTCACTGACACGCGGCTGCCTGAGAGTTAAGTTTCATCCTACATGATCAGGTGCAGTAGCCGGGAGGCTGAGAGATTGCACTGAGCTTCCAGCACTCCCCCCTCCTCCTCCTCCCCCGGGCCGGCCACTCCCCATGTGTGAGCTGTGCCTAGTGTCTCCAGTCAGCACAGGTATCAGCACAGGGCACAGCAGGAGAGGTGACCCGGCCATACACCCAGGAGGCTCCTCTGCAGCTCCTGATAGTTGTGGTGGGGGTAGGATGGCAACACAGTCAGAGGCCACATTGCTGCTGCCTTGTGTGATGTCCCAGCAGCTGCCACCTCTACACTGACCAGCTCCAGAGCAGGGATGAGGGGGGACAACCACTGCCATCATACAGTGAGTAAGGTCAGTGCACTGTATGATAGAAGACAGTCATCAGGGCTTGTGTGTCAGTTTTGTGACGTACAAGCCCTGAAATAATCGCAACGCCTTGCAAATCGCCAGACATTGCAATTATTTTGCTCCGCACACCTTCTATATGGCATGAAGGAAATGCGGACAGCGGAGCCTGCGCCCTCGCTATAACCTGTGAACTTTCATTGCTGAAAGTTTGCAGGTTACTAAGCAATTTCTGATTGTATGGCAGTACATGGTAGGATCAATCAGACAAGCCACGGATAAAGTACCCTAGAAGTTAAATAGTATACATATTTGTTATTTAAACTATAAATATCACAAAAATATGTTTTTTTGTCAAGGTGACACACCACCCGAGTTATGCTCGGTTTTTTGGCGAATTTTGACACACCAAGCTCAAAAGGTTGCCCATCACTGGCCTAGAATATATAGCATGAGTGCTGTTTGGACCCAGGTTGTAAGTCTCAGTAAGTAAAAGTTATTAGCAAATTTAGCCAAAAATGTATCTTTTCTCCTATTGCAAAGATCTGTAGCAATTCAGCCCTATGTGGAGCACAACTTGCAGAAGTCAATGCGTGCAGATTTACTTTACAGTAAGACCGTATGAATTAAAAACTAACTAAAAGAGATACACACATTCTATAAATGAGGCCCTATTCTTGTTTACCGTTAGTTCTTTAAAGGAAACCTACCACTTGACGTGGTAGGTGTAAGGTGCATATACCGAGCACCAGCTCGGGGTGAGCTGTTGCTGGAGCTTACTTTCATTAGTGTCCTAAACCGCTGTATCGCAGTTTAAACACATAGGAAATGCCGGGGAGCTGCGCGCATGATCGCGCGCATGGTGCGCGGTAGCTCCTACGGCTGTAAAGATTAAAAAGTGTTTAAACCGCGATACAGCGGTTTAGGACACTAATGAAAGTAATCACCGCCACCAGCTCACCCTGAGCTGGTGCTCGGTATTTCCATCTTATACCTACCACTTCAAGTGGTAGGTTTCCTTTAAGTATTCTTTAGGTTGTCATACCATTAGATATACTGTATATCTAGGCTTATTATAGGTCGCATATATCCCCTTAAATGCAGGATGGACAGAGAGCAGCACTGAGGTCCTTATCAGAATGTCCAGTCTTAAAGTACCTTATACACTCGAGTATAAGCCTAGTTTTTCAGCACAAAATTTGTGCTCAAAAACCCTAACTCGGCTTATACTCGAGTCAACTAAAAACATAAAGACAAAACTCATCTTTCTGACGTCACCCATAGGTCCTCTTCTGTCTGAGACAGTCTGAGACAGAAGAAGACCTATGGGGGACGTCGGAAAGATGAGTACAGTGTTATTTTTTTTCTTACTACAGGGGCTGGGCAGGCTGTATGCTACAGGGGTTGGGCAGGCTGTATGCTACAGGGGCTGGCAGACTATATACTGGGAGGCTGTAACCAATGCATTTCCCACCCTCGGCTTATACTCGAGTCAATAGGTTTTCCCAGTTTTTTGTGTTGAAATTAGGGGTCTCGGCTTATACTCGGGTCGGCTTATACTCGAGTATATACGGTAGTTGTGATTTAGGATTTCCTTTTGAGCTGTTGTCATCTGGCAAGAGTGGCATTACAGAACACCCTGGAGTTGTCAACCAAGACTCCCAAAGGTTACCCAAGAAATGTCATTTTTAGCTCATCACGGGTTCAAATAACCTAATTTGGGAGAGGGTGTGTATACAATAGTGTTCCACCTTGAGCTAAAAGGATGCTAGAAGTTCTGGGCACTGCTCTGTGGGTCATGTGGATTGCAGTTAACTTCAAAGATTTAGGAGAAGGGTCTGGGAGCAAAACACTTCTAGTGGCTCATGGCAACCAATCAGAACTCAGCTTTCATTTTTCTAGAGCAGTTTTTTATTTATTTTTTTAACAATCGTTTTTATTTGTTTTTTTAAAATGTATGACACAATAATTCACTTATTGGTATATAATGATATTCCATACACATAGGTGATTGAAGCAAGTCAATGTGTGCAAAATTATTTCTATATGCAAAAGCTGTGGAAAATCTGTATACATTTGAGACCTATTTAAAGGGGTTTTCCAGAAAAATGTTACATAGAGAGGATTTGCATGACCAAATTCCACCTGTAGAAAGGTGCGGTTTTTGGAAGAAAGAAGCAATGATTTGTAATTCTCGACAACCCCTGTAAGTTTGACGTAGAACTGTGAGACATAGGACTCTTGCACCTTGCTGGAACTGTATATTTTGGGTGCGCATTATAACTCATGTGTGTTAAATCTCTTTAATATGGCTGATCTTGAGTTCCAAAATAGCCTTGCCAGGCGGTATAATGTCAGTCATACATGTGATCTGGTCCCTCGAGCCAAGACTGCATCAGCGGAGTGTTCTTGCACCGCGCGCTTTGAAAAGGGATCAGTAGATCATTTACGATCAGTAGTTGGCACCGATTATGTAAGAGACATCTGGTTTGGCTGACTAGAATGCCTGACATTAAAAGCAAAATGTTACTAGTTTGTCACTTGGATATTTGCCCTTGGAATAATGCTATTCATTGAGCATGGCTGTCCTGTCTCAATCTGTGTCTCCAGGGGTGTAACTTGAGGGGGTGCAGATGTTGCGATAGCACCTGGGCCCAAGAGGTTTAGGGGGCCCTTATGGTGTCACTTTCCCATATGAGAAGACTAGTACTATAAACCATACATTATAGTCGGGGGCCTGGCACAGACTTTGTAGTAGGGCCCATCAGCTTCTAGTTACACCACTGTGTGTCTCTTCAGGAGAATACTACTTTGAGAAGGCCACCTCATTATCCAGGCCATTTCCATCTTGCCATATATATTGCATATAGGACCATTCTATTTGAGACCCCTTTTAAAGGGGTTGTACCAACCTTAACTGGTATAAGGGATAACAAATTGATTGTGGGATCTGACCACTGATGGAGTGGCCACATCAGGCCACTCCATTCAATACCACGGAGACCAACTATTCTTGTGATTGGGAGGGGGGGGGGGTTTAAGGGATAGCAATAAAACTTGGTACATCTAATAAATGTCCTGTTCTTTCAAGAAATTTGAAGTGCAGCCCCAGAAATGTCTTGACAAAATTTGCACTTTGGACCATATTATGTTTAATTTCTTTAACCCAACCCTTGTATTACTATGTAAGATGCTTTACCTTTCTATAACAAACAGAGGATGTAAGTATGTGGTGTACAGTAGCACATCAGTAGTAGAAACACTTTAAAGGGATTGGCCACTTCACTTTGTTTCATTGAATGTGTATGTTGGGGAGGGGTATAGTAGGTAATCATCATCAGGTGTCATTCCTGTCCATAAAATAGCCACAGATAGAGGGTCAGGTGATCTTTAAGTTATCCATGAACAATCTTCCTTCCATAACCTTTTGTATGGTTAGTTTTGTATGCATGAATACTATCATAAGGTCCTGGAAGGAAGATTGGTCATGGATAAGAAAGAGATCATCTCACCCTCCATCCGGAGCCATTTTAAGGACAGAAATGGCAGCTATACTCCCCCCACACTTACACACACATTACAAGAAACATGTAAGTAAAGTGGCCAATTCCTTTAAAGAGTTTCTACTAGTGGAGTGCTACTTTTTACCCAAGTACTTCTTGCATCCTCTGCTTTGTATAGTAAGGCAAAGCAAATCATCTCTAGACAGTACGACAAGGGTTGGGCGGAGGACATTGAAACACAAATGCTCCAGACTGCAAAATATGACAAGACATTTCTGGGGCTTCACTTCAAATTTCAGGAAAGAACAGGACACTTATTAGATGTATATTGGAAAATTAACTAATATCTGCCCCCACACTGTACATTACAAAAAACAACAAACAACTTTATTGGCAGGGTCCGAATCCAGAGTGGAATTTCCTCGCTGAATTGTACGATTTGAATCGAAAGTCCTCACGGTAAAGTGTTTCAGGACAGGAATTGGATGTTTTTATTGTATCCGTACATAGGGATGCCTAACCCATGTATACTCTTGCCTCTAGGCAGCACGGCCCGACTAGATACACAAATGTGCGCAGCCTGTCTATATGTGCCGTATAATGGCACAATCCCACGGGCTGCACACAGGGCATTATATTAAACTATTATATAGAACTATAATGCAAGGAAAATGTATGCAACCCATGGGATCGTACCGCCAAATGTGTGTAAGAGACTTTAGGCCGCACTCACACAACCGTATGCGGGATGTGTGTACGGCCGCAAGCTTTCAGCTGCATATATGTCCCCCATAGAAAGAAATGGCCGCACAGAGCGTTACAGTGCCGCACACATATGGCTCCGTAATCGGGGGAAAGATTGGACATGTCGTATCTTTCCCCGTGTTATGGGCCTTGCTTAATGGATCACTATAGAGAGGGGAGGGGTCACCCCTCCTCCTCTCCATTGCGGCTGACGTATGCACGCCCAACCGTAGCCGTGCGCACATACGGCAGTGTGCATGTAGACTTAGGAGGGTTTGTCAGAATTTTCAGATTATTGCATCCTATTGTAGCCTTTTCATTTAGCAATGCAGACAGTCAATTGCAGAATATTTTGATATTGGTGTTGATAGTTAAACATTTAATACCATGCTGATGAAATATCCTGTTAGGGGATGATGAAATATTTGCTCATCAAACTGTATTTTCAATGTATGAGGGTTAGCACGTAAAAAGAAGTGGCAGCAATGACTAAATCTTAGTATATTCACCTCCAATTGAACTTGCCCTTCATTACAAGAACTATAGAGTTGTGAAATTAAAATAAAGTCTTCTAGTCCTTCCTCCTTTTAATATTATATGTAGTTTTGGAGAATTCTGGTCATTGGCCGCTACCCAAGTTCAATTGATGGCTTCAGTCTGTGGTATAATATAGATTTAATTTGTATTTTCTAATATCTGAACTACTTTCTTATCCTCCTTTTCATCCCAATCCTGGGACTGGTCTTCTTAAATCTTGACACGCTGGGATTGCTTGAAAAGAAAAAAAGATTAATAAAAAGCAGCCCGGAGCATGGGGACGCGATGTCCGGCACTCTGGGCTGCCGATTTTTAGTGCTTCTCGCGGGACGTCACCTTTTGCTCCCATGGTTGAAATGAATAAGCATTGACAAGTGATGTTTAGATAGGGGGCATTAAAAACTAAATCCAAATATGTCTAATCAATAAATAGTACCCAACACTACCATATAAATAAATGTTGTATGTTATGTTGGAGTGAGTACCAGGCACAATACACAGTACACAAAATACAATTCTTTAAAAATGATCTTTTGAGAGAATATTGTATGGCTCCTCTCCCTCATTGCTAGACTTTGATATTGGTAGTAAATTAGTAGTAGTAAATTAATATTTGACGTGTTTCTATTTCTAGCACAACCACAGCAAACACAAGAGTCTGATGAAATGTTGTAACTCTGACCAAACAAATATGTTTATTACACACGGGGCATTACTATTTCTAAAGTCATCGTGAATGTTATTCATACAGTAGATTTCTAACTTTATAGTAAAAAAATCTGACATGTTATGGAATGGTTATTAATGGAGGATCCTGATTTTTAAGGCACCTATCTTTTAAACAGATTAGTTAGGAATAGCAATTGATGGCTTATCTTCAGTAGCTGATTGGGGGGGTGCCAACAACCGGATCTGTGCACCGTGTGCAGCAGCATAAAAGGGCCACTGAACCAATCGTAATCAAGAGGTGAACTATAGAGAGTTACTGACAACTGCCTGGACTGGAAAACCAACAGGGTGTATGGCAAACCCATCACCAGATTGTATTTGCTAAAAAGTCGATTCACATTCACATATTTAAGATGAAACTACATTGGGGGGCATACTGTTTTTCGCCATTGTCTGCTGGGGAGGAGGTATCAACGGAAAGGAACAGCCTGAACAAGATCATGCGGAGAGTCCCTGGTACAATAGGGGAATCACTGCGTCCCCTTGAGAAGGTTTGGCCCCGACAGGTTCCTGAAGAAATGTGATTCCATTGCCATAAACAACTCTAACCCACCACACAAAATAACTCTACAACAGAAAAGCACCATAAGCAACCGCTATCACCTGATGTGCTACCGGACTCCACAACTCTAAACCGAATACCATTGAATGAGACAAAAGTTTCCAAAACGAAGGACTAACTTCTATATTGCACTCCCCTGTTATGTGGAGAGTAGATATTGTATTGTACTGTTTCTGTTGTGTTTACTGTGTAATGCACAGTTTAATTCCCGAGATGACTAGCCTGGAGCAGTCATGTACAAATTAACTTCCCATAGGGAAAAATAAAGTTTTATTTTATATTTTAAGAAAATTTGGTGTTTTAAATGGACTAGCTCCTTCAAAATGGGTTTCTGGTCAAGGGACTATTCCGTATCACAGTCAGCTTCCGTCACAAGTAAGAAGAGGAGCCTTGGCTGCTGACCACCTATTCAATACCAGGTCAGGAGCAATGTCTGATCTAGGTGTTAGACCCCCCAACATTGTAATACTGATGTCATTTTTTTTAAACTTTCCATTAAAAAAAAAAATGTAAAAGTATAATCCAATATTTAGAAGAGTCTATACAATTTGTATAAAAATAATAATTTTGCTTTTATTTCTTTAAAGAAATACCATATTTTCCCCCTCTCACCACGACAGCACCCAACCAGAGAGAGGGATCCGCCTCCAGGGACAGGAAACCCAGACTTCAAATTGTGCGGTACGCCCCATCTCCTTCAGTGGTTTCCTGTCCCTGACGGGGGATCCAGTGAGTCTCGGTGAGGCTCAAGGAGTCGCGGTAAGGGGGGAATGGGAGTCCCAGGTACCCCCAGGTGGCTGCACAAGTTCCCCCGCCGAGACTTACCGGAGGCTGTCTCTCGGCGGGGTGTGTATGTGGATGCTGCGAGGTGCAGCGCAGTCTGTGGGTGCAGACGGGCTCCGGCGCGCCTCCGATCCTGGAAGGGAGGCGCGTGTTGGAAGGTGGCTGAGCGCAGGCCTTCCCACCGCAGTGGTCTTCGGAAAAATGGCGTCGACTCCACTTCCGGTTGGAACCGGAAGTGGCGCGCCGCTCGGCGTCCACGTGGAGTGTGACGTCAGAGGCGGGAAATTTAAAAGGAGTTCCCACACAGGAGTCCTGTGTGTTGTTTCTAGCACCCACAGCCAGCCACAGGAGTTGCTCCGGTTGTGGATGGAACGGAGCTATACCCTCACCACTGAAAAGATGAGTTCTAATGAAGGTGGTAGAGAGTCGGTGGACACCGCTACGGTAAAATTTGAGTAGGGGGTTAGTCCGCTGATTGGTGAGTGTGGCCTTACCATGCCTTTAAACTGGTTCTGATGATGTCTTATGTGATTCCTGTTTTAGAGGGAAGAATCTCGTAAGGTGAAAGCCACTAAAAAGTCTAAGCATCGTGCATGTAGAATCTGTGGAGATAATCTGCCTGACTCTTATTTAAAACCTAACTGTGACCAGTGTGTTCAGCGCCTATTAGTACAAGACCAGTCGACCTTGTTTGAATCCATGCGTATGCTAATCCAGCAGGAGGTGCGTAATTCTGTGCAGGAAATAAGGCGATCTCTCAGGTCAGAAAATTCCCCGGGCACTTCCAGGCAATTTGAAGAGTCTAGCCCTAGTTCGGGGGAGTCATCAGAGTCAGAGGAGGAAGACAAGTCAGGCAGACCCCTGTTTCCTATAGAAGATATTGATCACCTGGTTAAATTAGTAAGATCAACTATGGAATTGGAGGATGAAAAGGAGGAACGCTCTGTAACAGATGTTATGTTCCAGGGCCTAGGAGAAAAGAAGAGAAAGGTTTTTCCCATCCATGACAATATTTCCTCCCTTATCCAGGCAGAATGGCGCAAGTCGGACAGAAAGGTTTTCATTCCTAAAGCCATGAAGAGGAAGTATCCCTTTCCAGAGAAGGAGACAGAGATTTGGGACAAGGCACCTAAAGTAGATGTTGCCGTTTCTAAAGTCTCTAGGAAGAGCGCGCTTCCAGTGGAGGATTCAGGGGTGCTTAAAGATCCTATGGATAAAAAAGCAGATGGTTTCCTGAGGCGCTCCTGGGAAGCAGCAGCAGGCGCATTCAAGCCCAATGTCGCAGCTACATGTGTGTCTAGGTCTCTTTGTGTTTGGCTTTCCCGGCTGGAGGAAAAGATTAAGACTGGGACGTCCAGGTCACATCTTATTTCTGAAGTTTCCACTGCACAGAAAGCCTCTGCTTTCTTAGCCGATGCTTCGGTGGACGCCTTAAGGTTATCAGCTAGATCGGTGGCCTTATCTAATTCTGCCAGAAGGGCCTTATGGCTGAAGAACTGGACAGGGGACCTTCCATCTAAGAATCATCTGTGTAGTATTCCCTGTGAAGGGGAATTCTTATTTGGGTCTGCACTAGACAACATCTTGGAGAAGGCAGCAGACAGGAAGAGAGGTTTTCCTAGTACAAGGCCTCAGGAGAGGAAGTTTTTTCGCCCCTCAAGGCGATTTAGATCTCCTCAAAGATCCGGAGACAAGAAAGAGGGGTGGCGATCCTCTAGGAGGTCTAAGGGATTCATGTTTTCCCGACCTCAGGATTCCAGTAAACGTCCCGGTCAGCAATGACGCCAGGGGTCCTGTGGGGGGAAGGCTCTCCCTGTTCAAGGAGGAGTGGAGCAGGATTACAGGGAGCAAGTGGATTTTGGGGATCATACAAGATGGCCTAAAATTACCTTTTCTATCCCCTCCCCCACAGCGTTTCAAGATAACCTCAGTGGCCGGAAGAGCAGAAAGACAGGCTCTGGAGACCGAAGTAAGATCCTTACTGGGAAAGGAGGTGCTTCGGCGGGTGCCACTGCAAGATCGAGGGACAGGGTTTTATTCAACCCTGTTCCTTATAAAGAAACCGGACGGCACATTCCGGACCATTATAAATTTAAGACCACTAAACTGCTACCTACAAGTGGAGAAATTCAAGATGGAATCGATAAGGTCAACAGTAAACCTGCTCTTTCAGGATTGTTTTATGGCCTCCATAGACTTAGCGGATGCATACTACCACGTCCCTATTCATCCGGACAGCCAGAGATTCCTGAGAGTGGCAGTGATGATGGACGGCAAGATAGAGCACCTCCAATTCAGAGCTCTACCCTTTGGAGTGGCGATAGCACCGAGAGTTTTCACAAAACTAATATCGGAAGTAGGAGCCTACATACGAAGATATCAGGGCACCTTTGTGCCATATCTAGACGACTTCCTGCTGATCGCAGGTTCGGCAGAGAAGTTACAGAATTTGATAGGGGTGGTTATGAAGATTCTGCATCGCTTGGGCTGGATGGTAAATCTGAAAAAGTCCTCCCTTACTCCGGCCAGATCAAAGATATTCCTCGGCATCACATTAGATTCCACTCAGCAGAAATCTTTCCTTCCTCAGGACAAGGTGGTGAAGATAGTAGCCTCGGTGGAGAAGCTGTACAGACAGCCATCCCCTACCATAAGGGACATTATGAGGACTCTAGGTCTCTTTACAGCGGCAATTCCAGCGGTGCCTTGGGCGATGTATCACGCAAGACCCTTACAGCTCTTCATGTTGGAGAACTGGGGGGGAGACCAGTCCTCCTTGGACCAGAGGATTACACTTCCCCTACAGATCCTGGATTCCCTGAGATGGTGGCTAAGAGAAGAGAACCTCCAGGCAGGCAGGCCTTGGAGAGAGGAGAACCCCCTATCCATGATTACGGATGCGAGCTCTACGGGTTGGGGAGCCCAGGTCAGGGGCCTCTTGTTCCAGGGGTCATGGAACAAGGAATCCAGGGAGAAGTCCTCAAACTACAGAGAACTAGAAGCCATCCTGCAGGCAATCAGACAAGCTCTGCCAAAAATTCGGGGGACAGACCTAAGGATTGCCTCGGACAATGTCACAGCAGTGGCATTCGTGAACCGCCAGGGAGGTACCCGAAGCGGGTCCTTAATGAGCCTCTCGCATCAGATTCTGGAGCTAGCGGAAGCCAATCTAAGATCAATATCGGCGGTACATATAAGGGGCAAGGACAATCTGCAGGCAGACTTCCTAAGCCGTCATCTGTTACGTCAGGGAGAGTGGTCCCTGAATCGGAGCGTGTTCTCCAAGATAACCAGACTCTGGGGTCAACCAGAGGTAGACTTATTTGCCACAAGAAAGAACAGACAGGTCAGGCTCTTCTGCTCCCTAGACCCGAGAGACCGATCCTTAAGTCTGGATGCCTTCTCAATCAAGTGGAACTTCGGCCTAGCCTATGCATTTCCACCACTGTCTATTCTACCGAGGGTTCTGAAGAAGATACGACAAGACCAGGCCAGAGTTATTCTTATAGCCCCCTTCTGGCCCAGAAGGGCATGGTTCTCAGTACTGAGAGAACTATCGATATCAGACCCTTGGATCCTCCCAGAGAGTCACGATCTCCTCTCCCAGGGCCCAGTATTCCACCCGCAGATTGCGAACCTCCATCTGACGGCCTGGAATTTGAGAGGCGCATCTTGAGGGAAAAAGGTCTCTCGGACAAGGTAATTACAACACTGCAGAGGAGTAGAAAGGTAGTTACCTCAAAAATCTATTTCAGGGTCTGGAGAGTATTCTCAGATTTTTGTTCTCCAGATAAAATAGACTTAGCTCATCCAAATATAGCTAAGATATTAGATTTCCTGCAAGCAGGATTAGATAAGGGCCTAAAACCTGCCACCCTTAAAGTTCAGATTTCTGCCCTTAGCTCCCTGTTTGAGTCCCCTTTAGCCTCTCATCCCTGGATATCTCGGTTCATAAAAGCGGCATCTCGTATGACCCCATTTAGGAGATGTACGGTGCCCCCCTGGGACCTCACTTTAGTATTAAATTATTTGATAAAGGACCCCTTTGAGCCCCTGGAGTCCTGTTCACTAAAATGGTTGACCATTAAGGTCGTATTTTTGGTAGCAATCACTTCAGCCCGTAGGGTTGGAGAGATATCATCTCTATCCTGTAGAGCACCTTTTCTCAAGATCTTGGATGACAGGGTAGTCCTGATGACAGACCCGGCTTTTTTACCAAAGGTAGTCTCTAGATTCCATAGATCCCAGGAGATCAGGCTCCCATCCTTCTGTAGCAACCCTTCTACAGATAGGGAAAGGGAGTTTAACAAATTAGATGTTAAAAGGGCCATTGAGCTTTATTTGGATAGGACTAGAGATTGGAGAAAATCTGATAGTCTTTTTGTTCTTTTTGGTGGCAAGAATAGGGGGCAGAAGGCCTCAGCAGTAGTTATAGCCAGATGGATCAGGCAAGCTATTAGCTCCGCTTATGTAGCAGCCGGTCAGCCGATACCGGAAGGTCTAAAAGCCCATTCCACTAGAGCAGTCTCTTCATCTTGGGCAGAATTTAGAGAGGTGTCAGTTAATCAGATTTGTCAGGCTGCCACCTGGTCTTCTCCACACACTTTCTACAGGCACTATAGGCTAGATGTAGCAGGTGCACAGGAACTTTCCTTTGGGCGAAGAGTTCTTTCTTCGGTTATCCCTCCCTAAGGATTTCATCTATGTTATTCTCTCTGGTTGGGTGCTGTCGTGGTGAGAGGGGGAAACCGGTAATTACTCACCGGTAATTGTGTTTCCTTGAACCACGACAGCACCCTGGTTATTCCCTCCCTTGTAATTTCTTTGCACACTTGGGTGTTAACGTTTGGTGTGTGTCACAGAGGTGTGAGATTCTCTCATTGAAAGTGATACCGAATGATACGGTGGTCAGAATTAATCAAGAACATTAAGTCCCATACAGTCTCTGTAATCCACTGAAGGAGATGGGGCGTACCGCACAATTTGAAGTCTGGGTTTCCTGTCCCTGGAGGCGGATCCCTCTCTCTGGTTGGGTGCTGTCGTGGTTCAAGGAAACACAATTACCGGTGAGTAATTACCGGTTTTCAGACTATAAGTATATAGTCCAGTGCGCCTTATATATGAACCGTACTTACAGACAACAGATGCCTTGAACTGTGCACAGGTCCACCACCCTCTGGTCATTCATCCTTACAATCAGGTGTGCCTTATAGTCCGGTGCGCCTTATATATGAACCTAGAACATTTTAGCAGGCATTTATTGATGGTGCGCCTCATCCTCCGGTGCGCCTTATAGTCCAAAAAATACTGTACTGCTTTTTATGGGATATATGTCAAGCTTAAAGAGACTGAGGAATGGAATGAATTTCCTGTGACCTAGTACCCTGACATACATGTAACAGGTGTGACTACCACCAGACAACTATAAACTCTTCTAACACCAACTCCCTGTCAATGTATATTTCAGGACGATGAACTCCATCATACCGGGGGGCTATGCATGTCTTCTCTTCGTCATGGAACTTTCTACACTACAAATGTCATCACTCATCTGTAAATATCTTGGCGGAGGGTTACATCAGTGCCGCTGCAGTATAGACGGTTGTTGTACAGGCTAAATTTAGATGCAGGATAAATGTTACCAGCTATTTCCACTGACTTCCAGAATTCTGTAGTGGGAAGACTACAATAATCAGAATTATTGAGCAGAATATTACAAAATGTTACAAAACATGAAACAGATATTTTTTTTTTGTTCAATGGATTATAAAGATTATAATGGATATATATGGATATAATGGATATATGTGTGTGTGTGTGTGTGTGTGTGTGTTTTGTATGTATTTGGATAAGGATCATATAAAGGGTTGTTCCTTTTAGTTATAATGGTATACTAGTTCACTGACAATACATAGATCAGTGGAAATCCTGCCTTCTGATCTCTGTATTCAACTAGATTCTGTTTTAAAATCGGGCAGTCGTACCATAGTAGTCACATGTTCTGCTGGCCACAGGGTTAGGCGTCATGCACACCACCACGTAACCCAGTATAGAACATGGCTGGGTGGAGAAGGGATGGAGAGTAAGTTCTCCTCACCCCTTCCCTCTCCTTAGACTTCTGGGGGGGTGGGGGGGTGGATACAGCTGCAAATTGTCGCTGGCCCCCATGCGTTTGTGTGCATGGGGCCTTACAGTATTTATATATATACTGTTATAGGATGTTGTAGACCTGCTCTGTGATCTGTGTAAGGCAGGGGGCAGAAAGCTGTTACCATTTCCTATAGTACATGGTGTGATCTGCTGTTATCTATATATAAGGTTTTGCCTTTTATTACAGTTACAGAGGACCTGGGGATGTAAAATCTCATTTTAATGATTCCTCCCTTTTAAGTCATTCATTTTACTAGAACTTTTACTAAACAATGTTGTGACCAGCTCTAGTGCAGGCAGTACAGGCTTTTTTTGATTTGGCGCCCCCTGCTGTTAACCTACATTTGGTTTGTCTATACAGTGAGGCAGTACAGGCCAGTAGAGCAGTGATACACTGAACTAGATTTTCCAATGTCCTGACAGACTTGGTTTTCAACAATTTTCCCCACCACTCGGATTCTCAAACTCACTTCAGCCAATAATAACAACCTTCTTGCACCTGATTGTAGTTTTTGGATCTGTCTGTTGTTATAACAACTAGAAAAGGTCACATGTATTTCTATGGGATCATATACATGGTCATGGTTTTCTTAAAGGGGTATTCTCATCTGGGCACTCACATTCAGTTTGATAAATCTTCCATATATAAACATTTCTTCAATTAGATGTTATTAAAAAAAATGTTCCTGGATGAAGATAATTTCTTATAAATGTAGTAATATGGTTCCTTAGAAACAAGATGGCTTCCTCGGATACGGCCACCTCTGCTGGAGAGATTGCACAAATAAACAAAAAGTTTTTGTATATGAAATGTCCGGGAGTTACTACATGTCATACAGCCATCCGGTGGTAATGATCGCTGAATCCAGGTGGTCCGGCAGGACTCAATAGCGCATGTCTGGCCACCACTACCAGAGTGTGACGTGGTTGTATCCGAGGAAGCTATCTCGTTTCTAAGGGACAACATGACTATGTTTATGAGAAATTATCTTTACACGGGAACATTTTTTTTAATAACATCCAATTGAAGAAATGTTTATATATGGAAGATTAGTGAAACTGAATGTGAATGCCCAGACGAGAATACCCCTTTAAGCCCATGTATGAGCCGTCTGCCTGAGCCACAGATTTTGGAGCCGGTCTTATTCCTGCTTGTACAGATTTCTTTGCTGTCATTGGAGCAGAAGCAAACCTCATACGCCAATGACACATGGGGTGCAAACAATGGACAACGGTATTGAACACATTCGTGAATGGTTGAGCCGGCAACTGTGGGCATTGGTGGTCTGCAGAGGTGGAGAGAGATGAATACTTTTTCGTATGTTAATGCCTTAACAAATAATGTCACTCCCCCTTTTATATTCAACATTTCCTACTGCACCTTTATTGGGTTTTCTTTCTTTGTAACTAAGAAAGTAGCTGGTTGAGCACGAGTAATATACTCCACTGGCCAGGAAGACCGCCTCAGAATGAGCTTCATGGGGGTGAAGACGAAGGCACATTCTGAGCCGAAACGAGCGTCGGGGACATGGTCTTCCCGGACAGTTTCTATTAGGTAAGAACTGGCATTCACTGTTGAGAGGTCTCCTTATTGTGACCTTCTCAAGTGGTCAATATACATGTATTTGATAGACAGCATCCAATAGGTTGTATGCTACTGATTGTCCAGTTCCTTCTACACTTTCCTTATATATGCTTGATCTCCACACTGTCCGGGTTTAGACTGCTATTTGTTTCTCCATCCATTATTGTACAGTTTCCTGTGGACACCTTCACCACGGTGCCACTATTTGTCTTCACGGTTTGTAATTTTTACTATCTATATGGTACTAATAAAGATTCATTTTATTATAAGTGCTGCATGATTTTAGTCTTGTCCTCTTTCCCCTTGTTCTAAGGGGTATCCTTAGTTTTCAGATTTTGTGTTTTATTTGTCCGGATTGTTTTATACTTAATAAGCCATAACCATATTTTTCTTACTTGGTCCACAAGGTGCCATTTTTGTAGGTGTGTTATATAATGAGTCCTGAAAGCCTTGTAACAATTTAGAACATTTGGAGGACTACAAGTCCGAGCAAGCCTTGGGCATAGAGGTTTTTTTCCGGGAAGCACTTGGCACCAGATGATGATGACGTCTCATACTTGATATACTTTGATCTGAATAAGAGATGGGTAGGATGTAGCGGGGGCAGTATAGAGGGTCCAGGGGATAAATTGGGTGTGGGGAGGCTGAACGGCATGGCAAGGACTCATTTATAGCCTGTGATACACAAAGTAGCTCCCCTTCACTATATGGAGGGGCTGCATCCAGTAATCTTACCCCCTTGGTTGACTGTAATGAAGGTTGTGTTCAATCATACGATGCATACAGTGTCGCAGCTCAGACTGCGCTCCAGCACAAGGCAGACTTCTGCACTCGCCTCCAGCCTCCTGGGCAGCTGCTGACTCTCTGCTTCGCTCATAAGCTGCTCTAAAGTTCAGTGCGAAGGAGGGAGCCGAGGGGAGTGGCAGGCAGTCACTGCTTCTCTCACTACAGGGAACTTTAGAGATCACAGAACAGAGCGTTGAGCAGCAGCTGCACGGCTCTTCATGTTGGATCATCATATGGACACGGGCACCATATAATAATTCGCAATTGTCTGGGGCGATTCCTGCCCGGTGCCCCCTCCACGCAGTAACCTCCTTTCTGGGACTCGGTGTCACCGGGTGCAGACAGCTACAATCACGCTCTCACTGTCAGACCAGCGCCGCCGGGATTGGCCAGAGGAGACGTGAGCTACGCGGGGATTGGTCGCCCACAATTGATCACGTGAAGGGGACTGTCCCGGTGGAGATATCCAGGCAGCTCAGACGGCGAGGCTCACCAGTCCTGAGAAGGCGTCACTGAGAGGAGGATCCCGAGCCGGGAGCTCACACTGCAGGTAGCGCACACCCCTCTGCTATACTCTATGTATAGGATGGAGCAGTATAATGCACGCTTAATAAAGACAGCCATGGAGCTTCCCTTGAAGTAGGCTGAGTAGTGACAACTGCCGGCAAACTTTTGCCACTTTTGTAATAAAATTCTCGCTTGATTATGGTGAAATCCTAGACTTATTTGGTAAAATGAAATATCAGTTACAATATGTGTAACTATGATGGTTCTTGAATTGCATAGACGGTACTCATTGAGTATCGTGGAGGAAGTAATATCGGCAATGGCTAAAAAAAAAAATCTAGTTATCCTTGCTTCTTTATTATTTCATGTATTTTCTCTTAGATTACTAGTCCTGCTATGTACATCTCTGCCTTCTTTAGCGTTTGCAGAAAATATAAATGATTTATAGACCGTCCTAGTGAACAAATCTACATCCTGTTCTAACAAAATGTAAATATTAAAAAAGTAGGAATAGTGCATTATAATAGACTAGCTTTCTAGCTTTGCAAATGTTATGCATTAGTTTTATATAGTATTTTTGGCCCTTCTAATAGTTATTGATTTTTATGTATTACAATACAGTTTTTCCTTTATGATTTGTAATGTTGTAGCTGTTACCATGTCTAATCCACACAATATCTGATTGGAGTACATTTCAATGCAGGTCTTTAAGCCTGAAAAAGTTTTATTATGAGTTTAGCAAAATATATAATTGTAACTCATTTGTATATGTATGTGGATTACAGATAAGATGTTTCCGCTGCTGTGGAACCTTCTTCCTTTCATGGCCACATTTTTGCGTTTGGTTTAATAAAAATTTGACTTGGATGCTCCATTAATTTTGCATCCTCTAGAAAAGTGATTTGCAAACTCTGACTCTCTAACCGTTGTGAGACTACACCTCCCAGCATTCGCAGATAACCAGGGATCATAACGGCTTACTGGGAGATGTAGCTTCAACAGCTAAAGAGCCACATTTAGGAGATGTCTTTTAGGACGATAACTCCTATAGATAAGTTGGGCCGATCAGAATATGCTATTGGAGGCAATTTTCTTAAGTCTGTAATTTTGAGAATACATTGGTGTGCCCATCTTTAAGAGGTTCTGCAGCAGCTGAGTTGACCATCTGGCTTTGCCGCTAGTAGACCAACCTACATTAAATCTTAACCTTGTTGACTTGAGCTGACAAGAAAACCAGACATGTACTTGAACTTCTGGTGATAATGTAGCCTGCCTCATATGTTATCGCTACTGTCCCAGAAATACCTTGTCTCTAGTTGCACTTGGTAATGTAGAAGTAATGCTAAATGTATGCTGATTATGTGTCAATTCCTATGTTGGTGGAACGTTTCCCCCATCTAAAACATCTTCTTGAATGTGAGAAGTGTTGAAAAAAGCAGAATAACGGCAGAGGAAGATAGACTGAACTCTAGTATTGCTTCACATGCTACACGTACTGTATGCCTTTTTTTTTGTATATTATTGTATTATAAGCCTTTTATGTCGACCGTACATATGCTAACATCGTCAATTTGTCATTATTTCCAGAATGATCCAAATACTGGAACCACGTTCTCTTCCACGCTCTATCATGCCGGTTGATGTTGCAGTGAGGATATGCTTAGCGCATTCTCCACCGTTAAAAAAGTTTCTCAGCCCCTATGAAGACTGCAGGGGGAGAAATTTTGTGAATCGATTTAAGCCGCTAAGGCCATGTCTTTCTTTGAAGAAGGAATCTGATACCAGGAACAATGAGTGGAACCGGTCCAAATCCCGAGCCAAAAAGAAAGTCATCTTTGCTGATTCTAAAGGACTGTCCTTGACATCGGTACATGTGTTTTCAGAGTTTAAAGACGAACCTGCTGTTGACCTACAGTTCGATCTGATTGATCTTGAAGATATCACCGCCAGCCTAAAATTGCATGAAGAAAAGAATTTAATCCTGGGATTCACCCAGCCTTCAGCTGATTACTTACAGTTTCGCAATAAGATCCAAAAGAACTTTGTCTGTCTGGAGAATTGCAGCCTTCAGGAGCGGTCCATTGCTGGCACCATCAAAGTTAAAAATCTGAGCTTTGAAAAAAACGTCAAGGTGCGAATAACCTACAACACCTGGAAAACCTACACAGATGTAGACTGTGTTTACATGAACAACATGTATGGAGGCACGGACACGGACACCTTCTCCTTCGCTGTAGACCTGCCTCCTAACATTCCCAGCCATGAGAAAATTGAGTTCTGCATATCCTACAATAGTGCAGGACAGGTATTCTGGGACAATAACAATGGACTGAATTACACTATCGTCCATGCAGAGTGGAAATCAGATGGGGTGCAGACCAACACGCTAACTAAAACAGACATAACCTCATATAAATCCCAAAATATCAAGCCAGAAATTGATTTAGACCGGTTTGGAACCCCCAAAACATCCCTTGGTTTATTTCCTGAATGGCAGAGTTGGGGTAGACTAGGGAACACCTCTCCATACTGGTGAACACGAGACCATGGCCTTAGTGCATCATGATTATAAAGGATTTGATGGTCTTTGAGGATGAAAAGCACATTATAAACAAATCCCATGTTATGTAACAATGTCAGGGTAGAACACTTAACTGAGGCGACAAGCTTTGTCATTAAGCAAATTGCTAAAGTTCAAAGCACCTTTAAATCCCTGATCAGCCTTAGAGTAGCTATCGCTCTCTGTGCGTCAACATACGACTTAACATAGAGGTTGGAGTGACTTTATCCTATGAAAATTGGAGACCCCATTTCTTAAGTTTTGAGTTGTCGTGGTAAAGGCTGATTAGAAACGAGACTACTGAGACGAGGAGAGATTGATTTGTTTCCACAGAATAGAGGTAGATTCTGACGAAATTGCTCAACCAAAGGAACTTCCTGTCCAATATTTATGGTTAGGTTTTAGAGCCAGCCCTTGGTCGTAGAAACATTGGGTTGGAAGATGACTTTGCCTAAGTTCAACTAAACTGATCGTCGTGAAATATTTTACCTTCAAGTGGTAGAAATTTTAGATAGGTTGGTAGAACACTAAGTGAATATGTGAGCAGGACTAAAAATGTATTGAGCTTGTAAATTATTTACTGTGAAAGACTATGATGAGATCATTTAGGATGTCCAGGATTACAATAAACATGGCTGCTCTTTTTTTTTTCTAAACGCAGTGCTGCATCTGTCCACAGGTTGTATCTGGTATTACAGCCTAGCTACGTTCCAGTAAATGGACCGAGCTTCTATACCAAACTCCGCCTGCGAAACAGCCATGTATTTGGATCAGCCATGATCTTTGGACATTTCCTTGTAAATCTGATCATAGCAATGTAAGAAGTGCCTTTAAATTATGCCAAAGTAAATAACTGCATAATTTTAGGTTGTGTACTTGCGTGTATT
This sequence comes from Engystomops pustulosus, assembly GCF_040894005.1. Lineage (NCBI taxonomy): Eukaryota > Metazoa > Chordata > Amphibia > Anura > Leptodactylidae > Engystomops > Engystomops pustulosus. The sequence goes on along the minus strand of NC_092421.1, from coordinate 21,406,290 downwards.
TCTAGTTGTATTGTGCCATACAAAAATATATGCAGAAAAGCCAACTTGTATATTCCACCACTTCTGTTGTCATTTCTTTTAGAGCAATCCTCCAATTATCTTAACAAGAATTGGAAATTAGTGTTGAATCGGCACATAATTAGACTTTTAATTTGAAAAGTAAAATTTTATTTGGAAATAAAAAAAAAAATATAATAATTTGGATCCAGTCTGTAATAAGTTTAGAACCGTTACAGAACATAAGAAAGTCCAAATCCTTCATATTGAAGGCAAGAATTATTGCACCATTTTGTGAATTTGGTATTTAATAGAATTGTAGGTTCCTTAAATAAAGGATGGTCTGATTGTAGTGATGTTTTGCACATGCGTAGGCAATCCCTTGAAACCTTAATTTTTTTTCCTTGAAGAATGTAAATGTATTTTTTTTTGTTCAAATAACTTTATTAGATGTTGCTGTAGGACACCGTTTTTATCGGGGCATAACAATAGTTGGTGCAGCTATAGCTGTTCCACCCTGCCCTGAGTGCCTACAGACGTCCAAATGGTCCTATGCCTCATCAGGGGACATTATTATTATAAATGGCACATGGTAAATGGGGGGGGGGGGGGGAGCTGAATCTTACAGATTTTTCAGTGGGGCCCAGAAGCTTCAAGTTACACCTCTGCTTTTCTTTGTCTTTCTCTGCTTTGTCAAAAGTTCATATTCTCATTCTGTGCACTTTTAATGAATTTTTAAGAGCAGTTATATTTTTGTATTGTGTTTTTTTTTTTGGGGGGGGGGGGGGGCTTGGAAGCTAAATTCTGGGAGGGCAAAAAGGGAGGTGTTCCTGCTGAATCTGTGAAATGAACTGTGATACCTGTTGGGAATGACATCCGTTTAATGTTTTTAAGCGTCAGGGAAATGTTAGACAATGCACATGAGTTTTTAAAACCTATGTCACTTTATAAAGGCGAAAGAGAGGAGCTGAAATTATTTTTGTATTACTGGGAGCTGATTGAGCGTTGTAAAGGAGAATGGTTGTCAAGTATGTTTCCTACTGTAAAGATTTGTCACTGTACCATAAATGTTTTTTTGGCAATAAATTAATTTTTTTAAAATAAATTAATTTTTTTGTTTCATTTCCAGTTAATCTCCAATGTTTACCTGATCAAACTTACCTGATTAACTAAACATTGCATATCTAATTCTAGCCGCATCCATGGAGACGGTCATACGCGTTAAATCACTGTTAGCCAAAACATCAATTTCGGTAGAGCTGACCCATTTAAGGAAATTTTGGAGGCCTCCACCTACTCAATATATGACTGGGCATCTACATTTTAAACACCTGAAACCTTTTTTTTTTTTTTTTTTTTTCCTCTCAAGACATATACTATGTGGGGTTAGTAGAAGGAATACCTGTTGGAGAATCGTTCTTCACATGAAAGCTATTCAAAGTGTTTGGGTATCCGGGATAAGTGATTAATACACTGTATTCTGCACATTGATAGACCTCGGGCTAGTGTATGACGGCGACCTGTTAGTGTTTTTTGAACCCTTCAGTTATCTACTAGCCTGTCAGGAACTGGAGAAGGTACAATGAAAAGCCACAAAAATGATAAGGGGTATGGAGGGTCTTGGTTATGAGGAAAGATTAAAGGAAACCTACCACTTCTGAAGGTAGGTATGAGATGTAAACACCGGGCACCAGCTCAGGGTGAACTGGTGCCGGAGCTTACCTTAGCTAGTGTTTTAAACCGCTATATCGCGGTTTAAACACATTTTGATTTACAGCCCCGAGGTAGCTTCGGTGCTGCGTGCGGCCGTGCGCGCGTGATGCCTCCGGCACTTCCTATAGAGGCGCGTGCGCAGCGCCGAAGCTAACTGAGCTGGTGCCCGGTGTTTACATCTCACACCTACCTTCAGAAGTGGTAGGTTTCCTTTAAAACAACTAGATTTATGTAGTCTGGAAAAGAGACGACTACGAGGGGACATGATTAATTTATATAAATATATGAATGGTCCCTACAAATAATATGGTGGAAATATTGTTCCAGATTAAATCAAATCAAAAGATGAGGGGGCGCTGTCTCCGTCTGGAGAAAACAAGGTTTAATCACCAGAGGCGACAGGACTTTTTTACTGTGAGAACTGTCAATCTGTGGAATAGCCTGCCTCAGGCGCTGGTCACAGCAGGGACAGCAGAGAGCTTTAAGAAGGGTCTAGATGCCTTTTTACAACTACATAACATTGATGGCTATATTATTATGTTATATAGAATTGTTTCCCCCAAATCCCTTCCCTTCCCTTCCCTTGGTTGAACTTGATGGACATCTGTCTTTTTCCACCGTATAAACGATGATACTGTGACCTGTACTATGCATATGGAAACGCACATTATTTGTTTTGTCCAAACTATGTCTGAGATTAGCAACACCTTTTTTTTTTCTTTCTAGAAGTGGGGTTACCCTTTGACCTGTGTCTGGTATTGCCACTTATCCCTACCCAACCAAATGATTACTTAACTGCAATACAGGAGACAGCCTACAGTTAAAAGTGCAACAGTTTCTGAAAAACATAACCGGGTGTACCAAGCTTGAATGAAATACCTTAGCCACAGGACAACAACCTGATGGGTGTGGGGGGGATCCAACTGGACTTGACATCGGAACATGACCTAAGGTTTTAATGGGGTTTTTTTTTGTCATTATTTATATTACTCAAAATGGTACAGTTTCTCATTGACCACTGAGCCTAATCACTGGCAAATGCTGCCTCTATGCAAGAATTCACATGTCACAATAGGTGATGGTTGCAGATAATCTACTTCTCTCCCTAGGGGAGCATGTCTACCGATGTCCATGAAGATATCCATGTTGTGACAGCAAAACATGGCTCCAAAAGTTTACAGTGGTTATAAGTGATATGTTCCCCTTTAATAGGGATTTGAGATCTGCCTAGATCTGGCAGGAGAGCTGTATCAGTCGGGCAGTCAGATCCTTACTGATTTATAGCTCATCCCAGGTCAGATGATATATTTTGATACAATGTAGGGTATAACGGAAGGCAGTGATGACCGGACCCAAATTATAAGTTCAGCCTTCAGGCACATTCCTCCCATCCCGGGCATATTGCCAGATGGCCCCTTAACGACTAGCTTTGGCCAACCCAGCAATATTTCTGGGTCAGGAGGAACATGCCAAAACGCCAAAGCTATACTTTGGGTCCACTGACCTCTAACCATAAGTCATTTGCTTTACATTTCTTGTAGTGCTGTTAACATGATGCCAAGGGGGATGGGCACCTTGCAAATAACAGGGCTGGGATTTGTCAACCTTTCCTCCTTGATTCCTCAATTAAGTGGCAAAACCCTGTCTGGTGGACCATTGGCATCTTACTCTTCATTCAGTCTATCCAATCAAGTCATGACAATCCATCATTTCTTTGGGAATTTCCATGAACCAATAGACAAGATGAATGTGTTGCTGTGGGGCGTAAAGGAAACATATGTAACAACACAGCTCAAAACATTCGGATCATGGCAGAATTCCATATTGGATTGTGAGATAAGGCCTGAGTTCCAGGGTAACTGAAGCATTTCCACAGATTTACATGGCAGACGACCTCTAAGGCTACCGTGTGCATTGGTTCTCGTTTCTTGTGTGGGAAAGTGATCTGATCTCCAATTAAGGAGAGGAAAAGTCACTTATCAGATATCTGATTGCTGGCCGTGTGCGCCATCCTACAAGGGGAAATCTTCATCTTACTTTGGCACACAGCCCTCTATCATGTATCTGTGAGACTATGATCTCTCCGCTGACTGTTCTTATGTTTTTATCATAACTTCCCCAGCCGGCAGTATGACAAAACATTGAATGTCCAGTAAAAAATTTGGCGGCTTACAGAAATTGTTCCCACTTGTCATCTGATTGGCTCCTATCAGACACAAAAGCTATTCTAAAAATAACCAGCATGTATGTAGAGAATTCTGGATTCTCAATTACTGTTCTGCAGACTTGTCACTAGATTATATTTCTTTTTATGTTGTATCCTTCTAAACTGAGACACTTTAGGTTATTGGAGGATAGGTTTACATGACAAGAGATCTATGGGGAGTAAGAGCGGCTGCTGCTACTGGTTCCAGCTAATTTGTAGCTTTAGTGTTTAACTTGCTGCTTATACTGCTCAATACTGCTATATAATGTCTTCCATTATGCTGCATCTGAGGGTGAACTACAGAGAGATTAGGGGAGGATGATCTGTTTGGGAGACATCATAGCGATTAGTCTTTATCTAACAGCTCTGAGACAACTGAGATGTAGAGACTGCAGAGAGAAAACCGATAAAATGTATTACCGTATATACTTGTGTATAAGCCGAGTTTTTCAGCACAAAAAATGTGCTGAAAAACGTCCTCTTGGCTTATACACGAGTCAAGCCATGTAAAAAAATAATTAAAAATGGACTAAAAAAAAAAAATAACTATTTACTCACCCTCCGGTGGCCCAGATGCGCAGCGCTGCTCCCCCGATGTCATCGCGGCTCCTCTTCTGGCTTCCCGGCTCCTCCTCTTGCTTCCGCGCCATCTTCTGTCTTCTTTAACATCGCGTTGGGCGCCGCCATTGTTCTTCTCCCGTGCGGCGCCTAGTATGACGTCAGCAGGAGCGCGTCATACTAGGCGCCGCACGGGAGAGAGCAGTTGCGGCGCCCAACGCGATGTTAAAGAAGACAGAAGACGGCGCGGAAGCAAGAGGAGGAGCCGGGAAGCCAGAAGAGGAGCCGCGATGACATCGGGGGACCAGCGCTGCGCATCGGGACCACCGGAGGGTGAGTAAATAGTTTATTTTTTTTTAAATTCTGGGCTGACTGTATACTACTGGGGGCATGCTGTATATTTCTGAGGGGCAGACTGGGGTGGCTGTATACTACTGGGGGCATGCTGTAAACTACTGGGGGCATGCTGTATACTACTGGGGGCAGGCTGGGGTGGCTGTATACTACTGGGGGCAGGCTGGGGTGGCTGTATACTACTGGGGGCAGGCTGGGGTGGCTGTATACTACTGGGGGCAGGCTGGGGTGGCTGTATACTACTGGGGGCAGGCTGGGGTGGCTGTATACTACTGGGGGCAGGCTGGGGTGGCTGTATACTACTGGGGGCAGGCTGGAGTGGCTGTATACAACTAGGGGCAGGCTGGGGTGGCTGTATACTACTGGGGGCAGGCTGGGGTGGCTGTATACTACTGGGGGCAGGCTGTGGTGGCTCTATACTACTGGGGGCAGGCTGTATACTACTGGGGGCAGGCGGGGGCAGGCTGTATACTACTGGGGGCAGGCTGTATACTACTGGGGGCAGGCTGTATATTATAGGGGGCTGGCTGGCTATATACTTGGCTGGGTCTGTGACCAATGCATTTCCCACCCTCGGCTTATACTCGAGTCAATAGGTTTTCCCAGTTTTTGGTGGTAAAATTAGGGGTCTCGGCTTATACTCGGGTCGGCTTATACTCGAGTATATACGGTATACAATTTTATGAAATAATATATTTGTTAATATTTTAGTAGTCCAATATTTAATGAAATATAGGAATTGAGTATTATCTGCATCCCTTCCTATTTTAAACAGAGTGTTCACCCAGAATAAACACTCTGTTTCATGGGTGTTTTCATCTGCATCACGTTTCCCATTGTCTATTGTCTCAAACTTGGCGTTCACTTTCAAATGTTACATTTCATCAATTCCTTGAACGGGCAGCAAGAAACTATAATCTAGGAAGTAAACTGAAAAGTTATAGTTATGTGTATCATGCTCCTGCTTTCCAACAAATGTTCATCAAAAATGGTTTGTCCAATTTCAATGCTAGTTTTACTGAGTATTGACAGTACTAAAGAAGTTATAGTAGTGCACCATAGGGAAATACGTTCTCCTTCAGGTAACCTTTCCAGACAATAGACAAAAGCTTCTCTCTGACGTTCGTTTGGAATGATAACACATTGTCCATCCAAGGTTCTCACAAAGCTCAAGGTCATATCCATATTATTGTGAAGTATTCATGTCACATGTAGGTATATAGTGTATCTTTTGCAGATATTTACAGCGTGTCCTTCAGGTTTATAGAATTTTTAGTTTTTTTTTTCTGGTTTCGAAAACCCTTCTCTCTAAGGGTGAGAGTTTACCAAATTTAGTTTACCAAACAACTTTAACATTGGTGGTTATGTAGGCATAAGCATAATCACTAATAATAAAAAAAACACCCCTAAAGATGTATTCTGTTCATCCTAGGAATTGATAAGAGGCCCAGTCATAAGACACTTATTCACTGATTATGTGAGCATGGAGATGGTGAGCATTGTGTTTGCCAATATCCAACTCTGCTTCATGTTCAACCTGCTGATTCATCAGTTAGTGAGAACAGGACTCCTATTCTTGTGATCGGTAAGTGTCCCAGCACTTGCTCCCCCCCCCCCCACTGCTGAGTTTTACATGCAGAGAAAGCAGAACTTCGCATGTAAAACAAGTGGACTGGAGTAATGTAGCTTTGGAGAATAGTAAGCATTTGTATTTACTCATTATTGGCTGCAGGAAAAACCAAAGTGTGTGACCCCTGAGCAGCACTCCAGTCCTTGTCAGAGAGCAAGGGTATCAATACATTCCAATGAGATCTGACTGGAAGTTGAGAATCAACCATAAATTATAACCGTAGATAAGTATAAGTAAAATAAACCATGTCCCTAGGGTCCTGTGATTGCAAAACTCAAATGAGTTTAAAAGAGAAGAAGGCCTTACAACAGGAGGTAACTGGGCAAGGAAGGCATGATTTAGTTGTAGACACAAAAACATGTCCCTATAAGTTATAAAAATGCCTTACCAATCCCTTACACCAAGTGTACCTCCCCATCCTCCTCAAGAAACTGAGATATGGACTAACCCCTTATCAGACCAATAGGAGCCACTCTGTGATTCTACAAAATGGGACAGACCCAGGTGCGATAAGGAAGGGACATGAACTAGGGTTTCCATTGCTCCTTTGGCAACGGCAGTTGATGAGCTGGCCTGTAGTCCAAAGGTTCCAGAACTGGCCACAGGGAGCATTAATGTACAAAAAAGATACTCGGGGCCATAGGGCTTTGACCCGGTTCAGGCAATGTCTGATGACGCCTCTAAGAAGGTGCCCTCGCTTTGGCTTGATCCCATCGCCAGAGTAGTCTGGGGTGGATGTGCCCAGCACCTGCTCCACCAATGCCCAGCACAGCAACCAAATAAGGCCATTCTACAGAATCAAAGGCCTAGGCCAAGGCCCAATCCTGTTTCTTCCACCAACCTACCTGGGAAATAATCTGAGCAAGATGGAAATTGTCTGAGGTAGACTTTCCCAGGATATATCCCTTATCAGAATAAACGATGTATAACAGCACCCAGGCGATTTGCTAGCAACCAAGCAAACGACTTCTACACATTATTTAGAAGACAGATGGAACGATAGAATCCTTTCCCGGTTTTAACAAAACCACAATTGTAGCTTCATCTAGGATGGAGGTTACCCCTACAAAAGACCTCAGCAAACAAACAATCAGATTGTTTTACTTCTTGTTGGATGTAATGTATTTTATACGTCAATATAGCTACTATGTGGAAAAGACCTTGGGAATTCTGAGTGCTGATTTTCTGCTATCCTTACTAAGAATACACTACCGATGGCAGGCCATCGGGCCAAGAGGCTTTTCCTTTAGACCGAGTTTTATTCATCTCCTCTCTACTGATGGGAGCCTCTAAGCTGTGCGCTTTCCAGAGCCAACTCAGATTTCTGAAAGTGTAAAGTCATTTACCTATTGCAAAATGTCCACTGTAAGGTTTAGAAATTTCAGATATTTTGTCATCTGTGATCCACAGAATTGGTGTAATGTCCTAATCATTACCAAATCATTTTACGGTATGGGCTTCCATCTACATTTAGGCTGTGGTTCTTACTGTACGTTATTTCTGCTGCACATGTGGCTCTGCAGACAAAGTCAGCCTCTGGCAAAGTACATTCCCAAGTGGGGAAAAAATAGTTGGCACAATGAATGTTTTTTTTTTTTTTTTTTTTTACAAAGACTGTTCGGAGTTCACAAAATAACTTTTGGCAGTCAATTTGTATAAACAGGAAGCTTAGGAAATATATACATCTTGGCTGCTCTGCAGAAGTAAAAAACGTCAAGCTCTATTTCTACAAAACTTCATATACTGTACAGAAGACCTTACATTACCCTGCCCATAGATTTTCCGCTTACGTAAGTAACATAACATAGTGTGCTGTCACTCCTATTGCTATGAAAAGAAGCTTCTATATACAGATGGAGGAATCGGTTTTCAGGATTTCTAGTTCTAAATGTCAGGTTGATGTATCTATAGATTGAAACCCCTCCAGAAGATCTTTTCTTGGAGACCATCCACTTTTTTGACCAGAATTTCAATGACATATTTAAGGCCTATTCTATATCTTCTCCATACTTCATTGACTACATCTTAGAAAATCACTTTTCAAGCAAATCATGGGTGGATGTTAGAGATGGGTGAATTTCTTGAAATTCGGTTTGACCCGATTCGCAGAATTTTTTTAAAAAATTTGATTCGACCGGAATCGAATCGTGACAAATCGCATTAAAAAACAGGTATTTCCTGGCTGCATAGAGCCTGAAGGGTGTTGTAGAACGTTGTGCCATGCTTAAATATGCATAGGGAGCGTGGTTTGGTCTTCAAACAATGCTGTGTTTTAGTATGACACCCACATGACAGCCGCCGCTCTTAGAATTGCTTCACTCTTCACTTCCATGTGCATTTACATTTAATGTCTGTGCCAGCTTGAAAGGACTGAGCTGAGGGCCAAGATCCCACTAGAACATCAAAGAGTGTACTCTTTTTACACTGACATCAGATGATTCCATAGATGACGACAGAACCTGTTCTGTTAAACGCTGATACATGTAGAAAACCCCCCAAAAGAGTGCAGAGGGTGTCGGCATTGACGTCACTGATGATTTTGCCCTTCACTTCATCTGTCAGTGTCCTTCTGTTTCTTCTGACAGATGAAATGAAGGGGAAAACTAAACATAGTGGCAACTTCACAGATCGGTTGAGGGTGAAAACAGCATTATGGAAATCACAGGGTATTCCAAAGAGACAGCGGTCAGTTGGCAGCAGCATGAGTAGGCCGCAGAGTAGCACAATGATACAGTGTGGAGGTGGTGTCAGCAGCAGCAGGAGCCCACAGAGTGGCATAATGATACAGTGTGGAGGTGGCAGCAGCAGGAGCCCACAGTGGCACAATGATACAGTGTGGAGGTGACGGCAACCTGGTAAGCAACAGAGTGGCACAATGATACAGTGTGAAGATGGTGGACAACTCCAGTCCCTGGTAAAGATGGTAGGAGGCAGATAGAGCAACTGGCAGCTGATGTGTAGCATCAGGCTGGGGGGAAGCATTAGAATAGTGGCTGAGGCAGGTAGAAAGAATCCAAACTCATTTCTCAACATTTGGGGGAGGCGTCATGACTAATCTAATCTGATGCATAAGGCATTGGTGAGTTGAAATCCGGGCCGATTTCTGATGCTCTGATGCCACACTACTGGCCAAGCAGGACAGCTTCTCTACTGCAAACTCCGCAGGTTGCGGCCACGCATCAAGTTTGGCTGCCCAGTAGTCCAGGGGATCCTCTATCTGGGGTGTCCAAGTAGGCCACCATCTGCTGGTGCAGGGTCTGCTCCATGTCCTGCTGCTGCTGGTGGCGGCTACCCTCCTCATTAGGCGGGTGAAGGAAGTTGCTCCTCCTCTCTTGTCACCTGAGTGTAAAAACTAGACACCAGACTCTGCTTGTACTCTAATGTCGTCGTCCTCCTCCTCCTCTTCCTCCAGTTCAGCCCCCACTGGACTCATGTGGCCATGAGATGTAGTCTCCGCTTCTCCACGGCTTGCAAAGGGAGGGACTGCAGTACCAACAACTTGGACAAGAGCACGGTCCGCTTCTGCACCTTAAGATGGCTGGATGTATACAGTTGTCTCTTTGTAATAGCCCTGCTCAACGACTGCTGGCACCATGCGTAGCGAGGAGCATCTGGCCCGGGAGATGATGTCTAAGACAAACAGCTCCTTTTGGAAGAGGTGCTGGAGCCTTGCCTGTCTGAAATGGCATGTGTGCCACAAGGTGCTGCTGCTGTTGCTGCAGCGGCAGAATGGACCTCCAAATCTGTTCCACGTTTCTCCCAGGCCATTGGATGGTGACGCTGCATGTGTTGTGTTGACACAGGGCCATGGTGCCAATGTTAGCTCCCTGGCCACGCTTCACTTTCTGCCCGCAGAGTCTATATATACACATGCTCGGCTCTTGTGGTGTCTTAACAAAAAACTGCCACACCGCCGAGGTGGTGAATTTACTGCCAACACTCTGCACTGAGGGACTACTAATGCCTCTGCCTCGCTGAGCCCCTGTACCACTGCTTACTTGGACCTCCGAAGCGGGGTTTGTACCCCGCGGCCATTGGCTCCAATCCCCGCACTGCTGCCACCCTGCTGACTCACGGCCACAGGTAGCGACTTGCTGCCTGACGCGCAAACTGACACGCTCTTCACCCGACGATGATGAATCCCTTGCTACACCCGGCTCCCAAGTGCGAACTGCTACATCATTGTTTCTCTGTCACTGCTATTCTCCTCAACGGTGTCGGTATGCACAGCCTGCCTACTGCATGAAGCAGCGGATGTCTGCCCTACTTCTTCACTGCCAAGCAGCTGCTGACTGTCCTCAAACACTTCGTCCTCGCTGTATAGTGGCGCTGAGCCCAGACCACCTAGTAGCTCTCTGGCTGAGGGAAAAGAACAGGACAGAGGCTGTTTGAGGACAGGTGAGGGCTGCTGACCTGCTCCTGGGCCATCCCAACTAATTGTTGTATCTGACAAACCCACAGACTCTTGGCTGGGGTTGTCAGATGTTATATTTGAGGAATTGGGTGACCTAATCAACCAATCAACAACCTTTGGGTTGTTGATCAACACACTGCCGCTAGATGACAACAGCAGTTCTGGCCTCACAGGGTCACTCCTGCTGGGATGTCCCCTTACTGTGCTGCGACCTCTGCCTGCTCCACCTGCCACCTTTTTGTCTGACACAGTGGTAAATCGACTAAGTGGATTTGACACATATTTCTTGCTGCTCTCAACTTTAGCAACAAAAGTATGGGATTTTGCATTATACAGATACCCCACAACAGACACCCTGTAATTGGAGCGAAAATCACTCTATAAACTACGTGGATTTGACACCTATTTCTTGCTCTCAACTTCAGCAACACAAAAGTATGGGGATTTGCGTTATACAGATACCCCACAACGGACACCCTGGGAGAGGAGCAGAAATCACTACAGCAGCTGTACATATATTAAACAGATTTCTTCCTAGTGGCTTCAGTAACAAAAAAATAACTGCTATTTGGGGTATACAGATCCCCCTAAATGCACACCCTGGGATTGGAGCAGAAATCGGTACAGCACAGTACAGTAGAAGCAGCTGGACGCTACAAGCAGCACATGCAGTGTGAAATGCCGAAATTGCAAATGGCTGACACTTTTTATAGGGCTGTGTGACTTCACATAAGCCTGCTGGTCGCTGATTGGCTTACAGGTCTGCACATGTCATCGAGGGTGTTCCTTTCTCCTTCCCAGAGTTCTCTGCCCCATGTAACACGTTGTGATCACGGCTATTTATCTATAAAAGCGGGGGAAAAAAACTTTGTTCACACGAATCAGCGTAAACTTCTGATTCTCTAGTGGATGTCTTCTAGATTCTATAGAAATCAATAAAAAAATAATTGATCAAAAAATTCTCATAACTTTGGGGGGTTCAAGCACAGTTACTGGAACCACAGTAATCTGTAAGGCTATATTTAGCTTGTGGGTAAAATTTCAGGATGAACCAAAAATGCACTTTGCTGTTATCCAACAAGGAGCTTAACTGCAGAAATCAGAACAGATGTTTGATCCATTAATTATTTCTTGGTTAAGTTAGAACTGGTATTTACACAGTCATCCTCATCAAGCTGTTCATATTTTGACATCATGTGGCCGGAATGACATCTAACAATTGATCCTCGACACTGCGAGGCTTCAAGTCGGATGTTCCCAAATGGAATTGCCAAATACAGAGTATCAAAGAGTCATCAGCAGGTTGCAACCGAGATCTATATACGGTTGACTGGAAGTTGATTCTTTGAACAAATCCCACACTGATGACCGCTTAATTAGGAACGATTCCCAGGGCCCCTGTGGTATTCTCCAGACACATTTAAAGGGAACCTACCAGCCCGATTCTACCTATAAAGGTAGAAGGGGTGGTAGGTGGATGGATGGGATGTGAGGATAGCCCTTTTTTAGGCTAAACCTCACGTGTCTTTTAGAAAACTTTATTTCAGGTATATGCTAATTTTTTTATGCGGCTACTGGGGCGTGGAGTGGACATGAGGCTACTAGTCGCTACTCCACGGCTACTCCACGCCCCAGTAGCCACGTTACTCCGCCTACCAGGTTATCTTCGGCGTGCAGCTCCTGGTAACTGCGCGCCCTCGTCCGGGTCCCCTGCATTCTGCGCATGCTAACGCAGGTACCAGGAGCTGCGCGCCGAAGATTACCTGGTAGGCGAAGTAACGTGGCTACTGGGGCGTGGAGTAGCCGCGACTAGTAGCCTCATGTCCGGCTACTCCACGCCCCAGTAGCCGCATAAAAAAATTACCATATACCTGAAATAAAGTTTTCTAAAAGACACCCGGGACGTGAGGATTAGCCCAAAAAAGGGCTATCCTCACGTCCCATCCATCCACTCACCACCCCTTTAAAGGTAGAATCGGGGTGGTGGGTGCCCTTTAAGGAAGGAGAGAGGCATGCAAGTGTAATGTCAGACCATTCAAAACCAATTACATCTGTGGTAGATGACCAGGGTTACAGGCAGAGGGTCAACATTATGCACGGGTCATAAAGGATCTACCCTGGATGAGGGACCAATGGGTTTCTGTGCGGTTTACTGATGATAATCATTTCATAGTCATTTTTCCTGGTGTTGGTGGTTGTGTTAGTGTGGACAGGTGTGTCAAGTCAATATAGAACTGCATTACATTTTTGAATGGTACTTAATAATTGAATAATATCATGAATCCACTCATTTTGTTTCTGTATGAACAACACATGTCTAATTTCATCTTCGAGGTTATGACCGTGAATGTAAACTATCAAAGCATTTGTCACTTTGCCTTTTTTGTAGGCTTTATAATTCTGGAGAAGATGCAGATTGATCCCGGTACCCCTATCTATAAACTCCTGTCACATTTTTGGATAAGATCTATTGCAGGCTTCTGGGGTAGTGAACACCCTGGACCACTGTGGATGATGACACAAGCCGACACCTGGAGCTGGAATCTAAGTGGCACCCGGTCTTTACCAGAGCCCACCATAAAGCAGGTTGGTCTTGCTACAGCGTGGTACCACCAGGTCGTTCCACAGGCACGACTTGTCCACGATGGCAGTCAAGGTACAGAATCAGCAGGCAATCTCGTGGTCGGGAACAGGCAGTTGGTCAAGGCAGGCGGCAATGGATCGAAGTCAGGGACGGAGCAGAAGGTGAGGACTGGCAGCGGAGGAGCGAAGTAAAGAACAGGTCCAGGGTCACAACAGGAAATCAAAACACAAGCTGGCCCTGCGAGTGCACAGAGAGAGGCACGGGTGCGCTTGCGATCCGAGAACAGTTTATACTGATCCTCAATGGTTCCACAATGAAAGAGTACTGTGGTGAATGTTTTATGCCGCCTTTGCTGAAACATGCAGATTTAGTTTAGCCAAGATGAGGAGGTAGAATCAAAATGCAGGTCTTGTAGCAGTGCAGTAACGAAGGAGGCAATGTTACTGACGTCTTCTTCCATGTCTGGGAATGAACACCCATATGCTGATGTCCATGGTATCCATTGGTGGATTGGGCATTTCTGGCACCAGACTCCACTTCTTCAGTTCCAGCTATGAAAATTCTGATTCTGTAGTCCAATAATGTATGGGGCTTAATATTGTAGGGGTGTTAATTCAGAAGTCTCCTCCCTGTTTTATTATAGTAGTATAATTGTGTTTTTTCTTGTATTGTGATACATTGTGACCATGACCACTATATTGTGACATCACTGTGTAAATTATCTCCATAATGGGCATTGTCCCAGTCAGGGGCGTAACTAGGAAAGATTGGGCCCCATAGCAGACTTCTGAAATTAACTAGGAAAGATTGGGCCCCATAGCAGACTTCTGAAAGAGGTCCCTACCCCCTAGGCTAGGCAGTCTTATTATCCTAGGGGGAGGGCACTCAAGTAACTGTAGACCACATGCGGGAAGTAGACGGCAGGAAGCTAGAGATGAGAGATTTCAAGTCCTGCTGTCCCCTCCCCCGACAATTCTTATCAGAGTTTCTGACACTGTGCTGTAGAAGATTTCACTGTTATATACATATTATTATGTACAATTTGCAGCATTATATGTATTAAATGGTGCGCATTTGCCATACTTTCGTGTGTCAGGGCCCCCTCACACTCTGGGCCCCATAGCAGCCGCAGTGTTACACCCTTGGTCCCAGTGCTATCATACATCATTGTTTAATCTTTCTATATAGTGAAACCACTACATTTATTATACCTGTACATAGATAGGGCTTACAGGTGTTTTGGGTGGCAACCCTAGGCCCATGGTCACCCAAATCACCCACCAGGTTTAATAATGATATCATTGAGAGAGGCCTTCATCTTGTGTACTGCCTATTGACACAAATATGAACTTTTCCAATACCTTTTGAAGGTCCTTAAAGGAAATCTACCATCATAATCATGCATGAGTTGGATATTCACTAAAGTTTTCTATATTAATGTTTATTTTATTGCTCCTCTGTACCTTATTGGCCTTTCTTGTATGGGTTACCTGTTTTCTTTTTTTGGATACACTCATTGGGGGGGATTTATCCAAAGTGTTTAAGAGCAGAACTGTTCTAGTAGCCCATGGCAGCCAATCAAAGCTTTAATTTTAGAAACCGAAATTGGCAACAATAACAGTTCTACTCTCAATGTCTTCCAGTTTTGTATGTTTTTCATGTGAGCTGGAATGCAAACCTCTTGTTTCTTGTTGAAAAAAAAAAAGTTTCCCTGTGGAAACTAATAAAAACATGATAAATCAGGGACACTTACTCATGGACCCAGGTACTGTGACCTGTGGTAATCTTATATTTGTTATCCATGGCCTCCTTCCTTATAAAATAAGCTTTTTGAATTATTCTAATGAGCTGAAGGCCTCTGGGGGGTGTTACCCTTCACAGGAAGTTACAGTGTGCAAGGAGCTTACCCCTCCTATTGTGTGCAGAGAAAGGGGGGAAGTGCTGATGAAGCAGGAGAGAGGGGAAGTCAGTGGAGCAGATGTATTATCCTCTCTGTGGCTAAGAAATACCGGGATCTTTTGGCGCAGAATTGTTGCAGATCATTTATAATGAGTTTGCGCCTGAAAGAACAGATGTTTCCGGCTATCCCGACTCCTCCGTATTTTTTTTTGCGTGGGTGGGGCCTAACTTTTCCACATTATCCGTCATGTTCATGTGTATTTTGTCTGCATTTTCAGGCACAATTTTTGGCGCACAGGAAAGAAATGGTCAGAGAGCAAAATTAAGGCGCAGTCCATGTAAGATTTTGGCGCACATCTCATTAATGTCAGCATTTGTATGGCGCACGGCTGATTAGTTCCGTCTACCCATTAATTGCTTTAATACATCGGGCTGTGCTTTCCGGAGACTGATCTCCGATGCCGACAGTCGTGCTTGCGCCAGAATCCCCCCCAGTGTGTAACAGGCTGTGACGTAATAGCATGGAGGGGCTCTGGTAATGCCCCCAGAGCCCTTCTGAGCGCTCAGAGACACTTGTAGTCCATCATATGTACTGTATTAAGCTTTTTGCAAGCCTTTTGATGCCTATAGGAGTTAGTGATGGCTTTTGCTTAGCTTCTACTTGAGTGATTGATGGCTTGACCTAGATTTGATTGTTACCTGTGTATTTATGGAAATAGATGATGGCATTATGGCACCTACAGTATAATTGAACTGGCTTAGAAATGCAAAGTTTAGTCAAATATTTAGGCACTTACATAGGTATCCCAATGGCTATGTTTCCAAAATAAACCCAAAAATGATTAATTAGAAGATGACTGAGCTTTATTCAAGCTAGAAAACTACTGACAACTCCAATCAGGTCAAATGCATCATCTCATTACTTTACAGTCGACAAAGGACTTCAAGCCATCTTTCTGATTTTATGCCAAGTGAGAGCCGTGTGCATCTCATTCGTCCAAGTGTGTGACCATATTGGATTATTTGTTGATCTGGTGGCCGTCAGGATGACCAGTCCATGACCTTCGGTACAAAAAGATGCCAGTAGTGACATGAAAAATGGTGATCATGTTTATAGAGAATTTGAGGAATACAAAAAAGGAAACAAAAAAACAATTGTATCCGTTCCAGGATTTTATTTCAGGGGTAAATGAAATATTTTTGTCATGGGCCTTTCCCACGCTCCATAAAAGAATTCAACAGTATTTGTGCAGCAAGGCATGCAGTCCGCTGACTTAAGTCTATCATAATTTGAGAAAGCATTTACCCTTTTAGGGGCGTAATGTTTTGTATTCTGATTGGGTAGCAGCAGAGTCAGCTCCAGGTTTCAGTAGGCCCCTGGGCGACAGAGCCTCAGTGGGCGCCTTTACAGTGAACTCACGTGGCAACATTAAAAATTTTGAAACTAAAACAGTCTCCAGTTCCCTAGATTATTATACCAAACAGCTCCCTCATGGTTATTTTATATAAGGCCCCTTCAGACCCTATGGATTAATTAGATATAGTTCCCCATCACCCCCTCGGATTCCTTATGTGCACCCCCCCCTGCAGCTCTGGGCCCCAACACTTGCTCAGGTATGCCAAGTGCTGGCGCTGGCACTGGGTAGCACAGCCGAATAACAATGCACCAGTATAGAAGGGTTTTAGATCATATATATATATATATATATATATATATATATATATAATACTCAGGTAGGCTGTGGCGTTGCAACGATGCTCAATTGGTACCAAGGGGCCCAAAGAGTGCCAAGAAAATATTCCCCACACCATGACACCACCACCACCAGCCTGAAACGTTGATACAAGGCAGGATGGATCCATGCTTTCATGTTGTTGACGCCAAATTCTGACCCTACCATTTGAATGTCGCAGCAGAAATCGAGACTCATCAGACCAGGCAACGTTTTTCCAATCTTCTACTGTCCAATTTCGATGAGCTTGTGCAAATTGTAGCCTCAGTTTCCTGTTCTTAGCTGAAAGGAGTGGCACCCGGTGTGGTCTTCTGCTGCTGTAGCCCATCTGCCTCAAAGTTCGACGTACTGTGCATTCAGAGATGCTCTTCTGCCTACCTTGGTTGTAACGGGTGGCGATTTGAGTTACTGTTGCCTTTCGAACCAGTCTGCCCATTCTCCTCTGACCTCTGGCATCAACAAGGCATTTCCGCCCACAGAACTGCCGCTCGCTGGATGTTTTTTCTTTTTCAGACCATTCTCTGTAAACCCTAGAGATGGTTGTGTGTGAAAATCCCAGTAGATCAGCAGTTTCTGAAATACTCAGACCAGCCCTTCTGGCACCAACAACCATGCCACGTTCAAAGGCACTCAAATCACCTTTCTTCCCCATACTGATGCTCGGTTTGAACTGCAGGAGATTGTCTTGACCATGTCTACATGCCTAAATGCACTGAGTTGCCGCCATGTGATTGGCTGACTAGAAATTAAGTGTTAACGAGCAGTTGGACAGGTGTACCTAATAAAGTGGCCGGTGAGTGTATGTATATATATATGTGTGTGTATATATATATATGTATATATATATGTGTATGTGTGTGTATATATATATGTATGTATATGTGTATATGTGTGTGTATATATATATGTATGTATATGTGTATATGTGTGTATATATATATGTATGTATATGTGTATATGTGTGTGTATGTATATATGTATATATATGTGTATATGTGTGCATATATATATGTATATATATGTGTATATGTGTGTGTATATATATATGTATATATATGTGTATATGTGTGTATATATATATGTGTATATATATATGTATATGTGTGTGTATATATATATATGTATATATATATGTATATATATAATTTTTTTTTTTTTATTATTGATACAAAGCATAGTCTTATGCACAAGGAATCTTTTTGCTCAACCTTCCCTCCATTCCAATTATCAATCCCTCCAAAGGGTTTTCTGCACCATTAGACTAAGTGTAGAGATGCTTAGAGAGTATATTAATAATAATAATTAGAGATGAGCGAACATGCTCGTCCGAGCTTGATGCTCGGTCGAGCATTAGGGTACTCGAAACTGCTCGTTGCTCGGACGAATACTTCGCCCGCTCGAGAAAATGGCAGCTCCCGCCGTTTTGCTTTTTGGCGGCCAGAAACAGAGCCAATCACAAGCCAGGAGACTCTGCACTCCACCCAGCATGACGTGGTACCCTTACACGTCGATAGCAGTGGTTGGCTGGCCAGATCAGGTGACCCTGGGATAGACTAGCCGCTGCCCGCGCTGCTCGGATCATTCTGTGTCTGGATGCCGCTAGGGAGAGAGCTGCTGCTGGTCAGGGAAAGCGTTAGGGTGTTCTATTAGCTTACTGTTAGGCAGGAGTGATTCTCAAAGAACCCAACAGCCCTTCTTAGGGCTACAATAACGTTCTACTTTTTTTATTTTAATTTGCATCTAGTACCATTTTGTGAGGAATTAGCAGGGGGACTTGCTACCGTTGTGTTTAGCTCTTAGTGGCACACATATCCATAGCAAAGACCGAAGTGGGAAAATTTAGTAGGGGTTGGATTTCAATTAGGCACTAACTCAGTGTCATCTCATCTGGCATAGTAGTGTGCTTTGATACTTGGCTAGAAAATAGCCATAGGAGAATACAAAGAGCTTACTTACGCCTACAGTAGCGTTCTATATATTTGATTTCTGGTTGATCTGCTGGTGGCTGTACTTTCTGCAGTGCATGTACTAGCCAATTCTGAGCAATTTGTAGTGAGACTTGCGACCGCTGTGTTCTGCGCTTAGTGACGCACATATCCATAGCAAAGACCGAAGTGGGAAAATTTAGTAGGGGTTGGATTTCAATTAGGCACTAACTCAGTGTCATCTCATCTGGCATAGTAGTGTGCTTTGATACTTGGCTAGAAAATAGCCATAGGAGAATACAAAGAGCTTACTTACGCCTACAGTAGCGTTCTATATATTTGATTTCTGGTTGATCTGCTGGTGGCTGTACTTTCTGCAGTGCATGTACTAGCCAATTCTGAGCAATTTGTAGTGAGACTTGCGACTGCTGTGTTCTGCGCTTAGTGACGCACATATCCATAGCAAAGACCGAAGTGGGAAAATTTAGTAGGGGTTGGATTTCAATTAGGCACTAACTCAGTGTCATCTCATCTGGCATAGTAGTGTGCTTTGATACTTGGCTAGAAAATAGCCATAGCAATAGGATAGCATTGTTTGGTTTTAAAAACTCAAAAAAAAACAAAAAACACAAAAAAAAACAAAAAACACAAAAAAAAACCAAAAAAACACAAAAAAAACCAAAAAAAGTTAAAAAAAAAAAAAAAAGTTATAACTCTCATTTTAAAAATGTTTAACCCGAGGGCTAGGGGTAGAGGACGAGGGCGGGGACGTGGGCGTCCAACTACTGCAGGGGTCAGAGGCCGTGGTCCTGGGCGGGGTGAGACACCACCTGCTGATGAGGGAGCAGGGGAACGCCGCAGAGCTACACTCCCTAGGTTCATGTCTGAAGTTACTGGGACTCGTGGTAGAGCACTGTTGAGGCCAGAACAGTGCGAACAGGTGATGTCGTGGATTGCTGACAATACTTCGAGCAATTTGTCCACCACCAGTCAGTCTTCCACGCAGTCCACCCATGTCACAGAAATCGCCACTCCTCCAGCTCCTGCACCTCAGCCTCCTCCCCCCCAGTCTGCCCCCTCCCAGGAAAATTTGGCATTTGAACCGGCATACTCTGAGGAACTGTTTTCTGGACCCTTCCCACAGTCACAAACCACTTGTCCGGTTGCTGCTGAGCAATTTTCCGATGCCCAGGTTTTCCACCAGTCACAGTCTGTGGGTGATGATGACCTTCTTGACGTAGTGGAAGTGTGTAAAGAGGTGTCCGACGATGAGGAGACACGGTTGTCAGACAGTGGGGAAGTTGTTGTCAGGGCAGGAAGTCCGAGGGGGGAGCAGACTGAGGGCTCGGAGGATGATGAGGTGACAGACCCAAGCTGGGTTGAGAGGCCGGGTGAACACAGTGCTTCTGAGACGGAGGAGAGTCCTCGACCAGAACAGGTTGGAAGAGGCAGTGGTGGGGCCAGACGGAGAGGCAGGGCCAGAGCTGGTGCATCAGCGCCAAATGTGTCAACTAGTGAAGCTCCCGTGGCGAGGGCTCTTGCGGCGAGGGCTAGATCTTCAGAAGTCTGGAGGTTCTTTAAGGAAACACTGGATGACCGACGGACTGTGGTGTGCAACATTTGCCAAACCAGGCTCAGCAGGGGTTCCACCACTACTAGCTTAACTACCACCAGTATGCGCAGGCATATGAATGCTAAACACCCCACTCAGTGGCAACAAGCCCGTTCACCTCCGGCCGTGCACACCACTGCTCCTTCCCCTGTGTCAGCTGCTAGTCAGCCCCCTGCCCAGGACCCTGCCACAAAAACCCCATCGTCGCCTCCACGATCCTCCACAGCATCCACCAGCGTTCAGCTCTCCATACCCCAGACGCTGGAGCGGAAACGCAAATATAGTGCAACCCACCCTCACGCCCAAGCCCTTAATGTGCACATCTCCAGATTGCTTAGCCTGGAGATGCTGCCCTATAGGCTAGTAGAGACCGAGGCCTTTCGCAACCTCATGGCGGCGGCCGCCCCTCGGTATTCGGTCCCCAGCCGCCACTACTTTTCCCGATGTGCCGTCCCAGCCCTGCACCAGCACGTGTCAGACAACATCATCCGTGCCCTGACCAACGCCGTTTCTGACAAGGTCCACCTGACCACGGACACGTGGACGAGTGCTGCCGGGCAGGGCCACTATATATCGCTGACGGCACATTGGGTTAACTTGGTGGAGGCTGGGACCGAGTCTGACCCTGGGGCTGCTCATATACTGCCGACGCCGAGGATTGCGGGGCCTACCTCGGTCCAGGTGTTTCAGGCCTACTATGCCTCCTCCTCCTCCCACCCCTCCTCCACCTCCTCCTCCGAACTACCATCCGTGGGCACGGCGCCATCAGTCGGTAGCTCTAGGCACAGCAGCAGTGCCGTCGCTAAGCGACAGCAGGCGGTGCTCAAACTGCTGAGCCTAGGCGACAAAAGGCACACCGCCCAAGAGCTATTACAGGGCATCACGGCGCAGACTGATCTGTGGCTGGCACCGCTGAACCTCAAGCCGGGAATGGTTGTGTGTGACAACGGCCGTAACCTGGTGGCGGCTCTGCAACTCGGCAGACTGACACATGTGCCATGCCTGGCCCATGTGTTAAATCTGATAGTTCAGCGTTTCCTCAAGACATACCCCAATCTGTCTGATTTGCTCACGAAGGTGCGCCGCATCTGTGCGCATTTCAGGAAGTCCAGCCCAGATGCTGCCACTCTCAGGGCAGCGCAGCGCCGCCTCCAACTGCCCGCTCACCGACTGTTGTGCGACGTGCCCACGAGGTGGAATTCAACACTGACCATGTTATCCAGAGTTTACCAGCAGCGCAGAGCGATTGTAGACTGCCAGATGTCAACTTCCACCAGAACTGGTAGTCAGGTCAGTCAGCTTCCTCAAGTCTACAATGAGGAGTGGACGTGGATGTCTGATATCTGTCAGGTGCTGAGTAACTTTGAGGAGTCAACACAGATGGTCAGTGGCGATGCCGCCATCATCAGCCTCACCATCCCGCTGCTTGGCCTGTTGAAAAACCCTCTGGTCAGCATGAAGTCGGAAGCTTTGCGCTCGTCACAAGAGACGGGGGAAGAAGATTCCCTTGTTGATAGCCAAAGCACCCTCAGGTCTGTTTCTCAGCCCATATCGGAGGAGGTGGAGGTGGAGGAGGATGAGGAGGAAGAGGAGGAGAATGTTGGCGAGACACAAGAGGGGACCATTGTTGAGTCCTTCACTGTTCAGCGTGTATGGGCAGAAGAAGAGGAGTTGGAGGAGTTGGAGGAGGAGGAAATGGACAGTCAGGCCAGTGAGGGGAGTGAATTCTTACGCGTTGGTACTCTGGCGCATGTGGCAGATTTCATGCTAGGCTGCCTATCCCGTGACCCTCGCGTTCAAAGAATTTATTCCAGCACCGATTACTGGGTGTTCACTCTCCTGGACCCACGGTACAAGCAAAATCTTCCCACTCTCATCCCTGCAGAGGAAAGGAGTGTGAGAATGCATAAATACCAGCAGGCCCTGGTGCACAAGCTGAAACAGTATTTCCCTTCTGACAGCGCTAGCGGCAGAGTGCGTAGTTCTGCGGGACAAGTAGCGAGGGAGAGTAGGCGAGCAGGCAGCTTGTCCAGCACTGGCAAGGGTACGCTTTACAAGGCTTTTGCCAGCTTTATGTCACCCCAGCAAGACACTGTCACCTGTCCCCAGTCTCGGCAGAGTAGGGCTGATCTTTACAGAAAGATGGTGAGGGAGTACGTAGCTGACCATACCATCGTCCTAAATGATCACACAGCTCCCTACAACTACTGGGTTTCAAAGCTGGACATGTGGCACGAACTGGCGCTGTACGCCTTGGAGGTTCTTGCCTGCCCTGCCGCTAGCGTCTTGTCCGAGCGGGTTTTCAGTGCAGCTGGTGGCATCATCACCGATAAGCGTACACGCCTGTCGACTGACAGCGCTGACAGGCTGACGCTTATTAAAATGAATAAAGGCTGGATTTCTCAGAATTTCCAATCTCCACCAGGTGAAGGAAGCTCAACCTGAATAATTGATCCACTCCTCCTCCTCCTCCTCATTTTCCTCCTTCTCCTCCTCTTTGTACAGTAAAGCAGAGGAAAATGGCTATTTTTTGACAGGGCCCACTGGCTCTAGCTATAGTACTTCATGCATTTAATTTTTCTGGAGGGCCACCTACCCGGTCCTCTGTTTGAAACAATTTTTGTGAGTGCCACATACAGGCACTCAATCTATTCCATTTTTCTGGAGGGCCACCTACCCGGTCCTCTGTTTTAAAAAATTTTTGGGACTGCCACATACAGGCACTCAATCTATTCCATTTTACTGGAGGGCCACCTACCTGCTCCTCTGGTTTGAAAAATGTTTGGGACTGCCACATACAGGCACTCAATCTATTCCATTTTACTGGAGGGCCACCTACCTGCTCCTCTGGTTTGAAAAATGTTTGGGACTGCCACATACAGGCACTCAATCTATTCCATTTTACTGGAGGGCCACCTACCTGCTCCTCTGGTTTGAAAATTTTTTGGGACTGCCACATACAGGCACTCAATCTATTCCATTTTACTGCAGGGCCACCTACCTGCTCCTCTGGTTTGAAACATTTTTGGGACTGCCACATACAGGCACTCAATCTATTCCATTTTACTGGAGGGCCACCTACCTGCTCCTCTGGTTTGAAACATTTTTGGGACTGCCACATACAGGCACTCAATCTATTCCATTTTACTGCAGGGCCACCTACCTGCTCCTCTGGTTTGAAAAATGTTTGGGACTGCCACATACAGGCACTCAATCTATTCCATTTTACTGCAGGGCCACCTACCTGCTCCTCTGGTTTGAAACATTTTTGGGACTGCCACATACAGGCACTCAATCTATTCCATTTTACTGGAGGGCCACCTACCTGCTCCTCTGGTTTGAAAAATGTTTGGGACTGCCACATACAGGCACTCAATCTATTCCATTTTACTGCAGGGCCACCTACCTGCTCCTCTGGTTTGAAAAATTTTTGGGACTGCCACATACAGGCAGTCAATCTATTCCATTTTACTGCAGGGCCACCTACCTGCTCCTCTGGTTTGAAACATTTTTGGGACTGCCACATACAGGCACTCAATCTATTCCATTTTACTGGAGGGCCACCTACCTGCTCCTCTGGTTTGAAACATTTTTGGGACTGCCACATACAGGCACTCAATCTATTCCATTTTACTGGAGGGCCACCTACCTGCTCCTCTGGTTTGAAAAATGTTTGGGACTGCCACATACAGGCACTCAATCTATTCCATTTTACTGCAGGGCCACCTACCTGCTCCTCTGGTTTGAAACATTTTTGGGACTGCCACATACAGGCACTCAATCTATTCCATTTTACTGGAGGGCCACCTACCTGCTCCTCTGGTTTGAAACATTTTTGGGACTGCCACATACAGGCACTCAATCTATTCCATTTTACTGGAGGGCCACCTACCTGCTCCTCTGGTTTGAAAAATGTTTGGGACTGCCACATACAGGCACTATCCAAATTAAATTGTCTCCATAGCAGCCTCCACACGTTGTCTCCATTGCTACCTCCAAAAGTCGTCCATATAGCTGCCTCCATACATCGTCCCTTTATCAAACGAGGTGTGTCAGGCAGAAATTTGGGTTGTTTTCATGGATTCCACATCAAAGTTGTTAACTTTGTCGCCACCCTGCTGTGTTATCCACAAAATATACTGGCAAACTTTTACCATTTAGGGATATTATTTCAGCGCTTCTTGGGCATCTGTTTACATTCCCCTCACCCGCCATATCCTAAACTTATAAGAACGCTACTACACTTGATCTTATACAAAAGGTTCTTAGAAGTGCTGTTTGGGGAGTAGCCTAGAGACAGGGGCTTGGATTGGCGAAAGCTCGCCTGGCAGCGGAGCGCCAGCTCCATGCGCATCATGCGCTTCTTGCGCATCTGTTTACATTCCCCTCACCCGGCATATCCTAAACTTATAAGAACGCTACTACACTTGATCTTATACAAAAGGTTCTTAGAAGTGCTGTTTGGGGAGTAGCCTAGAGACAGGGGCTTGGATTGGCGAAAGCTCGCCTGGCAGCGGAGCGCCAGCTCCATGCGCATCATGCGCTTCTTGCGCATCTGTTTACATTCCCCTCACCCGCCATATCCTAAACTTATAAGAACGCTACTACACTTGATCTTATACAAAAGGTTCTTAGAAGTGCTGTTTGGGGAGTAGCCTAGAGACAGGGGCTTGGATTGGCGAAAGCTCGCCTGGCAGCGGAGCGCCAGCTCCATGCGCATCATGCGCTTCTTGCGCATCTGTTTACATTCCCCTCACCCGCCATATCCTAAACTTATAAGAACGCTACTACACTTGATCTTATACAAAAGGTTCTTAGAAGTGCTGTTTGGGGAGTAGCCTAGAGACAGGGGCTTGGATTGGCGAAAGCTCGCCTGGCAGCGGAGCGCCAGCTCCATGCGCATCATGCGCTTCTTGCGCATCTGTTTACATTCCCCTCACCCGCCATATCCTAAACTTATAAGAACGCTACTACACTTGATCTTATACAAAAGGTTCTTAGAAGTGCTGTTTGGGGAGTAGCCTAGAGACAGGGGCTTGGATTGGCGAAAGCTCGCCTGGCTGCAGAGCGCCAGCTCCATCCCAAGATCCAACTAACATAGTTGCAGCACCTTTAATCTACTACTAGTTCACTGCCTCCATAATAATAATAATAATAATCTTTATTTATATAGCGTCATCATATTCTGTAGCGCTTTACAAATCATAGGAAACAAATACAAATGTAATGTAACAGAGCACAACATTTGTATGGAACAACAGGAGTGAGGTCCCTGCTCGCCAGAGCTTACGGTTTATGAAGATGATGGGGTAACACGAGGTAAAAGAATATTTAATGGTCAAGCCATTCTTCTTAGGGAATAGAACAAAATATAATAAATGGAATTGCTGTCGCTTGAACCACTCAGCCGTCATCTTATATACCAGGTCCAGGGTGATTGGGACTGCAGAGAAGTCTGGTGCCTGTTGGTTGCTGGATAACAGATGGGAGGACGACACAGGACGGGTTAGTAGAAGAGTTAAAACTTCATGCAGTTAATGAGTGTTATAGGCTTGCCTAAAGAAATGGGTTTTAAGAGCACGTTTGAAACTTTGGAGGTTAGGTATTAGTCTGATAGTCCGGGGCAGAGCATTCCATAGAATTGGTGCAGCTCTAGAGAAGTCTTGGAGACGCGAGTGGGAGGTCCGCACTAGGGTAGAGGTTAATCTAAGATCACTGGCGGATCTAAGAGCACGGGTTGGGCGATAGACTGAGATAAGAGAGGAGAGGTAGGGGGGTGCAGCATTATACAGAGCTTTATGGATGAGGGTTATTATTATTTTAAACTGTATTCGAAAGGAGACTGGCAGCCAGTGCAGCGACTGGCATGAACTGTAAGCATACATGGTCCCCTTATCAAACGAGCTGTGTCAGGCAGAATTTTGGGTTGTTTTCATGGCTTCCATGTTAACTTTGTCGCCACCCTGCTGTGTAATCCACAAAATATACTGGCAAACTTTTATCATGTACCGATATTATTTGAGCGCTTCTTGCTCACCTCCTTTGGTTCCTCTCTGACACCCATTGGTTTGAAGCCTGAGTCCAATTAGGGTATGTCGCCATGCCACTCTCTAGCCTGCTGCCGCTGCCTCTGCATGCCGTCCCCTATAGTGTCAGGGTCAATTATTGGATGTTTTAGATGCTATCTAGCTTCATTCTGTCACTCTGTCATGGCCATGCTGTTGCCCATAATTTTGGCATAATGGTGCGATTAGGCAGCCTCAGAGGCATCCATGCATGCTGCCCCTGCTGTTTCCTGTCCATTTCCGTGGTGTTTCCATCCTTTTCTGAGGTTCCCAGGTGTTTGGCCAAGCTTCCCTGTGCAGAGCCTTGGTCCCCTTGAAAAATGCTCGAGTCTCCCATTGACTTCAATGGGGCTCGTTATTCGAGACGAGCACTCGAGCATCGGGAAAAGTTCGTCTCGAATAACGAGTACCCGAGCATTTTAGTGTTCGCTCATCTCTAATAATAATAATTCTTTATATAGTGCACACAGATTACGCAGTGCTGCACAGAGCTTGTCAAACCAGTCCCTGTCCCCATGGGGCTCCCAATCTAAACAACCAGTATGTTTTGGAGTGTGGGAGGAAACAGGAGTACAAGGAGGAAACCCATGACCTGGCCATTACATGTATTGCCTAGACCTGTATTGCGCACATTTCATTTGAGCACAAGCTTTTTGGGGTATTTAAGTCTAAAGCACCAAAATTATCCGTTAGTGGTTTTATGTCTCAAAAGTCTATGGGTTTTCCTTTATAATAGTTTCTATATTGAACCCAAACTATACAAACCAATAAAAGGAAGGAATAGTGGCAAATGATATGTAGAGGGTATATAATGTCCGAACCCTCTAAGGAGACTGACCAAACTAAAAAATAAAAAAAATTTAAAAAAAAGACACGGATCACACCAGTAATACAAATTGATAGCAAAACAATGTAAATCTCTATTGTTCTCATAAAATATTATGATTAAAGGCACATACAAATAAAACACAACCACATGGATAGGACTTCCCACATAAAGAGATGATGGTTGTGCAGGATATAATGATTCAATTACTGTATACTGATCCACAGTAAGACAGAATATTCAAGCCAAACCTAGTATTTATCATCCCACCAAGGATAGAGTGACATACCCAAATCACAGCCCCCGATTAAGTAACAATGGGGAAAAGCCAAAGAAGGGTCTGTATCCAGCATGGCAGCTGACATGCATTTCATAGAAACTCTTTTGGGGGGTCGGCCCTAAACATAGTCAGGTAGGCATAAATGGCACCAATGATTTATTTCACCTGTATATCTATAACCTGGCCTACACTGTACATCACTGGCGACTGTCTACTGGACCACTGCATTTGACTTCTGGTTGGGTGTCCACAGGAACCACGTTGCATGGGGCACAACATTGGCGCATGTTGGGCCCCATGCAACATGCTTCTTGTGGACACCCAACCAGAAGTCAAATGCAGTGGTCCAGTAGACAGTCGCCAGTGATGTAGAGTAGGCCAGGTTACAGATGGAACCAGATGGAACCAACTGTAACCATCTGGATGGAACCAGAAATGTGCACAAGGTGTGTATCGAGAGGGCAATTGGCATATGTAAATTAGGTGGAGCAAACAAATGTAATCAGTGACCCAAAAAATAGATAGGACCGCATACAGATAATGTGCAAGATGCGCACTTATGGAAAAGATCAAAAAATGTATAATACTAAAATAATGATATATGACCTCATATGACCTCATACTAATGAGTATGACCTCAGCTACCAGTTAAATGCCCAGTGCGCACAATACAGGCAGTCGCCGGTTAGGTACAGATTCTAGGTTTGTTCTTAAGTCAAATTTGTATGTAAGTCGGAACTGTATATTTTATAATTGTAGCTCCAGACATTTTGCTTAGGTGTCAAAGAGACTTATAAAGGTGGTAAAGATACCACACAGCCTGGTTCATGCAATGTTGAACCCAATAAGGCTGAAGAGATATTAGGATATGCAAGCGAGCATTATATCCCAAGCAAATGATATATATTTGTAAATTGATTTATAGTAACTTCAATGCCTATTTGTAATGACTGATATTGTAACAAAGCCCCTGGGCTAGATTGTGGAACGCGTAAAATGTTTATTTTAAAAAAAAACCTAACATTCTCTTAAAGTAAAGATTTTGAGAAATGTCTCCCCTTATTGTCGGTTATTTTGAGCAGGTGACCCTGTTCTCACAAGATGCTGGATGGAGTTCATCTTTATGATAAGAATAAACCCTGATCTCTGAAATAACATCTGCTGGCTCATAGACTAATACCGGAATAGAAAGCATTCAAGGCACAAGCATTTGTTACACTAGGGCCTGATACTTCTCTCATGGACCTTGAACCTGGTGTTGCTACCTCTAGAATTTGTTTTGGGACATATATTTGGAGGTAACCCAATTTGCTGAACTTTGCTAACCACAAAATTGTAGTGTTTTTCAGATTTTATAGAAAGCATAGATGGCTTTGATGTTATCATAGAGGTTGTGGATGCTTGTAGAAAGGTAAAAGAACCCAAATCTACAGAATTGGAAGGGAAATCACCCACTCCTCAGCGTCAGCTTCTGGCAGTAATAGTGAGAATTAACGTTGTGAAGAAGGCACAGCAGATGTAGCATCCCTATTGGATGGAATGATATCCGTTGAGTAGCCCCAATTCTTTATCTAGATGTAACAGGGTGTTGTGGAACTAACTGTGTCATTGTGTGTAATAGGCATCTCATGGATCTCATCATCTCTGATCTGTCTCCTCTTTCTTTCTATGTGTCAAATACTAGTACAATGTTCAGAAGGTAAATAAAAGTGTATATAAACCTGTGCCCTGATAATGTAACCACATTGTCACCCCACAGAACTAGATGGATCATGATGTGTCTGCTTAGAAATCCCTGAAATCAAGTGATAGGAGCTAACACAGCAATAAAACTGAGTAAACTTGTAAAGTAAGGGGTTAAACGATCTTCATTGTGCTAACATCACTAGGGGGTTGAAATTTGAGAATTTTCTTTCATGAGAAACCCCCTTAAATACTGTATTCATGCATGAGAGCTAGAAAAAAGGCAGAAACATCCTGGGCATATTACTGTGAGGGACACATCCATAAAAGACTGCAGTGGAGTGGGCCATGCCAGGCTGTGGACCCGGCACTTCCAGCGCCGGTGCAATAGATATAGCCTACATCCATTATAGGACAAAACTACAACAGACTGGACTAGGTATAGAATTACCCAGCCGTTGATGTCATTCAACACATAAATCAAGATATCCAACGTGAGCAAAGGACTGGAGGGGGAGCATCAAGCACTGGTACACGATGTGCTAGTGTTTGATAAATCTCCCACAAAGTTCCTGGTCAGATCTACAGGTCTACATTGCTATGGGCTACACATAAACACAACTTACTGGAGATGATGGAGTAATATTACATATGGCTCATACTCCACAAGGTTTGAGACTTATTGTTCTGCTAGACAATACATTTTCATTCCAGGCAATTTGCAAGGTTACCGCAAAAATCTAACTACGGTGATGTTTTATGAACAGATTTTTAGTAACAATCTTTTCTCTGCTGAAGACATAATTCTGTTATAGGCAGCTGATTTATACACATAGAATCTCCCAGATGCATCTCCCGGGGGTGGTAGATTATTATATGTGTGATGTGGTATTAAAGACGTCATTCACTATCTACTTTTAGCCTCTGGGAGGATTCCAAAGAGTCATCTAGTTTTCGTCACTGCCTTGCCAACTTAGTCATCCTGGCTACGGGCAGTGATTCACATACTATATATATATGGTTTGAATGGTTTTGTGACAAGCGCGCAGATTTCTTCCAAACCACATTCAGTTGAGTATCATCTATATACATCTATATACAATCTTATAATCATTATTTACTGGAATTAGGCTAAAGTCTCCTAAACCCAAATTATCATTAAAGTACTGAAATTCCAGTGGTTGCAGGCAGCCACACATCTGGCTCAAAATCACTCCAGGGCTTATTGACTTCTGGAGACAATGGCCAATATAACTGCACTTTTATGGGATGCGCAAATAGATTTAATGTTAAGTTATTTAATGAAGTGTTAAGTTATTTAGTATTGAACATAAGATGTTTAATGTAAAATATGATTATATACAAAATTTTTTGATTGGCTCTATGCCGCATGCAGCTTAGCTGAAGCTAACTCTACTCAGTGAAAGTGTTTCCCCATGTGGAATCTCTTGGCTCTCTTCTTCATGACAGATAGAGAAGTCCTAGGTTATAAAGAGAACTATGAAACCATCAAGCTGCAGCTGCACAGTTCTCTCTATAACCACTTTGCGCTTGTCTCCATGAGTTCAGGGAAAGAACAGGTCGTTGAACTTTGTCTTGCAAAGGACTCTTTGGTCATGTGACAAATGGTAATGGAAATTTCAATGGTGGAATGATCAGGGCACTATGGGAATTTTTGAATGGGTTATGTGTGTGCTAGAGATGGCTGCTGTGGTGTTCGATATAGGGCAGTGATGGCTAACCTATGGCACTGGTGCCAGAGGTGGCACTCAGAGCCCTTTCTGTGGGCACTCAGGCCATCACCAGAGATGACTCCAGGTATCTTCCTGCAGTCCCAGACATCCCAGGACTTGCTGTGCACAGAGCTATATTAAAGTGACAGCTCAACCTGGGACTATTTTCTGCTTTATTGGTGTCCTCAGGGGCTGGTATCAATGAAAACTGGGACAGAGAAGGAGGTATAAATCACAAATTAAATTTCTGTGTTGGCACATTGCGAAAAATAAGCGGGTCTTTGTTGTAGTTTGGGCACTCTGCCTCTAAAAGGTTTGCCATCACTGATATAGGGTATGAGGATGAAGTAAGCGAGGAATGGATTCTTCTAGGAGCCCATAATTATTTGCAGTTACCCTCTTCTTACAGCTAAAACTCTAGTGGACCATTTGTATACTGCAGACACCAAATTACTGCCATAGACCCAAGTCTAAAATGTAAGCATCATACCAATATAGTATGTGCAATTTTTAGAAAAATATTTCCATATTAACCTCTTTTTTTCAGGCCTTGCTAGTGACCTTCAAAGACATAATACTACATAACAGAAAATAAAAGATCTAAAAATAGATTCCAGGTTGCTGAATCCGTAACTAAAGTAATTATGCAACCTACTGACTCGACAAATAAAAAAAAGGACAAGCTTTCTAAAAAACATTGTCTATCTCAGCAAGACGTCCCTCCAAAACTAATACTGGGGAGAAGAAATCAATAATTTCTGAGAACAGGATAAACTTGCAGGAACGTTTTGTGACAAGTTTTACATCTACATCTATATTTAACGTGTAAACTAGCTCTACCCCCCAAATCAGTTTCTTCGATTGGTTCTGTTGTTTTGATCCTATGAGGTTGCACTTTCCCGTTCCACATTGATGTCTTTGGTTTCCATACTTTTCATATGTAGCCAATTAGGACCAATAACCAATTTATCACCAAGTGATAAATCCAAGCAACAAATGCTTCAAAATTAACCAATTATTTGCATTGGATCTTACAGACTCTTCTATAACCATAACATCACCTTAACAAAGTTTTTTACTTTTGCAGAAATCTCGGGAATGAGAAGCATTGTGAAAACTCACTGTGGAGGGCATCCGATGGTCAGATAGCAATCTTTAGTTTCCATACACTTACGCTCTTAAAGTGCCATTGGTGATGACATCATGTATGTTATGCACGTTATATCTGGGCCAACCCCTTGCATCAAACGTGGTAAGTGTAGTGTTTTCCTCCAATTCCCTCTAATGCTAAATAGTATAAATAGTAACCATTATTGAATCCTTTCCACTGTTTTTTGTATTCTTTTCCTTGACCAATATTTTGTTCTTGTCCGTATACTTCTATTTTGGTTTTAAAAAAGGAATGACAAAGCAAGCCTCTGTTCACATTGAATTTTTTTGGCTACATTTCCATTACATTTGATGGCAGGAATAGCAACATATGACGCACAAGATGGTAGATAAAATAATGAAAGCCAAATGGAC
Source organism: Engystomops pustulosus (assembly GCF_040894005.1). Classification (NCBI taxonomy): domain Eukaryota; kingdom Metazoa; phylum Chordata; class Amphibia; order Anura; family Leptodactylidae; genus Engystomops; species Engystomops pustulosus. The sequence continues at coordinate 21,373,554 of NC_092421.1, read as the reverse complement.
CTAATTGAATGGCAGCATTGTCATCTATAGTATCCAAGATTTGGCACAGTCTTGTTACTTCAACTATGAAACAGGTCGGTTCACTTAAATATTGTGGCTTCTAACATAAAAGTAAACATATCATATTAGGGAGTTGTGTTTTTGATTGCCTAATCTGTAAATTGCTCCTCACCAAGTTTATTCGGGAAAGTTAACAACAAGATTTCCAGCTTCCAATAGCCTCTGCAAACATGAGTTTAAAAATCCTTTTGTTGTAATTCAGAATTTTTTGCAGTACCTTATAAAAGTATATTAGACATTACCTGGCTCCCCACCACCACTGTCCAGTGAGTGACTTTGGTTATGCTCCATCTCCTTGAATCATCTTCCCCTGTAACTTCCCCATGTAACTATGATGCGTAAAATGTACTAAGCAATTAAATATCTAGAGGCAGACAGCGCAGGATCCCTTCTTCAGCCCAGTGCATCAGAAAGTGATGTGGGCATGCTCTGTGATGTGCAAAAATCATTAGATTCACATATCCCTTTACATACTGTAGAGCTAATTCTGAACTGCTCTGAACAGCAGCAGTTGAGACCGGATAGATGTCGCCATAATAACGTACAGAAAATTTAATACAAAAACACTAGAATTAAAAAAAAGAATTAGGAAAAAATGCTATGTTATATAATTTTAATGGTTCAAAAGACAGCAGATCTGCAATCCGTTGTTTGGGCCCATTCATCAGCAGACTTAAAACGCAGGAGACTGTAGAAAAGCCTGCTAGAGCTGCAAACACCAACAGGAATAGGACCTGCTCTGCCTCAAGCGGTCAGCTCACATCTTGGCGGATTATAAAACATGTCCCAAAAATAAAAACCCTGAGAATAGTTTTTGAATTGTTGACGTAAACTTTGTTCTCTTTTGTTTTGAAACCATTGTTGTCCAAGACCCCTTTGTGGTCTGTGCTGTTTATGTTGGTGATTTTGTTCAATGACAAATTAAATATAGAGCAAACACATTCAGGAAGAATTCTCTTGTGTACAGTGGGTATAGAAAGTATTCAGACCCCTTTAAATTCTGCCATTTTGCCCTTCAGATCCTCTCCAGTTCCCTCAGGTCAGATGGTGAACATTTGTGGACATACATGCTCAACTGGGATTAGGGTCAGACAGTAGGTGTTCTCCTTATTGAGAGATTGCCAATTAAGGCCACCTTAAAGGCATCTTGAGACTTAAAGCCATAGATGTTCCACTAGGAAATTCTGGGAAGTATGCAAAAATATTTTCCAATGTGTTAAATGGAAACAACACATTGGAAAATGTTTTTGCATAATTCCCACAACTGGGTTTAGGTCCGGGTTCTGGCCAGTCAAGAATGGTCAGAGTTGTTCTGAAGCCTCTGCTTTGTTATTTTAGCTGAGTTATTAATGTCATTGTCTTGTTAGAAGGTGAATCTTTGGCCCAGTCTGAGGTCCAGAGCACTCTGGAAGAGGTTTTCATCCAAGTTATCTCTGTATTTGGCTGCATTTATCTTTTCTTCAATTGCAACCAGTCGTCCTGTCCCTACCCCCATTGCATGATGCTGCCACCACCATGTGTCACTGTGGGATTGTATTTGGGAGGTGATGAGCAGTGCCTGGTTTTCTCCACATATAGGCCTTAGAGTTAACACCTTAAAGTTGTGGCTGTCCCAAACGTCTTCCATTTAACAATTATGGAGGCCACTATGCTTTTAGGAACCTTGAGTCCTGCCAAAAAATTTTTGTAACCCTGGCCAGATCTTTGCCTTGCCACAATTCTGTCTCCTTGGGCAGTTCCTTAGACCTCATGATTCTCATGTGCTCTGACATGCACTGTGAGCTGTGAGGTCTTATATAGACAGATATGTGCCTTTCCTAATCACGTCCAATCCGTTTAATTTAACACAGCTGGACTCCGCTGAGGGTCACAACAAAGGGTCTGAATATTTATGTTTGTTTAGTAAATTAGCAAAAATATCTCTGTATCTCTAGATTTTTGTTCTTTTTTGCTCCTTAATGTACACTCTGCACCCCATCTTGATACAAAAAAACAGTATGATTACAGTAGCTTGTATTGATTTGTGGGGTTAAAATGGTTGGTATTAAAAGTACATGTTGGCCGATGGGTAATACCGTATGGAGGGGATGGCAAAGGAACAGGGACACAATAGCAATACATCAAAACCAAGATTTTGGTAAAAAAAAAAAATTACTTATTCAGAAAACTCAGATTTGCATGGAGAATTACTTTTGACCTTAGCTTGGCACAGTACCTCACAATTGTGATTGTGGATTATCTCCATTCTCTGCAGTTTTGCCTCATTATTTAAAGTGCTTACAGTTTTTCTGCGAGGCTGGCTTCAGTGGCCCTTCATACTGCAGCTTCACAGGCTGTTATACAGTGAGATTACAGAAGGAAGAGGGAGGGGGGAGTGCTGGGACTGCAAAGCTACAGAACAGAGGGGCTCTGGTAATGCCCCTTTCTGGTTCATTAGTATAATTGATAAGTTGATTTATGAAGGTAGGAGACCATGGACAACAAATATAAGAAAATTATCACAGTTACGGTGCCTGTATCCATGAGTAAGAGTCCCTGCAGGGCCGGCGCCAGCACTGGGCATACCTGGGCAAGTGCCATTGCCCAAAGCTGCGGGGGGGCCAACTTAAGGTTGTGCATAAGCAATCCATGGGGGTGAGTGGGGCTGTATCTAATGAATCCCTAAGGGTTAAGGGGGCATTATATAAAATAACCATGAGGGGGCTGTTTGGGATGATATTTTAGGGAACAGGACTGTTTTAGTTTCTGAATTTTTAATGCCACCATGTGAGTTCACTGCAAAGGGGCCACTGAGGCTCTGTCACCCAGGGGCCTACTGAAATCTGGAGCCAACCCGGAGTCCCTGGTTTATCAGATTTTGATGGTAGATTTCCTTTACATACTGTTACCACGAAGATCAGTATTATATATCCTGTTATGTATTTATATGGTTTGTCTATACAGTACTCGCTATGAGGGACCTGAATTTGCTGGTTAATATATAACCGATCTATATACATTCTTTACCCGGATATGTCTGTCTTGGTTAATTATTAACTGCAATACATTTTATTACTGTCTAGTCACCCCATTTGCCTTCCAATAAGAAAAAAAAAACCTTCCACTTCCTTCCACTTCCCTACAGATCCTTCTGTACATTTTTAGGGTATCCGTGCAGCTTGGTTGTTGGACATCTGACTTAGGTTGGACCTGGTTTGGTGCTTTTCTCACAATTCTGGATAATCAATAAATTTATATCCCATTTCAGAATTATATTTATTATTTTCTATATTATTTATTTGTAAGCTTGTTAACACTGTCAAACTTGATGAAGAAATGTGGAGACAAATGCCGGGTCCATCTTTAGCTTGCTGGTAATTCCTTGTGGGGGTTTTACATTTGCTCTGATCCTCAGCCAGTTTGGAGTCACTTGGATTAAAGTCTGTAGCTATGAAGATTACAGATAAATTTAGACCTGAAAAAGGCCTGTACTTGTAGGATATGTATAGTTATATGGTGAATTTTTAAGCATAAAAAGTGAAAATGTCCTGATTCCATGGTAGCATTTATGAACGTATCCTGCAAACCTGATATTTGAACTCCAATCGTTTGTGCAATTTTTATCTATACATTTTCATCCATTCTACAGTTCTTCATTCTTCATTCATATCCTACAGTGATAAAGTTGCAGGGATCTTCTTTTCTGTCTGGGTCACAGCCTCTTTTGGGACATACAATGACTTTAGGTGACCTACCATCAAATGAAGGACATGGCCGAAGGGTTTGGGTGCAGGTCCTGACTCCTCATAACAATGGAAATGGGAGAAATGGGGGTGTCATAGGAACTGAATCAGAAGGAAAGTACAGGCTGACCCCTACTTAAGGACACCCGACTTACAGACAACCCCTTGTTAAAGACAGACCCCTCTGCCCAATGTGACCTCTGGTGAAGCTCTCTGGATGTTACTATAGTCCCAGACTGCAATGATCAGCTGTACGGTGTCTGTAATGAAGCATTATTGAGAATCCTTGGTCCAATTACAGCAAATAATTTTGAAATTACAATCGTCACTTGGATAAAAAAATTTTTGTCTGGATCTACAATTATAAAATATACAGTTTCGACTTACATACAAATTCAACTTAAGAACCAACCTATGGAACCAATCTTGTACATAACCCAGGCACTGCCTGTATATAGACCATACCAATTTGGCACATAGGAGGCTGCACAGCCAACAAGAAAAGAATATAAGGTATTGGGGAAGGCCGGTTAATTAGAGGGTCCTCGTAGCTCTATTAGATTTTTTTAAAATTTTGTTTTCAAACTGGAAAGCCCTTTTAACTTGTCATTGGGGCAATATTATCTTCCTATAGAGGTATAGTCATTATAATATCCTACATAAGTTTTGCCTGGTAGTTTAGGGGGGTCAAGCTGACGCCAGAGTTTTCGTCAGGTTTTCCAACGATTTCCGTTTTGCGCCGAATTGCCCCGGGATTTTGGAGCACGCAATCCGATTTTGGCGCATCGGCGCCGGCTTGCATGCAACAGAAGTCGGGCTTATGGCCGTCGGACAAACCACGGAATTTAAAAAAGGATTTGTGTTGCAAGATCAAGCACTCACATGCACCAGGAACAAACAGATGAACTCCGGCGGACCACGGCGCAGCAGCGACACATGCAGGAACTCGGGCGCACGATCTTAGTGAATCGCGCCAGACCCGAATCCTCGTCGGACAACGCACCGCGGAATCGCGACGGGACCGGTTAAGTAAATCTGCCCCGTTATCTTGCATGGTGAAATCAGTTTAGGAGAGAAAAGCCCCTTAAAAGTTTGTAGATATAAAATCGTCCAATGCCTTAAGATTAGAGATGAGCGAACATACTCGTCCGAGCTTGATGCTCGTTCGAGCATTAGCGTACTCGAAACTGCTCGTTGCTCGGACGAATACTTCGCCCGCTCGAGAAAATGGCAACTCCCGCCGTTTTGCTTTTTGGCGGCCAGAAACAGAGCCAATCACAAACCAGGAGACTCTGCACTCCACCCAGCATGACGTGGTACCCTTACACGTCGATAGCAGTGGTTGGCTGGCCAGATCAGGTGACCCTGGGATAGACTAGCCGCTGCCCGCGCTGCTCGGATCATTCTGTGTCTGGATGCCGCTAGGGAGAGAGCTGCTGCTGGTCAGGGACAGCGTTAGGGTGCTAGTAGATTACTGTTAGGCAGGAGTGATTCAACAAGAACCCAACAGCCCTTCTTAGGGCTACAATAACGTTATACTTTTTTTTTTTTGTTTGCTTGTGGCTGGGCTTGCTGGCACTAGTAGTGCAGCTAGTACCATAATGTGAGGAATTTGCAGGGGGACTTGCTACCGTTGTGTTTAGCTCTTAGTGACACACATATCCACCTCAAACACCAAAGTGGGAAAATTTATTAGGGGTTTGATTTCAATTAGGCACAGTCTGCCAGTTTCTTTTTATTTTACGTTTATTTTTTCATAACTCAGCGTCATCTCATCAGTGTGCTTTCATACTTGGCTAGAAAATAGCCAAAGGAGAATCCAAACGGCTTACTTACGCCTACAATAGCGTTATATATATTTTATTTCTGGTTGATCTGCTGGTGGCTGTCCTTGCTGCAGTGCATATACTAGCCAATTGTGAGGAATTTGGAGTGAGACTTGCGACCGCTGTGTTTAGCGCTTAGTGACGCACATATCCATCGCAAAGACCGAAGTGGGAAAATTTATTAGGGGTTGGATTTCAATTAGGCACAGTCTGCCATTTCCTTTTTATTTTACGTTTATTTTTTCATAACTCAGCGTCATCTCATCAGTGTGCTTTCATACTTGGCTAGAAAATAGCCAAAGGAGAATCCAAACGGCTTACTTACGCCTACAATAGCGTTATATATATTTTATTTCTGGTTGATCTGCTGGTGGCTGTCCTTGCTGCAGTGCATATACTAGCCAATTGTGAGGAATTTGGAGTGAGACTTGCGACCGCTGTGTTTAGCGCTTAGTGACGCACATATCCATCGCAAAGACCGAAGTGGGAAAATTTATTAGGGGTTGGATTTCAATTAGGCACAGTCTGCCATTTCCTTTTTATTTTACGTTTATTTTTTCATAACTCAGCGTCATCTCATCAGTGTGCTTTCATACTTGGCTAGAAAATAGCCAAAGGAGAATCCAAACGGCTTACTTACGCCTACAATAGCGTTATATATATTTTATTTCTGGTTGATCTGCTGGTGGCTGTCCTTGCTGCAGTGCATATACTAGCCAATTGTGAGGAATTTGGAGTGAGACTTGCGACCGCTGTGTTTAGCGCTTAGTGACGCACATATCCATCGCAAAGACCGAAGTGGGAAAATTTATTAGGGGTTGGATTTCAATTAGGCACAGTCTGTCATTTCCTTTTTATTTTACATTTATTTTTTCATAACTCAGCGTCATCTCATCAGTGTGCTTTCATACTTGGCTAGAAAATAGCCATAGCAATAGGATAGCATTGTTTGGTTTTAAAAACTAAAAAACACAAAAAAAAACTAAAAAACACAAAAAAACACAAAAAAAAGTTAAAAAAAAAATTAAAGTTATATAACTTTCATTTTCAAAATGTTTAACCCGAGGGCTAGGGGTAGAGGACGAGGACGAGGGCGGGGACGTGGGCGTCCATCTACTGCAGGGGTCAGAGGCCGTGGTCCTGGGTGGGGTGAGACACCACCTGCTGATGAGGGAGCAGGGGAACGCCGCAGAGCTACACTCCCTAGGTTCATGTCTGAAGTTACTGGGACTCGTGGTAGAGCACTGTTGAGGCCAGAACAGTGCGAACAGGTGATGTCGTGGATTGCCGACAATGCTTCGAGCAATTTGTCCACCAGTCAGTCTTCCACGCAGTCCACCCATGTCACCGAAATCGGCACTCCTCCAGCTCCTGCACATCAGCCTCCTCCCCCGCAGTCTGCCCCCTCCCAGGAAAATTTGGCATTTGAACCGGCATACTCTGAGGAACTGTTTTCTGGACCCTTCCCACAGTCACAAACCACTTGTCCGGTTGCTGCTGAGCAATTTTCCGATGCCCAGGTTTTCCACCAGTCGCAGTCTGTGGGTGATGATGACCTTCTTGACGTAGTGGAAGAAGTGTGTAAAGAGGTGTCCGACGATGAGGAGACACGGTTGTCAGACAGTGGTGAAGTTGTTGTCAGGGCAGGAAGTCCGAGGGGGGAGCAGACTAAGGGATCGGAGGATGATGAGGTGACAAACCCAAGCTGGGTTGAGAGGCCGGGTGAACACAGTGCTTCTGAGACGGAGGAGAGTCCTATAGCAGAACAGGTTGGAAGAGGCAGTGGTGGGGCCAGACGGAGAGGCAGGGCCAGAGCAGGTGCATCAGCGCCAAATGTGTCACGTAGTGAAGCTCCCGTGGCGAGGGCTAGATTTTCAGAAGTCTGGAGGTTCTTTAAGGAAACACCGGATTACCGACGGACTGTGGTGTGCAACCTTTGCCAAACCAGGATCAGCAGGGGTTCCACCACTACTAGCTTAACTACCACCAGTATGCGCAGGCATATGAATGCTAAACACCCGAATCAGTGGCACCAAGCCCGTTCACCTCCGGCCGTGCACACCACTGCTCCTTCCCCTGTGTCAGCTGATAGTCAGCCCCCTGCCCAGGACCCTGACACAAAAACCCCATCGTTGCCTCCACGATCCTCCACAGCATCCACCAGCGTTCAGCTCTCCATACCCCAGACGCTGGAGCGGAAACGCAAATATAGTGCAACCCACCCGCACGCCCAAGCCCTTAATGTCCACATCTCCAGATTGCTTAGCCTGGAGATGCTGCCCTATAGGCTAGTAGAGACCGAGGCCTTTCGCAACCTCATGGCGGCGGCCGCCCCTCGGTATTCGGTCCCCAGCCGCCACTACTTTTCCCGATGTGCCGTCCCAGCCCTGCACCAGCACGTGTCAGACAACATCATCCGTGCCCTGACCAACGCCGTTTCTGACAAGGTCCACCTGACCACGGACACGTGGACGAGTGCTGCCGGGCAGGGCCACTATATATCGCTGACGGCACATTGGGTTAACTTGGTGGAGGCTGGGACCGAGTCTGACCCTGGGGCTGGTCATATACTGCCGACGCCGAGGATTGCGGGGCCTACCTCGGTCCAGGTCTCAAAGGCCTACTATGCCTCCTCCTCCTCCCACCCCTCCTCCACCTCCTCCTCCGAACTACCATCCGTGGGCATGGCGCCATCAGTCGCTAGCTCTAGGCACAGCAGCAGTGCCGTCGCTAAGCGACAGCAGGCGGTGCTCAAACTGCTGAGCCTAGGCGATAAAAGGCACACCGCCCAAGAACTATTACAGGGCATCACGGCGCAGACTGATCTGTGGCTGGCACCGCTGAACCTGAAGCCAGGCATGGTTGTGTGTGACAACGGCCGTAACCTGGTGGCGGCTCTGCAACTCGGCAGACTGACACATGTGCCATGCCTGGCCCATGTGTTAAATATGATAGTTCAGTGTTTCCTCAAGACATACCCCAATCTGTCAGATTTGCTCACGAAGGTGCGCCGCATCTGTGCGCATTTCAGGAAGTCCAGCACAGATGCTGCCACTCTCAGGGCAGCGCAGCGCCGCCTCCAACTGCCCGCTCACCGACTGTTGTGCGACGTGCCCACGAGGTGGAATTCAACATTAACCATGTTATCCAGAGTTTACCAGCAGCGCAGAGCGATTGTAGACTGCCAGATGTCAACTTCCACCAGAACTGGTAGTCAGGTCAGTCAGCTTCCTCAAGTCTACAATGAGGAGTGGACGTGGATGTCTGATATCTGTCAGGTGCTGAGTAACTTTGAGGAGTCAACACAGATGGTCAGTGGCGATGCCGCCATCATCAGCCTCACCAACCCGCTGCTTGGCCTGTTGCAAAACTCTCTGATCAGCATGAAGTCGGAAGCTTTGCGGGGGAAGAAGATTCCCTTGTTGATAGCCAAAGCACCCTCAGGTCTGTTTCTCAGCGCATATCGGAGGAGGTGGAGGAGGATGAGGAGGAGGAGAATGTTGGCGAGACACAAGAGGGGAGCATTGCTCAGACCTTCACTGTTCAGCGTGTATGGGCAGAAGAAGAGGAGTTGGAGGAGGAGGAAATGGGCAGTCAGGCCAGTGAGGGGAGTGAATTCTTGCGCGTTGGGACTCTGGCGCATATGGCAGATTTCATGCTAGGCTGCCTATCCCGTGACCCTCGCGTTCAAAGAATTTATTCCAGCTCCGATTACTGGGTATTCACTCTCCTGGACCCACGGTACAAGCAAAATCTTTCCACTCTCATCCCTGGAGAGGAAAGGAGTGTGAGAATGCATGAATACCAGCAGGCCCTGGTGCACAAGCTGAAACAGTATTTCCCTTCTGACAGCGCTAGCGGCAGAGTGCGTAGTTCTGCGGGACAAGTAGCGAGGGAGAGTAGGCGAGCAGGCAGCTTGTCCAGCACTGGCAAGGGTACGCTTTACAAGGCTTTTGCCAGCTTTATGTCACCCCAGCAAGACACTGTCACCTGTCCCCAGTCTCGGCAGAGTAGGGCTGATCTTTACAGAAAGATGGTGAGGGAGTACGTAGCTGACCATACCATCGTCCTAAATGATCACACAGCTCCCTACAACTACTGGGTTTCAAAGCTGGACATGTGGCACGAACTGGCGCTGTACGCCTTGGAGGTTCTTGCCTGCCCTGCCGCTAGCGTCTTGTCCGAGCGGGTTTTCAGTGCAGCTGGTGGCATCATCACCGATAAGCGTACACGCCTGTCGACTGACAGCGCTGACAGGCTGACGCTTATTAAGATGAATAAAGCCTGGATTTCTCATAATTTCCAATCTCCACCAGGTGAAGGAAGCTCAACCTGAATAATTTATGCACTCCTCCTCCTCCTCATTTTCCTCCTTCTCCTCCTCTTTGTACACTAAAGCAGAGGAAACTGGCTATTTTTTGACAGGGCCCACTGGCTCTAGCTATAGTACTTTATGCATTTAATTTTTCTGGAGGGCCACCTACCCGGTCCTCTGTTTTAAACAATTTTTGGGAGTGCCACATACAGGCACTCAATCTATTCAATTTTTCTGGAGGGCCACCTACCTGCTCCTCTGGTTTGAAAACTTTTTTGGACTGCCACATACAGGCACTCAATCTATTTCATTTTTCTGGAGGGCCACCTACCTGCTCCTCTGGTTTGAAAACTTTTTTGGACTGCCACATACAGGCACTCAATCTATTCCATTTTTCTGGAGGGCCACCTACCTGCTCCTCTGGTTTGAAAACTTTTTTGGACTGCCACATACAGGCACTATCCAAATTAAATTGTCTCCATAGCAGCCTCCACACGTTGTCTCCATTGCTACCTCCAAAAGTCGTCCATATAGCTGCCTCCATACATCGTCCCCTTATCAAACGAGGTGTGTCAGGCAGAAATTTGGGTTGTTTTCATGGATTCCACATCAAAGTTGTTAACTTTGTCGCCACCCTGCTGTGTTATCCACAAAATATACTGGCAAACTTTTATGATTAACCGATATTATTTCAGCGCTTCTTGCGCATCTGTTTACATTCACCTCACCCGCCATATCCCAAACTTATAAGAACGCTACTACACTTGATCTTATACAAAAGGTTCTTAGAAGTGCTGTTTGGGGAGTAGCCTAGAGACAGGGGCTTGGATTGGCGAAAGCTCGCCTGGCAGCGGAGCGCCAGCTCCATGCCAAGATCCAACTAACATAGTTTTAACTGCAGCACCTTTAATCTACTACTAGTTCACTGCCTCCATACATGGTCCCCTTATCAAACGAGCTGTGTCAGGCAGAATTTTGGGTTGTTTTCATGGCTTCCATGTTAACTTTGTCGCCACCCTGCTGTGTAATCCACAAAATATACTGGCAAACTTTTATCATGTACCGATATTATTTGAGCGCTTCTTGCTCACCTCCTTTGGTTCCTCTTTGCCACCCATTGGTTTGAAGCCTGAGTCCATTTAGGGTATGTCGCCATGACACTCTCTAGCCTGCTGCCGCTGCCTCTGCATGCCGTCCCCTATAGTGTCAGGGTCAATTATTGGATGTTTTAGATGCTATCTAGCTTCATTCTGTCACTCTGTCATGGCCATGCTGTTGCCCATAATTTTGGCATAATGGTGCGATTAAGCAGCCTCAGAGGCATCCATGCATGCTGCCCCTGCTGTTTCCTGTCCATTTCCGTGGTGTTTCCATCCTTTTCTGAGGTTCCCAGGTGTTTGGCCAAGCTTCCCTGTGCAGAGCCTTGGTCCCCTTGAAAAATGCTCGAGTCTCCCATTGACTTCAATGGGGCTCGTTATTCGAGACGAGCACTCGAGCATCGGGAAAAGTTTGTCTCGAATAACGAGTACCCGAGCATTTTAGTGCTCGCTCATCTCTACTTAAGATGCAGTACCTAAAATTTGGCAAGCCCTAGAAAACATGCAAAATTGCTCAAATATATGGAGAAATGTATCATATACACTATATAAGGTAGTTCTTGTGTCATCAAATGCAAAAAATATTTAGGGATCTTTTTTTTCCCCCCAGAAAATAGGAACAATGTTACTGAATAAATATGTTACCAAAATACAGTTACCTCTTCTGTTTTTTGGAATATGCTAACAGTCCTGCACAAGGCGAGATTATCGTGTATACAGATCAGACTGTTCTTTACCTATGTTTGCTTCTAGGACAGTTGGTTCCATATTACAAATAAACAAGTTCATCAAAACCCTGTGCAAGATCCATCAGGATGATAGTCAGGTCATTGGCCTCGGTGACACTACAATGTTATTCATTTGTATCTATTTTCCGAGTTTATATATAAATCATAATTTTATACAATATATAACATAAAATAGATGTCCAGTTTTTGCACATAAATATTATTTCTATGATGAAAAGTTTTATCATATCTGTATGAATTTCTCATGGTTTTCTAGATCTCTGCTTGCTGTCATTCTACAGAAAGCTTCTGTCCATGGTCATGTAATGTCCCCCCCCCCCCCCCCCATCCCGTAGGTCACTTCAGGCCACACAGGATCACTTCCTGAATTGTGCTATAACCAGGGCCTTTTCTAGACAAAGTGGGACCCTAAAACTAAAAGTGGGGCCCCACAATAAAACTATTTTATGACAAGTCAGCAAGAGGCTCCTTTAGTATGGTAAAACAAACTGTAATATGGGAGAATTTTATAGGAGATAGATAGATCTTGGGAGTGATTTTTATATATAAAAATGGCACCTGATATTCTCACTTTAAACCTGAATATCTTTGGATCCATAGCACCTAGAAACAAAATTCAAGAGTCTTTTGAAAGAAGAGATTGCACACTTTGTCTACCCATAGCGCCCTGGCTATAACTTTGTCAGAAGATAACGCATACTATAGCTAACGCAATGGTGTGGGGAGCCACCTACCCCATGCCTGCTCACTCTATGCCTGATACGGCCATTTCCATATGCCTCCCTGCAGGATGGTGTAACATGGGGAAACTCGCTACTTTTTTCAAAGCATGCCCACCAGTTAAAGCTTTGATAAATGACTCCATCCCCCATGGTGTGTTCATCCCTGAACTTGCCTAGTTAAACCACACTTATTGGGGCACATTTACTTACCGGGTCCTGTCGTGATCTCGGAGGTGCTTTTTCCAGCGAGGATGAAGTCAAGCGCAATTCACTAAGAGAGTGCGCCCGAGATCCTGCATGTGTTGCTTCCCCGCTAAGGTCCGCCGGAGTTCACCTTCTTCTTCCCGGTGTATGTAAGTGCATTGTCTTGCGACACAATTAGAATTTTAAGTCCCGTGCTCAGTCCGAATCAGTTGGGTTGTCCGGCCACGCCCCCGATTTGTGTCGCATGTAATTCGGCACAAATCGGAAAAAGTTAGGAAACCCGACAGAAATGCGGTGTGCGGACCCTTAGTAAATGTGCCCCATTGTGTCCTGACAGAGATTCTCCACATAGGGACATATCTGGGAACCATGAAGCCCCATGTCACTTTTTAGTATGGGGCTACATTTTTCATGGTTGTGGGTCCGGTAGAAACTCAAACTGGCAACCTATGTAACTATACCCATGTCTCAGCAGAAATCCTCAGAAAAAAATACTACCTTTTTATTCACATCAATTTATCACCACATGGAAGTACTTACCAAACTAAATTGGTTTGTAATGTCAAAGTATGTGACTTATCTGATTTGTCACAAAAGGGGATAACAGACCCCCTCCAACCATGAGAACGATGGCTGGGGATACAGGTCAAGCAATGTTCAATACAATACAATGCTATGGAGTGTCAGAAATTGCTGCACATTTGTAGACAAGGAAGGGAAGTGCCAGAGAGAGCCAAGCACTGTGCTCCGTAATTTCCAACACATAGACTGCGGATATGGGATAACAAAGAACATGGTATAATCCCTTGCACAATGTGTGTATTAAGTTATTGGAACATTAGAAGTGGGGTTTTTGATCAGCTGAGCTACTGTACATCGCAACATATGACTGCAGACAAAACCATGCAGTGTCCCTCCCAGAAAAACAGTTTACCCATGGGAACCCTATTTGTGATGTCAGAGGAGATTAACTGATGTGATGTCAAACAAGAAAATCCCAACCGTGGCCAATCCATCAGTCATTGTAAAATTGGTATAGGATGAAGCAAAGGTTTTTTTTTACTTTCCATAAGTGGTTGTTTAGCATAGGAACATCTATTATCTCTTTATGATATGTCAAACATAATTTGTAAGTTGTCTAGAAATATACATTCCTCCGCATGTTAACTTACGGAATAATGTATAGAATGACCCAACTACAGACTATAGATACTGTATTGGTGATCTACAGTCTTTATTTATATACCACCGTTATATTCTGTAGCGCTTTACAACTCATAGGGGACATATGCATAAAATAAAACATTGATACCAAAAGATGTCAACAGCACCACTTTACGTCACCAACGAATATATATCTCGAGAGTGTCTAAGATTGGCAATACTCATGGGTGTAGGAGCGGAAGCTGAATCTGGCAGTGCTCAAGTCCTTTGGTAAAGATGATATAAACATTCCAGTAGTAGAAATATGGAAAAAATGAATAGCATTCACCAATCTTCAGTAACCAATCTTCTTTTATTGAAGTGCATAAGTGTACATACTTACAAAAAAGACATGCAAGGGAGGGAGGTGAAGGCAGAATGCCCGTGAGAAGGCATCTAGCCTTCTAGCGCTTCTCCAGGCCTCCATATAATGTGGTTAAATTAGCTAGGATTTTTATACCTATAAACCTCGTGGGATCCACCTATTTGTGTAACTCAATTGCAACACCTGATAGGTGGAATCTCTCAACACATGGGATGTTACAACCCAATAAGAGACGCGCTCTCGAAAAAGACTAGTATCAATAGGCTAACTCACCCGGGTGTGCCGTCGCTCCACCTGTCCGGCTGTGACGTCCTTCCTCCGTCCGTGAGCATGGCCTATCGGGTGTGGTGTAGCTTCGTCCGGGAATTGGGCGGTTGCTCCGCCTCCCTCACGGCCTCTCATGTGTTCTAAGTCACGTGGGGGATCGTGCCTCCTTCCCCTCGTGATCTTGTGACACTCAGGATGTTCATAGGCTGCAGGGTGACGTGGACAAACTGAGTGTTGGAGACAAATGAGGTTCAATGTAGATAAATGTAAGGTTATGCACCTGGGGGCTAATAATCCACATGCAACATATGTCCTTGGGGGAGAAAATCTGGGAGAGTCTCTTGATGAGAAAGACCTGGTGGTACTAGTAGATCATAGATGAAATAACTGCATGTAATGTCAATCAGCTGCCTCTAAAGCCTGCAAGATCTTGTCATGTATCAGAAGTGGTATGGACTCTCGGGATAAGGATGTAATATTACCACTGTACAAGCCATTGGTTCAGCCTCACCTGGATTATATTGTCCAGTTCTGTAAACCAGTCCATAAAATTCATGCCCTGGAGCTGGAGAGGGCACAAAGAAGAGCCACAAAAATGATAAGGGGTATGGAGGGTCTCATTATGAGGAAAGATTAAAACAACTAGATTTTTCAAAAAGAAACGACTAATAGGGGATTTATATAATTTGGATAATTTATATAAATATCTGAATGGTCCATACAAAAAAGATAAATCAAATCAAAAATCAAGGGGGCATTGTCTGTGTCTGGAGAAAACAAGGTTTCATCACCAGAGGCGACAGGGCTTTTTTACTTTGAGAACTGTCAATCTGTGGAATAGCCTGCCTCAGGCGCTGGTCACAGCAGGGACAGCAGAGAGCTTCAAGAAGGGTCTAGATGCCTTTTTATAACTAAATAATATTGATGGTTATTTTATAATATAGAATTGTATTTCTTAAATCCCATCATCATGCAATCCCTTCCCTTCCTTGGTTGAACTTGATGCACATCAAGGGTGTCTTTTTTAACCTTATAGATTACTGTATGTAACTATGTCCTCTCTCTACTTGAAGCTTAATCTTTCTAAGGTTGAACTTTTTGTTTCCCCATCTACTAACCGACTCTACCCTGACCTCTTCATCTCAGTCTGTGGGATCACTCGCTGTCTTGGGATTGTGCTGGTCCTCTTCTTAGCACTACATATCATTCTTTTGCTGATGTATCTCAGAAACATCTCCAGAATCCGCCCATTTCTTAAAATTGAAACCTCTGAAATGCTAATTGTTCCTCGACTAGACTATTGTAACTCCCAACTACTCAGTCTTCTACTTGCTAAACTCTCTCCTCTCCAGCAGCCACTCTACACGGATGCCTCAAGTCTGTGCCAATCACTGCACTGGTTGCCCATCTCTTTCCGAATACAGTCTTCCAATAATAACCCTCATCCACAAAGCTCTACAAAATGCTGCATTTCCTTACCTCTCCTCTCATCTCAGTCAATCACCCAACCCATGCTCTTTGATCTGGCAGTCATCTTGGATCAATCTGTACCTTAATTCAAATGAATCACTTTAGGTACCGTCTCTTCAGAGTTATGGAATCGTTAGAACACAAGAAGGCTCTTATTAAAGGGGTATTCCAGGAATCAGCATAATTCATATACAAATGGGTCCTTAAAATATAAACCTATATGTAATTAGTTGTTATTTAAAATTTTGCTCCCCTTAGCAGAAATATGCCGCTGTCATAGACTGTAATGGAGAATTAAAATGCTACTGGCCCTTTAATCAGTCCGTTAATTTCCTCCGCGCGGTCCGTTGCAGAGCACACACAGGACAGAAGATAGCCGCTGGTCACATGTCCACATCACATGTCCTGCACCTGCCTGGGCAGGTCATGTGATCACCACTATGTTTGGCTGTAGTCGGTTGGTTGCAGTGCATCCAGTATGGCCGGTCTTGTGGTGATGGCAGTTACACATCATTACTATGGTAACAGAGCAAGAAAACCTGTTACATCATCACTGGGAGCAGCGCATAAGAGGTAGGAGGAGTTACTGAGAACTAAAGGATCTTGGGACTTGCAGTTTCCAGTGGTGGCCATCTTGATGATAACTTTAGAGAGGCCATAAAATTTTGTGAATTATAAAATCAAACTATTTAAGCTCCATTTTGTAACTAATGACATTAAGTTTTGTTGCATTAATTTATTTATAGCATTATTGTTTTTTGTATCAGACGTTCATATTCCCGAAATACCCCTTTAAATTGAAGTTTTGAAATAAACCCCTTTTGTTTGTAAGCACTGTCCTTTATCACCCAAAAAGGGTAACAATTAAAGGAAATCTACCACCAGGGTGAAGGACTGCACCCCCACACGTGAGTGTGCCCCCCCTCTGGAAGGATCCCCTTCCCCCCCCGTCCCAGCCTACCATGCCATATATTCAGAATATAACTGTTTTCATGGTTTTTCCCCAGTCCCTATTTCTAATTGGAGTCGGAAGTTCTTAAACACTCACTTCCTTATTTTACACTCAGTTCCTCTCATGGCGGATGACTAAGCTTAATGACATGTCATTAGTAGGTTTAATTGAGGCTGGCACACTTTATGGCTAGAATTGTTGGCTCAATGATGTAAATGTCTAAAAATACGGTGGCACTTGTGATATAAATGATATATCATTACATAATGTAGAAGGATGTTTTCCACTTTTAAGCTGTTACATAACTGGTTACAGTATTGTAATTTATTAATGTCTATCACACATGTCTTTCTTTAAGATGCAACACCCAGGCAAGCCTTCAACATCCTCTAATAAAACCTGATCCATGAGGGAATCCATGATCAGCCTGAAATGTCCTTACTAGTGGCCAGTGGCGTAACTAGAAGCTGATGGGCCCCAGTGCAAAGTCTGTGCCGGGCCCCCGACTATAATGTATGGTTTATAGTAATAGTCTTCACATATGGGAAAGTGACACCATAAGGGCCCCCTAAACCTCTTGGGCCCGGGTGTGATCGCAACCTCTGCACCCCCTCAAGTTACGCCCCTGCTAGTGGCCCGTGTTGCTTTAAGGTTGCTGAAACTGGAAATCTTCAGGGGTGTAACTAGGAGAGGCTGGGCCCCATAGCAGACTTCTGAATGGGGCCCCCCTTCACCAGGTAGTCGTCCTATCCCAGGGGGGTTGAAGGCACCTATCTGTCCCAGTAACTGCAGTGTACAGCAAGAAGCTAGAGAAAATAGATTCCTAGTCCTGCTGTCTCCTCCCCCGACATTTCTTATGCTCAACTGTGGACTGTAGAAGATTTCGCTATCCTATACATATTATGATGTACAATGTGCACAATATAATGGTGCGCATTCACCATTGTTTACTGTGTTTGGTCAGATGCCAAGGCCCCCCGACACTGTAGGCCCCATAACAATTGTTAAGGCTGTTGCCGCTGTGGTTACGCCCTTGCTGGTCTTGCACAGTGGGTACTGAAGTTTTTCATTCCCCCCAAAAAATTACACTGGAGCTCTGCTTGTTCTTTTTGCTTATAAGCATTGGCCCAGTAGACCGTGTAGGTATATCTCCTTATCGGGCAGTTGTGCAGCAGGGAACGCTCATAAAAGATATTTTCACTGAGCTAAGCATTTGCTTTACAAGTCCTTGACAGTATATTTCATAATGCTGTAAGCTGGTGGTAGCCACTTTATAAAGATTTAGAATATAAAATAATAGTAGAGTACAATGCTAACTTGTATAGCAGTGATGGCTAACCTATGGCACTGGTGCCAGAGGTGGCACTCAGAGCCCTCTCTGTGGGCACTCAGGCCATCACCAGAGATGACTCCAGGTATCTTCCTGCAGTCCCAGACAGCCCAGGTCTTGCTGTGCACAGAGGTATTTTAAAGTGACAGCTGTACCTGGGACTATTTTCTACTTTATTGGTGTCATCAGGGGCTGGTATCAATGAAAACTGTGACAGAGAAGGAAGTATAAATCACTAATTAAATTTCTAAGCTGGCACTTTGTGATAAATAAGCGGGTCTTGGTTGTAGTTTGGGCACTCGGTCTCTAAAAGGTTCGCCATCACTGTTGTATAGCATATATAAACCATAATGATCTTATCCCTGACTGAACCTCTACATTCACACGCATTGCTAGGAGACGTAGACAACACCGGTAAAGACTACATTTATAGCGCACAAAGGCATAAAGCTTAGAAACTGGGTTACATATTAACTGGTTGTGTCCCATATATGTGTCAGGACTGAAGTTATTGCTGCAAACGTATCTATAAGGTTCATCTCTGTCATTTGCTCCTAGGTCCTGGTTAACTTCACAAAATGCCAGAGCAAACAAAAAGACCAATTTCTGATGTCATTTGCATGTATAGATGTGAGAAGGCAGACACATGTGAAGTCTACCTGACCTGCAGCACATCTGCCATAAAATACTCTTCTTGCTGACTTAGAGACCTGTCCCTGGGTTATCACTGTGTAGAAGCACTCCCCCCCCCCCCCCTACTCCCACCATGTGCTAAAATTATCTCTACTGCACTGAGATTACATCAGACAGAGGAAGAGGGGATTGCTGAGAGCAGACAGTGTAACAGTCTATGAAGCTACAAGATGGAGGGGCTCTGGTAACTGTCCCATGATTCCTTCGAATTCATTAGTATAATTTTAAAAGTTGATTTTAGAAGGAAGTAGGCCATGGATAACAAATATAAGAAGATTACTAAAGTCACAGTGCCTGGATCTATGGGTAAGTGCCCCTGGTCATGATGGATTTTGATGGTAGTTTTCCTTTACATTTTGGTACCATGAAGATGAGCATTATATGTCCTGTTATGTATTGAAATCTAAAAAAAAAATACTTTGTTTTGTCTGTACACTACAGTAGATTTCCTTTTACTTCGATTTTTATATAAATTGAAACGATATTTAGTAACTCAAGACAAAAATGTTCTTATCTATGTGACAATTGGGTTGTGATAAGAACATGGATAAAGACTAAAGCTTCATTACATACACCTTCTTATAGCCGATTTGTGCAACCTGGGGCTAAAGTTCAGTAAATGAGCAACAGCAAGAGGTTTGTCTGTAACTAGTAGTTGTCTGTAAGTGGGGGACTGTCTGTGTAGGAAAAGTTTATACATGGGGTCCCCTACTTAATGAAGACCTGTCACCCATAAAAAAGCACTCGGAGCTGCTTACTAAAGTAAGTAGCTCCTAGCACTATCTCCGATACAGCAGTGTTACACTGGTAGCGCTATCGGAGACCTCCGATAACACTAGCAAACACTGCTGCAAAGTACAATAGAATAGTATTCATGAGGGGGCGGTCCGAGACGTTGCCTTTTACCCGGCCAGCCCCTCCTACTCCATTGGCCGGTGGTCACAGACCCGAGGCTGTCATGGCGGCGGATCGGCGTTCCACGATGACGTCACAGGGAGCAACAATCTTCGGCAAGATGGCAGCGCCCACACGCCACGATCACAAGCGTCCTGAAGCGTTGCCGGCCGCGATCACCTTGATAACGCTCATGCACGGCCGTCTGCTCCATTACTCCGGTGGAGCAATGAGGGGTCCGATGGAGGTACTTGGGACCCCATCGGACCCCTTGTTTTCGTGATCTGTGGGATCTCATCACTGAGGATCCTGTGGATAAGGCCTAACTTGTGTTTGTGGGAAAACCCCTTTAAGAACAAACTGCCTGTATTATATTTATCATTGGAAACTGTGAATTACCACAACATATGACAATTATGGGAGAAATGTATTTTTAAAATCCAACAATACAATACAATTGGGGGGGAAATTGCTTTTGTAGTAGTGCTTGTTTTTAGGCGTTTGCACGTTGTTAAATTCTTGCTTCTGCCATTTTGCACAATTCTTTCCTACCCTTTCTACGTTTGACCTACCATGCTTCTCATTAGTCAACAGAATCCAGATGATTTAGTCTGATTTATAAGGTGTAACAATTCAAAGAGTTGCACATTTTTTACGTGTAACCACTACAGTCCACTCCAGGCTTAGGAAATACTTGCAAAAAAAACTTTTTTTTCAAGCTTTTTCATTAGACAGTAACACTTCTTATGCAAGATTTAAAAAGCCAATCTCAGGTGCTGAAGAGCTCCAAACTGGTGCACGAATCCTGCCTGATGATAAATCTCCCAAATTACATAACTAACATAATAGGATTGAAATTACAATACGTTTTTTTTTTTTTCCAAAGGGGCTAATTTTTTTTTTTTTTTTTGACATTCTGACTAGAGATGAGCGAACACTAAAATGCTCGGGTACTCGTTATTCGAGACAAACTTTTCCCGATGCTCGAGTGCTCGTCTCGAATAACGAACCCCATTGAAGTCAATGGGAGACTCGAGCATTTTTCAAGGGGACCAAGGCTCTGCACAGGGAAGCTTGGCCAAACACCTGGGAACCTCAGAAAAGGATGGAAACACCACGGAAATGGACAGGAAACAGCAGGGGCAGCATGCATGGATGCCTCTGAGGCTGCCTAATCGCACCATTATGCCAAAATTATGGGCAACAGCATGGCCATGACAGAGTGACAGAATGAAGCTAGATAGCATCTAAAACATCCAATAATTGACCCTGACACTATAGGGGACGGCATGCAGAGGCAGCGGCAGCAGCGGCAGGCTAGAGAGTGGCATGGCGACATACCCTAAATGGACTCAGGCTTCAAACCAATGGGTGGCAGAGAGGAACCAAAGGAGGTGAGCAAGAAGCGCTCAAATAATATCGCTACATGATAAAAGTTTGCCAGTATATTTTGTGGATTACACAGCAGGGTGGCGACAAAGTTAACATGGAAGCCATGAAAACAACCCCAAATTCTGCCTGACACAGCTCGTTTGATAAGGGGACCATGTATGCTTACAGTTCATGCCAGTCGCTGCACTTGCTGCCAGTCTCCTTTCGAATAGTTTAAAATAATAATAACCCTCATCCATAAAGCTCTGTATAATGCTGCACCCCCCTACCTCTCCTCTCTTATCTCAGTCTATCGCCCAACCCGTGCTCTTAGATCCGCCAGTGATCTTAGATTAACCTCTACCCTAGTGCGGACCTCCCACTCGCGTCTCCAAGACTTCTCTAGAGCTGCACCAATTCTATGGAATGCTCTGCCCCGGACTATCAGACTAATACCTAACCTCCAAAGTTTCAAACGTGCTCTTAAAACCCATTTCTTTAGGCAAGCCTATAACACTCATTAACTGCATGAAGTTTTAACTCTTCTACTAACCCGTCCTGTGTCGTCCTCCCATCTGTTATCCAGCAACCAACAGGCACCAGACTTCTCTGCAGTCCCATTCACCCTGGACCTGGTATATAAGATGACGGCTGAGTGTTTCAAGCGACAGCAATTCCATTTATTATATTTTTTTCTATTCCCTAAGAAGAATGGCTTGACCATTAAATATTCTTTTACCTCGTGTTACCCCATCATCTTCATAAACCGTAAGCTCTGGCGAGCAGGGACCTCACTCCTGTTGTTCCATACAAATGTTGTGCTCTGTTACATTACATTTGTATTTGTTTCCTATGATTTGTAAAGCGCTGCAGAATATGATGACGCTATATAAATAAAGATTATTATTATTATGGAGGCAGTGAACTAGTAGTAGATTAAAGGTGCTGCAACTATGTTAGTTGGATCTTGTGATGGAGCTGGCGCTCTGCAGCCAGGCGAGCTTTCGCCAATCCAAGCCCCTGTTTCTAGGCTACTCCCCAAACAGCACTTCTAAGAACCTTTTGTATAAGATCAAGTGTAGTAGCGTTCTTATAAGTTTAGGATATGCCGGGTGAGGGGAATGTAAACAGATGCGCAAGAAGCGCTGAAATAATATCCCTAAATGGTAAAAGTTTGCCAGTATATTTTGTGGATTACACAGCAGGGTGGCGACAAAGTTAACAACTTTGATGTGGAATGCCCTGTAATAGCTCTTGGGCGGTGTGCCTTTTATCGCCTAGGCTCAGCAGTTTGAGCACCGCCTGCTGTCGCTTAGCGACGGCACTGCTGCTGTGCCTAGAGCTACCGACTGATGGCGCCATGCCCACGGATGGTAATTCGGAGGAGGAGGAGGTGGAGGAGGGGTGGGAGGAGGTATAGTAGGCCTTTGAGACCTGGACCGAGGTAGGCCCCGCAATTCTCTGCGTCGCCAGTATATGAGCAGCCCCAGGGTCAGACTCGGTCCCAGCCTGCACCAAGTTAAGTGTAGTAGCGTTCTTATAAGTTTGGGATATGGCGGGTGAGGGGAATGTAAACAGATGCGCAAGAAGCGCATGATGCGCATGGAGCTGGCGCTCCGCTGCCAGGCGAGCTTTCGCCAATCCAAGCCCCTGTCTCTAGGCTACTCCCCAAACAGCACTTCTAAGAACCTTTTGTATAAGATCAAGTGTAGTAGCGTTCTTATAAGTTTAGGATATGCCGGGTGAGGGGAATGTAAACAGATGCGCAAGAAGCGCTGAAATAATATCCCTAAATGGTAAAAGTTTGCCAGTATATTTTGTGGATAACACAGCAGGGTGGCGACAAAGTTAACAACTTTGATGTGGAATCCATGAAAACAACCCAAATTTCTGCCTGACACACCTCGTTTGATAAAGGGACGATGTATGGAGGCAGCTATATGGACGACTTTTGGAGGTAGCAATGGAGACAACGTGTGGAGGCTGCTATGGAGACAATTTAATTTGGATAGTGCCTGTATGTGGCAGTCCCAAACATTTTTAAAACCAGAGGAGCAGGTAGGTGGCCCTCCAGTAAAATGGAATAGATTGAGTGCCTGTATGTGGCAGTCCCAAAAATGTTTCAAACCAGAGGAGCAGGTAGGTGGCCCTCCAGTAAAATGGAATAGATTGAGTGCCTGTATGTGGCAGTCCCAAAAATTGTTCAAACCAGAGGAGCAGGTAGGTGGCCCTCCAGTAAAATGGAATAGATTGAGTGCCTGTATGTGGCAGTCCCAAAAATGTTTCAAACCAGAGGAGCAGGTAGGTGGCCCTCCAGTAAAATGGAATAGATTGAGTGCCTGTATGTGGCAGTCCCAAAAATTCTTCAAACCAGAGGAGCAGGTAGGTGGCCCTCCAGTAAAATGGAATAGATTGAGTGCCTGTATGTGGCAGTCCCAAAAATGTTTCAAACCAGAGGAGCAGGTAGGTGGCCCTCCAGTAAAATGGAATAGATTGAGTGCCTGTATGTGGCAGTCCCAAAAATTCTTCAAACCAGAGGAGCAGGTAGGTGGCCCTCCAGTAAAATGGAATAGATTGAGTGCCTGTATGTGGCAGTCCCAAAAATTCTTCAAACCAGAGGAGCAGGTAGGTGGCCCTGCAGTAAAATGGAATAGATTGAGTGCCTGTATGTGGCAGTCCCAAAAATTCTTCAAACCAGAGGAGCAGGTAGGTGGCCCTCCAGTAAAATGGAATAGATTGAGTGCCTGTATGTGGCAGTCCCAAAAATTGTTCAAACCAGAGGAGCAGGTAGGTGGCCCTGCAGTAAAATGGAATAGATTGAGTGCCTGTATGTGGCAGTCCCAAAAATGTTTCAAACCAGAGGAGCAGGTAGGTGGCCCTCCAGTAAAATGGAATAGATTGAGTGCCTGTATGTGGCAGTCCCAAAAATGTTTCAAACCAGAGGAGCAGGTAGGTGGCCCTCCAGTAAAATGGAATAGATTGAGTGCCTGTATGTGGCAGTCCCAAAAATTTTTTAAAACAGAGGACCGGGTAGGTGGCCCTCCAGAAAAATGGAATAGATTGAGTGCCTGTATGTGGCACTCACAAAAATTGTTTCAAACAGAGGACCGGGTAGGTGGCCCTCCAGAAAAATTAAATGCATGAAGTACTATAGCAAGAGCCAGTGGGCCCTGTCAAAAAATAGCCATTTTCCTCTGCTTTACTGTACAAAGAGGAGGAGAAGGAGGAAAATGAGGAGGAGGAGGAGGAGTGGATCAATTATTCAGGTTGAGCTTCCTTCACCTGGTGGAGATTGGAAATTCTGAGAAATCCAGCCTTTATTCATTTTAATAAGCGTCAGCCTGTCAGCGCTGTCAGTCGACAGGCGTGTACGCTTATCGGTGATGATGCCACCAGCTGCACTGAAAACCCGCTCGGACAAGACGCTAGCGGCAGGGCAGGCAAGAACCTCCAAGGCGTACAGCGCCAGTTCGTGCCACATGTCCAGCTTTGAAACCCAGTAGTTGTAGGGAGCTGTGTGATCATTTAGGACGATGGTATGGTCAGCTACGTACTCCCTCACCATCTTTCTGTAAAGATCAGCCCTACTCTGCCGAGACTGGGGACAGGTGACAGTGTCTTGCTGGGGTGACATAAAGCTGGCAAAAGCCTTGTAAAGCGTACCCTTGCCAGTGCTGGACAAGCTGCCTGCTCGCCTACTCTCCCTCGCTACTTGTCCCGCAGAACTACGCACTCTGCCGCTAGCGCTGTCAGAAGGGAAATACTGTTTCAGCTTGTGCACCAGGGCCTGCTGGTATTCATGCATTCTCACACTCCTTTCCTCTGCAGGGATGAGAGTGGAAAGATTTTGCTTGTACCGTGGGTCCAGGAGAGTGAACACCCAGTAATCGGTGCTGGAATAAATTCTTTGAACGCGAGGGTCACGGGATAGGCAGCCTAGCATGAAATCTGCCATATGCGCCAGAGTACCAACGCGTAAGAATTCACTCCCCTCACTGGCCTGACTGTCCATTTCCTCCTCCTCCAACTCCTCCAACTCCTCTTCTTCTGCCCATACACGCTGAACAGTGAAGGACTCAACAATGGTCCCCTCTTGTGTCTCGCCAACATTCTCCTCCTCTTCCTCCTCATCCTCCTCCACCTCCACCTCCTCCGATATGCGCTGAGAAACAGACCTCAGGGTGCTTTGGCTATCAACAAGGGAATATTCTTCCCCCGTCTCTTGTGACGAGCGCAAAGCTTCCGACTTCATGCTGACCAGAGAGTTTTTCAACAGGCCAAGCAGCGGGATGGTGAGGCTGATGATGGCGGCATCGCCACTGACCATCTGTGTTGACTCCTCAAAGTTACTCAGCACCTGACAGATATCAGACATCCACGTCCACTCCTCATTGTAGACTTGAGGAAGCTGACTGACCTGACTACCAGTTCTGGTGGAAGTTGACATCTGGCAGTCTACAATCGCTCTGCGCTGCTGGTAAACTCTGGATAACATGGTCAGTGTTGAATTCCACCTCGTGGGCACGTCGCACAACAGTCGGTGAGCGGGCAGTTGGAGGCGGCGCTGCGCTGCCCTGAGAGTGGCAGCATCTGGGCTGGACTTCCTGAAATGCGCACAGATGCGGCGCACCTTCGTGAGCAAATCAGACAGATTGGGGTATGTCTTGAGGAAACGCTGCACTATCAGATTTAACACATGGGCCAGGCATGGCACATGTGTCAGTCTGCCGAGTTGCAGAGCCGCCACCAGGTTACGGCCGTTGTCACACACAACCATTCCCGGCTTGAGGTTCAGCGGTGCCAGCCACAGATCAGTCTGCGCCGTGATGCCCTGTAATAGCTCTTGGGCGGTGTGCCTTTTGTCGCCTAGGCTCAGCAGTTTGAGCACCGCCTGCTGTCGCTTAGCGACGGCACTGCTGCTGTGCCTAGAGCTACCGACTGATGGCGCCGTGCCCACGGATGGTAGTTCGGAGGAGGAGGTGGAGGAGGGGTGGGAGGAGGAGGAGGCATAGTAGGCCTGAAACACCTGGACCGAGGTAGGCCCCGCAATCCTCGGCGTCGGCAGTATATGAGCAGCCCCAGGGTCAGACTCGGTCCCAGCCTCCACCAAGTTAACCCAATGTGCCATCAGCGATATATAGTGGCCCTGCCCGGCAGCACTCGTCCACGTGTCCGTGGTCAGGTGGACCTTGTCAGAAACGGCGTTGGTCAGGGCACGGATGATGTTGTCTGACACGTGCTGGTGCAGGGCTGGGACGGCACATCGGGAAAAGTAGTGGCGGCTGGGGACCGAATACCGAGGGGCGGCCGCCGCCATGAGGTTGCGAAAGGCCTCGGTCTCTACTAGCCTATAGGGCAGCATCTCCAGGCTAAGCAATCTGGAGATGTGCACATTAAGGGCTTGGGCGTGCGGGTGGGTTGCACTATATTTGCGTTTCCGCTCCAGCGTCTGGGGTATGGAGAGCTGAACGCTGGTGGATGCTGTGGAGGATCGTGGAGGCGACGATGGGGTTTTTGTGCCAGGGTCCTGGGCAGGGGGCTGACTAGCAGCTGACACAGGGGAAGGAGCAGTGGTGTGCACGGCCGGAGGTGAACGGGCTTGTTGCCACTGAGTGGGGTGCTTAGCATTCATATGCCTGCGCATACTGGTGGTAGTTAAGCTAGTAGTGGTGGAACCCCTGCTGAGCCTGGTTTGGCAAATGTTGCACACCACAGTCCGTCGGTCATCCGGTGTTTCCTTAAAGAACCTCCACACTTCTGAAGATCTAGCCCTCGCCGCAAGAGCCCTCACCACGGGAGCTTCACTAGTTGACAGTGGCGCTGATGCACCAGCTCTGGCCCTGCCTCTCCGTCTGGCCCCACCACTGCCTCTTCCAACCTGTTCAGGTCGAGGACTCTCCTCCGTCTCAGAAGCAGCTTCTCAACCCAGCTTGGGTCTGTCACCTCATCATCCTCCGATCCCTCAGTCTGCTCCCCCCTCGGACTTCCTGCCCTGACAACAACTTCCCCACTGTCTGACAACCGTGTCTCCTCATCGTCGGACACCTCTTTACACACTTCCACTACGTCAAGAAGGTCATCATCACCCACAGACTGTGACTGGTGGAAAACCTGGGCATCGGAAAATTGCTCAGCAGCAACCGGACAAGTGGTTTGTGACTGTGGGAAGGGTCCAGAAAACAGTTCCTCAGAGTATGCCGGTTCAAATGGCAAATTTTCCTGGGAGGGGGCAGACTGGGGGGGAGGAGGCTGAGGTGCAGGAGCTGGAGGAGTGGGGATTTCGGTGACATGGGTGGACTGCGTGGAAGACTGACTGGTGGTGGACAAATTGCTCGAAGCATTGTCAGCAATCCACGACATCACCTGTTCGCACTGTTCTGGCCTCAACAGTGCTCTACCACGAGTCCCAGTAACTTCAGACATGAACCTAGGGAGTGTAGCTCTGCGGCGTTCCCCTGCTCCCTCATCAGCAGGTGGTGTCTCACCCCGCCCAGGACCACGGCCTCTGACCCCTGCAGTAGTTGGACGCCCACGTCCCCGCCCTCGTCCTCTACCCCTAGCCCTCGGGTTAAACATTTTTAAAATGAGAGTTATAACTTTTTTTTTTTTTTTACTACTTTTTGTTTTTTTTTGTGTTTTTTTGTGTTTTTTTTTTTTTTTTGTGTTTTTTGTTTTTTTTTGAGTTTTTAAAACCAAACAATCCTATCCTATTGCTATGGCTATTTTCTAGCCAAGTATCAAAGGAAGCACACTACTATGCCAGATGAGATGACACTGAGTTATTGCCTAATAGAAATCCAACCCCTACTGAATTATCCCACTTCGGCCTTTGCTATGGATATGTGCGCCACTAAGCGCAGAACACAGCGGTCGCAAGTCTCACTACAAATTGCTCAGAATTGGCAAGTACATGCACTGCAGAAACTACAGCCACCAGCAGATCAACCAGAAATCAAATATATAGAACGCTACTGTAGGCTTCAAGAAGCTGTTTGTATTCTCCTATGGCTATTTTCTAGCCAAGTATCAAAGGAAGCACACTACTATGCCAGATGAGATGACACTGAGTTATTGCCTAATAGAAATCCAACCCCTACTGAATTATCCCACTTCGGCCTTTGCTATGGATATGTGCGCCACTAAGCGCAGAACACAGCGGTCGCAAGTCTCACTACAAATTGCTCAGAATTGGCAAGTACATGCACTGCAGAAACTACAGCCACCAGCAGATCAACCAGAAATCAAATATATAGAACGCTACTGTAGGCTTCAAGAAGCTGTTTGTATTCTCCTATGGCTATTTTCTAGCCAAGTATCAAAGGAAGCACACTACTATGCCAGATGAGATGACACTGAGTTATTGCCTAATAGAAATCCAACCCCTACTGAATTTTCCCACTTCGGCCTTTGCTATGGATATGTGCGCCACTAAGCGCAGAACACAGCGGTCGCAAGTCTCACTACAAATTGCTCAGAATTGGCAAGTACATGCACTGCAGAAACTACAGCCACCAGCAGATCAACCAGAAATCAAATATATAGAACGCTACTGTAGGCTTCAAGAAGCTGTTTGTATTCTCCTATGGCTATTTTCTAGCCAAGTATCAAAGGAAGCACACTACTATGCCAGATGAGATGACACTGAGTTATTGCCTAATAGAAATCCAACCCCTACTGAATTTTCCCACTTCGGCCTTTGCTATGGATATGTGCGCCACTAAGCGCAGAACACAGCGGTCGCAAGTCTCACTACAAATTGCTCAGAATTGGCAAGTACATGCACTGCAGAAACTACAGCCACCAGCAGATCAACCAGAAATCAAATATATAGAACGCTACTGTAGGCTTCAAGAAGCTGTTTGTATTCTCCTATGGCTATTTTCTAGCCAAGTATCAAAGGAAGCACACTACTATGCCAGATGAGATGACACTGAGTTAGTGCCTAATAGAAATCCAACCCCTACTGAATTTTCCCACTTCGGTCTTTGCTATGGATATGTGTGCCACTAAGAGCTAAACACAACGGTAGCAAGTCCCCCTGCTAATTCCTCACAAAATGGTAATAGATGCAAATTAAAATAAAAAAAGTAGAACGTTATTGTAGCCCTAAGAAGGGCTGTTGGGTTCTTTGAGAATCACTCCTGCCTAACAGTAAGCTAATAGAACACCCTAACGCTTTCCCTGACCAGCAGCAGCTCTCTCCCTAGCGGCATCCAGAGACAGAATGATCCGAGCAGCGCGGCCAGCGGCTAGTCTATCCCAGGGTCACCTGATCTGGCCAGCCAACCACTGCTATCGACGTGTAAGGGTACCACGTCATGCTGGGTGGAGTGCAGAGTCTCCTGGCTTGTGATTGGCTCTGTTTCTGGCCGCCAAAAAGCAAAACGGCGGGAGCTGCCATTTTCTCGAGCGGGCGAAGTATTCGTCCGAGTAACGAGCAGTTTCGAGTACCCTAATGCTCGACCGAGCATCAAGCTCGGACGAGCATGTTCGCTCATCTCTAATTCTGACCCATTACCCAATATTTTTTCAAAGAGTATAAAATATTTTTTTTGATCTATGATAATAAATGTAATTTGGAAAACCAAATCTAAAATTACAAACGCCATGAAATGGTAAGACGCCGCTGTATTACAGCCATGTAGACAGACCTTAATGACATGTGTAGATGAAGAACATATCGGGGCACATTTACTTACCCGTCCCGTTGCGTTCGACGATCTGGAATGTCCGACGAGGATTCGGAGCTGCCGCGATTCACTTACAGTGTGCGCCTGATTTCCTGCATCTGTGGCTTCCCTGCTCAGGTCCGCCCGAGTTCACCATCTTCTTCCCGGTGTATGTGAGTGCTGATCTTGCAACACAATTTGAATTTTAAATTCTGCGGTTTGTCAGAATCAGTCGGGTTGTCCGACAGCCAAGCCCCCCGATTTGTGGCGAATGCAAGCTGGCAACCGATGCGCCACAATCTGATTGCGTGCGACACAATCCCCTGTGCGATTCAGCGGGAAACCCGACAGAATCGTTGTCCGCGGCCCCATAGTAAATGTGCCCCATTGTGAAGGTTTTTTTTCTCTAGATGTATCTGGCACAGCCTGTTGTCACTACTTATTACACAACGCTGCATTTGCCAGTGGGTCGTGTATACAAGCGTAAAGGAATATGATAATCATATAAACATTCTGTTAGCAAAGATTTCCTCCTGGGGCATGTCAGGGAATTATTCACGCTCTACTTCATTATTAGCACTTTCCACTGGAGTGAGTATAAGAAGGCAACTAATACTGGTATTTCTATCCAGCAAGAGAAAACCTCCGTAAAATCCACAATTTAGTTACTTCTTATACAATAGAGAAATGTTTAGATTACTTAGATTTTTTCCCATATTAGCCAAGCTTGTGGTGTTATGTTATTTCCTAAGAACAGGGTCATTTTTTCCGACTCCGATATACACAGCAGTCACTTTCAAGTTCTGTTATATTGTGGCCAAGTTCTAAAAATTCTGTAGGTTCAGCCTTGGGCTCAAGGGTGCCCTGTGCGGAGTCTGTTTTTGGTTCACCCAACTTGTTGCATGAAAAATAGAATATAAATTTACCACCACATTTTTTGTAAATCTATTGTGAAAGTGGTTATTTTTTTTTTTCACTTTTCAGGGTTTGTTTTTTGTGAGACAAACTATATTTTAAAATGGCACATTTTGGGGGTATTTATCGTTCATTAATTCACTTTTATTATTTTGTATTGGCAAATGCCCACCCTGTTCCCATAAAAATGCCCGGTCACTAGAGCCTTTTCAGGCCGCGTCACTAAGGAGTTACATAGCTTCGAACATAAGTATAAATTAGGCAAAATCTAGATTTTTTTTTTTTTTGTACAAAAGGTTTACATTTTTTTTAAATCTAAAACCTGATAAAACCTATATACACCACAGAATAAAAACTGTATTAGACTTATGTTATGGAATATAGATATTACCAATTCTGACAGCAAAGGTTAAAGTGATATATTCGCAGTCCTATAGACTGCTAATGCCCGGCATGACATCTGTTACCGCTCTGCGAGGGGAATGGCGTGCATGCTGACCTAGTTAGCATGTAAACAGTCTACATTCAGTTTGGAATTTCAGCCTCAGTCATAAAGTTCCCTTCATATATTCTTTATGTGAACTCATATGAACTTGGCTAGCTTCCCTGACACGCCGGATAACTGCCCGGCTCCCTCCCTGTAATACATAGCAAAGCTCAGATAAGTATAGTTAGATTGCAGTTCAAGGTTAAAGGGAAGGCATGGCCAGAATATGGCCAATTTATAAACCAAGTTTTTATGTGAAGCATTTTTACATGTCACTATATAATAATTAAAAGTGCTGTAGTAAGCAGTTTGCACTCAGGCCACTAAGCCTTATACACTGCTCAAAAAAATGAAGGGAACACTTAAACAAGCAAGTAAGTGGAACTTCTGTGAGATAAAACTTTCCACTTAGGAAGCCAATTTATTTCACAGGCAATTAGCAAGACACACTCAATCAAGGAGTGGTTCTGCAGATGGGGACCACAGACCACTTCTTAGTACCTATGATTTCTGGCTGATGTTTTGGTCAATTTTGAATGCTGGTGGTGCTTTCATGGTAACATGAAACGGACTCTACAAGTGGCTCAGGTAGTGCAGCTCATCAATGTGAGCTGTGGCAAGAAAGTTTGCTGTGTCTGTTTGGTAGTGGCCAGAGGCTGGAGGCATACACCAGTACACTAGGAGATGTGGAGGGGGCTGTAGGAGGGCAGGACCCCTACTTCCGTCTTTGTGCAAGGAGGAATATAAGGAGCACTGCCAGAGCCCTACAAAATCACCTCCAGCTGCCACAAATGTGCACGTGTCTGCACAAATGGTTAAAGGGAACATGTCACAAGGGACCTCATTTTCACTAAAGACAGGCTGCAGAAGCCCATTACACCTGCAGTGCAAATCTGCCTTTCTGCTTTCTCTAAGAATTTGTATAACAATGTAATTGTGAGTTATAATTTACATTGCAGCCTGACAAAATCCTGGGGTAGTCACAGGGGTTGGACTTTGGTTTGGATGCATTTAAAAAAACAACATGTGCCTTGTCTGTGTTACTCACTCCCCAGTTCTCAGCCCCCACCTTTGTGCTCCTGTACAGCTCCTCCTCCTGCTCCTTCTCAGAGGTCACAGACTGGTGAGATGACATCAATGGGGGAGGGACAAGCTGTACAGGAGCACAAACATGGAGGCAGCCTGCAGCTCAGACAAGTCACATGTTGTTTTTTGAAATGCATCCAAACCAAAGTCCAGCCCCTGTGACTACCCCAGGATTTTGTCGGGATGCAAGAGTAAGTTATAACACAATTATATTGTAATGCAAATGCTTAAAGGCAGAGAGGCAGATGTGCACTGCAGTTGTCATGGGCTTTTACATTCTGTCTTTAGTGAAAATGAGGTCCCTGGTGACAGGTTCCCTTTAAATACCGACTCCATGAGGATGATATGAGGGCACCACGTCCACTGATGGGGGTTGTGCTCCCAGCCCAACACTATGCAGGACAATTGGCATTTGCCAGAGGACACCAGGATTGGCAAATTCTCCACTGGCGCCCGATGCTCTTCACAGATAAAAGCAGGTTCACACTGAACACCTGTGACACAGTCTGCAGACGCCATGGAGAGCGATCTGCTGCCTGTAACATCCTTCAGCATGACCGGTTTGGCAGTGGGTCAGTAATGGTGTGGGATGGCATTTCTTTGGAGGACCGCATAGCCCTCCATGTGCTCACCAGAGACAGCCTGACTACAGCAGTGACTCAGAGCAGAGGAGAGGAGCTTTGCTGTGTTCATTGAAGCGATCTCATAGTGCAGTGCACCTCAAAGCTGCAGGTCCAGCTACAATCCTGGAATATAAATGCATTTTTGACTAACAACACACAAACAGGTATGATTACACAGGGCTGCTACCTAACACTGTCTCTAGCTTTGTATGGCCAAAAATGCTGAAAGATTTCCTTAAAGCTCCAATGAATACATATAAGCAAGCCTAGAAGATCTGTAGTCTGTAAAGTAATTGAAGAGGATCAGGACTATCCATGCAGGATAAGCTTAGCTACTATTTTCTTCATTCTTTCATTTCCTTTAAAATCTCTCCAGACTGGGCACAGTCATTCTTACTTGAGGTATTTGAGACGTGACTCTGCTACTGATATGTGCAGTAAAATTAAAGTTACGTAACTTTCCATGAGGCTGAATGCCAGCGACATAGTTATTTTTGAAAACAGTCCATTTCAGAACAAATAAGGCTTGGGAAAAATTGCAATTTAACAAAAGTGATTTTATGTTTTTTGCAAAGAAAATATACAAAGCAAAGTGACCGAAACATATTGTAATAGCAATATCATTAAAATTATACACTAAATAGCTGCTAATATTTCTTAGTTGAAGGATAAAAACTGGGAGCATCTAGTGTTTTCATGAGATCTATGAAATCTCTGGTATCAATATAATGGAATAACAACAATGGGAGGCACAGGCCCCATTCTAACTTGCTATTGCAACACCCCTGCCAACGTATAGGCAAGAGGGTAGTTCCGAATAGGGCCCTCTACCTGTCAGGATCCACCTGGTGAGCCTGCGCAACTCACCCAAGGGATAATGCAGGAAGATATCAGGTAATTTGCAGCTGTAGCCTCTGCCTGGGAAGGCAATAGATAAATGGGTATAAGATGTTATCCAATCAGTTGTCTGTATTGTAAACTGGAGTGTGATTGGAGAGGTGCTACCACCTGACCAGGAGGAAAATAAAACCCCAGTGCAGTGGGAGCACAGGGCTCTTACCACAAGGTCTCTTAGCACATGCTCTCAGCACATGGACTGAGTGAAGAGAGAGTCAGTGCACAGCACACCTTCAGTGCTGCCACAGAATCCAGTCCCAGGAACTGAGTCAGGAGACTCTGATCCAGAGCTGCAGCTTCCACAGTTTGGATACAGCTCCATCTCCATTATCCCAGCCTGCATCTACTACCAGGCTGGTGCTTGATTCCTGAGGACCACTCTCCACAACCACTCCAGTACCAGAATCTGCTGTTGACCATTTAGGCCCATTGTCTGCTACCTGTTGTTCAATAAAGAAACATGAGTTGATTTGCACAATGTAGCCTCCGCCTAATCCCAGGATACCACCACAGGCTTCCCCATCCATTACCCAGGGACCTGTCTTACAGACACTCAGGGGTTGCCCCAGGGAGAATCAAGTACTTCAGCCTCTCCCTCCATATTTCTTGCAGACACCACCTGCTGGAGACCTGCCAGGGCTTTGGACAGCCCTCCGGTCCCCATTCCAAGCACCGTGACATCAGTGCACCTTAGGCCGCCATTGCCAGCCACTCCGGTATTCTGGGCCCCGGCTGCCTCCAGGCCACAAGAAAAGGCACTATCAATGTAAAGTATGGACCGGCTAGTATAAAGGGTGAGACAAAAGTCCCAGGGCACCCTTTTATTTCATAAATGAAAGAGGAAGTTACATAAATGAATAACTCAGCAGGGAATGGGTGAGGGAGCCTTTTAAAGGGATTTTCCCACAAAGCACTTTGGGCCCTATGCACAAGATAGGGCCTAACATGCTGATCGTGGGGGTCTCAGCGATGTTGCGCATTTGTGGACTGCCCCGTTCATCTCTACAATACTACTGGACTACAATATGTCATCTCCGTAGAGATGAACAGGGCAGCCCGTGCGTGCGCGACTGGCTGCTCTGGTCATCTAGGGGAGCTGGCAAGGGGTTCAATGGAGGTACATCGAACCCTTCTTCTCGTGATACTAGGGGGTCCCATCACTGAGGCCCCAACTTATCAGCAAGTTAGGCCCTATCCATAACTCGCTTTATGGTAAAAACCCCTTTAAAGATAGGCCCCCTCACCCAGGAATATGACTGTCATCTTAAATCAAGACCAAGTTCTTTTAATTGGTCGTGTAAATTATCATAGACCAGAAAAATCAGATATATAAGATTTGCAATATCTCTTGTGGATCTAAAGTTATCTTTAAAGCTATGTCATCTTGACTGCCATCCAATAGGAAGGTCGTCATGTAACATAACAAAGCAATAGATCTACAATTTCTCTTGTGGTGCAAAAGTTAACACAGAGTGGGGTGCAATTCAACACACTGTCCAGAGTGTATAACACAGTCCTTACTTGGACCCCCACTGGGTTAGATGCACCTTCTCTGTCTTCTGGTTTTCCACCATAACAAGGCCCAGCTCTGGTTCTAAATTCCACTCTTCCACCGAGCTTTACTCTGTTAGGGAATCACACACCCCTCACCGAACACTACTGGATTTACATAGGGCTTATAAGCCATGGCCTGGAACATGAGAGCAGCCTTCCAAACCAGTACTATAACTGCTCCAGAAAAAACCTGTCCCGTATTAGAGGCAGCTATACATGCCTCTACATGAGTATTGCAGAGTATTATCATGAACAAGCAATCAGATGATTGCTTTTTCATATCCCATGGTGCAAAAAAGTTAAAATGTTATGCCACTTGGAAGACAGCAGTACAAAAATGATAGATTTTTCCCCACATTAGGGTTTTATTTGAGAAATTTAGTAAAACAACCCATAGAATAAAGATAACATGATTATTAGGCTATACGATGAACACCAAAAAAAAAAAAAAAGTTAAAAATCCAGTACAGAATTCATGCTTTTCTACTCCTGCCCTCAAAAAAAAGTTCCAATAGGGGATACCAACCCCAAAAATGGTATGGCCCCGATAACGCTAAAGCGATAATTTTATAGCCTACAAAATGGGCCAATGAGGAAACTAAAATCCTGGCAGTTGCAGGGCGCTCCTTCCCTCCTGCGCCTCGCTGTGCGCCCATAAAACAAGTCACGGCCACATGTGGGGGATCTCTGTACTCGGGAGAAACTATAGAACAGATTGTATGGTGGATTTTCTCTTTTTATCTTTTGGAAATGTGTAAATTTTAGGGCTAAATGAACGTATAACCGGCACAATTTGACCATTCTAAATTTCACCTCCATTTTGATTCAATTACCATGAAGATCTCAAGGGGTTAACAATCTTCGTAAAAGCTGTGTATGATAACTTGAGAGGTGCAGATTTGAAAATGGGTTGATTATATAGGGGGATTTTGATGCTAAATGTTTAAAATTTCATTCAAAACTGTATTTATCCCCAAAATAGTCAATTCTGAAAATACGGAAAATCGCTATTTGATTTGTAAGTCGCGTGACATCAAAATAAATTATCCAGAAATCTCAGAAATGATGAAAATGTAAAGTAGACATATGGGAAATGTTAATCAGCAAGTTATTTAGGTGGTAAGTCTATCTGCCTGAAAACGCAATGATTTCGAATTATGAAAATGCTAATTTTTCAAAAAATTCATCATTTTTCTTTTTTTTGTAAATAAACGCAAAACTTATCAGCCAAAATTTACCACTAAAATGAAGTACAACATGTGGGGAAAAAACAATCTCAGAATCGTTTAGATAAGTAACAGTGTTCAAAAGTTATAACCATATAAAGCGACACATGTCAGAATCCCAAAAATCGGGCTGAGTCTTAAGCTGTAAAATGGCTGCATCCTTAAGGGATAATATACCTAATATTATAATAACAGGGTGAAATGAAATACCCATTAACCAAACATTCTTACTGGCAACCTACAGATTTATGACTTATCTTTCTTGAATCTTATCCTACCTTGAATTCCATTCAAGGTAAAGGTTCAAACATTTGGCAAAAATAGTGTTTGTTATCTTTATATAGTCCATTATAAAAACATAGAGTGAAATAAATTGAGGCTCACGCGTTTCGATCCACAAGGCTCTTAATCACAGTGTTAGCTTAAATCCTGTAAGCCTCTATCTTAACATGGACTAAATAAAAAGTGGAGCCTCTACTCTTGAATTCAGCGTCATGTTTCCAGCACAGCAACACATGACACCGGATCAGAGGATTCTGAACTGTGTTCCCTTTTGTCAGTACTAATATACAGTGGCGTAACTAGAAGCTGATGGGCCCCAGTACAAAGTCTGTGCCAGGCCCCCGACTATATTGTATGGTTTATAGTACTAGTCTTCTCATATGGGAAAGTGACACCTTATGGGCCCCCTAAACCTCCTGGGCCCGGTTGCGATTGCATCCTCTGCACCCCCTCAAGTTACGCCCCTGCTAATATATATCTTTTATTTCAGCCTGTTTCCATTTTCTCCTTGTTTATTCCACTTCTTCTACAAGAACCTCACTAAATGCTGACTCATCCAGAAACTTCTGAAGCCAAATGTTGTAAAACAAAGTCTGCTAGTCTTCAATCTAGTTGGCAATAAACCTAAACGTCTCCTTGGCTGTGTAAAGACGGGCTGTGTCTCGGGTGGATGATGCAATTTGGCGAGGTTTGGCGATTGTGTAACATACAGTATAGATATCTGCTTCTGATATGTGGTTGGAGACAGGATACACAGCCACTTGCAGTTAAGCTTAGCAAAGTCGTCTTGTATTTACAGGGTCTGGTCTATATAAAGTAACTTTTCTTTCTGTGCCAGTGCTTGACCCATAATTATGTTTGTGGGAATACTCTGAATGGAGCCAAAACACATCGCCTACACAGACTCCTGCTTCTCGCTGTCAACAGAAAGCCAAATTGGTTAAAAAGGGAAAAATATGCCTCTTTAGATTATTTCGACTACTTTGAGATTTTGGAAATCTGTTTTTATCTAAATTATTGATGACTGACCTCTCTGCA
Organism: Engystomops pustulosus; assembly: GCF_040894005.1. NCBI lineage: Eukaryota > Metazoa > Chordata > Amphibia > Anura > Leptodactylidae > Engystomops > Engystomops pustulosus. The sequence continues at coordinate 21,335,577 of NC_092421.1, read as the reverse complement.
ATCCCCTATGTTATATTAATGATGCATACAAAATAGCTAATGCACTGTATTCGCGATGAGGGTCATTTTATATTTCATAAGGCGTTTGGTTGTGGAGTAGAAGTATCAGTGATCTACAAAAATTAGAGCATTTAAATAAACCCCCTCCTAAATTTAGCTGGAAGCCAATCCCATGTCAAAAGAGGCTTTGTTTTTGTTTTCATTTCTATAACCCTTTGTAATTCTCGAGCATAATACATAGCATGAGGAGCTGAGCAGATTGTACATAGAGTCCTGTTTGCAGGTACTACGTTATAGAACAGAAGGAGCTGAGCACATTACCATAGTGTCCTATATGCAGACATGTTGTTATAGAGCAGGAGGCTTAGCGAATTGTGCATAGTGTCTGATTTGTGCACAGCATCTTATAGAGCAGGAGGAACTGAACAGTTTGAACATAATGGGGCAGACTTACTTCGTCTGGCAGCTGCTGGATGGTGGAGCAGACAGGCAACGGGAATACAGGAATAGACCAGTGTTCACACTGGTGCACAGAATACTAACACAGGACTGAGACAGGGTAAGCGGGATAACACTGGGAGAGACACAACACTGAGGAACAAACAACAGATACAGACACACAAGCAGAGTCGGATGGAACCGAGTCAAAACCAAGATGGCAGCAAAGGTACAGAATCGTATAGCAAAATAGAATGGTCAGTAGGCAAAGCAGAAGTTGATACACAGTATAGCAAGAAACAAGCAAAAGCACTAGATAACAGAGGAGACTGAAATAACCAGCAAGGTATGATGGGAATGGGCAGGTATATAAGGCAGTTCCCAGACACACCTCCAGCAGCACACTGGGGAAACTGTCTAGCAGGTTAGTAACCCTTGCTGGCCAGGCTGAAAATGCAAGAAGCAGAGTGTGGCTCAATTAATCCAAGCCACAGCTCCCACACAAATTAACACCACCTATACTGCCAACTGCGAATAGAGGGACATTTCAGCACAGACGTGTCACCTTGATAACAATTCCAAAATTCCAAACAATGTATCTTCCTAGCCTGAGATATATCTGGTATATATAATATTAGGTTGAGATTCAGCTCATTTTGATGTGAGTGGGCACTTCCTGGCACCAGCCGATGTCACTCAGGGCAATGAAGCAAGAACAGCATGTTTGTAATTGGCAGATCTGAAGCATACGATCAGTCACATGCTTGTGACATCACTGAAGGTATCTTGCCAGAACACTAAGAACTTTCAAATGATGCAGGACTGCATGTTTTCAATTGGACGACCTGAAGCATGTGACATCACTTCAGGTCCTACAACCCCTCTCAACTAGCCTACTATCATCTCTAGCTGTACTATATGGATTCCAATGGCAACCAGACAGCATGGCAAATGGAGATTAGCGTGGGGAACTATTTAAAACCCCACCTGCTAATTAGCTAATTATAGTAAACTAGAGAATTGCTTATTTTTGCAGTTAGGCAAAAGTTTTTATACTTTACAGTTAAACTGTAAACTAAGTGCACCAGACTTCAATAAAATATACCAGGGTGTGCATATCTCCAAAAAAATGGAAGCAGGGACGTACAAATGTAGACAGTTTTATTAATGAATAGCGTTCACACACAGTAGAAATATATAATATTAAATAAGAGACAAAGGGAGATAAATGCAAAGGAAAGAAAGGGGGAAACAGGGATCTGTAAATGACTAAAACAATGAAAAAGCTGGTAAGCTAGTGACAGACGCACCACAAAAGGTGGTGGGGGGGGTCTGTAAGGCAACCTCATTTGTGGTTAAGCTCCATTATCTCCTTGTGGAACCGTAGAAACTGTGACAAACACAGAGAACCACTGCATTTTCCGTTTTGCACTGAATTTTGCATGCGGCACAAACCGGGGGCATGGCCGTCGGACAACCCGACTGATTCGGTCAAACCGCGGAATTTAACTTTCAAAATTGTCCCCCAAGACACGCACTAACATGCACCAGGAAGAAGATGGTGAACTCCAGTGGACCTGAGCAGGGAAGCGACACATGCAGGAAATTGGACGCACACAGCTCCGAATCCTCGTCGGACATTTCAGATCGGCGGCGTCAACGGGACAGGTTAGTAAATGTGCCCCATTATGTCCATTCATTTGAAAGTGTTATCTATGTAATGCAGGACAGGGTGAGATCCCTTCATAGTCAGTCTTTACTCCTTCCAAAAAAAATAAGAGTTTGGGCAAAGGGATTCCCCACCCTCACCACAATTCAAATATAGACAAAAAAGTTAAAAAAAAAAAAAAAAAAACATTTTTGTGAGCAATTGCTCTTTCCATTACATAATTATGCCATATAATAATGTAGTTCATTAATTTTTTACATTGACATTGTGTAGGGTGAATTGGAGTTGGGCTCCAGGCATATTGCTTAGCATGTAAAGAGCTTTGTCATGTATTCAAGTTATACAGCTCTTTGGCATAGATACATAATATTACTAAAAAAACCCCATCTATATTTGGATCAGTGCCAATGAAAATATGTGTTAGATTTCTTTGCAGATTCATTTAAGGGTTTTGCCTATAAACAAAACTTCTTAAATTTTAATCCCCTTTTACACAATAAAGCTAATTTTTAACCCATTTACTTTATAATTCTCTCAGTTTTATTCCTGTTTTAGCTCCTATAACTCAGTGATGTTCATTGTAAGATTCCCAAGTGTGGACGGGGACACTTCATGATCCTTCTCTGCTGCAAGATGCTGTGTGCTGATAATGTGCTTAGATTATCAGGGTACAGGGTTTATCTACACTTTTATTTAGCTTCTGAACATCAGAGAGGAGAGTTGATCAGATCTATGAGATGGATATGACACACAATGACACACTGCAGCTCTGCCACATCTGAGCTATAACACACACAGAGTGTCTCCCTCCCCTGGATAAAGACCTTATCTTATCTGTAACCTGTAGAGTAGGTCTCTGCACATGCTTCTTGTGGGCCGGACATTGTCTGTGTATGAGCTGGTCTTGTAATAGAGGGGGTAGGGGCAGGAGGCAGAAAGGAGAAGCAGACAGATAGAGCTATTCGTAAGAAGAATCTGTCTTGCCCCACCATAATATTCAGAAGATTTACGGTCGGATCCGAGGCAACTGAAATTGTATACACCAGGACTGGTTGGAATTATATCTGTGAAATGTTGTATTTTTGTTAATAACAGTGAATTAGAGAGTGTTTTATTTTGTTATCCTGAGTACATTTAAGAATCTTCTCTTCTTGCGACTACCATAAAAAAGTGGGATCCAGCTCACCTCCAGCTTCGTTGTGAAGTGGAAAAGGCACGGCACCAGCCTTGCTGTGAAGGCAGTCATAGTACAACAAATATTCTAATGGTCCAGCCAAACTCCAAAACAACTTCAAGTTTATTAGATCAAATTCTTATAAATCCACAGTGCAATCCCGATAACCACCTTCGTGCGACTACCCCTTTAAGATACTTTGTTGATCATTTAAGGATACTCCCAAGACGATCCTTTAAATTAACCCAGGGCAGGCAAACGTTTCGTACATAGTACTATGGGCGAGGCTTGAACCTCAACTGAGTGTCAGGGTGGATCAGATACTGATGTGCTTGGAAACTCCTTTAAAATGGTTGTCCCAGGTTTGACTGTTGTCCCCTGTCTACATGATAGGGAATAACATTCTGATCAGTAAAGATCCAACTGCTGGGACCACCTTTGATCACGAGACCTGACCCCATGGATCCAGGATATGTGCTGTTGCTCCATGCAGCACTATGTGATCATCAAAAATTCCTGAGAACAGCATTCTATGGAACTTTTATTCACTGTTCACACCAGAATATAGACCAATCAGGGCAGGGACCTGGTAACTCCTGTGCCCTAAGTATCCAGTGAGGAGCGGCCTTGAAGTGGACTTGATGACGTCATCTCTCCAGCCCTGTGCGTTTTTCAGCTGTAGAAGTGGAGAGAGTTTCTGCAAAAAAGAGGTAAGGATTATCCTTTTTTGCTCCTTTATTTTTTGGCTGTTGTAACCTAAAAAACTTTTGTGTTGCTAAATATACAGAGACGAGTCATGGCTGGAAGAAGCTGACATGACGGTGTTGGTCATAGAATAAGATGAAAAATAACTGATCCAATCATACATCATCTATAAGTGCTTGTATTAGCCACGAGCTCACAATTATGTGGCAAATTTCTGTAGTTCATTTTACCTATAGAGATACAGTGGCAGTACAAAGCTATAAATGGATTTCTGGGGAATCTTGTGGACCACTGCTGTCACTCAATAGGTAAGATGAATTCGTAGCATCAAAAATCTCAGTGTAGGCCACAACTTATTGTCAACCAGGTGTTATCTATCTCACTGTGTTATGTTTCCTTTCTTCATGGAAATAGGAAAAGTATTTTACTGAAACAGACACATATTAGCAGTGATGTCACATTTATATTTTTGTTCTGTGATCTTCCTCCTGTATAGTCTGAAGGATAATAATACTCTGTGCCACTGTGAAGACCTATCATCTGTTTGGCTTAGGTGCTGCAGTTATGTATTGACTTAGCTTGGCTCTGGTGCAGCAGGTATGTACTGAGCTTGGCTCTGGTGCTGCAGTTATGTATTGAGCTTGGTTCCGGTGCTGTGGTTATGTCCTGAGCTTGGCTTGGGTGCTGTGGTTATGTCCTGAGCTTGGCTTGGGTGCTGTGGTTAAATACTGAGCTTGGCTCGGGTGCTGCAGGTATGTACTGAGCTTGGCTCGGGTGCTGTAGTTATGTAGTGAGCTTGGTTCTGATGCTGCATTTATGTGCTGAGCTTGACAGTCCTGTTCTTTTGTTACTCATATAGCAATGGTAAGGGCGTTCCCTAAGTTGGGTCAAATGTTTTCCAAAATCTGGCATATTTTCTAACTTATTATTCAGCATCAGACATTGAGATAAATCTGGTTCAGCAGAAGACTGTGCCAAGCTATTTGCGTGTTTTACACTTTAATTAGGAGTAGTCGTTTTAATCTTTCTAGTAACATGAAGGGCGGGCCCCAAAATTATTTCCTCTGGTGCGCCCAAGATCCTCCAGTCCGACAATGGCTGACAGGTTCTCTATAACTTGACCCTTCACTTAGAAAATTAAAGTTGACATCTCAGGGGGCTTCTCTTATGCTCCAGGTGCCTCCATTACTTTATTCATGGTCACCGAGGCCACCAGGAAGTCCAAGCGGAGAGCAGCGGATGGGGCATGAGATTTACTGTGATTTACTTGCAGCGCGCCTGAAGACCTCAGTAGACATTCTAGGTGAGACTCGATGGGGGAGGTAAATGAATCGATGGATGCAACCAGATATTCATACTTATTGTACAGTAAAACCTCGTTGGCTATTGACATCCTCATTTACATGTTAAGGTTTTCGGGTCATGATAAAAGATAAAGTGTATGGGACGGGTGCTATTTCTATTTTTTGGCTGAATGTGTAAACAGACTAATACTCCCCACTCCTTGGCGATCGCTCCTGATTCTGTGACTACAGAAAAGCTGATTGAAACAACATATTTAATTGCATTGTCTATCACATGCATCGTCCGTGTGATGGCTCGGAGCTGGTCCTGCTGTTTGATATCTCCATTACAGGGGTTAGATACTGTCGCTCCTAGCCCCTTCATGATCTCCTTATGCGATTTGTGGATTAATCAGTGAATGTGTCATTCCAACTGATCTCTCGGAGAGGATATTACTGAGGGGGTGATGTGTAATAAAAGATACAGTCTACAGGAAATTCATTTCCACATAGACATTGTGCATGGCTCAATAACCCTTCAGCATGTAATATTATCCTGCAATGCACATGCTTCTTGGGACCGGAAGGGTTAAGTGTGAGGAAGCACATGCATGACTTCACCCATAATCGGACTAAGTATGGTGAGTGGCAGCTAAAGCAGCTTTATAGCTCATTTACTTAATGTCACCTCGGGGCTATGTGTTTCTTAACGTAAGCAGTGGCTTTCCTTTAAGATTAAAAGGGAATGTTGTTTAAATCTACTGAATAATCCAGGAAACAGGTCACTGTCTAAGGGAGCCAAAGCTTTTTTTTTTTTTATATACCCTACCGCGTACTATAATTTACCACCCACTACCCTGCTTTTTCACCTTACTGCCCTTTGACCTTGATAACCGATCTGTCTAGGAAAAAAGGGCACATGTGGTTATTATAGTACAGACCAATGGCTTTGTTTCCCATTAGATACTTGTGGGCATTTCCCTAGGGTGTCCAGTCAAGGAGCGGCGTCCGCAGGAGCATGATTTTTTCCCTATTTATGACTGGTTACTTCCACAGAATGAAGGTATAATAAATTAAAGGAGACCCAAAAAGTCCTTAAAGTGGATAAGGGCAGAGGGGTGTTATAATGTATAGAAAAATAGGGAAGGGGTAGTCTATATACACTCACCGGCCACTTTATTAGGTACACCTGTCCAACTGCTCGTTAACACTTAATTTCTATTCAGCCAATCAGATGGCGGCAATCAGATGGCTGGTCTGAGTATTTCAGAAACTGCTGATCTACTGGGATTTTCACGCACAACCATCTCTAGGGTTTACAGAGAATGGTCCGAAAAAGAAAAAACATCCAGTGAGCGGCAGTTCTGTGGGCGGAAATGCCTTGTTGATGCCAGAGGTCAGAGGAGAATGGGCAGACTGGTTCGAGCTGATAGAAAGGCAACAGTGACTCAAATCGCCACCCGTTACAACCAAGTTAGGCAGAAGAGCATCTCTGAATGCACAGTACGTCGAACTTTGAGGCAGATGGGCTACAGCAGCAGAAGACCACACCGGGTGCCACTCCTTTCAGCTAAGAACAGGAAACTGAGGCTACAATTTGCACAAGCTCATCGAAATTGGACAGTAGAAGATTGGAGAAACATTGCCTGGTCTGATGAGTCTCGATTTCTGCTGCGACATTCGGATGGTAGGGTCAGAATTTGGCATCAACAACATGAAAGCATGGATCCATCCTGCCTTGTATCAACGGTTCAGGCTGGTGGGGGTGGTGTCATGGTGTGGGGAATATTTTCTTGGCACTCTTTGGGCCCCTTGGTACCAGTTGAGCATCGTTGCAACGCCACAGCCTGCCTGAGTATTGTTGCTGACCATGTCCATCCCTTTATGACCACAATGTACCCAACATCTGATGGCTACTTTCAGCAGGATAATGCGCCATGTCATAAAGCTGGAATCATCTCAGACTGGTTTCTTGAACATGACAATGAGGTCACTGGACTCAAATGGCCTCCACAGTCACCAGATCTCAATCCAATAGAGCATCTTTGGGATGTGGTGGAATGGGAGATTCGCATCATGGATGTGCAGCCGACAAATCTGCGGCAACTGTGTGATGCCATCATGTCAATATGGACCAAAATCTCTGAGGAATGCTTCCAGCACCTTGTTGAATCTATGCCACGAAGAATTGAGGCAGTTCTGAAGGGGGTCCAACCCGTTACTAGCATGGTGTACCTAATAAAGTGGCCGGTGAGTGTAAGTGTAGAAATAGAGATTAATTGCTCCATTGAATGGCACGGGGATGTCATAATGTATGGGAGTGGAGTCATGGGGGAGGTCATAGTATAATGGACTTAGAATACAAGCGGTAATTCTATTTAAGTCGTGGGGAGTGGGTCATTGTCTAGCTTCTTTTTCATTTATTCTTCATTAAAGGTGATCTACCATCAAAATCAAGCCTGGAGAAACCAGGGGCACTTGCTTATAGATCCAGGCACTATGACTATGGTAATCTTCTTATATTTGTTATCCATATGCTAATGAGCCTGAGGGACTCTTGTGGGTGTTTCCAGAGCACCTCAGTACTACAGATTCACAGGCTGAACAGGTCTTTTCCTCCCTCCGCCTGTGTTATCCAGCTGCAGCAGGAAGTGAAGGGAGGAGACCTGTTCTGTTCATCGTAACAACCATTGAAAAGACATCACTGAAGGGCACTGGAAACACCTACCAGAGCCCTCCCGCCTCAGGCTTAATATCGTAATTTTAAAACTTGATTTTAGTAGGAAGGAAGCCATGGATAACAAATATAAGATGATTACCACAGTCATGATACCTGGTTTTATGAGTAAGTGTCCCTGGTTTATCATGATGGATTTTGGTGGTGGATTTTCTTTAACAGTGGCAAAACATCATTATAATAATATAATTATAGCAACAAACAAATCCTGATAATTGCAGCATAACAACTGGCCCATAATGGGGCTTCTGTAACTAGGTCAGTGTTCACTGTAAATATAACCCTACTAATACCCATTCATAGGAATGGGGGCTGAGCACGACCACTAGACCCTAGAATGTGCTCAGCGTTTTTGCCTTGTTTGTGCTGTGTATGCTGTGCCATGTTCCATGTGCTGGAGGCAGCCAAAAATGCTGATGTTCTGCAGGTAAGAAGGGACTCCTTGTATCATATATGACTATGATGCTCGGAGTCCCATCCTAGATTCTTTATCCAGCCTGGGCACGCTCCAGGACTCATGGACCGAGCATGCGGCACATTACTGTTGGCCAGCTCGCTCATCATCCTCAAGTTTTGTTAGACAAGAAGTCAAATACACATTACAGTATTATCCAGTGAAAACAGAGTTGAACCATATCATCATGTAGGTGTGGGAGTTAGGTGGAACAGCTGTCAAAAGTTTGCCCGAAATCTTTTTACAGTGTAGATGCATTTTTATTCCATTATCCCCTCTCCCCCCACTATGGTGGATATATGGGCTATCATGGTGCAGTGCAGTATAGGGAGTAAGAAAAGTTGAGTTGTGTTACCCAGCTGAGCTTGGGAAGGGGTTCTCAGGCACAGTAGATCCAGTATAATAGTGGCTTGGCGCACATAAGTGCTGAGCTATGTATGGTATGGCATACACTCAGGGTTATTAGAGCGTACCACTAAGGTTCCTGTGCGTATGAAAGAAAAACTGGAACTAATTAGTTATAGAAGATCTGTGCAGTCTTCTCATAAAGAAACCAGAAGTTGGGTTTACATTTATTATCTCCATAAATGTCTATATATATTTTGTAGTATTCAGTAGTGGACTATAATAGAGGAGGTTTGGGCAGTTGACCGAGGTCCAAGCCTTCTAGGGGGCCAGTGGCCACCCAAACCACTCACCAAATTTTATATTGAGAAGGACCTTCACCCATGAAATTCTTGTATATCTGTTACTGCTCTCAATACACATGTACACAAGAGCCATATCAGGACCTTTTGAAGGTCCTTTGAAGATGCTGAAACCACAGATTGGAAGCAGGAAGAAGAGATACATTTTCCATTCTCCAAGAAGCTGATTCTAAGACTATATGTAGGAAGTGATTCCAGTCTTGTAGGGGCTATAATATTCCTACAGCACATGATGTGTGATGGTATTTTTTTTAATAAGTTCAACTAGGTATTTATGCTTTGGAAAATGCAAAAGATGGACCAAACACCATAATAAGAAACCAAAACAGACTACACTCACCGGCCACTTTATTAGGTACACCATGCTAGTAACGGGTTGGACCCCCTTTTGCCTTCAGAACTGCCTCAATTCTTCGTGGCATAGATTCAACAAGGTGCTGGAAGCTCCTCAGAGATTTTGGTCCATATTGACATGATGGCATCACACAGTTGCCGCAGATTTGTCGGCTGCACATCCATGATGCGAATCTCCCATTCCACCACATCCCAAAGATGCTCTATTGGATTGAGATCTGGTGACTGTGGAGGCCATTTGAGTCCAGTGACCTCATTGTCATGTTCAAGGAGATGATTCCAGCTTTATGACATTGCGCATTATCCTGCTGAAAGTAGCCATCAGATGTTGGGTACATTGTGGTCATAAAGGGATGGACATGGTCAGCAACAATACTCAGGTAGGCTGTGGTGTTGCAACGATGCTCAATTGGTACCAAGGGGCCCAAAGAGTGCCAAGAAAATATTCCCCACACTATGACACCACCACCAGCCTGAACCGTTGATACAAGGCAGGATGGATCCATGCTTTCATGTTGTTGACGCCAAATTCTGACCCTACCATCCAAATGTCGCAGCAGAAATCGAGACTCATCAGACCAGGCAACGTTTTTCCAATCTTCTACTGTCCAATTTCGATGAGCTTGTGCAAATTGTAGCCTCAGTTTCCTGTTCTTAGCTGAAAGGAGTGGCACCCGATGTGGTCTTCTGCTGCTGTAGCCCATCTGCCTCAAAGTTCGACGTACTGTGCATTCAGAGATGCTCTTCTGCCTACCTTGGTTGTAACGGGTGGCGATTTGAGTCACTGTTGCCTTTCTATCAGCTCGAACCAGTCTGCCCATTCTCCTCTGACCTCTGGCATCAACAAGGCATTTCCGCCCACAGAACTGCCGCTCGCTGGATGTTTTTTCTTTTTCGGACCATTCTCTGTAAACCCTAGAGATGGTTGTGCGTGAAAATCCCAGTAGATCAGCAGTTTCTGAAATACTCAGACCAGCCCTTCTGGCACCAACAACCATGCCACGTTCAAAGGCACTCAAATCACCTTTCTTCCCCATACTGATGCTCGGTTTGAACTGCAGGAGATTGTCTTGACCATGTCTACATGCCTAAATGCACTGAGTTGCCGCCATGTGATTGGCTGATTAGAAATTAAGTGTTAACGAGCAGTTGGACAGGTGTATCTAATAAAGTGGCCGGTGAGTGTATATCATAGACTAAACATTGTGCCAGGATGGGACTCCAAGTATCAGATATACTTATATACTGTATATAAGACAAGGAGACCCTACTTCCCCACGGAAAAAAACCCACTGTAATCAGTGGTTGATCCTTCCATGATTTATAACTATGATGCTTGTAGAATTCTGTCTACCGCATGGCCAAGGATTCATTTACCGAGCACATTCTGTGTTTTAAAGGGCATCTAGCACCAGGAAAAAGATTGTAAACCAAGCACACTGACATACTGGTGTGTATTCTTTTTGGCAGGATCTCCTCTGTTTTTCCCTTCTTTTGCCCTTGTTTTTAAGAGAAAAAGGCTTTAAAAGTTATGCAAATTAGCCTGAGGGGCTCTAGGCTCCGTAAACAACTCCTGTAAGCCGGAGCCCCGAAGGCTCAGTAACATCATTTTAAAAGCCTTTAAAAAACGGAGCATAAGAAGCTAATAAAAGCGTATTCTGCCAGATGGAACACACACCTGTATGTCAGTGTGCTTGGTTTACAATCCTTTAAGCCTAAAGTAGACAATGATGGTATGCCGGAGCTACTCTCCACAACTGCTAGGGAGAACAAAAGAGGTAAGTAGTGTTTATTGTTTTATATTATTGTTTCTCCAAAACTTGGACAACCCCTTTAAATTGTTGCAGCATTCCATTAAACGTTACACATATGACATAGTATATATTATAGTATATATTTTCTACATGTAGCAGATCTCTTACATTTCAGTCTCTGAGTGGTAATGCAGAGCTGAGTGCTTAGAGCATCGGCAGGATTGAATTTGAAACCTCTCCCAACTGCACAAATCCATCATGGCCTAAGGGCGAATATTACAGCTGTTCAAATGAGCTGCTCGGCTGAGTGATTGTGAGAGGCTGCCAGTATACACAGCAAAGAACAGCCCTGCTGTGTGCAGCACAAGGCACCCTTATCAAGGGAAATGGCAGATCTTTTGAAAGAAAGCCTTTGCCAAACTAAAATCTGTATTACGACAACAAGTTTGCAAAGGGCTGCCTAATACAGAGAACACCGGTGCACTCAGAAGATAGACCCCCGGAATAGAAGCATTGATAAATATGGTGGCACATGCATCGTCTGCAAAATATACATACAAAAGGCTGTAGGCTGCATGTGAGGTGGAGCCAAATGTAATGGGTTAAAGGGTTGTCCCAACCTAGGAAGTGATTCCCACCCAACAGGATAAAGTATAACTTCCTAATCGGTGAGAGTCAGACAGCTGCGCCCCCACAGATCAGGAGAACGGGACCCCCTGACTAATGAGTGGAGAAGCAGGCCAAGTATTTTTCCTGCTGCTCCATTCAATTTATTTTGTGAGAGCGGCTGAAGTTTTCCAAGCACAGAACTAAATGGAGCGATGGAGGATACATGCTCAGCTTGCCATCCCACCCATCTTTCCTTCTCATGAGGGGTCCTAGATGTCTGAGCCTCACCAATTAGGAAATTAACCTTAATCCACAGCATAGGGGATAACTTCTGAAGTTGGGACAAACCCTTTAATTGAGACCCACTCACCAATAGTGGATTATAATATCCACCATTGGTCTGGCCAGTAGCTCGGGGCCCATGACCACCCAAAACACCCATCAGATTTTATACTGAGAAGAACCTTCACCCATGAAATCCTCGTACCTCGTACATCTGTTCCTGCTCTCATTACGCAAGAACAAAAGAGCCATTTCAGGACCTTTGAATGTCCTCCAAAGGTCCTGAAACCACAGACTGAAAACAGCAGAAGGGACACATACTGCAATCCCCAAGAAGCTGATTCCAGTACCATATGGAAGTGATTCTAGACTTGTAGGGGCTATAATATTCATACAGCCCAGGGCCCATGGTGGTCTTAATCCGCCTCTGCCACTCACCACTGCAGTAACTTTTTTGTTCAGTTTATAATAAACTTCGGCACAGTTCACACATGGCAGCCTTGGTCACGACCATAAATCTTTTCAATCTGGTCCAATCTGGTTATGGTATGTAATCCGATTCCATAATGATCGGCACCCAGTAACAAATATAGAAGGACAGTATTAGAATGAGAAGATTTAAGGTGCCCTATTGGAGTAGGGGTAAGAAAAGTTATCCTCTCTTCGATGCCACAGTCGAATCTGTGACGGCAAGTGGTGGCTAGACAGACAGAGCCTCTCATTTGTCTAATACAGGTCCAAAACTGGAAGAACCAGGGCAACATTGGAAGCGGGAGCCAGGTACGTTTTCCATATTCATAGAAAAGCCCCTTTACTTATTTAGTATTTGAAATGAAAAGTTAAAAATTTGTGGGTAAAGTAAAATGTATGATAATAAGAGAAGGGGCATCATATTGTCCATGTTCTCTCCGGCTGACCACTTGCAATGTTTATGGCCCTGGCAGCCATGGATGCCTCCCATTCCTCTCACTGTCTTCCCTTTACCTCAGTTTAGATGTTTGGTTACACCATTTAGTAAATAACTACAAAATTGCTTGGGAAACATCCAGCCAAAATTAGTCAAAGTGTTATGTAACATGACTGAATGTGCCCTTTTAGCTCGTCCAGTCATTCATGGCGCAGATGAACATGACTCTGAAATGTTTCATAACATCGTTTTCCACATCTAAAAAATGACATTTTTTAACAGTTTCCTCGCTGACGTTGGCCAAGAAAAACTTTAAACTCCATAAAACATTACATAAGTTAATACCTTTGGATGCTTGTATTATAAGGGGTACATGGAGTAAGCTAATTTCAAAATCTACCATAATTAACCAGAAGGGCTCTAGGGGTCATTACCAGAACCCCTTTGTGCTCTGGCTTCACAGGCTGTTACACTGTCCACCCTCTCTGTGCTCCTCCCTCTGCCTGATGTAATTTCATACAGTGGGAGGGGGAAAATGTTTGTGCACATTGTAACAACCTGTGAAGCTACAGTACAGAGGGGCCCTGGGAACACGCCCTCCCCCTCAGAGCCCTTCTTGCTCATTAGAAGAGAGAAGGTCATGCATAACAGATATAAGAGGATAGCCAAAGTCACCGCGCCTGGATCTATTACTAAGTGCCCCTGGCTTATCATGATCTTGATTTTGATGGTAGATTTCCTTTAATAATGACTATTTTTTCAATACAATTTCAATAAGTTTCAATAAGATTCTCTAGATCTCTGCCTGCTGCCATTCAAAGGAACTGTCATTGCTTCCCTCCCATGGATAAAACATTGTCCTGGTTGTGTGATAGATGTCATCTGTTCTCCACTCTAACAAGCCTTTCTCCTGGGTGTGCAACATTCCCAGGATCCTTATGTCCTAAAAGTAGAAAAAAATACCTCTATTACATAATTTTAAGGCAGCCATTTTAAGGGTTGGGATCATAGACGTAACTTAAAGCTGTACTAGCCCCTCAGTGGTAATGTATTATTAATAGTACAGGATTTTGCATAGGTGTAAGATGTATCTCATTGGCCCCTAAACAAAAAAAAACATGGTTATCTAAAATGAAAACCGTCTCCCAAACATTGTTTGAGAAAAAATGGACCGCACGCAAATGACTATGGAAAGCCCTGTTCTGCAAGCAAGGAAAAATAGTGCATGCTGCAATTTACTTTGCCCAGACATGTGAAAAACCTTATGGATGCGCTATCCATTATTTTCACGGATAGCGTACGGACGACAAAGAGCCTCTATACCAGTGATGGCGAACCTTTTAGAGCTCGAGTGCCCAAACTTCAACTAAAAGCCACTTATTTATTGCAAAGTGCCAGCACAGCAATTTAAGCAGTAATTTATTTCTCCTTTTTCTTTGACAACTTTCAACCGTTCAGCCTCCTAAAGACACCAACGCAGTTGAAAGGAGGAGGGCAAATTCGCCTATCATTGTAGGAAGATTCTGCAGGAAGATTCTTTGAGTCCTGTCTGGTGAACTTCATGCTGGGATGATGGCCTGGGTGCCCACAGAGAGGGGTCCATGTGCCGCCTCTGGCACTAGTGCCATAGGTTCGCCAACACTGCTCTATACTGTCTATGAACTACAACTTATCTTAACATCTTTAAGATGAGGCACTGTAAGATGAGGCACTTAACATAATGGGGCACATTTACTTACCCATCCCGTTGATGCCGCCGAGCCAGGATGTCCGATGAGGATTCAGAGCTGCCACGATTCACTTAGAGCGTGCGTCCAATTTCCTCCATGTGTGGCTTCCCCGCTCAGGTCCGCCGGAGTTCACCTTCTTCTTCCCGGTGCATGTGAGTGCTGATCTTGCGACACAATTTGATTTTTAAATTCCGTGGTTTGTCCGAATCAGTCGGGTTGTCCGGCCATACCCCCCTATTTGTGTCACATGCAAACCGGCGCCGATCCACCACAATCCGATCGCATGCGCCAAAAACCCGGGACAATTCAGCGCAAAGCCAAAAATTTCTGGAAACCAGGCGGAAATGCGTCCGACAGACCCTTAGTAACTGTGCCCCATTATATACACAACGGGGCATATTTACTTACCCGGTTCAGTCGCGATCCCGCGGTGTGTTGTCCGACAAGGATTTGGGTCTGCCGGGATATACTAAGGTCGTGCACCCGATATCCAGCATGTGTCGCTTCCCCGCTGAGGTCCGCCGGAGTTCACCTTCTTCTTCCCGGTGCATGCGAGTGCTGATCCTGCGACAACATTTGATTTTTAAATTCCGAATCAGTCGGTTGTCCGATGGCCACGCCCCCCAATTTTGTCAGATGGCCATGCCCCAAAAACCTGGGGCAATTCGGCGCAAAACGAAAAAATTCGGGAAACCTGACGGAAATGCGCCCGACGGACCCTTAAAAGTGCCCCAATATATACACTATATATATATTAATTAGTGTAAAAATTAACATAACACATTCTCCATGAGTTGCTAAGTTACCAATACAATAGAAAGCATAGGAAGCCATTAGTTAAAGAGGTTATCCATGGGTATTAGGAAACCCATTGGTGGCTGCGATGGGGGCGGGTTATAAAAAACATATACTTACCTCCCGGCAACCTCCCGGCCTCCAGCGCTGCAATCTCTTCGGTCTCTGCCTCATGTAAACAAACAGGGGCACGGAAGCGGTGATGCTCTCAGCCAGCCATGCAAACCCGTCCCTATTCCCGGAATTGTATCATGCGGGACGGGTGGGAGTGGCCGGCCGTATACTGAGCGCAGCGTGGCTTCCATGCCCCTGTTTACATAGGGAAAGGACCGTAGAGATTGCAGCGATGGAGGGCACTGGGAGGTAAGTACGGTACATGTTTATTTTTTATAACCCACCCTATCCCGGCCACCAATGGGTTTTTTGTACTCTGACAACCCCTTTAAACTCGCCGGAGGAATCAATTGGTCATGTAACACAGATTCATTGTTTAATGAGGCAACAGACAGTGAAAATGAAATGATGCCTCGGCCAGAACTGTATAAATGGACCGTGACTATGAGGTTACCTTTATGCTTCCATGCTCCATATACTGAGGTTAATCATGGACCAAGTGAGGCAATAGAGAAAGCAAATGTACAGCGAGGTGATAAGTCATAGGTCTGGCCGAGTGATCAGAGACTTATCTACTGGACCGGTGGCCAAAGTCACTAAATGTTGACTACACAACACAATGGCAGCTTGTATGAGAGAGTAGGAAGCTGTTTGTACATCTGTGGGATTCTCATTTTAAGATTGACTCTTTTTGAAATATATTTTCTAAGTTTCTAATAATTGTGCGGTAACCCCTCTAGCGTCAATTTGGCCAGTTGTGCCATAAATATAGATGATTAGGGTGGCACGGTGGCTGAGTGGGTAGCACTTCTGCCTTGCAGCACTGGGGTCCTGGGTTCGAATCCCACCCCAGGTCAACATCTGCAAAGAGTTTGTATGTTCTCTTCGTGTTTGCGTGGGTTCCCTCCGGGTCCTCCAGTTTCCTCCAACACTCCAAAACATACTGTTAGGTTGTTTAGATTGGGAGCCCCATGGGGACAGGGACCAATTTGACATGCTGTGTAATCTGTGTGCGCTGTATAAATAAAGAATTATTATATTTTTGATGATATGGAACATTGGCTTTGAAGACGGTGCATGTCCGTTCATCGTTGTGCATCATGTGCTAAAATAACACAAAAGTAGACTAAACCTCTTTTTTAAAAGTGTAAAATCTTTAATTTTTTTCATGTTTTTTTCCCCAATGTTCCCAAGTTTTTTAAGCTTCAGTGTTGCCAACAATTGACCATATGTTTAATTTCCTACCATTTCAGTGATCCCTGACTACATTTATGGTCACCTATAGACTATCTCCACACTCGGTGGAAATATTATACTGATTTTTCTCATGGCAGTCTGCAAATACATGCGGTTTTATGTGTTTTTTTATGCAGATTTGTAGTGCTTTTTTTTAATGCAGATTTACATGCGTTTGTTTTTTACATATTCTTTATATTTTTTTACCCGTTTTATAAAAAATGGATTAAAAAATCCATTGTTTATATTACTTACATGGTCTAAAATGGCCTTCAGAAATCTTCAGGACGCAGCCCTTTTTTTTTTTTTTGTTTTTCCCTGCTCATATTCCAAAAGATCATTTATTTTTTATTGGAATATGAGGGTTTTTTGGGGGGGTAAAATTAGTATTTTACAATGGGTTAATTTTTTGGTAAACATATTATAATGATTCAAATTTCCTGCAGTGAAACACAATAAAACTGTGGTTTTGCTAATGTTTTTTTCTTTAAATCCAAACTTTTAGACTGTTCACCGCACAGTATAATTAACATGATAAAATAATTTTTTAGGTTAGTACGATTAAGGAGACACCAAACATGTACAGGTTTTCTTATGTTTTACTACTTTAGCAAATAAAACACTTTTTTAACCCCTTACCGACTATTTCATTTGCCGCTGTATGGAGAGAGCTCACGGGCTACACAGGGGGCTATTCTAAGAATTTTGTGAAAAAGTTGAAGAAAGTTTATTAACATGACCATTAAAAAATACATCCAAACTTTATTTCCAATCATTAAAAACATGTGCACATGATGCACAAACACAAAGAAAAACTTTTTGCATTTTAGATGACCCCCATTATGAATGCAGGAGCCACTCTTGCGTCAGTCTACCAGAAGAAATGAGCGAGCACTAAAATGCTCGGGTGCTCGTTATTCGAGACGAACTTTTCCAGATGCTCGAGTGCTCGTCTCGAATAACGAGCCCCATTGAAGTCAATGGGAGACCCGAGCATTTTTCAAAGGGACCATGGCTCAGGAATAAAATGTGTTATTTAATTGAAAAAGAATGTCTTCTGATAAGTGATCAGATGTATGCAAACATCTGCAATCTATTCTTCACTGTTCCGCGCGTATATTATCTCCCGACAAGTTAACAGATGTGAAGAACAGTGAAGAATAGAATAAAAACAGTGAACACAGTGAACACAGGATGATTTAAGTGAAAAACGCAGTGAAAAACACAGTGAAGAATAGATTACAGATGTTCTGCACATCTGCTTACTTGTCGGGGTGATACGCTGTCCCGGGATCGCTCCTCTTCTTCCACTGAAGTCTCCCCCGTGCTGCCCGATGTCTGTCTCCCCCGTGCTGCCCGATGTCTGTCTCCCCCGTGCTGCCCGATGTCTGTCTCCCCCGTGCTGCCCGATGTCTGTCTCCCCCGTGCTGCCCGATGTCTGTCTCCCCCGTGCTGCCCGATGTCTGTCTCCCCCGTGCTGCCCGATGTCTGTCTCCCCCGTGCTGCCCGATGTCTGTCTCCCCCGTGCTGCCCGATGTCTGTCTCCCCCGTGCTGCCCGATGTCTGTCTCCCCCGTGCTGCCCGATGTCTCTTCGTGCTGCTTGATGTCTCCCTGCTGCCGTTCCGCGCGTATCTTCCAACAAGTAAGCAGATGTGCCGAACATCTGTAATCTATTCTTCACTGTGTTCTTCACTGTCTTTTTCACTTAAATGATCCTGTGGTCACTGTGTTCACTGTTTTTATTCTATTCTTCATTGTTCTTCACTGTGTTTTTTTAATTAAATGCTCGATCTCGAGCAGGGGAAATACTCGTCCGAGCAACGAGCCGTTTCGAGTACCTTAATACTCGAACGAGCATCAAGCTCGGACGAGTATACTCGCTCATCTCTATCTACCAGTCGTGCCACAAATACAAATGATATTTCTGATCATGACATAGCTTGTTAAGACTGACTGGGCACATAATCGGAAACGCCAACCCGAGCATTTTGATTGGTTCTAGTTCAGGTCTCACTTCCTCTTTTAGTGATCCACTATACCAGTGGTGGCGAACCTATGGCAAGGGTGCCAGAGGTGGCACTCAGAGCCCTTTCTGTGGGCACCCAGGCCTTCACCCCAACACATAGTTTGCAAGCTAAGACTCCAGGCTTTCTCCTAAGATCCAATACAGCCCAGGACTGGCCATGCTCAGCGCTATTTTAAAGCAACATCCTTGGCTGCCAGGACTACAGGAGGAGCGGGAAGGTGTGGATAGAGATGGATTGTCATTGGAGCTCCTGCTCTGGGTCCCCTGATCCATCCCCTTCAGGGCACCCCGGAGGGAAGCTACAATCCAAATTTATCCATCTTTCTATTGTATTGTTGAACTCAGGACACCAATACGATTAAAACCTGATACAGCAGGGATCAATAAGTTAATGCTTAAATTGTCATGTTGGCACTTTGCGACATATAAGTGGGTTTCGGTTGTAGCTCGGGCACTCTGTCTCCAAAATGTTCGCCATCACTGAACTATATTGTAAGTCAAAGACTTCTGTACTGGACCAGGTTGTCCCCATTCTTGTCTGAGGGTGATTGTGTCTACAGTTAGTCTTTGTCTTGTGGTCCTGTCCTTGTGCCATATAATAACTGTATCTATGTACAGATGGTGAAGGGTGTAACCTATAGATGTGTTTAAGTTATTTTCCAAGCGGTTATCCATTTTGGAGTAGGTTAGAGTTTATTTCAAGAGCCTTGTAATCCCATTATATCCTTAGGAACAATGGCTTTTCAAGGAGGATGAAAACTCATTTGGATTATCACTTTCACATTCACTCGCTCAATCTCCTTACTGTTCTAATGAATAAATGTTAATGAGCAACTGAAATAAGGCAACGAGATGCGACTCCCACAAACCTTTGTATATAGAGAAGGATTACAGCACATGCCTCACTGATACAGAAGTTGCTAATGCACTATATTTAACCCCTTAACGACAAAACCCATTTTGGCCTTCCGGACCAACCCCTATTTTTTTTTACCCCTTATTTATTGTTTTTAAGTTTCCGTTTTTTTCCGTCCCATGTACATGGCCCAGGAGCGCTGTGGATCATGTGACCAGCAACAGCTGCTTTCTGGACTTCCTGTGATGTCCGGTATCATACAGACTTCAGGCAGGTCAGGGGACCATGCACACACTACTGAATGTCCACCCCACCATGATATTCCCTCCCATGTCCCTGGTTGGAGGGGCAAGGACATCCGAATTTTAAGCAGAAATATTTTTCAATAAATTTTATATTTCTTGTGGTTTTAAGCAGCCGTAAAAAATAGTAGGACTTCTACAGTACTACAGTATGGCAGTATATGTGGATTTTACTCCCCATGCATTACAATGTGCAATTAGCACATTGTAATGCATGGGTTAAAACGAAGTAGCCTCGGGTGTTCGGAACACCCGAGGTTACCATGGCGATGGGTCGCCGCTCCCCGTGACGTCACCGGGGAGCAGCGATCCACGACAAGATGCCGGCGCCCATGCGGCGCCATCTCTTTGAAGCCGCCGGCAGCATTGCCGGCGGCGATCGCGGGTGTTACCGGTAAGCCTTTGCTGCAATATGCAGCAAAGACTTACCGGCTATGGAGAGGGCTCGGCCCGGTTAAAGATTAAGTATTAAAATGTAAATAATTAACAAAGGTTAATCCGCTAAAATACTGCACATCAGTACAACCAAAAAATCAACTGATTCTACAAAAATAAGCCGAGCTATGGTAGCAAAAAAGTCTAAGTTGAGGTGGAAAATGCTTTGGTTACAGCCTCCTCAGTATATAGCCAGACAGCCCCCTGTGGTATATCGCCTTCCAGCCCCCTGTGGTATATCGCCTGCCAGCCCCCTGTAGTATATCGCCTGTCAGCCCCCTGTAGTATATAGCCAGTCAGCCCCTGTAGCATACAGCCTGCCAGCCCCCAGTAGTATAAAGCCAGCCAGCAAGCCCCCTGTAGTATACAGCCTGCCCCATGTATTACACAGCCAGCCCGCCCCATGTAGTATACAGACTGCCAGCCCCCAGTAGTATAAAGCCAGCCAGCCCCCTGTAGTATACAGCCAGCCTGCCCCATATATTATACAGCCAGCCAGCCCCATGTAGTATACAGCCTGACAGCCCCCAGTAGTATAAAGCCAGCCAGCCCCCTGTATTATACATCCAGCCAGGCAGCCCCATGTAGTATACAGCCAGCCTGCCTCCTGTATTATACAGCCAGCCTGCCCGCAGTAGTGTGTAGTATTTTCTTTAAATGTAATAAAATATTATTAAACTGACTGGATAGTAGAGGCTTGTAGTGCCAGTGAGTGAAATCTTAGAATAGAAGGATAAAAGATGTAATAATGGGGCAGTTTTGCCATTTATTTTTTAGGTCTTTTGCTTTTGGGGTCACTTTGCAATGCAAATATTGGCACAGGGCACGAATGTAGCCAAACTACAAGAACCATGTTTACCGTCTACTATTCAGATTACAGCAGAGCTCTGATTTATTACATACATGAATCACTAAAACTGACTCATATGTTCAGTTATTGCTAGGAAACCACATACACAATAGATATCACCCATCTAGAGGCACAATACCAGGTACAGTATAAATCACAGACTTATCACAGAGGTCTGGGTACTGACTGCGACATATGGTAGAATTAGAAAGGATTTCCTAGTGAAAGTCCTCTAGGATCTGCTTTGTAGCTGGGTAACATATTGCTTCTGTAATCCTAGTAAGCTATACACAGTCGTTAGTCAATGGTTAGGCATCAAAAAATATTTTAAAACATTTCATAAAGTATAATTGTTTTGAAGAAAAAAAAATTAAGAGCTGGTAGTTGCTTCATTGTTTGCTTCCTGCTCTTTTTTTTCTTGTCCATGAAAGAAAATTCTCAAATTTTCAATCTAGTGATGTTTACACAATAGAAATTGTTTTAATCCCCTTACTTTACAATTTTACTCAGTTTTATTGCTGTTTTAGCTCCCATCATTTAGTGATGGTCAGTGTAATATTCCAGAGTGTTGACAGGGACTCCCTAAGCAGACACTTCATGATCCATCTAGTTCTGTGAGATGCTGTGTGCTGACAATGTGCTTAGAGTATCAGGGTACAAGGTTTATATACACTTTTATTTACCTTCTGAACATTGTACTAGTATCTGACACACAGAAAGAGAGATGAGACAGATCAGAGATGAGAGATGATGAGATCCATGAGATGCATATTACACACAATGACATTCTTAGCTCTGCTACATCTCTGCTCTGTCTCCCATCCCTCCCCAGATAAGGAACTTATCTGCCTGTAGCTTGTAACTCTCCTCGGGCTGTAAGGCAGAGAGGAGATCAGTGCAACGTCAGACAGGATATCTACTGACCCTAAAGTTAGAGGATCCAGTGTTGGAAACCAGGGGCAACTGAAATTGTGTACACCAGGACTGATAGAGACAGGTTGTAATTAAATCTGTGAAATGCTGTATTTTTGTTAATAACAGTGAATTAGAGAATGTGTGTTATTTTGTTATCCTGAGTATATTTAAGACATTTTTCTTAGTGGGAATAGCCCTTTAAGAGTCCATTGGGTGTTTCTTCTGAGTGGTTAGCTTTTTGTGTAGACATCTATTCAGGTAAAGCTGTCAAGCACTGAAAAGGCTTGGAATGTGGAAGAATTATCTGCTTTGCTCCTTCTGCTCTATAACATACTGCCTGCAGATAGGACACTATGTACAATATGCTCAGCTCCTCCTGCTCTATAACATGCTGCCTGCCAACAGATAGAACACCACAGACAATCTGCCTACCTCCTCCTGCTCTATTACATTCCACCGGAAGATTGAACAATGTGTACAATCTGCTCTTCTCCTCTTGCTCTATCACATGCTACCTCTAGATTTGACTATATCACAATATCAGCAACACTAATGCAGATAATAATTGATTGATAAATATTAATTGAGGACTTTTCAATCCAAAGACATGACTATCTGATGATATCCCAATTTATGACATGTCACAGTCATTTTTGTGATTTTATTTTTTTAAAACTTTATTTTTCGTTTTCAAGAATATAACATTGTGTACAAAAGGCAAAACCTCCACCTGACAGAGGTACAAGGTACAATCATAGAAGATGGACAATGTCTGTGATTTCTGTTATCATTTCTGATGGGAAAGGTTCAGGATCTAGAAAATTAATATTTACAACACACTACAATACCTTGATAGACACCTTTCTACTGACATTAATAAATATTCTGTACATTACAGGCGGTCCCCTACCTAAGAACACTCGACTTACATACGACCCCTAGTTACAAACGGACCTCTGGATATTGGTAATTTATTGTACTTTAGTCCTAGGCTACAATGATCAGCTATAACAGTTATCACAGGTGTCTGTAATGAAGCTTTAGTGTTAATATTGATTCTTATGACAACCCAACATTTTTAAAATCCAAATGTCACAGAGACCAAAAAAGTTCTGGTTGGGATTACAATGATAAAATATACAGTTCCGACTTACATACAAATTCAACTTAAGAACAAACCTACAGACCCCATCTTGTATGTAACCCGGGGACTACCTGTACTGCATTTAGGTTGTTCCTTAAGTGGCTCCTAGATACCCTGACACATTACTACCAGTGGCGTAACTAGAAGCTGATGGGCCCCAGTGCAAAGTCTGTGCCGGGCCCCCGACTATAATTTATGGTTTATAGTAATAGTTTTCTGATATGGGAAAGTGACACCATAAGGGCCCCCTAAACCTCTTGGGCCCGGGTGCAACCGCACCCTCTGCACCCCCTCAAGTTACGCCCCTGATTAATACATAAAACAATAGGATATGTTTTGTTCCTAAAAACAATTTTCTCTTCTTCCATTGGAAATGTCCCCTTGGATGTGCCCTTGGTTCTTTTTTGGAACTTGGGGGATCCTTCCTTCTAGTTCCAAAATCTACTTTCCAGATTAAGTGATGAAACAATGATTGCTATTCTCTAATATGGAACATATTCTGATGTAGATTTCATTTTATAACAATAGAGATTTCTGTGAGCTATTGCCATGACCATATCAGTCATCCAGAAATCAGTCATCCAGAAATCAGTCATCATGTGTTTTATTAGGGCACATACTTCACACATACATAAAAGATACCCTATACTGTTCTATACCTATTCACAGCAGCAAACAGATGACAACACAATACAGAAAACAGCCATTAGTGAGAGAAGCATCTTCTCTATGTGATCTGTCAACTAAATTTAGCTAAGCTTGATCTGGTCTGCAGATGTCCCTTTTGTCCTTTGTCCCTTGTCAGGATTAAACGCGCTTTCCTATGTGTTACAGGCAGTCTGACCTACTTTACATTTCTGGATTTATTCCTGGCTATAAACTAGAAATAAATTCTGACTTTGGTTTTATAACCCTGCAGCAAAACAAATGGAGATTTTGTACTTGTCAAAATAAAAAAAAGTAAAGCGATTTTAATGAAGGGGACATATTACTTGTATGTGTGTTTATCTAAATGGGGAAGCAATTAGGAGTAATTAGCTCTTATGACATAATTGGCAATGAAAAAAGGCTAAATGTAGCTCTATTACAGGCAGTCCCCGGGTTACATACAAGATAGGGTCTGTAGGTTTGTTCTTAAGTTGAATTTGTATGTAAGTCAGAACTGTATATTTTATCATTGTAATCCCCAGCCAGAACTTTTTTGGTCTCTGTGACAATTGGATTTGAAAAAATGTTGGATTGTCACAAGAACCAGGATTAACACTAAATCTTCATTACAGACGCCTGTGATAACTGTTATAGCTGTTTATTGTAGCCGAGGGCTAAACTACAATAAATTACTAATATCCAGTGGTCCGTTTGTAAATAGGGGTCGTATGTAAGTCGAGTGTTCTTAAGTAGGGGACCGCCTGTATAGAGATCTGGTGCAAGATCCAAAAGCATAAAACTGACCAATAGGTCATCACTTTTAGGTATGGATTCTACCATGGGTGTAAAGGGACAATTCATTATTTGTTTAATGATGACCTATCCATAGGACAAGTATTGAATGCCAGCTTGCCCAAAAACGTTTTAGGCAGTTACTGCATTTCAGTGACTGTTTGCAACTTAGTCCAATTTATGTTCAATGCGACAGAGCTGCAATACCAAGTGAAGCCACTATAGACTGTATGGCTCTGAAGAAGCTGAAGCACTCACTCAGACAGCTGATCATTGGGTTGCTAGTATAAGATCCTTGGCATCAGATATTAATCACCTATCCTAAGGATGCATTATTAATTAAAAAAAAATCAATTAGAATAATGGAATACTACCGTATTTTTTGAACTATAAGACGCACCAGATAATAAGACGCACCATCAATAAATGCCTGCTAAAACATCTAGGTTCATATATATATGGCACACCGGATTATAAGGCGCACCTGATTATAAGGATGAATGACCAGCAGGTGGCAGACCTGTGCACAGTTCAAGGCAGCTGTTGTCTGTAAGTACGGTTCATGTATAAGGCGCACTGGACTATAAGGCGCACCTTTGATTTCTGAGAAAATCAAAGGATTTTTTGTGCGCCTTATAGACCGAAAAATATGGTACTTTAATTTTATCACAAGCTAAACAATATTAGTGTCACCTAGAGACTTGGCATGTTGCTAACAACTTTCTTATATGACTTTACGCTATATCAATGCATCTACATGAGGAGAATTGATATAAAACCTTATGGCATATGGACCCTTCTGGTACAAAATTTGGATACCATAACAAATGTCTCAATGGAACTTACATTGACTATTGGTTTATTTACCAGTAAATTATTATGTTTTTGCTGTTTTATCTTATATTTGTATACTGTTTTGTGCTCCTACAGAGAACCTGTCACCAGGACCCCCCCACCTCCCCCCACACAGTAAATTTTATGTCTTTATACATATATACATATTCCACTGATGCCTACATCCCCAGGATTCTTATAAAAAAGACTTTTATTGATGTTCTCTGTCCCCGTCATGGAGGCAAGGAGCTCTAGTATTCATTCTGCTTACCCCACCTTCTCACTGATGCTGACATTTGGCACTCTGAAGACATTTTCTCAGGGTAGCATGAGATTGATTCTTCTTCAATCTTTCAACCTCCAGCTATAAAATAAAGTGGTTAATAATGTAGCAGGGCAGAGTCACACACAACCCTCGTCTGTCTCTCACTCCCAACATTCCAGCAAAGGATTGTGTAGAATTTCCTACAGCTCCTGTAGGGGAAAATAAAGGAAGCTGTAAATGTCTGTAGTGGAATATTAGCAGATGGTCCCTAAGTACTAGTTCCATACTGGCAGTATGTTTGTAGCAGTGAGACCTGTCAATCAGAAACAGAGAGCCAGGGCAGTGAAAATAAAATCATGGTGCAAATAAAAGATAAGATATATGTTATATAATACACTGTGAAGTCCTATGCTTATTTTTATCCCTTAATGTGCTTCATTTGCTAGAAAAGCTTCATTACAATTTACAAACTTCTTGCCAAGGACTACACTCGTGCTTCCCATATGAAAACACAACTTATTTGCCTGCCATGGCCAGCACAGAAGTTTAGTGCAGGTGCCTGACTCCTTCCCAGTGTCCTGACTGCAGTCTCAGTAAAGCCTATATTTAGCCGCTCACGACTCATTGCACCTACTTTGTCCAGCGGACAGTCCCATTTGTACTAATCTATATATATATATATATGATCGCTCACCTAAATCTGCTCCTATAAGCCAGCCTACTGACGCTAATGGATTATTACGAGAATATATAGCCCAGATATTTCCAAGGTCACAGCACTAATTCATCTGACTTTCCTTCACTAAAAAAACTGATTACATTGTCTGTTTCTTCTAGAAAAAGACTATCGCTAGCAGATTTTCCACTTTTTTGCCTCTAAGTTTAAAATAAAGAATTTTATGCTATTGGGGGGCATGATAAAGAATAAACGTTATCTAAGTAGTTCTCCTTTGTAGTGTATCACTCACTTACCGTATTTTTTGGACTATAAGGCGCACAAAAATTTTTTCTCAGAAATCAAAGGTGCGCCTTATAGTCCAGTGCGCCTTATATATGATCCGTACTTACAGACAACAGCTGTCTTGTACTGTGCACAGGTCTGCCACCTGCTGGTCATTCATCCTTATAATCAGGTGCGCCTTTTAAGCCGGTGCACCTTATATATGAACCTAGACGTTTTAGCAGGCATTTATTGATGGTGCGCCTTATACTCTGGTGCGCCTTATAGTCCAAAAAATACGGTACTAATAAAAGGTGATCTACCAGTTCCCAAATCCTGCAAAGTAAGTATAGCATCGTGTAAGACACATAATAAACTTTCCAGACATATCTTTCACTTTAAAGGAAAATTCATTTTTTAATTTTATGCAAATTAGCTTCTATGCATCAGGGGCATGGTTATGTTTAGGACAGGTTAATAAAAACACTGTAAAAAAAGCAATGAAGGTTCAATTGAATAATAGCACAGTGGAACCTTTAACATTGTAACTAGAGATGAGCGAACACTAAAATGCTCGGGTACTCGTTATTCGAGACGAACTTTTCCCGATGCTCGAGTGCTCGTCTCGAATAACGAACCCCATTGAAGTCAATGGGAGACTCGAGCATTTTTCAAGGGGACCAAGGCTCTGCACAGGGAAGCTTGGCCAAACACCTGGGAACCTCAGAAAAGGATGGAAACACCACGGAAATGGACAGGAAACAGCAGGGGCAGCATGCATGGATGCCTCTGAGGCTGCTTAAACGCACCATTATGCCAAAATTATGGGCAACAGCATGGCCATGACAGAGTGACAGAATGAAGCTAGATAGTATCTAAAACATGCAATAATTGACCCTGACACTATAGGGGACGGCATGCAGAGGCAGCGGCAGCAGGCTAGAGAGTGTCATGGCGACATACCCTAAATGGACTCAGGCTTCAAACCAATGGGTGGCAGAGAGGAACCAAAGGAGGTGAGCAAGAAGTGCTCAAATAATATCGGTACATGATAAAAGTTTGCCAGTATATTTTGTGGATTACACAGCAGGGTGGCGACAAAGTTAACATGGAAGCCATGAAAACAACCCAAAATTCTGCCTGACACAGCTCGTTTGATAAGGGGACCATGTATGGAGGCAGTGAACTAGTAGTAGATTAAAGGTGCTGCAGTTAAAACTATGTTAGTTGGATCTTGGCATGGAGCTGGCGCTCCGCTGCCAGACGAGCTTTCGCCAATCCAAGCCCCTGTCTCTAGGCTACTCCCCAAACAGCACTTTTGTATAAGATCAAGTGTAGTAGCGTTCTTATAAGTTTAGGATATGCCGGGTGAGGGGAATGTAAACAGATGCGCAAGAAGCGCATGATGCGCATGGAGCTGGCGCTCCGCTGCCAGGCGAGCTTTCGCAAATCCAAGCCCCTGTCTCTAGGCTACTCCCCAAACAGCACTTTTGTATAAGATCAAGTGTAGTAGCGTTCTTATAAGTTTAGGATATGGCGGGTGAGGGGAATGTAAACAGATGCGCAAGAAGCGCTGAAATAATATCCCTAAATGGTAAAAGTTTGCAAGTATATTTTGTGGATTACACAGCAGGGTGGCGACAAAGTTAACAACTTTGATGTGGAATGCCCTGTAATAGCTCTTGGGCGGTGTGCCTTTTATCGCCTAGGCTCAGCAGTTTCAGCACCGCCTGCTGTCGCTTAGCGACGGCACTGCTGCTGTGCCTAGAGCTACCGACTGATGGCGCCATGCCCACGGATGGTAATTCGGAGGAGGAGGAGGTGGAGGAGGGGTGGGAGGAGGTATAGTAGGCCTTTGAGACCTGGACCGAGGTAGGCCCCGCAATTCTCTGCGTCGGCAGTATATGACCAGCCCCAGGGTCAGACTCGGTCCCAGCCTGCACCAAGTTAAGTGTAGTAGCGTTCTTATAAGTTTGGGATATGGCGGGTTAGGGGAATGTAAACAGATGCGCAAGAAGCGCATGATGCGCATGGAGCTGGCGTTCCGCTGCCAGGCGAGCTTTCGCCAATCCAAGCCCCTGTCTCTAGGCTACTCCCCAAACAGCACTTCTAAGAACCTTTTGTATAAGATCAAGTGTAGTAGCGTTCTTATAAGTTTAGGATATGCCGGGTGAGGGGAATGTAAACAGATGCGCAAGAAGCGCTGAAATAATATCCCTAAATGGTAAAAGTTTGCCAGTATATTTTGTGGATAACACAGCAGGGTGGCGACAAAGTTAACAACTTTGATGTGGAATCCATGAAAACAACCCAAATTTCTGCCTGACACACCTCGTTTGATAAAGGGACGATGTATGGAGGCAGCTATATGGACGACTTTTGGAGGTAGCAATGGAGACAACGTGTGGAGGCTGCTATGGAGACAATTTAATTTGGATAGTGCCTGTATGTGGCAGTCCCAAACATTTTTCAAACCAGAGGAGCAGGTAGGTGGCCCTCCAGTAAAATGGAATAGATTGAGTGCCTGTATGTGGCAGTCCCAAAAATTGTTCAAACCAGAGGAGCAGGTAGGTGGCCCTCCAGTAAAATGGAATAGATTGAGTGCCTGTATGTGGCAGTCCCAAAAATTGTTCAAACCAGAGGACCGGGTAGGTGGCCCTCCAGAAAAATGGAATAGATTGAGTGCCTGTATGTGGCACTCACAAAAATTGTTTCAAACAGAGGACCGGGTAGGTGGCCCTCCAGAAAAATTAAATGCATGAAGTATAGCAAGAGCCAGTGGGCCCTGTCAAAAAATAGCCATTTTCCTCTGCTTTACTGTACAAAGAGGAGGAGAAGGAGGAAAATGAGGAGGAGGAGGAGGAGTGGATCAATTATTCAGGTTGAGCTTCCTTCACCTGGTGGAGATTGGAAATTCTGAGAAATCCAGCCTTTATTCATTTTAATAAGCGTCAGCCTGTCAGCGCTGTCAGTCGACAGGCGTGTACGCTTATCGGTGATGATGCCACCAGCTGCACTGAAAACCCGCTCGGACAAGACGCTAGCGGCAGGGCAGGCAAGAACCTCCAAGGCGTACAGCGCCAGTTCGTGCCACATGTCCAGCTTTGAAACCCAGTAGTTGTAGGGAGCTGTGTGATCATTTAGGACGATGGTATGGTCAGCTACGTACTCCCTCACCTTCTTTCTGTAAAGATCAGCCCTACTCTGCCGAGACTGGGGACAGGTGACAGTGTCTTGCTGGGGTGACATAAAGCTGGCAAAAGCCTTGTAAAGCGTACCCTTGCCAGTGCTGGACAAGCTGCCTGCTCGCCTACTCTCCCTCGCTACTTGTCCCGCAGAACTACGCACTCTGCCGCTAGCGCTGTCAGAAGGGAAATACTGTTTCAGCTTGTGCACCAGGGCCTGCTGGTATTCATGCATTCTCACACTCCTTTCCTCTGCAGGGATGAGAGTGGCAAGATTTTGCTTGTACCGTGGGTCCAGGAGAGTGAACACCCAGTAATCGGTGCTGGAATAAATTCTTTGAACGCGAGGGTCACGGGATAGGCAGCCTAGCATGAAATCTGCCATATGCGCCAGAGTACCAACGCGTAAGAATTCACTCCCCTCACTGGCCTGACTGTCCATTTCCTCCTCCTCCAACTCCTCCAACTCCTCTTCTTCTGCCCATACACGCTGAACAGTGAAGGACTCAACAATGGTCCCCTCTTGTGTCTCGCCAACATTCTCCTCCTCTTCCTCCTCATCCTCCTCCACCTCCACCTCCTCCGATATGCGCTGAGAAACAGACCTCAGGGTGCTTTGGCTATCAACAAGGGAATATTCTTCCCCCGTCTCTTGTGACGAGCGCAAAGCTTCCGACTTCATGCTGACCAGAGAGTTTTTCAACAGGCCAAGCAGCGGGATGGTGAGGCTGATGATGGCGGCATCGCCACTGACCATCTGTGTTGACTCCTCAAAGTTACTCAGCACCTGACAGATATCAGACATCCACGTCCACTCCTCATTGTAGACTTGAGGAAGCTGACTGACCTGACTACCAGTTCTGGTGGAAGTTGACATCTGGCAGTCTACAATCGCTCTGCGCTGCTGGTAAACTCTGGATAACATGGTCAGTGTTGAATTCCACCTCGTGGGCACGTCGCACAACAGTCGGTGAGCGGGCAGTTGGAGGCGGCGCTGCGCTGCCCTGAGAGTGGCAGCATCTGGGCTGGACTTCCTGAAATGCGCACAGATGCGGCGCACCTTCGTGAGCAAATCAGACAGATTGGGGTATGTCTTGAGGAAACGCTGCACTATCAGATTTAACACATGGGCCAGGCATGGCACATGTGTCAGTCTGCCGAGTTGCAGAGCCGCCACCAGGTTACGGCCGTTGTCACACACAACCATTCCCGGCTTGAGGTTCAGCGGTGCCAGCCACAGATCAGTCTGCGCCGTGATGCCCTGTAATAGCTCTTGGGCGGTGTGCCTTTTGTCGCCTAGGCTCAGCAGTTTGAGCACCGCCTGCTGTCGCTTAGCGACGGCACTGCTGCTGTGCCTAGAGCTACCGACTGATGGCGCCGTGCCCACGGATGGTAGTTCGGAGGAGGAGGTGGAGGAGGGGTGGGAGGAGGAGGAGGCATAGTAGGCCTGAAACACCTGGACCGAGGTAGGCCCCGCAATCCTCGGCGTCGGCAGTATATGAGCAGCCCCAGGGTCAGTCTCGGTCCCAGCCTCCACCAAGTTAACCCAATGTGCCGTCAGCGATATATAGTGGCCCTGCCCGGCAGCACTCGTCCACGTGTCCGTGGTCAGGTGGACCTTGTCAGAAACGGCGTTGGTCAGGGCACGGATGATGTTGTCTGACACGTGCTGGTGCAGGGCTGGGACGGCACATCGGGAAAAGTAGTGGCGGCTGGGGACCGAATACCGAGGGGCGGCCGCCGCCATGAGGTTGCGAAAGGCCTCGGTCTCTACTAGCCTATAGGGCAGCATCTCCAGGCTAAGCAATCTGGAGATGTGCACATTAAGGGCTTGGGCGTGCGGGTGGGTTGCACTATATTTGCGTTTCCGCTCCAGCGTCTGGGGTATGGAGAGCTGAACGCTGGTGGATGCTGTGGAGGATCGTGGAGGCGACGATGGGGTTTTTGTGGCAGGGTCCTGGGCAGGGGGCTGACTAGCAGCTGACACAGGGGAAGGAGCAGTGGTGTGCACGGCCGGAGGTGAACGGGCTTGTTGCCACTGAGTGGGGTGCTTAGCATTCATATGCCTGCGCATACTGGTGGTAGTTAAGCTAGTAGTGGTGGAACCCCTGCTGAGCCTGGTTTGGCAAATGTTGCACACCACAGTCCGTCGGTCATCCGGTGTTTCCTTAAAGAACCTCCACACTTCTGAAGATCTAGCCCTCGCCGCAAGAGCCCTCACCACGGGAGCTTCACTAGTTGACAGTGGCGCTGATGCACCAGCTCTGGCCCTGCCTCTCCGTCTGGCCCCACCACTGCCTCTTCCAACCTGTTCAGGTCGAGGACTCTCCTCCGTCTCAGAAGCACTGTGTTCACCCGCCTCTCAACCCAGCTTGGGTCTGTCACCTCATCATCCTCCGATCCCTCAGTCTGCTCCCCCCTCGGACTTCCTGCCCTGACAACAACTTCCCCACTGTCTGACAACCGTGTCTCCTCATCGTCGGACACCTCTTTACACACTTCCACTACGTCAAGAAGGTCATCATCACCCACAGACTGTGACTGGTGGAAAACCTGGGCATCGGAAAATTGCTCAGCAGCAACCGGACAAGTGGTTTGTGACTGTGGGAAGGGTCCAGAAAACAGTTCCTCAGAGTATGCCGGTTCAAATGGCAAATTTTCCTGGGAGGGGGCAGACTGGGGGGGAGGAGGCTGAGGTGCAGGAGCTGGAGGAGTGGGGATTTCGGTGACATGGGTGGACTGCGTGGAAGACTGACTGGTGGTGGACAAATTGCTCGAAGCATTGTCAGCAATCCACGACATCACCTGTTCGCACTGTTCTGGCCTCAACAGTGCTCTACCACGAGTCCCAGTAACTTCAGACATGAACCTAGGGAGTGTAGCTCTGCGGCGTTCCCCTGCTCCCTCATCAGCAGGTGGTGTCTCACCCCGCCCAGGACCACGGCCTCTGACCCCTGCAGTAGTTGGACGCCCACGTCCCCGCCCTCGTCCTCTACCCCTAGCCCTGGGGTTAAACATTTTTAAAATGAGAGTTATAACTTTTTTTTTTTTTTTACTTTTTTTTTTTTTTTTTTGTGTTTTTTTGTGTTTTTTTTTTTTTTTTTTGTGTTTTTTGTTTTTTTTTGAGTTTTTAGAACCAAACAATCCTATCCTATTGCTATGGCTATTTTCTAGCCAAGTATCAAAGGAAGCACACTACTATGCCAGATGAGATGACACTGAGTTATTGCCTAATAGAAATCCAACCCCTACTGAATTTTGCCACTTCAGCCTTTGCTATGGATATGTGCGCCACTAAGCGCAGAACACAGCGGTCGCAAGTCTCACTACAAATTGCTCAGAATTGGCAAGTACATGCACTGCAGAAACTACAGCCACCAGCAGATCAACCAGAAATCAAATATATAGAACGCTACTGTAGGCTTCAAGAAGCTATTTGTATTCTCCTATGGCTATTTTCTAGCCAAGTATCAAAGGAAGCACACTACTATGCCAGATGAGATGACACTGAGTTATTGCCTAATAGAAATCCAACCCCTACTGAATTTTGCCACTTCAGCCTTTGCTATGGATATGTGCGCCACTAAGCGCAGAACACAGCGGTCGCAAGTCTCACTACAAATTGCTCAGAATTGGCAAGTACATGCACTGCAGAAACTACAGCCACCAGCAGATCAACCAGAAATCAAATATATAGAACGCTACTGTAGGCTTCAAGAAGCTATTTGTATTCTCCTATGGCTATTTTCTAGCCAAGTATCAAAGGAAGCACACTACTATGCCAGATGAGATGACACTGAGTTAGTGCCTAATAGAAATCCAACCCCTACTGAATTTTCCCACTTCAGCCTTTGCTATGGATATGTGCGCCACTAAGCGCAGAACACAGCGGTCGCAAGTCTCACTACAAATTGCTCAGAATTGGCAAGTACATGCACTGCAGAAACTAAAGCCACCAGCAGATCAACCAGAAATCAAATATATAGAACGCTACTGTAGGCTTCAAGAAGCTGTTTGTATTCTCCTATGGCTATTTTCTAGCCAAGTATCAAAGGAAGCACACTACTATGCCAGATGAGATGACACTGAGTTATTGCCTAATAGAAATCCAACCCCTACTGAATTTTCCCACTTCGGTCTTTGCTATGGATATGTGTGCCACTAAGAGCTAAACACAACGGTAGCAAGTCCCCCTGCTAATTCCTCACAAAATGGTAAAAGATGCAAATTAAAATAAAAAAAGTAGAACGTTATTGTAGCCCTAAGAAGGGCTGTTGGGTTCTTTGAGAATCACTCCTGCCTAACAGTAAGCTAATAGAACACCCTAACGCTTTCCCTGACCAGCAGCAGCTCTCTCCCTAGCGGCATCCAGAGACAGAATGATCCGAGCAGCGCGGCCAGCGGCTAGTCTATCCCAGGGTCACCTGATCTGGCCAGTCAACCACTGCTATCGACGTGTAAGGGTACCACGTCATGCTGGGTGGAGTGCAGAGTCTCCTGGCTTGTGATTGGCTCTGTTTCTGGCCGCCAAAAAGCAAAACGGCGGGAGCTGCCATTTTCTCGAGCGGGCGAAGTATTCGTCCGAGTAACGAGCAGTTTCGAGTACCCTAATGCTCGACCGAGCATCAAGCTCGGACGAGCATGTTCGCTCATCTCTAATTGTAACCATAAAGTTCTTTACATATAATTTACCATATTTTCCGGACTATAAGGCGCACCGGAGTATAAGGCGCACCATCAATAAATTACTGCTAAAATGTCTAGGTTCATATATAAGGCGTACCGGATTATAAGGCGCACCTGATTATAAGGATGACGGACCAGCAGGTGGCAGACCTGTGCAGTTCAAGGCAGCTGTTGTCTAAATATATATAAGGCGCACCTTTGATTTTTGAGAAAATGAAAGGATTGCGCCTTGTAGTCTGAAAAATACAGTAATAAAAATTAAATTGTCTGAAACCCTAAGTCATCTGTAATTAAAAAAAACTTAATGCAATTATAAATCACCCAAATCCCCTGATCGATTATTAATCCTGTAGCTATTAGGTGCACAAATCTGAAACCCTAGCTCATTGATGAGAAGGGTATAGAAGGAAGGTAAATGATCAGAGCTTCACAGGATGTATTTTCAATAGGTCGTCTTATATCTAATATATGAAGCTGAGTGTGTGTGTATGTTTGCTAAAGTAATCTTCACCGTCGCATTTACAATCACCAAGTTTCGCACAGTCGCTCTCTGTGACCCAGGGAACGTCATAGACTCGGTTTTGAGCCAAACTCTTCACCCTGTACTTTCCAAAATACACTTATTAACCACCATATACAGTTCAGCTTCTTTTTTGCCACAGTTTATTAATATGAGCTCTGAGCTTTGATTGGTTACTATAAGCAATGAGTATAAGACAGCTTAGGTGTGAGGTAAGATGGAAAGAGACAGAGGGGGAGATTTATTAGAAGTGTTTGAGGTAAAACTGCTCTAGTTGCCCATAGGAACCAATGAGAGCTCAGCTTCAATTTTTTTAGAAAATGAAAGCTGAGCTCTGTATGGTTTCCACCGGCTACTGTTTTTAGCCACTTCTAATAAATCTCCCCCAGAGAGAGAGAGAGAGACAGAGGGGTAAACAGGGGCAGGCAGAGACTGAAGAGGCAGACAGAAAGAGATATATAGACATAGATAGATATGCAGATGGATATCAAATATTTTTTGTTAACCCATTCTATTTTGTTATAGATAAGAGCAGATATTTACGATCCGAGGCAATGCTGGGGGCTACGGCTAGTTCCAATATAAAAGCCATTCAGAAGGTAAAATATATGCCCAAACAATCATTGCATTTTATCGCACAACTTCTTAGTCCTGATCATGACTAAGACACTTTGCATCTAAACGCGTTGATCGTTTGGGCATGTATTTTACCTTCTGAATGGCTTTTATATGTGAATAAAAGAAGACCTTTTGAAAATATTAGCTGTGAAGCAAATATGTGTTCATCTTCTATAGAAGCTTCACCTACCCTCCTTCTCACATTATGAATCCAGGATATATTGTGCCATAAAAATGATTGACCGTAAAGTGAACCTGTCATCAGAAATTGGCCTCATAAACCACTACTAGTATATTGTCAGGCAGCGTAACACCTTCTATCTTTTGTTTCTTTCATGGCTCGGTGTGGTGGCATCATCCAGAAAATCAGCTTTGAAGTGAGATGTAAATTGCCTAAAAAGTCAAGGAGGAGGAGAGTTTAACATTGAAGTCAAGGTGGGGAGCTCTGAATGCCT
Source organism: Engystomops pustulosus (assembly GCF_040894005.1). NCBI lineage: Eukaryota > Metazoa > Chordata > Amphibia > Anura > Leptodactylidae > Engystomops > Engystomops pustulosus. The sequence continues at coordinate 21,299,157 of NC_092421.1, read as the reverse complement.
CCTCCCCTGTGATTGACATCATGCATCAGACTTCAGGAGATCTGGTTAGTGATGTCTCTGAATGTAGGACCATTAATTACAGTGAAAGGGGCTTTCTGAGGAAGAGAGAGCTTGACTTCAGTGTTAAAATCTCCTCCTCTTTGACTTTATACAACCAATTTACATCTCACTTCAAAGTTGATTTTCTGGATTAGACCACCACCCTGGGCCATGAAAAAAACATGATCTGGAAGGTGTAAAACTGCTTGACAACATACTGGTAGTGGTTTATTAAGCCAATTTCTGCTGACAAGTTCTCTTTCACTGCAACTCAAAGGGACACATTTACTTACCTGGTCCCTGCGCGATCCCCGCTGGAATGCCCATCTGCCGCGATTCATGACGATCGTGTGCCCGATTTCCTGTATGTTTCGCTTCCCCGATCAGGTCCGCCGGAGTTCACCATCTTCCTCCCGGTGCATGTAAGTGCTTGGCTTGCGACACACAAATTGATTTGTTAAATCCCGCGCGTAGTCCGAATCCTTCAGATCGTCCGACGGCCCTCCCCCCAATTTGTGTAGCGTGAAAGCCGGCATGATTGCGTCACAATCTGATGGCATGCGACGCAGTCACGAAAACTTTGGAAAACCCGACGGAAATGCGTCCGCGGGACCTTAGTAAATAAGCCCCGAAATGTCATATTTTTGGAAAATATCAGTTGGTGAATGGGTGGCTCCTCTACAGCTTTGTCATAGCTAGTTGGAGAGATGAAGTAAAATACTCAGAAGTGCGGTAAAACATTAAAGAACATGAGAAGTTTGAGGATTCCGGTTATAGACTTCGTACTGATAATGAGGGCAGATCCTGATTTCAGCAGTGGTTGTATCGTTGAATCCCTGCCAATGTTAATTATATTCCGTCTGTGGATTCTTAGAGAGCATGACGGGTGTGATTCACCCTCCATAAGAGCCAACATCCTATTAAAGTGACCGGGGCAAGGAGATTATCTAGGTAAGCTTGTGTAACAACCAACATGCAGAGGTTACCAAAACATAAGGAATTCTAACAATCGAGATGTCGGAATGACCCATATTTCATAGAACTATATACATTATGATGGAAAATGAATGACAATGTATATAGGATATAGATCTGCTGAGTCGGTTAACCTGTGAGTGACCTTAGTGTGCACCTTGTCATGGATTGGAGTGTAACCTACTTTTCACTAGCACTAGAAGTGCGGAGTCATGTCTGCTAAGATTGTAAGCGGCTATCTTTGGTCAGTGATGTCAGAGAAAATAGGATCATGGGCAAAAGCCAGAACAGAGTCCCCTGCCCTGCATTTGCCTTTATGGTGTGTGTTGACCATTCGTTTGAAGTTGTACACTGATGTACATAGCTATATGTACTATACCTTTAAATTGTGCCTCTAATTTCATCTAAGTTCTGAGTTTTGGTTTATTGCAGAGCACCACATAGAATAAAGGGGTTGTACCTAACCCTACTGTTAGCGGAGTTGACCCTTTTTATTTTGGGGAGGTTTGTGTTTTGTATAACACTACTTGTTGCTCATCTAATGTCTGTCTTGGATCAGTTCATAATAGTTTGGGTCTGGAAACCCCCCTCTAGTATTTTACTTCTGGTATTTCACTGTTGTTGCCTGTGATATGATAGATGACAACATGGGCTTACGTGAGGGAACTTATGCAGCTCATTGCAGATAAGGAAACCTCAGTTTGAGGAGACATCCCCCCCAATACAATTAATTGAATTCATCACTTGTTTTGATCATAAAAGCTGCAGACATTGGTAGATCCTGGGCATCTGTGCAATTATAACTCTGTGTGTTGTTAGTAGCAGCAGGATTGTGAAAAAAAGCATTTAAATTCCAGGATTGTAGCTGGACTTGAAACCCTCTGGTGTCTGTGATCTCTTCAATGTACTGCTTCACAAGCCTTTCCCAGCTCTGAACCAATGGGGGAGGCGGGGGTTGGGGGTTAACCTTGTGTCTTAGTTTCTGCCAATTCCTAACTAAAAACAGTAGTCTTTTGCTGATAATATATGACTGTAATGTGTGTAAGCTCATTTAATAAAGCCAGATTTATCAAAGTGATGCTGAATTCTGGTGCAGTTTAAGACTGTTGGTTCCTACTTTAGACCTTGTTTCATTTGGTCTAAATTGTGCAACAGAAATTTTGGTTCATTGACGAATTTCCAATGACCGCGCCCCCTTAGTCGATTAAGTCTAAAAAGTGACAAAAAGAGATCTAAAAGCGTTGACTAACGTGGCACAAAGCATTTTGCTGCAAATCTGCCATAATTCTGGCCCAAGTGTGTTAATAAATTCCCCCCAATGTGTAGCAGGCTTCTGTTTGAATACTACAGCAGGAAACGGGGTGTGCTTTCTTTAGTTAAGTGATTAAGTCCAGCTGCATTCCTGAAAGATAAATGGATTTTTCACAGTCCTTTTGCTATAACACATACAAAGGTCTGGTCTGCAATTTTGCATGACGAAAACTTGTGCCAGATTGTCTGCAGCATTATTTGTTTACCCTTGATATACTTAGAACATAACTATAAGTTGTTTCAAAACCAAATCTTTCTGTCTGGTTTCCCGCATGAGGCTGATGACTAGCGCTTTCTTTATCTCTACCCGATAAGGCGCACGTGCTCGCAGAATGATCTGCAGCTTGGTCTCTTCATGTGTTGGCATTGCCTTACTATATTCAGATACTTATCTGTCACCACTTAGAGTAAATATGCAAACTATCAGAATTGGTCACAACTAAACAGTGTGGTCTAAAGTAAGTTTTAGTAGGATATTAACCCATTGCTCTCATAAAACAAGATTGTCTTACTTAGCAGAAAATGTACATCCTACCATAAAACAATTTTCTTATCTTAGACATTTATGGTACAGTGGGTACAGAAAGTATTCAGACCTTTTACATTTTTCACTCTTTGTTTCATTGCGGCCAATTGGTAAGATCAAAAAAGTTCTCTGTTTTTACACCAACTTGACTAATAAAAACCGAAATGTAGATATTTTTGCTAATTTATTAAACAAGAAAAACTGAAATATCACATGGTCATATGTATTCAGACCGTTTGCTGTGACACTCATATTTAACTCACATACTTCCAATTTCCTTCTGATCCTCCTTGAAATGGTTCTACTCCTTCATTGGAGTCAATGTTTAATTAAACTGATTGGACTTAATTGGGAAAGGCACACACCTGTCTATATAAGACCTTACAGCTTACAGTGGATGTCAGAGCACATGAGAATCATGAGGTCTAAGGAACTGCCCAAGGAGAACGGCTTAGATCTACAATAGAGTTTCTGCAACACTCAAGGCTCCTAAGAGCACAGTAGCCTCCATAATCCTTAAATGGAAGAAGTTTGGTTTGACCACAACTCTTCCTCAACCTGACCGTCCAGCCAAACTAAACAATCGAGGGAGAAGAACTTTGGTGAATAACCTCAAGATCACTGTGGCTGAGCTCTAGAGATGCAGTAGTGAGATGGAAGAAAGTTCCACAAAGTCAACTATCACTGCAGTCCTCCACCAGTTGGAGCTTTATGGCAGAGTGTGCCAAAAGAAGCCTCTCCTCAGTTCAAGACATATGAAAGCCACATACAAGAAAACGCGAAGGACTACCAGACTATGAGAAATAAGATTCTTTGGTCTGCTGAGATGAAAAGTGAACTTTTTGGTGTTAATTCTAAGCGGTATGTATGGAGAAAACCAGGTGCTGCTCATCACCTGCCGAATACAATCCTAACAGTGACACATGGTGGAAAGATGAGTGTGGCTGAATACAGTGGCTTCAGAATAACTCTACAACCATTCTTGAATGGCCCAGCCAGAGCCCTGACCTAAACCCAATTGGGCATCTTTGGAGAGACCTGAAAATGGTTGTGAAAAACTTGTTACCTCATTCCCAAGAAGACTACTGGCTGTACTAGCTCGAAAGCTGCTTCTACTCAATACTGAGCAAAGGGTCTGAATACTTATGACCAGGTTATATTTCAGTTTTCTTGTTTAATGAATTAGCAAAAATATCTACATTTCTGTTTTTTCTGTCAAGACGGGGCGTAGAGTGCACATTAGTGAGCAAAAAAAGAACTTTTTTGATCTTACCAATTGGCTGCAGTGAAATAAAGAGGGGAAAATTTAAAGAGGACCTGTCACCCTCCAAAATACCCCCACCAAATATGTCCAGCCTAATCCTCTCCCCAGCCCCTTCCTATTTATGCCATATTAATTAAAATTTATGTTGGCAAAGGTGGTTTTAACCAATCCAACCTCTTACTAAATAAGAGGTTGGATCCTCGTATTCTGTCCCCTGGCAGTTGGCCTTATTCATGAGGGGGCCGGCCGACACACCCCCTCCACGCCCCTGTCAGTGGGGACCTGGTGCTGGCTCTCTGCAATGTTATATATATTCGTCTGGAACTGTGAAAAAGCACGGCACGTCCACTGTCAGTGCGCTGCATCGCACAGGTCCTCGCTGACAGGGTCATGGAGGGGGTGTATCGGCCAGCCCCCTCATGAATACGGCCGATTGCCAGGGGACAGAATACGAGGATCCGACCTCTTATTTGGTAAGAGGTCGGATTGATTAAAACCACCTTTGGCAACATAAATTTTAATAAAAATAACATAAATAGAAAGGGGCTGGGGAGGGGATTAGGGGGGACATATTTGGTGGGGGTGTTTTTGGGGGGTGACAGGTCCTCTTTAAGGGGGTCCACCCATACCCACTGTATATCCTGTTGAGTCCTATCAATGTAACCTTCATTTTAATGAAACACTTATAAAACTTATAAACCAGAAAAATATTAAAACCTTATTTTAGTCAGGTGACATAGAGTATAATCTATTGTGTAACTTATTTTGATCCTAGTTGGATATTGGTTTTTGTGTCATTGTGCTGCAATGAGATTGGTTGCATAAAGTCAGAGAGGGAGGCAGAGAGTTTAGTGCTGAAGTCAAGCTCTTCCTGCATCAGAACGTCTCCTCTGCTATGATTGAATTCATTCACCAGACTTTTGGTGGTTATTGTGTCCCAGAGTGTATGACCATCAATTACAGTAAAGTGGATATTAAGAGGCTAGGAGAGCTTGACTTCAGTAATACCACCCAGACTTTACAAAACCAATTTACATCCCCCTTCAAAGCTATTCTTCTGGATGATACCATAACCTTGGGTCGTGAAATAAACAGGATTTAGAAGGTGTTAAGCTTTCTGTCAACATACTGCCTGTGGTTTAATTCCGAAAATATCAGCTGGCAGTTTCCCTTTGATTCAATCAATAGAAACCATAACCTAACACAGAATATCTATAGTGGTCACTAGGCAGCCAATAGGAAAGCAGATAATGAAAAACCAATAAAAATTTAGCCATAAACTGCACATTGTTACTTATAAGTTGTTATGATGTTCATATACTCTAGTGGCCCAACGCTCCGGCAACTCTAGTCTCAGGGCTCTGGCTGTGTAATTACATGCTGTACTTTTCCTATGGTGGAGCCAAGATGTGAAATAAGAGCCTCTCTATTAGCTAAATTCAGCACCTGAAATCCTCATGGAATTTCACATTGACTTTCAATGCCAAGTGTGAAACAAGAGGAGGAAGTTTCTAAAACAAAACTCCTACTGTAATGAACAGTAAACATCTGCAGACTGAAAGTCACTGAATAAGTATAATATAAGGTATATGGACAGGATTATAATGATCATGGTTGTAGGGATACAGGAAGATGGGGTAGTGGAAGACCTGGATCATAGTAATACAGGAGTAGGTGTAATGAAGTATTCTAGATGACTTACTATGAGACCTGAATGCATAGATGGAGGTGTACCTATCTGTACCCCTTTAATTTGCATACAAATGCTGCTACAGATTGATGGAAAATTTTCTGCACTGTAAATCTCAAATGAATGTGCAGCAAGATACAGTGTAGGAACTGCATTTAACACAGAGCCATAAAAGACTTAAAGGGACTCACCAGCTATTACCCCACTAAATTGCTGGCACCCTCAAGTTGGGTATGACATTTCTAGAATTCCCTCTTTTATGTGAAATGTCACCAGTTAACCCATAAAAAATCTCTACCATCCATTTATGCCTACAGGTTGTAATGTCCCGCTGGACAGGTCATTACTAATGTTGACTCATCTTTGTTCCTGGTTGGCTGGAGGGAGTTTGAACTGCTTTACCATGCTTTATTTAGGCATCCTACCTCTTTAATGCTGGAGTTATCCTTGGTTGCCACCTACTTCCATAATGTAGTATAACACATGGAGGATTAAAGGCCATCTTCCATCAGGATGAAGGATTGTAAACCAAACACTCTGACATGCTGATGTGTGTCCCCTCTGGCAGGATCTGCTCTTCTTTTAGCTTCATATGCCCTTGTTTTAACAAAAAAAGCTATTTTAAGAACTGTCACATTCAGATTTAAGGAGAATTTGATAGGAGATATATAGATGATAGGTAGATAGATGATAGAATAAAGTTCACTACTTATTTTACCTTGATACCGGGACTGCTGCAATTTTTTCCTAGACAGCCTGGCAATTTAATCTTGCTTTTTGCAATGATTTAACATAAAACTAACACTTATGTACACTTTGGGGGAGATTTATCAGAAGTGTCTAAAGTACAACTGTTCTAGTTGCCCATGGAAACCAATCAGAGCCCAGCTTTCATTTTATAAACAGCTGTGGGAAAGTGAAAGCTGAGCTCTGATTGGTTGGCTTCGGCAACTAGAACAGTCCTGCTCACAGACACTTCTGTTAAATCTCCCCCAATATCCATCTACATACAGTATTAACCCCAAAGCACTATACTTTAATAGATCTATACTGTACAAAGTGGGTGATAAGTATATATAACCAAGCAGATAACAGGTTTTTACTTGTCTATTAAACCCAGTGCACTCAGTGTTTCATCATCTATGGGCTGACTTGGTTATAGTGACATTCCCATCCTATTTCTTCTATCACAGGTTAATGAGTAATTCTGTTATACAATACATGCGATCGGCAGATGCCTGAACACACCTCAACCTGGGGAAAGTGTCACCGGAGCGACAGTATGACCTAGTGACTTGCACAACCTGTTACTATCTGGAAGAAAGAGACAGTGACTTGCAGTCTGATCATGTCCAGAAGGAAGGAAATAATCATGAGCCACATCCTTTCCGCGTGCCTATGTGCGTACAAGTTGGTTGTACAGCTAGTTTTTAAGGAAGCATTAAAAAAAAAAAAAGTTAAACCGGCGCAAACAATGCCCGGTCACTAAAGCCTTTTCAGGCCGCGTCACATGTTTACTATTTTAACTATGTTCACTATTGTAAAGTCAGACCAAAATAAATTGGGGGTCACTTACTTACCCGGTCCTGTCGCGATCCAGCGGCGCGTTCTCCGACGAGGATTCGGGTTCTGCCGGCGATTCACTAAGGTCGTACGCCCGATGTCCACCAGGTGTCGCTGCTGCGCTGAAGTCCGCCGAGGTCCGCTGGAGTTCACCAACCTATTCCCGTTGCATGTGATTGATTTTGCGGCACAATTCGTTTTTTAAATTCCGCGGTTTTTCGGAATCTGGCTGGTTTTCCAACGCCCCCCGCCCCCCCCCCCCCCCCCCCGATTTCTTTTGCGTGAAAGCCGGCGCCGATGTGCCACAATCCGATCGCGTGCGCCAAAATCCCGGGGCAATTTGGCGCAAATCGGAAAAAAGCTATTTGGACACTTAGTAAATGTGCCCCATTGTGTCTGGTCAGTAAGTTGTAAATTACCCTGATTCCAACTGGTTAAATCTCCACCCTTTTAGTGTGATCTGGTCACACTGGTACCGACCTGCATTTTCCATGACTGGTCCACTTAAGTAGATCTTCTAGGAAAAGTAGTAATACCTTGCCTCCAGTTAGTAAAAGATGAAGCATTTAGCTCTATAAGGTTGAGAACCAGACAACCTTGGAATCAGGAGTTCACCAGCCATGATGCAAGTTGAGCCTCTTGTCTCAGGCAGCACCACCTATTGCAAGATGGGGTGCAGCAACCTGGGTGCAGTTATCTGCTACAAAGTAGGGCCTGCCATTTCACAATTGATACCTGATGTGAGATGCAGCATGGCGAACCCACTTATTAATAAATGACCTGACACATTACTACAGGATGGGGTGGAGGGGGCGCCATTCTATAGGTCACCTCAGGCAGCAGAGAGTTTCAGTTCACTCGACCTGCACCTGCTCCCAACCCTCCCCGCCACAATGCACTGGCTGCCTTGAAGATTGAGAATGCCTTTTAACATCTTTTTACAGACCTTTAAAGCCTTTTTAAATATTTTAGATTCAATTTGTCCCATTATGTCAGCAATGGCAAGAGGGTCTGGTAGCTTTGTGAACACGGTCTAATGTATTTAGGGAGTTTTAATCTCTTTTGTGGTCAATATATTGTCCAGCAGTAAAATCTATTAGCCACTTAGCGAAATCAGATAACATTTATTCTGTTTTCCTAATGTATTTTTTATTTTTTGAACTGAACTTTTTTCTGTATGTAGTTTCAAGGGCAGCCATATTGTAAGCTGCTTTAAAGGCATCTGAAGAAGATGTAGTGATGTAATGATGGGTCAGTGTTATCTATATACAGGTCATTGTACAGGGAGGGGGAGGAGATAATCTGTGACATCATCTATTGTCAGTAGTGATGTAATGATGTGTCAGTGTTATCTATATAGAGGTCATTGTACAGGGAGGGGGAGGAGATAAGCTGTGACATCATCTATTGTCAGTAGTGATGTAATGATGGGTCAGTGTTATCTATATAGAGGTCATTGTACAGGGAGGGGGAGGAGATAAGCTGTGATATCATCTATTGTCAGTAGTAATGTAATGATGGGTCAGTGTTATCTATATAGAGGTCATTGTACAGGGAGGGGGAGGAGATAAGCTGTGACATCATCTATTGTCAGTAGTGATGTAATGATGGGTCAGTGTTATCTATATAGAGGTCATTGTACAGGGAGGGGGAGGAGATAAGCTGTGACATCATCTATTGTCAGTAGTGATGTAATGATGGGTCAGTGTTATCTATATAGAGGTCATTGTACAGGGAGGGGGAGGAGATAAGCTGTGACATCGTATAGTCAGTAGTGATGTAATGATGGGTCAGTGTTATCTATATAGAGGTCATTGTACTGGGAGGAGGAGGAGATAATCTGTGACATCATCTATTGTCAATAGTGATGTAATGCTGGGTCAGTGTTTTCTATATAGAGGTCATTGTACAGGGAGGAGGAGGAGATAAGCTGTGATATCATCTATTGTCAGTGGTGATGTAATGATGGGTCAGTGTTATCTATATAGAGGTCATTGTACAGGGAGGGGGAGGAGATAAGCTGTGACATCATCTATTGTCAGTAGTGATGTAATGATGGGTCAGTGTTATCTATATAGAGGTCATTGTACAGGGAGGGGGAGGAGATAAGCTGTGACATCGTATAGTCAGTAGTGATGTAATGATGGGTCAGTGTTATCTATATAGAGGTCATTGTACTGGGAGGAGGAGGAGATAATCTGTGACATCATCTATTGTCAATAGTGATGTAATGCTGGGTCAGTGTTTTCTATATAGAGGTCATTGTACAGGGAGGAGGAGGAGATAAGCTGTGATATCATCTATTGTCAGTGGTGATGTAATGATGGGTCAGTGTTATCTATATAGAGGTCATTGTACAGGGAGGGGGAGGAGATAAGCTGTGACATCATCTATTGTCAGTGGTGATGTAATGATGGGTCAGTGTTATCTATATAGAGGTTATTGTACAGGGAGGGGGAAGAGATAAGCTGTGACTCCATCTATTGTCAGTAGTGATGTAATGCTGGGTCAGTGTTATCTATATAGAGGTCATTGTACAGGGAGGGGGAGGAGATAAGCTGTGACATCACCTATTGTCAGTAGTGATGTAATGATGGGTCAGTGTTATCTATATAGAGGTCATTGTACAGGGAAGAGGGGAGGAGATAAGCTGTGACATCATCTATTGTCAGTAGTGATGTAATGATGGGTCAGTGTTACCTATATAAAGGTCATTGTACAGGGAGGGGGAGGGGATAAGCTGTGACATCATCTATTGTCAGTAGTGATGTAATAATGGGTAAATTGTATTATTTGTATAGAGGTCATTGTACTGGGAGGTGTTGGAGACAGGGCTGATTCTAGCAATGGAAGAGCACGGAGCAATAGACTTCTTTCTCTGCCATTCAGAATGAAGTGATGCATTAGGCGCTCCCAGACACAAATTAACTTGGAGGCCCAGTAACACCAACTCTTCCTGTGCCCATCATACTCCTGGGAATTTTTAGATACTTTAAGACCAGAATACATTACAGTTTGTGGAACCATGAGCTTCCTACTTCAGGTAGCTACTCTGCAGTGACTACGTTCAGCCACTCTACGGGGAATGGAGCTGTCTGCTTCCTGTTCTATTCTCGGCCAATAATATCTTTATCCTAGAAAATCCCTGTAATCAGAAAAAAAAACAATATATAGTAAGAACACAAATCTTCTAATAATGAATAATAATATTTAATTCCATTTTTCTGTATTGGATATGCGATGTCCTTGCTGGGCATAGCGTGCATGCTCTGGTATCCTTCATTATACATCACCTGTTGCTCTGTGATAGATGATCCGACCTCCAGGGTATCTCTGACTGCCTATATCCTCAGCTAACCTCAGTAGGAAATGTATATACAGAAGCTGATCCCAAAATACACTGAGCAGCTATAAATCTTTGACTATTATGTTACTTTCATATCGCCCCCCCCCCTCTATGAGCTGCCATGTTTGGATGGTGACCTGGATGCCGATAGCGGGTCTTCTATCAATGTACATGTATATCCATGGTGTGTATATTTGGGTGGCACGCCATCTATACATTACAGCTTTAAAGCTAGATATATATTTAATAGAAAATAAAAGACAGGCACAGATAACAAGCCGATACAATATAAATCACAGGACACATGAGGATCATGTAACCAGACAGGTTACCAAACAGCCCTTTGTAAATGTCACTGCTAGTTCTTCTAGATTCTCTTTGCTGCCTTTCATTAAGATTCCAGAGCGTTAACCTTTTCACAGTCAATCTAAGTTGATGTTCTACAAAATTTTTGTCATATACCAGGGATGATGGCAGAAGCATCACTAAATCATGTCACCTCCATTCACTGGGGACAGGGAAGCTGGTTGTGGGGGCTTACTGGTTATAGGTTGTTGATATTTTGGGACACATTGGTTTTGTCTGTCATTGACTTGTCCTATAAATTATTTTATTTAGGCTTATTACATTGCGGGAGGCTAAGTACTGCTGGGAATGGAGTAAGTTGACTGTAAAGGGAATACTTATTGGTAATGATTGGTATTGTAGGAAACAGCTTTTTGTTCTTGTAATTGCTACTTTTCTGACAAGTTTCCAAGTATTAGAACACATGAAACATTGGGGTACACTTACTTACCCGGTCCAGAGGAGATCCCGAAAGTGCATTGTCCGACGACAATGCACTGTGCCGCGATTCACTTACATTGTGCGCCCGACTTGCTGAATGTGTCGCTTCCCCGATCAGGTCCCCCGGAGCTCACCATCGTCCTGCCGGTGTATGCAAGTGCTTTGTTTGAGACGCAATTTTTAAGTTAAATCCCGTGGTTTGACGCCCCCCCTCCCCCCCGATTCGCATGAAAGCCGGTGTGATTGCACCAAAATCTTATTGGGTGCGACACAATACCCTTTTACATGCGGTGCAAATTCGAAACCGTCGGAATATCCGACGTTTGTGCAATCCGCGGACCCTTAGTAAATGAGCCCCATTGGCTTTTCTTGAAACATGGGTCATTGCCGGGAAGTAACTTTTGCTAGTTTTTGTGAGGTACATTGCCTCCTAGATCCCAACAGGCTGATTTTTTTTAGTATACTATAAAATAAGCATGGTGTATAAAAAAAAATGCCAAATTCAGTCTATTTCCTTTATTATCTATTGAATATCACAGGTTTGTTTTTCAACTCCTTGGAACTCATGAGGTTATAGTCTCTTATGCAAAGGTAAAACATTAGATAAATGAAATTTGTTTTGACCACTTGGCCCTACCAATGTCATAAATCCAAGACAAGTTTCTTATACCTAGGCCTCTGATGTCTTTATGTGCTTTATGAAAAATTATCTGAGATTAATGGCCATCAAACTATGAGTTCATAGGAAAATGAAAGTGTTATCCAATCACAATCAATATTGAACTGTGGATATTGGATCACATGAACCAAGGATAGTGAATTCCTTGTATGTACAGAGATATAAGCATACATATTAACACACTACTAGAGTCCCCATGTCAGAAGTGCAACCAGGGTTGTGACTTGAGGGGTTGCAGAAGGCCCTCAAGTTACAACCCTAGTTACAACTAGGTCCAGGAGATGTCTCTTGCCTATCTCATGAAACTACTACTATAAATGAATACTCTATGGCAGATTTGGAAGCTTCCTTAGAGCTTTGAATTCTGCAATCATCAAATGGAACCTGTCAGCATAAATTGACCGAGTAAACCACTACCAGGTTGTTGTCAAGCAAATTGTCGCCTTCCAGATTCATGTCCTAGTGTGGTGGCATCATTGGTTATATAAAGTCATGGAGGCGGAGAGTTTAGCACTGAAGTCAAGCTCTCCCCACCTCAGATTGCTTCCACCATTGTGGTTCACATCATTCACCAGACTTCAGGAGAGACAGTTACTTAAATCATTGGATGCAGGGACATCTATTACAGAAACGTGGGCATTCCTAGGTGGGGAGAGCTTGACTTCCGTGCTAAACACTCTACCTCCTTAACTTAATACAACCAAATTACAGGTCTCTTCAAAGTTGATTTTCTGGATGTTGCAACCGCAATTCACCATGAAAGACACACTATCTGGAAGGTCTTTGGCTGCCTGACAACATAACTGTACTGGTGGATTAGATTAGTTTGTGCAGACAGGTTCCCTAAAAGTCTTGTAATACAGTATTATTATATGATAGTGCCAGACATAATAGGGGAGGTTTATTAATATTGTTACAGTATATAGTTCAACTAGTATAATACTGCACCAGATATATGAATAATATCTTTAATGCAGTATACAATTGTCTAGTCTGACTTTGCACCATCTTTTCATTTTAGTTTACACAAAATAATACACCAAATTTTGGCACAACAAAGGCCATGGCCATTTTATTGTATACATAAATGTGGTGCAATGCGTTTTTGGTGCAAATTGTTTCAGATTTCTTTTACAACCAAGTTCATTCATCTGTCCCAATAATGACTACAGGCGGTCCCCTTCTTAAGGACACCCAACTTACAGACGACCCATAGTTACAGACGGACCCCTCTGCCCACTGTGACCTCTGGTGAAGCTCTCTGGATGTTACTATAGTCCCAGGCTGCAATGATCAGCTGTAAGGTGTCTGTAATGAAGCTTTATTGATAATCCTTGGTCCCACTACAGCAAAAAATTTGTCTGGAACTACAACTATAAAATATACAGTTTCGACTTAGATACAAATTCAACTTAAGAACAAACCTATAGACCCTATCCTGTATGTAACCCGGGGACTGCCTGTATATATTCAACCACACATTTAATAAGCCATTTGGTTTCCCCTGAATGTCCTTTGTTATAACTTTTTAAGTAATCTGCCCCTGAAATTCTGCACAAAGGTCTAAACCATTTTATAATTAACTTTATGACTCTGGGCCAGAATGAAATGCCGATGTTTAATGAAATGTGTCTTAAACCAACTGTGAAAGGTGCATTTGATCTTAGCCAAAATGACAGCTTAGGTGATAGAGCAGGTTCTCACAAGTCACACCTTCCATATCTTACATACCATGCTATAGTCACACACCCTGCCCAAATTACAGTGTAGGGTTTGTGGGAGATGACCTTGTTTAATCTGAAAGGTACAAACAGATTGACAGTATGAATATCACCATTTTAATACAATTAGGTTCGCTATAATGCTTACCAGGATTTATACATATTTATGGAATGTGTACAGGCAGTCCCCGGGTTACATATAGGATAGGTTGAGTAGGTTTGTTCTTAAAGGGAACCTACCACCACGATTCTACCTATAAAGGTAGAACCGGAGGGTAGGTGAATGTATGGGAAGTGAGGATAGAGCTAATCCTCACATCCCCGCTATCTTTAATAAAACTTTATTAGGCTAATATGTAAATTTTGTTAAGTGGCTACTGGGGCGTGGAGTAGCCGGACATGAGGCTACACGGCGCGGCTACTACACGTCACAGTAGCCTCTTTTCTCCTCCTACCCTTAAATCTTCGGCACGCAGCTCTTGTAGCTGCGATTCCCTCGTCTTAGAAGCAAGCTTTCTATGCATGCGCAGAACACAGGCCCTCAGCTGCGCGGCCACAGATCCGAGGCCGGAGCTTCTGCACATGAGGAGCTGTGCACTGAAGAAGTAAGGGTAGGAGTAGAAAATAGGCTACTGGGGCGTGGAGTAGCCGCGACGTATAGCCTCATGTCTGGCTACTCCACGCCCCAGTTGCCGCTCAACAAAATTTACATATTAGCCTAATAAAGTTTTATAAAAGATAGCCGGAACATGAGGATTAGCTCTAAAAAGAGCTATCCTCACGTCCCATACATCCACCTACCACCCGTTCTACCTTTATAGGTAGAATCTTGGTGGTAGGTTCCCTTTAAAGGAGTTGACCATTCTAGAATTTATTGAAAAGTGGCCAAAACCTTTAAGTTGAATTTGTATGTAAGTTGGAACTGCTATATTTTATAATTGTAGCTCCAAACGAAAACATTTTTTTGTCCCTGTGACAAATTGAGAACTGTCTGCTGTCATGGAAATGAGGATTATCAATAAAGCTTCAGACACCTTACAGCTGATCAGTGCAGCCTGGGACTAAAGTAACATCCAGAGAGGTCACAGGGGGCAGAGAGGGGTGTAACTAGGGGTGTTCTTCATTTGGGGACCGCCTGTATTTTATAAAAACACTGAACTTCCCAAAGACATTGGGAAAAAAATTCCAAAGAGTTGAAAAAATTAATTTGTAAAATGAATCCAGTCCATAAGTTGCATATGGTCTAAATCTTCATTCATTTAAATACCAGATACTATGGCACTGTTTCTAGAATATGACAGCCTGGACATAGCCTTTAACTAGATAGGGGGAGTGAAGAGCAGTGAAGTGTAATAAGCTTGATCAAGTCCCTTTGGCTATAGGAACAAGTTTAAAGGAAATCTACCATCAAAATCCATCACGATAAACCACTTAGTCATAGATTCAGGCACCGTGACTGTGGTAATCTTCCTATATTTGTTATACACAGAGTCAGACTGGGGTACCTGGGACCCACAAGTGAAATTAATTTTGGGGGCCCACCTAATACTAAATAGAAATATTCTGGGATAAGGGAATTTCTAAGCACCAGCGGGGGCAGTGAAATAAAGGATAAGTTAATCCCTTTCTCCCTCCCTCTCTACTAGTGCTCGGCTCTTAGTTTGTGTACAGGGGCTGCAGGTTTGATGTTACCTCAGGGCATTAATGTAAGGGATCGTATAAGAGTTATTCCTGGTTTCCCCGGCTTTCTGCTGCTGGCTGGGCTGTGGTTAGGGATAGTATAAGAGTTACCCCTGGTTTCCCAGGCTTCTGCTGGTGGCTGGGCTGTGGTTAGGGATAGTATTAGAGTTACCCCTGGTTTCCCGGGCTTTCTGCTGCTGGCTGGGCTGTGGTTAGGGATAGTATAAGAGTTACCCCTGGTTTCCCAGGCTTCTGCTGGTGGCTGGGCTGTGGTTAGGGATAGTATAAGAGTTACCCCTGGTTTCCCAGGCTTTCTGCTGCTGGCATGGCTGTGGTTAGGGATAGAATAAGAGTTACCCCTTGTTTCCTGGGCTTCTGTTGGTGGCTGGGCTGTGGTTAGGGATAGTATTAGAGTTACCCCTGGTTTCCCGGGCTTTCTGCTGCTGGCTGGGCTGTGGTTAGGGATGTAAGTGTTCGCACTGTTCACCAACCTTCCAATAAGGAAATGCTGAAACCTTTACAAGAACTGATGCAAAATAACCCGAAACCACATAGACAGGTCACCCCTGTCTCTCTGACCCTATAGATAAAACCATACATAAGCTGAGAGCTGTCTCACACTAGAAGGTGGGTCAGTGACTACAATACTGATCTGACACAGGCAGAAGTAGGATCTAGTACCTCACAGGTGTCATGTCTTCTCCTTCACGTCCCGAATCATAGCAAAATCTAGTTGCAGAATTTTCTGGCAGATGTGTTCTGGGAAGCAAATCCCCCTCACTGCGCCCCTAAAAATACCACAGTTACTTACAGTATAATGTCACCTGGATAAAACAATGTCATACACACTGCCCCCTCTCCAGATTTTATTAAGACCCCCTATTCACACTGCCATCCACCCCCCCCCCCCAATATTTTATTAAGGCCCCCCATGCACACTGCCATCCCCCCTCCACAGTTTATTAGGCCCGCCTCATACACACTGCCATTCCCCCCTCCTTATTTTATTAAGGTTCCCAATGCACACTGCCATCCACCCCCCCTCCATATTTTATTAAGACCCCCCTTCTCCCCTCCATATTTTATTAACGCCCCCCCTTCTCCCCTCCATCCTTTATTAAGGCCCCCCCCTCTCTCCTCCATATTGTATTAAGCCCCCCCTCTCTCCTCCATATTTTATTAAGCCCCCCCTTCCCTTCTGCCCACAGTAAAAACAAAAAATTTACTCACCTCATCCTATGTCCGTCTCCTGAAACTGGAGATGCACGGCCGCGCGATGACGTCATGTTTCCGGCCGCATTGAGTACTATTGAAGCCACTGGCAGGGGCCATAGTGCCAGCGGTCGGGGCCCTCCAGACCGACCCTGGTTAAACATGACCTTCTTCCTTTTAAAACCAACTCTACAAATTATGCTAATGAGCCCAAAGGGCTTCAGTAGGGAGTTACCATAGGGAGCCCCTATGTGTTGTAGCTTTTACACTGTGCAATAGCACTTTCCCCCTTCCACTGTGTGAGATTACATCAGGCAGAGGGAGGGAGGGAAGGAAGTGGAGATGGAATAGGGGGAGTCTAAGACAATGTAACAGCTTGTGAAGCTGCAGCACAGAAGGGCTGTGGTAACGCTCCCAGAGCCCTTCTAGCTCATTAGAATAAGTATAAAAGTTGATTTTAAAAGGTGAGGCTATAAATAGCAAATGTAAGGAGATTACCACAGATACGGTGCCCGAATCTATGAGTAAGTTTTTGGACCTCAAAACTTGTTGTGCTTCCTGAGTTATGAACCTTATGAAGAATGACCTGTTTCTTAAGTTGCCATATCCATATTGCACCTCTAATTTTCACTTCCTGGCGACTACCTAGGGTTCATTTGCATGTGTAAACTTCCTTCGATTTCGGTAAAGTTTATTATATTGGGCATTTGGGGACTGTTGGGGGGGGTCAAAAACTTTAAAATTACATTCCAGTCCTGATCTACTCTGCCCTGGAGAAAGACATGCCTCTAGCTTCCGTCATACAAAGACTAGAGTAAATCGATAGTACGACGGCTCCTTTTCGGAGTCAGAGACCGGCCGTAATACCGTGGTAAATTGTGTTATATATCTATGTTTAGAAATCCCAATTTAAACATTTTCATTTTTTTAGTATTTCAGGTCTTTACATTCTCTCCAGAATTTATTAATGAATTAATTGTGAACTAAGTTTAGAGCTGCTGATCCTCGAATATTAAAAAAGGAGCACCTAATGAAGTACAGTAAAAAAAAATCCCCTGCTATGTTAATGCATGAATATATTGCAGACGTGTTCCAACTTGTCTAGGGGAACAGTAAGCAGTAACTTAATACGGATTATCATGGAGATTTACATCTAATCATTGGAAACATTCAGAATAATAAAATATCCGGGTGAATTATTTTTAGTTCGGCCGGAATCGGGTCGGTCCCAGAAGATCCTCACGTGACCCCATGTTGTGTATAATGGATTTCAACAGAAGTATCCCTCATATGGAGATAGAGACCCCTGTGGCACCAAAATACTTCACCCGCAAAGTAGAAAAATTGATGTGGTCAATTTTGGGACCTCATAAAGACATATTTTGTGCTTTTCCCCCAGAACCGGCGCCAGCGCTGGTCATACCCAGGCAAGTGCCAGAGCCCAGAGTTGCTGGAGGGGCCCACATAAGACTGTACATAAGGAATCCATGGGGGTAAGGGAGGCTGTATCTAATGAATCCATAGGGTGCTGGGGGGGGGGTTATATAAAATATAACAGGGAAGAGGGAATATTTTAGGTAACAGGGGCACATTTACTTACCTGATCCCTGCACGATCCCCGATCCGGACTGTCCGACGAGTATGAACTCTGCTGTGATTCATGAAGATCGTGCGGCCGATATTCTGCATGTGTCGCTCCCCGGTCAGGTCCGCCGGAGTTCACCTTCTTCTTCCCGGTGCAAGTCCTTGGCTTGCGACACAATTTTGAAGTTAAATCCCGTGGTTTGTCCGAATCCGTTGGATCGTCTGACGGCCCAACCCCCCTATTTGTGTTGCATGAAAGCCGACGTGATTGCGCCAAAATCCAATCGCGTGCGCCAAAAACCCCTTTTAAATTCCTGTCCAGCAGCGTGAAACAGAAATCGATGAGATGTCCGACAAAAGTGCGGTCCACGAGGGCCTTAGTAAATGAGCCCCTTTGTTTCTGAATTTTAAATGCTGCCATGTGAGTTTACTGCAAAAGAGCCCACTGGGGTTATGTCGTCCAGGGGCCTACTGAAACCTGGAGCCGCCCGGTTTTCACCCCATCCAAGATCACATAAGAATTTACCATTGTGCTCCATAGGATATACATATAATTAATACAAACACTAAGGTTGGTCAGTGATGACCGTACTGATCAGACACAGGTAGAGGTGGCATCTGAAAACCAGACTCTCCTGACAACATCTTCTAAGGCTACATTTACACTGCCGTTGCCCGCTCGTACCGTACCTTAGCGGGCAACGGCACCCCCGCCACTCTCCATAGGAAGTTATGGCGCACTGCGCCGTACTACGGACAAAGATAGGACATGTCCTATCTTTTACCGGGGTACGGAGCGGTACGTGCTGCACCGAACCACTCCCGTAGGGCGCCGTACGCCCATTGCCGTCTATGGGGGGCGTATATCGGCCGTATATACGTCGGCCGTATATACGTCCCCCATACGTCAGTGTGAATGTAGCCTAAGACAACGTCTTATTGCTGCCGAATTTGTCACTTTTTAGCATCTCCTCATTGGACTCCTGGAAAGGGGTAGGAGGTGACCTGTTGATGCTCAATACCATTGAAGTAACCACACAGTCATGATGGATCTGTCACTTACCCCTTCACGCTCCGATTGTTTCTTCTCTGCACCATTACCGACAAAATGGACACTTATACACTGCACAGATTTAGTGATGGAGTCTTGTCCATTAATTCGAAGCTAAAATATGGTAACTATAAACCCCATCTTCAGGTTATTTATGCGCAGAATGACAGATGAAGGACAGTCATAAGGGAGTGTGTTTAAAGGACATCTACCACCAGGATAAAGCATTGTAAACCAAGCATACTGACATAATGGTGAGTGCCCCCTCTGACAGGTTCAGCTTTTGTTTTAGCTTCTTAGGACCTTGTTTTTACAATAAAAAGGTTTCACAAATTTTGCAAATGAGCCTCCGGGGCTCCAGACTCTATAGATGTTAATGGAGCTTGGAGCCCCTAAGGCTCATTTACATAATTTTTAAAACCTCTTTTTCTTAAAAACAAAGGCATACGAAGCTACAAGAAGAGCCGCTTCTGCCGGAGTGGGCACACACCAGTATGTCAGTGTGCTTGGTTTACAATCCTTCATCCTGGTGGTAGATTTCCTTTAAAATTTACGCTGCATACCCTCATTGACTTCGATGGGCTTATGCTTATCTTTTACTTTTTCTGTTTAACCTTTGAGTGAGAATAGGTCTTTGGGTCTGGAAGCACCATAGATGCCATTGGTCCTCCAGTGCAGAAACCCTTGCATGAGCGGTTTCTTGGCTTCAGATAAAAGCACATGTGGGCAGAGAGTCTAAAAGCCATTAAGAGTTAAGACATTTCATTAGATACTTAATGTTCTAAACTCTAATCTTCATCTTCTTTGTTTATCAAAACTGTGGGGAAAAATATCTAGAATAATTTGGTTCTAGAATGTCAAGTATTAGAGAGCTGGCTACAGTTGGGAGGCCCCCATACATATTAGATGGTCAGCCATCTTTAGGCTACGGAAAATGGAAGGGATTGGGAGAAATTCCTTTTTGTGTTGTCCTTTTTCATAGGACAGTTTTATCACTTTCATTGTATATCATTTCTCAAATCATGTATTTTACAGTGCCACGGATCTACTGCAAAGTCTTCATTAGTTATGTGTACCTTTGCTGCAAATTTTTTGCACCGTTTACTGAAAGGGGGAAAAAAATCAAATGTGAAAATTGGTTTAAATGGAAAATCTACAAATCCTTAAAGGGGTCGTACCAAGTTTGCAAGTTGATTGTTGAGGGTCTGACTGCTGGGGACTCCCATCACGAGATCCCCAACCAATCCAGGGAATAGGATTCCCATTCTCACTAATCCGTGGAGTGGTCGATTGCTCATGCGCCCTGCAACTCCATTCAATAGTATTGGAGAGTGGGAAATTGAGGAATCTCTGCTATCTCCGGCACTCCCATTCAGCATCCTAAAAGCCATGCTTGTCAATATCAGACACACCCAAGTGATCATACCCTCCCCCATCCACTTACTTCACTTGGGGATAACATGCAAACATGGGACAACCCCTTTATACTCTGCTGAAAATGCTCCAGGTCACATCCAATTTTGGATAATGTGATTTATTGTGAGACATGTCAGCTTAAAGTAATTGCAAGGGAAGCCCATATACTGTATTTTTCGGACTATAAGGCGCACCATCAATAAATGCCTGCTAAAAAGTCTAGGTTCATATATAAGGCACACCAGATTATAAGGATGAATGACCAGCAGGTGGCAGACCTGTGCCCAGCTCAAGGCAGCTGCTGTCTGTAAGTGCGGTTCATATATAAGGCACACTGGACTATAAGGCACACCTTTGATTTCTGAGAAAATCAAAGGATTTTTTGTGCGCCTTATCGTCCGAAAAATACGGTAATTTTCTAATGTCATCAATTCATAGTTAATAAATCAATAGATATGTCTCATTTTTACTGTAGGACATAGTTCACACTACTATCATAGGCCTCCATTGAAGGCTCTGTTTAACGATTCACGTTATTATTATTACTATTTCACGACCAGTCAGCGTACAATTACGTCGACCAGGCATCAAGGGACGTATAAACACATATATAGAAAAAAAATCACTATCTAGAATATTATATATATATATATATATATATATATATATATATATATATATATATATTACACTCACTGGCCACTTTATTAGGTACACCATGCTAGTAACGGGTTGGATCCCCTTTTGCCTTCAGAACTGCCTCAATTCTTCGTGGCATAGATTCAACAAGGTGCTGGAAGCATTCCTCAGAGATTTTGGTCCATATTGACATGATGGCATCACACAGTTGCCGCAGATTTGTCGGCTGCACATCCATGATGCGAATCTCCCGTTCCACCACATCCCAAAGATGCTCTATTGGATTGAGATCTGGTGACTGTGGAGGCCATTTGAGTGCAGTGACCTCATTGTCATGTTCAATATACCAGTCTGAGATGATTCCAGCTTTATGACATGGCGCATTATCCTGCTGAAAGTAGCCATCAGATGTTGGGTACATTGTGCTCATAAAGGGATGGACATGGTCAGCAACAATACTCAGGTAGGCTGTGGCGTTGCGACGATGCTCAATTGGTACCAAGGGGCCCAAAGAGTGCCAAGAAAATATTCCCCACACCATGACACCACCACCACCAGCCTGAAACGTTGATACAAGGCAGGATGGATCCATGCTTTCATGTTGTTGACGCCAAATTCTGACCCTACCATCCGAATGTCGCAGCAGAAATCGAGACTCATCAGACCAGGCAACGTTTTTCCAATCTTCTACTGTCCAATTTCGATGAGCTTGTGCAAATTGTAGCCTCAGTTTCCTGTTCTTAGCTGAAAGGAGTGGCACCCGGTGTGGTCTTCTGCTGCTGTAGCCCATCTGCCTCAAAGTTCGACGTACTGTGCGTTCAGAGATGCTCTTCTGCCTACCTTGGTTGTAACGGGTGGTGATTTGAGTCACTGTTGCCTTTCTATCAGCTCGAACCAGTCTGCCCATTCTCCTCTGACCTCTGGCATCAACAAGGCTTTTCCGCCCACAGAACTGCCGCTCACTTTTTCGGACCATTCTCTATAAACCCTAGAGATGGTTATGCGTGAAAATCCCAGTAGATCAGCAGTTTCTGAAATACTCAGACCAGCCCTTCTGGCACCAACAACCATGCCACGTTCAAAGGCCTCAAATCACCTTTCTTCCCCATACTGATGCTCGGGAGAACTGCAGGAGATTGTCTTGACCATGTCTACATGCCTAAATGCACTGAGTTGCCGCCATGTGATTGGCTGATTAGAAATTAAGTGTTAACGAGCAGTTGGACAGGTGTACCTAATAAAGTGGCCGGGGAGTGTATATATATATATATATATATACACACACACACCAAATAGGTGACATTTACCAGGATAGCCAAAGACAGCCTCTCAGTATAGCAGAGAAGAACCGAAAAAAAGAAGACAAGAGGAGAGGAAATATAGAAAAATCTTTATTAAACATGAAAAAGTGGTAAAATCAATCATAAAATGAAGACCTCTCAGGAGAAGTAAATACATGCACGCCAGGTAATAGATCGTAATATGAAATACAATGCCGTGATAATGATAGATGTAATAAAGCCAAAAACACATTGAAAATTACAAAGAGGTACAAAAAAAAATAAGTAAATGCTACAGTGGCAATAATATATAAAATGTGGATGGCATAACGGGTAATGATATAGCCCACAATTCTTAAGAACGATGACAGCAGTAATAAGGAAATGAACGCCGAAAACCGGCAAAAAATAAACAGAACGAGGGGCTGAAACGAACAAACTATTACCTGGCGTGCACCCCCGACGCGTTTCCACAACAGCAGGTCTTTGTCAAGGATCAGTGGGGGGTCTCGGTGACCCCTCGTCGCTCCGTCAGATTAATGGAGCAGACGGCCACACATGACCGTTCTGCTCCATTAATCTCTATGGAGCTGACGGATATTGCCAAGTGCTATCCTGTGGATAGGTGTATTCTCGTCAGGGCATTCACATTCAGTTTCATTAATCTGCCATATATAAACATTTCTTCAATTAGAGGTTATTAAAAAATGTTCCCGTGTGAAGATAATTTCTCATAAATGTAGTCATATGGTCCCTTAGAAACAAGACTGTGTCCTTGGATACGACCACCTCTGCTGGAGTGATTGCACAAGGACACAAAAAGTTTCTGAATATTAAATGTCTGAGGAGATACTGCATGTCCCACATTCGTCCTGTAATAATGATCGCTGAAGCCATGTGGTCAGGGAGGACCCAATAGCACATTTCTGGCCACCGCTGCCAAAATGTGACGTGGTCGTATCCGAGGAAGCCATCTCGTTTCTAAGGGACAGAATGACTACATTTATGATAAATTATCTTCACACGGGAACATTTTTTTAAATAACATCCAATTGAAGAAATGTTTACATATGGCAAATGAATTAAATTAAATGTAAAGGCCCGTATGGGAATACCCCATTAAGGTCAATAAAATACTCCTAGAGATCAGTGAGTGATGACATAGGTTTAGCCAGGTTTCAACATTGAAGGACCACCCAGCCCAGATAAGTTTTGCGGAGGTTACTGAATATAATGTGACATGCTCTGCAACCTGTACACAATTGTCTGGTATTTAATTATATTAATATTGAGTAGGCCAATGGAGCCCCTTATTGGGACAACTCCTCTTGTCCCCTGAGGAGGCGACACCTTAGTTGCGTTGCTGCTCTTGTCAAGAAAAAGGGAGAAGACCTTCCTCATCAATGAGACACTACTCATATCTTATTATAAGGATGGTGTCCCATGTATACCACCAATGTGACCTAATAACCACTAGACGTATGTTGTCAATTTGTTTTGGAATTTCCAGATCATGTTTCTTTCTTGGCCCAGTGTGGTGGCATCATCCAGAAAATCTAATTTAAAAAGAAGATGGTTGTATAAAGTCTAGGAGGCGGAGAGTTTAGCACAAAACTCCAGTTCTCTCTGGTTTAAGAATGTCCACTTCATGGCATCTGTCGGGACATCTTTAACAGGTGCGTAATGAGGCGAGGAGAGCTTGACTTCAGTGCCAAACTCCCCGCCTCCATGACTTTATACAACCGATTTACATCTCACATCAACGTTGATTTTCTGGTTGATGCTACAAAACAAGTCCATAAAAAAACATGATCCGCTTCAAAACATAGTTAGTGGTTTATTGGGTCAATTTCTGCTGACAGGTTCCCCTTTAATGTTAATTTGTTGGGTAATTTCAAACAATGAAAAGAATCTTTAAAAAAATAAAACACACAACAGACAAGTTGAAAGTGCAGACAGATTTATTACTTTTGTACAAAGTATAAAATGTCCCTAACATTTGTCTCATACTTATAACTTATGCAAACAGCAGGCTTTTCTGAGGTATTACTCTTACAGTAAACAGAACATCTCTTAAATAAATTAAAGTATCCTAAGGCAATGATTACATCTCCAAAACAAGGTCAACAATAAAGCTTTTTCTTCTCCCGATTACAGGCAACAACAGCCGTTGTCCGCGTTATAGGTTTTTACGTATAAATAAAAGGCGAGGTAAAAAGTGAGAGTCAGATTGCTCAGCAAAAAGCAAACGCTATAGTATAAAGTGTTATTTTTGCACAATGGGGTAATTACAGTTCTTAAAATAAAAGTCAATGACCTATAATATAGGTTTATATATTCTAGATGATTTTGCTATATGTAGGTTTACTTAGGCCTTAGGGGCGGCACGGTGGCTGAGTGAGTAGCACTTTTGCCTTGCAGCGCTGGGGTCCTGGGTTCGAATCCCACCCAGGTCAACATCTGCAAAGAGTTTGTATGTTCTCTGTGTTTGCGTGGGTTTCCCCCCGGGTCCTCCGGTTTCCTCCCACACTCAAAACATACTGTTAGATTGTGAGCCCCATGGGGACAGGAACCAATTTGACATGCTTTGTGCAGCGCTGCGTAATCTGTGCTATATAAATAAAGAATTATTATTATTAGAAGGTGCCTATAAACATAAGCTAATTGGAGTGTAACTCCCTACTTAGATGCAATCCTCCCCTGTAAATCCATGTCCATAAAAGTGCCACGGGTGACATCTAAATCTGCAGCTTTTCTATTTCTAGTATAGTGGCCATGAAAAGTTCTACCAATGAGTAAATTAGAATACTGCTGTGGCAGAGGTCACGTTAAAACCTATATGTGCGTTATAGATGCTAAAGGAAGGTTTAATCCTTGAAAAAAAAGCATAATGCGTCTAAATCTGCACTAACTTTTTCCTCTTTAACTGCCCTGTTTAAGGCTCCTCCATACTGAAGGCTGTTACTGTAGCCAGAGGATAAGTTGTGTGGAGCTACAGGGGGGCACAATGTGCACTCCTCATCCTGCTATCAGGGGGAAGGAGACAAACCTGAAGACTTATGCTCCTACAGTGGGATCCGCTGCTGCTCTTTATTGTAAGAGTACACCGCAAATCCTCCTGACCTATCCTTATTTTGTACTCCTCCTAAAAATACTCTTCAAAAATGCTAAGTGGAGAAAATTTTCTGTGATCCTCTTGTTGTGGGGGCACTATAGATCCTATAGATCCATGCAATAAGATAGAGAGTTTGTGACATTGGAGTAATTCTTCTGCTGAAGTAGTGGACAGGAAACATCAGAGGTTTACATCAATGTAGATCAGACACAACACAGAGCTGCAGAGATGACGTAAAGCTTTAATAATCTACTTAACTCGGAGGATAATTCGTCAGCGTTGTCCATGTGTGACCCCCCTGTAGCAGGACTGCAATAAGGCACC
Source organism: Engystomops pustulosus (assembly GCF_040894005.1). Lineage (NCBI taxonomy): Eukaryota > Metazoa > Chordata > Amphibia > Anura > Leptodactylidae > Engystomops > Engystomops pustulosus. The sequence continues at coordinate 21,272,956 of NC_092421.1, read as the reverse complement.
GGGGGGAGGGGGGTGTAGAGTAATCATAATGGTCAGCAAAACAAAGTACATTGATTGTTACTTTACTACTTTGTGCCAAATAATGTGTTAATAGACCCATAATAGATGTATAACGTTAGTGATGTTTCAATAAGCTAAACAGTAGACATTGGGCAGCAATCTCCGCGTTGGCATTCCCTTATTGCAGATATGCCCAGTGGTGGCTGCACAGCATAGTGCATTACTAGAATGAGAACATGACTGATGCCAGGGGTTATGTGACTCTCATTCATAACTGGCAGCTTCAGGTCTGGGCAGTTTCCCATGAACACAGATATGATGTGTATAAGACGATGGCAGAACATCTAAGAGTAATCCCTCTCCCAGCACCAGACAGGAAAAGTGCCTTCTATGGGAAACAACTAAATACATCCCTGGACACATAACATGCAGACATTTTATGGCAGTATGAAGGAATATCGCTGTAAAACCAAGTTATGTTCCAGGGTAGAAAAATTTAAAGTCAAACATCACTATCCAAAAGGAAGTTATTTTATATAACATACTTTCCTAGTTCCCACGCAGCGCAATTCAATCCAAAAAGAAGAAAAAAAACAATAAAACATAATTTTTGGCCTTTTTTAAATACTGTATTTTTCGGACTATAAGGCGCACCATCAATAAATGCCTACTAAAACGTCTAGGTTCATATATAAGGCGCACCTGATTATAAGGATGAGTGACCAGAAGGTGGCAGACCTGTGCACAGTGCAAGGCAGCTGTTGTCTGTAAGTACGATTCATATATAAGGCGCACTGGACTATGAGGCGCACCTTTGATTTCTGAGAAAATCAAAGTATTTTTTTGTGCGCCTTATAGTCCTAAAATATGGTAAATAAATAAAAAGAATGCTTTAGGCATTTTTAAAGTAAATCTACCACCACGATCAATGATTGTAAACCAAGGACACTTACATGATGGTGTGTACCCATCTGGCAGGATCCACTCATCTTTTAGCTGCTTATGCATTTGTTTTTACAAAAATGGGCTTTAAGAATTATACAAATGAGGCTAAGGGGCTCTAAGCTCCATAGCTGTTAATAGAGCCCAGAGCCCCTCAGGCTCATTTGCATCATTTTTAAAGCCTTCTTCTAAAAGAAGAGCGGAGGGACACACACCAGTATGTCAGTGTGCTTGATTTACAATCCTTCATCCTGGTGGTAGATGTCCTTTAACAAAGGGTTATCACAATTTGACAAATAGGATTACTGTGTATAGCAATGCACAGGTCTTCTTAAACCCTTAAGGACTGCAGTATCAGCGTATGGTGGTGGTCACACCTCTTATAAGGCGATGCATTTCTACGGCACCGAATTAGAGGAAGTTTACAGGACATTGAATCCTGTTGCTGCTGGGGCTGGACTGCGTTGCCTAAGAGATTGCACACATTTTGTACCTTCAAACCGACCCAATCCAGGTTACAAAACTATATTCATCCCATATCACAAAAAACAAAACCGATGCCTGAATAGACATTTTTTGATCACCTATTGCGCAAAAAATTACATTGATCGCATTGAAAAAAAACTTTATCAACCCCCAGAGTGCATACAAATAAAATCTACAGGTCTTTTTGCAAAAAAATAAGCTCTCGCGCAGCCACCTTGACAAGAGATCTCAACAGCTATGGCAGGTGGAAGGCAGCGATGCACAAAGTTTTATAAATAGGTAAAAATTTGGTATTGCTTTATGTGTATTGACCCAGAGAAAACAAGTTTTTATGTAATATAGGTCTGACGATAAAGGCAGAATAATGAAAGTTATAGGCATTGAAAAAAAAAATAAAATAAAAAATAAATTACCTGGTATTTAAAGTGGAAACCAAGTGGGGACATAGGAGGCGATGTCTCTGTATTTGATATCCTCTGTAAATACAAGCTTTCTGAACCGTGCACCAAGACTTGGTTATGGAGAGGTTGCCTTAGCATGGTCACTAGGAGCACTCACCTTAGCAGGTGGATAACGGTACAGTGTGAAGACCAGGGGTGCCCCTAGTATGTACATGGTGAGAAAGTCGTCAGACAGTCTATCAGTGATGTGGATAATTGTGCCCGAGCATCCAATAAAGCTTCATGTGTGGGGGTTACACACATCAGAACATCTGTATCAAAACATAATACCGTATATACTCGAGTATAAGCCGAGACCCATAATTTTAACCCAAAAAACTGGAAAAACCTATTGACTCGAGTATAAGCCAAGAGTGGGAAATGCATTGGTCACAGACCCCCTAGTATATAGCCAGCAAGCCTCCTGTAGTATATAGCCTGCCAGCCCCCGCCTCCAAAACTAAATGTGTACTCGCCTTCCAAAGCCCTCTGGCAGGTCCTCCTTCTATCCATCGTGGCATTGGCGCACACATTAGAATGTCAGCATGCTAAGTAGACGTCACAATGCCTGCGACGGACTGGGACACGTAGCTGAGGCCGGGGGCCGCAATGTATAGAAAAGGACCTGCCTGCCGGGAGGGTGTGGGAAGGCGAGTACACTTTTTTTTCTCTTGACTCGAGTACAAGCCGAGTTTTGCCACATTTTTTGTGCTGATAAAACTCGACTTATAATCGAGTATATACGGTAATTTTGTTAAAAATAGAAATGAAAGAAAGATGAGAAGCATAAACCGATAAACACACAATATACACAGTATGACAAGCTGAATTCCATAGCAATGATATATAACAAAAAAAAAAAAACTGGAAATTTCCAGCAAGAGTATAACACATCAAGTTTTATCATCAAGCTTCTGAGGTCAAACTGTTCTGGTTGCCCATGTAAACCAATCAGAGCTCAGCTTTACTTTTATAAACAGCTGTGGGGAAATGAAAGCTGAGCTCTGATTGGTTGCCATAGGCCAGTGATGGCAAACCTTTTAGACGCCGAGTGCCCAAACTACATCCAAAACCCACATATTTTTCGCAAAGTGCCGATGCATAAATTTAAACAGTAACTTATTACTCCCTACTCTGTCACAGGTTTAAAGTATATAGGCTCCTGAGGACACCAATACAGTAGAAAGATTATCATTGTAACTGTCTTCTAGGGTCCTGAGCGCTCTGGGACTGCAAGAGGCCTTGAGTCCTGTCTGGCGGAGTATGCAGTGGGGTGATGGCGCGGGTGCCCATAGTGAGGGCTCTGAGTGCCACCTCTGGCACCCGTGCCATAGGTTTGCCACCACTGCCATATGCAATCAGAACAGTTGTGCTCTAAGAGACTTATGATCAATCTCCCCCAATGTGTCCTTGCTTTTGTCACCTATAAGTTACAAACAGAACTACATGAATCCATTTCCTAGTCACTGAAATGTTGTCTTCATCATAAATGTAGATCGCCTTTACCAGCATGGCTTCCAAAGCAACACATTACTTATTCTAACCAAATAGTTCAATATTTTCCTGAAGTCTCACTACAGATTCAGACGTCTTCAGTGATCAGAATTACCCAGTAGAAATAATAATAATAAAAAAAAAACCTCGAGAGACGCAAACGTTTCCCTTGTCAGAAAATCTTCCTGCAAAAATAAATCTCTGCCATTGAAACTCTATTTTACAGAATATATATCTACAAACCATAAAAATGGCTGACTCGTATAGATCACCTCTATGGCACGAATCCTATAATCACTATACATCCCCAAACACTATACATATTGCTTCACACCATTCTTTAGTCATGTGACATAATTCAAATGGCTTAAAGGGGTTGTCTACCTTCAGCTACAACTTTCCCATACACTTCCTGCATCAATTCCTCACAGATTTCTAGATCTCTGCTTGCTGTCATCACACTTGAAACTTTGTTTAACCCCCTTTTTGGGTGCCATTTTCCAATACTTCAAAAGCTGGGAATAACCATTATTATATTTTGTGATATTTACTGTTTAATTCTATATCAGTTCCGGGGAAAAGGGGGCGATTTAAATTTTTTGGTGTTAACTTTTTTTTTACAATTTTTCAGACACCCCCCTAGGGTACTTTAACCCTGGGTTGTCTGATCCTACCATTCTATAGTATAGCAGTAGATGGGAACTTTACTGATCATGTATTACAATGTGCCAATGGCACATTGTAACAAACGATCAGAGACTATGGGGGTCATTTACTAAGGGCCCGAATCGCGTTTTTACGTCGGGTTACCCGAATATTACTGTTTTTCGCGGATTTTCCCTGAATTGCCCTTGGTTTTTGGGGCACGCAATCGGATTGTGGCGCATCGGCGCTGGCATGCACGCGATGGAAATCGGAGGGCGTGGCCGTGAGAAAACCCGACGGATTAGGAAAAATCACCGTATTTAAAAAAAAAAAAAAAAAAAAAGTGTCTGCGCTTTCCTGCACCCAGCAACGGATTGGGAACTCCAGTGCACTCCGACGGACTTCAGCGCAGCAGCGATACCTGGTGGACATCGGGCGCACTACCTTAGTGAATCGCCTGAAGACCTCTGGATCGCGAATGGACAGGGTAAGTAAATCTGCCCCAATATATTATCGGGTCTTACAGTTACAGATCGATGAAATCATGGGGAGTAACGATCTGAGCCAAGATGGCGGCAGCCCACGTGTTTTGCCAGCGGCAATCATAGGGTTAACACCAGGGATTGGTGTTTGCTGCAAAATGCCTATGAGCCCTCTCCATACACTTGCAGCCAACGTGTGATGTACTAATAAGGGGTTAAAACCTGGTCACACAGGTGCACAGCTCCTTATATCACATAGCTCTGATTCCTCTGTGTGATACTAACGAGCCGTGCACCTGTGTGACATCACATGGTTTTTTTTTTATCAACAGGAAGTAAACAATGAAGCTTCCTGTTGAATGTCAAGAAGAAATCTAGAAAACAGAGGAATAGATAAAGAAAGTACATGGGGAAATTGGATAACTTTTTACAACACAAAAATATCAATTATTTGCTAAAAGTGTACAAAATCTTTAAAGGAGTTGCCAGACTTGCACAGAACAACTCGATCCAATGTGCAGTGGCCATGCAGGGGGAATCTGCTGCCCAAGTCCCATGCAAATGAACAAGATCTATGTAAAAGACCCAGATCCTATTCTTCATTAAACAGCACATCCCGAAACCAAGTGCCGCACTGCAATTCTGGTGCAAGGCTAGGTTAAAGGTCATTCTTATCAATTACCAAATTCAATGCTATTATCGGATTAAAGGGTCGGTCTGATTTCAGACAACACAATAACCAAAGAATATTGCTGCTGCAGAAATGAGCTGGTCACCAAAAGTCCTCAGGCAACAACAGCAGACATCATAGGAGAAAACAGCAGCCAATCAGGTATCATATCTGCTGCGGAGCAATGGGGTTACGTGATGAAAGGCCGTCCATGTAACATAGGGAAGTCTGATCTCTGGTCCGGCTCATGGATAGGCTCTGCGGAGGAGCTCCCCTCTATTCATTCTATTTTATTCCCCCAACACACATAGACAATCCCTTTAAATCCAGCAGCAAGTGAGACAGACCCTACCATGAGGTCAACATTGGCACTTCTTTGATCTGTCTTTGCATGCTGTGATATACAGCACCACAACGTGACAGCCTGGACAAAATGCAGGTCACATATACACCAAGGTATATCAATAGTCTGAGTCACTCCAGAGACCCTACATAAATAATGTTTCTATCCCTGGTAAAAACATATACAGGGTAATGCTAAAAATCCCTTTTAAATCCTGAATATACATTGCAGCTAGAAATGAGCTGACCCGATGGACGGGTTCGACCACCATTCTGTATTTTGCCGGATTGGTGGCCGATCAGCCAATTTGGCAAATTGACACACCTAGCAGCTAAACCATGGTTATGATTGGCCAGGGTGTCACCGAACTTGAATCCGACCATCGAGTAGTGGAGCTGAAACGGTGCCAATAGGTAAAGTTTCATGTCCAACATTAAAAATGTCTTTAAATAACCAGTACATTTTATCCAACTATTTTCACAAACAAAAAAAAAGAAAATAGTTTTTGGGTTATTCTGGAGGATATCCCAACACTGATGTTGTCTGTAGGCCAAATAGAAAATTGTAAAATTCTATCTACACCTCCTTCTACGTGAATAAAGCTTTGTGAATAGCAGGGCTAGAAAGCGACTGGTGACCTGCAGAAAGTTTTCTTACCAGGTTACTACAAATTGCTACCAAATCCAAGCAAATGCCTAAGTGCGATTGTAAAAAGTGAAAATTGGGTCATTTACAACAAGTTTATTCCCCATCTTCCTAAACAAAGGTCGTCCTCTGCTCAAAGTAATATGTTTCTCCGTTGTGGAGCGGACATTGGCGCCAGCTGCGTCTACCGCGCAGGCGGAGTGCCCAGCACTGTCGGTTTCCTACCACAACCTGAGCTCTTTATGTATCAGAACTCAAAACCAGAACGTTCATTGTAGACCGAAACCTTCGGAGTTGGAAATTGCAATGGTCAGCTTTAGTTTTAGCTCCTTCTTCGTCTTGTAGGGCGGTAAACACAGCTGGTTGAAGCAGGTGTGTGCTGTCGGCAACCTGAAACAAACAGATTTGTATTCATTATTATAATTTATGGCCAGAAAAACACACACGTAAATCCGAGATCAGCATCTCCCAATCTTTGTATTTCTCCGAACAAGGTTAAAGTGTGCTGTGTGCATTAGATTTGGGTCAGTTGAACCGTGGATTGACCCACCATCTGTCTAATGTGCCTGACTGACCTTATTGATGGAATAAATGGGGATGGAGAAGGACTGGGGTTCATGGACTTTAACATGGCCAACCAGCTACAGAAGGTCTCTGACTATGACCTACTTCCTTCTCCCAGCCTGCGTGTGTTTTGGAAAGTTGGGAGGAACAGCATACAGCTATCATACAGTAATGTACATGGTCAGGATTTACTGGCATTGATCAGCGGTTCACCGCAGAAAACACCAAAAGTGATTGAATGGAAAGCTCAGCCACATTCTCTGTTTAGTGACATGTTACTAGAGCGGAGATCCCATTCATGGGCATAGGGTCCATACTACAGCCACCCAGTTTGATCACTACAGGGAAAATTAAGTTACACTTTTGGTTCTGTTCTCTGCCTTTGTTTCTGTAGCTGTTGAGTGGTGGGACTGCCGGATGGTGGACTTTCACCTAAATATAAGCCACAAATACACATGCTTAGTGAGGCCAGTGTATAAAAGGGAAATAGTAGAACTGGAAGGGGTGCAGAGGAATGCAACCTAGGAGGACTAGATTACAATGGCAGATTACTTCTGTAAGGTTGGTCAGCACAGAAATAAGATGACCTCATTACAATGTACAAATATCGGAACGGGCTGAACTGTGGATGTTTCTAAAGATCTTTTTATACCTAGGTTTTGTGGCCTGGTCATTTACCCTGTAACTAAGGCTCTTATAGATGCCTCAGTTACAAGGAAAAACTTGTAAAAGAAAAAAAAATATTCATAAAAATACAATGACATTATATAAATATAATATAGCAAAATGACCGGAACAAAATAGGGAATTCATTAATAAAATGTTCATTTTGAGTTAATTTGAAAATTAAAAATGAACTACTACAAATTACAAAAGAGGTATTTTTTTCCCCACTTTTAACCCCAAATAAAATTAAAAAAAGTTTTTTTAACTTTTATTACAATTTTAACTAGCTATGTGTGTCACGAAAAAAAAACCCTGCGAAAAATTTTAAGGTAGCAAGTAAAAAAAAAAAAAAAAAAAAAAAAAAAAAAGCAGCTCTTGCGAAAATTCGCTAAAAATTCCAAGTCATTAGAGCCTTTTCAGGCTGGGTCACTAAGGGGTTAAGAAACTAGCTGTAGTGTTTCTAAATGTATCTTTCCAAGACAGATGTTTTCTCTAATTTGCTATACAAAAAGTTGCAAAACAGACTTCTTAAGACAAAACGAACATGACCCATGCTTAGCTCCGTACCGGCACATAAAAAGTGGCAAAAAAATGTAAAACCCTCAAATCAGAGACAAAGAAAAAACACCAGACATAAATCACAACAGCAAATTTAGAAAAATGCACAGCACTGCTAAAGTATGCGGATACATGTGCCCTATTATGTTGCATTACCAATTAGTTGAGGTTTCATTCTTTGATATCTTGAAATTCAAATCCACCATGCCCCCCACCGGCACTCGGTCACTTCCTGTAGTAAAATGTAGAAATTTCTTCTGGAGGTCCAGAGGGAACCCGAGAACAACATCCCAAAAATACCTAAAAGAAAAAAGTATTTATTTGAGGATTTATTAGTTCATCGACTGCACTTGACTCCAGTTTTTCTAAAATGTTTTTATAATCTGCAGAATGCCCTGCTTGAAGGGACAAATCTTTGTGTGAATAGGGAGAAGGAGGGGGGGGGGGGGATTCCAAAGATGGATACAATGTTGTGATGAAACTCATGAATAACAGAAATTGCTCTTCACAGTAAAGCTAACTGCTTGGCCAAATCCCTGTGTAATGAATGGAGAAAGCCTTAACCAGAGTAGTGGGAATTTGGAAAGTAGTCATGACAACTGGTTGCAATAGACAAATCCATTTTTCTAGTACGCAAGTTTTAATACATCATCTATAAAGGGAACCTGTCGCCGGGAGACTCATTTTTAGCACTCCCCCAGTTCCCACAGAGCATAGTACATATATTGCCACAGAGTTTTTGTACAAAAAATACATTTTACAGATAAAAAGATCTGTTATATTGTATGTTTCAATGCCATGTGCTCTGTGACTAGGCACCCGGGAGTTGCTATAGAGGAGCAGTCTCTCCCCCCACCCTTGGGAAATCACTTTTTTCAAATATATATACATATAAACATCTTTAAAGGGAACCTGTCACCAGGAGACCCATTTTTTAGCACTCCCCCAGTCCCCACAGAGCATAGTACATACACTGCAAAGAGTTTTTGTGTATATATATTACACACACACACACACACTATATCTTTGGCAGTGTATGTACTATGCTCTGTGGAGACTGGGGGAGTGCTAAAAAATGGGTCTCCTGGTGACAGGTTCCCTTTTATTGTGCCTTTTACAATGTCATAACCCATTGTAGATACAGCTGGAACTAAAAAATGTAAGCAATGTAGAACAATAAAGAAGAGAGCAGCAGGGATCTTCTCTGGGAGCTACAGGATATGTTTTCTGATGGGTTAGAAGAATATGATAACAAACGTACAAAGGAAATGGCCAGATGGAGGGGAATACACTTTATTCTACAGAACCTCAAAAAAGGTCCTAATCCTTAAAAATGTAAAAAGAGTAACAAATGAAATGTTAGAAATGACCATGGCCTAAACCAAGAAGAAGCATCGAATAGGTTCCAATAGTCAAAGAAAACCAGAACCTAACCCAACATCAGTAAAGAGGCAGATCGTAGCGTCATGTAGCTGCTAGCCGTGGGAACGGCTATAAATAGAGATTGGTATATACCAGTCTATGTCCATCGTCATGGTCATATATAACACTGGAAATATCATAGATTAATATGGGAATATTTACTCGTCCAGAATCCAACACAAATAAACCTCACGTACCTGATCGTAAGATCCGTTTTCTGGTATCCCTCATAGTGAGTGTTTTTCTGGAGTGCGTACAAGTCTAATTCCGGACTCCCACAGACAAGAATCTCTACTTCTTCTGGGCGAAGGAGCTTAAGAAAGAACAAACATTTTTTTTTAACAAATGTAAAAATGGACAGCGGTATATTGAGCTATGATGTATGTAATGATACTAGTAACATTAACCCCTTCCCGACATTTGACGTAATAGTACTGCATGGCGGGACGTGCCAGTCATGCTTCTGGCCCCGGCTCCTGAACGGAAGCTGCGGGTGTCGGCTATATATTATAGCCCACACCTGCCTCTAACACCCGCGATCGGAGATTTCTTCGATCGCGGGTGTTGACCCCTAACACGCCACGGTGACCGCGGCGTGTTAGGGGCATCTAAAGTGAATCGGACCCCCCCCCCCCCCCCGCGGCGCTTACCGGGGGGGGGGGTCCGCTGTTCCGATCGCAGCCCCGGGACTGCCAGTGCCCAGGGCTGCGCGATCATCCTTCCGGGAGCCGGGTCCGTGCCTTCTGGCAGGACCCGGCTGTAACACACTGAGCATGCGCAGTTAAAAACATTAAATAAAAACATTTTTTAATTAAAAAAAATTTATTAAATAAAGTTAAAGTCCCCTAAACACAAATATTCCCTATACACATGTAATAAAGTGAGGAAAACAAAAAAATCGCCAAAACCCCCCACATATTTGGCATCGTCGCGTCCGTAACAATCCGTACAATAACTCAGAAACATTATTGGACCCGCTCGGAGAACGCTGTAAAAACAAAACCCGAAAAACCCACCAAAAATTTACATTTTTCATAAAATCTCTGCACAAAAATGTTCTAAAAAGTTATGTGCGCCAAAATGGTACCACTGAAAAGAACAACCTAACACGTAAAAAATAAGCCCTAAACCAGCTCCGTCAACCAAAAATTATTAAAGTTACGTCTCCGAAAAGATGGCGATGCAAAAACAAATGAGATTTCCTCTATATTAGTTTTTATCCAGTAAAATTGTAAAAATAAATGAAAAACTATATAAATGAGGTATCACCGTAATCGTAGTGATCTGTAGAATAAAGATAATATAGTATTTTTAGTGTACGGTGTACGACCCCCAAAAAATACAAAAAGAAATTAAACCAAAATTGACAATTTTCTTTTCACCCATACATTCAAGAGTTAATAAAATCTCATCAATAAGCTAATGACCCACTAAAATGAAGTATTTGTAAAGTGCATCTCATGTCGCAAAAAATAAGCCCTTATATGTCCAAATTGCCCAAAAAATAATGATTGTATAGCCAATAAAAAGTGACAATGCATAATCTGCTCTGAATGGCGCAGCTTCTCTTTGATGCCCTGGTGTGTGCCCATACAGCAGGTTACCACCACATATGGGGGATTGTTATACGCGGGAGGGATTGGGTATCAAATTTTGTGGAGCGTTTTGTTATTTTAGCCACTGAAAACAGTCATTTAGCCAAAAAAAAAGTCACTTTCAAAATTGCATCCGATTTTGTTCTAACCCCTGTAAAACAATTAAAGGGTTAACAAACTTCATAAAAGTTGTTTTACGTACGTTGAGGGGTGTAGTTTCTATAATGGGGTAATTTATGGGGTTTTACTTTTATTTAGGTCTCTCAAAGTGACTTGAAACCAGAGCAGGTCCCTCAATAGCAGGATTTTGCGTTTTTTATGAAAATGTGAAAAATCGCACCTAACGTTCAAAGGCCCATAACATCCTACAAAAATAAGAGTATGCATAAAATACCATGTCCACATAAAGAAGACATTCGGAGAATGTTAGTTATTAAGTATTTTTGCGGTTATGACTATGTGTGGAAAAAGTAGAACATTTTGAAGTTCGAAAATCAAGAATTTTTCCAAATTTTCACCAAATATCTGATTTTCTCATAAATAAATGCAAAACATACCACCAAAATTTTTCAACTAACATGAAGTACAAAGTGTCACTAGAAAACTATTTTAAAATCACTTGTATATGTTAAAGCGTTCGGAAGTTATAACCATTTATAGTGACACAGGGCAAATTTGAAAAAATGGGCCGTGTCAGGAAGGTGAAAAGAGGTTTCCAGAGACTATCCTTAGGTACTGAACACCCGTTACGGCTGCTTCAAGAACTTGGTCACACAGGTGCACGGCTCGTTATATCTTAGAGAGTAATCAGAGCCGTGTGATATAACGAGCCGTGCACCTGTGTGACCAGGGTCAGATTACTGTCCACTGGAAGTAACATAGAAGCTTTCTATGGAAGGACAGCAAGCAGAGATCTAGAAAATCATGAGGATTTGGTATAGAAAGTATATTGAAAGATTGTGTAAATTTTCTTTATACAAACAATGATATTTATTTATTGAAATGGGAATATCCCCTGCTATACTGCTACTGTCTCCATCATCTTTATAGCTTCTGGCACAGCCAATCAGTTTGAGGAAACTGGTGACATATCTTGGGGATAGATCTTTAGTATGCAAACTATGCAAGGTGCATCATACTACTCACGTGCTGGACTTTAAAGGGATAACACATAAAGACAGCAGTTTTTTACAACAGCCGCCATGACGATCATGAATATGACTTTTAGGCTAATTTTAAAGACCCAATGGGGCACATTTACTTACCCCTTCGTTGACGCCGCCGATCCGGAATGTCCGACGAGGATTCGGAGCTGCTGCGATTCACTAAGATCGTGCGTCCAATTTCCAGCATGTGTCACTTCCCCCGCTGAGGTTCGCCAGAGTTCACCTTCTTCTTCCCGGTGCATGTGGGTGCTGATCTTGCGACAAAATTTTGTTTTTAAATTTCGTGGTTTGTCCGAATCAGTCGGGTTGTCCGACGGCCACACCCCCGATTCCCCCCCCCCCCCCCGGCCTTTGTGTCACATGAAAGTCGGCGCCAATACGCCACAATCCCATCACGTGCACCAAAAACCCGGGGCAATTCAGCGCAAAACGGAAAAAGTCGGGAAACTCGAAAATGCAGTGTTCAGACACTTGTTAACACATGCGTTAAGATCGCGTTTACGATGCATTTTGTAAACGGAAATGTTAACAGTGATGTAATTAGGCAAATCACCCCTCCTCAGCTGTTGTATATGCGTTTCAAACGCAATGAAAACGCAGGTCAAAACGCAACGTGTGAACGCGCCCTAAAACACAGCCAGCAAAGTGGATCACTGCATCATTCCTGAATGGGGACCCTATGTTCCTTATAGTTAAAAGCAGAAATGAACGCATTGTAGTATTTGTGGTCTTACCATCAGAGCATTAGATGAACAGACGCTGTGAAACCCATAGTAGAACGCCGAGAACTGCTTGTAAATGGATTTATTCAGCAGGAAATCTACATAAAGTTGGACATACTCTGAAAGGGAAGCACATCCTTTATTAGGAATACCATTGTTATAATGTATCCTTATAGGATTTAGTCTACAGAAATTACCTTTCCTGTTCTGATTGGTGACTGGGATTTTATCGCCTCCAGGTTTAAGGTTATAGGATTTAATGACACCAAATTCTTCTTGAAACACCTAAAAGTAGAAATGTAAAGATTAAATATTCATGTCTATGTGGCCTGTGTAAGTTTTGAAAGTAATATAAAAATCTGTCTACAGGAATATAGCTCTCATATTGTCATTGACATACATTTGCCATGCTGAAAATGTGGTTTGATCTGCAGACAGCATGTTATAGAGCATGTTATAGTGCTGATCATCCAAAGTGTCCTATCTGTAAGGCAGCATGTCATAGAGCAAGAGGAGCTAAGCTGATCGTTCAAATGTCATAGAGCAAGAGGAGCTGAGCAGATAGGACACTATGTACAATCTGCAGCATGTTATAAAGCAGGAGGGTCTGAGCAGATTGTACATAGTGTCCAATCTGCAGCATGTTATAAAGCAGGAGGGTCTGAGCAGATTGTACATAGTGTCCAATCTGCAGCATGTTATAAAGCAGGAGGGTCTGAGCAGATTGTACATAGTGTCCAATCTGCAGCATGTTATAAAGCAGGAGGGTCTGAGCAGATTGTACATAGTGTCCTATCTGCAGCATGTTATAGAGCAGGAGGGTCTGAGCAGATTGTACATAGTGTCCAATCTGCAGCATGTTATAGAGCAGGAGGGTCTGAGCAGATTGTACATGGTGTCCTATCTGCAGCATGTTATAGAGCAGGAGGGTCTGAGCAGGTTGTACATAGTGTCCTATCTGCAGCATGTTATAGAGCAGGAGGGTCTGAGCAGATTGCACATAGTGTCCTATCTGCAGCATGTTATAGAGCAGGAGGGTCTGAGCAGATTGTACATAGTGTCCTATCTGCAGCATGTTATAAAGCAGGAGGGTCTGAGCAGATTGTACATCGTATCCTATCTGCAGCATGTTATAGAGCAGGAGAGTCTGATCAGATTGCATATAGAGTTCCATCTGCAAGCAGGGCGTTATGCAGTATTAGTTGAATAGTAATTGAAGTAGTTAAATATAGTTTTTATTGGAATATTTGTGCAAAGAATAAAGCAAATTACATGGGTACTTTCAAAGCTACTCATACAGGGAAGCCTACCAATCACTGCATATGGTCATGATCACTAAGCCCAAAATGAGCAGATAATGATCTGCTTTAATAACAAGTCGCACTATAGCTTTTCTAAAATGTATTTTAATTCCCTCATTATGAACAGGTTAACACATTATTTTGAGTCAGATTTTGCGGCAGAACATCCCTTGGTACATATCGTGGTTAGCCACATAGATTGAAGCCTATCTAATTTTGGGTGGGCACCTAACTTTAAATCCTCCACAAGACAGGCAGAGGATAATAAGTGTCTCGCTCTGTCGCCTATTGAAATGAATAATAAGCAGATTCAATGCTAAAAAACGCTGCGTGAACATTAGTTACTTATTTCATCTCCACCCTTTTTCTGTATGACTGAGGAAGAAGACGACTTCTGATACAGACCTGGAATGTGGAGTAGAAGTCTTCCTCCACGTTGCCTTCATACGTTAGTAGTTCATTCAATCCATGAGCAAGTTCCTAAACACAAGGATCAATCATAAAACGTGATCTTAAATAATATATGATATAACATGATCACAGAAGCCATAATGTACAATAACAATCTCCCTGAAGATAGAGACTTCTAATGTGGTCCTCCCGAAGCAGTAGCAGCTCACGGACAGTTTCAAGGTAAGGAACTCCCTGGTTCTGTCCATCAAAAGAGAGGCACAAAAATGATAAGGGGTATGGAGGATCTCAGTTATGAGGAAAGATTAAAACAACTAGATTTATTTAGCCTGGAAAAGAGACGACTACGAGGGGACATGATTAATTTATATAAATATATGAATGGTCCATACAAATAATATGGATTTACATCAAATCAAAAGACGAGGGGGCACTGTCTCCATCTGGAGAAAACAAGGTTTAATCACCAGAGGCGACAGGACTTTTTTACTATGAGAACTGTCAATCTGTGGAATAGCCTGCCTCAGGCGCTGGTCACAGCAGGGACAGCGGAGAGCTTCAAGTAGGGTCTAGATGCCTTTTTACACCTAAATAACGTATAGAATTATTTCCCCTAAATCCCTTCTTCATGCAATCCCTTCCCTTCATTGGTTGAACTTGATGGACAAGTGTCTTTTTTCAACCGTATAAACTATGATACTACCATAGAAACGCCGATGCGATGCGATCGGGCCGCGGCCCGCCCCGGTGGGTGTGGTTTGGTCTGCGCTTGCAAGCGCAGCCAAAACATCCTGTGTGACCGCGCCCTCAGACATCAGAGACTGAAGTTCTGGAGTAAAGTTTGCTGCACTGGAAGTAAAGGGGCCGCATAATATTGCATGTCCCACTTTTGAGTTTATTATTATTTTTACAAAAGTTTTAAATATCCAATAAATTTCGTTCCACTTCTCTATTGTGTCCCACATGTTGTTGCTTCTTCACCAAACAATTACAATTTTATATCATTATGAAAAGTTCAGGGTGGGGGGGCAAATATTTTCAAAAGGCATTATTTATAGAGGTCATTGTACAGGGAGGGGGAGGAGATAAGCTGTGACATCATCTATTGTCAGTAGTGATGTAATGATGGGTCAGTGTTATCTATATAGAGGTCATTGTACAGGGAGGGGGAGGAGATAAGCTGTGACATCTATTGTCAGTGGTGATGTAATGATGGGTCAGTGTTATCTATATAGAGGTCATTGTACAGGGAGGGGAGGAGATAAGCTGTGACATCATCTATTGTCAGTAGTGATGTAATGATGGGTCAGTGTTATCTATATAGAGGTCATTGTACAGGGAGGGGGAGGAGATAAGCTGTGACATCTATTGTCAGTGGTGATGTAATGATGGGTCAGTGTTATCTATATAGAGGTCATTGTACAGGGAGGGGGAGGAGATAAGCTGTGACATCATCTATTGTCAGTAGTGATGTAATGATGGGTCAGTGTTATCTATATAGAGGTCATTGTACAGGGAGGGGAGGAGATAAGCTGTGACATCATATATTGTCAGTAGTGATGTAATGATGGGTCAGTGTTATCTATATAGAGGTCATTGTATAAGGAGGGGGAGGAGATAAGCTGTGACATCATCTATTGTCAGTAGTGATGTAATGATGGGTCATTGTTATCTATATAGAGGTCATTGTACAGGGAGGGGGAGGAGATAAGCTGTGACATCATCTATTGTCAGTAGTGATGTAATGATGGGTCAGTGTTATCTATATAGAGGTCATTGTACAGGGAGGGGAGGAGATAAGCTGTGACATCATCTATTGTCAGTAGTGATGTAATGATGGGTCAGTGTTATCTATATAGAGGTCATTGTACAGGGAGGGGAGGAGATAAGCTGTGACATCATCTATTGTCAGTAGTGATGTAATGATGGGTCAGTGTTATCTATATAGAGGTCATTGTACAGGGAGGGGAGGAGATAAGCTGTGACATAATCTATTGTCTGTAGTGATGTAATGATGGGTCAGTGTTATCTATATAGAGGTCATTGTACAGGGAGGGGAGGAGATAAGCTGTGACATAATCTATTGTCTGTAGTGATGTAATGATGGGTCAGTGTTATCTATATAGAGGTCATTGTACAGGGAGGGGAGGAGATAAGCTGTAGTGATGTAATGATGGCGTTTTCATTTCTAATAATGTGAGGTGTTTGCTTTAAAGAAAAACCTCTGTAGACTTGGCACGTGCCAGGCTACTATTAGGCTTAGCGGTTAGAGTTAAAAAATACAGCGTTATAACATAAATGATATTTTGTTGAGTGCATCCTCTCTTCATACAGAACCACAATTCTGAGCTCCTGGACCCTTGTATAATATAATGATTCATAATGCGGATAGACATTCGAGGGCATAAAATATTTTACTAGTGTACGACTACCCGAATTATACTCACAGGCATAATCTGATACAAGTCTTCCAGCGTGACAGATGCAATGCCTACAGGTATGTTTTGGTCACAGGGCACTACAGGAGGACTCAGTAGCTTCTTGTAGCAGCAGGGTGGAAAGCGGATATCTAGAGTAATGCTGTTATACACAGCCAATCCCATCAACTTAAAATGTTAAGTATAAACACAAGCCATACAGATCACTGCAAACGTTTTTACGGCACACCAGCAATGTAGAAAAAACACATGAAGAACATTGAGACACCTGTGCTATCCCCAACACAGTAATTTAATCAGCAACTTATTGCTCCCTGCTCTGCCACAGCTTTCAAACATATTGGGGTCCTGAAGACACTAATAATTCTGATTATCATTGTAGCTTCCATTGAGGGTACCCTTGAACAGGAGCCCCAATGATAATCCAACACTGCTCACACCTTCTTGCTCCTCCAGTAGTCTGGGGCTACCCAAGAGGAGGTCTTGAGTACCCTCTGGTGAACTCTGTGCTGGGTGCAGAACTGGACGAGACGGCATTGAGGTCCACTACTGGTACCACTGCCATAGGTTCACCACCACTGTTCTATAACGTACTGTTTGGGGTTGAGTAGAAACGTTTGAGGTTCTCTCAAAAGGGGGTTTCTTACCGCTCCCATCCACAGGAAGGGTGATAACAAGCAGACCGGTTTGGCTCCGACTACTGTCACCTCCACTGATCGAGAGAACGGGACCCCCATCAATCTGGAGAACAGGTGTCCTGGCAGGATGAGCATGCATCTTGCCACTCCATGCAATAGGATGGGAATGTCTGATTCACTGTCTATGAGAGCGCTGGAGATTTCGGACACTCCCATACAACGGAATGTATCGGCAGGACAAGCATACGTTTACCCATTAATGAGAAATGGGGGGACCCTGTTCTCCAGATTGCGGTGGGTCTTGTTTTCGAGATCGGTGGATGTCCCAGCAGTCGGACTCTCAGCAATCAGCTTGTTATCCACTATCCTTTGTTGGTATAATTACTTTAAGTAGGATTTTCCTGATATCTGGTAACAAAAACCACTAATCTATTAATGTTCTATACTTCATCCGCACGTTCATACTGGGTACAGATAGACAAGGTGCTGCAACTTGTTTCAGTCTAAAGGATACAGTTCCGACTAGACGAAATTCAGAATAGTTGTCACACTTAAAACTGCTGAACCAGTGGAAATTGGAGTCTTTGTGATAGGTGAACATACCTGCGGGAATACAGATGCAGAATTAATTAACCTGTTCAGCGAAGATCAATACCAGCGTCTGAACCCATATTGATACAAGATATATTAACGCATAACAGCTCACTGTAATTAACCTTGTTTTCCCAGAGTCTAGTGTTCCCTGAAGCACAATGATGAAACCTTCATGTGAGAAGTATTCTCTTGTAAGTTCCCATAATACCCAAACAAGACATTTGCTAAAGGTGTCAGCTACAACAGTCCAAAAGTTGCCAACTACTTTTATAAGACAGCGGTGCCTTTAGGGGAAATTCCCATCTTAGACATTTGAAGCATATAAACAGGGACATGTCTGATAGATGCAGGTTCCACCTCAGAGACCCAGTCCTAAGTTAATGAGTGGGGTCCCTGGTGAGGTGGCTGCGCATGCGCTGGTCTCTCCACTCACTTCTTTGGGAGTTACAGGAATAGCTAATCAGGGGGTTTTATCTGCTCTTGAAAGTCCCATAAAAGTGATAAATGTTTCTAAAACTTAGAGCTTAACTGCTCGAAACGCGTCAGCGACTCCCTCTATGCGGTTGTAAACTATGAAACTAAAGCATGAAAGTTTTATCACAGTACATAGTGATCTCCAATATGGATGTGCCATTTATGTTTGCCATGAAGAGCAACATATATACATGTGGGGCCACCTCTCCTTACAGTGGTGAGAAGGGGTTCTCTTGGTTAACATACATGCGGGTCAGCTCATTAGGTCTAGCCAAAATCAGGAGAATGAAGGAATTGGTTCTGTTGTATTCCAACTTGTTGGCCAATTCAGCATTTGGTCAACTGTTTTTATAGGTTTACTGACACCTCTAAGGGCATCTACCATCAGTTTTACCTGTGCTAGATGTGTCCTACTAACCAGTTCCTGAGGGACTATTCTCCTCAGGACTTCTTTTATTATAATTCTACAACGCCACAATTTCAGCAGTATAGAGGTGTAAAAATTATGCTAGTCAGTCTGGGGCCCTCCGCCTCATCTTCTAATTTATTCACCCCCTGGTTCTGCTACCGGTCCCCAGACGTCACCTGGTCTATGCACAGTGCATGGGCGGGAAGGCAATCTGAGGCGCTATGGCTAACTCTATATTGCTACAGTCGTGAATAGACGCCCTATGGAGCATAGTAACTCAGAAACTGGGGGCAGGTGTCCTTTAAGGTCCATTGCCTCCAAGCAAGTAGATGTCCATCAAGGTGGCTCTGTGCCCGTGTGGAATTTACCAGACAGAACCTAAATTCACTGAACTGACAGGCTAAGTTTTGCTCTGGTAAATGCCACATGAACACATGGTATATGGGCCAAAGACCCTTGCAGGTCCTTTTTTACCCCTCAAACAATGGTGGAGCCTCTGACTGTCCTCGGCTCATATGATGAACAACTGACTAATCTTGCATTTCATGAAAACAATGTTACACTGGTGAAACAGAAGTATACGGTACTTGGCAATCACGAGAAGCCACCAGGATGGATAAAAAGCAGTATTCTTTATTTTATCGATATCGCACATAAGTTGTATTGTTCCCGAGATGCTCAAATAAAAAAAAAGACTGCTTTTTATCCATCCTGGTGGCTTCTTGTGAGTGCAGATTACTGTATACTTCAGTTTTGCTTGGATTCCCCGGTTTGGATCACACTACGTGCACCAAGACCAAGACCAGAGGATTTGGAATGGCTATCAATTAAGCGCGAGCTGGACTTTCACCTACGGGTGTTTTGCTATATTTGTTATATAATGTTTCACTGGTTGTAGTCTCTAATTTGAGACCAGGGGCAGATTAGCCAGGGACTCTACAGGTTAAATTCTGTTGGGTCTTTTATTTTTAAAGGAAATCTACCATCAAAATCCATCATGATACATCAGGGACACTTAATCATAGATCCAGGCACTGTGACTGGTAATATTCTGATACAGGCAGTCCATGGGTTACATACAGGATAGGTTCTTTAGGTTTGTTCTGAAGTTGAATTTGTATGCAAGTCGGAACAAGTAGGTTTTATAATTGTAGATCCAGACAAAATTTTTTTTTGGCCCCAGTGACAATTGGATATTTAAAATTTTTGCTGTAATGGGACCAAGGTTTATCAATAAAGCTTCATTATAGACACCTTACAGCTGATCATTGCAGTCTGGGACTAAAGTAAAGCATCCAGAGACTTCACCACAGTGGGCAGAGAGGACCATCTGTAGCTAGAGGTCGTCTGTAAGTTGGGTGTCCTTAAGTAGGGGACCACCTGGTATTTGTTATCTATCTTTCTTCTAAAATACACTTTTAAAATTATGCTAATGATCCTGATGGGGTTTTCCAGAGCCCCTCTGTGCTGTAGATTAACGGGGTGTTACAATGAGCAGGACATGTCTCCCCCTCCACACTCTGCCTATGTAATTTATAAGCAGCAGAAAGTGTAGGAGGAGGGGAGACTTGCTCTGCTCATTGTAAAAGCAAGTGAAAAGACATCACTGAGAGGCTCAGGAAACACCCCCAATAGCCCCTCGGGCTCATTAGCATAATAATAATGGTTACTTTAGAAAGAAGGCGGCCATAGATAACAAATATAAGGAGATCACCACAGTCACGGTGCCTTGATCTATGGGTAAGTGTCTCTGGTTTATCATGATGGATTGTGATGGTACATTTCCTTTAAGTCTTTATTAGAACATATGCATACTCAGCAGAATCAAGCAAACATGCATATGAGCAGTGGCTTAACTTGAAGCTGATGGGCCCCAGTGCAAAGACTGTGCCAGGCCCCCGACTATAATGTGTGGTTCATAGTAATAGTCTTCTCATATGGGAAAGTGACACCTTATTGGCCCCCTAAGCCTCTTGGGCCCTGGTGCGATCCCGGCTCCCTTACACTTACCATAGTCGGGGTGAAAAATCTGTCTGATGAGCAAAAGAAACCACTCTTTTGTCAGACCACCCAAGTCCAGACCAGCTTCTCCTACAAAGGTAACCTTCAACTTCTTCTTCAGGTCAGCTCTTTTTCTTGTGAGCTGTGGAAATAGAAGAAAAAAAAATTGTGCTGTGTTTAACTTCATTTCATCAAAAAGAAAACCTATTTTACAGGACTATTTAATCAGGATAAATGATTGCCAAAATGTAGAGTAAAAGCGATAAAAATTGTCCAGCGCAATCAAACTCTGACCCAAACTTACATGTCTGTGTATAAAGATAAACCCGTACGTGTTGATATGGAAAACTGGCACATTATCAATCTCCATTTGTTTGAACTCGTTCAGGAACTAGCAGACTATCAATAGACTGTGCTAAAGTGTACAGACATATGGATTAAGTAATGAGAACCCTGCACGGCTGGGAAATCAGCAAAATAAGGAGTATTACAGGGTGATGCTGACCAGAGATGTTTATGGCATTTCCATATGAAAGGGTTAATTCCTAATTTACATATATTAAAATAGAACACATATGTTCCCACAAGACGTATAAGGACCAATAAAGCCTTCTCCGATTTTCTGCAGATTAAAAAAAAAAAATTGTGGACAGCCCCTCCAGCCCCCTCCAAATTAACTGAACATGTATTATGATTCAATTGAGCAAGGTTGGTAAATGGCAAAACTACCAGCAGCTGAGATCAGTAAGTCTAAACGGAAAGGGGAGGAGTTAGAGGATGTGGGAGGGGATGGAGTGAGGAGCTACACTCAAGGGAGGAGGTATATGACAAATATTTATATATGAAATTATTCCTTTTCCTCCCACGGGACTCACCACAGGATTCTGGCAGGGAGCCAGGTAAGAAAAACTAAAGGATTATAAATAAAAAAAAGGATTTATGGACTAACCAAAACATGAAATATATTGAGCATTACACACCCTTTTAAACCATTGTCTTACCTCATCCAGTGAATCGCTAACCAGTTGCAACCTCCTGACTTTGATATTAAGAAACAGCATGTTCATATCTGGCTTCTGCCTCCGGGAAACTTTATCCACAAGGCTTTGCTGAAAGAATTACAGAACAATTAGAATGGAGACGTAAGGACACCCGACTTACAGACTACCTCTAGTTACAGACGCGCACAACTGTCCACTATGACCTTTGGTGAAGTTCTCTGGATGGACATCTACCACCAGGATGAAAGACCCCAGGCTCCATGAACACCTATGTAGCCTGGAGCCCCTCAGGCTCATTTGCATACAGTCATTCATCCTGATGGTAGATGCCCTTTTAACTTTAGTCCCGGGCTGCAGTGATCCGCTTTAAGATGTCTGTAATAAACTTATGTTGATAATCTTTGGTCCGTTGACGGCTCAAAAATTTAGAAATGTAATTGTTACAGGGACAAAAATGTGTTTTTTCTAGAGTTAAAAATTATAAAATATACCAGGTCCGACTGAAATTCAACTTAAGTACAGACCTAAAGGACCTATCCTGTACATAACCCAGGGACGGCCTGTATTGTCATTTATCAGTGTTCCATCAAAATCAATCAAACCAACATTGACCCAACCTGGTCTTACATTGACTCACAATGATGAAACTCCGGTGTACATGAAGTCAACCCTACATATCACCAGGTGGAATTTGTAATGTGTGCACTGAGAATTGATCGCTTTGCTTGTGCAAGGCTCCGCATCTTGCATCATATTTGTGTTGTGGGGCCCTCCGCTGGCTCTGTGGATGGGATCTTTCACTTACAACTCACTAAAAAGTTATTGCTTTTGTTTTGGAAATTTCCAAGTATATTGTCTGAGCTGAATGAATGCGTGTATGTAATTGTTAGTTCTACCGAACAGTCGATGCAATTCAAAGGTAACTTTTATCCATGCACTGTATCATCCAAGTGCCCCTCGTGCTTACACAGAGCAAATGTCCAATGCACCCATAGGGTGAATACAGGGGCGTAACTTGAGGGGGTGCAGAGGGTGCAGTCGCACCCGGGCCCAAGAGGTTTAGGGGGCCCTTGTGGTGTCACTTTCCCATATGAGAAGACTATTACTATAAACCATACATTATAGTCAGGGGCCTGGCACAGACTTTGCACTGGGGCCCATCAGCTTCTAGTTACGCCACTGGGTGAATGTATATGGGGAACATGGAAATAACAGTATTTGCGAACAATAAGAGGCCATTCAAGAAAGAAGAAAATAAGAGGCTATTTTGCGTTATGGAGCCAAAGAAGTAGTTACTCTGTCAGTTAATTAAGATATCAGGCAATGTCAAACACTATTTTATACAGTTACAGGTCTAATCTCTCTATAAAGATTGTATTCCAGCCTATACTGTGTGTCTGTGGGGCTAAATAATGGAATATAACATAGATATAATCTACCTGTACCGTATTCTCTTTTTAATACAGCTCTGAGTAGTAAGTTTTAGCCCTTCCTGCTATCAATCCAGCTATAGTATAGCGATTCTATAAGCACTATTTTATAACAGAGCGGTTTATATCTCCCTGCTCAGCGTGTTTTTTTGTTTTTTGTTTTTTTTTACATTTAGCTGACAGTGAAAGAAAGTCAGAGGGAGATAAACAATTCTATTAGAAAATATGGATTATAGAAAACCTTAAACCAAAATAGGGATTACAGGCGGTCCCCTACATAAGAACACCCGACTTACATACGACCCCTAGTTACAAACGGACCTCTGGATGTTGATAATTTACTGTACTTTAACCCTAGGCTACAATAAACAGCTATAATAGTTATTAAAGGTTTCTGCAATGAAGCTTTATTGATAATCCTGGTTCTTATGACAATCCAACATTTTTAAAATCCAATTGTCACAGAGACCAAAAAAAGTTCTGGCTGGGATTACAATTATAAAGTATACAGTTCCGACTTGCATACAAATTCAACTTAAGAACAAACCTACAGAACCCATCTTGTATGTAACCCGGAGACTGTCTGTATAGAAGAATTTAGCCAGGCAGAAGGGATAAAACACCTATTCAGGGCTGTGTAAGGAAACACAGGAAGAGCAGAAATGAAGTTGCCCACTAGCCTACCTGCATGGGAAAGTATGTATTCTTGGGCCACAAACAATTGAAGTGTGGTCCGTTGTTTGTGGCTGGTGAGGACCACCCCCACGATAATAGAAAAGACTGCCCGAGCACAGGAAGAGGACCTGCTCTGAGATTCAGCATGCACACAGGTTCATGAAAACCACATAAATTTGTCCATGTTGTAACAACGGATAGCACACACAAAAAAAACTATGGTCATGTGCAGGGAGCCTATAGGGCACTTTGCAGCCTGTTGCTTTGCAAACTAAGAAAAATTTCATAGTAAAATATATAGAAAAAAAATTCTATTTAAAAATATATATATATTCTTTAAAAATAACAGTCACCATAGGGAGTAGTACTCAAAAAATACTAGCCACAATAATGGGCTGCTCAGGAATTGCCTTAAAGGGTTAGTCCAAGGGTGAATATTAGCCTAGAACTAATACTGCAGCAGGTATGCGGCTGTGGTTGGGACGGCCTGCCCACCCAGTCATATTATAAGTAATATGTACGAAAAGCCCTTTAATCTTGTTTATTTGCACAGAGAAAAAATAAATCTTTGCTACGGTTAATCCTCCATGCTGTACTATGCTTATATAACTGGAGGGGCTGCTGCCCCCCGCTGGTTTCATAGGGATATACTTATCACATGGAGATTTCATGGCACGGTTAGATTTGTATAATATTTCCAAGGCTGATGCTATCTAACACATTTTTTATATATATGTTGTCATTGGGCATGTATGCACTGCTGACACATGTTGGATAATCCGATCCTCTAAGGTTTAAAGCTATGGCTATATTTTGTTGGGATGATGCAATTCTTGATGGCATATTGCATACAGAAGAATCTGGTCTGGGGCCAAGTTTGTTGTAATACTTGGATTGATCAGAGCATATGCAGAGTACTAAATAAGCCCTATGGTTCCAATGACATGTTATGGGCAGAATGGTATAGAGCAGGATGGGCAGCTAGTGGAACACATTTTTTAATTGTGAGGAAAACTGCATTATTTGCCTCTCTAATGTGCAGAGTGCGCCAGATTATTGAACACCGGCACATAGTCTTCAATAATCTGGAGCACCCTTCACGCACCGATCATGCCTAAATTGAGTTCACTAGTTTTTGAGGTTTTTTTTGGTGCACTCAGTTTAACAGGCACGCGCTATATTTCTATCAGACTTGACATAAATGTGGCGCCAGTGCAAAACAGCACAGAAATGGACCTTTACATGCAGACACGTACATGTGCAAGCAGTTTTCACAAGTATTTATGTGCAAACTGCAACTGAAACTGGCACAACCAATTTTATAAATGTGCTCCATTGTCCTGTCGGCAGGTAGCATGTAAAAGAGCAGGATGAGCTGAGCAGATTTACATGCTACCGGCAGATAGGACACTATGTACAATATGCTCAGCTCATCCTGCTCTATAACATGCTGCCTGCAGAAAGGACACTATGTACAATCTGCTCAGCTCATCCTGCTCTTTTACATGCTACCGGCAGATAGGACACTATGTACAAAGAGCAGGATGAGCTGAGCAGATTGTACATAGTGTCCTATCTGAAGGCAGCATGTTATAGAGCAGGATAAGCTGAGAATATTGTACATAGTGTCCTATCTGCCGGTAGCATGTAAAAGAGCAGGATAAGCTGAGCATATTGTACATAGTGTCCTTTCTGCAGGCAGCATGTTATAGAGCAGGATGAGCTGAGCATATTGTACATAGTGTCCTATCTGCAGGCAGCATCTTATAGAGCTGGAAGAGCTGAGCAGATTGTACATAGTGTCCTATCTGCAGGCAGCATGTTATAGAGCAGGATGAGCTGAGCAGATTGTACATAGTGTCCTATCTGCCGGTAGCATGTAAAAGAGCAGGATGAGCTGAGCAGATTGTACATAGTGTCCTATCTGCAGGCAGCATGCTATAGAGCAGGATGAGATGAGCATATTGTACATAGTGTCCTATCTGCCGGTAGCATGTAAAAGAGCAGGATGAGCTGAGCAGATTGTACATAGTGTCCTATCTGCCGGTAGCATGTAAAAGAGCAGGATGAGCTGAGCAGATTGTACATAGTGTCCTATCTGAAGGCAGCATGTTATAGAGCAGGATGAGCTGAGAATATTGTACATAGTGTCCTATCTGCCGGTAGCATGTAAAAGAGCAGGATAAGCTGAGCATATTGTACATAGTGTCCTTTCTGCAGGCAGCATGTTATAGAGCAGGATGAGCTGAGCAGATTGTACATAGTATCCTATCTGCAGGCAGCATCTTACAGAGCAGGAGGAGCTAAACAGATTGTACATAGTGTCCTGTCTGCAGGCAGCAGATTGTACATAGTGTACCAAAACGTGCTGCCTGCAGACAGGATACTATGTACAATGGACAATCTGCTCAGCTCCTCCTGCTCTATAAGGCCCCTTTCACAAGAGCGTTTTTCATGTTCGCGTTCTGCGCATGTTTCTGAAATGTGGGTCTTGCATTGAACTCTGAATCATTGCAATCAAAGAGGTTTTGTCCGGCATGCAACTTTTTTCATGTGCTTAAAACCTGCAGCATGTTCTCTACGAGTCTACGAGGACGCATCAAAGATGCCTTACACTCTGAGCTACATGTAAGTGCAATGTGTTTTTCACTGATCCACTCTGCCGCATGGAAGGGGCCTATAATACTGCCTTTCCTAGTCCAAACAGGTCTATTTTGAAGGAGTTGAACTAATTTTTAAAAATGTAATAAATGTTTATAGAAAAATATTTTTGAAAATCACAGTAGAAAATCACCAGAGACAAGTGCAGAGGATAACCAGGTCAGAGATTAACTAAGTCTTGGTATAAAAAAAGAAACAGTTTACATCCATTTAACACAGTTTCCAGATTTCACAATGTTGTGCACCGATTGCCAAAGAGGTCAGTGCTCCTCCGGATTCATTACTCCTCATAGTGAACCTCTGATGTAGTAAGGCTGAGCACACATTTGAGATCTGTCCACCCAACGCAGCTATCCCTCCTGAGTACCCCTATACAGGCGATCCCCTACTTAAGGACACCGGACTTACAGACGACCCATAGTTACAGACAGACCCCTCTGACCTCTGGTGAAGCTCTCTGAATGCTATTACTATAGTCCCAGACTGCAATGATCAGCTGTAAGGTGTCTGTAATGAAGCTTTATTGATAATCCTTGGTCCCATTACAGCAAAAAAATGTTTAAACTCCAATTGTCACTGGGGCCAAGATTTTTTTTGTCTGGATTTACAATTATAAAATATACAGTTTCAACTTATATACAAATTCAACTTAAGAACAAACCTCCGGACCCTATCTTTTAAGTAACCCGGGGACTGCCTGTATATACAGACAATCAGCTCAGCCGAGCATGAATGTTTTTTACATGGGGAGAGGGGAGTAGCTTCCAGACACCAACAACAAAAGGATTGGACCCTATTATTATCCAACAACCTGATCACCTCCTTTCACCCAGAATCTAGCAATGAGGGATAGTCAGAAAATGACCATAAACATTATAATCTACTGTGTAACGAGTCTAACAACCCGTTTCTCTCCTCCACAGAGCCTTTCACCCAGTATATCTTGGCAATACCCTGAGTGATGAGTGTCCTTGGTGCTACATAGAACTACTCCTGATCCACCATTTACATCCATTACATTGTGGTCACCAATACCAGAAGTTACAGATCCATCAGAACCAGTGAGACGCCTGGGAGAAGACTTGTCTGCACATGACCAACTTGAAGGCTAATATTCCTTAGTATAGAATTACATTTCACATATCAATGTTGGCTCTAATACATGTTTACTGTGTCATGTTAATGTTTTTCTAACAAATACAAAGGTTTAAAAGGGAACCTATCATCAGAAATTGCCTTAATAAACCAGCTTCTAGATGATGTTTCTATCATGGCCTGGTGCATCAACCAGAAAATCAACTTTAAAGTCGGGTGTAAATTGGTTTTATGAAGTTTAACACTAAAGTCAAGCTTTCCCTGCCTTATAACGCCTACTGTACTGTAATTGATGGTCCTGCATACAGAGAGATCAGATCTCCTGATGTCTGGTTGATAAGGAGGTGTTCAGAGACAAGGAGAGCTTGACTTCAGTGTTAAACTATCCACCTCCTAAGTTTCATCTCACTTCAAAGAAGATTTTCTGGATGATGCCATTACACCGAGGCATGAGAGAAAAATCATCTAGAAGCTGCTTGACAACATATTGGTGGTGGTTTATTCTGCCAATTTCTGATGACAGGTTCCCTTTAAATTTTATTCCCTTGTATACGAACAGAAATTGAACCCAGTCCAAACAATATCTTATGTGTATGTGGATCTCCAGCAATCTGTCTATAGAGGTGTTAAGAGAGATGTCTGGCATCAGTGTAGTCCCCTCTACTATCGAAAACACATGCATCCTTAGCTGTGTAATGCAAGTACCCGTGCAATGCTGATCATCTGCTGCTCCGAGTCCCTCTGAATGATGACTTTTTTTGCCGGAATGGATATGACGAATGGATACTGGCAGAAAGAAAATCTACAAATAAAAAGAGAAAGAAAATACATGTGAATGCTTTTACTATGTCGATTGGAACCGTGTCGTGAAGACATTTCAATTCCCACAGGGGGTGCAAACATTGGGGCAGATTTATAAAAAGTGTGGTAAGGTTAGACAGTGCAGAGTTAGACTGGACAGTCTTATGGTGCTGGGTGATAAATCTGTCCTAGTATAAAACTCTCTAGTCCTACTCTGCACCCCCTATTAGTTGGATTACTTTACGCAAGAAAGTTACAGCAAAATTCTGCCGGTTCAGCAGTATTTCTGGCGCACGGACCTTTTTGGCGCAAGGCCACGCCCCTTTTGCACAAGGCCACAACACTTTGTCAAACTCGTCATAGGAAAGCCAAAAAACTGTCTAAAACCCTTAAAAAAAAGAACTGTCTGCACCACATTTTATAAAGTGCAAACTACGACAGAATTCTGTAGATTAATAAATCTCCCCCATTGTCTAAAAGTTATAAAATTCAAATATCAAACCCTGGGGCTTCATATATGAGAGATGAATATCACTCTCATTATTACAGGGCTTTGAAGTTTCACACATTTTTGTCTTATGGTATCACATGCTGGACCATACCCACTATCCCTGTGCCCTGCCCATTTGACATACAAGTCATAAAACACTTTGGATATGTGGTATAAAGCAAGTTACCGTATATACTTGAGTATAAGCCGATCCCTGCTTATACTTGAGTATAAGCAAAGGCCCCTAATTTTACCACAAAAACCTGGTAAAACATATATTTTTTTACTTAAATTTTTTTGTGCTGAAAAACTAGGCATATACTAGAGTATTTATGGTACTTTTTGATTGACACATGTTGAGAAAATACGGTAATATCAAGTGTAAATCACACTGTTGTTCTCCGTAAAAGGAATGAACATATCTGGGAGTTTGCGATTTTGGCCGCTCTCCTGCCTCATCCAATGTCTTTACGGTGATGAGTGGAACAGCCGGAGACAATAATGCCAGTCACATGACATAATAGAGGAGTAAAATAGAAACATGAGACAAACAAATATATGAGGCATCTGGAAACCAAACTTATTTTTGCAGCATCATTAAATCGTACTGAGCTTGTACAATATGATTTTCTATGCAATCCTAAGTACTGTATTTTTCGGACTATAATAATCGATTTTCTCAGAAATCAAAGGTGCGCCTTATAGTCCAGTGCGCCTTATATATGAACCGTACTTACAGACAACAGCTGCCTTAAACTGTGCACAGGTCTGCCACCTGCTGGTCATACATTCTTATAATCAGGTGCGCCTTATAATCCGGTGCGCCTTATATATGAACCGTACTTACAGACAATAGCTGCCTTGTACTGTGCACAGGTCTGCCACCTGCTGGTCATTCATCCTTATATTCAGGTGCGCCTTATAATCCAGTGCGCCTTATATATGAACCTAGACGTTTTAGCAGGCATTTATTGATGGTGCGCCTTATAATGCGGTGCGCCTTATAGTCCGAAAAATACTGTAGTAGTAGTAGTTATTCATTCTTCACAAGAAGTAGTCATAATTGTTTAATGTGATTGACTTACCCGGGTGTGTGGACCAATCACAAAATAATAATGCATCTGCTCCTTATGAAGCATTTAAAGGGCTAGTGCATATTTTTCTCTGCTGGAAAATTAAAAACAGCCCCACCACAGTGCAGGATACAATAGAGGGGTTTGCGTTTGTAATAGTTAACCCTATACAAAAATGTATCATGACTAGTGAAGTCCCTATTTCATGGGTTAATTATCTGTGTTCCAATTCAAGTAGATCCCATCGCTTTCCCTAAAATTTGCCAAGTTTTCCTTAAGTGGTTTGTATGCGAACACATGCCAGACCAAGGATGCAGGTCCCATTGCTGGCCATGGAAGTCTATGGACACCTTTGCTAGGTTTTAGTTGTTTAGTTGTTCCAGAATTTCTTGGAGAATCAATGTATGTAGTGCAGACAT
This sequence comes from Engystomops pustulosus, assembly GCF_040894005.1. Lineage (NCBI taxonomy): Eukaryota > Metazoa > Chordata > Amphibia > Anura > Leptodactylidae > Engystomops > Engystomops pustulosus. Next base: position 21,242,205 of record NC_092421.1, on the reverse strand, counting down.
GACCTTCTCTGAGATTTTTAGCTAAAACCTTTTACACATTGACTAACAATGAAAAAAGTTATGATAAACTTGTCTGGTAACACATTATACAAGGGCTCATACAGACATCAGTGGAGTCTGCCACCCAGTGGTCAGTAATGTTAGTACAGTTGAGAAATGGTTGAAGAGATTCTTTTGGAATTTTAACATATTCAAAAAATATATATGTCTATAATAAATGTAATTCTGATATTTACCAAGTCTATGATTAAAAAACAAACAAAAACCCCTCTTTATAGTCAATCTTAATGAATAGTGCAGATACACAAGAATTTCTCTATGTGGGAAATGCTGCCATCTACTGTCTATGCACAAGAAAAATCATTTGTGGCAAAGCAAATGATAAATTAAGGAACAATCTGTATCACGTGAAGAATCTAGTGTAATACATGTTCCTCTCTTGATGGTTTTCCTGAATACCGGTATATAATAATGCTTAAAATAGTAGTAATACTCTTTATTTATATATCCTCATAGACTGTAAGCTCTTGTGTCACCTCCTCATCCTCATAGACTGTAAGCTCTTGTGTCACCTCCTAATCCTCATAGACTGTAAGCTCTTGTGTCACCCCCTCATCCTCATAGACTGTAAGCTCTTGTGTCACCCCCTCATCCTCATAGACTGTAAGCTCTTGTGTCACCCCCTCATCCTCATAGACTGTAAGCTCTTGTGTCACCCCCTCATCCTCATAGACTGTAAGCTCTTGTGTCACCCCCTCATCCTCATAGACTGTAAGCTCTTGTGTCACCCCCTCCTCCTCATAGACTGTAAGCTCTTGTGTCACCCCCTCCTCCTCATAGACTGTAAGCTCTTGTGTCACCCCCTCATCCTCATAGACTGTAAGCTCTTGTGTCACCCCCTCCTCCTCATAGACTGTAAGCTCTTGTGTCACCCCCTCATCCACATAGACTGTAAGCTCTTGTGTCACCCCCTCCTCCTCATAGACTGTAAGCTCTTGTATCACCCCCTCATCCTCATAGACTGTAAGCTCTTGTGTCACCCCCTCATCCTCATAGACTGTAAGCTCTTGTGTCACCCCCTCCTCCTCATAGACTGTAAGCTCTTGTGTCACCCCCTCCTCCTCATAGACTGTAAGCTCTTGTGTCACCCCCTCCTCCCCATAGACTGTAAGCTCTTGTGTCACCCCCTCATCCTCATAGACTGTAAGCTCTTGTGTCCCCCTCTCATCCTCAGACTGTAAGCTCTTGTGTCACCCCCTCATCCTCATAGACTGTAAGATCAGTCGCTGCTGGAATCATGTAAGAAGAACGGCTCTGGCTACTACACAGAGAACAAGTTTTGTTACCCGGCTCCCATACACTTCTATGGGACCTGCTCTGCAATTCCTGGGGCCAGCCACTACACAGAGAATGGAGCTGTTGTGGCAGCAGAATGCAGTCAGTTTGTTGGGGGTCCCGATGACATGACCTATAGCTCAATATCAATCTGCTAGAAAACCACTTTTTAATATGCACCTTGGATCAAAGCAATTTATGAAGCTCCAAAATCCTAGGAATAAAACCAGTTTTGTAAAAGGGGAAAAAAATGAAATCAAATTTTCTAGGAACAAAGAGAAAAAAAGAGCAAGAAACTATTCCTGCGGATTCTGACCTGTGAGTGTTCCCGTAGAATTGCCAGGTTTGATAATCTTCCATGAGATCAATATGATCCAACGTGGAATTATAGAAATCGGTGTAAGGGATTAGCGGTGGGGCACAAAGCGTATTGGCTGCATCTGCAGGGGAGATGATAAAACAATAGAGAAGTGAGAGGAGGAAAACAATAAAATATTACATATAAATAGATTTGTACCTAAAAGGCTTCACTTTACTAACTCACAATCCTTGGCGCTGAACAAATCCAAAAAGCCTCACTATGTAATATTTTCTAGTTCCATTTTATCACAGCACTTACATATTACCGTATTTTTCGGACTATAAGGCGCACAAAAAATCCTTTGATTTTCTGAGAAATCAAAGGTGCGCCTTATAGTCCTTATATATGAACCGTACTTACAGACAACAGCTACAGACAACTGTGCACAGGTCTGCCACCTGCTGGTCATTCATCCTTATAATCAGGTGCATCTTATAATCCGGTGCGCTTTATATATGGACCTAGACGTTTTAGCAGGCATTTATTATTGGTGCGCCTTATAGTCCGAAAAATACTGTACATATAAGATAATATAAAGGGATATAAATACTAAGACTAGAATATAATAGAAGAATCATAGGGTGCATGAAAGGGTCGTCTATATCTCTGCCCAGATGACCCTACAGGAAACATATCAGATGCCGTTATTTGAGGTCATTTACACATTAAATAAATATTTGGGGTAAAATGGAATAGGGAGGGTGGAGGCAATCTATTCAAAAAGGTGTACAATATTATAGAGCAAGCAAAGCAGACTACAATATAGTTTGAGAAAACATTCAGCATAGCCTGGTCACTAAAATCCCTGCTTTTATAAACTTAGATGTATTCATCTAGTTATGTGGATAGTTCTAACAGTGATTGACTGCCAGCTCTGTACAGTCATACATAGAGGTTTAGTAATCTATTAGGACTATTAGAAAATATAACTCCTCCAGTTCTTTAAAATTCTGCTTGTATTTGCCCAGCACCTCCTGCTCTATAACATGCTGCCTGCAGAAAGGACACCATTTATATTGTGCTCAGCCCCTTCTGCTCTATAACATGCTGCCTGCAGATAAGACACCATTTAGAACACACTCAGCTCATCCTGCTCTATAACATGCTGTCTGCAGATAGGACACCATTTAGTATTTGCTCAGCTCCTCTTACTCTACAACATGCTGCCTGCAGAAAGGACACTATTTATATTGTGCTCAGTGCCCCCTGCTCTATAACATGCTGCCTGCAGATAGAACACTATTTAGAACACACTCAGCTCCTCCTGCTCTATAACATGCTGCCTGCAGAAAGGACACTATTTATATTGTGCTCAGTGCCCCCTGCTCTATAACATGCTGCCTGCAGATAAGACACTATTTAGAACACACTCAGCTCATCCTGCTCTATAACATGCTGTGTGCAGAAAGGAAGCCATTTAGTATTTGCTCAGCCCCTCCTGCTCTATAACATGCTGCCTGCAGATAAGACACTATGTAGAACACACTGAGCTCATCCTTCTCTATAACATGCTGTGTGCAGTAAGGAAGCCATTTAGTATTTGCTCAGCTCCTCCTGCTCTATAACATGCTGCCTGCAGATAAGACACTATTTATTATTTGCTCAGCTCCTCCTGCTCTATAACACTGCTTTTCATGACTTACTTTTTAATTACAAGACGTGACACCTTGGTGTGTAGACTTACTTAGTAATGCTAGCACCTTGGTGGCAGATGGAATCCACCATGTACACTTTGTAAGAGGTGGAAACTCTTCAGGCTTTGCAGGAAAGAGGCGCAAGGAGATGAATTGGAGGAGTCGCTCCACCAGTTGTTTAAATCGCTTCTGTGACATCCTGATCAAAAACATGACATAGATAATAATGAAAAGATTCCTAGTGAATGGCCATAATCATCCTGTCCCCCATTTAATGTTCAGGAGTGTCTGTTCTTGTCCTGATAATTTCAGATGACTGGGGACCACACATTCATTCCTCAGGTGCCCCATGTGCTCCATCACCAGATTTTACCCCATTTAACTACCTTATATACTTGAGTATAAGCCTAGTTTTTCAGCACAAAAAATGTGCTGAAAAACCCAAACTCGGCTTATACTCGAGTCAAAAAAATAAATAAATCAAAACTCGCCTTTCTGGTGGCACCCGTAGATCTTCTGTGCCATCCATCCGGTATTGTTGTGCTGCACGACGGGGAAGGGGGGGGGCTATATACACTGGGGCAGGGGCTGGCAGGCTATATACACTGGGGCAGGGGCTGGCAGGCTATATACACTGGGACAGGGGCTGGCAGGCTATATACACTGGGGCAGGGGCTGGCAGGCTATATACACTGGGGCAGGGGCTGGCAGGCTATATACACTGGGGCAGGGGCTGGCAGGCTATATACACTGGGGCAGGGTCTGGCAGGCTATATACACTGGGGCAGTGGCGGCAGGCTATATACACTGGGGCAGGGGCTGGCAGGCTATATACACTGGGGCAGGGGCTGGCAGGCTATATACACTGGGGCAGGGTCTGGCAGGCTATATACACTGGGGCAGGGGCTGGCAGGCTATATACACTGGGGCAGGGGCTGGCTGGCTATATACACTGGGGCAGGGGCTGGCTGGCTATATACACTGGGGCAGGGTCTGGCAGGCTATATACACTGGGGCAGGGTCTGGCAGGCTATATACACTGGGGCAGGGTCTGGCAGGCTATATATACTGGGGCAGGGCCTGGCAGGCTATATACACTGGGACAGGGGCTGGCAGGCTATATACACTGGGACAGGGGCTGGCAGGCTATACACTGGGACAGGGGCTGGCAGGCTATATACACTGGGGCAGGGGCTGGCTGGCTATATACACTGAGGCAGGGGCTGGCTGGCTACATACTGGAGAGGCTGTGACCAATGCATTTCCCACCCTCGGCTTATACTCAAGTCAATAGGTTTTCCCAGTTTTTGTGGTAAAATTAGGGGCCTCGGCTTATACTCGGGTCGGCTTATACTCGCGTATATACGGTACTTGCCCCCTCAGGCAGGGAATTTACCCTTTCATAAAATCTTAAAGGGGTGTTGCCATTACAGCTAATAAATAGTGTTTGTTTCATTGAAAGTTATACAATTTTCCAATATACTTATTGCATCAATTCCCCATGGTTGTCTAGATCTCTGCTTGCTGTCATTCTATTAAAACCTTCATTATTTACTTCCTGTGGATAGAAAGCTGTCGCTGGTCATGTGACGTCACACAGGTGCACAAGCCGTTATATCACAGAGCGTAATCAGAGTTGTGTGATATAATAAAACGTGCACCTGTGTGACATCACATGACCAGAGACAGGAAGTTAAAAAAAATAACCTTCCTACAGAATAACTTGTATTGGAAAAGTGTATAGCTTTACATCGTACGAACATTGACATTTATTTACCTGCAAAGCCTGTAAAAAAAAATAGCACTTCCAAAGTCATGTGAAAATGAGGAGAGAAGAGTCATATTTTCCCTGAGATGAATCACTTTTAAAAGGCTGAAAGGAGTGTGTCACTTTGATTTCATAGTACAGGCAGTCCCCGGCTTACGTACAAGATAGGGTCCGGAGGTTTGTTCTTAAGTTGAATTTGTATGTAAGTCGAAACTGTATATTTTATAATTGTAGTTCCAGACAAAACATTTTTTGGCCCCAGTGACAATTGGAGTTTAAACATTTTTTGCTGTAATGGGATCAAGGATTATTAATAAAGCTTCATTACAGACACCTTACAGCTGATCATTGCAATCTGGGACTATAGTAACATCCAGAGAGCTTCACCAGAGGTCAGAGGGGTCTGTCTGTAACTATGTGTTGTCTGTAAGTCGGGTGTCCTTAAGTAGGGGACCGCCTGTACTCAGAACCGTGGTGTCATAATAAAAATAAGAATCTCATCTTTCAGATCACATCAGTCTTGGGGTTCTGTGAGCTACAGAACCGCAGATATAGACAGTGGATGAAATTGACCAGAATGTGAGCTTTATCTGGAGCTCTTTAAGGGGTCTTTAACCCCTTAACGACCAGTTCCTTTTTTGTTTTTTCATTTCCATTTTTCACTCCCCACCTTCAAAAATCTATAACTTTTCATTTTTACACGTAAAGAGCCGTGTGATGGCTTGTTTTCTGTGTAACATAATTGCACTTCATAGTGATGGTATTGCATATTTCATGCTGTGTACTTGGAATTGGGAAAAAAAAATTCCAAATGCAGTGAGAATGATGAAAAAACGCATTTGCGTAGTTTTCTTGTGGGCTTGGATTTTTTCGGCTTTCACTGTGCGCCCTAAAAGACATTTAAACTTTATTCTTTGGGTCGGCACGATCACCAGGATAACAAATTTGTATTGGTTTTATAATGTTACATTCATACATTTACAAAAATTAAAACCTCCTGTACAATTTAATTTATTTTGCCATCTGATAACTTTTTCATATTTTGGTTTAGGAGCTGTGAATGGTGTCATTTTTTGCGACTTCTGATGAAGTTTTCGATGCTACCATTTTTAGGACTATACTGCCTTTTGATCACTTTTTATAGATTTTTTTCTATTTTTCAAAATGGCAAAAAAGTGCAATTTTCGACTTTGGGGCGGTACATTCTGTTACGGGGTTAAACGCAGTGAAAAACCGTTATTACATTTTGATAGATCGGGCATTTTCGGACACGTTGATACCTAATGCGTTTATGATTTTTACTGTTTATTCATATTTATATCAGTTCTAGGGAAAGGGGGGAGCTTGATTAGAATTTTTAGGTTTTTTAATTATAATTTTTTTTTAACTAGTACCCTAGGGTACTTTAATCCTAGGTTGTCTGATCGATCCAACCATCTTACTAGTATATGGGGATTTTTTCACCTCATTCATTAAAATCTGCAACTCGCACATTGTAATGAATGGGTTAAAACGAGAAAGCTTCTGGTCTTCAGAAGACTGTCATGGCGACTGATCGCCGCTCCCCCTGCTTCACGGGAAGCAACAATCGTCAACAAGATGGCGTCGCCCAAGCCCTCTCCATGCATCAGGATCCGAAGCGCGCTGTACTATTACGGCGTCAGGAAGGGGTTAAATGTCTACATCCCTGGTTCTGTAGCTCCAGGAACCACACATGTGATCTAAAAGGCGGTATCCTTGCTTTTAATATGAAAACAGCATGTTTCTAGGAGCTATAGAACCAAAGATAGGAGTGTCTGAAGTGACTCCACCTCTGCAGTCGCCAAACTTGACTCATCTCAGGCAAATATGACTCTTCTCTGCTCCTTTTCACATTACTTTTTATTATTTATTATTCCCTCACATAATTCTAGAAAGGACATTTCATACCCGACCAGAGGCTAGTAGTTTACTCCTCGGGTAAAATCTGGTTGCAGAGTCCTTTTAAATGAGCGCTGTGGTCTGTTCATTGATTTGATGCTGGACAACCCCTTTAACAATGAATAGTAATTTTTTGCAAATGTTGAGATCTGAGTTAAAAGATGTCCACGGGTGAATTTCGGATATGTGACAAGAACATAAAGAATAACCTCATTTTGCAGTATAATAACCATGTCATTATAATAAGAGCTACAATGTGATTATCTAGAACCTCTTTTACTCGTCTGTCACAGAAGAATGAAAATCTCTGCAGAGATGTCACAGCCTTTCACATAAAAAGTTGAAAGGTAGAAAATTCCGATTTCACGGATACAGGCAGACCCCGGGTTACGTACAAGATAGGGTCCGGAGGTTTGTTCTTAAGTTGAATTTGTATGTAAGTCGAAACTGTATATTTTATAATTGTAGATCCAGACAAAAAAATTTTTTGCCCCAGTGACAATTGGAGTTTAAACATTTTTTGCTGTAATGGGACCAAGGATTATCAATAAAGCTTCATTACAGACACCTTACAGCTGATTATTGCAATCTGGGACTGTAGTAAAGCATTCAGAAAGTTTCACCAGAGGTCAGAGGAGCCTGCCTGAAACTATGGGTTGCCTGTAAGTTGGGTGTCCTTAAGTAGGGGACCGCCTGTAGAAATGGCGTCATTGTCCTCATTCTTCTCCCTCTACTAATGTTACCATATCGCAGTCTTACTTTTTGAACCAGTGGATTAATAAATTGTGGTCGGCGTCGGACAAGGCGGCGATTTGTCTCAGCAGGTGGGCGTAGATGACATAGGTGGAGGTATTCCCGAATTGTGGATTCTAAAAGATGCAACATAATAATAAAAATTATAAGATACAGTCATCAATTAGGAGATCTAGGGTGAAAGAGGGAAACATTAGGACATGGCCGGACAAAGGTTTCTAAAGTCATTACCTGTGTCAGGATAAAGTAGGCTCTAAGGTCATCCTTAGTCCTTGGTCTGAAAAACAAAATATTAGAACAATATTTAAAGGGATTTTGGCACCAGCTTTTACATCACTAAAATACTATCCCCCTCAGGTAAGGTATGCAATGTCCATTCTAGAATTTGCTATTTCATGTTAAATCTCTACTGTATACCTATAAAAATCACCATGAAAGAAATATGCAAATTAGCAAAGAATCAGTCAGTTTTTGAATGAGACGAGTCATTTTTTTAGAAGATGAAGGGAAGAGTCACTTCGGACTCCCTTATCTTGGCCTATGTTATACCTAGAACCATGTTCTTGGTAGTGTATAAAATATAAGAAGCTCTTCATGCAAATCTTATCAGGCTTGTGGTTCTGTGAGCTACAGAGACGGAGGTGCAGGCAATTAACCCCTTAACAACTTGGCCCCACTATTTTTACTTTCTACCTTCAAATATAAATATTTTTTTTTATTTTCCCACGTGTGCAGGATTGTTTTCTGCGTAGCAAATTGTAATTATTATTATTACTTCATTGTGATGATATTTAAAGGACATCAACCACCAGGATGAAGGATTGTAAGCCAAGTACACTGACATATTGGTGTGTGCCCCCTCTGGCAGGACCTGTTCTTCTCTTAGCTTATTATGCTCTTGTTTTAAGTAAAAAAGGCTTTAAAAATTATGCAAATGAGTCTGAAGGGCTCCAAGCTCCATTAACACCTATGGACACAGGAGCCCCTCAGGCTCATTTTGATAATTTTAAAAGCCCTTTTTCATAAAAACCAGGGAATAAGAAGCTAAAAGAAGAGCAGATCCTGCCAGAGGGGGCACACACCAGTATGTCAGTGTGCTTGGTCTACAATCCTTTATCCTGGTGGTAGATGTCCTTTAATATTCAATTATGTGTACTTGGGAAAAAAACATATGCCATTTTCTTGTGGTCTCGGCTTTCACAGGGTCTCCTTTATTATTTGGATTTGTTTTCCTTTGTTTAACCATCTTGTTTATGATTCGCAAACATGTTTATGATTTTGTTTATTTTTCTATTAGTCCTAGGGAAAAGGGGGTGATTTTTTTTAAACTACCTTTTTTTAACCCTAGGTTGTCAGATCAATCCTACCATATACTACCAGATTACAGAATGGCAGTATATGTGGATTTTGCACATGATCTGTTAAAATGTGCCACCAGCATATTGTAACAGATCGGCTTTAATGACACGGCCTCTTATAAAGACCCAAAGCTGTTATTGCTATGCATCGTCGCTCCTCAATGATGTCACATGGAGAATCGATCTAAACCAACATGGCGGCGGCAGCAGCAATCAAGGGATTAACACTGGTGGGTGTTTGCAATATGCAGCAAACATCCGGTTTATATGAAGAGGTCTCAGCCCTTAACCCCTCTCCATACTCCAGTAACAGATGTGTGCGGTTAAAATATACTGTAGTTGTGAATCCAAGCTGCAGATAAAAATCCAATTACTGCTTATTTCTTTAACTGTCTTTTTTTTTTCTGTTTCTGTAGATCACAGAACCACAAGCCTGATGCAATCTGAAAGATGCAATTTCTATCTTTACTATGACACCATGGTCCTATATAGCCCAACAGTGTATGAAAGGACATATGTACATATGGTATATTGAACTCATTTCATGTCTTGACATTTTCCTCCCGTTGCCAGTGCACAGAACCACCAGAAGTGCAACGTAAAGAATGACACTTCCCAGCCAGTCTCTAAAAATGACACATCCGAGGCAAAAGTGACTCTTCTCAGCTCACTTGCAAGTGATTTTTTTTTAATAGGTAAATGGACTAAATTGATCTTATAAAAGGGAATTCTAAAAAGGACCTTTAATTCTCTAGGGGGCTGCTAGTTTACTGGTTAATAGGGTAACAAATGGCTGCTGGAGGAGGGCTCTGTACAAAAAGGTATTGTTTTACAACACTAACAAAAATATAAACATGAATACATCTTACCCTTTCCATTCCCTTAGCAGACTGTTAATTATCCCTTTCAATACCGTTTTCTGAATATCTTGAGTCTGAAAATTATAGCACAAACAAGATCAATTAACATATGGCACAATATCAGCTAGATTTCTAATCAATGGTCACACATATGAAGGGATTCCCTCTAAACTCCAGTTATTTATTACGTATTGTCCACATCCTTTCATCCTTCTAGCATTGTCTTGGTAGATAATATTGGGCACAAATGAGGCCACATTCAGGCATAATCTGTTCATGAAATACCTATGTTTGGGAGATAAATCTGATATACTTAAAGGGAACCGGTCACCAGGGACCTCATTTTCCCTAAAGACAGGTTGCAGAAACTTATTACACCTGCAGTGAAAATCTGCCTTTCTGCCTTTTCTAAGCATTTGCATTACATTATAATTGTGTGGTATAACTTACTCTTGCATCCTGACAAAATCCTGGGGTAGTCACAGGGGCTGGACTTTGGTTTGGATGCATTTCAAAAAACAACATGTGACTTGTCTGTGTTACTCACTCCTCAGAGCTTGGCCCCCACCTTTGTGCTCCTGTACAGCTCCACCTCCTGCTCCTTCTGAGACATCAGTGGGGAAGGGAGGAGCTGTACAGGAGCACAAAGATGGAGGCAGCTTGCAGCTCAGACAAGTCACATGTTGTTTTTTGAAATGCATCCAAACCAAAGCCCAGCCCCTGGGACTACCTCAGGATTTTGTCAGAATGCAAGAGTAAGTTATAACACACAATTATATAGTAATGCAAATGCTTAGAAAAGGCAAAGAGGCATTTTTGCACTGCAGGTGTTATGGGCTTTTACATTCTGTCTAAGGCTAAGAATATATGTATGAATGTATACAGAGAGCAGTGAGATAAGCAAAGTATACAGTGCATTATGTGTCCACTACGTCCATATGGCACAACTAGTACACAGATCTAGCGGCTGTATGTCTATTACTTACTGTAGTTAATAAGGCATCGTAGACAGTGTTCAGAAACTTTGTATTGATTCTGGAATCTTCAACAGTGTTTAAGGAGGCGTTGGCATCTCTCTGCAAGCAAAATACAAGGGCCTAGATATATTATTGTGTCTGCGCCAGTTTTTTGGTCCACATTTGGATATAAAAAAAGCTGGCCCATGTATTTATTATGTTAGTGCATGGCCGTGCGCAGCGCCGAAGCTACCTCAGGGCTGTAAATCAAAATGTGTTTAAACCGCGATATAGCGGTTTAAAACACTAGCTAAGGTAAGCACCCTGAGCTGGTGCCCGGTGTTTACAGCTAATACCTACCATCAACAGTGGTAGGTTTCCTTTAAATGGGAAGACAGTCTAAATGCATCATGGGAAAATTGGCCAAACCCTCTCCAGCTGAACAAGAAACTAACTGGAGCTAAATTTAGTGATGACCCGTCCACACACACCAACAAAGGTCATCATGTTGTCCAATGATTTGGAGAGCAAGAATAGAAAAACCTGGTACTATTTTAGAGCACAGCTAAGCTATCTGGCAGTGCAGCCGTTTACAAAAGTGAGCAAATATTCTCAAATATAAATCGAGAGAATATACTACATAAAATTGTCATCTCTACGAAGCCTGGATGAAGCTGGGCAGGGTTGTCAGTCTCATCCTTGGCAAAGAAGAAACATGTGTAATACGCACACCCATGGAGCAGAATCACAGGGATCAGGTAAGACTACCTTCCGCCATTTACTCCACTTTCTAAAATAACCTGTATATTATTGATAGTAACTGTTTCACTTGCAACATTAGGGGCAGGATGGGTGGCATATGGTGTTGCCACAAAGTGGCCTTCACTCTAAATCTTTTAAGGTATGAAGAGTGTTATCTACTACAGGCAGTCCCCGACTTAAGGACACCCGGCTTACATACCACCCCTAGTTACAGACTGACCTCTCTGCCCACTGTGACCTTTGGTGAAGCTCCCTGGATGCCTTACTTTAGTCTCAGGCTGCAATGATCACTTGTACCAAATTTTTTTTTGTCGGGAGCTACAATTATAAAATATATCATTTCGACTTCCATGCAAATTCAACTTAAGTACAAACCTGAAGAACTTATTGCGAGTGCGTGGACATCCATAAACATCACACTAACGCATACTTAGCGGGATATAGGAAGTGGGATATGAGGTGTACGCACGACTCCGGCTGCACAGACTAATAAAGGACTCCACACATGAGGACTTATATTTCCAGTTATTACATTTTAAGTATGAAGCAATGTGTCTTATTGTGCTCTTCAATTCTTTGATCGCACTGGAGTCCAGAATGATCTTTCTAAGCCATTATTCTCCGTGCTAATGAAGGCTTACACACAACGCTTTACATTACCTTGAATGCAGCATTTAACTCCAGGAATGAATCAAAGGTGGTTAAGTAGAAATCGTGCACAGCTTTCCATTCCCCTGTGGATTTTGCTTTGTCCAAGTCTATCCTGCAAAAACACAATGTATACGAGAATAAATGTGGGGCCGTTAGAAATGACTGAGTAATTCTCCATTGTTCAGATAAGAAAAAAATTTTAAGTAAAAAAAAAAAAAAAAAAAAAAAAAAACCCACAAGTGATCAAGATGTACAAGAGGTCAAATAACTATAGTATATAATGGATTGGCAACTGCTTAAAATTACAAGTTTGATCCAAATATGTTCCATTAGGAATGAGTGTAGCAGAATACAGGTGACACCACGGCCTCACTGCATTCACCGAATACAGACTGACAAACACTAGCCCAGAAATTCCTTACTGACTATTAGACAATCGGCTCCATCAGGGAGAACCACAACTGTATATGGCAGCCATGAACTAGACCAGTGATTTTCGACCAGTGTGCCGTGGCACACTAGTGTGCCGCGACACATGGTCGGGTGTACCGTGGGGAAAGTTCCCCAAACTATGGTGCCCCCCGTGTTTTGTTTCCCGGCAATGCACAGCGATGCGCAGTCACGGCTTCTTACAATGTAGGAGATGTGTACAATAACACATGCGCAAGCTTTGAACCTCGTCACCGAGGCCGGCGCATCATCCTGAGAGCGGAAAGACTCTCGCATTTGCCCACCGCCAAGGTAATGCCCACCAATAATGCTGACTATATGAGCTTTTGCCTGAGTATATGAACTGTTGGCAGAATACTCAGCATATGAGCTGGTACTTGTAGTACTCCAGCAGTATACTGCATATAACAATGAGAAATGTAAAATGAGAAATACTATAGTCATGAGGCTGGAGTACTACAAGTACCAGCTCATATGCTGAGTATAGAGCTGGCACTTGTACTCTGGCCTCATGGCCATAGTACTTCTCATTGTACCCCTTTATTTTGCAGTATATGAGCCACATAATAATCAGCACCATATACTAAAAACAGGGAGAAACTGAGAACTGTTGAGGAAGAGCTTCGTGTGTGTCCTTCCACCATTCCTGCCAGGATATCCCTTTTGTGTTTATCGAAACAGGCCCAGGTATCACACTGAGTGAGTAAAATAAATTTAGAATCTACATTATTAACTATATGTATAATATGACTGTTTTAGTGTCATTTTGTGCTATTTTGGTTGGTGGTGTGCCCCAGGATTCTCTAAGTATAAAAAGTGTGCCGCGGCTCAAAAAAGGTTGAAAATCACTAAACTGAACGGCCGCTATTGGCTTTTATTGCACGCCGAGCAGGTCCTATTTCTGACCATATTGAGACATACTAACCCCCTCCCATCTCCACCCAGCCGAAATGGGCCACCAACTTAAGCACACGGTTGTTTGCATTTGGCCTCATAAGCATAACATTGCATTCACCCGATGAAAGTGAACACGGGTCCCATACCGATTTTGATTCAAGTCTAACGGGGCATAGGACCTGTAGGAGTAGTCCACCAGTCAGCACAGAATTAGGCGATTAGTGGAATGAATGTGAACGACTTATTCCTTTTATACTAGTAGGGCACACATTGGGGCAGATTTACTTACCCGGTCCTGTTGCGATCCCGGGGTGCGTTGTCCGACGAGGATTTGGGTCTGCCACGATTCACTAAGATTGTGCGCCCAAGTTTCTGCATCCGTCGCTTCTGCGCCAAGGTCCACCGGAGTTCACCTTCTTCTTCCCGATGCATGTAAGTCCGCGTCTTGCGACTCAATACTAAATGTTGAATCCCGCCCGTTGTCCGAATCCGTCGGGTTGTCCGACTGCCCGTCCCGATTTCTGTTGCGTGCAAGCCGATGTGTCAAAATCCCAAAGCAATTCGGTGCAAAACGGAAATCGACGGGAAACCCGACAAAAATGTGCTCCGTGGACCCTTAGTAAGTGAGCCCCATTGCGACAACTACATGTAAAATACAAGACACATCTTTGGTAATAGAAGTAGCTTAGTTTAGGCAATGCACCCATTTAGGTGACCACAATTTTATTACAATTACAAAATTAGAGGGCAGAGTTACTAGTGGAGTGGGAGCTCAACCCCCTGAAATATGATGATACCCATTTAAGCTCCACTCCCATAGAAGCTCATCCCTCCAGCATCTGGAAGCTGATCATACTTTGTTTAAAAGAAATAGGGGCAACAAAGAAAACTGGGGTCACAAAATTTTTTTTTCCATGAATAATAATTATTTGACCCAATGAATAATGTGTGAAGCCTGAAAAGCTTCTGGGCGATCTGAATGGACTTTTCTCGGGCCTCATAAGCCCAAACAGACGAACACTGGATCCGAGTAAAGCCGGCCAGGATAAAAAATTGGAAGTTGCGCAGGTGCGAGTGTGCCCGAGAGCTCAGTGCCGTCACCTCCTTATTTAGGTGTGCGCATGGTGCGCCGAGAACATAGCATGGTGCGCCGAAGCGTGCTTGAAATATGAAGAATAAAACAGTTTTACAAGCAGTACAGCGGTTTCTGCAAATAATGAAGATATGCTCCGGCATCAGCTCACCCTGAGCTGGTGCAAGGTATTTGAGGGTTATAACTGCCATTTTAAAGTGGTAGGTTTCCTTTAATAATGTACATTACAGTTTCGTAGAAAACCCCTTAAAGCACATCCAATATTCTGGAAGATCTGTAACCAGACCAGTGCGGGTAGGAAGAATTAGACGGGTGACTCGCATTATGCGTACTATGTACTTGCAACAGATTCTGCAGCAAGACATTTACTTATAAAACATTTGCCGAAATTTCTTTTAAAAGCAGAGAAATAAAAACTATTCCCAGCATGTTTAGCTTATTCCTGACCTGGCACAAGGTGAACCTAAAGTCTGTTTCCGTGCAAAGATAAAAGAGCGAAATTACTGTTATTTTCTCCAATCTTTGTCACTTGCTGCCGTTGACCTCTTCATTCCCAAATCTATTTTTAGCTTCTTGTTTATTGTCCTTTTTGATGTGTTAATAGGTTAACTATTAGAACATACCATGACGACTCAAGCAAAGTGCAGCTGAAGCCCACGGACTCCCCCTGCAGACCAGCAACCAGAGTTTATTGTGAACCCACCATCTGTGGCCAAATATTCCAACCACCCACGAGGCAAGACGTAGCTATGGAGCAATTACACAACTTACCTGCACAAAAATACCTCCCAACCAACCCAGATTCAGCGAATTGGAGGAATGGAGCGATGTTGGCAATGCCCCCACCGGGCACTTCTTCCACATTGTAAATATAGAAGTAGCGCTGCACAGAGTTTTGCCAAATTGGCCCCTGTCCCAATGGGGCTCACAATCTTCACAACCTACCAGTATGTTTTGGAGTGTGAGAAGATCCGGAGGAAACCCACGCAAACACAAAGACAGCATACAAACTCCTTGCAGATGTTGACCTTGGTGGGACTTGAACCCAAGACCCCAGCGCTGCAAGGCAGAAGTGCTACCCACTCAACCACCGTGCTGCCTTTTAAGCTAAAAGATGGATCAGGTTGTTGAATTTCAAGATGTCTGATCCTTTCGTTCTCAGGGAAGATGATGCCTGGCATTTCCTAAAAATATACAGGTATAAGATTGTGTGTTCTAAAACACGATGCATGGAGGACAGTGAGCATGTTACATCCTTTATGAGCAGAGACAATCAATCACAGTATATACAGCTTGAGAAGGATTAAAGTTCAGTATATAAAAGATGCAAACGCTAAACATCACATAAATGATCACACAGCGAATACAACTCATGCTCTGTCTGTAGATGTCTCCACTAATGAGCCGTTGCCATGGGGAGGAAGCTCCACTAAATGGCAATTCTTTCCTTAGCGAGGTCTACTGACATTTCGGAAAATTGACCCCCAAAGCATCAAATTATACCATCCGAGAGCAACAGTAGCGAATGATAACAGGGTTTACCAGAGCCATGTATATATTTTGGCTTTAGTAAAAAGCTCCTGTAGAAAATGTAGAATTTTTTTGCGTTACGCAATGCAGTTTATAGATTCCGTATAGTGTAATGAACTTGAATTATCAGGAACCTGCTGGCCAGGGACGAGGACTATTATTATTTTTACAGTAGATAGGTTTGATGTAGGCTCGCCCTTTGTCACACTCTGCGCAGGAACCACTTAGCTTAGTAATGAAGGACCTGAAGCTTAAACTTTATGTAACCACAAATGTCACACAAAAATGATAACAGAAGTTATGGTACAGCAGCTGCTAAGTGTACTCCCAATATGCAAGTCCAGCTGCAAACCTCCTACATCAACTCCAACCGATATATCACGTAATTTGTAAAAAGATTTAGGGAGGTGTAGCACACAAAAGGACATATACCACCAACATCAAAGTCTGTATGCAAATGAGCCTGAGGGGCTCCAGGCTCCCATAACACCTATGGAGTCTGGATCCCCTTAAGGCTTATTTGCATACAGTCCTTCATTCTGGTGGTAGATGCCCTTTAACTATAGTTTTTGGATACAAAAGGAATGGAGAAAATAAAGGAAGCATTTTTTGCTGCTGGACGCGCTTCTGGCTTTGGGTAAAAAAAAAAAAAAAAAAAAAAACATTAAAAGGACATCAACCACCAGGATGAAAAATACTTATGGTATTTAATTGTGATCGGAATTACATGCAGTGCTTGTACAGCCAGGGGTGTAACTAATTTTATATATATATGCGTATATATATATATATTTTATTATTATTTTTTTTATTATTATATTATACACACATTTGTATACTCACACATGTGAGTTATAATCACAAGCAGGATACACACACACACAAACATAAAGCATATACACAAATATATACATTACCATATAGGATGCATGCTGTTCAGACATGCAGCATATGCACATCATTTATCCAAACACATATAGAGCATATGCACGCATACATACAACAAATATACACATACATACAATACTATATACAGACATACCGCCTATACACACACATGCCACATATACACATCCAATATGTACCCAATACCGAAGATGCTAGGTACAAACCTTAAAACAATCAGGCGCTAAATGAAAATGAACTAAACACTTCCTTTTTAACACACTGGCCAAGATCTATTAAACTGGCCTTGCCAGTTTTCTGTGGTGCTTTGCATTAAAAAGAACCTCTTTGGACGTATTGCACATATATTTAAGAAGCGTTTGCTCCAGTTTAGTGTTGCGGATGCACTGAAGCTTGATGCTTCATGTGCACACCACAAAGTAACACAATGGGGAACATTTACTTACCCGTCCCGATCCCTGGCGTGCGTTGCCTGACGAGGATTCGGAGCTGCCGCGATTTCCGAAGATCGTGTGTCCAATTTAGTGAATGTGTCGCTTCCCCCGCTCAGGTCCGCCGGAGTTCACCTTCTTCTTCCCGGGGTATGTGAGTGCTGATCTTGCGACACAATTTGGTTGTTAAATTCCGCGGTTTGTCAGAATCAGTCGGGTTGTCCAAGTCCACGCCCCCCGATTTGTGTCGCATGCAAGCCGGCGCAGATGTACCATTATCTGATCGCGTGCGCCAAAAACCCTGGGCAATTAAGGGCAAAACGGGAAAAAGTTGGGAAACCCAACGAAAATGCGCCATTTGGACCCTTAGTAAATGTGCCCCGATATAGGCACAAACGTAATCCAATGTGTAGATATTTATTATATTAATAAATAATATGTACACACAGCCTCAAAATGTTATTTGTACTAAATAGAGATGCACACCTGGGGACAAATATAGGGAAAAGTAATCAGGAGCCAAAAAAATAAAAAGTTTTTACCATGAACCAATTGTTACAAGCTCAAGGTGGCGCTAAAGATTTATCTTTCATTGCATTACACAACACACATAATGTACTAGACCCTGCACATAACATTTCAAAACGAAATTTTGTTGTTTCATTTTTTTTTTAAACTTCAGTGCAATTCTCTTTCTAAAGTGTTTGTGGTGGTAGGTTCCCTTTAAACACATCCCATCCACTTTCTTAAAGACCCACCAAGAAATATGGCTTACCCTGCAGGTGTTGAACCTGAGAATATCAACTTCCAAGTTAGATTTAGATAGCTGCTACCTCTGCAGGTTCACCCCTTTCAAAAGAAAAGATTGGAAGCCAGACATTTTTAATTAAATTTTGTTGTGCCCGAGTCCACTGCAAAATGTCTCCCCTGATATATTAAAAAATATCATATATATTGTGCATACCTCCAAACGGTCCCAGATTCAGCAGAACAGCCTCAGATTTCACAGCAAATGGAGAGGAGAGCTGCTGTGTGGGAACAGGGAGAGGTAAGTAACTCCCCCTCTGGGGGAGCGGAGAGGAAAATATGAGAGTAAGCTGCTGGGGGGGGGGGCACAATAAGAGGGGGAGCTACTGGGGGTCACAAGAAGAGGGGGAGCTACTGGGGGTCACAAGAAGAGGGGGAGCTACTGGGGGTCACAAGAAGAGGGGGAGCTACTGGGGGTCACAAGAAGAGGGGGAGCTACTGGGGGTCACAAGAAGAGGGGGAGCTACTGGGGGTCACAAGAAGAGGGGGAGCTACTGGGGGGTCACAATAAGAGAGGGAGCTACTGGGGATCACAATAAGAGAGGGAGCTACTGGGGATCACAATAAGAGGGAGCTACTGGGGGTCACAATAAGAGGGAGCTACTGGGAGTCACAATAAGAGAGGGAGATACGGGGGGGGGTCACAATAAGAGAGGGAGATACGGGGGGGGGTCACAATAAGAGGGCGAGCTGCTGGGGGGTCACAATAAGAGGGCGAGCTGCTGGGGGGTCACAATAAGAGGGCGAGCTGCTGGGGGGTCACAATAAGAGGGCGAGCTGCTGGGGGGTCACAATTAGAGGGCGAGCTGCTGGGGGGTCACAATTATAGGGCGAGCTGCTGGGGGGTCACAATTATAGGGCGAGCTGCTGGGGGGTCACAATTAGAGGGCGAGCTGCTGGGGGGTCACAATTAGAGGGCGAGCTGCTGGGGGGGTCACAATAAGATAGGGAACTGTTAGGGGCGGTCAAAATAAGAGGATCACCTGCTGGTGGGGGTTAATGGGGGGGGGAAACTGCTGAGGAGTGACATAACACGAGAAGGATTTGTTGGAGGTCATAATATGCGGGAGAGCTGCTGGGTGGCACAATATCAGGGGGCCAGAATATAAGGGGAACACAATGTGAGGGGGGGGATTATACTGCGTGGTGGTGGAGTATGGGAGAGGACAAAAGGCAGTTCTTCGTGCCGCTTCTTTTTTCCCTCTTTCTGCCCTGCAGAAGTCGAGCGGTATGTATCATGTGCGTGTAGCCACACAGAGCATGCTCAGAATTGTGTAAGAAGATGGAGGCACCGCCAGATAATTAGAATAAATAATAATATTAATTCCTTTATTCATATGGACTTACACTGTCAATCTTTTGCTCCTTGCGGCTACAAATAAGACAAAGAGGGAGAAGTAGCCGCATTGCTTCTATGGTCCCTCACGACGGCCTTCTCTTCTATGTACCGTATGTTCATTTCTAAGAATTACCAATCATTATAGCAAATTACTAGTGAGTAATAAATATTCCATCCAGTTCCTGCTTAATTCGTAGCATATACATATATCACCACACTGTGAAAAACATACAGCAATTGCGCTTTCACAGCCGAGTCGTGCGGGTCCTCTCAACCGACCGTAATTTTCTGTAATTTGTGTCCCTAATGTCTGAGACAGAAAATGGCTTTTCCAAGAGGAACAAATAAATACAGAAGATTGAGCCCCATGGATGAGACGCTGGAGTCGTGATTTTCTGCTTTCCCTCATAAATTGTGATGAGACCTTTGGGTCACTATCCAGCAGATCAGTCATTTCCCCCCCCCCCCCCCCCCAAAAAAAAAAAAAAAAAAACTTACAATTTTGCAATACACAAATAGGGAAGAGACATTAAGGTTTATGTAAGTCCAGCTCCCTCTGCGACCATAAAAAGCTGACGTGTTATACAAAAGGCCACTTACTGTATATGCAACGAGGCGCAAAAATAATTTTACGAGGTTTTTTTTTTTTTTATGTAATATCTTTTTCTGACTGTTCTCATGGCCATAGATAATAGGAAAGTCCTCACAAAGACACTTAACCTATTACCACTCCTCATAGAGTCGCTAACAGGATTCTTTCATCTTTTAATATGGACGCCTTATTATATAAAGTACAGGCAGTCCCCGGGTTACGTACAAAATAGGGTCTGTAGGTTTGTTCTGAAGTTGAATTTGTATGTAAGTCGGAACTGTAAATTTTATAATTGTAACTCCAGACAATTTTTTTTTTGGTCTCTATGACAATTGGATTTTAAAAATGTTGGGTTGTCATAAGAACCAGGATTACCAATAAAGGTTGATTACAGACATGTTTGATAACTGTTATAGATGTTTATTGTAGCCTGGGGTTAAAGTACAGTAAATTACCAAGATCCAGAGGTCCGTTTGCAACTAGGGGTCATATGTAAGTCTAGTGTTCTTAAGTAGGGGACCGCCTGTACACATGGATCTATAGGGGAAGAGATTGCACGCTCTGAGGAAAGCAGTGCCTACCATGCTGGTCCCTGCAGGACAGTCTCCTTTAAAGAAAAAAATAAGTTCTTTCATACACCAGATCTTTAAGGACTAAAAAAAAATTAAAAACACTATGGGGCACATTTACTAAGGGTCCGCACACCGCATTTCCCATGGGGAAACCCAACCATTTCCGCCCAACCATTTAGCGCCACATTCAACAGGGGGTTTTGGCGCACACAATCACCGACTTTCATGAGACACAAATCGGGGGCGTGGCGGTCAGACAACCCGACTGATTCGGACTAAGCGCGGGATTTAAAATTCAAATTGTGTCGCAAGATCAGCACTCACATACACCGGGAAGAAGAAGGTGAACTCCAGCGGACCTGAGCGGGGAAGCAACACATGCAGGATATCGGACGCACGATCTTAGTGAATCGCGCCTGACTTGAACCTCGTCAGACAACGCGACAGGAGCAGGTAAGTAAATGTGTCCCTATGTATATGGAGCACGGTAGGAGGTCAGTGTCCTTTGGTATGGAGTTCCATTCTTAAATTTTAAAAATAATACAACTTCTCATAACAATACAGGCGGTCCCCTACTTAAGGACACCCGACTTACAGACAACCCATAGTTACAGACAGACCCCTGGTTACTATAGTCCCAGACTGCAATGATCAGCTGTAAGGTGTCTGTAATGAAGCTTTATTGATAATCCTTGGTCCCATTACAGCAAAAAATGTTTAGACTCAAATTGTCACCGGGGTCAAATTTTTTTTTTGTCTGGATCTACAATTATAAAATGTACACTTTCAACTTACATACAAATTCAACTTAAGAACAAACCTCCGGACCCTATCTTGTATGTAACCCGGGGACTGCCTGTAACATTTATTTTCAGAAACCATACAACCTCTTTAAAAGGAAATCAACCACATGGATCTTGTGGTTTTAACCCAAGTATACCAACATGCTGGTCAGTGCCCCCTGAAACAAGATTCGCTCTGTATTTACCTGTTAATAGCTTATTTTACAGTGAAAAAGGAGGTTTAAACAATATGCAAATAAGCCTCAGAGGCTCCTGTAAACATCACAGAGGTCCCTAACTAGCTCTGTTGACTGCTAATTATTAATTCCTTCTTTCGGCGCTTGTGACCACCTTCTCCCCTCCCTTCCCCCGCCAGATAGCCGGTAAAAGCTGACCGAGTCAGAATGGGCTTCTATGATGGAACCCCTGAGGTTCATTTGCATAAAAATAAGCAATTAACAGCCAAATGAAATGTTTCAGGGGGCACACGCCAGCATGTACATATACTTGGGTTAAAACCACTAAATCCATGTGGTTGATGTTCTTCAAGGATATCCCCTTCAGGCTGAATAACGGAACAATAGGATGGCAATCCCAAATTTCTAAAGTTCCTTATATATTGATCTAAGGGGATGTGACTTGTCATCCATGAACATAATTTCTGGTCCCACGCCAGCTCTGAGCAGGCAGCCCATTGACGTAACCCTTTGATGTTCACTGGACTTTTATATCACCTGCCCTGCTGTGTTTGAGGAGCTGAAATCATTGCTATGGGTGCAATGAGCCATACTGCTCCAAGGAGAACCAGTAGTACAATCTGAGAAGCCATGCAATGTGCTCTGATCGGCAGGGTTATTAGCCATCTAGTGGTTGGTACCATATGTTGTAGGGGAATGCATTCAGCCACCAGGAACAAAGTGCACCCAGCTGTGTAGCATCTAGATACAGCATATGTCTGACCTTCACAACCATCCGGTATAGTAAAGTGTGAAGGCTGGACAATGATTCTACAGAGAACTCTTCACATTTACTATGATTCCATTTATATTGCCGCTGCCCACAAAACTGCTAATAATAACAATTCCTTAATTTATATAGCGCGCACAGATTGCCAAATCCGTCCCTGTCCCCATGGACTCACAATCTAATCAACCTACCAGTATGCTTTGGAGTGTGGGAGGAAACCGGGGGACCCGGAGGAAACCTACGCAAAACACAGAGAGAACATACAAACTCTTTGCAGATGTTGACCTGGATGGGACTTGAACCCAGGTCCCCAGCGCTGCAAGGCTGTGATGCTAACCACTGAGCCACCGTGCTTCCTTCACTATTTTCATAAATTTTAAATCTTTGCCATGGTCTCATATGTTTGTACTAGTATTTACTGTACCATTCATTCCAGGGATTTATATTATACCGATGATGGACATGATAGAAGAATGCTCACCACCCAAATACCCTTATGTCCAGAAGGGCAAAAGTGATACCCATAAGAACGTGGCTGTTCCTAATACTGCGACTCTGCTTATTCATGTAAATGGTTCCAAATCTGGGTGAGGTACAGAAGCAGACGCCATTACACTGACTATAGGCAAAATATCTAAAAAGCAAAAATTCAAGCTGGTCAATGAGTCAAGAATATGAGCAGTGAAGAGCTTTTCATGTAACAGATTACAGTCATGCAGTGACATTATAGCTTATGGTTTAGATTCCAGGCAGAACAATGGCTGATGAGAATGGACAGGTTATCATCACGCACTACACTCACACTGGCTGATGGGGACACTCATTTCCAATTCCCACAGACTTTGATTCAGGAGAAGCTGTTACCAACTACAAAATGTTGAATGATATTCTGTACTTCATTTCACTTAAAGGGGTATTCCTCCCACAAAGACAAGTTTCTTGTATTCAGGATAACAAAATAAAACATTCTCTAAATTAGTGTTATTAACAGAAATACAGCATTTTACAGATATAATTCATACCTGTCTCCATCAGTTGCCCCTGGATCTTGGCAGCCATCTAGCCTGGCGGTGGGGAGCTGAGCTCTTCTCTGCTCCCTGCAGCAGTCCCTCCCCCCCCCCCCACATTCCAGGATGAGCTCACACAGACACACACTGACTCCCTGCCGGGTAAACAACAGCAGCAGGGAGAGGAGATCTATAAGCTACAGGCAGATACATTCTTTATCCAAGAAGGGGAGAGAGCCACATCAGATCTGATAGCGTGATAGAGCAGAGATGTAACAGAGCTGACTGTGTCATTGTGTGTAATATGCATCTCATGGATCTCACCATCTTTCTATGTGTCAGATACTAGTACAATGTTCAGAAGGTAAATGAAAGTGTACATAACCTTGTAGCCCGATAATGTAGCCACATTGTTAGAACACAACTCTACAGGGATCATGAAATGTCCCCACAAAACACGCTTACACTGACCAGAACTTAGTCTTAGGAGCTAAAACATCAATAAAACGGAGTTAAAATCTAAAGTAAGGGGTTAAAAATTATCTTTGTGTAAACATCACTTGGTGATTGAAATATGCGAATTGTCTTTTTCGTGGGAAAACCCCTTTAACTGTGCTCCAGATCAATCTGGTAATTGTATGTCCCAGGAAGCGTTTGAGGTATGTGTAACAACTTTTTAAATACTCGCCTGGCCATAGCCCGAGCGAGCACATGTTGGAGCGCTGGAGAGGAGGAGGGGCAAGGCCTGCTCATCCCTCCCCTTTACACAGCGATGCAAAGCACCCTGCCATATATACGGGAAAAGATACAGCATGATATATCCACGTGCACAGTACAATGCCACACGTGTGTGGTCCCTGTAACACCGTCAGGTACTATAGCCGTCTATGGAGAAGTATATACCCAGCTGCAAACTCACGGCCAGATATATTGCCCTCCCACCCCGCCCTGCCACAACGGCAGTGTGAAAGGGGCCTAAAACGAATGACTAAGTAAATAAATGTATATTGTTTGATTTAACAAATTTGGGGCCTAGCTAGACAAACTGCTAAAAAGAATTTTGAAAAGGTTTTTGGAATCGCATTGAACTTACTGGAAATCCTTAAGCATTTTGTTCCGTACTGGAATGGGAGGTTCAGGCAGGATAGGGGCTTTCATCTCTGCAGGTAGCGTATCAATGGAGATTCGCTGCTTTTGTCGAACATCAAGGCATATCGGTGGAAGGTCTCTTACTGAAAGGCAAAGCGCAGAATCTACCATTAGACAATTCTGGTTAGTGTAAGTAACACAAATCCTAAGAATCTGCTGCTGGTGCCCAACTTTCTGTCATGTCTGATGTAGTTTCGGTCTAGGTACCAATGAATAGATACACTATATACAGTTTATTTCCTATAAAAACTATTTTTATTGCATAGGAATTTTTAAAACACATCTCCAAAAAATTACCAATTTTAATGGCAATGGCCTCTTTTGGGTTGTACTAATTTGAGCAATTATCATCCTGGCCACCAGGATCAAGGGGCTACATACTTACCAACGCTGCTGCTCCATAGAAATTACAATAGCAGCTAACCTAGCATGTACGAGCCAGCCTCTGGACAATATGGAATACATCTGCATCCAAAAATGATGAATTCATTATTAAATGTACTGTGAGAAGAGCCTAGTATGAACCCCATATTGTTTCCATTATGCTAACTAAGCCACAATTTAATTTGTTCTGAAGTGTGGCTTTAATTAAAAACAATGCCACACCGTATTTCTAGAATTGAAAGAAAATTAACCAGAATTGTTGTACTAAATGATTTTAATGATGCAAAAACTGAAAATAATGAGATGAGGGACAAATCTTCTGTATCAATACTCTATAGCAGGGATGTCCATATACTAGGGGACCCGGGCAGGCTGTCCATATACTAGGGGACCCGGGCAGGCTGTCCATATACTAGGGGACCCGGGCAGGCCGTCCATACACTAGGGGACCCGGGCAGGCCGTCCATACACTAGGGGACCCGGGCAGGCCGTCCATACACTAGGGGACCCGGGCAGGCCGTCCATACACTAGGGGACCCGGGCAGGCTGTCCGTATACTAGGGGACCCGGGCAGGCTGGCCATATACTAGGGGACACGGGCAGGCTGGCCATATACTCGGGTACAAGGGCTGGCGGGCCATATACTAGGGGACAAGGGCTGGCGGGCCATATACTAGGGGACAAGGGCTGGCGGGCTGGCTGTCTATATACGGGGGGACAAGGGCTGGCGGGCTGGCTGTCTATATACGGGGGGACAAGGGCTGGCGGGCTGTCTGTCTATATACGGGGGGACAAGGGCTGGCGGGCTGTCTGTCTATATACGGGGGGACAAGGGCTGGCGGGCTGTCTGTCTATATACGGGGGGACAAGGGCTGGCGGGCTGTCTGTCTATATACGGGGGGACAAGGGCTGGCGGGCTGTCTGTCTATATACTAGGGGACAAGGGCTGGCGGGCTGGCTGTCTATATACGGGGGGACAAGGGCTGGCGGGCTGTCTGTCTATATACGGGGGGACAAGGGCTGGCGGGCTGGCTGTCTATATACGGGGGGACAAGGGCTGGCAGGCTGTCTGTCTATATACGGGGGGACAAGGGCTGGCGGGCTGTCTGTCTATATACGGGGGGACAAGGGCTGGCGGGCTGTCTATATACTAGGGGACAAGGGCTGGCGGGCTGTCTATATACTAGGGGACAAGGGCTGGCGGGCTAGCTGTCTATATACTAGGGGACAAGGGCTGGCGGGCTAGCTGTCTATATACTAGGGGACAAGGGCTGGCGGGCTAGCTGTCTATATACTAGGGGACAAGGGCTGGCGGGCTAGCTGTCTATATACTAGGGGACAAGGGCTGGCTGGCCATATACTAGGGGAAAATGGCTGGCTGGCCATATACTAGGGGACAAGGGCTGCCAGGCTATACACTAGGGGGCATGGGCTGCCAGGCTATACACTAGGGGGCATGGGACTTACTAGCTATATACTAGGGTTCAGGGGGCTGGCTAGCTATATACTAGAGGGTATGGTCTGGATGGCTATATACCAGCGGCATGGGTGGGTTCTCTAGCTATATATTGCACTTCCCACCCTAGACTTGCACTGGAGTCGATAGGTTTTCAGAGTTTTTGTGTGTGAAAATTAGGTACCTTGGCTTATACTGGAGTACATACACTATTTACAGTGAAGTGCAACATGGCATTTTAAGCAGTAACTTATTGCTACCAGTTCTTCCCAATCTTTCAATCGCATCGTCCTTGTGACGCCACTAAACAGAAGGAGGGCAAATTCAGACCATAATTGTAGCTTCTCTCCAAGGCCTCTCTGTACAGCAAGAATGGTGGGGCCAGCAGGAGGACCTCCAATAATCCAGCCCTGTTCACACCTTCTCACTCTCCCTGCAACTCCAAACAGCCAATGATGTGACACTAGCAGCATCTCCTAAGTTGCTTGGGACTGCAGGAAATGATGTGGATTTGGTCCTATTTGGTGAACTCTGTCCTGGGGCGAGGGCCTGAGTGCCCACAGAAAGGGCTCCTAGTACCACCTCTGTCAGCCATGCTATAGGTCCGCAACCACTAATCTCTAGGATTCTATCATGGGTCAGTATATATTATAACACATTACTGGTTAAGTTTGTGGTGGTACCATACTATGCCATATGACACCCAAAATGGGGCACTTTCTTATTTTGTGACTGAGAAGGGTCACGGTGTTTCTATACAAACACATATCTGCATAAAGCGTATTAGCACATAATTATTACTACCATGAGTGCTACTACAGTGTCCATTTGACTAGAATACATGGCCTAAATTGATCTAAACTGTAAATAACATTACTCAGGCCTTCTCATAGTAGTCTATGGAAAGTGAAAGATATGAATGCCACAAAAGTGTCTCATGTACTTGCAGATGAGTTGCTAGGTAATACAAACGAGATTCCTTTATTTAAGGAAATCTACCATTTGTTTTTATGCGTTGTGAACCAAATATGCCTTGAGAATGCTGTAGTTACACTGATACAGAAACATATCTTGTTTAATCCCTGAACTGAGTGGTTTTGCTCAAAAAACAATTATAAAATTATGATAATGAGGCTTTGTCGCTCCTGTGGCTGCTCCTCACCCTAATGATGCACTGCTCCAGACAACGCTGTATTCACTCTGTTGTCCCTGACAGGCAGAAGTATCCCCATTGCTGTTTAGGAGTCATCCAACTCAGGTTGATTAGTCCCATCTGCACAGTTCTGTGAAACACAGCAGTCAGTCTGCACCCAGCTTTCCTAAGTTCCTGAATCCTTTAATTCTTTTTTTAGCAAACCCACTAGGATCAGGGATTAAACAAGATACGTTTCTGCATCAGTGTAGCTACAGCATTCTCAAGGTATGTTTAGCTCACAATGCACAGAAACAAATGGTTGATTTCCTTTAATGGGTTGGAACAAGATCGGGACATTTGCCATCCTTTTCTTTGCAAAACGGATGTCACATGGACACTTTTGTAGCTATACGGCTCCACGATGGATAACACACTGATAATGGATATAATATGGACCACAGATCGGTTGTTTGAGCAGTACACGTTCGTGAGCAGACAGGTAGGAATATGCCCTCTTTGCTGTATTGTATTTTAAACTCTAACTCAACAGAGGTGTTTGGTTTTGTTTTTAAAAGTTTACAAAAAAAATCTGAACAATATGTACGTCCAGAACAATAAATATATATATTAGATAATAAGAACTTTTACCAATTTGCTTTTCTTTTATCTAGTGGTCAGCAACAGATGGCCCAGTGTCTCTCACACACAGAGGAACACGCTGCGATGCCTAGTGGGAGAACATGATGGAATATGTAGACTGCTCCGAATTTGTGAATGAGAGCAGTATTACAGATGGGAGGCCGTCAGCCGCCGAGTATGGCACATGAATCACACAAGCCCACACACTCACAGCCATCAGCGCCATTGATTTTACTGAAAGCTTCCCCTCTGTTTTCACAGCTAGAAATTGGAAAAACATCACAGGAACTTGGATTCAACTAAAAGTTAAAAAAAGACCCTTGGAGTAAACACAGCTTTTTTATATCGCCTTAACCCACTTGCGCCTTTTGTAATGAGAACGGCTAATGTGGAGAAGGAGAAAGCGGGAAATATACACGTGGCAGAGCCGCACTTGCGTATGGATTCTATGAAGAAGTTCTATTAAAAGTCCTGTATTTTCCCCTAGATGCTACGGAGCTGCTGAATCAGATATTATATAACCCATATAAAGAGATTACCCAGCACTAAAGGAGGATATTATCTGGATAGAGCAATATCCAAAAAGTTTCTGCACCATCCTTCTCCGCTGGAAACATCTAGTTCAAGTCTTCATACATTTTTAGAAGGAAAAAAAAACTACACAAAGTTCAAGGATTCTCCAAAATTGTTGATTCGTGGGAAATAAAAGTATTTTCTAGACAAGGGCGTAGCTACAGTGGTAGCAGCCGCTAAGGGGCCCGCAGTGTCAGGGGCACTTTTAGAAGTTTGCTATTGGGCCCTGCCTCTCCTAGTTCCGCCCCTGTAACAGAGATAATATAGTGGGATATGCTTAGTCAAAGGGGACCATGCAGGGTTAGGGAATATGTAAAATTATTAAAGTTTTTTTCGCCTTTGCCTATATTGCTCACGGTCCATGTGAAAGTTGTCAACATCAAAAATTAGACTTTTTTTCTGAATAGAATTAAAAAGTTCATGATGTCAGCACAAAGTTGTACCCTTATTATTACACCTAAAAGAAAGGAATGTCATTTTAAGCTGGTGACAGGTTCCAATAGCCTACACTATGCCGTTCTAAAACAAACAATAGTGCCTTTTCCAGCTGTTTGAATACTGCCACTGAAACGGGTTCTCCCACGAAACAAGTTACTAACTGGATTATCGTGTGGGTTTCAGTGACCCCCACAGATCACAAGAATGAGGGGTCCAATATACCCCAGTCGGACCCCTCATTGCTCCCGAGCGGAGCAGCAGGACACACACGTCCGGGCTGTCACATTCTTCTGTATGCAGCTGATGGAGATTGCCGAATACGGTCGCACGCTGCCGGCTGCTCCCCTTCTGGAGCGATAAAGGTCCAACTAGGGTAGATCAAACTGTCGATAGGGCCTATCTTATTTTATTCGCATTACCTGGCTCCGTGCCAGCAGTGTGTGGCGAGTCCCCGGGGAGAGGGCAGCTGCAGATTGTGTGTGCCTGTGTCAGTCTCCTCGCTTTACATTTATCCAACTCCTTCACCCCTCCCTCCTCCCTGGAGAATGCATGAGGAGACACAGTCTCATAAACTTAGACTGCTGTAGCTGCCCCGCACCCCCATGGATGGGGGGTTTGCATCAGTACTCGCGGTTTTCATGCCAGTCTTGATCCCCCTCAGTCCTGATCCACCTAATTTATGACCATGCGAAGCTTTACTACAATGACGGGTCAGACCCTGCAGACAACTGTAGTAAGCTTTTACAACACTTTTTTGAGGTCAAAGCTGGGGTAAAATCTTCCCCACACCCCTAATTTGTAAAGTGCTTAGGGTGTCAAACCAAAATGTTTTGCACCAATGGGAGAAAATAAAGAGGCTGACCAGTGGTTTGTGCCCTTTTCCACACCTAAAAGGCCATGATACATGCTCCACAATGAAATAATGGGGTGACAGAAGGGGGTCAAAACCGGCATAGAAGAATTTGGGCAAATTTTAGCAATTTTTTCTGCTCAATCTGCTTTCAAAAACTCAGTGGTAAAGTGGGCATTGGCAACCCGTCAAGCTGCTGTAAACCAAATCTCACTAACTTTTTTGTTTTTATATTGTAAGGCGGTGTTACACTATGGAGTAATATCTGAGGACAGAATTCATGAACCTGAAGATGTCCCAAATGTATTTAAAAAAAAAAAAAAAAAATTGGAAAATAAGACACATTTAGGGCAATTTTGCAAATTGACTATATCTCGACATGATTAATCTTCCTCGCTTCTCATACTCTATCAGTGTCACCACCTCTGACCACAGTGACCCCTATAAGACCCTTTCAGAACCCGATGCCCAAATTCTTTCTTCTAGTAAATGTGTCAACAAGTCATGAAAGCCGCCTAAGTACTATAAACTGGGAGACGTGGTGCACCGCTCATTAGCATATGTCGCACACTTGACTTTGGCACCTGAATGGAGAGCAACTGTTATCTGTATAGAGATACATAATGACCGCACAAATATATCCATAAGGAGAAAGAGGTCTTATATAAAAATAAGCTGCACCAAGCATTTCAGACTTTGTTTTCAATTTTCTTAGTTTTTTTTCTACTGGTACATTTCAAATTCATATGAAGAAGCATTTAGGAGGAAAAAATGCAATTCCTGAATCCATGTCTAGGTTCTACAAGCTCATTGATCTATGACCCATCCTAGTCAACATATTGGGGCACATTTGCTTACCAGGTCCAGTCGCGATCCAGTGACGCGTTTTCCGACGAGGATTCGGGTTCTGCCGGGATTCACCAAGGTCGTGTGCCCGATATTCACCAGGTGTCACTGCTGCACCGAGGTCCGCTGTAGTTCACCTGCTTCGTCTCGGTGCATGTAAGTGCTTGATCATTTTGTTTTTTCCGAATCCGTCGGGTTGTCTGACGGCCACGGCCCCCATTTCGGTCGCGTGAAAGCCGATGCGCCAAAATCCGATCGCGTGTGCCAAAATCCCGGGGCAATTCGGACCCTGAGTAAATGAGCCCAATTGTCCTTAAAGTCTGTGGGAGATTCACTACGCTGCAATAAACTTTAGACAGTACAGGCGGTCCCCTACATAAGGACAGCTGACTTACAGATGATCCCTAGTTAAAGACGGACCCCTCTGCCCACTGTGACCTCCGGTGAAGCTCTCTGGATGTTACTATAGTCCCAGGCTGCAATGATCAGCTGTAAGCTGTCTGTAATGAAGCTTTATTGATAATCCTTGGTCCCGTTACAGCAAAAAATTTTGAACCTCCAATTGTCACCGGGGCAAAAACTATTTTTGTCTGGATCTACAATTATAAAATATACAGTTTTGACTTGCATACAGAGGTCGCACTAACATATTTCTAGAAGGGTAATATTACTCCTCTTACTATTTTTGAGGAGTATTTTTAGCCGGGAAGGAGTATGAAATTTTCAGTAATACAAGTATATAACTCATAGCTGTATATAATGTTGATAGACGCTATTTATATAAGAAAATCATGTGTCAGTATCTTCTGTGTTTAAATAGCAAATTGAGGCAGTTATAGTGATGTTACATCATGCACTGACCAGACTGGAGCTGATGCCACCCACACTGCGGCCCGCCGAAACCTCCCGCCACCACACTGCGGCTAACGCCGCTGACACCTCCCGCCACCACACTGCTGCTAACGCCGCTGACACCTCCCGCCACCACACTGCGGGTAACGCCGCTGACACCTCCCGCCACCACACTGCGGCTAACGCCGCTGACACCTCCCGCCACCACACTGCGGCTAACGCCGCTGACACCTCCCGCCACCACACTGCTGCTAACGCCGCTGACACCTCCCGCCACCACACTGCGGCTAACGCCGCTGACACCTCCCGCCACCACACTGCGGCTAACGCCGCTGACACCTCCCGCCACCACACTGCGGCTAACGCCGCTGACACCTCCCACCACCACACTGCGGCTAACGCCGCTGACACCTCCCACCACCACACTGCGGCTAACGCCGCTGACACCTCCCGCCACCACACTGCGGCTAACGCCGCTGACACCTCCCGCCACCACACTGCGGCTAACGCCGCTGACACCTCCCGCCACCACACTGCGGCTAACGCCGCTGACACCTCCCGCCACCACACTGCGGCTAACGCCGCTGACACCTCCCGCCACCACACTGCGGCTAATGCCGCTGACACCTCCCGCCACCACACTGCGGCTAACGCCGCTGACACCTCCCACCACCACACTGCGGCTAACGCCGCTGACACCTCCCACCACCACACTGCGGCTAACGCCGCTGACACCTCCCACCACCACACTGCGGCTAACGCCGCTGACACCGAACGTACAGACTGTGGCAGCCGCCGCCAAGCCCCAGTGGCCAGACTGCAGCTGACACTGCAAATCCATGATAGTTGCTTTGTAAAATGTTTTTTTTTTTTTTTAAGAAATTTTGGTTTATTTTTTTTGGTGTCTGTGTTGGGGGGAGGCGTTTTTTTAAGATTTTTTATTAATTGAATTTGTGTCTGTCATTTTTTACGTGTTTTTACTGTTTATGCAATCCTGTTTCACATACACCTCATGCCACCTCAGCACCAGGCATGCAGTCCCATGTAACACACACCTGCCACCTCAGCACCCGCCAGACACGCAGTCCCACGTAACATATACCTAATGCCACCTCAGCACCAGACATGCAGTCCCACGTAACATACACCTGCCACCTCAGCACCTGCCAGACACGCAGTCCCACATAACCTATACCTCAAGCCACCTCAGCACCAGACATGCCGTCCCACGTAACATATACCTAATGCCACCTCAGCACCAGACATGCAGTCCCACGTAACACACACCTGCCACCTCAGCACCCGTCAGACACGCAGTCCTATGTAACATAAACCTCATGCCACATCAGCACTCTCCAGACACGCAGTCCTACGTAACACACACCTGCCACACACGCAGTCCTACGTAACATAAACCTCATGCCACCTCAGCATCCGCCAGACACGCAGTCCTACGTAACACACACCTGCCATCTCAGCACCCGCCAGACACGCAGTCCTATGTAACACACACCTGCCACCTCAGCACCCGCCAGACACGCAGTCCTATGTAACACACACCTGCCACCTCAGCACCCGCCAGACACACAGTCCTATGTAACACACACCTGCCACCTCAGCACCCGCCAGACACGCAGTCCTATGTAACACACACCTGCCACCTCAGCACCTGCCAGACACACAGTCCTATGTAACACACACCTGCCACCTCAGCACCCGCCAGACACGCAGTCCTATGTAACACACACCTGCCACCTCAGCACCCGCCAGACACGCAGTCCTATGTAACACACACCTGCCACCTCAGCACCCGCCAGACACGCAGTCCTATGTAACACACACCTGCCACCTCAGCACCCGCCAGACACGCAGTCCTATGTAACACACACCTGCCACCTCAGCACCTGCCAAACACACAGTCCTACGTAACACACACCTGCCACCTCAGCACCTGCCAGACACGCAGTCCTATGTAAAATACACCTCATGCCAACTCAGCACCTGCAAGCCATGCAGTCCCATGTAACATACAGGTCTTCCCTGCCCTTATCACATCCATTCCTGTCAAGCCCCCTCACCTCCATACACATGTATGCACACAATACCTGTACACATTCTACTAGCAGGCAGCCATTACAGCTCTACTTCCTGTGAGGAGACTGCGTGGTAAGCCACGCCCCTTTCCCGGAGGCTCCGCCCCCTCCCGTGACATCACGGCTACTCGGAGCAGCTCCATTCTAGAGGCTACCAGCGCTGTAGTGTGTGCTGAGCAGTGCCGGCCCGTGCGCTGCCAGTGTAATGTCCTGCACACCATTGCTGTGCGCTCCGGACCGCTCAGCTCACACACTACAGGGGATAATTGCCAAGCGTACTTCTACACATGGCAATTATTCTGGGGAGTAATGGCGCCTCATCATGCGTCTATGACGCTTGGTGAGGCGTTAATGCGATCTCTGCTTGCATACAAATTCAACTTAAGAACAAACCTATGCACCCCATCTTGTATGTAACATGGGGACTGCCTGTATTGCATTTATGAACATTGCAGATGATGACGGTCAGCTTTGTAATAGGTTTTATAAAAGAAATCGGTTCCAGTGACCTTCTTTTTCCTCTGCCTTTCTTCTTTATATAAAACGTTTGTGTAAATCATCTTTCTGTCTTGTATCCACTGACAGCTGAGAAATAAAGGAAACTAATAAACGGTCTAATGCCTTGAAGAAACACCAACATCAGATTTTTACCCCATTAAACTACCATCCCCCTTAGACAGGGTATGTAATATCCTTTCTAGAATTCCTTCTTCTAGGTGAAAACTCACACTATTACCTAAAAAACTAAAAATCTCCTTCAAAAGTCATAAGAAAATGAGAAGAGCATGCAGATGTAGTGTCACTTCAGACTACCCTAATCTTCAATTTTATAGCCCCTAGTGTCACATTACAGATAAGACTTTCATCTTCCAGATCAAATCAGGCTCATGGTTCTGTGATTTACAGAATCGGAAATGCAGAATTTAAAGAAAATCTACTGTTTGTTTTTATGCATTGTGAACCAAACATACCCTGAGAATGCTGTAGCTACAATGATGCAGAAACATATCTTGTTTAATCCCTGAACAGGGTGATTTTACTGGTGATTTTAAGGTAAGTCAGCCGATACCCAACAGGATTGGCAAGATTGTTACTAGTATCCAGAATCTTCCCGACATGTTGGGAGAAACAACTCAAACACTGGCACCTCCATGTTGTAACCTTATAGTCCATGTTTATACTGCAGTATTCTGGAAATATACATGTCAAAATAATTCCCGTTGGCCGTTCTCCTCAATTGCATTTAGTTAAAGGGGATGTCAAGTCACAACAATTTAGCCCATATCCATAGAATATGGGGGGAAGGGCATTATCCTGTGGATAGGGGCTAATTATTGTGACTCAACACCGCCATTAAAGGACTTCTACCACCAGTTTGAAAGACTGTATGCAAATGAGCCTGAGGGGCTTCAGGCTACGTAGGTGTTAATGGAACCTGGAGCCCCTCAGGCTCATTTGCATATAATCTTTCATCCTGGTGGTAATGCCCTTTAAACCAAAATGTACCAAAAGGAGTTCCACTCTAATACAACAGTCATGGACCCTTAAACAAAGAAACAATTACTTAATGTCCAAAAAAGTAGAAGAGGGCAAGAACAATCCCAAGCAGCTTGTATATTGAGTATCACAGCTCCATTCATGCAGAACATTTCTCCCACCATGGTGTATGCTGCTGTTTTTTCGGAAGCAGCTGCGTACATAATACTTTTCTTTACCGTTTTTGTTGTTGGGTATAACAAGCTGCGTAGGTGAGCATCTGTTCCCAGCGGCTTCTTTCTTCTGGTTGATGGTTGAAATGAAACTGCTGAACGTCGAGAACTGTCCCTTTGCTGCTCTCTCCATTCCCTGAAATTAAAGGAAGCAGTTACCACAGGAAATACTTTACTATTCATTTCCCCCAGTAATGAGGTGCACTCACAGAGAACAACTACAAGTAGTATCCAGAAATGTATAAGGGTGCTAATAAAACAATACAATACAAAACAAATACAATAAAACCTTCTATGCGGAGGTTACTTCATTGTACCAAACGGAGGATCTACTGGGCTCGCTCTCCACCAGGTGCACGATCTTGAGGAGGAAGTCTTCCGTTCCTCTTAAAGGAAACCTACCATTTGATTTAATGCATTGTGAACCAAACATACCTTGAGAATGCTGTAGCTACACTGATGCAGGATCATATCTTGTTTAATCTCTGAGCCGAGTGGTTTTGCTGAAAAAACTGTTGTAACATTATGATAATGAAGCTTTGTCGCTTCTGTGCCTGGCCCCGCCACTTCTCCTCTCACATTAAGCACTGCTCAGAGAATGATGTAATGACTGTTGTGCCAGACAGGCAGAAGTAATCAATCGCTGCACCATGCCCCAGCTGCTATGTACCAAGTGATCAAGCTCAGGTCGATTAGTCCTGTCTGGACAGTTCAGGAAGCTCGTGTAATGTGTGTGGGCTGAATGTTATAAAACCACTCAACTCAGGGATTAACCAAGATAAGATCCTGCATCAGTGTAGCTACAGCATTCTCAAGGTATGTTTGCTTCATAATGCATCATATCAAATGGTAGATTTTCCTTAATAAGAAGAGCAAGTAAAAAAGTGGATAAGCTCTCACTTGGTCCGGTAAAATCGTTAGGTGACCTGTACTTTGCCTGTAATGTTCCAACGAGTTGGATGAATAAAGTTACCAAACAAATTTACCGGACTCAGTGAGTGCCGATCCACTTTTTTACTTCAACATTGACAGAGGCACTGGCTGCTCCAAAAATGGTGGCGTAATCCTGATTTCACATTTCTGTGAATTGGAAGTCCATGATATGCAGGGGCAGCAAGAAAATCATTCCAAAGTGTACCAATATAGAGAAGTACTTCAACAACATATAGAAGAAAGCGGAGAGGCACTTACCACTGCAGGTCCAAAAAAAATCTTCTTACATGAACAGGCTGGTGCCATACAACGGGAGGGAAGGACTGACAGGACATCAAAGAAGAACATCTAGGGCCGTTTTGCACAAAAAGTGCTTCTTCAGGCTTGTGTGTGTATGGAGGTAAACAATAAAGGCGTGTTCAATTATCCCCTCCCATTCTCTGTATGTATTCATTGGTTAGACTCTTTGTCCATCAAATTATATGCTATAACAATAGCAATATGATTATATCTTATTATACCAATCTTACATATACATAAATGTAGATAACTAACCAGTATTCCCATGATCCTCAAGCCTTCGCCCATTTCTTATCAGGACACCACTACGTTTTCAGTACGAGATCCAGAGAATGAGGAAGAGACAAATGCCCCTTCCGCCTGCTCCAAGATGGCGCCGACACATGCACACTTTTTCGGCCCACCTTCCTGCTGTTTCTTTCAAGTCCTTGTCTCCTTCAGTAATAAACAAATTATTTTCTTATGGCTGCACTAGTTTTTTCGGCTGGGGGTGCGCAATCGAAAGAAAAGCTAAACCTACTATTTACTATTCTCTTGGTGATCTTTCTTGCCTTTCCTTTTTTTCCATTTTTGTCCTGGACTCTCTCGTGCAACTCTTCTCAAGGCTTCTTCTACCAAAATATCTGGATAACCTCGACTTTTAAATCGTCGGTACCAAATAACCTTCCTGAGTCGTTTATGCGCCCCCGTCGGGTGTATTGGCCCAATGGTAGAGCCCTTTCCACATAATCTGGGCCTATCGGGTGCCGCCTCCTCACTTGGAGCACTGACACGATTGCGTTATTTTGCACGAGGCAGCAAAGAAATTTGAGAACGTAGTGGCGTCCTGATAAGAAATAGGTGAGGGGTTGAGGATCATGGGAATACTGGTAAGTTATCTGCCTTTATGTACATGTAAGATTGATATAATAAGGCGTAATGTGCACACATGTTCCTGCTATTGTTATGGCGTATAATTGAATGGACAAAGAGTCTAACCAACCAATACATACAGAGAATGGGAGCTGATGCTGGAGGGAGGGGGGATAAATGAACAAAAAGCGCTGTTGCTCCAAACGGCCGTAGCGGTTCTGTAATGTCCTATCAGTCCTTTCCTACCATTGTATGGCATTAGCCATAAGTTCACAAATTAAAAGAAGATTTTTTTGGGGGGGACCTGCAGCAGTAATTGCCTCTCTGCTTTATTCTATAGATTGTAATCCTGATTTCAGTGACCGAGAAGGAAGAAGGGAAATGAACCTTTGCACCCCCTCAAGTTACGCCCCCTGGTTAGTCTCCTTCTCCCTCTGGCAGCTGACAATTCAGTCTGTGAGTAGATACTGGTATTATGCCATAAATAAGTAAGCCCTCAAGTCAGTGTAACTTGGCCAGACAATCTTTATGAAAACTTGGTCCCCATGTAGCCAGATCTGCGACTCGTAAAATAAAGCAGTTTTTTTTTTTTTTATTGGCATCTTTATATGAAGAAGAATTTTACTGAACATGTGCTGATAGAACTAAATGAAGCATAAAAGCCAGAAACATCAAACCGGTTTTTCTTTATAATGAGATCAATTGGTTTTGGAATCAAAGGAGACAAAACCATGGGAAATAACCCTCATGTGCATAATGCTAAGAGAGAAAGCAATGTTTGTCTCCAAACCCCTATGTGGGAAAAAACAGGGGGAATAAGCTAAGTGTTTGCAAATGCCATCCTCTCCTACAAGTCTCGGCTGAAGTGGATTGTTGCTATGAAATACTGTGCGATTGTTGTGGAGCTGAAGACACCAGATGTTGTGTCTGTAGATAGTTGGCTCCGAGATCCCTGGATCTGAATGAGTCTGCAGCAATCTGGAGAAAAAACGCTTTAATGAGAAGGAACATCATAAAAAACACAGCAATATCATTCTA
Organism: Engystomops pustulosus; assembly: GCF_040894005.1. Classification (NCBI taxonomy): domain Eukaryota; kingdom Metazoa; phylum Chordata; class Amphibia; order Anura; family Leptodactylidae; genus Engystomops; species Engystomops pustulosus. The sequence continues at coordinate 21,203,228 of NC_092421.1, read as the reverse complement.
TAACACAACAACAATTCTAGTAATTCATAACTCAGATATTCATTTAAAAAATGGTCTTCTAGGAATTGGTAAAGAGGATAATATGTATATAGAACTAATAATCTGTTTTGGAAAATCTGGTTATAACAGACAGCAAGTAGTGGATCATTGTCTAACCTAACCTAGCTGGCTTTGATCTAATTCCAAGTGTGTTCCTTGAGTACCGTATTTTTTTGGACTATAAGGCGCACAAAAAATCCATTGATTTTCTCAGAAATCAAAGGTGCGCCTTATAGTCCAGTGCGCCTTATATATGAACCGTACTTACAGACAACAGCTGCCTTAAACTGTGCACGGGTCTGCCACCTGCTGGTCATTCATCCTTATAATCCGGTGCCCCTTATATATGAACCTAGACGTTTTAGCAGCCATTTATTGATGGTGCGCCTTATAATCCAGTGCGCCCTATAGTCCGAAAAATACTGTAACCAAGTTTGTTTTCACCATTTAGTCTAGATCACTATAGGAGTTAAACGTCCCAGGATAACCGCAGAGCTACCTCTCAGAGACATCCAGGTACTGATGGTGGCAAAATCTGGTGCACAGGGCACAACTTCTCCCTCCTGCTAGGAGTCACTGCTGTAGCCATTTCTGTTTGAGTACTACGGTATAACAGTTATTCAGGGGGAGGAGCTATGCAGCAGTACAGTGAAGATATCTAACACACCAAAGTGCGATAAATCCAGCTACAATCCTGGAACAGACATGCATTTTTCACAGTCCTGCTGTGAAGACACAAAGGTTCGATTATACAGATCTGGTGGTCAAAACTACAAACAGATTTACTTTAAACCAGAATCCTTCAACATTCTTCCCCCACTGTATCTTTCAGTCATGTGTAACACCCAATTACATGAAGAGAATAGGATTTACTGCAAAAATCCAACTCCTGCTCTCAGTATGATTACAAGAACTATACTAAAAATGTATTTTATCATACTATTTTGCATTTCTAGAACAAAAAAAACTTTTCTTAGAGATATCCAAATACTGTATTGTGAGCTACTGTTCCACTCCTTCAATGTCATGTTCCGATACATTGGGAAGATGTAATTGCCAGCATTTGGCAACATAGGTTATTCCCTAGTAAGCAATGATGAAAGTACAGTTCAAGGATGATCTTGGCACGTTTTAAGTGGATCACTATAACTGATGGATATGGGGTCATCCATTATAGAAAGAAGACCCTATGTGAATAGTCATTTGTCTCATCTTCTGGCCGGAGCTCTCCTTATCTCAGATAACAGCCAGATCGGTATGACCGGGCATGAGGTCAGTCAGTCAGGTGCCATTCCTGTAGGGGGGTCACTGGTCAGAATGGCAAATCAAATGGCAATAGAAGAACAGGTACTTCCGTGCCTGAAACTGAATGCTTTGCTTTGAAATGGAAGGGTCAGGTACTATTGCTACAACCACCACCACTGATGCTGCCACCATTTCCACCATCATCCATGGTCTCTTCCGAAAAGATTAGAATTTGGGCTGTCCCATGACAGCCCAATATACTCAAGTTAATGAAATAAAACATTCTCTAATTCGCCGTTAACAAAAAAAAGCAATACAACCTGTCTCAGTCCTGGTATACACAATTGTGGTTGCCCCTGTATCCGACAGTAAATTTTCTGACTATAGTCGGATTCTTCTCATAAATAGCTTCTCTTATCTGCACACTGCAGTGCTCTCTGCCTCCTGCATTACAAGACCAGGCACTTCTTGCCAGAATGCAGCAGTGTACTCTACAAGCTAAAGGGAGATAAGGTCTTTATAGCAAAGCTGACTGTGTTTTATTGATTAGGTAAGTTAGCAGAGCTGAGAGTGTCATTGTGTTTTATATGCATCTCATCATCTCTCATCTTTCACATCTCTCTATTTCTGTGTCAGATACTAGTAGAATATTCAGAAGCTAAATGGAAGTGTAGATAAGCCCTGTACCCTGATAATTTAAGCACATTGTCAGCACACTGCATCTCATAGCACAGAGGGATCATGAAGTGTCTGCTTAGAGTATACCCACCCACACAATGGTCATTACTATAGTTATAGGAGAATTTATTATTTGAGAAATTTCTTTCATGGACAAACCCTTTTAACGTATATCTGATATGGAGGGGAAATTAACAACCACAGTCAGATATTCAGTGGGGACCAAGTGGTGCAAGATCAATATTTGTTACATAAATACATTGGGGCACATTTACTAAGGGTCCGCGGACCGAATTTTCGTCGGGTTTCCCTGACTATTTCCGATTTGCTCTGTATTTAACAGGGGCTTTTGGCGCACGCGATCGGATTTTGGCGCAATCGCGCTGACTTTCATGCAACACAAATCAGTGGGCGTGGCCGTCAGATAACCCGGCTGATTTGGACTAACCGCGGTAATTAAAATTCAAATTGTGCCGCAAGACAAGCACTTACATACACCGGGAAGAAGAAGGTGAACTCCGGCGGACCTCAGCGGGGAAGCGACACATGCAGGACATCGGGTGCACGATCTTGGCGAATCGCGCCGGACTTCATGCTCGACTGACAGTCCGGATTGGGGATCGCGACAGGAGCGGGTAAGTTAATGTGCCCCATTGTATCTCTAGATCTTTCTGTTACCAATGACCACAGCTCCGATTTGTGATCATAATGAAAGCTGCAATGTATTCAGCTACACACAGGAGGGGATTTTATCACTCTCTTTTAGGAATTATTTAATTTATTTAACAATTTTTTTCCCTAAACCTGCGTTCTATTCATCACATCTTTGATAAAATTCATGGCTCTATGTATAGTTATACAGTCTTTTTTAGGATATGTAGAGTGCTATTAACAGCCGGCCCATGTCTCCGTGTCCCAGTAGGAGTCGCAAATAAAATAAAATTACTTTGGTCACATTAATAACTGGTGCCTGTAGCGAGAAATCAATTTTTTCTTGAAAACTGCCGTCTCCAGCGTACCCTCACAACAATGGCGGAGCGGGCCTTTTATTTGCCACAGTTCTCTCTAGCTGTATGGTATATTGTGGTGAAGATTGTGCCTGCCGAGTAGTGAACAACGCCAAGGGTAACACAATAACCCCTGGATACACGTGTTACAGAAGAGAACTAATCACGCTGGAATTAAAGGAACAAGTCTCCCTTTCAGAACAACTTCATCGAGAGCAAAAAAAGAAGGAATTGTAATGGAACGGAATAAATGGAAACACACGGCTTCTCACTGCAACCCAGCAGGGGGCGCTGTTCTCAGATCATGCAACATAAGGAAATCTGTAATACAGAGAATACTCCATAGACATGAACAAAGGACATTTCTTGGAAATCACGAGTTTCCCATGTGGTGTATTGTTAATCCCAACACTTCACAGGCCGCACAGATAAGCACATTCACACCCTCAATGATGAACGCTGCGATATGCAGTACGTTACCCCGCATGTTATATATAAGGTGGGTTTTTCGGATTCATTACCCAAATATCGTTTCCCCCTATTAAGTCCACTTCCCAAACTTTCTCATTAAAAACACAGGGCACATTTACTATGGACTTAGCTTTCTGATGGACTTTGCATGTTCTTTTAGGTGTCAATGGCTAGCTCAGGTATTTAAGAAGTTTCTGCGCTGCTATTGTGTTGCACGCGTTAAGGGGCACGGGCCCCAATCCATATGTATCACACTTTCAGTAGTGTCCACTCCTAAACATAACCCCCCCACGTGGTTGTGCCAGTAACAACGTTACTGAGGGTGTATACAGCTACAGAAACCACAGGAGGAATCCCTACTTGTTACATCCAGTGACTGCAGGTGACATGTCCGCCATCTTCTTCATTGGGCATCACCACATCTTATGATCCTCACATTACACTAAACAGGGGCGGGGCATGGCACAGGCAGGAGGACAGGACATGTGACCTTTACTGGGGTCTTTGCTCCTCCTCCCCTCCTGACCCATCTCTCTAGTTCTAATATATACAGCTGAGGTGGTGGCCCCGTGCCTGCTGAGGTGGTGGCCCCGTGCCTGCTGAGGTGGTGGCCCCGTGCCTGCTGAGGTGGTGGCCCCGTGCCTGCTGAGGAGGTGGCCCCGTGCCTGCTGAGGAGGTGGCCCCGTGCCTGCTGAGGAGGTGGCCCCGTGCCTGCTGAGGAGGTGGCCCCGTGCCTGCTGAGGAGGTGGCCCCGTGCCTGCTGAGGAGGTGGCAGCTCTGTGCTTCCTGTGGAACTAGACATATAGACAGTTGAACAAAAGACTGGAACTGGATTTTTATCTTCAGCGTTCCAGCTATAATAATAATTCTTTATTTCTATAGCCCCTACAGATTATGCAGCGCTGATCAGTCCCTGTCCCCATAGGGCTCACAATCTAATCATCCTACCAGTATATTTTGGAGTGTGGGAGGAAACCCAAGCAAACACGGAGAGAACAAACAAACTCTTTGCAGATGTTGACCTGGGTGGGATTTGAACCCAGGACCCCAGCGCTGCAAGGCAGAAGTGCTACTCACTCAGCCACCATGCTGCCCCTATGTTGTTACATGCCTGTATCTCTGGTTCTGTAGCTCACAAAATAGTAAGTCTGACGTGATCGGAAAGATGAGATCCTTATATTTAATAAGGTAGTATATAACTGAAGATAGAGTTAGGGCCAGAAATATTTGGACAGTGACACAATTTTCGCTAGTTGGGCTCTGCATGCCACCACATTGGATTTGAAATGAAACCCCTACAACAGAATTCAAGTGCAGATTGTGACGTTTAATTTAAAGGGCTGAACAAAAATATCTGATAGAAAATGTAGGAATTGTACACATATCTTTACAAACACTCCACATTTTAGGAGCTCAAAAGTAATTGGACAAATAAACATAACCCAAACAAAATATTTTTATTTTCAATATTTTGTTGCGAATCCTTTGGAGGCAATCACTGCCTTAAGTCTGGAACCCGTGGACATCACCAAACGCTGGGTTTCCTCCTTGTTAATGCTTTGCCAGGCCTCTACAGCCGCAGCCTTCAGGTCTTGCTTGTTTGTGGGTTTTTCTGTCTTAAGTCTGGATTTGAGCAAGTGAAATGCATGCTCAATTGGGTTAAAATCTGGCGATTGACTTGGCCATTGCAGAATGTTCCACTTTTTTGCACTCATGAACTCCTGGGTAGCTTTGGCTGTATGCTTGGGGTCATTGTCCATCTGTACACCATTCGCCGTCCGATCAACTTGCAGCATTTGGCTGAATCTGGGCTGAAAGTATATCCCGGTACACTTCAGAATTCATCCGGCTACTCTTGTCTGCTGTTATGTCATCAATAAACACAAGTGACCCAGTGCCACTGAAAGCCATGCATGCCCATGCCATCACGTTGCCTCCACCATGTTTTACAGAGGATGTGGTGTGCCTTGGATCATGTGCCGTTCCCTTTCTTCTCCAAACTTTTTTCTTCCCATCATTCTGGTACAGGTTGCTCTTTGTCTCATCTGTCCATAGAATACTTTTCCAGAACTGAGCTGGCTTCTTGAGGTGTTTTTCGGCAAATTTAACTCTGGCCTGTCTATTTTTGGAATTGATGAATGGTTTGCATCTAGATGTGAACCCTTTGTATTTACTTTCATGGAGTCTTCTCTTTACTGTTGACTTAGAGACAGATACACCTACTTCACTGAGAGTGTTCTGGACTTCAGTTGATGTTGTGAACGGGTTCTTCTTCACCAAAGAAAGTATGCGGCGATCATCCACCACTGTTGTCATCCGTGGACGCCCAGGCCTTTCTGAGTTCCCAAGCTCACCAGTCAGTTCCTTTTTTCTCAGAATGTACCCGACTGTTGATTTTGCTGCTCCAAGCATGTCTGCTATCTCTCTGATGGATTTTTTCTTTTTTTTCAGCCTCAGGATGTTCTGCTTCACCTCAATTGAGAGTTCCTTTGACCGCATGTTGCCTGGTCACAGCAACAGCTTCCAAATGCAAAACCACACACCTGGAATCAACCCCAGACCTTTTAACTACTTCATTGATTACAGGTTAACGAGGGAGACACCTTCAGAGTTAATTGCAGCCCTTAGAGTCCATTGTCCAATTACTTTTGGTCCCTTGAAAAAGAGGAGGCTATGCATTACAGAGCTATGATTCCTAAACCCTTTCTCCGATTTGGATGTGATAACTCTCATATTGCAGCTGGGAGTGTGCACTTTCAGCCCATATTATATATATAATTGTATTTCTGAACATGTTTTTCTAAATAGCTAAAATAACAAAACTTGTGACACTGTCCAAATATTTCTGGCCCTAACTGTATGACCTTCTGAAATGACGCTACCCTTACAACTACTAAACTTTATGTGAAAATGGGGTGAGAAGAGTCATATTTGCCCAACTCTTTGGGAGAGTTTTTTTTTTTTAAATTTAGGTAAAATGGGTGATGGGAATTCTACAAAGGACATTTCATAAGTTCTATTTAATACGATTTCTTATATAACCCTAAGGCCTCGTGCATACAAGCATTTTACAACCCCATACACCTTCTAAGAGCCGTACTATGGTCGTCTCTGACTTCTATCAGGACCTACTGTTCTTCCATATGTCACCATATGAATCACACAAAAAAAAAAATAATCTTGGCTTTACATACTGGAGCTCTAAAGACGCACATGTAGTACCATATGGTAACACACAACAGCCAAAGTACGGCTTGTGCTACATACTATACATTTGTGCACAGGCTTTACTTTATAATATCCAATGTTATTGTTCTATATAAACAAAGTATCCATAATACAGAATGCATTATTCTGCAGGGTTTCTGTATGATAAGTGAGGTTTTATGGGTATATTCACTAAATACTTTCTTGTGATAGTTTGTTTTTCCAGCTTGGCAGTCATGTTAGCTCATCACCCCAACACCATCAATCACGGACTGACTGCAGGAGAATTCCATCACTACTTCCCATAGCAACTCCTCCATAACTTTACTACTACACATGGCAAGCAGGAGGAGGAGGCTGATCATCGCCCGACACTTCTAGGAACATGGGAAAGTCACAATCTACACCATTTACATCTTATCAACATAATAATTCCTTTATTTACATAGCGCACACAGATTATGCAGTGCTGTCCCCAATACAGGCGGTCCCCTACTTAAGAACACTCGACTTACATACGACCCCTAATTACAAACGGACCTCTGGATGTTGGTAATTTATTGTACTTTAGCCCCGGGCTACAATAAACAGCTATAACAGTTATCACAGGTGTCTGTAATGAAGCTTTAGTGTTAATCCTGGTTCTTATGACAATCCAACATTTTTAAAATACAATTGTCACAGAGACCAAAAAGGTTCTGGCTGGGATTACAATGATAAAATACACAGTTCCGACTTACATACAAATTCAACTTAAGAACAAACCTACAAACCCTATCTTGTATGTAACCCGAGGACTGCCTGTACATTATTATTATTAATTGTAATAATGAAGGTAATAAATAACGTGGGTAAGATTCAAGTAGTCTCAGAAGGTCGCAATCCTTTCCTCCTCCATACGCCGGCTCTACACGTTTATCATGGGTGACTATTATATGACGTGTTCTCTGGTCTTAAACAATTGTAAGATTCCAGATAAATACATTTCTTGGCTATTTGCAAGATCTACACTTGCTTTAAGTGGACAGAAAAATTCTGAAAACCTAAACAGATATTTAGTAAATGTTACATGGCAAATACATCAAAACATTCTTTTATGTATACATAAAGAGTTCTTATATAAAGGCAGTCCAGGGGTTACATACAAGATAGGGTCTGTAGGTTTGTTCTTAATTTGTATGTAAGTCGGAACTGTATACTTTATAATTGTAACCCCAGACAGAATATTTTTTGGTCTCTGTGACAATTGGATTTTTAAAATGTTGGATTGTCATAAGAACCAGGATTAATAATAAAGCTTCATTACAGACACCTGTGATAACTGTTACAGCTGTTTATTGTAGCCTAAGGATAAAGTACAGTAATTACCAATATCCAGAGGTCTGTTTGTAACTAGGGATCGTATGCAAGTCGGGTGTTCTTAAAGGAAAGCTACCATTTCAAATGGTAGGTGTAAGCTGTAAACACCGAGCACCAGCTCAGGGCGAGCTGGTGCCGGTGCTTAGTTTCGTTAGTGTTATAAACCGCGGTATGCCGCAGGCGTTGCACGCGCACGGTCGCACGCAGCGCCGAAGCAACTTCTGCTTTAAAGTTTAAAAAGTGTTAAAACCGCGATACCGCGGTTTTAACACTAACGAAACTAAGCACCGGCACCAGCTCACCCTGAGCTGGTGCTCGGTGTTTACAGCTTACACCTACCATTTGAAATGGTAGGTTTCCTTTAAGTAGGGGACCGCCTGTATTAATTTATCTTGAAAAATTTTTGCTTCCAGCCAATTAACAACCTTCAATCTCATTAGTTACATTTCTGTCCTGGTGATGGGATGGACACACAGATGCCATCAGATCCAAGTTGAGAAATTAGTACAGAAAGTCTATAGTAAAATGCTCTGTGAGCTAAACACAGGCGCCACGCAGTCTGCTAGCCTGATAGATTTCAACAACGTAACATTGTAGGTAAAAAAAATGTACCACCTAGAATTCCCATTGCTCACAGAGGATCCTATGTAATGAACGGACAGACGCTCTCACACAAAGCGTCATTGTTGTACACAGGAACCAATAAGATTTGATCTGTCTACATGAAGTCACAAGTAAAAACTGACCTTTGAACAACCAGAATACTTTCCAAGAAGCCGTTTTAATGTATGAAACCCAGCAGGTCTTCCTGCAGACACCAAACGAAGCGATTAAAGCAGAAGATACCCTCACCATCGATCCATGATGGCGACAATGGGGCTCATTTACTAAGGGTCCGCACTATCGTCGGAATACCCGACGATTTCTGAAGTGCGCCGCATTTAGAAAGGGTTTTTGGCGCACGTGATCGGATTTTGCCGCATTGGCGCCGGCTTTCACGCAACACAAATCGGAGGGCGGGCCGTCGGACGATCCGAGGGATTTGGACAACACAGGGGATTTAACAAAGCAATTTGCCAGACACGCACTTTAAGCACCGGGAAGAAGAAGGTTAACTCCGACGGACCTCAGCGGGGGAAGCGACAGATGCAGGAAATCGGGCGCACGAGGTAAGTGAAGTGTGACGGACTTCACCTTCGTCGGACCATCCGGATCAGGGATTGCGACAGGACCGGGTAAGTAAATTTACCCCAATAACTTCAAGGTATTTCCTATGAAAGTCCCCTTTAAAACGTAACCAAACTTTCACCGAAGTTCCATAAATGAAAGGTACAGTTGATATTTGTACCATACTTTATTATAGAAATCTGTTCCTGTGTGCTTCTTTTTCCCCTGCCTTTCTTTCTTATTTAAGCCATTTGTGTGGATCAGTTTTCTGTCCTGTATCCACAGCTGGGAGCAACGGAGATAAAGGAACCTGATAAAGGGTCTAATGACTGATCTTTACAGACAGTCCCTAAATAGTCTAATCTCCTTGCAGAGATGAATCATTATGGGAAATAATGTATGTATGGAAAGTGTTAATCATTCGTCATTTTACCTGTCTGATTGTAGAACCTTCGTTACTTCAATTGCATTAATTGCGTCATGCGGCAGTCACCGACTTTACTTTAGTAAGCAGCTCCTAGTGCCGAAATTATGGGTAACAGGTCCTCTTTAACCCCTTCACGCTCCGTGGCGGATATATCCGCCACGGAGCGCAGTGACTTAGCGCTCAGTGGCGGATATATCCGCCACGGCGCTTATGCCGGCTCGGCTCTGGATCAGAGCCAAACCGGCATCGGGAAATACGGGGTGCCGGCTGTAACTAATAGCCGGCACCCCAGTGTAACACCCGCGATCGGAGTTGTCTCCGATCGCGGGTGCTTAACCCGTTAAATGCCGCGGTCAGCGCGACCGCGGCATCTAACATGCATCTGGGGGGGTCTTTCCCCCACGATCGACCCCCCCGAACCGTTTTCGGGGGGCGCCGATCGTTGCTATAGCAACTCTGGGGTCCGATCTGGACCCCAGAGTTACCTGCAAGAATTGCCAGTAAGATGGCGTCTGTGACGTCATCTTACTGGCACAGTGCCAGCCTATGCAAGTGCATAGGCTGACACTGATAATACTCTGCAATACATCTACACCTGCCCTCAAAAAAAGTTCCTAAATTTTCAACAATAGGTGATACCAACCCCAAAATGGTAACAATGGAAAAAGCATCTCATCCCGCAAAAAAAAAATGCCGTCACATGGCCCAAATAACGGGAAAGCGAAAAATTTTATAGCCTTCAAAAGGGGCAAATGAGGAAACTAAAATCCTGGCAGCTGCAGCGCCCTCCTTCCCTTCTGCGTCTCGCTGTGCACCCATAAAACAAGTAATGGCCACATGTGGGGGGTCTTTGTACTCAGGAGAAATTGCAGAACAAATTGTATGGTGGGTTTTCTCTTTTTATATTTTGGAAATGTGTAAATTTTAGGGCTAAATGAACGTATAAGGGAACAATTTGACCATTCTAAATTTCACCTCCATTTTGATTCAATTACTATGAAGATCTCAAGGGGTTAACAATCTTCGTAAAAGCTGTTTCTGATAGCTTGAGGGGTGCAGATTTGAAAATGGGTTGGTTATATAGGGGGTTTTGATGCTAAATATGTAAAATTTCATTCAAAACTGTATTTATCCCCAAAATAGTCAATTCTGAAAATCCGGAAAAGCGATATTCTTTTTGTAAGCCGCGTGACATCAAAATAAATTATCCAGACATTTCAGAAATTATGAAAATGTAAAGTAGACAAATGGGAAATGTTATTCAGCAACTTATTTAGGTGGTAAATCTATCTGCCTGAAAACGCAATGATTTAGAATTTCGAAAATGGCAAATTTTTCAAAAAATTTATCATATTTTCTTTTTTTTTGTAAATAAACGCAAAACTTATCAGCCAAAATTTACCACTAAAATGAAGTACAACATGTGGGGAAAAAACAATCTCAGAATAGTTTTGATAAGTAACAGTGTTCAAAAGTTATAACCATATAAAGCGAAGCAAGTCAGAATCCAAAAAAAAAATCGGGCTGAGCCTTAGGGTGAAGACACACATGGCGTTTTTGGGCCGTTTTTACTAATTGCGTTTTCAGATCGTTAAAAACGCATGCGTTAAAAAACGCATCCGTTTTTTAAAAACGCATGCGTTTTTTGAAAACGCATGCGTTTTTGTCCGTTTTTCCGAAATTGCGCAATGAAAAACGGACAAAAACGCATGCGTTTTCAAAAAACGCATGCGTTTTTAAAAAACGGATGCGTTTTTTAAAGCATGCGTTTTTAACGATCTGAAAACGCACTTAGTAAAAACGGCCCAAAAACGCCATGTGTGTCTTCACCCTTAAGCTACAAAATGGCTGCGTTCTTAAGGGGTTAAGGACAGCTATGTTGATACTAAAGGACCATATGAGTACATGGGAAATCATCTTCACACATCAATGGTGGCCGGCCACACTCACCTCGGCCGGCTGGAAGCGGAGCACAGCGCAGCTTTCGTGTCCCTATCTGTTTACATGGGGCACAGACCATAGAGATCGCAGCACTGGAGGCTGTAGGGGACCCCGAAGTTAAGTACATGTTTATTTTTTTTTACCCCACCCACATCCCGGCCACCCAAAGGGTTTTTGCATACCCTCGGACAACCCATTTAAATGTGAAGGTCCACATGAGAATACCCCTTTCAAGAAGTTTTCTATTATTCGGTTCACCACACAATTTTTAAATACAAAATTGCTTTAGTTACACTTTAGGTAACCTGACCTACACATTTTGTAACCTTTACCCAGTGGCCAATCATTGGTCGGAAAGCGCCTTTAAAGAGGACCTGTCACCCCGAAAAAGCCCCCCCCCCCCCTCAAATGTGCCCCCCATAACCCTCTCCCTAGCCTCTTTCTCCCCAGCAATTTTTTTTAAAATCTATGCTCGGAAAGGTGGTTTAAACAAATCCGAGGTCAGATCCTCATATCTGGTGGGCTGCAGTCGGCGTTATTCATAAGGGGGGCGGCCGACACTCCCCCAGCACGTCCCCTGTCAGCTAGGACCTATAGGAGAAGCCGGCAGCATGTATTGAGTAATCGCTGCCGGCTCTCCGCGATGTGGCCGGGCCGCCGCTGTTCCACCAAGGGGCTTATTCACATGGCCGGCAGCGCTGCACTGACAGCCGAAATTATATATATATATTCGGCCGGCACTGTCAATAAGCCACTGTTAGTGGAACGGCCGCATCGCGGAGAGCCGGCAGCAGTTACGCAATACATGCTGCCGGCTTCTCCTATAGGGGAGCTGACAGGGGACGTGCTGGGGGAGTGTCGGCCACCCCCCTTATGAATAACGCCGACTGCAGCCCACCAGATATGAGGATCTGACCTCAGGTGACTCCCCCCTCCTTCCCCACACACACACCTGCAGTCAGGTGACTCCCCCCTCCTTCCCCACACACACACCTGCAGTCAGGTGACTCCCCCCTCCTTCCCCACACACACACCTGCAGTCAGGTGACTCCCCCCTCCTTCCCCACACACACACCTGCAGTCAGGTGACTCCCCCCTCCTTCCCCACACACACACCTGCAGTCAGGTGACTCCCCCCTCCTTCCCCACACACACACCTGCAGTCAGGTGACTCCCCCCTCCTTCCCCACACACACACCTGCAGTCAGGTGACCCCCCCCCTCCTTCCCCCCACACACACCTGCAGTCAGGTGACCCCCCCTCCTTCCCCCCACACACACCTGCAGTCAGGTGACCCCCCCTCCTTCCCCACACACACACCTGCAGTCAGGTGACCCCCCCTCCTTCCCCCCACACACACCTGCAGTCAGGTGACCCCCCCTCCTTCCCCACACACACACCTGCAGTCAGGTGACCCCCCCCCTCCTTCCCCACAAACACACCTGCAGTCAGGTGCCCCCCCCTCCTTCCCCACACACACACCTGCAGTCAGGTGCCCCCCCCCCCCTCCTTCCCCACACACCTGCAGTCAGGTGACCCCCCTCCCTTCCCCACACACACCTGCAGTCAGGTGACCCCCCCTCCTTCCCCACACACACACCTGCAGTCAGGTGACCCCCCCTCCCTTCCCCACACACACCTGCAGTCAGGTGACTCCCCCCTCCTTCCCCACACACACACCTGCAGTCAGGTGACCCCCCCCTCCTTCCCCACACACACACCTGCAGTCAGGTGACCCCCCCCCTCCTTCCCCCACACACACACCTGCAGTCAGGTGCCCCCCCCCTCCTTCCCCACACACACACCTGCAGTCAGGTGACACCCCCCACTTCCCCACACACACACCTGCAGTCAGGTTACCCCCCCTCCCCATCCCGACACACACACCTGCAGTCAGGTTACCCCCCCTCCCCTTCCCCACACACACACCTGCAGTCAGGTGACCCCCCCCCCTCCTTCCCCCCACACACACCTGCAGTCAGGTGACCCCCCCTCCTTCCCCACACACACACCTGCAGTCAGGTGACCCCCCCTCCTTCCCCCCACACACACCTGCAGTCAGGTGACCCCCCCTCCTTCCCCACACACACACCTGCAGTCAGGTGACCCCCCCCCTCCTTCCCCACAAACACACCTGCAGTCAGGTGCCCCCCCCTCCTTCCCCACACACACACCTGCAGTCAGGTGCCCCCCCCTCCTTCCCCACACACACACCTGCAGTCAGGTGCCCCCCCCTCCTTCCCCACACACCTGCAGTCAGGTGACCCCCCTCCCTTCCCCACACACACCTGCAGTCAGGTGACCCCCCCTCCTTCCCCACACACACACCTGCAGTCAGGTGACCCCCCTCCCTTCCCCACACACACACCTGCAGTCAGGTGACTCCCCCCTCCTTCCCCACACACACACCTGCAGTCAGGTGACCCCCCCCTCCTTCCCCACACACACACCTGCAGTCAGGTGACCCCCCCTCCTTCCCCACACACACACCTGCAGTCAGGTGCCCCCCCCCTCCTTCCCCACACACACACCTGCAGTCAGGTGACACCCCCCACTTCCCCACACACACACCTGCAGTCAGGTTACCCCCCCTCCCCATCCCGACACACACACCTGCAGTCAGGTTACCCCCCCTCCCCTTCCCCACACACACACCTGCAGTCAGGTGACCCCCCCCCCTCCTTCCCCACACACACACCTGCAGTCAGGTTACCCCCCCTCCCCTTCCCGGCACACACACCTGCAGTCAGGTTACCCCCCCTCCCCTTCCCCACACACACACCTGCAGTCAGGTTACACCCCCCCCCCCCCCCGACACCTAGGGGTAAGTCTAGAAATTGAATTGGCAAATTCCCCAACCTTATGGACACTCTGTACTAATATGTATTTATCATTCACTCCAACCATATAAACTGTACAAAAAGATATTTAAAAAAAAAAATTATTTTTTTTATAATTGATTCCAATTTGTTACAGATAGCCTTAAATCTCACTCTGCTGTGTATATTGTTATTCACTGCAAAAGACACAAGTGCTTATAATCTGCTTCTATCATCACCTCAGGATCTCTGATAGCCGGACCCCCGACCAGTACCTGACACATAACAGGAACACAAAGACATCAGCACCTGCTATGCCCGTCCCCAAAAAGACAGCGGGCAGTCACCGAGGTGTTAAAGTGCTTATTTACCTTCAGATGATATAAAATATAGTCAGCAGCTTCTCAGAGACACAAGACGCGCCGCCACGTTCTCAGCATGTGTTCCCAATAACCAAGTGGCAGATTGTTGTCTGGGAGGATTCTTTCTAATAACTTGGTATTTTCACATAATAGGAAAAATATAGGCATAATAGGGACTCTCTAATAATGATGGAGGGAAACGAGAGAGGGAGTAAGCAGATGGGGGTACCAACTATTTAATTTATCCCCAATCCACAGGATTAAGATTCTTAAATGTATTTAGGATAATGAGGGTCACCTCCTCCTCCTCGCCATACTGCCACTGACTTCCTGCCGGCAAACAACAACATTACGAGGAGATGTTAATCTGCAAGCTATAGGCAGGGGAGAGGGAAGTTAATAGCAGATCTGGCAGTGTATGTTATACCTGTGATAGAAGAGCAGAGAATGTCATGTGTAATAAGCCATCTCTGATCTGTCTCATCTTTCTTTCTATATGTCAGATACTAGTACAATGTTCAGAAGCCCAAATGAAAGTGTATATAAACCTGTACCCTGATAATCTAAGCACATTGTCAGCACACAGCACTAGAGGGATCATAATGTGTCTGCTAAGAGAGACCCCGCCCACACTCTAGAATATTACACTGACTAGGAACTAAAACAGCAATACAACTGAGTATAATTGTAAAGCAAAGGGTTAAAAATGTTTATCTTTATTGTGTAAACATCAATATGGGGATAGAAATTTTTTTTCATGAGCAAACCCCTTTAAGACGAACTGCACACGGTGCATATTGTCATGGGGAAAATCATCACAAAGTCTGTGTATACCTCATACTGGTTATGGTTATTCGTAATTTTAATATAGATTTTGGACTTGTGATCTAACACTTTCAGAATAAATCCAATTAGAAAGAGAAGAAAAGAATCCTTCAGCACAGCAGTTCCTCTATTAAAACTTAAGTTATTAAATAGTAAAGATCTGATGCATACTGACGCGTTTCGAGCGCAGGCTTAGTCCCTGCAGCTTCTAATCTTGACTCATCTATGGCAAAATATGACTCTTCTCTGCTCATGTTCACATTTCTTCGGAGTAGAGGTTTTACAGATAAATGGGTGAGCATTCACATGAAAGAGAGAATTCTAGAATGGACATTTCACACCCGATCATATCAGATTGCTTGCACTTGCGCTGCTTTCAATGCTGTACATTTCATAAACTACCTGAGGGTTTTATGGGTTAAAATCTGGTGGAAGAAAATTTTTAATCTCTCATATCTATTCAGCAGATAGATGATAAGTGCTTTACTCTGAAATATGCCTTTAACTCTATAGATCTGAGTAGATAGAGCATTTGTTAATCTGATTTTACCGGAAAAAAAAACAAAAAAAAACTTCAGCACTGATATTTACTGACTGTATAATATCACTTCAGGATATTATGAAGAATAGTTATAACAATGTAACAAAATAACTTTCTTCTATCCGCTATGATGGACAGATAAGTGGTGATGGGATCATACAATGGATCAGCTCATGGTCCTTATACAGGACACCACACACGGCTCATCTCTGGGACCACAGACAACACCTCTAGGTTCTGGTAATATGAAGGCACAGACACCCCTAAATTCTAGACAAATCACTAAACATGCAATAATACTATGAACATTTTAAGGAAAAATTACTCCCTATATCTAATCCCTGTAGAAAATCCGATCCGTTACTGAGAAAAGCTCCGCTTCCTGCTATATAAAGGAGCCACTCACATACAAGGGAGATTATACATAAATTTAGGAAGGATCCGGGAGCGGGGGATAACATAATGGGCACAGGGAGTTTTTTTAATGAACTGATCGACGACTGCTGTCTAAATGGCTGATAACAGGGAGCAATAGACTGCACTCAGTAACAGGGGATATACAATAACTATGTGAGTAACTTTTCAGGAACTATATTAAATTACCCCCAAACTGGAAAATTTTCCCATAAATGAGGTCACCCAGCTTTCCCAAATCTATCTAACCCTGCAGAAGCTTCATCAGACTCTAGTCCATGTTGTGTTCTGGAAAAGTTTCTAGGAGTTGTAAGCACCCAGCTCTCCCAGGATCAGATAAGAGTAGAGTAGTTACCCCAGAGGAGGCTGCGCTGGCGGCACACAGGATGGGGGGCAGCTTGTCCCTCTGCTTCTCCTCCGGGGCTCCCAGCGGCTCCTCTTCTGCACATCCAGTGGACAGGGAGCTCTGCAGAGACATCCTCATCACAGCGGGCACAGGGGAGCGGGCATGTCACCAGGTACCCAGCAGCCGCCCCATGGGGCACATCCAGCGCGCTCTGCCCCTGGCACTGAGGAGCCCATGAAAGGAACTCAGCTCCGACTACACTGAAGCGGAATCCACGCCCCTCGGTGACGTCACGGGCACTTCACCAGTCACATGACCACATGGGCGGGGCGATGCTCTGCTGCTTGTGTTTGTAGTTACATGTGTTTATATCTAATGTTCCTGCATGTGCGGGTGATGCGGGAACTACAACTCCCATCATGCTCTGCCATCCGGGAAAGTCCTAGGTGCAGACTGTTGTAATAAGGCTGCAGGGCATGCTGGGAGCTGTAGTCTTACATTGCTGGACACTATTGTAAGGATAGTAAAGCTGCAGAACATGTTGGGAGTTGTCGTCTTATACAACAGCTTTGGTCTCAGATTGAAGAAAAATGTTGTAAAGAGGCAGCAGAGCATGCTGGGAGTTATAGTCCCACAATAACCTGAGTCCTAGGTACTGATATAAGGATAATGAGAGTGGCAGAGCATGCTGGGAGGTATAGTACCACAGTAACCTGAGTCCCAGGTACTGTTATTGGGATAATGAGAGTGGTAGAACATGCTGGGAGTTATAGTCCCACAATAACCTGAGTCCCAGGTACTGTTTTAAGGATAATGAGCGTGGCAGAGCATGCTGGGAGTTATAGTCTCACAATAGCCTGAGTTCCAGGTACTGTTATAGAGATAATGAGAGTTGTAGAGCATGCTGGGAGTTATAGTCCCAAACCTGAGTCCCAGGTACTGTTTTAAGGATAATGAGCGTGGCAGAGCATGCTGGGAGTTATAGTCTCACAATAACCTGAGTCCCAGGTACTGTTATAGGGATAATGAGAGTTGTAGAGCATTCTGGGAGTTATAGTCCCAAACCTGAGTCCCAGGTACTGTTACAGGGATAATGAGAGTGGCAGAGCATGCTGGGAGTTATAGTCTCACAATAGCCTGAGTCCCAGGTACTTATATAGGGATAATGAGGGTGGTAGAGCATGCTGGGAGTTATAGTCTCACAATAACCTGAGTCCTAGGTACTGTTATAAGGATAATGACAGTGGCAGAGCATGCTGGGAGTTATAGTCTCACAACACAAAAGACCATCTATGTGCAGATGATAAAGCTAGGAGTAGTAGGTTCACAACATCATAAAGGTGATGCCACACGTTAGTGTTTTGATTCCATTTTGTAACGGTATCAAAGCGCACTGGGGCGGCCCGCTAATGTGTGGCTTCACCCTAAGGCCGGTGGCACACGTGGCGTTTTGAACCCATTTTTGGGCTTTTTTTAAGTAGTCCGTTAAAAAACGCATGCGTTTTTGAACACACATCCGTTTTTTTTTAAGACGTATCAGTTTTTGTCTGTTTTTCCCCAATTATAACAATAGAATAAAAACGGGGAAAACACATTCGTTTTTTGAACGGACTGCTTAAAAACGGGCCAAAAACGGGTTGAAAACGCCACGTGTGACCGCAGCCTCAGGTTGTCAGAACTTCCAGTCAGTAGTAGTTTCACAACAGCTGAGGAACCTGAGGTTGCATGTTTCAAGCATTCTGATTTATGCTAGGAGTTGGAGGCCGCGGTCACACGTACCGCTAGGTGTCAGTCATAATAATCTCTGGAAACGCATGTGCGTTCGGGCCGAGGACCTCCCCCTGTGCGCTAGCGTCGCATTATGAACGGACGCCTAGCGGTACGTGTGACCGTGGCCGTAGTCTCACAATTTCTTATGAATCTTAGTTTCTTGTCCACTTCAGAGCGGTGAGACACATGGCGTTTTTGCCGCGATTTGAAACGCATGGAAAACGCATGCGTTTTTCAAATGTTTGCTTGTGTTTTTTTTTAAATGCTTGATGTGTGTTAATTACATGCAGCAGTGTCTCTTAGAATTTGTTAAAACGCGGTGATCTTTTCCCCGCGCAACCACTCTGAAAACGCACCTGAAAAACAGTGGACACAAAAAACGCACGGGAGAAAACGCACAGTTAAGATTCTTTATCCAAAAACCCATTTAAAAAGCCACTATGCAAAAAAACGAAAATGCACCAAAAACGGCACGTGCTTGTTGTTAATTGTTGTGTCAGCTGGCTTGGTTTTTTGATGTTGTATGTAGCCAAAATGTATAGACATACATTACACATGTATCTGATGGAAATAGTCTGCCCACGGGTGCACCATGCCACATGAATAGTGTTTTACAAAATTACCAAAGTATATCACCATTCAACTATTATTTTGCAAGAAAAAAAAAAAGTTGATGATCATAGGAAAATATCAGCATTGTCCCGCATGAAAATTGGTGGCTGATTGAAGAGAAGGACTCCTGGAAAGAGCACGTGTTGTTGAAGAAGGTTCTGATACACACTCGTATCCACTCTGCCATGTAGCTGCATGAGAGGTCCCATTCTTGGTTCAGAAAACATTCCTCAAACCCCGACATTTTCTACACTACATTTCACTGACTGTTATATACACTTTGGGTTCTATCGTTCCCCTGTCTGTCAACCAACAGAATGTTTCCCATCAGATCCAAATAATTTAAACTTGTTTTCATCACTACTGTAAAACGAACTGTGCATCACTTCTCCTTTGTCCACACAACATGCTCTTCAGCAAAGGTAAGTGTAGCCTTGTGATTCTTTCTGCTGAGAAATTTAGACCAGTGGCGGCGAACCTATGGCACGGGTGCCAGAGGCGGCACTCAGAGCCCTTTTTGTGGGCACCCAGGCCATCGCCCCAGCACACCAGACAAGACTCAAATAATTTTCCTGCAGTTCCAAGCAACTTAAAAGATGCGGCTTTCAGTCATATTTTGATACTTACTTTGCTACTTGGGACTGTAAGAAGAGGGAGAATTAGAACGGGTCGAATTATTTTTGGAGGACCTTCTGCTGGCCCCTGCAGGTCTACAGAGGGGAACTGAAAAGAAGCTAAAATGATGAAAATTTTCCATCTTTCTACTGTGTTGCTGTCCTCAGGAGGCCAATATGATTGAAAGTTGTTGAACAGGGAGCAATAAGATACTGCTTTAATTTTTGGTTGGCACCTCGCGATAAATAAGCAGGGTTTTGGGTTTCAGTTTTGGCACTCGGCCTCTAAATGGTTCGCCATCAGTGGTTTACACAATGCAGAGTGGGCTTTCAGTCCAAATGCTCTTAAACCTCGAGACACTAGCCCACCTGTATTAAAGTCCTTGCGGGACTCTTCTGGCGGATTTTGCACGTTCTATTCAGAGCTTGCACTAGTATTTAAGAAGTGTCTGCGCCACGTTTGTGTCACACGTAACCGTGGCACGGCTGCACTATTCTTCAGGTGACACAAATTTCTGCACTGAAAGGGGCGTTTCGGTGGTCAGCCGGACTGTGCACCACATTTATCATGCAAAGTTGGACAGAATTGTATTGCACGTCCTATGTTAAAGGTGCACCAAAAAAAAGTTGGTGCACTCTGTTGGAGCAGTGCAGGGGGCCAGAAATCCTGAATCTGGGGCCCTCTAAATACTACACAGGCAAACTGCACATACTGCAGTTTGCACTCTTTTTAGTAAATCCGAGCCACTGAATGTTCAGTGCATAACTGGGGAGCAATTTCAGCTGCAGTGTTGAAACGTTTACCCATGGAGATTGTCCGCATTATCCTGTCCTCTCTTGCATGAGACTTTGGATAGCGATCTGTCTTCTTAACACCAATAATTTGCAGGTATCTAAAGGGGTTCTATAATTTTGATCAGTGTTCTGTTAAAATTATCTCACTTACATTTTCATTTAGTGTTTTAGAATTTATACAATTTATGAAATAAGCTTAAAATACTGTATTATTCACTTAGGTCTAAAAATGGCATTGAGTTTTAGGAAACTGTGTGTTGTTCTCTAATTTTGACCTCCAGTATGTGTGTATATATATATTTCCATACAGCAAACCGTAGTGTTGGGCACTCCAGCTCTTTATAGTGAGCAGGATCATTACGCTCAGATCACTATAAAGAGCTGGCTCTTCTGGCTCCCTAACCAATTACACAGGGACTGGTTTTTAGGTAGTCAGCCACCCATACCCACTCCACTTTTAACATGAAATCTTTCGGTTAAAAGGGGCATGACCCAGAAATGATGGGGTGGGGGGTACAAGATCCAGGGCTATGTGTCTAGGTTCATACATAAGGCGCACCAGATTATAAGGCGCACCTGATTATAAGGATGAATGACCACCAGGTGGCAGACCTGTGCACAGTTCCAGGCAGCTGCTGTCTGTAAGTACGGTTCATATATAAGGCGCATTGGACAATAAGGCGCACCTTTGATTTCGGAGAAAATCAAAGGATTTTTTGTGTGCCTTATAGTCCGAAAAATACGGTATTTAGGGACTGTTCAACTTACCAAATACATTAACTACCGATACATTGATTATCTCCTGTCTCCTGTCTTTACCTGCACCCTACACTTGAACAACTTTGGTGCCATTGTTTTTATCAGCATTAATTTACATCCATCCAAAAAGCCACAAAGTATTTAGTGAAAATGGTCCTTGCTTCACACAGTAGGACGTAGAATACCATTGAGGACCATATACATCAAACTGACTATTTAAATTAATTTTAAAGATTTAGCAGATTAGATCATTTTTAGTGGACAGCTGTATATGGGGTTACTTGAGGGCACCATCCATCAAAATTTAGGAAACAGTCCTTCAAAGTCTCCAAATTAGGTCATTTTCTCCTGGATTGTTGGTCCTCTGTTACACTGGACCAATCATAGCCCCCAGAATACATGGCTCTATTTCTGCACCCTTTAAGTTTATTAGCTCCTAAATTCCTTGTGTAGCTTCCACTAGTGAACGGTAAAGGTGCGTAACGTGAGTCGGGGGCTGCTGTGTAGATCTCTTCCTGCAGATGTGGCCGCCAGCAGGAGATGATAGCTCAGCCTGCTCATCCTGGGGTCGAGCCAGGAGACACCACCCTTTCCCTTACATCTCTAAATTGTACATTTCCTTAAAAAGAGTACATTCAACTAATTGCTGTGCACTTCTCCCTGGTAAGAATGAGGGGTTGCAGATTGGCACAGGCGGGGAGATGACATAGTTTCAGCCTGTGCTCATATCCTGACCAGCCAAAGGCAATATAACCACTTAGTCTCCACAGTAGTGGGAGACGTCAAGTCATCGTGTGTGACTAACACTTTATTTATAACCAGCTGCTCCTACTGAGGTTGTGTGGGACCCATATATATGCTGTAAACACATTGTATATACCATGCTATATGCTTAGTCTGATTATGGGGTGTATAGAAGAAGAATATTTACCCTGGTGTTCCAGTAGTTTTAGTATCTGGAAAGCTTCGTTGCCACAAGTGGAAACTGTATTTTCATCTCCACTTGCGAGGCATGGATGAATAGCTGGATTTTTCCCTATGGAAAGTCTTATTCAGATGTCCTACTGTGCAGACGGAAGTAAAAAAAAAAACGTTTCCAATTCTTTCTTTCATAACTTTGGGCCACTTTACAGAAGCGTCACATTTGAGAATGAATTTATCCTGGCACGAAACGACATAAAGTGAGCTCATTCCCTTGGAAGGTATCCTGAATTTATCTCCGGACACATAAAGGGACAGCTGTCCGCCGATCAAACATGTGCAACTGTATTGATTGATGGATCTTTAGAGAAGCAATTTACTTTCCATGTTTAGTACAGGACAATAGAGACAGAAAAACAGTGGGCGTAATGTTATTTCCCGGCCAGGATGATGTATTGTTTCAGCTATTGCTAATGATAAACAGTTGTAGTTTGCAGAGCTGTCCAAGCATTCAGCTGCACAGATAACTTACATCGAAATACAACTTGACTTCCCCTTAAAATTATAATTCTGGTTTATTCCCCTGTTACTCCTCCTGGAAACAAAGGAAATCTACCATCAAGCATGATAAACCAGGGGCACTTACTTGTGACTGTGATAATCTTCTTCTATTTGTTATCCATTGCATCTTTCCTTCTAAAATCAACTTTAACAATTATGCTTATGAGGGTGTTACCAAAGCACCTACGTGCTGCAGCTTCACTGTCTCACTCTCTTGCACTCAGCACTTGTCTTCTTTACCTACCTGATGTAATCTCTTTGTAGCGGAGGAAGGGGAAGTGTTCTTGCACAATGTAACAGCCTGTGAATCTGCAGCATGAAGGGGCTTTGGTAACGCTGGGTTTTAGCACTTGTAAGGATGCAGGGCACACACATTTTCTGTAACATCTCTCAGAGAGTCAGTATGTGGACACTGTGACATATATTAACCGATCAACACACACCCTGCATCGTGTAAGGCATCTTTTATAGTTTGTGTGTATTACCTATGCATGACTATGTTGCCTATGTTCCCTGTGGACAGTCTCTTGACCCACCTTTATCAACCACTTCCTTTAGGAATATCCCCGGTTTTGGTAACCATTGAACTGGGTGAAGCAGTAAACGATAGTGTAAGAAACAAACTGGCAAGAATTCAGAACAATACAGATCCTGGTGAAGACTAAGGCTACATTCACACTGACGTATGGAGGACGTATATACGGCCGACGTATATACGGCCGATATACGTCCTCCATAGACGTCAATGGGCGCACGGCGCCCTACGGGAGCGGTACGGTGCAGCACACGTGCGGCACCGTACCGCTCCGTACCCGGAAAAAAGATAGGACATGTCCTATCTTTATCCGTAGTACGGCGCCGTGCGCCATTACTTTCTATGGAGAGGCGCTCACCTCCTCCTCCTCTCCCCGTACACTGCCGTTGCCCGCTACGGTACGGAACGGGCGGGCAACGGCAGTGTGAATATAGCCTAAGGCCGGTCCCTGAATGGCAGACTGTATGCAAGCTGGATTTCACTGACAAAATAATGTATGATGCAAGGAGTCCCTTCTTCCCCACAAAACATTGCATGCTCATGAAGTGGTCCATGAAGTCTGGCCAGCGCACAGTAATGTGCCACTGGCCTATACCAAGACTAAGGTAGGTCACAGGGATCCAGGAGGAGACTGAAACCATGTCAGATAAAACAAATAAGAAGGCAGGTAACCAGGCAAACACCTTGTCCATGGCTGTCAACAAGTGCAAAAACTAAGTAATGTGAGACAAACATGGAGATAAGAAAGTAAAGTTCTAAAATCCCGAGTCTCCACTCACAGTGGCGTTTGCCTTGCATTTAGAAACAGAATGCAAACCCCCTTGAGCATATGTGTAACCAGCACCTGCTGTTTTGCACTATTTAAGGGTGCGTTCACATGTGGCAGTAACGCATGCGTTTTCATATGCATCAGAACGTTTGAGAATAGGAGCTTTGTCTGATTAGACTAAATTCACACTAACGCTCCTTACAGTGAAGAATGGAGGTTTAACGTATAAGTTAAATCAATGTCAATTTTATGTCGTCATTGTCAGTTTGTCATGGATTTTTATGTGATACGTTAAACCTCCCTTCTTTACTTTTTTGACGGAGGGAAGGAGCGGTAGCGTGAAATGAGCCTTACACCATGGTTAACATTGCATTTACAAAATGTTTGTTAACACATGTGCTAACATAACGTAAACAAATGCATGCAAAAAAGCTCCAAATCAAGGACATGCCCTGTATTCCCTATACTTGGTCTTAGTGCAGCCAATTGTGAGGACAGATCACGGACCCCTTGCGGTCGTGCACATGGGGCCACTTGTATTGTTTAAAAAATCCAAATCTTTATTTTCTTCATAGCGAATAGACAAGGTCACACGGAGCATATCGGGTAAAAACTATACCCTTATTCATGGCTCAAGAATAAGGGTATAGTTTTACCCAAAACGCGTAGGTGATTTCTCGTCTACCTGTTATGATATGCTCCGTGTGACCTTGTCTATTCGCTTTGAAGAAAATAATGATTTGGATTTTATAAACAATACAAGTGGATCTTAATGTTTTGGAGCCGGATCGTGTGTTTGTCAATCCTATTAATAGTTTTATGACGTGCGTAGATGTTTGTATGATAGTACATGTGTCATACTATAGCCTTGAAGTCATACAAGGTAAAAAAAAATTTTTGTTCCATCTTCAAGAAAGGTCCTGATGTATCTGTGATTCATGAACTTCTACAACAAAAATGAGCATTGCAAATAGATCTTTATATTCATTTTCCATTTATCTACAGAAGATAATTACCTGGCTGATCACTGGCCACAGATTATTGAGCAGACACTATTGTTAAAGAATTGAGGAGACAGACAAGTGCACGGATAGTTATTACTTCTGGTCCAGCCAAATTATTATTACTTTACATGCACTGTCTGTACCTATAGGATACTACAGTTTAGGGTACATACCGCCCAGTGCTGGAGGTGAGGAGGAGGTGACCCTTCCTCCCTCCATAGGAAACAGTGGCGCATGGCCGCACACTCGCAAAAAGATAGAGCATACTATATATTTTTGCCGTGTACGGCGCAGATTGGTGCCACACATTGGTGCGGATTGGTGCCGCCGCCGGCCAGCCATTGTACGTCCCCATGAACGGCCGTGTGAATGAGCCCTAAATGATGGGTGAGATTGGTGCAAGAGAAGAGAACGCTATACCACAGGGGTTTACAGTATAAGGCATGAGGAAGAGACAGTAAAAGTTAGTTGTCAGGTTTCAGGGTTTACGCTGCTTTTGGAAGTCGTAATACTGGGAGAGTCCGAAGTGTTGGGCTGGTAAAGACCAGATTATGGTGGAACCACAGGACCCAGCAAAAATTTTGTACATGATGATGGGAGAAGTAGATGTGAAGTAAATTAGGGGCAGGTATATCTAGAGATTGGCACAGAAGGAAGGGACACGCATTTCATGGACTGTCCCAAGTCAATATCATTATTATATGGTGTACGGTATACACTGGACAGTAGGAAGAGACTGTCAGAATGGAGAAAGAGAAGACAAATTGGGTTTGGGGGTCGATCAGTGTGGGAAAGATTGAAGAGCAGGTAAATATTACAAGAATGAGGTATGATTAAGGACTGACACCTTGTTTTGTCCGAAACGCGTCATCTCATGCATTTTTTCCCTGTGATGTTGTGCTGTTTTTAACTTTTTTGATGAACTGAATAAATTGTTTTGAACATTTTTTAACCTCACACCAGTGCGGACAGAGTGGATATCTCTCTCCTCTTCTTTCCTCTGCAAATATTACAAAATTAGAGGTCACAGTGGAGGATCTCCAAGGGATATGTGATCAGGACATTTAGAAACATTGACTCTAAGCATTCTCTAAACTGTTGTTATTACATAAACTTTAAGGGAACCTGTCATCAGAAATTAGTCTAATAAACGATTAGCTGTACGTTGCCTAGCAGCTTCACACCTTCCAGATGTCACGGATGCACCCGTGATCCTTGTTGCGGATGGTGGGCACACCCGTGTCCCTCTCCGCTGTGTCCCCGCTGCTCTGTTCCTAGGTCCGGAAGCGCCTCTCCACGCTCCTCGCTGTTCTCCGGATCCGAGTAGGCGGCGCGCGCGCCAGCTCTCCTGGACTTAAAGGACCAGCAACCTCCTGATTAGAGCTCATTAATCCGGCTCGCCCATATAATCCAGCACCTCCCTTCTTGCCTCGCCGGTTCTTCAGCATAATTTCCTGCTAAGTGAAAGCACTCCTGCGTTCCCTGTGTTTCCAGTGTACCTCTGTGTTCCTGCGTTACAAGTGTTCCTCCATGTTCCTGCCATTCCTGTGACCTGCTCTTCCAGGGTTCCTGTCCTGCTGTTCCTTCCAGGGTTCCTGTCCAGCGGAATCTTCAGTCCATGCCAGCATTACCAGTGTTTCTCTGTGTGCCAGCGTTACCAGTGTTCCTCCGTTTTTCCTGCTGTCATCTCAGGTTTGGACTGTTTCCTGCATTTCCTGCCGTACTACCTTGGCTGCCACCACGGGCCTAGACACACCCGTGGACCGACCTGGTGGCACTTGGGATGGACTTGCTGCGGCGGACTCTGGAGAAGACCAGGTGCCACTTAGTCTCTGGTCCCAGGTTGCGGCTAGCTCCATCATCTCCTGCGGTGGTCCCAAAGAGACTCTCAGACAGTTCATCCCCTCCGAACTGTGACACCAGATCATGTTTCTTTCATGGCACTGCATGGTTCCATCATCTACAAAATCAACTTGGAAGTGAGATGTAAATTGGTTGTATAAAGTCAAGCAGGCGGAGAGTAAAAGCAAACGTAAAAGTCCCTGCCTCAGAACGCCTCCTCCTATGTGATTGACATCATGCACAGGACTTCTGGAGATCTGGTTGGTCCATTAATTACAATGAAGGCAATGTTCTGAGGAAGAGAGAGCTTGACTTCAGTGGTAAAAATATCCACCTCCTTGACTTTATACAACCAATTTATACTCATTTAAAAGTAGATTTTCTGGATGATGCCACCACACTGGGTCATGAACTAAACCTGATACCTGAGATGGTATTCAGCTGCTTGACAATATACTGGTAGTGCTTTATTAGGTCAATTTCTGATGACGGATTCCCTTTAAAGGGAACTGATCACCAGGGACCTCATTTTTACTAAAGACAGGTTGCAGGAGCCTATTACACCTGCATTGCAAATTCTGCTTTCTCTAAGTATTTACATTACAATACAATTGTGTGTTATAACTTACCTTGCACCCTGAAAGAATCCTCTGTGTAGTCCCAGGGATTGGGCTTTGGTTTGGATTCATTTAAAAAAACAACATGTGACTTGTCTGTGTTGCAGACTGCTCAGCTCCTCCCTCCTGCTCCTTCACAGAGGTCACAGCCTGGTGAGCTTACATCAGTGGGGGAGGGAGGAGCTGTACAAGAGCACAAATGTGGGGGCTGAGAAATGAGGAGTCTGCAGCACAGACAAGTCACATGTTGTTTTTTGAAATGCATTCAGACCAAAGCCCAACCCCTGGGACTACACAGATGATTCTGTCAGGATGCAAGGTAAGTTATAAAACCCGATTATATTGTAATGTAAATGCTTAGAAAGGCAGAAAGACATATTTACAGCTGTAATGAGCTTCTGTAACCCGTCTTTAGTGAAAATGAGGTCCCTGGTGACAGGTTCCCTTTAAATGCAATGTGGCAAATACTAAAAGCTAAACAGTGCAGAGTAAGATCACAATGTCTAATTCTGAACAAAGTAAACAAAACACATTACAATATCCAATCATCCCGCACAGGTAATGGCCATTGTAGCTCTGGAGTATCTTTTGCACAGCCATATAGTGTCTATGGACATGCTTGACCAACCTTTGCCACTTTACTGTTAAGAGTCGAGATAAAGTTTGCTACATGTGCATATTGTTAACATGGGACAGGCCATAGGTTAATGGACATATAGGACGACATTTATCATTGCTTCTACACCAATTTTATGGTATACAAGAACTGAAATTATTTACTTTTGCAACTACATCCCCGCCACGCCACGATGGGGGAGCGCGGGTGTAGATGAAGTGGGCCGGCATGAGTTGTTCCTGCCCCGTGTCTGCACACTTTCTAAAAGCCTGCATTCATTAAAAGGTTATCGCCCAACGGATACATCCAGAGGTCTATGCCTCTTGTAGTATCCGCCGCTATGGGGGCGTGGCCTCTAAATTCCCCCAATATTGTCTATAAGTAGTGCAAAGGACATAATCAGATCACATCCTATAAGATCAGGATTGTCTGTAGCAATGAAACCTTTGGTAAAGATTTACTCGGGCTTCTACAATAGCTTTCTCACAATTACAATTACTTGCGGACCACCAGGATGATTTCCCCCTTTACGCCACTTGTCATGGAGGGGTGCGAAGAGGGGGAATTTACCATATACTGGTGATAGGTGCAACACTGTCCCAGCCCCTCTGACATACAATACTTGAGTTATAGAGAACGCACAGAAACGCAAGACTACACTGCCACCGGGTGCACTCCCTACACACCCCTTCAAGGCAACTTGGTGTGGAGGTGGGAAATAATTGCAATTAATAATTAATAATGGAAGTTTGCAGGAATTGTGATTATATCAAAAGCTAAAACACCCTAATAAATGTCCCTCATTGGGGCAGATTTACTTACCCGGTCCATTCGCGATCCAGCTGCGCATTCTCTGCGGAGGATTCGGTCTTCCGGCGATTCAATAAGGCAGTTCCCCTGATGTCCACCAGGTGTCGCTGCTGCGCTGAAGTTCATCGGAGTGCACTGAACTTCACCAAGCCGGGCCGGGTGCAGGTAAGCGTGTGTAAAAAAATGCGGCGGTTTTTCTGAATACGTTGGGTTTTCGTACGGCCACACCCGTACGTTTCGTACATGCCGGCGCCCATGTGCCACAATCCGATTGCGTGTGCCAAAATCCCGGGGCAATTCACGGAAAATCGATGCAAATCGGCAATTTTCTGATAACCCGTCGAAAAATCGCAATTCGGGCCCTTAGTAAATGACCCCCATTGTGTTCATGTGGATGTAATCCATCATTCCCTGAAATCTGCTTGCTATGGCCGTAGTAACTTTTATATTTGGATTTGTAGTTATTTTTATTCTTATCCTTTAACCCCTACCCACACCTTGACGTAATAGTATGTCTGTGCAGGAAGGTACTGAGCTGGTGCCAGAATCAGCCAGTGTCAGCTTTCAAGCTGTCTCAAGCATGACCGTGGTGTGTAAGGGGCTTCCCCCTGTGGATTGGACCCCCTGTGCTGCTTTAGGGCAGCACTGAGATCTGCCACGTCTGCCAAGTGCCCCGAGGCTGCCCAATGTCTCCGGCAATCAGACCCCTTCCTGGTCTGACTATAAACTGTCTGCGCATGCGTCCGTCTGCATGGGCAGACAGTTTACATTTCACAGCGATAAAGTATTGCAGTGTCTTGGACTTTAACCAGCGATCAGAGCATCTCTGGTTCAAGAACAAATTAGCATAAAATAAAAAAGGTTAAAAAATAAGTTTAAAACATTTTTGAAATAAATAAATTAAGCATAATTCCCATACAAAGACTTTTAAAAATATTTAAAACACGAATACATAAAAAACACATTTGGTTTTGTCACACCCGTAACAAGCTGTGTAATAAAACAGAATCATTATTAATAGACCCGTGCGGTGAACACCGTAAAAGAAAAAACTTTCAGAAAAAGATCAGCTCCAAAAAGTGATCAAAAATTGTTATGTACATGCCAACATAAAGCAGATATTTGGGAAATGTAAGTTATGAATTAATTTGGGTGACGTGTGCTTCAAAAGTAGAGAGTTTAGAACTTTCAACTTCCTTGAGGCCAAAATAGAGTCCTGAAGGGGTTAATGCTAAAAACATTTGAAAGGAAATCTATAATCAAATCCACTATGGTAAACCAGGGACACTTATCTATAGATCTTATATTTGATATCCACAGCCTCCATCCTTTTACCCCTTAGTGCTGTGCAATTACGCGCGGGATCCCACTATTGGCGCTCAGCGAAGTACTAGTATCGGGAGTCGCGGGTTGTCAGCGGTAATCTACCGCTGACATCCCTGAGTAACACCTGCGGTCAGAGTGGGCTCCGATCCCAGGTGTTCAACACGTTAAATGTTGCGGGCAGCGCGACCGCAGCATTTACCTTGCCTTTGGGGGGTTCTTTTTCCCACAATCGAACCCCCCCCCTCTGTCTTCAGGGGGAGCCGATCGTTGCTATGGCAGCCCTGGGGTCCGAACGGGACCCCAGGGCTGCCTGAAGGCAATGTCATTGAGATGGTGTCTATGTCATAATCTTAACCCCTTCCCTCCGATGCCCTTTTTCGTTTTTTGCGTTTTCATTTTTCCCTCCCCACCTTCAACAATCTATAGCTTTTTTATTTTTCCATGTACAGAGCTGTGTTACGGCTTATTTTCTGCGTAACAAAATACACTTCAAAATGGTGGTATTTAATATTCCATGCCGTGTACTGGGAAGCGGGAAAAAAATTCCAAATGCAGTGTAATTGGTGAAAAAACGCATTTGCGCCGTATTCTTGTGAGCTTGGATTTTACGGATTTCACTGTGCGCCCCAAATGATATGTCTACTTTATTACTGGGATACCAAATTTGTACAGGTTTTATAATGTTTTCATACATTTACAAAAATTAAAACCTCCTGTACAAAAATTTGGGGGGGGATTTTGCCATCTTCTGGCGCCAATAACTTTTTTTAGACTTTGGTATACAGAGCATTGGGAGGTGTCGTTTTTTGCAACTTTTGATGATGTTTACAATGTTATCATTTTAGGACTGTACGACCTTTTGATCACTTTTATAGAATTTTTTATATTTTTTTAAATGGCCAAAAAGTGCCATTTTTGACTTTTTCCGTTATTTTCCGTTACAGGGTTAAATGCAGTGAAAAACGGTTATTATATTCTGATAGATCGGGCATTTTCGGACGTGTCGATACCTAATGTGTTTATGATCTTTAATGTTTATTTAGATCAGTTCTAGTGGAAGGGGAGTGATTAGAATTTTTATGTTTTTTTAATTTTTTTTTAAATTTTTACTATTTTTCAGACTCCTAAGGGTACTTTAACTCTAGGTTGTCTGATTGATCCTTCAATATACTGCCATACTGTATATGGGGATTTTCCTCCTCCTTCATTACAATGTGCTGATAGCACACTGTAATGAAAGGGTTAACACAAAGCAGCCTCGGGTCTTCGGAAGACCGAGTCTGTCATGGCGACGCATCACCGGATCGACATGGGCGCCGCCAGCTTTTTGAAGCCGCCTGCAGCAGGTGTTACCGGGAAGTCTTTGCTGCAATATACTGGTCGTATCCAAGGACAGCTATCTTGTTTTTAAAAAACACCATGGCTACCTTTATGGAAAATCATCTTCACCCAGGTAATTTTTTTAATAACATTGAAGAAATGTACATGTATGGCAGATGAATTCAATTAAATACGAGCATCCAGACGGTAACACCCCTTGTGTGCAGGGTTCCTTCCATCCAGCATTTCCAATCCTGAAGACGATTAGGCCATAAGAATGTATAACAATATTTTCAATGAATAATAAAACTGCTTGGTTTTAGTGTTGTATATTATACATATTTTTAGTACATAGTAGAGCAGTACAGAGTTTTTATTTTATATAACCAAATCTGAAGACTATACCAAAACTTAGCTCCCTCCAAAATCGTAGCACCCCATGTATATACACACGATATATTAGAGAAATCTAATCCAATAAAGCAGATGGATACATAACCTAACCCTGTTATGTGTCTATCTGAATGTGCACATATCGCCACCTAGTGGCCAACACTGATAATTATGATTAAGTAGACAATGGAGATGCCTTGGATATGCTTGAGCATTATATCAATTACATCAATTTTAACCTTTTATCACCACAGTCCTTTTCAATTTTTTTCCATTTCTTCTTTTTACTTCCCACTTTCCAAAATTTTATTTTTTTAATTTATACATCTGTAGCATTTGTATACCAAATTGTACTTCCTAGGTGGAACTGGGAAGCTGGAAATGTGCTGAAATTGTAACAAAAACTAAATTCTTACAGGTTTTGTTTTTAGGACTTTACCTCTCCTTTATTTTTTGGATCAATACCATCACAGAGATGAACCAAATTTATATTGCGTGCAGTTTTAATAACTTTAACCACTTCCTGACCAGGGCATACTCACTGGTCTAAGGGCCACAGCTTATTTATTTTGTGCCATACCTCAAAAATAAATTAGCATTGTTTTCTTCATGACACCTAGGGATAGTTAAAAATAATGAAAAAAAAAAAATGTTAAATTCCTATTTTTTGAATTTTTTTGTTTTTTGGAGGGTTAAATTTACAAAAACTGGAGAAAAGGATTTGATTTTGTAATGTATAGTATAGATTTTATACAGTTTTCGAATGATCTCAAAGTGACCCTTATAATTAATTCCCTAGTGTGTGACGGTCATTTCGATACATAATGGGGCTCATTTACTAATGACTGCACTTTAGTCGGACAGTGCACGTTCTTCATGGCTAAAACGGCTCGCACGGATATTTAAGAAGTGTCTGCGCTGAGGTTGTGTCACACGCAAACTTTTTGTGGCGCAGCTGCGCTGGCTTCCAAACGACACAAATTAAGGGGCGTGCCGTGCGACAGTCCAACTGATTCGGACCGAGCGCCGTATTTAACTTGCAAATTGTGTCGTACGCCTTATGTTAAAGATGCACCACAAAAAAAGAAGCGACACATGCAGGATATCGGACGCACAATCTTAGTGAATCGCTGCACGCTGCATTTTCAGTGCAGTGTAAGTAAATGTGCCCCAATATGTATAGTCTGGGGCAAACGGGGCGACTATGGTAATGTTTTTATAGTGTAGAGAGGGATTTTTTAAAATTTGATATTTTGGGAAATAATAATGTTCATGTTTAAATATTTATAAATATTTTGTGTGTGGTTTTTTTTCACTTTTACAAACTTTCACCTGTGAAATCAGACCCAGCGGCTCTGATTAACCCCTGCAGACCCAGCAATGCCAGGTGTGATAATAATATTACTCCTCCACAGTTTGTTTGTTGTATATATATATTTCTTTTTTTTATTCTTTCTTTGTGTTGTTTCATTCTGCCTGTTATAAATCATTAGGCTCCATTTGTTTAAGATCAGCCAGGAAGGTGAGCCTGGCAGGGGGTTATAAAACCCCAGGGAGTCTATGCTTGATCAGAGAAGCATGGTCTTCCTAAGTGGTAAAATTAACACCTCTCGGCCAGAGTAGTCTAGTTAGTGGGGGATGAAAAGAAGCCACAGACTGCATGTTTTTCCCTCCAAATTCAGACAAAGGGGAATATCATAGCTGCCCATAACTGGGACATAATTCATAATTATAGGTCCCAAGTTACACAGGACAGTTATGGGGTCTAGACACACTCCTGGTCTGAAAATCAGAACATTAGCTGCAATGGAAGGCAGCCAATAGCAGAACACCCCTGATATTAGGCTAAGACACCCCGAGTTTGGTATGGGGTTAATGGGAATAACATGCCCGTTTGGTTGGAAGCCATGGCACAATTGTGCCATCTCCCAATCAAAAGTTATGGGGTTCTGATAAAAACCCAGACCCAAAAAGTAGCTCACTGATGGGAGGGGGATAGAAAAATCCCCCTCACAGTGACATCACAGCCAGGGGTGGGGGGTCAAAAATCACCTGGGCTTAAATTAATGAAGCAGCCACATAGTAGTGTTCAGACTGAGGATTCTATCACAATAGAAGGCTGGATCGATGCTTATGCCCTGTCCTCGGGCCAAAGAATTTCTTCCTATTCCACTAGCAAGAATTTTTTGTTTCCGTTTTCCCTAACTGTTTGTAAGTATTGTATGTGTATTGTTTTTAATCCTTTTTTCATTTTATCTGACAATTTAATTCTTTGAGTGTACTGCATTTTTATGTAAATTAAAACTTTTTAATAAGCCTCTGCTTGTAGCCTTAAAGAATCTGAGTCTCTGAAGGGAATCACGTTACCAGAGGTCATTATTAGCATAGTCCATGTAGTAAGCGATTGCATGTTCTGTGTGAGTTTATAATTGTAATATCGTGTAAGTAGTGAGTGCATGTGCTGAGTTATCATCAGGGTGCATTGTCTGTGTGGTTGAGGTGCCTACGGCCTTCTTTGCATAAGTAACTCGTGGGTGGTGGCAGTGCGGATTCTGTGGAGTAAATTTAGCGTAAGGACGCCATTTTGTGGAAGTGGGCGGAGCTTAAGGGCTAAATTTTGGGACTCCATAGAGTAGTTATCCCAGTGTGTGAACGCCGGTGAGTCGGGTTCGTGACAGATTGGTGGCAGCGGTGGGATAGTGTATAATTTTTTATTACACTGTTAAGGCTTTAAGTGTTTGGTTTAAGCAATTAACCCTTTCACTTAAGGGCTGGAGTATTCCTAATACTACAGTCCACAAGCAAGAGACTCAGTGCACTCAAAACTTGTCAGTCAATATACATACGTACAAAACAGTTCCCCTCCCCCTCTTTTCTTTTCTATCTTTTGTTTGCTAACTTGAGACCACTGCTAAGATGGCAGAGGTATACAGAAACAGATCCAAGGCTGATCTGCTGACTCTCTGTGCGGAGAGAGGGCTAATAACAACGGGCCAGAACAAGGCGGAGATAATTCAAACGCTGGTGGAGTTTGATGTGCAGTCCCATCCTTCTGCGGAACCGGACCAGGGACCTCCAGCCTCAGAGGAACCGATAGGAGATGTCTCGCAACCGGCTGGGCATGGCAGCGCCAGCGGTATGGACACTTCTTTTTCTCTAATTCTCCAGCAGATCGGTGACTGTGATCCTAGCCTTAGGATACAGCTGTTGATGCAAGAACGGGAGAGACAGGCAGCCCGAGAAGCTGCCCGAGAAGCAGCCCAGCAGCGCAAAGCAGAGCGTGAATTTGCTGAACGCCAAACAGCGCTGGAAGCTGCCCGAGCAGAGAGGGCGACTGAGGAACGCCAAGCAGAGCGGGAGCATGAGCTGCAGATGGCCCAGATACAGCTCCAACAACAGCAAAGAGCTTCACCATCATCACAGAGTGAGTCCGTGGACAGTGTTTCTTTTAGGCCCCGCCTGGATCGTTTTCCTGTCCTGGAGAATGATGGGGACCTGGATGTCTTTTTGCAAGGATTTGAGAGGGTCTGCAGGCAATTTCAACTGTCGCCTGCTGAATGGGCCCGATACCTTACCCCTGGACTTAAAGGCAAAGCACTGGAGGCGTTTGTAGCCTTACCTGCCTCTGTGGAGCACGATTATGAGGCTATCAAAAGGGCTCTGATTCAGCGTTTTAACCTCACTCCAGAGGTATACAGGGAGCGTTTCCGTACTGTCAGGCGGACAGATACGGATAGCTATGCCGAGTTTGCCAGGAAACTGCTAAACCTGGTGAAACAATGGTCCAGAGGATGGGGTGTGACCACTCTAGAGGAGATGGATGACCTGATCGCCATGGACCAATTTATTCACACCTGTACAGCGGAGGTGCGACAGTTCATACGAGAACGGGAGCCAAAATCCTTGGAAAAGGCTGCCCAGCTGGCAGATGTGTTTGCTGCCAGCAGAGTGCCCGAGGCACGGAAACCTGCAGCTGCAGGATGGAAGGGGGGTAAGCCCCCTGTTAACCCTTCTACAGTTTCCCACAAAGCTTCTGGGGCATCCCCTTCTTCATCATTTAAGCCAGCGGGAGACCAACGCAGGTGTTTTGTTTGCAACAGATCGGGGCACATCAGCATTACATGCCCTGAGAAGAGGAAGACCACCCCTTTGACCAAACCAACATTGTCTTCACCATCTGTTTTGTTTGTGGGTGGGAGTAAGCGGGTGGTTGGTGACAACCTACAGGAGGTTACTGTGGGTGACAATGTCACAATTGGGTTGAGGGACACTGGTGCAGAGATGACCCTTGTGCACCCCTCACTTGTCAAGCCGGAGGATCTCATCCCAGGACGGACTCTTACAGTTGCTGGAGTTGGAGGCCTCACCCCTGCATTGCCCATGGCCCGGGTGTACCTGGATTGGGGGGCGGGGAGAGGGCTGACAGACGTGGGTGTAACAGATAAAATTCCCACCAATGTGTTGCTGGGGACCGACCTGGGGCGTCTGGTCTCTAGATATATAATCCAGGATGCCGATGAGGACACAGGCATCCCTGGTGCCCCACGTGAGTTAACATCTGATATTGTTGGGACCATGCCTACTGTAGACTGTGACGATGATGCATCATGTGATATTGTTGAAATGTGTAGTAACCATTTACCTGTTTCTAACCTAGCTTCTAATGCCATAGACCATGAATGTGAACATAGTAATGATGTAGAGTTTAACTGTGTTAATAATGTGGCTAAGAGTGGTAGTATGTTAACACCCACAGCTCTGCGCCAAAAGCTGGAGTGTGGTGTGTCCGTGTCCGCTGTAACTCGCAGTCGGAGTCTTCAGGAAGCTCACCGTTGCCTGAGTCCTGAACCTCCTGCTGTCCGGGTTACAGAGGAACAGGAGCAGACTGACAGCCTGTCACCAGTGGCTGAGACCAGTCAAGGGGTTAAACTATTAACCAGTACAGAGTCAGAGCGTCGCCAGTTTCTGGACGCCCTGCACTCAGATGAGAGTCTACACAAGCTACGTGAGAGGGCTGGTCAGACCCCTGAGGAGGGGGACAAGGAATGTATTACATGGGACCAGGGTAGGCTATATAGACAGAGCCTTCACACTGACCCCCAGCAGGATGTATCCCTTGATAGGCAACTGGTGGTACCTCGCCCTTTCCGGGAGCAGCTTTTGAGAGTTGCCCACGAGATACCACTAGCAGGCCATCTGGGGATAAGTAAAACCAAAAGTCGACTGAAGCAGAATTTCTTTTGGCCCAATATGGGGAATGATGTGGCGGAATATTGCCGTTCCTGTATAGTATGTCAAAGGGTGGGGAAGGCCGGCCAGGTCCAGCGAGCACCCCTCATCCCTTTACCCATAATTGAGGAGCCTTTCCAGAGAATTGCTGTTGACATTGTAGGCCCTGTGAATGTCACCAGCAGCTCAGGTAAACGCTTCATCCTGACGGTTGTGGATTATGCCACACGTTACCCAGAGGCCGTGGCATTGTCATCCATCCGGGCTGACAAGGTGGCAGATGCGCTCCTCACTATATTCTCTCGTGTAGGGTTCCCCAGAGAGATGCTCACAGATCAGGGGACCCAGTTTATGTCTCACCTTATGCAGTGCCTCTGTAAGAAAATACAGGTGCAGCACTTGGTAGCCAGTCCTTATCACCCGCAGACCAATGGACTCTGCGAGCGGTTTAATGGGACCCTCAAACAGATGCTCCGGACGTTTGCGGATACCCATGGGAAGGACTGGGATCGTTATCTACCACACCTGCTATTCGCTTACAGAGAGGTACCGCAGGCATCGACTGGATTCTCTCCCTTTGAGCTTCTCTATGGCAGGAAGGTACGGGGCCCACTAGATCTCATGAAGGAGTCATGGGAGGGAGAATTAGGGTCACCAGAGGTCTCTGTGGTTGACTATGTTCTGAAGTTCAGGGACAGACTGCAGGCATTGACAGGGATGGTGCAGGAGAACCTGACTCAAGCCTAGGCCAACCAGAAACGGTGGTATGACAGGAACGCCAGGGAGAGAGTGTATGAGGTGGGCCAGAAGGTGTGGGTCCTGATCCCCTCTACCCAAAACAAACTCCAAGCTGCGTGGGAAGGCCCGTATCCCATTCATCAACGCCTAAATGACGTGAACTATGTAGTCACGATCGACCATGTTCGCAAGAAGCACAAAGTTTTTCATGTGAACATGATCAAGGCTCATCATGATAGGGATACGTGCGTCCTGCCAGTTTGCAGTATACCAGAGGAGGGAGAAAGGGAGGCCCTGCCTGACTTAGTGGCATCCGCACAGGAGGGAGGGTCCATTGAGGATGCAATAGTCAGCGCCCAGCTGTCTGGATCTCAGAAATCCCAGCTAAGAGAGACACTCAACCCATACCTTGACATTTTCACCGGTAAACCAGGAAAAACCCCACTAGCCTCTCATCACGTAGACACGGGGGAACACCCACCAGTCAGACAGGGTGCCTATCGGGTTTCTACAGAAGTAAGGGCTGACATTAAGAGGGAGGTGGAGGAAATGCTGGGACTGGGGGTGATCCAAGAGTCTCAAAGTGCGTGGGCATCACCTGTGGTGCTTGTCCCCAAAAAGGACAAGACCACACGCTTCTGTGTGGACTACAGGAAGCTGAACAGCATCACAGTTTTTGACGCTTACCCAATGCCCCGCATAGATGAGCTTTTGGATCAACTCGCCAGCGCCCAGTATATCACCATCATGGATTTAAGTAGGGGGTATTGGCAGATTCCCATGACAGTGGAGGCGCAGGAAAAGTCCGCCTTCATCACCCCCTTTGGACTATATGAGTTTAAAGTCATGCCCTTTGGCATGAAGAATGCCCCTGCCACATTCCAGCGCTTGGTGAACAAACTGCTAAGTAAGTCTGAAGGGTTTGCTGTGGCATACCTGGATGATATTGCAGTGTTTAGCCAGACTTGGGAGGAGCACTTGACACACCTGTCACAGGTGCTCAAGCGCCTCCGGGAAGCCGGTCTCACCATCAAGCCTGGGAAGTGTCAGATAGGCATGTCTGAGGTGCAATACCTAGGACACCTGGTAGGTGGGGGGACACTTAAGCCCGAGCCAGGGAAAGTA
Organism: Engystomops pustulosus; assembly: GCF_040894005.1. Lineage (NCBI taxonomy): Eukaryota > Metazoa > Chordata > Amphibia > Anura > Leptodactylidae > Engystomops > Engystomops pustulosus. The sequence continues at coordinate 21,164,024 of NC_092421.1, read as the reverse complement.
GAGGCCATTGCAAATTGGCCTACCCCCAAAACGAAGAAACAGGTGATGTCATTTCTAGGAACAGCTGGGTACTACCGTAAGTTCGTCCCTAACTACAGTACCCTTGCCAAGCCCCTCACAGACCTCACAAAGAAGAAACTACCACAGGTAGTCAGCTGGACTGCCGATTGTGAGCGGTCCATGGCGGCTCTGAAATTGGCTCTGACTAGCTCTCCAGTCTTACAGAGTCCAGATTTCAGCCGCAAGTTCGTAGTCCAGACTGACGCCAGCGCCTATGGCTTGGGTGCGGTACTCAGCCAGGTCAACCCAGAGGGAGATGAGCACCCCATCCTATACCTAAGCAGGAAACTCTTACCCAGGGAGGTGGCCTATGCCACCATAGAAAAAGAATGCCTTGCCATTGTGTGGGCCCTACAGAAACTACAGCCCTACTTATATGGCCGAAAGTTCACCGTGGTAACGGACCACAACCCTCTCAGTTGGCTTCACCGGGTATCTGGGGATAACGGAAAGCTGCTGAGATGGAGTCTAGGCCTACAGCAATATGACTTTACCATTCAACACAAGAAGGGCAGTGAACATGGAAATGCGGACGGGTTGTCACGGCAGGGAGAGCCGGCGGACAATGGCTTGGGATATTGATTAGAATATCAAAATCCCATGCCATATCTCTGGAGGGAGGTGTGATAATAATATTACTCCTCCACAGTTTGTTTGTTGTATATATATATTTCTTTTTTTTATTCTTTCTTTGTGTTGTTTCATTCTGCCTGTTATAAATCCTTAGGCTCCATTTGTTTAAGATCAGCCAGGAAGGTGAGCCTGGCAGGGGGTTATAAAACCCCAGGGAGTCTATGCTTGATCAGAGAAGCATGGTCTTCCTAAGTGGTAAAATTAACACCTCTCTGCCAGAGTAGTCTAGTTAGTGGGGGATGAAAAGAAGCCACAGACTGCATGTTTTTCCCTCCAAATTCAGACAAAGGGGAATATCATAGCTGCCCATAACTGGGACATAATTCATAATTATAGGTCCCAAGTTACACAGGACAGTTATGGGGTCTAGACACACTCCTGGTCTGAAAATCAGAACATTAGCTGCAATGGAAGGCAGCCAATAGCAGAACACCCCTGATATTAGGCTAAGACACCCCGAGTTTGGTATGGGGTTAATGGGAATAACATGCCCGTTTGGTTGGAAGCCATGGCACAATTGTGCCATCTCCCAATCAAAAGTTATGGGGTTCTGATAAAAACCCAGACCCAAAAAGTAGCTCACTGATGGGAGGGGGATAGAAAAATCCCCCTCACAGTGACATCACAGCCAGGGGTGGGGGGTCAAAAATCACCTGGGCTTAAATTAATGAAGCAGCCACATAGTAGTGTTCAGACTGAGGATTCTATCACAATAGAAGGCTGGATCGATGCTTATGCCCTGTCCTCGGGCCAAAGAATTTCTTCCTATTCCACTAGCAAGAATTTTTTGTTTCCGTTTTCCCTAACTGTTTGTAAGTATTGTATGTGTATTGTTTTTAATCCTTTTTTCATTTTATCTGACAATTTAATTCTTTGAGTGTACTGCATTTTTATGTAAATTAAAACTTTTTAATAAGCCTCTGCTTGTAGCCTTAAAGAATCTGAGTCTCTGAAGGGAATCACGTTACCAGAGGTCATTATTAGCATAGTCCATGTAGTAAGCGATTGCATGTTCTGTGTGAGTTTATAATTGTAATATCGTGTAAGTAGTGAGTGCATGTGCTGAGTTATCATCAGGGTGCATTGTCTGTGTGGTTGAGGTGCCTACGGCCTTCTTTGCATAAGTAACTCGTGGGTGGTGGCAGTGCGGATTCTGTGGAGTAAATTTAGCGTAAGGACGCCATTTTGTGGAAGTGGGCGGAGCTTAAGGGCTAAATTTTGGGACTCCATAGAGTAGTTATCCCAGTGTGTGAACGCCGGTGAGTCGGGTTCGTGACACCAGGTCTATAGTCTAGCCGGTTCTAGAGGGGAAATGATGTGGGGGGGGGAATGTCTGGACAGAGCTGTACTGACCCAGCATTCACGACTGCCAGACTAAAGCAGTTTATTACAACAGTAATAAACTGCTTCAACCTTCTTCCTGAAGTCCTATGCTGTGTCCGACAGACGGAGACCCCGCACCTGCTCCACCGATTCGCATGGGAGCAATGCAAGAGAAACTGCTGCAGACTCGGGACCTGCGGCCACCAACGACTTTCATCACTGAGAGAACAGGGATAAGTTAAAAAAAAAGTAAACAATAAATTAATAAAAAAATAAAATGTTTAACAAAAAAGTTTAAAATCGCTGCATTCTTTACCCGTAACTTTTTCATTCTTCAGTGTAAGGTGCTGCGGGACGAGTTGGCGGATTTAATGGATGCGATTTTAAGAACTGTATGACCTTTTGATCACTTTTTAAATAGATTTTGTAGGTGATGAAATGGTGAAAAAACTGTGACATTTTGATATATATTCCATTATGCCATTATCTTATGAGATAATTATTAACTTTACAATTTTACTCAGTTTTATTGCTGTTATAGCTCCTATCACTCCGTGATGTCAAATTCCAGAGTGTGGGCGGGGATTCTCTAAGCCGACACATTATGATTCCTCTAGTGCTGTGAGCTGAAAATGTGGTTAGATTATCAGGGTACAAGGTTTATATACACTTTCATTTAGCTTCTGAACATTGTACTAGTATCTGACACATAAAAAGATAAATGAGAGAGATCAGAGATGGGAGATGAGATTCATGAGATGCATATAACATTCTCAGCACTGCTACATCTCAGCTACACAAACACACTGTCAGTTCTGCTGTGCCTCCCTCTGCTCCCCTGGATAAAGAGCTTATCTGCCTGTAGCTTGTAGCTTTACTCTCCTCAAAATGGGGCACATTTACTTACCTGGTCCAGTCGCGATCCCGCGTCGCAGGTCTGCCGGGATTCACTAAGGTCGTGCGCCCGATACCCTGCAGGTGTCGCCACAATCCGATCGCCTAAACCCGGGGCAATTCAGCACAAAACGGCGGTAATCGGAAATATTCGGGAAAACCCAACGGAATTGCGGCCGCAGGACCCTTAGTAAATGTGCCCCAATGTGTTGTTTGCCAGATGGAAGTCTCCGTGTGAGCTCGTTCTGGAATGTAAGGTTCCACCGAGGTTATTACTTCATCACATGGGCGTAACTACAGCGGTAACAGCCATAGCAGCCGCTATGGGGCCCACAGTGTCAGGGGGCCCCATCATCCGACCTGACACTAAAGAATGAAGAATGTGCACCATTATATCCATATTATGCTGCACATTGTGGTATATATATTGTTTAGGTGTGTGTATCTGTGATGTGTATATGCTGTATGTGTATATGGTGTGTATAAATACAGTACGTTATGTGTGTATGTAAGCTGTATGTCTGTATATGGCACTGTATGTGTGTATATGTGATGTGTATATGCTTTATATGTGTGTAACAGTGTATAAATGTGTATGTATGAGTGATGAACTGTATGTTTATGTATATAGGAATGTAATATATGTATATTTTTAAGCCGGCAGGGGGTCCCCTTCAGAAATCTGCTACGAGGCCCTGCCTCTCCTAGTTACGCCACTGCTTCATCATCTGGGTTTTCTTAGAATACACTTTGAGACATGCAAATGCCTATAAATTCTAAAGACCCAGCCGGATAATACTGAAGGAACCTGTAAGACAGTCTGTACTGGAATGTGGGGTCCTCCCGTTCTGAATACCAGCAGACAATTAATATCTTTACATTCCTAGCCAACCTGGTTTTCTTAAGGGAGCAGTGAGAGGTTCATAGGGGGAAGCGATTTTTAGGAAAGTATAGGTGGGTGCGAGCAGTGAAACCTAAGCCAAGAATTTCGGGAGGGATGTGCAAGGGAAAGTAAAACAATTAAAGGAATTTGGCCGGTGACTATCATCCAAACTGAAGGTTCACAGACTAAATCCAGAACTGCAACTACTGCATCCTATGCCCCGTCTTCTGCTGAAACTCAGACTTCACAACAATGGCTTCAGGGAGGTTATTAACCCCTTAAGGACGGAGGGTTTTTCGCCTCATTTCTCGCTCTCCAACTTCAAAAATCCATAACTTTTTCATTTTTCCGTGTACAGACCTGTGTGAGGGCTTATTTTGTGCGTAACAAATTTTACTTTCCCGTAATGTTATTTATTTTAACATGCCGTGTACTGCGAAGCTGAAAAAAAATTCCAAATGTGGAAAAATTGAAAAAAAACCGCACGTGCGTCACGTTCTTGTGGGCTCAGTTTTTACGACTTTCACTCTTCGCTCCAAATAACACGCCTACTTTATTCTTTGGTTCGGTGCGGTCGCGGTGATACCAAATTTATACAGGTTTTATTGTGTTTTAATACATTTTCAAAAATTAAACGAATGTGTACAAAAAAGAAAAAAAATTTTTTGCCATCTTCTGACGCTAATAACTTTTTCATACTTTGGCGCACGGAGATGTGTGAGGGGTCATTTTTTGCGAAATGAGGAGACGTTTTCATTGCTACCGTTTTGAGGTCGGTGCGACATTTTGATCATTTTTTATTTCATTTTTTATGTTATGTAAAAAGGTGTAAAAGTCGCATTTCGGACATTTGGGCGCCATTTCCCGCCTCGGAGGTCACCGCCGGCCGTAACCGTTTTTATATTTTGATAGATCGGGCATTTTGGGACGCGGCGATACCTAATATGTCTGTGATTTTTACTGTTTGTTATGTTTTATATCCGTTCTAGGGAAAGGGGGGTGATTTGAACTTTTAATATTTTATAAATTTTTTTTATTTTTTAAACTTTTTTTTTTCACTATCTTTTAGACCATCTAGGGTACATTAACCCTAGATGGTCAGATCGCTGCTACCATATACTGCAATACTTCTGTATTGCAATATATGGCATTTTTGCAGCACATTCATTACAATGAGCCACTGGCTCATTGTAACGAATATGCAGCTGCCAGATAGCCTCGTGTCAAAAGAAGACACGAGGCTACCATGGCAACTGATCGCCGCCCCCCGATGACGTTCGGGGGCGTGGCGATCAAAAAAAAGATGGCGGCGCCCATGCGCCGCCGTCTTTTAAACGCCGCCGGCGACTTTGCCGGCGGCGTTTAGGGGGTTAATAGCCGCGATCGGTGCAAGCACCGACCGCGGTTATTAGCGGTGGGAGTTTTGTGCAAAATGCAAAGACCCCCACCTCTGTATGAAGAGGACTCAGCCCGTGAGCCCTCTTCATACATTCCTTATACCTCTGCGCCGTAGAGCTACGGCGCAGAGCGTTAAGGAGTTAAAAGGGACCTGACACCCCTTTTGACATATTTTTACGTTCCTATAATAAAACATTTCTGACTCCTCTTTCCTTATAACTCAGTTCTGTCTGAGCAGTGACCATCGCCTACAGTTAAAACCAGAAGATTACAATCACTATACAGGCGGTCCCCTACTTAAGAACACCTGACTTACATACGACCCCTAGTTACAAACTGACCTCTGGATGTTGGTAATTTACTGTACTTTACTCCTAGGCTACAATAATCAGCTGTAACAGTTATCACAGGTGTCTGTAATGAAGCTTTAGTGTTAATGCTGACTCTGATAACAATCCAACATTTTTAAAATCCTATTGTCACAGAGACCAAAAAAAATTTGGCTGGGGTTACAATTATAAAGTATACGGTTCCGGCTTACATACAAACTCAACTGAAGAACAAACCTACAGACTCTATCTTGTACGTAACCCGGGGACTGCCTGTATACGTAGACATATAAATCTTTTTCTCAGTATCTGACATGCAATCTGAATAAACCTTTCCCGTTTTAGGACAATTAGGATTACCAAAAATGACTTATAGTTGCCAAATGCCAGAATAGTGAGATTACTTTTAAAGGCATTTTTATTACTTTCTGCAAAGTCAAAAGTTTACATACATTTCATTAGTATTTGGCACCTTTACCGTTATACTGTATGAGTATGTAGGAGTACATTTTAGATATCTTTTCACAAGCTTCTCACAATAGTTTCTAGGAATTTGGGCCGTGCTCCAGTTTTCTTTGGACTTTGCACTTTGTTTTTAGTGCAAACTGCTTGCACAGGTATTTAAAGAGAACCCGTCATGCAAAATAACCCCCCTAAACTAAATCTATATTCATAAACTGCCATTAGAGAGCATTCCATCTATCCCTTCATTGTCCCTCTACATGCCTGTAAACCTAAGCAATGAGGTCCTAAAGCTGTATGCAAATGACCTGTGAAATGTCCAATGAAGCATTAGCATATTCAAGCTGTCCACTCTATTCATGAGTGGGAGGCACAACCACACCCCCAGTGCTTGACTGACAGCCTGTATAATGATGTGAGGCTGTATAATGATGTGCTTCCTGGTGCTGGTGGCCACGCCCCCTGCAGCCTGTGTGTGCATGTGTGTGTGTGTTTAGGAGAGATACAGCAGCTCCAGGCAGCCATGTTACAGCAGAACATGTCAGATTCATGTGTAGCTGATGTCTGTGTCTCTCACCTGTGTATTAGGAGGATGCAGCATGTCAGCAGATGCAGCACACACACACTAGCCATGCTTTACTATACATTACACACAGACATGAGCAGGGGGAGGAGAGGGGAGGGGTAACAGGGGTGACATCACTGCCTCTGACCATGTGACCAGCCTCATTTATATGATAAAGAAAAGATGATTTTATAATGATTATAGTATGAAATGACTAGATAAAGGCTGGGATGGGATCCTTGTGAGCTGCTCCAACAGGTAGTAGTGACAGGACAAGTGACACAGACCTGATGACAGGTGTCCTTTAAGAAGTGTTTACACCACATTTGTGCCGAACACGACCCTCTGCAACTCTGCAACATATAAAACATACAAAATTCCTCTTTAATTTTATCCTCTCTTTACATTTAGTTTTCCACTTTTATTTAATCTCCCAAAACTTACACATAATCCTATCTGTACTCCTACCCCCACCCCTCCTCACATGGTGTGGTCCCTGTTCTCTATCCTCCTCATTCTGTGGCCCCCTGTCTTCCATCCTCCTCTTGCAGCCCCCTGTTCTCCTGCCTCCTCATGTCCTCCAGCCTCCTCCTGTAGCTCCTGTCCTCCAGCCTCCTCCTGTATCCCCTGTTCTCCATTCTCCTTCTGTAGCTCGTTCTGTAGCCTCCTTTTCCTCCAGTAGCCTCCTCCTGTCCCCCAGCAGCCTCCTCCTGTCGTTCAGCTCCCCCTGTTCTCTATCCTCCGCCTAACCTCCAGCCTCCTCCTATTGTGGTCTCCGTTTATTACCTTACCTTGTTCCCCCACTGCAGTCATTTCTTCTCCCGGGCTCCGACTGATTAGCGGAGGGGGCGGGGCCATCCGGGGGAGGAGCTACCTCCTCACATGACTCGTGCAGCAGACATCATGTGAGGAGGTCGCAGGGGCTGATTCCGCCTCCTCCTGGCTCCAATGATTCGGCTGCTCTGCAGCTCTTATGTAGGGGACCAGGAGGAGGCTGGACAAACCGAGGGAGAGGGGGGGCATGGGACATTCTCCCAGCTGCCTGTGACGACGGGACAGATCCCAAAAACCGGGACTGTCCTGACAAATCCGGGACCGTTGGGAGGTATGCACTACACAGGCAAACTGCTTATAGTGCAGACGGTTTTTAGTAAATGTGCCCCATTGACTTTGTTATCCTTAAAGGGCACCTACCACCACAAATCTACCTATAAAGGTAGATCGGGTGGTAGGTGAATCAATGGGACGTGAGGATAGCCCTTTTAAGGGCTAATCCTCACGTCCCCGCACTTTTTTGTAAACTTTTATTACCCTAATATGTTAATTTTGTTATGCGGCTACTCGGGCGTGGAGTAGCCGCATCTGAGGTTACACGAGGCGGCTACTCCACGCCCCGGTAGCCACTTTACCCCTCCTACTCACCATGTTCGGCGCGCAGCTGCTCGTAGCTGCGCGCCCTCGTCCGCCGATCCTGCCGTCTGCGCATGCGCAGAACAGCAGGCCCGCGCCTGTGCAGCCCCGGCTTCGGAGCAGTGACCGCGCAGGCGCGGGCCTGCTGTTCTGCGCATGTGCAGACGGCAGGATCGGCGGACGGGGGCGCGCAGCTAGGAGCAGCTGCGCGCCGAACATGGTGAGTAGGAGGGGTAAAGTGGCTACCGGGGTGTGGAGTAGCCGCCTCGTGTAATCTCAGATGCGGCTACTCCACGCCCAAGTAGCCACATAACAAAATTAACATATTAGGGTAATAAAAGTTTACAAAACAGTGCGGGGACGTGAAGATTAGCCCTTAAAAGGACTATCCTCACGTCCCATTGATTCACCTACCACCCGATCTACCTTTATAGGTAGATTTGTGGTGGTAGGTTTCCTTTAAGCCATTTTGTAAGCAGATTGGCAGTATGCTTGCCAAAGCTTTAAGTTCCTGGCTGATGCATTTGCAAACATTGATCTGGGGGCCCATATAGTGTACCTAATGAAAAGACTATTATTATAAACAATAAATTATTTTCGTTGGCCTGGCACACATTTTTCACTTGGGCCCTACAGCTTCAAGTTATGCCATTGTGTGTATATGGTGTATGATATGTCTATACTGTGTGTGTATATGGTATGTGTGTTTATATTCTGTATATGGTACTGCATGTATGTGTTTATAGGCCATGTACAGTCCATGAGTGTTAATACTGTATGCATGTGTAAGAATATTGATTTATATGTGTGTATTTGTTGTGTACATAAGTATGTAAATGTGGGTATGAGTGTATAATTGTGTGTGATTGTATAAACATGTGTCAGTGTACAAATATGTATAATTTTTTTTAAGGTGAAGGATGGCCCCATTCAGAAGTCTGCTAGGCCCCTGCCCATGATGATACAGTACTTATTTCATAGTGGATAATGACACACTCTTACCAGCTTCAGCCAGCTTGTTTTTCTTTTATTATTTGGTTGATATGCACAATTCAGACTAAAGCAGGATAATCTCTGGGAAACAGAACCCACCTCCTTCCTGAGCTGTATGATGCGTTTCTAGGTGCCACAGCCTGTGAAGCTACAGCACAGAGAGGCTCAGGTAACACCCCCTCGAGCCCTCCTGGCTCATTAGCATAATTGTACAAGTACATTTTAGAAGGAATGGATAACAAATATAAGAAGATTACCACAGCCACGGTGCCTGGATCTATGAGTATAGGGGAGTAACTAGGGGAAGCAGGTCCCCATAGCAGGCTTCTGACAGGAGCCCCCTTTCATGCATAAAAAATATACATACCGGTATTTGTATACTCACACATGCAACTTACAATCACACATGTATCCTCTCCTGCACACACATATAGAGCATATATACACACATATACAGCATCATATACAAATGTGCAAAATATATATACACACAAATACAGTATATACACATACAGCATTTAAAAGAAGCAGCATATATACATCACATATGTTATATATATTATGCTGTACAATGCGCAGTATAATATTATATAATGGTTCACATTCTCCACTCTTAAGTGTCAGGTCGGATGACGTGGCCCCCTGACACTACAGGTCCCATAGCAGCTGCTATGGCTGCTAACACTGTCGTTACGCCCCTGAGTCCACGGCTTTTCATAATTGATTTTAATGTTATATTTCCTCATTAAAAAGGAAAAAAAAAAATATCCATTGTTCCAGGCTAGTTGACTAGGTGTGGTGCTTCATACAGTTTCATTTAGTGTCAAGAATTTTCATAACAAAAGTGTAAATGTATTCAGTGATTTAGGAAAGTAATTCATGATTTTAATGCTTCCAGCCAGAAATAATAGCCCTTAACCCTTCACTTTTTCCATCTCCTGAAATACAGTCATTTATGAAGTGTGATTAAAATGAAATAAAGGAAGAAATTCTCGTTTCATAAAAGCACATTCACTTTTTCGCAGCCCCCCCCCCTCCATAATGTGACTTTTGGAGGATAACAATTTATTTTGTATGTTTTGGTGCGACTCAAGACTGAGCCGGATATAGAGAGAGAATTCTCATTAAAGATTTATGGATTGGGGAGCAGGATAAAACTGAATGAATGGGTCAATATGGGTTAAAAAGAACAGAAACAGTATTCACATCACCGATCCCTCTACTCTGCAACGACTTACCAAGGAAAACACAAACCTCCAATAACAACAAAATACAGGCAGTCCCCGGGTTACATACAAGATAGGGTCTGTAGGTTTGTTCTTAAGTTGAATTTGTATGTAAGTCGGAACTGTATATTTTATCATTGTAACCCCAGACAGAACTTTTTTGGTCTCTGTGACAATTAGATTTTAAAAATGTTGGGTTGTCATAAGAACCAGGATTAACAGTAAAGCTTCATTACAGACACCTGTGATAACTGTTATAGCTGATCATTGTAGCCTGCGACTAAAGCACAATAAATTACCAATATCCAGAGGTCCGTTTGTAACTAGGGGTCGTATGTAAGTCGAGTGTTCTTAAGTAGGGGACCGTCTGTAACTGCAAGTCTTTCTATATAATGTAGTCTAAATGTTTGAAGCTGCCTAAAAAATGAAAAATGTGATTGGTCTCTGTAAGAAAAAAAAAGAAAAATCTACCAAAATTGAAAATATATAAGGCTCACGCTCGCATGTATATAGGACCAAGTTCTATCATCCAAGGTTGCTCCGACTGCTGACCAGATTCTCATGGAAGCAAAATTATGAAGAAAAATCCAGCAGCCTCTAAAATTCATATTCTTTATTTTAAGGCAATTCTTAAAAACTTCATGTAATCCAATTTATGCGCGTACAGACACAGTGATAATATATTGATATAAAAGCGCATCTGATACACGTTTCGGACATAAGAAAAATGTCCTTTGTCAAGCATAACAGCCTTATACTACAAATTTAGATAAAATACTAAAACCAAGGCTGGCGGTCTGAAAGACACACCCACTTCCTTTCCACTTGCTCATGATTACAGACTCGAAAAAAACTGTGTGATACCCCTTTAAGAGAACTCTATGGATCATGTACATTCTCAATCAGTTTACACCTCATGTATAAGATATTATAAATATTCACTCTCCTTGTATTATCATGTATATTCTAAAGTCAGTCTGACTCAAAAATCATATATATAACTATATCGTGATACACCGGCTGCATAAACACAGCTATATCTTTAAAAAAAGAGAGTGAGAAAAGAGTCTAGCAGTTTGCGCATGTGTGAAAACTATGAGGGAGATATATCAGGAGTGTCAGAGGTAAAACCAATCAGAGCTCAGCTTTCATTTTATAAACAGCTGTGGAAAAATGAAAGCTGAGCTCTGATTGGTTGCCATGGGCAACTAGAACAGTTTTACCTCAGACACTTCTGATAAATCTCTCCCCTAGAGCACAAATGCCCAGAACCAGAATGCAAAGTGAATTTGTATAATGAATGTTAGTGAAAACATCAAACATAAGAAAGAATAAAATACAAACTTGCAAAATATGGTACAATCTTAACTGATGTAAAAGATCATCACTATGGGGCTCATTTACTAAGGGTCCGCGGACCGCATTTTCCTCAGGTACACCGATGATTTCCGTTTTGCGCTGCGTTTAACAGGGTTTTTTGGCACACACGATCAGATTTTGGCACAAATCGGGGGGCATGGCCGTTGGACAACCCGACAGATAAAGACTATGTGCGGGATTTAAAATTCAAATTGTGTTGCAAGACAATGCACTTACAAGCACCGGGAAGAAGAAGGTGAACTCCGGCGGACTTCTGCGGGGAAGCGGCACATGCAGGAAATCGGGTGCACGAGCTACGTGAATCGCGCCAGACTTCATCTTTGTCGGACATTACGGATCGGGGATCGCGACAGGAGCGGGTAAGTAAATTTGCCCCTATATGTAAGATAAAATCATAGAATTCAATGGGAAGCTGAAACAGTAAAACATAAGTCGGGTGACTACCCCCAAAATAGATAACATGTGGGGTGTGTAGACATCAGAAAGAGTCAACCCGATATTACTAACGCATAGCTTATACAGATGTAAAGAGAAGAAGTTTTTGGCGAGAAAGAGAATCAAGGTAAATCCAGTAAATATATATTAAATCTGATTTCCAATTCAAAAACACAGACAAAGGGGAACAGACAGGAAAGTGGTGAGTGAATAAAAGAGAACAGACAAACTTCACTGAATCTCTAACCACATACAAACTAACAAGCTACTAGGAAGTATAGATGTTCCTACAGAACAGAGCCAGGGATAAGCTGCAGACACAACAATACCTAGCAAATACTGAATGGCAAAACCAGCCTTAAGCTCTTCTGGTCTAAGCAATTTTAGAGCTTTTGGACCAGGCCTGATTTTTTTAAAATTTGCCCTGTGTAATTATAGTCATGCATTTCCAAGATTTTGAGAAAAAAACGAAAAAAAACGGAAATTTGGCAAAAATGTCTAAAAATTATTCTTTTTCAAAGTTAAAAATTTTCTGCTTTTCAGGCAGATAGTAATAGCACCCAAGTAACTTCATAACTAACATTTCCCAAATGTCTGCTTTATATCGACATGGCTTTGTACGCATCCTCTCTTTTTTCTAGGTTCATAGACAGTGTAGAATTTTGGGTTCAATTATTCAAATTTTTATGAAAATAGACAAAACCGTTAAGATTAACACAGATTAACACAGCTAAAACCTAAAAATACCAGTAGGTTATACACCAACAACAGAAAGACAGGTATAAAACAATCAGGCTACATAGCACACTGGTAGGGAACCAACTAGAAAGGCGCCAATTAAAATCCTGACAGTGTGTGTATGAGCTTGTCTTGAAATACAAGGGTGGGGGCCGCTGCAGAGAGGAGCTCACAGCAGAGCCAGGCAGGAGAACATTGTGTCCTACCCGACCCTAGACTTCTGATTTAGGGTCGGATCCTAGGGCAACTGAAATTGTGTTCACCAGGACTGATATAATTCCAACCTGTCTCTTTTTGTGAAATGCTGTTAATAACAGTGAATTAGAGAATGTGTTATTTGTTATCCTGAGTATATTTAAAAATCTTGTCTTCGTGGGAATACCCCTTTAACTTGATGCATGTTGTGGATGGCGAAGGGGGCCCCACAGGAACCTGGGCCCCTGGGAATGCGACTGAAATAGACCAATAGGGATCTGCCATTGACTTAAGGGAAACCTACCATTTGATATGATGCATTATGAAGCAAACATACCTAGAGAATGCTGTAGCTACACTGATGCAGGATCATATCTTGGTTAATCCCTGTGCTGAGTGGTTTTGCTGATAAAACAGATATAACAATATGATAATGAAGCTCTGTCGTTTCTATGGCTGGTTCAGCGCTTCTCCTGGCACATGAGTTTTTCACTGCAGGAGAGGATGATGTAATCCCTGGGTTGTGCCTGAAGGCAAAATAATCAAATGCACCATCCCCCAGCTGCTGTGTATGAGTGATCCAGCTCAGGTTGATTAGTCTTGACTAACCTCCATTCGTAATTACGAGCTCCTGTGTGTAATGCCTTTATGTCAGCCAGCCTGACCCAGCTTTCCCAAGGTCCTGAAGGTTTTTCCTTTTTCAGCTAAACCACTAAGCTCAGGGATTAACCAAGATATGATCCTGCATCAGTGTAGCTACAGCATTCCCAAGGTATGTTTGCTTCATAATGCATCAAATCAAATGGTAGATTTCCTTTAAACTCTGTTCCTGAAATTGGATATTTTAGGGAGAAAAAAAATTGGGAATAAATTTTTGGTGATCGTTTCAAAGAGTATTTTCCCTTTTTTTTTTACTCTGGTACAAAAACACTGACAATCATACATCTATCATATGAAATATTTCGAGAATATCCATAAAAGAGGATGTCATTCTCCAGATCCAGCATTTCTGTAATATCCTTCTTATAATACAGACCAATGCACCTGTTACACTAAGCTTCCAAAATGACCTCAGCAAGCTTGCGAAGCCTCCAGAATTCATCATCCTTAACCCTTTGTGAAGTCTTACTCTAAATCAGATCCTATAGTGTATTTGGAGGACAAGCCCAGCTTCTTCATTAGCCTGACCTTTAATTTAAGTGCATGTGGCTAAATAATGCCTCGCATTTCAGCAATGTCTCCAGTCGCCTTTCGAGATAGAAATATAATAGTTGAATGTCAAGGTTATTACATAGTAGAAATGGGGTGAACTTACACTAACTAGGTCCCACTATAGACTATTTATATACATTCATGTATAGGGTTAATCTAGAAGTATGTATTGAAGACTTTGTGTCCTTGCCCGTCTATCTAATGGCCTCATATTTACAGCTAATACCGTACATGTGGACTCACTCAAAACTGAGGTGGGGGCTATAATTCCCATGTACGGGTTTTATTTAGACTAGAGAACATAGCTAAAAATAACCGGTGATGAGTATACGAGAAACGCTGGTATGACAAGCAGCGCGAGAGGAGAATGTGACAAGAGGGGCCGTAAGAGGAGGGAAGGGTAAGGGCCTAAACATAATAAAAAATTAAGCCGCAATTCATTTGGGACAGACAACACACCCTGCTTACTGCATAGACAAGAATAACAGCCCTAAGACACTGCCAAATACTTGTACAGATCAGACCACTAACTCCTCTGCTCCATACGGTCTCAGCACTCACTTTAGAGATTATTTAATACTTCCCTATTAATCTATGCTGGAGAACATGGAGCTTCCCAAGAATGGATGACGACATGTAATATAGAAGGAGTCAGATCACATATTGGGTCACTTTTACAATTTTTTATACTGCCAGACCTGGGTGTGGCCACAAGGTCTGGCGCTCTATACAGAACACATGGAAAGCCTCCGGAGCTATCAGGACCCTTAAATTTCTCATCTGATGACCACAAAAACTTTCTGGAATTTTCTCACCATTTTTGGCTATACAGGTGGTCCCCTACTTAAGGACACCTGACTTACAGACAACCCATAGTTACAGACAGACCCCTCTGACCTCTGGTGAAGCTCTCTGGATGTTACTATAGCCCCAGGCTGCAATGATCAGCTGTAATGTGTCTGTAATGAAGCTTTATTGATAATCCTTGGTCCAATTACATAAAAAAATTTTGAAAACTCCAATTGTCACTGGGGAAAAAAATTTTTTGGTCTGGATCTACAATTATAAAATATACAGTTTCAACTTGCATACAAATTCAACTTAAGAACAAACCTATGGACCCTATCTTATACGTAACCTGGGGACTGCCTGTACTAATATTTTTTTTAAAACTTAAAAGTGTTTAGTCAAATTTTTATTACCTGCATTATTTTATATTTTAAGTTTTACCACTAAAATAAATTTTAAAAACTTAAACCACATTTTAAAAAAAATTACTTTCTTTGATAACAGATCAGGACTTCACGGTGCCTTGACCGATTATCACATGACATACTGTAGTCTTTTTTTTGGGGAGAAGGGAAATCTCGTGACTGCAGTATACTTGCCATAATTGGTTTATATGGCTGTTGATGTTGGCGACAAAAAGTTTAGCAAAAGGCGCCACCGACTGGCTTACACCCACACTGGCTTCAGCTCACTCCTTTTTCAGGATGTGACCTTTACATAACGTGTCCACACCATATACTAATTACAACAGGTGTAACTCTATAGTTATCATTGATCCTGGTCGATAGGGAGTCCAAAAACAGGTTGGAGACATGTTACAATGGAAAGAATTACATCTGTTTTATTACTATTATTATTATTTTTAAATAATAAGTAACTCCTCCATATAGTTGGTTGACATGGTCAGGAGTGTAACTACAGAGGTAGCAGCCATAGCAGCTGCTATGGGGACCACAGTGTCAGGGGGCCCCAGCATCTGTGGTATTGTGGCATGCTGGATGTGTTTGTCTATGTGCGTGGAGTGTATATACTGTATATGTGTGTACAGTACGAGTATGCTGTATGTATGTTTATGTTATATTTGTGTATATGGTGTGAGTATACAAATATATATTTTTTTTTCAAGGGGGAAGGGGGGCCCGATTAAGAAATCTGCTATAGGACCCCTTCTCTCCTAGTTGCGCCCCTGGTCTGACACAAATCTGATCTTTGGTTCTTTTTGCTTTCCCCCTCACCTGGTTTTAGGCGCAGTTTTGTTCAGGTTTTTCAGGTGAAAGACATAAACCGAATGGGTAAATTTGATTTTGAAATTTGAGGGAAACCTGTTCCACAAATGTCTTTTACCTGTTAAATTAAGAAAACCTCCTATAGTCATTTCTCTCTGGAACAATGTGAAAGCCCTTATCCAGTTATGCAACACCAGTGGCCCCGGCGCTCCTCTTGTTAGGTGATAAGCCGGCGAAGGTCAAAAACAAAGCTCACCGACTTATCCAATTCATAGCCCTGGCAACAAGAACACATATAGCAGCAAAATGGAAATCACCTGATCTGTCTTTTACAGCAGTCAAAAATAGAATTCATCTGCTGATGCTGTTAGAGAAAATTGAGGCGACCAGGACCGACACCTTTCAGTTATTCGAAGGGATATGGAATCCCTGGATCGCCTCGCAGGGCTCCCTTATCCTTGAGACTGGTATTAGTATTATCACCCTAATGGTGTCTCAGTAATTTCATGGCTCGGATGAGTCCTCTATCATTAATACCCTCCTCTCACACTACATTTACAGCAATATTGTCATAAAAATTGTTATTTTCTCGCTTTCCGCCCCTGTGTGCCCCTTCCCCACCCCTTCCCCTTTTACTTTATTGCTCAGTTGATTCAGCAGCTGGCTATGTATCCAATGAGACTGTTGTATATGTGTCCCCCCCTACGAGGGGCATAAGTTTCGCCTGTCCTACTGGAAGGCATCTTTTCGCCTATTGAGGAATAAACTTTTGTTGAAACTAAATAAAGAAAACCTCTCCTAAAACCACCTCAGAGCTGATTGTGATGCAACATGTGACCGCCCCCTCGGCTAGCACATTTCCACATTTAAAGGAAACCTACCACTTTAAAATGGTAGTTACAACTCTCCAATACCTTGCACCAGCTCAGGGTGAGCTGATGTCGGAGCATATCTTCATTATTTTCAGAAATTGCTGTATGGCTAGTAAAACTGTTTTATTCATTAGATTACAACCCCCCTTCGGTGCACCATGATATGTGGCTCGGCGCACCATGTGCGCGACCGTGTGCGCACCTGAATAGGAAGTGCCGGAGAGCCGGTGACGTCACCGAGCTCTCGGCACACTCGCGCCAGTGCAAATTCGCGTGTGAAGCCGGCCGTGCGAAGTTGCGCAGGTGCAAGTGTGCCGGAGAGCTCGGTGACGTCACCGGCTCTCCGGCACTTCCTATTCAGGCGCACGCACGGTGCACCGAGAACGTATCATGGTGCACCGAAGGGGGGATGAATAAATCAGTTTTACAAGCGATACATTGGTTTATCAAAATAATGAAGATATGCTCCGGCAAGGTATTTGAGAGTTAAAACTACTATTTTAAAGTGGTAGGTTTCCTTTAAGTGTATGGGCCCATGACCAAGGAACTGTCATATATGAAATGTCAAAATATAGAGCAGGTCCTTCTCCTGAGTTTGTGGCCCAGGGCGTCTTTTTGTATTGTCAGCGCGTATAAGCGGTGACACTGCCGACAAACGGGTTACAAATAGCAGTCCATAGGACCATAGTTTGTAGCCTAAGTTTGTTTGTGTATAGGAGGGCTTAAAGATGGCAGAAGACACATCCATCATGTGTTACCAAGAAGGATATTCACACGTGAGAAAAGTCTGGAGCAAGCAGTGGCTACATACTGTATAAAGGGTACAAAATAATAGTTAGCTGGAACATTTCATAAGAACGAGACTAGGACTCAGAGTACAAAGAGGTTCTTGTTATTCCCAATAAGTCCAACCAAGATTTTTAATTATCTTGTGACTTTAACCACATGGGGAAACATTCTGGTCCTGCATAAACTGTAGTAATTTCATGACTTACAAATGGGACCTCAAATCAAAAAATGGTTCAGTAGATTTGCTACTTTTGAACATAAGTGTGAACAGGAAAGTATATGGGAGCTTCTGAATTACAGGTGATTCAATGTTTAATCAAAAGACATTTATTCCTATTTTTTTCAATGAGAACAATGCTCCTGATTGCAGCATTTTCAGATATTCTGGGATATGGATTTAATCCATTCCCGCTGGTATGGAAAGAAACTACAGTATAGAACCATATAGTTTCTTGTAAATGCAATAACCAGAATGTGTTGTATTATGCAATCCTATGCAGGAAAGAATACAGTTATCACATGCCAGAGACTGTGATAGGATAATCCTCCTTTATATGAAATTTGTTGATATTCAAAAAAGAACAATACTGAGAAATGCTTGTAAAATATAACAAAAAAAACAATAAAAAAAAGATAAATGATAAATGTGTACTATAGCAAGGGGTTTACCTCTCACAATGGGCAGCTTAAAGGGGGTTCTGCATCCAGACCATTCATGACTGGATATTTCTTAAATAGATAATAGGTGCCGGATAGGTAGGGCCAGTGCCAACACTGGGCATACCTGGGCAAGTGCCGGGGCCCAGTGCTGCAGGGGGGCCCACATTAAGCTGTACATAAGGAATCCATGGGGTGAAGGGGGCTGTATCTAATGAATCCATAGGGAATGAGGGGGGCTTTATATAAAATAACCATGCGGGGGGTGTTTGGGATGATAAACTAGGGAACAGGAGACTGTTTTAGTTTCTGAATTTTTAATGCTGCCACCTGAGTTCACTGTAAAGAGGACCACTGAGGCTCTGTCGCCCAGGGGCCTGCTGAAACCTGAAGCCAGCCCTGCGGATAGGTGCAGGCCCCAGAGGTAGGATCAGCATGCATCTCCCCTGGCCCCCTTCCCACAACCGGGCTGAACGGAGAGTGTGTGCCGCACATACAGGACCACTATCCATTCACCTCTATGACCAAACAAATGTATTATCTCAGTTTTTTTCAACTTTTTTTTCCAAAGGGGCACCCTCTTCATTCAGCTTGGAAAGGGGGCCAGGAAAGTGCAAGTTCAGAGATAGTTGTGGATCCCAGGGGTAGGACTTACATCCATAATCTGTTTATGACATATCCGGTGGAAATGTCAAATATGTCAAATTTTAAATTGTCTCCAGTAGAGGTGGCACATGGGTAGCTTTTTTTTTCACCTCCTGATGAAGCAATAGTGCGAATTGCGTGTCAGGGTGTATACCTGGCCAACCCGATTCTCCATATACCATCTTTCATCATGCTCTCGGGTGAGTGTTAAACTAACATTGCCAGAAATTGAAGCCGAATGGCTTTGTATTTAATGAATTATTACACTATTGGCAGCATATATTTCATAACGCATTGATTCATGTATTGAGTTACTATTGCTTTTGGCCTTTTTGGGGGCTTATGTATTCTGTGGTTGCTGCACTCCATCTGAGGCTTTCTTTCCCTGTGTTTAGATTGTCCCAATCAATGTGATATTTTTATGTATTTTTTGTATTCGTACATTAATAAACAAGAGTTTATCTAAAAATCTCTTCACTCCTTTTTGGTATTCTTGGATATGTTGCTGCTGTTTGGAGTCCTATAACTGTGGCTGAGGATCATAGGGGACATTCTTTTTTGGTTTCGTAGTATTGCATGAAGCTGCTCCAAAAATGGTGTTACAGATGGACACTAAAAATGTTCTTCAAAGCTAAGTTTTCTATTCAACTAGAAGCTGACGAATTGGAGGTGTTCATGGTAATGGTCTTTTACCTGACTTTTGTGGATACAGAGAGGCATGCTACCTGATTTAGTACTGGGGTAGTCGCCGGATGAAGCCAACAGTGAAAAACTACATTTTTGAGCTGAAAGCAGGTGATTAAAGTTATCACTTATCCACAAGATGGGGTATAACAATCTTATCAGTGGTGGTCCAACTTCTAGGACCCCTACAATTACAGTGCAGGTACCATTTTCACTAAATGATGGAGCGATAAGTCAAGCATGAGATCTGATTCGATAAGTGCTATGGTAGTGCCGGAAGTTGCTACTCACATAGAAAATGAAAGGAGTCATAGACTTAACCTGCCGTTCCATTATTTAGTAAGAACGGAATAATTCTTGTGATGGGTGGAAGTCCCGGAATTGGTACACAGATCAGATTGCCATCTTATCCTGTGGATAGAGTGTGACAATGAAACTTGGAACAATCCTTTAAAACATAACTAGAGATGAGCGAGCACTAAAATGCTCGGGTGCTCGTTATTCGAGACGAACTTTTCCCGATGCTCGAGTGCTCGTCTCGAATAACGAGCCCCATTGAAGTCAATGGGAGACTCGAGCATTTTTCAAGGGGACCAAGGCTCTGCGCAGGGAAGCTTGGCCAAACACCTGGGAACCTCAGAAAAGGATGGAAACACCACGGAAATGGACAGGAAACAGCAGGGGCAGCATGCATGGATGCCTCTGAGGCTGCTTAAACGCACCATTATGCCAAAATTATGAGCAACAGCATGGCCATGACAGAGTGACCGAATGAGGCTAGATAGCATCTAAAACATCCAATAATTGACCCTGACACTATAGGGGACGGCATGCAGAGGCAGCGGCAGCAGTGGCAGGCTAGAGAGTGTCATGGCGACATACCCTAAATGGACTCAGGTTTCACCAAAGGAGGTGAAATGATTTCCTATGTGAACAAAAGGTTGACGGTATATTTAGTCGATAACACAGCATGGTGGCGACATAGTGACCAAGTTCCAAAACGTATCTGGTGAAACACCCGAAAAATTAGCCTGACACAGCTCTTTTGATAAGGGGACGGCATGTGGAGGCAGCCATGGAGATGACTTCCATGATTAAGAGCGACAGTATGGGGCATTCATATTGCGCTGCTATGATTGCAACTTCAGGTCTCCAGCATGGCGGCGACAGATGGGCCGAGTTCCACTATGTATCTGGTGAAACACCTGAAAATTCTGCCTGACATAGCTCGTTTGATAAGGGGACGATGTATGGAGGCAGTGAACTAGTAGTAGATTAAAGGTGCTGCAGTTAAAACTATGTTAGTTGGATCTTGAGATGGAATACACTGCTACGTGTGGGAAGGGAAAACACAAACAGACTGACAAACATAAAACACAAAAGAATGGTTAACTAGCCGGAGTCACAACGAGAGGGTACGTCAATAGCAAAATCAGTAGGCAAAGAGTCAAATGTCAAAAACGAGCCGAGGTCAACAACGATACAGATACAGAGCAAGTCAAACCTAATGCTGAGCGAGTGGAGAAGGGATTTCAAACACTGGCACAGGTGACTAGTGAAGCTGCAATTTATGCAGCCAGAACTCCACCTCCAGAACCTGATAGGAGCTGGACAGCTTCTGGGAATTAACCCCTCATGGTGCAGAACAACCAGGCATCATGCAGAGGTACACAAGTCCCAGCAGTACCGAAAACAACTCCTAGACAGCGCAAGATCTTAGTAGCCGGAGGTGGAGTTTGTGCGGATACGCGCCGGGGGTCGGAGAACGCAGCAGAAGAACCAGAAGTCCCAGCATTCTCCCTAGCGACCCTGACAGTACCCCCCCCCCCCTGACGGGGGGCCTTCGGACCCCTAGATCTTAAAGATGGCTTCTGAGGATAGGCCTGATGAAACAACCTGAGTAACCGCGGAGCATGAACATCTCTAGCCGGAACCCAAGACCTATCCTCAGGACCAAAACCTTTCCAGTGGACCAGGCACTGCAGGGAGTTACCTACCCATCTGGAATTCAAGACCTTTTCCACCTCAAACTCCAGATTCCCCTCCACACTAGATGAAGGAGGAGGGTCAGGAAGAGGCAAAACAGGTTCAACATAGCGCTTCAGGAGACTCTTATGGAAGGTGTTATGAACCCGCCACCCTGCTGGAAGAGTAACCTTGAAGGAAACCGGGTTAACAATTTGAGTAACAACAAAAGGACCAACGAACCTGGGCGCAAACTTCAAAGAGGGGACCTTCAATTTAAGATTTTTTGTGGATAACCATACTTTATCCCCCACCACAAATGTATTGGAGTTAGTGTGCCTTCTCTGAGCCTGTTGGACCATAGAATTTTGTGCCCTCTGAATATTTTGCTGAACTTGTGACCAGAGCGTGCGCAACTTGGATGTAATAGCTTCCGCCCGAGGAATGTTAGAGACAGGCACAGATGAAAAGGAGAAACGAGGATGAAAACCATAATTGCAGAAAAAGGGAGAAACCTGGGTGGACGAACTACAGTGGTTATTAATAGCAAATTCTGCCAACGGAAGGAATTTCACCCACTGGTCCTGACTGTCCGAGACAAAGAGTCGTAGATATTGAATCATCTCCTGATTCATTCTCTCAGACTGACCATTAGTCTCAGGGTGAAATGCCGACGAGAATGACAAATTAACTTCCAGTTTAGAACAAAATGCTCGCCAAAATTTGGAAACAAATTGTACGCCCCTATCTGACACAATATCATCTGGTATACCATGGAGACGTACAATATTCTGTATAAACAATTCAGCCAACTCCTCAGCTGAAGGTAACTTTTTTAATGGAACAAAGTGTCCCATCTTAGAGAAACGGTCCACTACCACCCAAATCACAGTATACCCTTGAGATGCTGGCAGATTAGTGACAAAATCCATAGATACGTTAGACCATGGCCTGGTGGGAACTGGAAGCGGAAGAAGAGCCCCCTCAGGACGTCTCCTGGGAGTCTTTCCTCGCGCACAGACCTGACAGGCTTGGACAAATGCGTGCACATCATTAGTCATGTGAGGCCACCAGTAACTTCTCTTTAAGAGATCCAAGGTACTCTGCATTCCCGGATGACCTGCCAATACCGAGCAATGCGTCTCCTCCAACACTCTCAAACGACAAGAAAGAGGAACAAATAATTTGCCTTCCGGAAGGTCTTTGGGTGCAGATTTTTGTCCTGCTAAAATTTAAGAGGAGAGGTGGGAGGAGACAGCTGCCAACACAACACCTGGAGACAAAATATTACTGTCCGTAGTCTCTGGAAGCTCAGGAGTCCCGAAGCTACGGGACAAGGCATCAGCCTTCACACTTTTTGACCCCGGTCGGTAGGTGACCACAAAATTAAAGTGAGAGAAAAACAAGGCCCACCTAGCCTGACGCAAGTTCAAGCGCTTAGCATTATCCAAATATACTAAGTTCTTATACTAAGTTTTTAATAAAGTTCCGATAATAGTTAGCGAAACCCAAAAAACGTTGTAAGGCCTTAAGATTGGTAGGCCGAACCCAGTCCGTGAGCGCCTGAACCTTACTCGGATCCATCTGTACATCAGAGGGAGTAACAACATAACCTAAAAAGGAAACTTTTTGGACACAAAAAACACACTTTTCCAGTTTAGCGAAGAGATGGTTTTTGCGTAACCTGGTAAGTACTTGACGGAGATGTTGCTGGTGAGAAACCATATCAGGAGAGAAAATCAAGATATCGTCTAGATACACCACCATAAACACACCGATGTAATCATGAAAGATGGAGTTCATAAACCCTTGAAAAACCGCTGGGGCATTACTCAAACCAAAGGGCATAACCAGGTATTCAAAGTGTCCTAAAGGTGTAGTAAATGCGGTTTTCCACTCATCCCCTTCTCGGATCCGAATCAGGTTATAAGCCCCTCTGAGATCTAATTTAGAGAAAACTTGGGCCCCAGAAACCTGATTTAAGAGATCCGGGATCAAAGGGAGAGGACCTGAGTTTTTTTTTTTTTTCAGTTACTTTGATACTTTTCTTTATTAATTAAATATTTTTTTTTGTATAAATCTTTTTATTGTTTTATAATGGTTAAAACATCAAGTAAATGTACAAGCTGTTGTCTCGGTGTACAAATATTCCAAGACCAGAGGTTGTATGAATTTCAGCTTTGCAAATTAATACAGCTTGAACAATCAAAATAAGACGCTAAAATTATGAAAAACATGTAAACAAACCAGCACTATAACTAAGTACACATATCTTTCTTTATCACTTTCTAATCTTTCGAACGCTCTTGCTCACCAGTCCATCCGAATGGCCTCGCACCTGTAATTCTAATAATGTTTAATGTTTATTTTGTCCGTCTCGTTAGTTCAGTCTTTTGTATCTTTTTCCTTTTACCCAGGTTTCTTGTTTTTGTTAATGGCCTATGTCTCTTATGTGTTCCCTGCTCGTGTAGCTGGTTTCCTAAAGATCTTCCAAGGTTGCCATAGTTTATCGAATTTATCATGTGTCTTGATTCCCAGCTGGCTAGTTCTTCCAGTCTAAAAATACTATCTAACCTATTCAACCACTCTCCAATGGTTGGTGGTTCTATTTGTAGCCATTTAGGGGGTATGGACAATTTTGCAGCCTGAATTAAGTGGGTTGTCAGGTCCTTTCTGTTAGGTTTCCAGGTGTTATTAGGAAGCCACAGCAATACCGATTCTGGGGTTAATTTAATGGCCTTCCCTGTTATCTTGACTATATGCTGTTCTACCTCCTGCCAGAAGCGGTGTAGTTTAGGGCATCTCCAATAGATATGGCCTAGTGTACCACCCTGATTGCCACACCTCCAACAATTATCTGCCTTCAACAATCTTTTTTGCACCAATACAGCCGGTGTATTATACCAGCGTGTCATAAGCTTGAATGAGTTCTCTTGTATTTTAACACAACGAGAAAAACCGTGTGATCTAGAATGAATCATTTTGATTTGAGCGTGGTTAAAGTTTGTATTTAAGTCTTTCTCCCATTCTCTTATATATGCCGGTGTGGTTGTTAGCCCTTGGCTTAGCAAGTAGTCATATAGTATGGATAAGAGACCCCTAGGAAGGGTATCTTTTAGTAGCCATTTTTCTAGCCACGTGGGATCATGTAGTAGTGGATGTTTCTTGATCAGATCGGCTTGGTTGCGCTTTAGTTCTTCCTTTTGTAAAAAATTGAGTGTGTGTATGTATTCCACTCCTTTATCTCTAGTGTCTTGTAGTTTATGTTTGTGGAAGTTCTTTATTGGGACTTCTTCTAATGCTTGCCATATATCTGATGCTTCCACCCCTCTTCCTGGTCTGAGTAATATTGGGAGAAGGTTGGTGGGCATTAGTGGGGGAGGGCTGCCTAAAAGGCGCATGTGTTGTGAGCATATTTTAATTGTTTGAATAGTTCCTTTAGTGATTGGATTTTCGCAAGTATGTGAAGTATCTATGTTCCATAGTTGCGCCTTCTGACCTAGGCTTGTTAATTCTCTTTCCAGCTCCAAATATGGAGCTTGTAAATTTTTGTTATGTAGCAGGATCCATCTCTTTAAATGAATTGCTCTATAATAGGTGAGGGAGTCAGGCAGTCCAAATCCACCATATAGTTTTTTAAGCTTCAGTTTATCATAAGGTACTCTCGCTTTCTTGCCTTTCCATAGAAAAGAGATAAATAAAGATCTAATTCTTGCGAAAAAACTCCCTGGTACATTAATTGGTAGAGTTTGCAATAGGTATAACACTTTAGGCATTACATAGGTCTTTAAAAGATTTTTCCTCCCCATCCAGGAGACATACGGCAGAGCTACGGAGTTAAGTGAGGTGGTTATTTGATTTAGTAAAGGGAGATAGTTCTCTTTAAATAACCAATTACTTTTCTTAGTTAAGTAGATCCCTAAATATTTCAGTTTGGTTGGCTGCCACGCAAAAGGGAAATTTTTCCTTAAATTGTCCTCTACATGTTGTGGGCATGAGACGTTGAGAGCCTCCGATTTAGCTAAATTCACTTTAAAGTTGGAGAGTGAGCCAAAATGGGAAAATAGTTCTATTATATGGGAGAAAGCTGTTTTGGGATCTGAAAGAAGCAGTAACAAGTCATCCGCAAACGCAGCATTGAGGTGAGTCTGTTTCCCAATCGTCAGTCCTACTATATGTGGATGCTTTCTTATTGCTTGGAGGAGTGTTTCCATCACCATGATAAACAAGGTAGGGGAAAGAGGACATCCCTGCCGCGTGCCGTTGGAGACTTTAAATGGTGCCGACAGTATTTACTTTTATTGTGGCACTGGGATTATTGTATAGGGACATTAAAGCTGCTATGAACTGTTGTGGGATGCCAAAGGCGTTGAGTGTGGCTTCTAAAAACTTCCAATCCACTCGATCGAATGCTTTTTCCGCATCTGTTCCGAGTAACACTAAGGGTGTCTTTTTAGATTGGGCATAACTAATGGCGTGAATTACTCTTGTAGAGTTGTTATTTCCTTCTCTACCTGGGACAAACCCCGCTTGTTCTGGATTTATTAAGGTAGTTAAGTAAGGTCCTAATCGTTTAGCTAGTAGTTTGGCCCAAATTTTAATGTCAACATTTAATAGTGAAATCGGCCTATAGCTACTACATAGTTCTGGGTTTTTACCCGGCTTGGGTAGTACTGTGACCGTCGCCATTAATGCTTGTGGTGGAAGTGTTCCTCCTGTTAATAGTGAGTTGCCCCAGTCAGTTAGATGGGGGATTAGTTCTTTAGAAAACTTTTTGTAGTAGCCTGCTGGTAGTCCATCAGGTCCTGGGCTTTTGCCCAGAGGCAATGTTTTTAGGATGTCCGCTATTTCCTCTGTGTTTATAGGTGCTATAAGTTTAGCTTGTGCTTGTTCGCCTAAAATGGGTAAGGCTAATTTGTGCAGGAACTCTGCCGTTTGTCTCTGAACTTCTGAGGAATTAAATTTGTCCCCAGTTGTTATATTATATAGATCCTGATAAAATACCCTGAAGGCTTCAGCAATTTTCTCTGTTTTGGTGGATTTGTCTCCTGTATGAGTTGTTATAGATGCTACAAATGCAATATCTCTTTCCTTTTTAAGTAAAAAGGACATTTGTTTATTCCCTTTGTCCCCGTGCGCGTAATACTTATACTTAGCATTTTGAAATTGTTTTGCAGCTTTTATATTTAAGTGGTCTAGTAGCTCATTTCTTAAGTGAGATAGTTGGTCAGTGTAGGCCTGGCTTGTGGACCTTTTATTTAGTATTTCCAAAGCTGATATGCGGTGTAGCAAGTCATTAAGTTTTGCCATTCTTTGTTTTTTAAGTCGAGCCCCCAGCTCTCTCAGTTCCCCTCCTATCACCCCCTTGTGGGTTTCCCATGTAATGGTGTATGATGTGTCTAAGGGTTTATTTTCTGCAAAAAAGGTGTTGATTCTCTCTGCAAAGCGAGCTACAATGTCTGGGGAGTCCAGTAGTGTCTCATTAAGACGCCAATTCGTTTTCCCTTTAGGGAGATCAATGATTTGGATTGTCGTTGATACTGGAGCATGGTCTGACAGAGTTAAAGCCCCTATTTCCGCCGATTTAACATTCTCAATATAAGAAGTGGAGCAGAAAATATAATCTAATCGTTGGTAGACCCGGTGAACAGCAGAATAGTGGGAATAATCTCTGGTGTTAGGATGTATTGTCCTCCATGTGTCTACTACATCGATATTTTTCAGTGCTTTATATGCAGTGCTGAGTGTTTTTTGGGATTGGGACGACTTTCCTGTGGAACAGTCCAGGTTTGGTTGCAAAGCTAAATTAATGTCTCCTCCCATGATAATGACCCCTTCTGCTAGGTCTTTGACCCTATCCAATGTCTCCCGCAGCCAGATTGCTTGCTTTTTATTAGGGCCATAGAAAGAGACTAAAGTGGTCATTGCAGTGCCTATTTTCCCTTTTATCAGGACGCATCTTCCCTCTGGGTCTGCCCAGGTCAGGTGGTGCGTAAAGGGTACTGATTTTGATATCAAAATGCTGGTGCCTCTAGCGGCTTTGTCATATGTGCTGTGAAAACACTGATTAAATTTGTATTTTGGGAAGTTGGGAATTGCACCCAATTTGAAGTGGGTTTCTTGGATAAAGCAAATATCTGCTTTGGTATTTCGTAATAGGGTTAGGATCTGAGCCCTTTTCCTGGGTGAATTGATACCTCTGACATTAAAGGTTGTTACTTTGATAGATGACATTTCTCTGGTGGTGCGGGAAACGCTGGACAAGGCCTACTCGGATGGTCTGCGAGCAGCAAGCGTACTATGGTAAAGAACAAACAAAAATAACAAAATGAGTTATTTAACAGTAAATGCACAACATAATATGTGAGTAACGGTGTGTTAACTTTCCTGTTGTATTTAACTTTTTGATGATGAATATATTCATCCATTGTTTCCTGTATTAGAATAACCTGTCTACAGGATGAGCTTCACTTATATGTTTAAGTGGGTCTTTTGGGATAAGACCTAGGTGTTGTTCGTGAGGGTTCCTTTGGGCCTGATCGGGTCAGCTAACCTGCCCCCACGTCACCTTGCTAAGTGCCCTGGTTAGGCATTAGTGTTTATGAATGATGGAGGCTCCTCTAGCCTCTAAGGAATGTGGTGCAACTTTCCATTTCTGTTTAGAGAAGAGGTTAATCCAAATGTTTAAGAGATGAAGTTTATCTGAGGGATTTAGACTCATCTCATCCCATTGTGGGAGTAGTTCTTATTAAGAAGAAGGAGGAAGGTGGGGAGGAGGGGGGGGGGTTATAAGGGTCAATATAATGTATAATTATATAGTAATGGACGTTCCATTCTAGTAATACCAGATCTAAATTGTGTACCTTCTGCCTTACTCATTTAGCCTGTGTTAATGGCTAGGTGGGAAAGGTGAGGGAGAGGTGGAATTGCGGATAAGTGGGAGGGGGGGGGGAGGTGGGGTGAGGGGGGGGGGGAAGGGGAGACTCGTGGGGGGGGAGAGGAAAAGGGAGCAGGGGGATGGGAGGTCTTGTATTAGTAAAGTCCTGTATTCCCTGTTTAGGAAGATATATATACAATAATGACATCATATTAAATAGAAATGCCAAAGAGAGAGAAAGCCCTGTATATACATGCTTGTCAGTTAGTCTCTGCAGAGCTTGTTGTAGAGAGAGTCCTTCCTGACCATACGGTGCAATTCTTGAAGGGTTAGGTTTCATTGAAGTCTTCGGCTCCTCATTTGCCCATTCTGGCTCTAGGAGATTTGCTTTTCATTACTGTCGACCATTTCTCAATGACTGGTAGTGGAGGCAAATCCAGATGCTGTTCTGTTACAGGCATCCATGATGAGATGTCCATGGGTTGAATATCTAGTATATCCCAGGCTCTTTGTAGGTCAGCTGGGGTTTTGATGGTACATCTTTTGCCTTGAGAAGTAAAACTTAGACCGAACGGGAACAGCCATCTAAATAAAATTTTCTGGCTCCTTAGGTAATCCGTCAGTGGGCGCAGCAATCTTCTTTTGTACAATGTGGAGGGGGCTAAGTCTTGAAATAAGGCTATTTTAGATTCCTCAAATTCTATTTCCTTAGCCTCTCTAGCCGCTTTCAGTATTTCCGCAGTGGCGCTGTAGTTTAGCAGGCCGCATACTACATCTCTAGGTGGTTCTTCTGGTTTGGGTGGCTGTCTCAGTGATCTATGGATTCTTTCAATAGTGATCTTCTGGGCTCTTTCTTCTGTGAGAAGTCCCGCAAAAATCTTAATGGCCGTCTCAGGGAGCTTATTATGTGTGATGTCCTCTGTTAACCCTTTAATGCGGACGTTCTTCCTCCTGCTCCTATTCTCCTGGTCTTCTATTTGCAATATTGCTGCATTCAGACCATCCGCCTGTGTGGAGAAGCTGTGAGCTAGTGCAGAGCTAAAGTCTACAATGGCTGCCTGGTTGTTCTCCAGAGATTCCACCCGTCTCCCCACTGATCTCACCTCCTCCTTAATGTCGGCCAGCTCTTTTAATACCGGGGCTAATGCCTGCGCCAGTACCTTCTGAAGCACAGCTTTCGACAGCGGTGATGTTTCTGTCTGCCCTGCGACGGATTCTCCTTCTGCTGTGGAGTCAGCGTCTGATTCTTCCTGGCAGTCAGACTCAATTGGAATGTCCGGCGCCATCTTGCGCGGGCGGGCTGGCGGCGTGGTGAGTTTTTTCCTCAGATATTTCTCTAGATCCCCCTGATTTCTCTTGCTTCTGGGGGTCTCTAATCGTTCTGGGCCCTTTTCTCTGTTGGGTTTCCCCATTTTGAGGTGTCGGAGTCGCGATATATCCGTGGTGCTAGGTTAGCTTAGCAGGAGCTCCGGTTCAAGCGTCCAGCTCTTAGCGCGGTCAGGCTCCGCCCCTCAGGACCTGAGTTTTTTACCGTTATCTTATTTAATTCTCGATAATCAATACACGGCCGTAAACCACCATCTTTTTTCTCAACAAAAAAGAACCCGGCCCCAGTGGGCGACTCAGAGGGACGGATATGTCCGATTGTCAAACTCTCATCAATATAACTCTTCAGTGCCTCCCGTTCTGGTACTGACAGGTTATATATACGACCCTTTGGTAATTTAGCATCAGGAAGAAGGTCAATTTTACAATCAAACTCCCTGTGAGGAGGAAGGACTTGGGACAAGGGTTTTGAAAACACATCTGAGTAATCAGAGAGAAAACCTGGAAGACTCTGATCTTCCACCACCACTGTACATAATGAAACTCTGGTCAGGTGATCCTTACAGTGAGGACCCCAGTGAACCAGCTCCAGAGTTTCCCAATTAATTACCGGATTATGGATCCGGAGCCAGGGCAGACCAAGAATGACGTTTTCAGACAAGTTTTCCATAACTAGGAAAGAACACCATTCTGTATGCATAGCTCCTACCATAAGTTTTATCTGCAGGGTTCGGAATTTAATCAACCCTGCCTGTAGAGGGGTCAAATCCGCACCCGACATCTGTATAGGAGTGGACAAAGGAATCAATGACATGCAAAACTGAGAGACAAATTGGGAGTACCTGAGCTCCTAAGCAGTCCCCCCGACTACTGCTTAGGAGCGGAAGTTTTCCTGCTGCTGCCTCTTGGAACAGGTGTGTATCTGATGATCAGGACTTCCACAGCAGAAACAAAGATGGCGTCTTATTCGAAGTTGCTTCCGCTGTGCAGGAGAGATGCTATCCAGCTCCATGGATTCCCATT
This sequence comes from Engystomops pustulosus, assembly GCF_040894005.1. NCBI lineage: Eukaryota > Metazoa > Chordata > Amphibia > Anura > Leptodactylidae > Engystomops > Engystomops pustulosus. The sequence continues at coordinate 21,133,035 of NC_092421.1, read as the reverse complement.
CTGGATTACCTGGAGACAGGCTGGCCGCTGGCTGACAGTCAGAGGACACCCGAGGTGATCGCCTGGATCTTAGGCGACGATCAACTTGGATGACCAGAGTCATAGCATCATCTAAAGTCTGAGGCTTGGCATAAGCTAAGACTAAGTCCTGTACTCGGTCTGACAGTCCGGACATAAATTGGTCTTTTAGGGCGCAGTCATTCCATTGCGAGTCAGTCACATACTGTCTGAACTGGGCACAATAATCTTCTGCTGTCCGTTTTCCCTGACACAGAGATCTAAGGTGGGAAACTGCCAGTGCTCGGCGGTCAGGTTCGTCATAAATGTGGCCTAAAGCGTAAAAAAAAGCGTCAAGAGAAGAACGGGATGGAGAGTCAGGTGGGAGAGAAAAGGCCCAATTTTGCGGATCCCCACGCAACAGGGAAATTACCATGCCCACCCTTTGAGTCTCTGTGCCCGAAGAACGAGGACGTAAAGAAAAATAAAGTTTACAGCCCTCCCAAAATGAAAAAAATTTCTTACGGTCACCAAAAAACAAGTCAGGGAGAGGAACCTTAGGTTCAGGCATGGGTGGCAGTGGATCCTGCGGTGGTGTCTGCCGTGGAACCTGCATAGATTCCTGAATTTGGAGACGGGAAGCTAGATCCTGAACAAGCTGAGTTAGGGTCTGGACCTGAGCGACCACAGCTGACAAGGGCTCCATGAGAGGAGAGAATGTAGCAGGTCGGACACAGGATGCAGACCTATGTGTGGCCAGTGTTTCTGTTAGGATTGGGTAACACAAAAGACAGGGGATAGTGTGCCCTGAGCTTGCCCCAACCCCTGTCCCTTCCTATAGCCCCCCCCACGCTAAACCGTGGGGCGACTACTTGAAGACTCGAAATACACTGCTACGTGTGGGAAGGGAAAACACAAACAGACTGACAAACATAAAACACAAAAGAATGGTTAACTAGCCGGAGTCACAACGAGAGGGTACGTCAATAGCAAAATCAGTAGGCAAAGAGTCAAATGTCAAAAACGAGCCGAGGTCAAAAACGATACAGATACAGATACAGAGCAAGTCAAACCTAATGCTGAGCGAGTGGAGAAGGGATTTCAAACACTGGCACAGGTGACTAGTGAAGCTGCAATTTATGCAGCCAGAACTCCACCTCCAGAACCTGATAGGAGCTGGACAGCTTCTGGGAATTAACCCCTCATGGTGCAGAACAACCAGGCATCATGCAGAGGTACACAAGTCCCAGCAGTACCGAAAACAACTCTGAGACAGCGCAAGATCTTAGTAGCCGGAGGTGGAGTTTGCGCGGATACGCGCCGGGGGTCGGAGAACGCTGCTGGCACCAGCAGAAGAACCAGAAGTCCCAGCATTCTCCCTAGCGACCCTGACACGTTCTCATAAGTTTGAGATATGGCGGGTGAGGGGAATGTAAACAGATGCGCAAGAAGCGCTGAAATAATATTGGTAAATGATAAAAGTTTGCCAGTATATTTTGGGGATTACACAGCAGGGTGGCGACAAAGTTAACAAGTTTGATGTGGAATCCATGAAAACAACCCAAAATTCTGCCTGACACAGTTCGTTTGATAAGGAGACAATGTATGGAGGCAGCTATATGGACGACTTTTGGAGGCAGCTATGGCGATGACGTGTGGAGGTAGCAATGGAGACAACGTGTGGAGCCAGCTAAAAAGACGACATGTGGAGGCTGCTATGGAGACAATTTAATTTGGATAGTGCCTGTATGTGGCAGTCCAAAAAAGTTTTCAAACCAGAGGAGCAGGTAGGTGGTCCTCCAGAAAAATTAAATAAATTGAGTGTCTGTATGTGGCAGTCCAAAAAATTGCTTAAAACAGAGGACCGGGTAGGTGGCCCTCCAGAAAAATTAAATACATAGAGTACTATAGCTAGAGCCAGTTGGCCCTGGCAAAAAATAGCCAGTTTCCTATGCTTTAGTGTACAAAGAGGAGGAGAAGGAGGACAATGAGGAGGAGGAGTGCATACATTATTCAGGTTGAGCTTCTTTCACCTGGTGGAGAATGAAAATGCGGAGAAATCCAGGCTTTATTCATCTTGATAAGCGTCAGCCTGTCAGCGCTGTCAGTCGACAGGCGTGTACGCTGATCGGTGATGATGCCACCAGCTGCACTGAAAACCCGCTCGGACAACACGCTAGCGGCAGGGCAGGCAAGAACCTCCAAGGCGTACAGCGCCAGTTCGTACCACATGTCCAGCTTTGAAACCCAGTAGTTGTAGGGAGCTGTGTGATCATTTAGGACGATGGTATGGTCAGCTACGTACTCCCTCACCATCTTTCTGTAAAGATCAGCCCTACTCTGCCGAGACTGGGGACAGGTGACAGTGTCTTGCTGGGGTGACATAAAACTGGCAAAGGCCTTGTAAAGCGTACCCCTGCCAGTGCTGGAAAAGCTGCCTGCTCGCCTACTCTCCCTCGCTACTTGTCCCGCAGAAGTACGCCCTCTGCCGCTAGCGTTGTCAGAAGGGAAATACTGTTTCAGCTTGTGCACCAGGGCCTGCTGGTATTCATGCATTCTCACACTCCTTTCCTCTCCAGGGATGAGAGTGGAAAGATTTTGCTTGTACCGTGGGTCCAGGAGAGTGAATACCCAGTAATCGGTGCTGGAATAAATTCTTTGAGGGTCACGGGATAGGCAGCCTAGCATGAAATCTGCCATATGTGCCAGAGTCCCAACTCGCAAGAATTTACTCCCCTCACTGGCCTGACTCTCCATTTCCTCCTCCTCCAACTCCTCTTCTTCTGCCCATACACGCTGAACAGTGAAGGACTGAACAATGGTCCCCTCTTCTGTCTCGCCAACATTCTCCTCCTCTTCCTCCTCATCCTCCTCCACCTCCTCCGATATGCGCTGAGAAACAGACCTAAGGGTGCTTTGGCTATCAACAAGGGAATCTTCTTCCCCCGTCTCTTGTGATGAGCGCAAAGCTTCCGACTTCATGCTGACCAGAGAGTTTTTCAACAGGCCAAGCAGCGGGATGGTGAGGCTGATGATGGCGGCATCGCCACTGACCATCTGTGTTGACTCCTCAAAGTTACTCAGCACCTGACAGATGTCAGACATCCACGTCCACTCCTCATTGTAGACTTGAGGAAGCTGACTGACCTGACTACCAGTTCTGGTGGAAGTTGACATCTGGCAGTCTACAATCGCTCTGCGCTGCTGGTAAACTCTGGATAACATGGTTAATGTTGAATTCCACCTCGTGGGCACGTCGCACAACAGTCGGTGAGCGGGCAGTTGGAGGCGGCGCTGCGCTGCCCTGAGAGTGGCAGCATCTGTGCTGGACTTCCTGAAATGTGCACAGATGCGGCGCACCTTCGTGAGCAAATCAGACAGATTGGGGTATGTCTTGAGGAAACGCTGAACTATGAGATTTAACACATGGGCCAGGCATGGCACATGTGTCAGTCTGCCGAGTTGCAGAGCCGCCACCAGGTTATGGCCGTTGTCACACACAACCATGCCTGGCTTCAGGTTCAGCGGTGCCAGCCACAGATCAGTCTGCGCCGTGATGCCCTGTAATAGCTCTTGGGCGGTGTGCCTTTTATCGCCTAGACTCAGCAGTTTGAGCACCGCCTGCTGTCGCTTAGCGATGGCAATGCTGCTGTGCCTAGAGCTACCGACTGATGGCGCCATGCCCACGGTTGGTAATTCGGAGGAGGAGGCATAGTAGGCCTTTAAGACCTGGACCGAGGTAGGCCCCGCAATCCTCAGCATCGGCAGTATATGAGCAGCCTCCACCAAGTTAACCCAATGCGCCGTCAGCGATACACAGTGGCCCTGCCCGGCAGCACTCGTCCACGTGACCGTGGTCAGGTGGACCTTGTCAGAAACGGCGTTGGTCAGGGCACGGATGATGTTCTCTGACACGTGCTTGTGCAGGGCTGGGACGGAACATCGGGAAAAGTAGTGGCGGCTGGGGACCGAATACCGAGGGGCGGCGGCCGCCGCCATGAGGTTTCGAAAGGCCTCGGTCTCTACCAGCCTATAGGGCAGCATCTCCAGGCTAAGCAACTTGGAGATGTGGACGTTGAGGGCTTGGGCGTGTGGGTGGGTTGCGCTATACTTCCTTTTGCGCTCCAGCGTCTGGGGTATGGAGAGCTGAATGCTGGTGGATGCTGTGGAGGATCGTGGAGGCGAAGATGGGGTTTTCGCACGGGAGGTGTTTGGGCCGTGGTCCTGGGCAGGGGGCTGACTAGCAGATGACACAGGGGAAGGAGCAGTGGTGTGCCCGGCCGGAGGTGAACGGGCTTGGTGCCATTGAGTGGGGTTTTTAGCATTCATATGCCTGCGCATACTGGTGGTAGTTAAGCTAGTAGTGGTGGAACCCCTGCTGATCCTGGTTTGGCAAAGGTTGCACACCACAGTCCGTCGGTCATCCGGTGTTTCTTTAAAGAACCTCCATACTTCTGAAAATCTAGCCCTCGCCACGGGAGCTTGACTACGGGCAACATTTGGCGCTGATGCACCAGCTCTGGCCCTGCCTCTCCGTCTGGCCCCACCACTGCCTCTTCCAACCTGTTCTGCTATAGGACTCGCCTCCGTCTCAGAAGCACTGTGTTCACCCGGCCTATCAACCCAGCTTGGGTCTGTCACCTCATCATCCTCCGATCCCTCAGTCTGCTCCCCCCTCGGACTTCCTGCCCTGACAACAACTTCACCACTGTCTGACAACTGTGTCCCCTCATCGTCCGACACCTCTTTACACACTTCTTCCACTACGTCAATAATGTCATCATCACCCACAGACTGCGACTGGTGGAAAACCTGGGCATCGGAAAATTGCTCAGCAGCAACCGGACAAGTGGTTTGTGACTGTGGGAAGGGTCCAGAAAACAGTTCCTAAGAGTATGCCGGGGTGGGAAGGAGGCTGAGGTGGAGGAGCTGGAGGAGTGCTGATTTCGGTGACATGGGTGGACTGCGTGGAAGACTGACTGGTGGACAAATGGCTAGAAGCATTGTCCGCAATCCACGACATCACCTCTTCGCACTGTTCTGGCCTCAACAGTGCTCTACCACGAGTCCCAGTAACTTGAGACATGATGAACCTAGGGAGTGTAGCTCTGCGGCGTTCCCCTGCTCCCTCATCAGCAGGTGGTGTCTCACCCCGCCCAGGACCACGGCCTCTGACCCCTGCAGTAGTTGGACGCCCACGTCCCCGCCCTCGTCCTCTACCCCTAGCCCTCGAGTTAAACATTTTCCAAATTAAAGTGTAAACTTTTAATTTTTTTTTTGTGTTTATTTTTTTTTATTTTTTTTTTATTTTTTAACAAAACGATGCTATCCTATTGCTATGGCTAGTTTTTAACCTACACTGACAGCACACAACTGGATTTTGTGCTGTGCCTGATGACTTTGAGCTATAAAATGTAATAAAGGTAAAAAAAAAATAAATCAGCAGACTGTGCCTAATTCTAATCAAACCCCTAATAAATTGTCCCACTTCGGTGTTTGAGGTGGATATGCGTGTCACTAAGAGCTAAACACAACGGTCGCAAGTCTCCCAGCAAATTCCTCACAATATGGTACTAGCTGCACTACTAATGCCAGCAAGCCCAGCCACAAGCAAACAAAAAAAAGGAAAATATAACGCTTTTGTAGGCCTAAGTAAGCCGTTGGGGTTCTCCTATGGCTATTTTGTAGCCTACAATGAGAGCACACTGCTTTGCAAGATGAGTTTGAGCTATAAAATGAAATAAAGGTAAAAAAAAAATAAATCAGCAGACTGTGCCTAATTCTAATCAAACCCCTAATAAATTGTCCCACTTCGGTGTTTGAGGTGGATATGTGTGTCACTAAGAGCTAAACACAACGGTCGCAGGTCTCCCAGCAAATTCCTCACATTATGGTACTAGCTGCACTACTAGTGCCAGCAAGCCCAGCCACAAGCAAATAAAAAAAAAAATGTATAACGTTATTGTAGCCCTAAGAAGGGCTGTTGGGTTCTTGTAGAATCACTCCTGCCTAACACTATTCTAATAGAACACCCTAACGCTTTCCCTGACCAGCAGCAGCTCTCTCCCTAGCGGCATCCAGACACAGAATGATCCGAGCAGCGCGGGCAGCGGCTAGTCTATCCCAGGGTCACCTGATCTGGCCAGCCAACCACTGCTATCGACGTTTAAGGGTACCACGTCATGCTGGGTGGAGTGCAGAGTCTCCTGGCTTGTGATTGGCTCTGTTTCTGGCCGCCAAAAAGCAAAACGGCGGGAGCTGCCATTTTCTCGAGCGGGCGAAGTATTCGTCCGAGCAACGAGCAGTTTCGAGTACGCTAATGCTTGAACGAGCATCAAGCTCGGACGAGTATGTTCGCTCATCTCTAAACATAACCATAAATTTTGGTGATTTTTATATTGTCTTGGGGAGTGTTGTGAACATTTTTCTAATATACTTCATTAATAAATCCTGCTTAGTTTGTTAAGAAACAGGCTGCAGTTACTGGGGCACATTTACTAAGGGTCCCGCGGCCACTTTCTCATCGTGTTTTTCAGTTTTGCGCCGAATTGCCCAGGATTTTTGGCACACGCGATCAGATTGTGGTGCATCGGCGCCGGCTTGCATGCGACACATATTGGGGGGTGTGGACGTCGGACAACCCGACTGATTTGGACAAACCGCGGAATTGAACTTTCAAAATAGTGTCGCAAGACATGCACTTACATGCACCAGAGGAAGAAGATGGTGAACTCTGGCGGACCTGAGCGGGGGAAGCGACACATGCAGGAAATTGGACGCACGATCTTAGTGAATCGCAGCAGCTCCAAATCCTTGTCGGACATTCCGGATCGGCGCCGCCAATGGGACGGGTAAGTAAAGGAGCCCCACAGTGTTGCTTTTTATGTTCCTATGGAAAATCTGTTTACCAGATTGGGGTCTCTCTTCCCTCTCCTGTTTGTTAACCCTTTCTGCTCTCTCCCTGGCTGCAGTATGCTATGAGCATTAATTTAAAAGATCAAGCTGAAAGTGAAGTGGTTAATCCTCCCATTTTAGAGCTGTTCAACCAAACACAGGGAGATTAGATGTGAGCTCATGCAGTCTCCAGTCACTGTACAGGATGGAATATGCATCTCTATGGGAGGGTAAAGCTTGATTTTTTTACAAACTAAGCTGAATTTGTTAATGAAGTATATTCGAAAAATGTTCAGCACATCCCCCTGCACACAATATAAAAAATGATCTCAAATGATGGTTATGCTTAAAGTGAAGGGTATCTGCTGTCAAAGATCCCCTACTAGTTTATTGTGTCCTTCTTTCATCAATAGAACCTCCTAAACAATTTCTGCTAAGATAACATAAAAAATGGTTGTAAAGAGTTAGTAGCTTAGCAAATAGTGTACAATGTTTTGCAGTGGCATGAAAACACTTTCCTTCCCTCCTTTGCTTTATGGGATTTTTGCCAAGAGTTTTATGAATTATAAATGTAGGAACATACCTTCCAAATGAAGTGGTTGGATTTCTGCCATAAAAAGGAGGTGCTCAAATTACAGACGGCCAGAAGATTTCAGTTTGTTTAATGGAAACTGGACCCATAAATCACTTCTCATTTTATGGAAAATGTTAGGAGAAATTCTATTAGCCATATAAAAGCTGTTACATAACATGTTATTAAAGAGTCTGCCCAGCGTTAAGAAAATGTTACATTTCTATTTCTCCACAAAGAAATCCATGCTGTCAAAAATAAATTGCGGGTTAATGGTCTTTACCTTTCTTGCACAATTTGTAATTAAATTGTCCGTAATCACATTCACTGTGAACACTATGGAAAAAAAATATTTACATTCAGTGTATTCAAAATTTCAAGTCTGTAATGAAGCGGACCATAAACATATAAAGGAGAAAATGGTTAATAAATGATAAATAAACTGTACTCTGTACCTACCACAGTACAGAGCACAGGACTCTGTAAATCACAGTGATATATGATGCAAGGATTCTCTTCTTCACCACTGTAATCAAGATTATGTCACGTGTCTTCCTGCGACCCATCTCCGGGGTTGCAGGCACACACGTGCCTCTCCGCTGCCCCGGTGAGTCACTCACCTCGCCCGGATCCAGCGGCGACTCCGGCAGCGTAGCGCGCGTGTCCCCGCCTTCAGGGAATTTAAAGGGCCAGCGCCCTTTATGTAGAGTTGTTTTTCCACTAAATCCCTTCCTCATCCAATCCCTTCCCTTGTTGAACTTGATGTTTTCAACCGTCTAAACTGATATGATACTATGATGTGACATAGCCCTTACATTTTTTTTAATTGTCCAATGAAAAAAAAAGGTAACCCCAATGGTGATGCAAACATAGACATAAAGGTTTTTTTTTTTTGTTAAACAAGCCAAAAAAGGTTTCATTTTTTTCTCTTACTTACTTGACTGATCTCATACCACTTCTCCAACACGTGTCAGGTCTTCTGCTGGCCTCTGTTTCCTGGACCCAGGTCGCTCACCCATGTACTTGCCAGTGACTTTTTTTTTTAAAGGAATTCTGAGCTCGTTTCTAGTAATGCATTCACAGCCCTTTACCCCTCTGAGCACTTAGGCCCCTTTCACACTTGCGTTTTTCACGCGCGTTTTCTGCGCGTGCTTTTGACGCGCAGAACTTGCATTGCACTCTGACCCATTGTAATCAATGGGTCTTTTCAGACTCGCACCATACAAGTCTATGGAGACGCATCAAAAACGCATCGCACTCTGAGACACTTGCAAGTGCAATGCAAGTGCAATGCGTTTTTCACGCATCAATTGCCATAGAAAAGATAGAGCTCAGTCCTGAGTCCATTTCACGCACATTTTCTGCGCGTGAAAAACGCATTGAAATTGCATTGAAAACGCGTGTGAAAAACTGAGACACTGAACAAACTCTGACTGAAAACTGATTGCACTCTGATGCAAAATGTGCCAAACCTGACCAAACCCTGATCGCACCCTGATCAAACTCTGACGTTATCTGCAACGCAAGTGTGGAAGGGGCCTTACTTTAGCAGATCTAATTGTCTAGCAGTGTGAATCTCTCCTGAGATGACAAGGAGCTGGAGTGAAAATGTGTAGTACCAGGTCACCAATATAAGATGACAACCATCAGGAATAAACTTGAAGAAATAAAATTAGGAAAAGTACAAAAACAAACAGTGGGTGCGCAATGTGAGTAAGGTCTATCTGTTATATACAGTACATACAAATTGTCTCCATTATCGTGTCTGTGATACATAACCTGTAGGAAGAAGAGAGTTTTCTGAAATGTTATTGTGGTAAACATGTGGTTCTAGATGGTGTAGGAGAATCTGAAAAGTAGCTTCACAATATCCATACTTTAGGTGGGTACAATAACACATGTAAATGTGCATATATACAGGGACCTCTTAGTGACCGGTTTTGGACCATAATGGCCAAGCCATATTGTGCCATTTATTTGCAATTTTCCATTGTTGCATGCCAAGAACGTTGCCTTTTTATTTTTCCATCAATGAAGGCTTATTTTCTGTGGGTTGATTTGCAGATTTTAATGGCATAATTTTTGGGTACATGAAACTTATTGATGAAATTTCATTAGCTGTTTCTGGGGAGAAATGAGAAATACAGCAATTCATTTTGTAGTGCTCACTGCAAGTTATCTTTATTGTCCAAGTTAATACGACTAGGGCAGTATCAAATATTAATATTTATTAAAATTAATATTAATAAAATTAACTAATATTAATAAAATATTTTTTTTTTTTTTAGTTTTTCAAGCTTTACACTATATAAAAATGTAGTTTCTGTGACATCTCCTTCCAAAACCCATAACATTTTTATATTTCCATCGACGGGGCGAACGCACACAACAGTGTGGGGACCCGTGACAAGGCTGCACAATTTGCGGCAGTATCATGGCCCTTATAGTGGTTTATGGCACTCGGTCACGTTGTGGTGAGCACAGAGGGTCTCACTACAAGGGGATCAAGCTGGTCATGGGTGGCCAGAGGGGAGGGGGCAAGGAGCTCTCACACCCCCTGCCTTCCCTAGGCGGGCTGAGGGCTATACCCGGGATTCTTTCCCAACGAGCACACAGCCATCTGCATGCGGCCTAAGTTAGGGTTTGTTATTTTGCAAAGGCGTACTTTTTATTGGTTCTATTGTTTTTGTCAGGTTGTTATAGACACAGTTATGTCACACTTGAGGAGGGAAAGTGTGTGGAAAAGTCTCTTAAGAGAGTCTGTAGACCCTCTGGACCATCGCGGGAGATGGTATGAGGCCCGCGGTGGCAGCCAAGGTAGTACGGCAGGAAATGGAGGAAACAGTTCAAACCTGAGATGACAGCAGGAAACACGGAGGAATACTGGTAACGCTGGCACACAGAGGAACACTGGCGATGCTGGCATGGTCATAGATTCCGCAGGACAGGGACCCTGGAAGGCACAGCAGGACAGTAACCCTTGAAGGCACAGCAGGTCACATGAATGGCAGAGAAACAAAGGAACACTGGTAACGCTGGAACACAGAAAACACAGGGAAGCAGGAATGATGCTGAAGATCCGGCGGGGAGTGAAGGGAGATATAAGGGTGAGCTGGATTAGCCAGAGCCGATCAGAGCTGATCCCTGTCTCGAGTGGCCTATCCTAAGGCTCTGTAGTTACCGCCATAAAAACCTGTAATGGTGGTCACTAAAGGGTTAATAAACCATGTCCAGACCAATTATAAATATATAAAACTTCTGTCTGCTTTAATTTTGAAAATAGAGCATTTTAGAGGAAATCTACAATTTCATTCTATGCATGATGAACCAAACATGTACCTTGAGAATGCTGCAGCTACACTCAGGAATGTCCGACTGGAATGCACTGTGCCGCGATTCACTAAGATCGTGCGCCGATTTCCTGCATGTGTCGCTTCCCCGATCAGGTCCGCCGGAGTTCACCTTCTTCTTCTTGGTGCATGTAAGTGCATGTCTTGCGACACAATTTTAAAGTTAAATCCCGCGCTCAGTCCAAATCCGTCGGATCGACCGGCGGCCCGCCACCCGATATCTGTTGCATTAAAGCCGGTGCGATACAATCTGATTGCGTGCGACACAATTCCCTTCAAAATAGCCGTCACAGTGCAAATCCCAAAAATTTCCAAAATCCGACGATAGTGCGCTCCGCGACCCTTCGTAAATAACCCAGCTTTCAATTTTATAATTGTTTTTTCTGCAGAACCACTCGGTTCAGGAATTAAACAAGATATGTTTCTGCATCAGTGTAGCTACAGCATTCTCAGGGTATGTTTGGTTCACAATGCATAAAAACAAATGGTAGATTTCCTTTAAGGGTTACTAACTTTTAATGGGGGCCTTTTGTTTTTAATTTTTTGTACCATACTTTGGGGTTCAATAAAGTTGTAATATCAGGAACAATATCTTATCAATATCTTATATTAAATTTAAATAAAAAATTTTTCATTTGTAATTTAATATAATAAATGGTTTAAAATAATTTTATGAAAAAATAAACTCTGTACAAAGAGGTATATACTTTGTTTAACCCCATCATGACTGTAATACCCAACAACTGAATTCACTGTAAGTTTGGCAGGTGTATGGGCTGATCCTGAGCACTATATTTGAACTTTTTGATACTTATATGAACATTTCAACTTTCCATCTTTATAATTGATAGGATTGTGCTATCAACTACTATTTTCATTGGAAAGTATTGTACAGTACAAACTTATTGTTAAAGTAGTAGACAAATATACACTCACCGGCCACTTTATTAGGTACACCATGCTAGTAACGGGTTGGACCCCCTTTTGCCTTCAGAACTGCCTCAATTCTTCGTGGCATAGATTCAACAAGGTGCTGGAAGCATTCCTCAGAGATTTTGGTCCATATTGACATGATGGCATCACACAGTTGCCGCAGATTTGTCGGCTGCACTTCCATGATGCGAATCTCCCATTCCACCACATCCCAAAGATGCTCTATTGGATTGAGATCTGGTGACTGTGGAGGCCATTTGAGTACAGTGACCTCATTGTCATGTTCAAGAAATCAGTCTGAGATGATTCCAGCTTTATGACATGGCGCATTATCCTGCTGAAAGTAGCCATCAGATGTTACAGGGTACATTGTGGTCATAAAGGGATGGACATGGTCAGCAACAATACTCAGGTAGGCTGTGGCGTTGCAACGATGCTCAATTGGTACCAAGGGGCCCAAAGAGTGCCAAGAAAATATTCCCCACACCATGACACCACCACCAGCCTGAACCGTTGATACAAGGCAGGATGGATCCATGCTTTCATGTTGTTGACGCCAAATTCTGACCCTACCATCCGAATGTCGCAGCAGAAATCGAGACTCATCAGACCAGGCAACGTTTTTCCAATCTTCTACTGTCCAAATTGTAGCCTCAGTTTCCTGTTCTTAGCTGAAAGGAGTGGCACCCGGTGTGGTCTTCTGCTGCTGTAGCCCATCTGCCTCAAAGTTCGACGTACTGTGCGTTCAGAGATGCTCTTCTGCCTACCTTGGTTGTAACGGGTGACGATTTGAGTCACTGTTTTCTTTCTATCAGCTCGAACCAGTCTGCCCATTCTCCTCTGACCTCTGGCATCAACAAGGCATTTCCGCCCACAGAACTGCCACTCACTGGATGTTTTTTCTTTTTCGGACCATTCTCTGTAAACCCTAGAGATGGTTGTGCGTGAAAATCCCAGTAGATCAGCAGTTTCTGAAATACTCAGACCAGCCCTTCTGGCACCAACAACCATGCCACGTTCAAAGGCCTCAAATCACCTTTCTTCCCCATACTGATGCTCGGTTTGAACTGCAGGAGATTGTCTTGACCATGTCTACATGCCTAAATGCACTGAGTTGCCGCCATGTGATTGGCGGATTAGAAATTAAGTGTTAACGAGCAGTTGGACAGGTGTACCTAATAAAGTGGCCGGTGAGTGTATATATGTATCCTATCTGCATGGTGCATCAATAATACGGCCCAGTTCACACCTGCACAAATGATTTTTTAATTATATACATCTATATTTACCTAATAATCCAATCCCTGTATGGAAAACTCTATAAAAGTGGTCGCCAATCGTTTTGTATTCGGGGTCAGGTAACCCCCATACCATGGTCCCTGGAAAACCAAACGCAGAACAAGCAACCCTCTATAAATATGTAACACAGCAACCCCCTAATAATTCATGTGTAACCCAGCCCTCCCAAAATAATTCTTATGTAGCATAGCATCCCACCACCCAAAAAAGATCCATATATGTCGCGGGTGTTCCCGCGACCCATATCGTGGGTCATAGGCTCACCCGTGCTCCTCACAGCTCCAGCACCTCTCGCCTGTCCCTGTTCCAGATCCCCGTCCGCAGGCCCGTCTCTTGGGGGGGGGGGGGACGTGCGCACGCCGGCTTCAGGAATTTTAAAGGGCCAGCGCAACGTTAATTGGTGCTGGCCATTTTCCCAGAAGACTATTTAACCCTGCCTCTTCCATCACACCCTGCCAGATCTTTGTGCCTACGCCATTGGGAAAGCTTCCCTGCGACATTCCTGAGTATTCCTGCTCCAGAGTCCCTTGTTTGTTTCTGTGTCCCGTGTGCCTGTGTTCCCATTCCCATCTGCCTGAACCTCTCGTTGCTGACCCTGGATTGGACTTTACTTTGCATCTCTGCCGCCTGTCCTTACCCTGTGAAAGAACCTGACCACGAGACAGTCTTCTGCTAAGGTACCTCTAACTTGGCTGCCACCATGGGCTAGTCGCACCTGTGGAAGTAACAGTAAGATCCAGCCATGGATCCCGCCAAGGTTCCGCTTCCCTGTTGGCCCGATCTTGCCACCATCGTGGTCCAGCAATCCCGGCAGATTGTCATTCAACGCGAACAGCTGGGACAAGTCACCGCCATGCTGCAACAGCTGTTAGCCAATCAGCAACAGGTTCCTGAGACTGCTCCCGCGACTTCTGCTACCCCGGCCTGGCTTTCTGCTGCTGAACATAGGCTACAGCTGTCTATGCCTGGCAAGTATGATGGAGATTCCAAGCTGTGCAGGGGCTTTATAACCCAGTGCTCTCTGCACATAAAACTCATGCCTTCTCAATTTGTCACGGAGCGATCCAAGGTGGCATTCATCGTCAGTCTCCTCCTTGGGAAAGCCCTGGCCTGGGCTACCTCTCTTTGGGACAGAGACGACTCGGTCACGGTTACTCTCATGGCATTTCTGGCGGAGTTACGGTCCGTGTTTGAAGAACCTGCATGGGGCTCCTCTGCTGAGTCTGCGCTGTTGAATCTGCACCAGGGGAACTCTTCCATGGGAGAATATGCTGTCCAGTTCCGTAGCCTGGCCTCTGAACTCTCCGGGAACGATGTTGCCTTATCCGCAGCTTTCAAAAAGGGACTGTCCTCTCAAGTTAAGGACGCTCTGGCCGTTTGTGATCTGCCGTCTACCCTGAGTGATCTCCTCACCCTAGCCACCGGAATTGACGGGTCTCCATCTCCTACGGCGCGCGCACCTGCTTCAGGAAATTGAAATGGCCAGCACACTGTTATTTGGTGCTGGGCATTTTCCCAGAAGGCTATTTAACACTGCCTCTTCCATCACAACCTGCTGGATCTTTGTGCCTATGCCATTGAGAAAGCTTCCCTGTGACATTTCTGATTATTCCTGCATTCCTGTGTGTTCCTGCTCCTGAGTACCATGTTCCTGCATTCCTGTGTCCCGTGTGCCTGTGTTCCCGTTCCGATCTGCCTGGACCTCCCGTTGCTGACCTCGGATTGTACTTGACTTTGCATCTCTGCCACCTGCCCTGACCCTGTACCAGAACCTGACCACGAGACTGTCTTCCGCTAAGGTACCTCGACCATCCCGCTTTGCGACCAGGTGCCACTTAGATTCCGGTCCCAGGTGTCGGCTAGCACCACCTCCCGCAGTTGTCCAGATGATCCACTGATTCAAAATCCTGACAATATATAGTACAACAGCGCCCCCCAATAATTTATTGGTCCAGCACCAAATCCACCCATAATCTATATGTAGCACAGCAGCACCCCCCTCCCGATTATAAATCCATGTGTATTACAGCTTTATGGCACCTGCACCTTCTTATCTTCATAAAGAGAACCCCAATAAAAAAATTAATAAATCAAAAAATATCACCACCTACCTAGGCATGGGAAATTCTGCGGCATATTCCTCCATGGCTTCTGGTGAAAGGCACTCGCAGAATGATTTGTATGTGCATCTTAAATAGACATATCCAGGACCTACAATCTGCCGCCTGAGGCAAATTGCTCACCTCCCCGCATGGCAGACAAAGCCCTGCCTAGGAGACAGTACAAATAACACACACTCACAGGTATAATACCAACAATCCAGTTTTATATTAGAGTAAACGGTTTCCATAGATGTTCAGCTCTTGAATACTATTTACAAAATGTGCCATTTCTTATAAAATCCATTTCAATTTGAGCATCGTTACAAAATATCAATCTGAAAGGAAATGAGAGACTAGGCGGCGACCTCACTTCTTTTACAGGTACAAAATACAATTTTAACTGAAAATAACTTAGAAAAATATACTTCCTGACGTCAAGTCCCTTCTTCAGACGCGGTAGTGCAAGGAATTTGGTCATGAAACTATCCTTTATAATAGAGATTCTCCTCTTTACAGCTATTTTGGTTACATTTTTAAAGGCATCTTTACACATATTATAGCATATTTGTCAGCAAGATTTAACAACTACAACTCATCTTTAAAGAAATATATGTAAGAAAATATACCCAGCTCACCACACAGGGAATAATAACCGGATCTTTCCTAAATGCTCACAGTGCATATACACAACTTTAGGTTTTTCAGATATATCTATATCCATCTATCTATCTATATATATATATGAACCAGACAATAAAATTTTATTCTAGATTTCTACAATGAGGCACACAGTTTCCTATAATACTAGTAAGTGCTATCAACGTAGTCTTTAAGGAAACCTACCATGTGATTTGATGCATTATGAAGCAAACATACCTTGAGAATGCTGTAGCTACACTGATGCAGGATCATATCTTGGTTAAACCCTGAGCTGAGTGGTTTTGCTGATAAAACAATTATAAAATTATGATATTGAAGCTGTCTTGCTTCTGTGACTGGCTCAGCGCTTCTCCTAGCACATTAGTTATTCACTGCTGTGTATGAGTGATCCAGTTCAGGTTGATTAGTCATTTCTGGCAATTGTCATGTCCACTAAGCTCCATGTTTAATGAAAAGCTCAGTGTGTAATGTGTTTATATAGTTAGCCATCCTCACTCAGCTTTCCCAAGGTCATGAATGTTATAATAGATTTTTCAGCAAAACCAATCAACTCAGGGATTAACCAAGATATCATCCTGCATCAGTGAAGCTACAGCATTCTCAAGGTATGTTTGCTTCACAATGCATAAAATCAAATGGTAGATTTCCTTTAAGTGCTTACCTACAGATTGTATGAGACGCACAAATATATAGAACAGGTTTATAAATAAAACTCCTTTGTACATTATCATCGCCATATTAAGGAATCACAGAACACACATAGGACTAAGTCACTTATGGCCAGAACATTTGTACATATTCATGGATTTCTTGCATTATATCCGCATTTAATAAATTATTAAAAAAATAAAAAAAAGTGGAAGACTAATGATTGATGATAATGATAAAACATTTGGCAAGGAAGAGATATATGGAGCATGGAACATATGGGGCCGATAGCTGGCAAGGCATTATGGGAAATATACATCTAGACACTAGAGAAATACCCTTATTCTGAATGTGCTAGGTCATGGTCCACGTACTATCACGTTCTAGGAAAGTAGACAAATATTCTATCATTTCCAGAACGTTTCCTACAAATTCCTTTTAGAACTGTCAACTTTAAATTTCTAAAGTAAAGAAGTCCGATATTAAGCATCTGGTAACATTAAGGTTGTGAAAGAGAATGTACATCTATGATGATGTCAGATAAAACTGTCTATCGTATGTAAAGGAATTACATAACAATTTTAGAAATTAGTAATCCAGTTATTTTACCAGACTTGTAAATAAAATTCTGCTCATTATAAGGATTCCATGTTGAAAGATGGAAATAGTCAAAAGGAAGAAATATCCGTCCCCTGGCTCGATGATAAACACTACATCACTTGGGGGTCTTACAAGGACCCCCACCAATTGACAAAATGGGGCACATTTACTAAGGGTCCATCGGATGCATTTTCGTCAGGTTTCCCGAATATTTGCCCTAAATTGTGCAGAGGTTTTTGGCGCACGCGATTGGATTTTGGCGCATTCATGGTGCATTCATGCGACACAATCGAAGGGGAGGGTGGGGGCTTGGCTGTTGAACAACCTGATTGATTCGGACAAACCGCAGAATTTAAAATTCAAATTGTGTCGCAAGATCAGCACTCACATACACCAAGAAGAAGATGGAGAACCCCAGCGGACCTGAGCGGGGAAGCAACACATTCAACAAATTGGCGCACGCTGTAAGTGAATCGTGGCTGCTCCGAATTCTCGTTGGACATTCCGGATCGGCGGACACAACGGGACGGGTAAGTACATGTGCCCCAATATGTATTGAGCCTGTGCTCTTAGAATGTGTAGAATATGTAACTCCCATCGAATGTTTATATTGTGATTAAGCCAATTCTCAGTCATTACTCCATACAAAATCTCCCTCCCCATGATAGTGTAGGACGGAGACTGTAGTTCCATATGCTTATCCTCCTGTAGTAGGAGATTCCCTATGACCAGACCCAGTGCATAGGGATAAAGGTTAAGAGCGGAAATAGTGCTTTTAAAGATGACGACATTGTATAGGACACCATTCTAGATTTCACTATCCACTATGTATTACTAGCCATGAGTATTATACCAAAGACTTAGTAACAATTAAACCACAAGAGGTTGAAGTAGATGCAATAATGTTGTCTCTCACCAAATATGCCAAATATGAAGTGTACACCATTACTTCCACCAATGCTAGGTACTGCAGTGCGCGGCCAGTCCGATGCTTCACTGCAGACCGGCACATGGTTTCATGAGAATAGCTACAAATGACACTACTGGCAGATTGGAAGAGACCGCATCCATACTGTGCATGCTGTAAGTAGACAGTGTCCCATTAGTCCATGTAAGTAGGCACATCCATTCATTGTGCAATCTGTCGATGAGTAAACGTATAGTGCAGGATTCTTCTCAGTTTTTCCCACCAATTAACCAAAGTCAATCCGTGGTCGATATTGCAATACCATGGGATAAGACTAAACAAAAGAGAAGAAACAAAAAAACAGAATTTAAGCAGCAAGTAAACCAGCGTACACTTCTTACTAATGGCTATTTTTTAATTTAATTTTTCTTAATTTAAATCTTTATTAATATTTGCAATTCAATACATATTAAGATACAAATATAGAATACATCTATATAAACTGAATTTCATCAGTTTCCGACTATCAATCACGGACTTAACAGAACATAGCTATCCACTATACTGCACTGCCGAGTAATAGATTACCATATTTTTTGGACTATAAGGCGCACCGTATTATAAAGGCGCACCATCAATAAATGCCTGCTAAAACGTCTAGGTTCATATATAAGGCGCACCGGATTATAAGGATGAATGACCAGCAGGTGGCAGACCTGTGCACAGTTCAAGGCAGCTGTTGTCTAAGTAGGTTCATATATAAGGCGCACCGGATTATAAGGCGCACCTGATTATAAGGATGAATGACCAGCAGGTGGCAGACCTGTGCACAGTTCAAGGCAGCTGCTATCAGTAAGTAAGGTTCATATACATGGCACCCTGGACTATAAGGCGCACCTTTGATTTCTGAGAAACCAAAAGGATTTTTTGTGGGCCTTAAAGTCTGAAAAATACATAACATAACTCATTTTACTACATATACCCCCCACCCTTCCATACAGAGAGAAAAGAAATCAATTATAATAATAATAAAAAAAGAAAAAATATATATCCAAAAAATATATACATACACGCCTACACATATATACATACATAAAAACAAATATATAAAATAAAAACATTTGAGAAAAGAAAAAAAAAAAATATATATATATACACATCTCGCCCTTCACTCTCCACCAAGGCTTTATCTATTAATCCAAAGGGACCAGATCTTATGAAATGTATTACCATTCCCTAATGAGATTAATAATGGCATCTTACTTTCCCATTCATCATTCGTGGGCGGGGGCCACTGCCTTCCAACCAAACATCAACAATCCCTTCATATGTGACCTCCCACAATTCCAGTCTTAATACCTAGAATACCGTTTTTCTCCACCTGAAAAGTCGATTGTAACATTTGGGTCCCATCTCTCCGATACCTATGTAATTTTGGACACCTCCAAATCATATGCACCAAGTCAGCGCTAATTTAACCACACTTCGGGCATTTTTCTTCTCGCGTATTCTTGAACATATTCATTTTCTTTGGTGTGTAATAAGCTGTATGTAGTAGAAATAGCTGGGAGATGTCTCATTCCATTCAGCCCTGGATAGATCTGTTACTTTTTCTTTCCATTTTCTTGTATCTTTGTAATGTTTGTTTTCCTTTTGGACCTTGGCATTGTAATGTTTTATATTGTTTAGATCAGTGATGGCGAACCTTTTGGAGACAGAGTGCCCAAAGTACAACCAAAAGCCACTTATATGTCGCAAAGTGCCAACATGACAATGTAAGCAGTAACTTATTGATCCCTGCTGTATCACAGGTTTCAATCGTATTGGTGTCCTGAGTTCACCAATACAATAGAAAGATAATGGAGAACTTGGATTCAGGGTCCCCTGCAGAGGAACAATCAGGGTTCCCAGAGCAGCCGCTCCAACAATAATCTCTGTCCACACTTTCTTGTCCCTCCTGTAGCCCTGGCAGCCAAGGATGTTGGTATAAAATGGCGCTGAGCATGGCCAGTCCTGGGCTGTATTGGACCACAAGAGGAAGCCCTGAGTACTGTCTGGCAAACTCTGTGCTGGGGTGATGGCCTGGGTGCCCACAGATAGAGCTCCGAGTGCCACCTCTGGCACCCGTGCCATAGGTTCACCACCAGTGATTTAGATGCACAGCCTCTCTTCCCTCATTTTTCTCTAAAACATGGAGAATTAAGTGATCATCTTGTTTACAGTTAATAGTACTAGTCTTAGGCCAAATTCAGCCTGTAATTCTGCAAATGATTTAAGCCCATTCGGGTTGACAATCTGGCTAACATATAACACCCCACTATCTCTCCACCTAATAGAAATATGTAAAGGAACGAATGGCCAATAATGTTTATGAGGGGGATGTCTCATGATGGAGGTATTCTCCTTATAGACATTTATGGCATATGGGGTGTTTTGGGGTGTCTGTACAAGGGAGAACAAGCTACAGTAAACACAAGTCATTACTGCTAATAGCCAGACTGCAGATAACCTTGATATCCTATGATGTTCTTGGCCTTGTTGAACGTAATAATTACAGCTAGTTCAGCACACAGTTGTATTCTCTGTGGAGGGTTGGGTCCGCTTCTGTGGGGGGTGTCCAGTCACAACATTGATTCCTGTTCGGTCAATATACAAGTTACTTGTTAAAGACTTATCTTCCTGGGTCTTTTGATTCCGTATACTCCGTATATGTATTTTGTGAAATTCACCTATTGTCTGTATCTTGACTATTCTTCTGTCTTATGTTTTTGTACCTCGCCGCCATCATAGTTTTTGATTTGGTTTGCCTAATTTCACTTGTTTCTCTGTCTTGTCTCGCGTCTTTGTCTGTCTTCCTGTTATGTGCACACATCATGGGTAGGGACCACCGTTTATTTGTTGCCTGCAGCTTACAGCAGGCACAGAAGTTGAGGGAAGTGCAGGGCTTACACTCCTTCCTTGTCTGGAGAGGTGGCTTAACGTTGCTTAGGCATCAATATGTTGGAAACAATTGCCAAATTTCAATAAGCTGTTATCACCAGGGATACTCCTATCTGGCCTTAAAGTACATGTACCCCATGTATGTGCTGAATCGACAACTGGGTGTGACAGTGCAGTTTCTAACTAATTCAGTTTCAGTTGTATTCTATTACCTTTTTTTTCTAAAATTACAAAATTGTACATCAGTGGATAAATGTAAGGTGCCTGTGGTCACATTATTGGTATGTTGAAAAGTGATTAGAGAAAGGAGCTGTGGGAAGCATCGGAGGTAATCACCAAGTTTTGTTTTAACCCCTTACTGACATGTGATGTACTAGAATGTCACACATCGGCTGCAGGTGTATGGAGAGGGCACAAAGGCTGAGCCTTCTCCATGCAAGGTGGGCGTTTGTGTCATTTTTTTTTTGTATATTAGGTTTGAATTTTTTTAAATGTATTAAAACACAATAAAACCATAATAAATTTGGTATCCCTGTGAATGTACCGAATTAAAGAATAAAGTAGACATGTCATTTGAGGCACACAGTGAATGCTGTAAAATCCAAGCCTACAAGAAAATGGCACAAATGCATTTTTCCACCAATTTCACTGCATTTAAAATTTTTGTCCTGCTTCCCAGTACACGGCATGGAATATTAGAAGTGCATTGAAGTGCAATTTTCTATGCAGAAAACAAGCCCACACTTTACATGGAAAAATAAAAAAAAGTTATAGGTGGGAAGTGAAAAATGGAAAATCAAATGAAAGAGGGCCTGGTCATGATATACTCGAGTATAAGCCTAGCTTATGCTAGAGTATATACGGTAAGTTTTCAGCTCTGTGTAGAGATACAACCCTCTATTTTGCCTGTCTCTCTAGAACTTTACTCCTCTGTTAACCCCTCTCTATAGGCTTGAATGGTCATAATAGCAATTTATGAAGGCAATACCAAAGTTTAGTTACACTGTAATGGCCACCCAAGTGTGCTGTACAAAAAAAATATATACCACATTTATACATACGGTTGAGGATGTCTCTGCAAGACCAGCCGCAATATCACTGAGCGACATATGTGGTGCAGTCGAATTGTTCTGACATTGAAACTGTGAAGGAGATTATGTGCTCATTAGAACAAGACATCCACAACTGCATGTAGAAATGAGTGATCTGCACAATGTAAAGCATAGAACAGCAGGAGGAATCAGCTATATTTGGTAGATTTTATAGAAAGACAGAAATAAGTTGTGCATTTACAAAACTAATGAATAGAAGACATCATGAAAGTCCTTAGAGCACTTTTCATCTTGTACTCTAAGACCTAGCATATCAATCCATTCATGCAATACTATGGCTACCGTATTTTTCGGACTATAAGGCGCACCGGATTATAAGGCCCACCACCAATAAATGCCTGCTTAAATGTCTAGGTTCATATATAAGGCGCACTGGACTATAAGGCGCACCTGATTATAAGGATGAATGACCAGCAGGTGGCAGACCTGTGCACAGTTCAAGGCAGCTGTCTGTAAGTGCGGTTCATATATAAGGCGCACTGGACTATAAGGCACACCTTTGATTTCTGAGAAAATCAAAGGATTTTTTGTGTGCCTAGTCCGAAAAATACTGTACTAATAATAATCTTTATTTTTATAGTGCACACAAATTACGCAGCGCTGCACACAGCTTGCCAAATCAGTCCCAGTCCCCAATAGACTCTTCAGACAATACTTCTCCCGACAGGTGTAGGAGGCTCCAGGAAATTACAATCATGGAGTTTCCATTCTAATCACTTAATGATTACTTGTGGCCAATCCACTTTAGAGAAGGATAAACGTGTGGGAGAACCCACCTTATGGGAACCAGATTCTCAAGATGGGACCTTGATGCAGGGACTTACTACGGCTGGCGATTGGAGTCTGAAAGGACTTTGAGTAATCCATTGTATTTTGGGTTATTTGGTGTTGGCAGTGTGTGTGGTGTAAATCATGAAAGCATTATCTGCAGAATTAATGATTGAACTGAATATAAACTGAATAGCAGCTTTATAAGGCACACTATTTGTGAGAGTTTTCTGTGAATCTACAATAGAACAGAAAAACAATCAGCAATCCAAACTTATTGCTAAAGGAGACGGGCCACAATTTAAAAAAAACCTGTGATCTTGGTGAGGATTACTTTTGCAATGGTCTTGAAAATATATACAAACAACAATAAAAGTGGTTAGAGGATGATGTCAAGAATCATTCTAACACACAGGTATACAGGTAGTACTGTATAATCAAGCAAATTGAGGGGCAAATGCAGAGATTCTTTCAAAAATCTTTTTATACCTTGGACAAGGGGGCATCCTCTACACCTAGAGGAGAGGAGGTTCTACCATCACCATAGACAGGGACATCCTCTACACCTAGAGGAGAGGAGGTTCTACCATCACCATAGACAGGGGGCATCCTCTACACCTAGAGGAGAGGAGGTTCTACCATCACCATAGACAGGGACATCCTCTACACCTAGAGGAGAGGAGGTTCTACCATCACCATAGACAGGGGGCATCCTCTACACCTAGAGGAGAGGAGGTTCTACCATCACCATAGACAGGGACATCCTCTACACCTAGAGGAGAGGAGGTTCTACCATCACCATAGACAGGGGGCATCCTCTACACCTAGAGGAGAGGCGGTTCTACCATCACCATAGACAGGGGGCATCCTCTACACCTAGAGGAGAGGAGGTTCTACCATCACCATAGACAGGGGACATCCTCTACACCTAGAGGAGAGGTGGTTCTACCATCACCATAGACAGGGAGCATCCTCTACACCTAGAGGAGAGGCGGTTCTACCATCACCATAGACAGGGGGCATCCTCTACACCTAGAGGAGAGGCAGCTCTACCATCACCATAGACAGGGGACATCCTCTACACCTAGAGGAGAGGTGGTTCTACCATCACCATAGACAGGGAGCATCCTCTACACCTAGAGGAGAGGAGGTTCTACCATCACCATAGACAGGGGGCATCCTCTACACCTAGAGGAGAGGTGGTTTTACCATCACCATAGACAGGGGGCATCCTCTACACCTAGAGGAGAGGAGGCTCTACCATCATCGTAGACAGGGTGCATCCTCTACGCCTAGAGGAGAGGAGGTTCTACCATCACCATAGACAGGGGGCATCCTCTACACCTAGAGGAGAGGTGGTTCTACCATCACCATAGACAGGGAGCATCCTCTACACCTAGAGGAGAGGAGGTTCTACCATCACCATAGACAGGGGGCATCCTCTACACCTAGAGGAGAGGAGGTTCTACCATCACCATAGACAGGGGGCATCCTCTACACCTAGAGGAGAGGCTGCTCTACCATCACCATAGACAGGGGCCATCCTCTACACCTAGAGGAGAGGAGGTTCTACCATCACCATAGACAGGGGGCATCCTCTACACCTAGAGGAGAGGAGGTTCTACCATCACCATAGACAGGGGGCATCCTCTACACCTAGAGGAGAGGCTGCTCTACCATCACCATAGACAGGGGGCATCCTCTACACCTAGAGGAGAGGCAGTTCTGCCATCACCATAGACAGGGGTCATCCTCTACACCTAGAGGAGAGGCTGCTCTACCATCACCATAGACAGGGGGCATCCTCTACACCTAGAGGATAGGTGGTTCTACCATCACCATAGACAGGGGGCATCCTCTACACCTAGAGGAGAGGCGGTTCTACCATCACCATAGACAGGGGGCATCCTCTACACCTAGAGGAGAGGAGGTTCTACCATCACCATAGACAGGGGGCATCCTCTACACCTAGAGGAGAGGCTGCTCTACCATCACCATAGACAGGGGGCATCCTCTACACCTAGAGGAGAGGAGGATCTACCATCACCATAGACAGGAGGCATCCTCTACACCTAGAGGAGAGGTGGTTCTACCATCACCATAGACAGGGGCATCCTCTACACCTAGAGGAGAGGCGGTTCTACTATCCCCATAGACAGGGGCATCCTCTACACCTAGAGGAGAGGTGGTTCTACCATCACCATAGACAGGAGGCATCCTCTACACCTAGAGGAGAGGCGGCTCTACCATCACCATAGACAGGGGGCATCCTCTACACCTAGAGGAGAGGCTGCTCTACCATCACCATAGACAGGGGGCATCCTCTACACCTAGAGGAGAGGCTGCTCTACCATCACCATAGACAGGGGGCATCCTCTACACCTAGAGGAGAGGCGGTTCTACCATCACCATAGACAGGGGCATCCTCTACACCTAGAGGAGAGGCGGTTCTACCATCACCATAGACAGGGGGCATCCTCTACACCTAGAGGAGAGGCTGCTCTACCATCACCATAGACGGGGGGCATCCTATATACCTAGAGGAGAGGAGGTTCTACCATCACCATAGACAGAGGGCATCCTCTACACCTAGAGAAGAGGCGGTTCTACCATCGCCATAGACGGGGGACATCCTCTACACCTAGAGGAGAGGAGGTTCTACCATCACCATAGACAGGGGACATCCTCTACACCTAGAGGAGAGGAGGTTCTACCATCACCATAGACAGGGGGCATCCTCTACACCTAGAGGAGAGGCTGCTCTACCATCACCATAGACAGGGGGCATCCTCTACACCTAGAGGAGAGGAGGTTCTACCATCACCATAGACAGGGGACATCCTCTACACCTAGAGGAGAGGAGGTTCTACCATCACCATAGACAGGGGGCATCCTCTACACCTAGAGGAGAGGAGCTTCTACCATCACCATAGACAGGGGGCATCCTCTACACCTAGAGGAGAGGAGGTTCTACCATCACCATAGACCTGGACATCCTCTACACCTAGAGGAGAGGAGGTTCTACCATCACCATAGACAAGGGGCATCCTCTACACCTAGAGGAGAGGCTGCTCTACCATCACCATAGACAGGGGGCATCCTCTACACCTAGAGGAGAGGCGATTCTACCATCACCATACACAGGGGGCATCCTCTACATCTAGAGGAGAGGAATATCTACCATCACCATAGACAGGGGGCATCCTCTACACCTAGAGGAGAGGTGTTTCTACCATCGCCATAGACAGGGGGCATCCTCTACACCTAGAGGAGAGGCGGTTCTACCATCACCATAGACAGGGGCATCCTCTACACCTAGAGGAGAGGAGGTTCTACCATCACCATAGATAGGGGGCATCCTCTACACCTAGAGGAGAGGAGGTTCTACCATCACCATAGACAGGGACATCCTCTACACCTAGAGGAGAGGAGGTTCTACCATCACCATAGACAGAGGGCATCCTCTACACCTAGAGGAGAGGAGGCTCTACCATCGCCATAGACAGGGGCATCCTCTACACCTAGAGGAGAGGTGGTTCTGCCATCACCATAGACAGGGGGCATTCTCTACACCTAGAGGAGAGGAGGCTCTACCATCGCCATAGACAGGGGCATCCTCTACACCTAGAGGAGAGGAGGTTCTACCATCACCATAGACAGGGGGCATCCTCTACACCTAGAGGAGAGGTGGTTCTACCATCACCATAGACAGGGGGCATCCTCTACACCTAGAGGAGAGGTGGTTCTACCATCACCATAGACAGGGGACATCCTCTACACCTAGAGGAGAGGAGGTTCTACCATCACCATAGACAGGGGATATCCCCTACACCTAGAGGAGAGGAGGCTCTACCATCACCATAGACAGGGGGCATCCTCTACACCTAGAGGAGAGGAGGCTCTACCATCGCCATAGACAGGGGGCATCCTCTACACCTAGAGGAGAGGAGGTTCTACCATCACCATAGACAGGGGGCATCCTCTACACCTAGAGGAGAGGAGTCTCTACCATCACCATAGACAGGGGGCATCCTCTACACCTAGAGGAGAGGAGGTTCTACCATCACCATAGACAGGGGGCATCCTCTACACCTAGAGGAGAGGAGGTTCTACCATCACCATAGATAGGGATTCTTTACTGTAAGAACAGTGAGATTATGAACTCTCTGCAGCAGGAGGTTGTTATGGCGGACTATATGTCCATGTTTAGGAGAGGGCTTTCTTCAGAACAAAAATATCATGGGTTATGGAAAAAAAATTTATTTAATCTTTGTATAGCACAATGAATTACTGTTGTGTTAAAAGCCAAAATGGGTTCATTGGGCTATTATGGTAGTCGGTGTAATTCTGCACAGGTAAATCTTTATATACATACAAATCTAGACAATATATATATATATATATGTATATACAGTACTGACCAAAAGTTCTACTGAACTTTTTTTTGTATATAATGCCACATAAATCATATAAATCATAGTTTTGATGCCCTCAGTGTGAGTCTACAATTTCTATAGTCATGAAAATATAGAAAACTCTGAATGAGAAGGTGTGTCCAAACTTTTGGTCTGTACTGTATATACAGACAAAGAACAACATACATAACATAACAGGAGAGCATATTTACATTTTCACCCCTCAGTCGCCATCTCGTCATATATATAAACTCCATTGTATGGTCCTTTCCCATGATTTCACCATTGCATAGTACATCGAGCTGGAAAACAAAAACAATTTTAAGTAATGCAGTATGGAGTACTTCTGACGGATAAGATTCCTTGTCTTCCTGGTTTTTTATACTAGATTAAATTGTCCATATGGAAATCTGGAAAAGCAGCATGTATGCTATCACTGGGCTGTGTTTGCAATAAAGCCCCATACATAAGTAAATGTGAACAGAGCCCAAACCAAACCCCTTTTTTTTGGTAGCTATCAAATTGGTCGTTCTGGGATTCAGCATAACTCCAGTAGCAAAAGTAAGAAACTAAAAAGAGCCCAACTCAAAGACTCTACAACTATCCCTGATACACACCACATAGTCTGTCTGTAAATAGGAGTGGGCAGATGCTCAGAGATCATCCACGTCTGCCAACACTCTTTGTTTCTGAGACAAGAACAGCGCTGTGTACTGAAACTGGATGCCCCTGAGACATTGCAGGCAGTAAGTAGGCAGACCTGCCGAATCTTAGAGATGCCAGACTCTAGCTAAGAAAGTCTTGGGTAGTGGGTGTAAATTATTATATTGCACAGAAATCTCTCTGTTTGTTAGAATCATTTCTTAGAAAATACATGTTAGTTTTTTTTTAAAGGTTATAGCGTGGTTATCTGCACATCTATATCTCACATTCTCCTGCACATACTGTGCATGCTTCACAAAATATATCCATCTATTATATATACACATACCTCTGTGTGCAAGGATGACATGTCACATATAAACTTAAGCTGCATTCACACTGCCGTATGGGGGACGTAAATACGGCCAACGTATATACGACCTATATACGTCCCCCATAGACAGCAATGGGCACACAAGTGCAGCACCGTACTGTTCGGTACCCGTGTGACATGTTCCTCTATGGAGAGGGTCGGGGGTGAGCAGCGCTCACCTCCACCTTCTCTCCCAGGCGCCACTGTGTGGCCCCCCCTGCTATGGTACGGCGGGCACACATCAGTGTGAATCAAGCCTTATACAGGAACAGTCAAACATTGGACCTCCTGTCTTACAGTTATACATTGGTAACTTGAGATACTACAGAGCCCCAAATAAGTTCGGGCAGAAAAATACCCCACCATAACGACAGGGAGTATTCAGACCCTTCCTCATCTAACTATTGTCCCACTGAAAATGGAACAAATGAAAGTCAAAAGAAAATCAACCATGGAAAATATTGGTGCTGATGGCTGGAAATCCTGCCCCTTAGGGGGTCCTATAAATACTTAAAAGATGCATAAAAGGGGTTGACAATAAAGACAAAGGGTCATTTTTACAAGAGTCTTGATTGTGACCAACCATTGAGCCCTCGCAGCTTTGTTTGGAAATTCCATAAAATGTCTAATAAGACCTTATTATACACCAGAGGATCATTTAGGGACAATTTCACACAAAATTGTGATTCATCATTAAGCTTTAGAAAATCTTCCTGCTACTACCTTCTGTGTAGAAACTGTATTGGCGATTTAGGTTTTGTTTAGGTCATGTGCCAGATCCTGTGACTGAACTGCAAATCCTTCTTACCTCATATGTACTTGGAAGTTTTAATTTTAAACTTAAAAACTTTTTAATAGTCCCCACTGTGATTCGCGTAGAGCAGCGAATGAATTTCTTCATTAATCCCTGCATGAACAAAGATAAAGCAAGTTATTTCAATAGTAAAGACATGGTGGTTGTGTACCCGTAGGAGATGTACTACCAGCACAGTACCTTCACTACATTTTCACCAGACTGGCCATTATTACGTAGACAGTCCAGACAGATGGCGATCTGTGGGTCGCTTCTGTGATAGTCTTTATTTCCATCCGTTTCCTCTTCATCATCCTTAAGTCTTTTATTTGGAAGCCCATCTGCATTAAAAAAAAATACATATGTAAGTGTAGTCACATGAAGGAAACTGAAACCATCAAAATTAAACTGATGGCAAAAACTGCAAAGCAAATACAAATAAGTTAAGTCACTAATGCCATGTTCAGTCTGCAAGCCATGGCGTCTTACGTTGGCAAAACTTTCTGGAGCAACTTTTGGTGTAACTTTTATGTGCAGTTCCCTTGGGTCTTAGGGTTGTGTGCATGTCTGCCAGGGGTTTGACTACTGGAGCCCCTGGCAATCAGCAAAATGTGGGAACGAAAGCCCCAATGAGCTCCTATACTCTTTTTGTACTTGCTGCAGTCACCCAGAACATTAGTGGGTTATAATATAGACGGTTTGGGAGGCGGCCCAGGACCCAAGCCTTCTAGGGCACCCAAACGACCCACCAAATTTTATACTCAGAAGGACCTTCACCTATGAAATCCTCGTACATCAGTTCCTGCTCTCAATATACATGTACACAAGAGCCATTTCAGGACCTTTGAAGATTGACAGCTGGCAGAAGGGGCACATACTCCATTCCCCAAGAAGCTGATTCTAGTACCATATGTAGAAAGTGATTCCAGACTTGTAGGGGCTATAATATTCCTACAGCCCAGGGACCATGGTGGTCTTAATCCACCCCTGACCCAGAACCTTTAAAGGGGTTTTCCCACAGACACCTTATCCCTCCCCGAGATGAGCGGAGAAGCCGTCCGCACAAGGCAGGACTGCCCCATTCATCTCTTTAGATCCGACCGAAATGAATGAGTGCTGTACTGGGCAATCACCTTCAGCTCCATAAAAATTAACAAAGCAGCCTGAATGTGCGTGACCGGCTGCTCCGTACATCTCGGGGAGCAAAGAGAGGTCTGATGGAAGTACCTCAACCCCCTGTGATTTGGCAAATTCTGTGTAGCGCTGTGCAATCTGTATGCGCTATATAAATAAAGAATTATTATTATCTGTGGGGGTCTCATCACTGAGATAACCTGTGGATAGGGCCTAAAGTGTTTTATGGAAAAACCCCTTTACTTTCTTGTTAACTTGTGGTCGGTACAGATGATATGGAGCCTTGTTTCAGCAAAACAGAACATCGAACCTGTAAATATTCTACAAATAATCATTGCATTATTAATTTCCCCTTTATTAGCTTCAACGGCTTTACTTGTTTCTACAATAACCTACGTGCTGAGGAAGCTTTTATCTGTATTCTGGAGGTCAGTAATATTAGTCATAAAACATTATTATCAATCAAAAAATGGCAAAAAGTAAATAAAGCGAATGAAAGTCGTGGGCCAGGAAACACTGGCTTCCTGGTGCACGTACATTACTGTCCTACCCCAATACTTGCTTCAGGAAGTGAGACAATTCCTGGCCTAGTAAATATTATTAGTCATTAATACTTACCATTACTTATACTGAACAATCCCATTTTCCTATATTGATAGTGTTGTATAGAGGACTAATCATCTATGTTACAAATACCAACTTATTCAATTGAATATACATTCCCTATTACCACAGGAATATGAATGGAGACCTTGGCCATACATCTTAGGCTCTTTATTCACTTCTAGAAGAGTTGCAAATATGGCCAAGTAAGTCATTGGAGAAAGCATGGCATTGGATAGATCCCCATGCTCCGGCCAGGGGCTATATGATGGTTTCCACTTATCTTGACTATAGGCCATCAGTAGTAAATCTGGGGACCTCAAGGGAGACCCCCTACTAGAGTGGTGCCATGTTCTTGTATCTTGTAAGAGAGGAGGTCGCGCATAGGTATAGGTTGAGACAGCATGTACTGTGTAGCTTGATATATATATATGTATATATAGACATGCATCCCCTGTTCACAGGACAGTATTTATTCTGACCCCCGGCCAAAATTCCCGCTGAGCTGCCCTATACGGCATAGGACTTTGCTGTCCTGTAAACCGTCCTGAGGTTCCCATCAATTAAGCAAAGGACAGACACTAGTGAATAGACACATTTAAAATGATATAAAGGATACCATGTACAGGCATCAGCACCCTGCATTCTCATCTAGGAGGGGTGCCAGTACTTAAAAGGGTACATGCCACTGGCCAGTGAGTAACAACAGCTACGGCTGCTATGGGGCCCGGTATGGAAGGCGAAACGAAAGTTTGTTAGTCCCATTCTCACAGGCACTTCTCTCCCTACAACCAGCACAGCAGTAACAGGGGGCCCCGCCTGCTGTGCTGAATGTAGAGACGCCCACCCGTGTCACCCGCCCACTCACCCACCTCCCCCTAACAGTCGTTAAACTCCTGGACACCCGCCTTCCGGCACATCCTACAGCCCGCTGGCACATCCGCCCTTCTTCATGTCTTTACAGATCCCCCCACAACACCCCCCCCCTTCCCTCCCGGTGACACCGCGGGTGAACGTGAAGAATCGCCCTCACCCACGGACAACACTGCTGGCTGACACTGCAAATTACTGCACTTTCACCCTTTCCTCACCCTACTGCTGACACAAACAAATAATTTTATCTGTGAGCAAATACACTCACCGACCACTTTATTAGGTACACCTGTCCAACTGCTTGTTAACACTTAATTTCTAATCAGCCAATCACATGGCAGCAACTCAGTGCATTTAGGCATGTAGACATGGTCAAGACAATCTCCTGCAGTTCAAACCGAGCATCAGTATGGGGAAGAAAGGTGATTTGATGCCTTTGAACGTGGCATGGTTGTTGGTGCCAGAAGGGCTGGTCTGAGTATTTCAGAAACTGCTGATCTACTGGGATTTTCTTGGCACTCTTTGGGCCCCTTGGTACCAATTGAGCATCGTTGCAACGCCACAGCCTACCTGAGTATTGTTGCTGACCATGTCCATCCCTTTATGACCACAATGTACCCTGTAACATCTGATGGCTACTTTCAGCAGGATAATGCACATGTCATAAAGCTGGAATCATCTCAGACTGGTTTCTTGAACATGACAATGAGTTCACTGTACTCAAATGGCCTCCACAGTCACCAGATCTCAATCCAATAGAGCATCTTTGGGATGTGGTGGAACGGGAGATTCGCATCATGGATGTGCAGCCGACAAATCTGCGGCAACTGTGTGATGCCATCATGTCAATATGGACAAAATCTCTGAGGAGCTTCCAGCACCTTGTTGTATCTATGCCATGAAGAATTGAGGCAGTTCTGAAGGCAAAAGGGGGTCCAACCCGTTACTAGCATGGTGTACCTAATAAAGTGGCCGGTGAGTGTATATACACACAGAATATATGTGTGTATATATTTGTATATATACAGTCTATATGTGTGTGTGTATAATTATACAGTCTATATGTGTGTGTGTGTATATTATATATATATATATATATATATATATATATATATATATATATATATATATATATATATATATATATACACACACACATATATATATATATATATATATATATACATACATACATACATACATACATACACACACACCCACGTCGTTGCGTCGGATACATCAAGAGGCTTAGGTCTCTTGATGCATCTGGCGGGCGGGCGGGCAGGCCGGCCGGCCGGCGGTGTGTGTATGTATGTGTATATGCTGTATGTTATGTATAGGCAGTATGTGTATAGATGCTGGGCTTTCCTGTTCCAGTACTTGTGCACTTGCTCCAGCCGGCAAATTTTCATATGTGAAAATTCGAAGGTTGCGTTTATATACACTGTCTTGTACCCCGCCAGATACACCAGGAGGTCAAAGCCTCTTGATGTATCCGGCTGCACCGGAGAAGCGTCCGGCTTATGATAAAAGTTTTTTTTAAGCGGGCCCCATGCAGAAATCTGCTATGGGGCCCGAGTTCTACTAGTTACGCCCCTGCCACTGGCTGGTCATCTTCTACTCAATCACTACTGCTGTTTGGTCTGTACACAGGATGGGTAACTAGGTGGGGGATTGGGGGGAACCTACACCTATTGGCTGGACATTTAGCACTGGAATAGGCAGAACAATGAAGCCTATCAATTAATGGGTTTGTCATCTGCTTAGACATGAATAAAAAGAAAAAAAAACTGTGTAAAATATTAACAAGATAATAATTCCTTCTGCCCTTCATTAAAGGCGAGGCCATTCTCTTGAACAGTAAATAAGACATTTACAATGAACTGTGAATCTCCTGAAATATACACTGCTAACAATACCTTCTCCATTCTCCTGTGGTCTTTTCCTCTTCCAGAATTCAGATTCTCGCTGCTGTTCTCCTGGATGCCACAAAATGACAAAAAACACAATGTAAAGAAGATATAGTGTGCAATTCATTTAAAACCTATGTTTTATACTGCAAAATATCCTCTGTACTGTTTTATGCTGACTGATTCACGTTGAGGACTATACTATGTAACACTTGTACAGATCTCCTTATGTAGTGTATTCTACTGACCAAGATGTAATGCATGACCATTTGTTTGCTTGTGTTATAAACTGAAATAAAAACGAATCTGATTACAAAAAAGGACATTGGGGGTCATTTACTAAGGGCCCGAAATCGCGTTTTTCCGTCGGGTTACCCGAATATTACCGCTTTGCACCGATTTTCCCTGAGTTACCCCGGATTTTTGGCGCGCGCGATCGGATTGTGTCGCATCGGCGGCGGGATGCATGTGAAGGAAATTGGGGGGCGTGGCCGTCAGAAAACCCGACGGATTCAGAAAAACCGCCGTATTTTTTTAAAAAAATGTGTCGCTTGACAGACGCTTACCTGCACCCAGCAACGGACGGTGAACTCCAGTGAACTCCGACGGACTTCAGCGCAGCAGCGACACCTGGTGGACATCGGGCGCACTACCTTAGTGAATCTCCGGAAGACCCGAATCCTCCACAGAGAACGCGCCGCTGGATCGCAACAGGACCGGTTAAGTAAATTTGCCCCATTGTGTGCAAATAATACTCAGATGGATCTATCATCCAGTGGATTCAAGCACTCTACAATGCACCTAATTATTTAACCCCTTAAAGGGTTTTCCCACGGTCAGAAGAATGTTCTCTCTGTGTGTATCAGAGCACAGTGCTATGGATGCAGAAGTCTCCTTCACAGAATAGTACAAGGTCTTCCCTTTTTCCCTCCCTATCTCTCCATCCCAGTCTTTGATTTTACAGAACTTTCTCTGTCTCTCTCTGCACCTCATGCTGCTCCCCTCCTCCACCTTCTACTTGGCACTTACTGCACAGTGCAGAGAAGCTATTAAACTGTAGCGCTCACACAACACAGACTGTTCACTTGTATCAGTTTCACTGCTGGTTTCTACTACTTATAACATGCTCCATGCTCCGCCATGTGATGAAAGCTGCTCGGCTATTCAACATATAGATCCTCTGTGTACACTATGCAGTGTTCAGTGGATTTTCTTATATGATTCTCACTAGTAGATTTGCTGCTAAATTACTGAGAGAGAACACAAGCCTCAGTTTGTCTCAGCTTCAGGGCAGATACAGGAAGGGGTTACTGCACTTCACTGCTGCTGAGAAAGATTTGTAACAAGTAGTTTCAGAACAGAAAATACCATAACTATGGAAAGAAATGGACAAGAAACATATTATGTACATTGTTCTGTTTATTTTTAAAGGGAGAATCACATACGACAATTTGGTAAAAATCATTATAACATCAAAGTGATGCTTAAAAGGCATCACTAACAGAGATATAAAAGAAGTGTGAACAGAGCCAAACTGTATGAGGTTGTGACCTCATGAAAAGGGCTTTTACTGAACCATATCTTAAAATGTTTATTTGCCCCCTAATGTTTCTTTTAATAATTTTAATGGCATTTACCTATATGGAAGTAGAAAAAGTAAAAAATGCAAGAAAGCTTACCTTCTCGTAGACCTGGTACAAGTTTAAATATGATTTCTTCAAGAGTATTGTCTAATCTATAAATAAGATTAAAAAAAACTATTATTCATGCTTTAAATCCTATGGCTCATGATTATAATACTTCCACCATACAGTGCTATAGATAATGGCCACAGTTACTGTCTGTGTGTCGGTTGATCTTCCACCTCACACCCCTCTCCTCTCAATAGACTTCTGTGGACAGAATGCAACCTGATCACTGAGCTGAAAGTCTGTCTCGCAATAAGATCAAATAAGGACTCATGGTAATTCATAATGAACAGTTTAGAGAAGGAAGAAGACAGTAATGGGCCCAATAAGGGCTCATATTACAATGTTTCTCATATATATATATTGCATGTTTTCAATAACTGTGCAGATAATTTTTCATTCACAGATTGTAGGGTCTCCTCATAGATTGTAAGCTCTTGCGAGCAGGCCCTCATTTCTGCTGTTCTATCCGTCCATATTATTGCTCTGTAATGTCTTATTTTGTTTGTATATGTACCCCATGATCTGTAAATCACTGCCGAATACAGGCGGTCCCCTACTTAAGGACACCCGACTTATAGACAACTCATAGTTACAGACAGACCCCTCTGACCTCTGGTGAAGCTCTCTGGATGTTACTATAGTCACAGATTGCAATAATCAGCTGTAAGGTGTCTGTAATGAAGCTTTATTGATAATCCTTGGTCTCATTACAGCAAAAAATGTCTGGATCTACAACTATAAAATATACAGTTTTGACTTACATACAAATTCAACTTAAGAACAAACCTCCGGACCCTATCTTGTACGTAACCCGGGGACTGCCTGTACTATGCCCCTATAATGATTTCATATTTATATTTTACAAGGTAACCTGGTAGGATTACTAGGGGATTAAGATTTGAGAAACTTCATAGGCAAACCCATTTAAGTCCATCCAATTTCGTTGCTTTATCTCTTCAACACCTTTCTAAACAGATCATAGAGATGGGTTTACACTAGCAGCTGGAGTATAATTTGCCCACACTGGACCCCCCTCAGGGTAGTTTTAAAGTTGGCGAACCTTTTTGCTAAAATACAAAACCATAGACAAGCTATATATCAGGCGTATAATGTAGTATCCCCATACCTTAGCATTTCTATGGGGTTAGTTTCATGAACTTGAATTCCACATTTTGGGCAATCATTGCTTTCTTCAAAATGCTGGACAATGCAACTCTTACAAACTTTTAAGAAAGGAAAGAAAATAGAAGTGAATAAATAGTATATTTAATACAAAATACATTTAACCCAGCAATGAGTAAAGACAAGGAGTGTGCTTTCTCTTCAGCTGAGTCAGAACAGCTGCATATTGTTCCCCCCTCCCTCAGGAACGAGAGTGTGACTGTAGTAATGAGAGAGAAGCTGGCTGTGTGTTCTAGGAAAATAATTTCTGAGGGAGGTGGGAATGAGGGAGTCAAAACAGCTGCATATTTTCCCCCCTCCCTCAGGAACAAGAGTGTGACTATAATAATGAGAGAGAAGCTGGCTGTGTGTTCTAGGAAAAGAATTCCCGAGGGAGGTGGGAATGAGGGAGTCAGAACAGCTGCATATTTCCCCCCCTCCCTCAAGAACAAGAGTGTGACTATAATAATGAGAGAGAAGCTGGCTGTGTGTTCTAGGAAAAGAATTTCTGAGGGAGGTGGGAATGAAGGAGCAGATTTCTATACTGCGAGTCACACACAGCCAGCTTCCCTTTCATACCTGAGGGAGGGGCGGAATGAGGTAGCTGAGTCGACTTGGCTGAAGAAAAAAGCATCAATCAGAAAGCTGGAGCTGCGGCTGCACATGAAGAACATGAATATGAATAAGATAATCTTGAATATGTAATGTAACATGAATATGTAATAAGAATCTATTCAGAACATGCTATGAATATCTTACACTTATGTTTAGGTGATACTTACATGTGTGCAGGCACTCTGTGACGGTGGTTGGCTTGATAAGGTAGCCTTTACAGATATAACAAGTGACATACGGGTTGAATTCTTTTACAAAGCGCCTTCTTTGGGTTGCCATTGACAAGATGCCTAGAGACAGATGAACCCTGGACACAGGCAGAGGCTGAAAAATGGACCAGGATTTAAAGAGTATTAAATATCTCACATTTTTCTTCAGGTCTGGATTGTCCTCAAGATAACGTTACTAAAATAATGTTCATTGCGTCAATCTGACTTTGGCTGTTTATAACGTGCTACACCTCCAGGCTCCTGGTAAGGGACACAAGAGAGATGAAGCAGTTAATGTGCACAGCATACAACCAAGGTGAATAGCAATGCAATATAATAAACTTAGAATATACTATCAGTATTTTACACTAACATAAATAAAAGGTAAATGGGAAACTTTATATGGGCTTAAAGGGAACCTGTCACCAGGGACCTCATTTTTACTAAAAACAGGTTGTAGAAGTCCATCATACCTGCAGTGCAAAAATGCCTCTCAGCCTTTTATAAGCATTTGCATTACAATATAATTGTGTGTTATAATTTACCTTGCATCCTGACAGAATCCTCTGTGTAGTCCCAGGGGTTGGGCTTTGGTTTGGATACATTTCAAAAAACAACACGTTACTTGTCTGTGCTGCAGACTGCTCAGCTCTCAGCCCCCACCTTTGTGCTCCTGTACAGCTCCTCCCTCTCCCACTGATGTCAACTCACCACTCGCAAGAGGAAGGAGCTGTACATGAACACAAAGGTGGGGGCCATTATCTGTGGAGTGAGTAACACAGACAAGTCACATGTTGTGTTTTGAAATGCATACAAACCAAAGCCCAACCCCTAGGACTACACCGAGAATTCTGGCAGGGTGCAGGGTAAGTTATAACACACAATTATATTGTTATACAAATGCTTAGATAAAGCAGAAACACATATTTGCACTGCATGCGTGATGGGCTTCTGGAACCTGTCTTTAGTGAAAATGAGGTCCCGGGTGACAGTTTCCCAGATTCCATGAGTTGCAGAGCTGTAGAGTCATACAGAGGCAAACAAATTGTTAACTGGTTTTCCAATAAACAACAAGCATCCCATATTTCTCTTCTGGGATGAGACGAATGAGTACAACGGGGGTCCTTGAGTGCTGTTAGCTTTGCACTATGCTCCCCAGCTCCCAGATTAGTATAGAGAAGCTGGAGAGAAGACAAATCACTCATAGAATAGTATTATCTAGTAAAACTAATAATTAATGCACAAAGAAAGGGTGGAGAGAGGCTCAAGAGATGCGGCTGTGCTACAGGTAAGAACAACTAAATGCATTTTTCACAGTCCTGCTGCTACTAACAACACACACATAGCTATGGGTACAGCTGATAGATTCAATGTGAAGGTAATCTACCATCAAAATCAAGCATGGATAAACCAGGGACACTTACTCATAGATCCCGGCACCGTGACGGTGGCTTTCTTCCTTCCTTTAAAATCAACTTTTAAAATTATGCGAATGAGTCAGAAGGGCTCTGGGGAATATGGAAGCAATTCACCTTCCCCTCCCACTGTGGGGGGTAATGGAAAGGGAGCAGGGGGAGGGTGAGACGTGCTACTGCACAGTGCAACAGCCTGCGTTAACACATAACAATGTTTACGACAACACTGTGTTATTCTGGGAGGTGTTACCAGAGCCCCTCTGCTCCCTTAGCACTTCCCCTCCCTTTTTTTATCAAATCTTTTTTATAGATTTTTAACATTTTTTACAGAAACACAAATCGCCATATCCCCCTCCCGCCCTCAAACCCCATCCTAATGTAATCTCAAACAGTGGGAGAAGGGAAGTACTGATGCATAGTGTAGTAGTCTGAATCTGCAGCATGGAGGGGCTCTGGTAACGCCCTTCTGGCTCTAGAAGGAAGCAGGACATGGATAACAAATATAAGAATATTACCACAGTCACAGTGCCTGGTTCTAGGAGTAAGTTTACTATTCTGGATGAGAGAATTCCTTTAAGTGTTGATCACTGCCTCCTGTAAAAAATAGTGGGAACAGATTCGGGTCTTTATGGGAGCAGACTTTGAGGAATAATTCCCGGGGTGTTAACACAGTCCAAAGGAATGATAAGTACATTATATGCCAATTACGGTAGCCTACTTGGAAAAATTACTATACAAGGCTGTCTAATTTTCTTTGCTCCTCAGAATCCTGGGAAAGCTGGGTGCCTGACACTGTTATGTCACAGAAACTTGCATAGATAAGAAAGGTTTGATATTGTGTTGCGCTTTCATTTCCCAGAAGCTGCAGTGACTCATGTTTCCTATGTAGTTTCTGTCACAGATGAATGGCGGGAAGAGCTGTCAGGTCTCCCACTCCCCTCCTGTCACCCTGATCCTTCTTGAGACAGAACCACAGAAGCGTCTCCTGTTGTGGTGTCTGCTGTCTTTTGTGGGGGGGTTAAACGTCCCCCCTCCACTAAACCTAAAAGAGGCACAGACAGACTTACCAAACTTATAAATCCACTCCATGTCTGCTGACACAAAGTGCTGTCAGCAGGAAGTGATATCACACTAAACCTGCCCACCTCTTCTTATCTACCTAAACTATTATATAACATCCCACCTCAAATACTTTACAAATAATAGCAAGTTTGCTACATTCTTAAAAAAATTCTAAATATTTTAATGGTATGATATGGCTATAGGAAGTGTCATGCGTTCCACCTACAGGAAGTTTGTGTTCCATAGACAGGAAGTACCTTGTGTTCCACATTCAGGAAGTGTCATGAGTTCCAAATACAGGAAGTGTGTGTTCCATAGACAGGAAATGCACATTGTAAGCTATAAACCTTCCAGCAACGGTTACCTACACAAAGGTTCCCTGATGTTAGTGATAGGTGTAAACTAGACATTCAATCTAACATTACAGATGGTAATGATTAAGTTAGAAAGTAAAGTATAAAATTTTAGAGAAACATCAACAAAAAATACATTT
Source organism: Engystomops pustulosus (assembly GCF_040894005.1). NCBI lineage: Eukaryota > Metazoa > Chordata > Amphibia > Anura > Leptodactylidae > Engystomops > Engystomops pustulosus. Next base: position 21,092,865 of record NC_092421.1, on the reverse strand, counting down.
GAAATGTTAGAATAAAGTTTTATAAAACTAGAAATGTTAATAAAAAATATTACCTGTCATAAAAAAGGATTGGGGACAATTTGCCATTAGTTTTTATGTTGTCAAAAGTCCCATCACATTTTTATGCTACTTTTTGCCAAAAGAAGCACGGGTCATTTAACAGCACTTAGATATAAAAGCAGATAGCAACAAATGTGTTTATCTGTGACAGTGGGGCACATTTACTTACCCGGTCCTGTCACGATCTCCGAGGTGCGTTGTCCGACGAGGATGAAGTTCGGCGCGATTCACCCGATATCCTGCATGTGTCGCTTCCCCACTGAGGTCCGCCAGAGTTCACCTTCTTCTTCCCAGTGTATGTGATTTCATGTCTTGCATCACAATTTGGATTTTAAATTCTGCGCTTAGGAGCTTACTGTCACGCCCAAGACCCCCAACCTCCCCACCCCCCGATTTGTGTCATATGAAAGTCGGCATGATTGCACCAAAATCCGATCGCGTGTGCCAAAAACCCCCTGTTAAATGCGCCGCAAATTGGAAATAGTTGGGAAACCCGAAGAAAATGCGGTCCACGGACCTTTAGTAATTGTGCCCCAATGTTTAAGGCTGGAATTTTTGAAATGTGACTTTCTTAAAAATAGGAAAGCCACTTCTGTCACCCGCTGCTATATGTGAAGGATTCTACAACATAACACAAACGCACTAAAAACCAATAAACATCAGAAGCTGAATATATTCAGTAATCAAAGCCATTTTGATGAATTCTAAATAAAATAAAATTCCTAATTGCCATTCTTTCCAATGATAACTATAAGACAGCTGGGTTGCTAATGTGTGATTTGCATTTTTGTGGGTAGGGCTTTACTGGCGAGCAGATGTGCAATATAGGATAATTATAGTACAGGTTAATAGTCAAACCAGTTTGTGGCGTGACAACCCCTCAGCTGGTGTACATTACATTTAGAGCCAGAAGAACACACCTCTGTGCTGCCTCACTACAGGGGCAGCTCTCACGTGAGACTTTATAATATATCCACAAGTTTTCCAGAAATCCACATAGATGCAGCCCCCGCTATGACTGTAAGGGCTGAAGAGGTTGATTTGTAAATGTGGGTTTCTCCAATCTTTTTTTTTTCTAGTTCTAACGTTCTAAATATATCTGAGCAGACGTGCATATGCAGCCATCTCTTTAACCACAGAAGCCATAAGATTGGGGATACAAGGTGAGAGGAAGATGGGGGCCACTAAGGGGAGGATTATACTGTATGTGGGTGAAGTAGGTGTGGCATGCTACACATGTCACATCTTTTATTCCACTTTTGCCTCTGCAAAACTTTGAAGATGTTGTTACATCCGTGTCTCAGTCTACTGCGGTTAGACCTCTTTCAGACATAAGTTAGGGGAATGATTTGCGACCAGATCACGGCCCCAAAAACTTCTATGGCTCCCGGTGACGGTGTGGTGAGCACACAGTGTGTCCCCACACTGGTCTGCCTATGGAGGGAGGAGGGGTGAAGAGCGCTCAACCCTCCGCCATACTCCTCCCGGCCATGTGCTCCTCCGGTCCAGGCAAGCAAGTGCCCTTCTGAGGGCATGTTCACACGATGCGATTTTTTGTTGTGTTTTTGACACATCGAGAACGCATGTGTTTTTGATGCATCGAGAAAACATGCGTTTTTGACACACAAAAGACCAGTTTGCAAAAGCGTTTTAGAATCCTAATCAGATGAAACCAATTGTCTCCTGCACCCTTTAAAAAAAGGTTGATTAAAAAGTTAAGGGAAACTGCTTCCCAGCAAAACGCAAATGTAAAATCGCATCACAAAACGTGACGCAAAGCAATTAGAAGTTTGTGTCCTGGATTCCACCTGTTGGAATCCAGCTCTCTTACCAGAGAGACCTTAGAGCACATGCTCTTGGTACAGGCCTCTTAGGTCTCAGCTCTGAATATAGAGTTTACAGACTGTCAGTGACCAGAGAGATAGTGTGACACACCTCTAGTGCTACACACAGAACTCCCAGGACAAAGCTGCAGCTTCCATACCTGGACATAGTTACCCCCCAGACTGCACCTACTACCAGGCTGGTGAATCTACTCCTGAGGATCACTCTCCATGACCACTCCAGTAATCTGGAATCTCCAACAATCCGGCATCTGTAACCAGATCATTTGGCTCGTTGCCTGCAGTTGTTCCAATAAAGAACCATGAGTTATTTTTGCACAATGTTGCCTCCGTCTCTTCCCTGAATACGGCTGTAACACCAAGGGCGTCACATCCATTACCCAGGGACTCACACTACGGACATTAAAGGGGTTGCCCCAGGAAGATTCAGTACATCAGCCTCTTCCTCTACATTTTCTTGCACGCACCACCTGCTGGAGACCTGCCAGGCTGTAGGACAGTCCTCCGGTCCCTATACCAAGCACCGTGACCACAGCGTGCCGAGGCCGCAGTCGCAAGCCATTCCGGTATTCTGGGCCCAGACTGCCTCCAGGCCCTAAGAAAAGGCTAGACCCTGGTGGGGGATGTTGCACATAGGAAGAACACAAGCACCACTGGGCAGGAAAAATCAGGCAGGAAGCTAGTTCTACTATATTTTTGTTTATTTTAAGGTCATAGGGTACCGAGCAGTAGGATCCCCACTACTCAACAAGTAATGGCATATTCTAGCAATACGAAAACCCTACTAAAGCCCAGGACTGTGTAATCTACATTGTGATCCTTAAGAAGTTGATGAGAGGAATTTCCTAATTGGTTCCCTTGGCTTTATCTCACCGGAAACAAGTGCCAGCTTATCAGATAATGGAGTTCCATGTGTACAGAATTCTTTGGGTACATTTATCGTAGTAGGTCCTCATGCACATGAACAAATTGCATTTTGAAGCCTACAAGCAATGAGGCTGTGTCCCCTTTTTGCAGGTTGTATATCTCAAGTTTTTAACCGGCTGCAGTGGTCTAGGGCCATAAAACTGGGCCATGTAACACCTATGTGTCACCCATCTTTGCATCCCCCCCCCTCTATAAAAAAAAAAACATCGGGCTGGCAAATGTCTCTTTCTGACAACTTTTTTGCAACTAGTTTGTGCAATATTGTCGCATCAGGGTTTTTGTGAATTTGTATGACCTTTAACAACGTAATATATGTACAGGCAGTCCCCGGGTTACGTACAAAATAGGTTCTGTAGGTTTGTTCTTAAGTTGAATTTGTATGTAGGTCGAAACTTACAATTTTAAAATTGTAACAGAAGCGAAATATTTTTTGGTCCCTGTGACAATTGGATTTTAAAAATGTTGGATTGTCATAAGAACCAGGATTAACACTAAAGGTTCATTACAGACACCGGTGATAACTGTTATGGCTGATTATTGTAGCCTAGGGCTAAAGTACCATAAATTACCAACATCCAGAGGTCCGTTTGTAACTAGAGGTCGTCTGTAAGTCGGTTGTTCTTAAGTAGGGGACCGCCTGTACACATAGGGGTTCATGTATCACTCCTATTGCTTCCTTTTTCTTTTTTTTGTGCAACTTCAAGTGCAGAATTAAGCAGCGTACGGAAGTTAGCTGTCTCAAGTATTTAGTGCAGTGTGCCTGATTTATCTTTGTAGCCCAAAATGTTAACTTATGTGACTTTTGGGCTAATCGCCTAATAAGACGCAAGACAGAGCATGCTAGACCCAGACTAACTTTTGGTAAACTACTATTTGGGACTAAAAAGTCGCAGACCACAAAAAGTTCCAAAAGTGAGACTAAGCAGGCAACTCCTCACATGTAATACTGGGACCGGCGGCACACGTGGCGTTTTGAACACGTTTTTGGGCCGTTTTTTAAGCAGTCTTATTTTTGAAAAACGCATGCGTTTTTGACCCGTTTTAATTAAAGATAATTGGTAAAACCAGTTTTTTTAACGCACACGTGTCGGCCAACACATAGGGAGGAGTGCCGGCCCCCTCATGAATATAACCGACTGCAAGCGCAGTGGATACGAGGATACGACCTCTTATTTGATAAGGTCAGATCCTCTAGTAACAACTTTCACAGCATAAATTAAAATAAATTTAACATATATGGAAAGGGGCCCTGGAGAGGATTATGGGGGGCATGTTTGTTGGGGGTCTTTTTTGGGGGTGACAGGTGCTCTTTAAGTGCAACCCCCCCCCATCTGTATGCTGGCCAGCCAGTGGGCATGTAGGCCGATAACCCCAACCTATCCGTCAGCTTCAACTTACATTACCAAATAACAGTTTATATAAACTGAATATCATTTATCCCATAAAAGATATTTCATATGGGCCTTAATTACAAAATATGTCTTACAGTAAAACTGCCTTTGTTGCCAATAACAACCAATCACTGCTCAGCTATCATATTTCCAAAGCCGGTTACAAAATGTTAGCTAAGCTATGTTTGGCTACTAAGAACAACAGACATTTACTGTAACTTTTTTTTTTTCTGCGGAAAGCTAATTTTTCTCATAATGTTTTTTTAGACAGGCTTTTATATATTGGGGGTCATTTACTAAGGGCCCGATTCGCGTTTTCCCTACGTTTTACCCGAATTTTTTCGATTTTCGACGATTTTCCCTGAATTGCCCCGGGATTTTGGCGCACGCGATCAGATTGTGGCGCATCGGCACCGGCATGCGCGCGGCGGAAATCGGGGGTCGTGGCCGAACGAAAACCCGACGTATTCGGAAAAACCGCCGCATTTAAAAACGGAAAATGTGTCGCGGAGCTTGCACTTACCTTCACTCAGCCGGCCTCGGTGAACTCCAGCGCGTTCCAATGCTCTTCAGCGCAGCAGCGCCACCTGGTGGACGGCGGAGGAACTGCCTTAGTGAATCCCGGCCGGACCCGAATCCACCGCAGAGAAGGCGCCGCTGATCGCGAATGGGCCGGGTAAGTAAATCTGCCCCATTATGTCAATCTACCTTTCCATCTACCATCAGAATGGAGGCCAATTAGTTGAAAAGTCGCAAATTGATACTCAAATGACCACCTGTCCAGGCACAGCTTTTGGCCAAGTGGGCCGGACTTTCACAAGTGAAGGTTTACAAGTGGCCCAATATTTCTATAGCAGACATAGACCCCCAACCATCATGAGAATGAGACCCCCAGCAATTCACAGAAAGAGGTCCTAATTTCACACAGTGTTCTGCTGCTTCATTCATTAGTAGCGCTTCAACTGAACTCTAGGGCATTGGGGGGTCTGACAGTGATGGATGTTCCTGACCATTGGACTATAAGAATCAGGCACTGCCTTTAAGAAAATGTCCAGGTCTCAAAAACACCAGAAAACTGCACAAACTGCTAAGTTCAGACCCGGTTGTCAGCGTTCGGGCCAGACATTCCAGCAAACACACGCTGTGAGTTGGACACATCACTTGCTAGTGTATTAGGGACCTAGCTAGTACTACTAAATGCTGTCTGGAAGAGGTTAATTATATATGTTCCTCACTTCCTAAAACTATAGATAGAGGTAAAGAAAGACACATATGAGATGAATACACCAAGAGATAAATGGATGAATCTAAAATCGCTATTAGATACCTGGATTTGAAGTAGAATAATACTAGTTTGAAAGCATCATCTACAAAAGAAGAATATTGACATTTACATTATAATTTTAGAATATACTAAACACCTTTCCACCTCTTTTTCTGTAAGATCATTAAATCATTTTGCTTCATTGCAATTAACTCCTTCCAGCTCGCTTCCCGTCTTACCAAAATCTGACCTAATACAAATCCGTTCTTTAGATGAAAATGATACCTTATAGCAGGTCCCAAATGCAGGGGCATACACAGAAATCATGGGTTACCCCCTCTCCCCAAAGGAGATAACTGATAAAAACAATGATCCCTCCATTGCTTTCAGGTTATAATTCAACCATTTTTGAACGACAAAGAACGTTTAGAATTGTTATTGCATTCTAATAATTTTTATTATATACAGGTTTTTTTTTGCAGGGGGGAGGGGGGGGGGGGGCAAATGAAAAGTTACCAGTACAAAGTAACGATTACTGGCCTTTCCCCACAATATGCAAGCTGACAGTACCCGGCACAGGCTATAGCAGGGTCTGGCTTTAAATTTTTCCATATGCACAATATACTAAGAGGCCAGAGCGTCTTATTTTATCTGGCCCAATAAGTATCCCTTCAACAATTAAAGCCGTTGTCAAGACTTACCCTTAGGATAGGTCGTCATACCATTCAATGTGCACACCCACAAGCTGCAGCAGCTGATCAGTGATTTTGGACCCACACTGATCGAATATTGATGGTCTATGCTACATATAGGTCCTGATTATCTATAGTTTGAACCACCTCTGAGCTTTGAATTACACAAGCTGTTTTTGTGATCTTTTTTTTGAGTGAAATCATGTGATCATTTTTTTTGAGTGAAATCTTTGGATTTTCAGGCCCCATCCCCTGGCAGCATAAAAGGGTTCAAAGAGGACCTGTCACCAGATTTTGACCACCCTGACTAACAATGCCTGCTGATAAAGGGTTACAAGTCCTCACCATATCACCCAAAATAGCTGCCAGTGGGGCACTGTACCTTAATTTCAGATTTTTTCTGATATGCTCTCTCAGAGATAGTGTGAAGCGCTTTGTCAGCGCTTCAACTGATCTCTAGGGCATTGGAGGCTCTGACAGTGATGGATGCTCCTGACCATTGGACTATAAGAATCAGGCACTGCCTTTAAGAAAATGCCCAGGGCTCAAAAACACCAGAAAACTGCACAAACAATAATGTACTGTGTAGTGAATTACTATATTTTCACATCAAGTGCTAAAAAGGGCAATTTTTACACAATAATATTCAGTGTTCGTAAGCCAAGTGTGTATTAATTTCTGGATTTTGGTTGACCAGGATACATGACCAAGATACATCCATGTAACATTGACCTGAAAGGAATAAACATACAATTGAAACAATTTTCACATGGCAGATTTGTTGCAAACATGTGAAAGACTTTCCAATTTATGAGAATTGCCCAACAATTTTAATCCCTATGCCAGTGATGGCGAACCTTTTAGAGACCGAGTGCCCAAACTACAACCAGAATCCACTTATTTACCATGAAGTGCCAACATGGAATTTTAAGCAGTAACTTATTGCTACCTGTTCTTCAACATCTTTCAATCGTATCAGCCCCTGAGGCCACCAATACAGTTGAAAGAAGGAGGGCAAATTCAGACTCTCGCTGTAGCTTCTCTCCTGGGCCTCTCTGTAGAGGAAGAATGGTGGGTCCAGCAGGAGGACCTCCAACGATAATGCAGTTCTGTCCACACCTTCTCACTTTTCCCGCAGTTCCAAACAGGCAACGAAGTGTTGCTTTAAAATAGCGCTGAGAGCAGCTTCTCTTAAGTTGCCTGGGACTGCAAGAAGATTTGGTGGATTTGGTCCTGTTTGGTGAACTCTGTGCTTCGGTGATGGTCTGAGTGCCCACAGAAATGACTCAGAGTGCCACCTCTGGCACCCGTGCCATAGGTTCGCCACCACTGCCCTATACTGATGGGTGGAGATCTAGCTGCTTTTACTCACTACTCCCCCTTATCCTCTCCAAAGACACCTCACTGACCTTTGGTTTTACTAGCAAGATAGAATTTAGCACAGATTTCACACCCAAAAACACGGTGAAAAATAAGATCCTAAGGGAGCACATTTTTATCCTATGGGCTACTTTAGAAAAGTTCTTATATTTACTTGTACTATTGTGTTATACAAAGTTTGTTGAAAAGATACTTATCATTTGTGGTTAATATATCAACAAACAAAGGACTTTCCTTTTACACCAATTGTAAAACATTACTAAAATAATGGGAACATGAAGGGCAAACTAATATAGAGCGGTTACTGTCAGTCTCATCTATAATAGGATCCCTGTGCTATACTAGTTGTTTGAGGTTATGTCATAGATGTGAAAGTGAGACACATTATCCGTCTGCTGAGAGCAGACATGGTGTGTACTCAGTGACTGATCTTGTGACTTCTCCTTTATGGAGTGGACATAAGTACTTGTCATTCACCCTAGTATTTTTCGTACATGTCAGTTGTCACATCTTACTTTAGGAACATCTGCAATGTGCAATGAGCCAACACAATGTCATCATGGCTCAATATGAATTCTGTTTTTAAGTGCAGCCAATGATAAAGAGAATTTAAAAAAATATATATTTTAAAGGCCTCCAAGTCTATTTTTATATATAGATAGATATTTTTTTTCTCTACATTTGGGATCATGGCATGTTTTCCACACTAGACGCATCTTTACACTCTTTACAGACAGTCCGTGGATAGTCTAAACACCTAAGAGAGCTGAATCATCAAGTGAAACATTTTCTAGGTATGGAAAGAGTTAATCATTATCTTGCTATTCTCTAAGCTTTATACGGGAGATCAGATTTACTACTCACTGCAGTAAAAAGAAGGAGCAGAAAAAAACAACAGAGAAGCTGCTTCACTTAACTGGTACGGTACGAGTCAATGCGGCTGAGACAATGCCAGAGCTCTGCACCGGAGATGAGCCGTCATCGGAAGTCGGGGGTGTCAGCAGTATTGCACCGCTAACATCCCAGTGTGCAACTGCGGCATTTCAATGGCTGCAGGGAGATTTCTGCGCCCCCTACAGCGCTATGGCAACCCCGGGGTCTGACCTAAGACCCCAGGGCTGTCCATAGTAAATACCTGTAAGGCCCTGTTACATATGGGACCTTACATGCACAGGGGCAGATTTACTTACCCGGTCCTGTCGCAATCCCACGGTGCGTTGTCCGATGAGGATTCGGGTCTGCTGCGATTCACTAAGGTCGTGCACCCGAGTTCCTGCATTCGTCGCTTCTGCGCCGAGGTCCGCCGGAGTTCACCTGCTTCCTCCCGGTGCTTGTAAGTGCGTGTCTTGCAACACAATTCTAAATGTTAAATCCTGCGTGTTGTCCGAATCCGTTGGGTTGTCCGAAGGCCACGCCCCCGATTTCTGTTGCGTGCTAGCCGTCGCCCATGCGCCAAAATCCGATCACGTGCGACAAAATCGTCGGGAAACCTGTCGAAAATGCATCCGACAGACACTTAGTAAATGAGCCCCACAGAGTCCACCTATGCATTAGCACAGGCTGACAGTGCTTATACCCTGCAAGACATCAGCATTGCAGGGTATTATAATGAACAAGCAATCGATTGATTGCTTGTTCATGTCCCATAGTGAGACAAGTCAAAAAGTAAAAAAAAAAGTAAACTTACATATATAATAAAACAATGTGAAAATCACCATACAAAACCCCACATATGTATTATTTCCACGTCCTTAATGACCCCTTCAATCAAACAAATTCATTACTATACCTGTACGATGAACACTGTAAACACAGCAAACACCCACCAGTAACACCCGCGATCTGTGCTATCACCAATCACGGGTGTTAACCCTTTGATCCCCAGCGACAAAGCAGACGCCAGCATTAAAATGTCACCGCCATATTGGCTTAGATCATTGTGGAGTGATGACGTCATCGGCAAGTGGTCTGTTACCATGACAGCCTTGGGTCATACCAAGACCCGAGGCTGTCTTGTTTTAGCACATTAATTACAATGGCCATTTGCACATTGTAATAAATGATGTGGTAAATGAATGAGGAGGAAAATCCCCATATACTGCCATACTGTAGTAAGTCAGTATATGGAGGGATCAATCATACAACCTAGGGTTAAAGTACCCTTGGAGGTCTGAAAAATAGTAAAAAAATTAAAAAAAAATTAAATAAAAACTAAAAATTCTAATTAACCCCACTAGAATTGATATAAATAAACAGTACAAATCATGAACATGTTAGGTATCGCCTCGTCCAAAAATGCCTGATCTATCAATATATAATAATGGTTAATCCTGGCATTTAACCCCATAATGGAAAATAGCGCCCAAAGTTATAAATGGCAATTTGAAAAAAATGTAATAAAAAGTGATTAAAATGCTGTAAAGTCCTCAAAATGGAAGCATTGAAAACGTCATCAAAAGTCACAAAAAAAATTACACCACACACACAGCTCTGTACACTTAAGTTTTTCTTTTTACAGGAGGTTTGAATTTTTGTAAATGTATCAAAACATTATAAAACCTATATATATATTTAGTATCCCCATAACTGTACCAACCAAAAGAACAAAGGAGACCTGTAATTTCAGCTTACAGTGAAAGCCGCAAAATCCAAGCCCACAAGAAAACGGCCCAAATACATTTTTTAATTTCATTTGGAATTTTTTTCCCACTTCCCAGTACAAGGCTTGGAATATTAAATACCGTCACTATGAAGTGAAATTTACAGCTCTTTACATGGAATACAGTATTTTTTCGGACTATAAGGCACACCATCAATAAATGCTTTCTAAAACGTCTAGGTTCATATATAAGGCGCACCTGATTATAAGGATGAATGACCAGCAGGTGGCAGACCTGTGCACAGTTCAAGGCAGCTGTTGTCTGCAAGTACGGTTCTTATACACTCACCGGCCACTTTATTAGGTACACCTGTCCAACTGATCGTTAACACTTAATTTCTAATCAGCCAATCACATGGCACCGACTCAGTGCATTTAGGCACGTAGACATGGTCAAGACAATCTCCTGCAGTTCAAACCAAGCATCAGTATGGGGAAGAAAGGTGATTTGAGTGCCTTTGAATGTGGCATGGTTGTTGGTGCCAGAAGGGCTGGTCTGAGTATTTCAGAAACTGCTGATCTACTGGGATTTTCACGCACAACCATCTCTAGGGTTTACAGAGAATGGTCCGAAAAAGAAAATACATCCAGTGAGCGGCAGTGCTGTGGGCGGAAATGCTTTGTTGATGCCAGAGGTCAGAGGAGAATGGGCCGACTGGTTCGAGCTGATAGAAAGGCAACAGTGACTCAAATCGCCACCCGTTACAACCAAGGTAGGCAGAAGAGCATCTCTGAACGCACAGTACATCGAACTTTGAGGCAGATGGGCTACAGCAGCAGAAGACCACACCGGGTGCCACTCCTTTCAGCTAAGAACAGGAAACTGAGGCTACAATTTGCACAAGCTCATTGAAATTGGACAGTAGAAGATTGGAAAAACGTTGCCTGGTCTGATGAGTCTCGATTTCTGCTGCGACATTCGGATGGTAGGGTCAGAATTTGGCGTCAACAACATGAAAGCATGGATCCATCCTGCCTTGTATCAACGGTTCAGGCTGGTGGTGGTGGTGTGATGGTGTGGGGAATATTTTCTTTGCACTCTTTGGGCCCCTTGGTACCAATTGAGCATCGTTGCAACGCCACAGCCTACCTGAGTATTGTTGCTGACCATGTCCATCCCTTTATGACCACAATGTACCCTGTAACATCTGATGGCTACTTTCAGCAGGATAATGCGCCATGTCATAAAGCTGGAATCATCTCAGACTGGTTTCTTGAACATGACAATGAGGTCACTGTACTCAAATGGCCTCCACAGTCACCAGATCTCAATCCAATAGAGCATCTTTGGGATGTGGTGGAACGGGAGATTCGCATCATGGATGTGCAGCCGACAAATCTGCGGCAACTGTGTGATGCCATCATGTCAATATGGACCAAAATCTCTGAGGAATGCTTCCAGCACCTTGTTGTATCTATGCCATGAAAAATTGAGGCAGTTCTGAAGGCAAAAGGGGGTCCAACCCGTTACTAGCATGGTGTACCTAATAAAGTGGCCGGTGAGTGTATAAGGCGCACTGGACTATAAGGCGCAACTTTGATTTCTGAGAAAATCAAAGGATTTTTTGTGCGCCTTATATTCCGAAAAATACGGTAATAAAAAAACGTCATAGATTTTTTAAGGTGGGGAGTAAAAAATAGAAACGCAAAAACGGATCAGGGCTGCGGCGTTAAGTGGTTAAAACACAGAAGAAGAGTAACATGAGTTACAAAAGAGTAAAGGTGTACCAGGACATGTGGATTATTGTGACACAATTGTGTGAATTTGGTCAGATGTCAATGCTTTATCATAATCTGGACATAACGGAAGCCTAGCCACCAAGTATTAGGCCACACAGACTACTACTAACTACAGAAATCCAAGCTGCCTACAAACGCAATATCAGCATAACACTTGTCTGTCTGATGCCTCATTATAAAGGATTCCTATGTGGAGAAGATCCGCAGCAACCTAAGTCATCACAAGTGTGCAGATTACAACTCGTGTGGTGTAAATAATGAAGCCACTGGACGACGGTGGAAACAGGTTTGTGTTTTACATTTGACTTGAAGAGAGAAAATTGAACACAGTTCCTTCGTGTGCCGCTTTTCATAGAAGTTCTAGGAACAATGGACTTATCTGTTCACCTCATGTTTTAATGCTTTCAAGCCACTTCCTGTTTCCCAAAAAAAGGAAATGTAGAACACAAATTGTTGTGTCTTATAAGATATGAAACTCTATTTTATAGCTTAGTTATTAAGGTGATACTTAACGGCGGCGGGGGGTGGGGGGACTATTTATACAACTGAGACAAATATCTTATTACTTCACATTTTAAACAAATCATAATAAACTAAGGACACTTCATGGGCCCAGACACGGTGGGGCACATTTACTAAGGGTCCGAATCGCGTTTTTCTGCCGGGTTTTCCGAATGTTACTGTTTTGCGCCGAATTGCCCCGGGTTTTTGGCGCACACGATCGGATTGTGGCGCATCGGCGGCGGCTTGCATGCGACGAAAAACGGGGGACGTGGCATCGGAAAACATGACGGATCCAGAAAAATCACGCTATTTTATTTTTTTTTTTAAAGTGTCGCTTGACACACACTTACATGCACCAGGAATAGGATGGTGAAACCCGGTGGACCTTGGCGCAGCAGCGAAACCTGCTGGACATGCTGGGCGCACGACCTTAGTGAATTGCCGGAAGACCTGAATCCTCGTCTGAGAACGCGCCGCTGGATTGCAACAGGACCGGGTAAGTAAATGAGCCCCAGTGACTGTGGTAATCTTTCTGTATTTTTTATCTATGGCCTTCTTACTTCTTAAATTACCTTTTGAAATGATGCTAATGAGCAAAAAGGGCTCTGTGGGCATAACCAAAGCCCCGCAGTGCTGCAGGTTCAAAGGCTGTTACACTGTCTCATTTTCCCTCTGCTCTTTCCCCTCCCTTTGCCTGATATAATCTCACTGCAGCAGAGGAAGTTTCAGCGAACTATGGGATACAGGAAGTTCTCCCGCACAGTGTAACCGCCTGTGAAGCTACAACATGTAGGGGCTCTGGTAATGCCTCCAGGCTCACCTCATATATATATGTGAAATAGTGCTAATTGCTGGGTTGTATTTGTATTTGCCAAGGTATAACTTGCAAGTACAGGTGCCACCCGGCAATTATTCACCTTTATCAGCAGAATAGGAATTACGCTACATTTTTCAAGGTTAGAAAGAAGATATGGTGGGAAACTGCCGTGTCAAATATGTCTGGGTAGTAATATATATACACACAATGGTCCCATATAAAATCGTCAACACTCAAGTAAATGAAGATCATCTGGGTGATATGTGTGTTTTTGATAATGAAGATGTAAGTAATGTATATTTTCTTCCTTCCCACAAACACAATACAGAATGAGGTCTGATAAAGTCTGGTTGCTGGGTTCATTACAAAACCAATTCACAGAGGTGATGTGTGGGCAGGCACACCAGGGCACCTGCCTCTTGATGTAACAGGTGCCCAGCGGCGCAGCATTCATTTCTACACCTGGGCAGGAGCGCCCCACACCAGCCGACTCCCCCCATAGTGCTGGCGTCAAGGGGAAAATAATCGCAAGTGCTGGCAAATCGCTAGCATTTCCGGGTTTTTACACCAGTTTTCTTGCATAGAAGCCCTGATAAGCCCCATTGCTTTTATATGATTTGCAAATGGGAGCTGAGCGTGCAAATATGACCACTACATTCAAATAGCAGTCCAAAGATGGACCTAGTTATCCACTGAACTCTGTTTTTCTTATTGAAAGTATCTTTTGCTTCACACAAGATGAAGACCTCCTCACAATTCATTCCGGAAGCCCACCCTTGGATCCCCTGAAAAGAACACTGGGGCACACTGCCGCACCCGAATGTCCGACGAGGATTCGAAGCTGCCACGACTCACTAAGATCGTGCGTCCAATTTCCTGCATGTGTCGCTTCCTCCGCTGAGGTCTGCTGGAGTTCACCTTCTTCTTCCCGGTGCATGTGAGTGCTGATCTTGCTGCACAATTTCATTTTTAAATTCCGCGGTTTGTCTGAATCAGTCGGGTTTGTCCGACGTCCACGCCCCCTCCCCACAATTTGTGTCGCATGAAAGCCGGCGCCGATGCGTCACGATCCGATCGCATGCCCCAAAAACCCGGGGGCAATTCAGGGCAAATCTGAAAAAAATTGTGAAACCCGACGGAAATGCGGCGTTCGGACCCTTAGTAAATGTGCCCCACTGTGTTTGGCTTCCTCAACTGTCCACATAACTTTTCCACTTCACAGAAAAGTTTATTTGGGTATCCATACAAACACCCACCCCATTTTACAGAAGAAATGCTTTTAGTGATGCTTAATGATGTTGTAAAAGTATAACGTGCGTGATTATATTGGGGAAATTGTCTTTGAAATGTCAACTCTGAAAGGAATCTCCATGTGAACCGTTCTGTTCATCAATTCTGTCCTTCTCAGGAGGAAGATAGATGTTTTATACCGCGCTCTTACAGGTATGACCTCATGAAAATCCATACTGCAGAACAAAGATGCTTTGTGCCGTGCCCTTTCTGGGCTGAATGTATTTCATGTGACATACACTGTACTCTTGTAGAACACCCTCTACCTGCTTCTTAAGAGAACACAAAAAGTTCATTCAAGAAGTGGCTGTAGTCAGAAGGCTTAGAACTTCAGCTCCTGGAAATCATTACACTAAAACAACTCCTACTCTTTTCAGTTTTTTCCATTTTGTTGATAGGTAAAAAAAAATAAAAATCATAGAGCATGGCAATAATATACAGCTGACAAGTCACAATATAGCACAAGTCATAACATATACTGTACTGTCTATATGGCATTCATAAGGGGCATCTACCACCAGGATCTAGGACTGAAAGCAAATGAGCTTGAGGGGCTGCAGGCTCCATAGGGGTTAATGGAGCCTGGAACCCCTTAAGCTCATTTGCATACAGTCTTTCATCCTGATGGTATATGTCCTTTAAAGGAAATCTGCCATCAAAATCCAGGGACACTTAAATCAACTAAAATCAACTTTCAAAAATTATTCTAATGAGCCTGAAGGGCACTGGGGGACGTTATCAGAGCCCTTCTGTGCTGTAGCTTCACAGGCTGTTACAATGTACATGAGCACTTCCCCCCTCCCTCTGTGTGAGATTACAACAGGCAGAGGGAGGTGGAAAGGGCCGAAAGATGGGGGAGGGGAAGACAAGCTTTTACACTGTGCAACAACCTGTAAATATACAGCACAGATTAGCATAATATGACTCAGTAGCATAATTTTAAAAGTTGATTTCAGAAGGAAGGAGGCCATGGATAACAAATATAAGAAGATTACTACTGTCACTGTGCCTGGATCTATGAGTAAGTGTCCCTGGTTTATCATAATGGATTTTCATGGTAGATTTCCTTTTAGGAAAAACCTTTAGAATGTAAACTGTGTACCAATTAGGACAAATTTATTAAGAGTATCTAAAAGTACCAGAGGGCAAAAGATAAGATGGACAGTTTTATACTGCGGCAGATTTAACAAAGTTTCTAACAGTAAATGTTAAATCTGTTGTAGGTTACAGCCACCAGCCCACAAGTGGGGTTTGGTCCGGGAAACCCCATCCAGCGGATGAAGCGCTCTTGTCGGACTGAACTAACTTTTGGGTGAGCTGGTGAGCTGGTGCCGGTACTTACTTTCGTTAGTGTTATAAACCGCGGTATCGCGGTTTTAACACTTTTTAAACTTTAGAGCAGAAGGGGCTTCAGCGCTGCGCGCGACCGTGCACGCGCAACATCTCCGCTATTTCCTTTGTAGGCGCACGCACGATCGTGCGCACGCAGCGCCGAAGCCTCCTCTGCTATAAAGTTTAAAAAGTGTTAAAACCGCAATACCGCGGTTTATAACACTAACGAAAGTAAGTACCGGCACCAGCTCACCCTGAGCTGGTGCCCGGTACTTACAGCTTACACCTACCATTCTAAATGGTAGGTTTCCTTTAAGGGAATTCATCATCAGTTTTGACAATGTAAAGCTGCAGACATTTTCCAGTAGCAGCTGGAGATCTGTGTTACCATACCTTTGTACATGATGTTATTAGAAACAGGACTCAAAACATTTATATTCCAGGATTGTAGCTGGAGCACTGTGGTACACTAGTGTGCAAGATCTTGTCACTGAACAAAGCAAAGCTCCCCCCCCCCTAAGTAACTGCTGTAGTAATCAAACAGAAACCTACTACAGCAGCAATAGGACATTGCACAGCTACAATTCTTGAATATAAAAGCATTTTCACAGTTCTGCTGCTACTAACAATGCACAACACACAGGTATAGTTGCACAGATCTCCAGGGATGCTACTTAACACAGTCTGTAGATTGGTATGGTACAGATTGCCAACACATTCCCTTTAATGTGCCTTTTAGTGAATTTGTGTAACATTTATTTTAAAAAATACAACTGAAATCTACATAGAAATGCATAAAAGGGGATTTACTGCAGATTTTTGTTATGGATTCTGTACTAAATACCCTCTTAGTCTCTTATACTTTCAATCAAATTTAAAACTATACTGAATTATCAACTTTAAAGAATGGCCCTAAATGGCGCAGCCCAGCCACAAGTAATTCCATGCATATTAGTGCTAACAACCAGGGGGGTAAAATCCTTCTTCTTGTGAGCACGGCCTTCACTCCGATTCTTTCATCTGACCAGTTTATTACTCTGTAATGTTTATTTTGTAGCCCAATGATCAGTGGCGTAACAAGAGAGCAGTGCGCCCCAATGCAAACTTTGGTTCAGGGCCCCCATCATGCTGCCACCCCCTTCTCACACATCACACAGCAGCCTCCACTCACTGAAATGTCCAGCAGCAGCCCTCACTCACCAAAATGTCCAGCAGCAGCCCCCACTCACCAAAATGTCCAGCAGCAGCCCCCACTCACCAAAATGTCCAGCAGCAGCCCCCACTCACCAAAATGTCCAGCAGCAGCCTCCACTCACCAAAATGTCCAGCAGCAGCAGCCTCCAGTCACCAAAATGTCCAGCAGCAGCCCCCACTCACCAAAATGTCCAGCAGCAGCCTCCAGTCACCAAAATGTCCAGCAGCAGCAGCCTCCAGTCACCAAAATGTCCAGCAGCAGCCTCCACTCACGGAAATGTCCAGCAGCAGCCTCCACTCACGGAAATGTCCAGCAGCAGCCCCCCCTCACAGAAATGTCCAGCAGCAGCCCCCACTCATGGAAATGTCCAGCAGCAGCCCCCACTCATGGAAATGTCCAGCAGCAGCCTCCACTCACCGAAATGTGCAGCAGCAGCCTCCACTCACCGAAATGTGCAGCAGCAGCCTCCACTCACCGAAATGTGCAGCAGAAGCCTCCACTCACCGAAATGTGCAGCAGCAGCCTCCACTCACCGAAATGTCCAGCAGCAGCCTCCACTCACTGAAATGTCCAGCAGCAGCCTCCGCTCACTGAAATGTCCAGCAGCAGCCTACTAGGGTGGGCGGGGAACAGGCCTGGGTACATGGCCCAGAACCAAATGCACTCCCAGTCCTCTGTGCTCCTCCAGGCTTCTGTATTCCTCCGCCCAGTACTGGCAGCATAATTACGTCATTACACTTTGCGGTGCTGGGACACTGGCGTTCTGTCCCGCGCGCTATTATAGTGACAGAGCAGGAAGTGTCCATGTATATCAGTAGTAGTGTCTTCAAGGCTCCATATATATATTTTAATGCCTAAACACATTTTCCCTATGGGATTCATTCACATGTTGCAGTAAAGTTGTATTTACATTAAGTTAACAATGCATTTCCAATGCATGTACACAGGATGTTACACTGTGCAGGACCATGTCTCAGTGTAACAGCCTGTAAAGCTACAGCACAAAAGGACTCTGGTAATGCCCACCAGAGCCCCTCTAGTCATTAAAATAATTATGAAAGTTGATGGTTATTATAATAATTATGAAGAATTATGGATTTTGATGGTAGATTTCCTTTAATTGTTATGAATGCCATATAGATAGTTTATGTTAGTCCCTTGATAAGAACATTACAATACTGTAACTCAACTCTGCCCCAGTTGGACCACTACTGATCTGATATTGATAACCTATCCTGTGGATGATATCATTATTCTGGAATACCCATTGAATGCTTGAACAAACAAATATATCTGCAGCATTTCTAGATGAATGACAGATTACACAACTAAACTAAAAATTCCCATACAAATACGAGCACATGCCAAATGCTTTACAACCAGTTGTCATTGCCAATTGCTATATTTGCACGTTCTATATATATATATATTGAAATTCTAGAAATAAACTTGTAAACATATCTGTATGATAATACTCTGTCCGGATGGAGTAATAATTCGGAGTGTGTGCGCTGGTTGTACACACATTCCCCTGGTAATTTTGTGCTTTGATGGATTGTGTGACCTAACAGAAAGCCATTCCTGGTAGGAGGAAGCCCATGCACTGCTCTGCTTTACACACCATGTAATTATAGAGCTCTATGACGTGTCATATAAACATTGGTAAAGGTTTCAGTTACATGAAAACCCCTCGCTAATCTGTAAAATCATGAAGAGGGAATGTTCCATTCACCTGTCACATTTACACCTATACTCAAAAAATATGCAGCGCCTGATCTTCAGTGGGTAATGAAGTTATCACAATTCCATGAAGAATTGACCCTTCATAGGAAATGTGACAGGGTAGAAGGGTCACCTCTGGATTTACAGTAGAACAGGCGCAGGTGACAATCAGTTACTGGAAGTAAGGGGATATTTCTGCTATATAAGGAGATACAGTAGCGTTGTAACCTCTCTATACTAAAGGTACATACAATAGCATACAGTATGTGTTTAGTTTTCTGTAGACATGAGTGGACCCAAATTTATGTTTGGGTCAGGTATAGCCAGCACGGTCTGGGCACATTGCCGGATTGGCGGCCGAACACTCACTGTGGCAAATTGACGCCTCTACCCAACTAGCCATGGCTATGAACGGCCAGAGGAACAATTTGCTGGATTGGATGTTCGG
The DNA here is from genome assembly GCF_040894005.1 of Engystomops pustulosus. NCBI lineage: Eukaryota > Metazoa > Chordata > Amphibia > Anura > Leptodactylidae > Engystomops > Engystomops pustulosus. The sequence continues at coordinate 21,073,600 of NC_092421.1, read as the reverse complement.
CTTCCTCTCCAGCAATATGTCCAGGTCTTGCGGTCCACTCATCTCTAGTTAACAGACATTCCCCTTTATCCCATACACACATACAATGGGACACATTTACTTACCTGGTCCCTGCGCAATCCCTGAGGTGCGTTGTCCGACGAGGATGAAGTCCAGCGTGATTCACTAAGATCGTGCGCCCGATATCCTGCATGTGTCGCTTCCCCGCTGAGGTCCGCCGGAGTTCACCTTCTTCTTCCCGGTGTATGTGAGTGCATGGCTTGCAATTTGAATTTTACACCCCACGCTTAGTCCGAATCAGTCAGGTTGTCCGACGGCCATGCCCCCCAATTTACTATAACATCACTGTGTGTGTTATCCCTGTACTGTGATATCATTGTGTGTACTATCCCTATACTGTGACATCACTGTGTGTATTATCCCTGTAATGTGACATCACTGTGTGTATTATCCATGTACTGTGACATCACTGTGTGTATTATCCCTGTACTGTGACATCACTGTGTGTATTATCCCTGTACTGTGACATCACTGTGTGTATTATCCCTGTACTGTGACATCACTGTGTATATTATCCATGTACTGTAACATCACTGTGTGTATTATCTCTGTACTGTGACATCACTGTGTGTATTATCCCTGTAGTGTGACATCACTGTGTGTATTATCCCTGTACTGTAACATCACTGTGTGTATTATCCCTGTACTGTGACATCATTGTGTGTATTATCCCTGTACTGTAACATCACTGTGTGTAGTATCCCTGTACTGTGACATCACTGTGTGTATTATCTCTGTACTGTGACATCCCTGTGTGTAGTATCTCTGTACTGTGACATCACTGTGTTTATTATTCCTGCACTGTAACATCACTGTGTGTATTATCCCTGTACTGTGACATCACTGTGTGTATTATCCCTGTACTGTAACATCACTGTGTGTATTATCCCTGTAATGTGACATTACTGTGTGTATTATCCCAATACTGTGACAACACTGTTTGTATTTTCCCTGTACTGTGACATCACTGTGTGAATTATCCCTGTACTGTGACATCACTGTGTGTACTGTCACTGTACTATGACATCACTGTGTGAATTATCCCTGTACTGTGACATCACTGTGTGTATTATCCCTGTACTGTGACATCCCTGTGTGTATTATCCCTGTACTGTGACATCACTGTGTGTATCATCCCTGTACTGTGACATCACTGTGTGCATCATCCCTGTACTGTGACATCACTGTGTGCATCATCCCTGTACTGTGACATCACTGTGTGTATTATCCCTGTACTGTGACATCACTGTGTGTATTATCTCTGTACTGTGACATCACTGTGTGTATCATCCCTGTACTGTGACATCACTGTGTGTATTATCCCTGTACTGTGACATCACTGTGTGTATCATCCCTGTACTGTGACATCACTGTGTGCATCATCCCTGTACTGTGACATCACTGTGTGCATCATCCCTGTACTGTGACATCACTGTGTGTATTATCCCTGTACTGTGACATCACTGTGTGAATTATCCATGTACTGTGACATCACTGTGTGTATTATCCCTGTACTGTGACATCACTGTGTGTATTATCTCTGTACTGTGACATCACTGTGTGTATTATCCCTGTACTGTGACATCACTGTGTGTATTATCTCTGTACTGTGACATCACTGTGTGTATCATCCCTGTACTGTGACATCACTGTGTGTATTATCCCTGTACTGTGACATCACTGTGTGTATCATCCCTGTACTGTGACATCACTGTGTGTATTATCCCTGTACTGTGACATCACTGTGTGTATTATTCCATGCTGTGACATCACTGTGTGTATTATCCCTGTACTGTGACATCACTGTGTGTATTATCCCTGTACTGTGACATCACTGTGTGTATTATCCCTGTACTGTGACATCACTGTGGGTACTTTCTTTTTACTATGACACCACTGTGTGTGTTATCCTTGAAGGGTAAGAGAGAAATAAGGACACATACAGCGCCCTTGGAGATTGCCATCAGCAGGCACAACGGTGGTATGGAAGGAGTGGTGGGTGGATCGCTACAGGAATGAGCTGGATAGCTATGCAGTAGGTAAATGTGGGGACAAGCCAGGTTGATTTGGAAGTGCTGTCCCAGATGAACAAATGCTACGGCAATACGGTGCAGTTGAATCCAGCGTACAACAGGACTAAATCGAACTAAGCTTTAGAAGAGCAACTCTGTTACTCTAAATAGAGGAGGAACTATTCTGTGATAGTCACTCCGTGTACGATTTCTCAGACCTGATGAAGGCGAAAATGGAAAATGTACATCGATGGCAAGAGCTGAACTCTGATTTGTTTCCAAGATGAATGTCATTGGTGCTCCTGCGACCCATGTCCCGGGCCGCAGGGGCACCCGTGTAACTCCCTGTGCCCCAGTACGACCATGGCTGGCTGACTCACCTTCCCGCAGTCCTGCAAAGGTTCCCGTGTTCCAGCGCGGGTGTTTGCTCTTCCTGTCACCCCTGCCGGATCTTTGTACCTTGTTTCCATTGAGAAAGCTTGTTACCTAGGCCGTTGGCTTATTTTTCGATTTCCTGTTGTGACCCCGGTTCCGCTACTGACTGTCCTAACCTTCCGCTACATCCCTGACTCCGATCCTGTGCTGCCTATCCCCGACTACGATTCTATTGTAAGACTTTATACTTCGCCTTGGCCACCACCGTGGACAAAGTCGTGCCGGTGGAGCAACCTGGTGGTACCACACCACAGTCCAAGCCAAGTCTAACCCGCTTTGCGGCGGGCTCTGGTAAAAACTGGGTGCTACTAAGACTCCTCTCCCAGGTGTTGGCTTAAGTCATCGTCTGCGGTGGTCCTGTGGGTCCACTACCACTGGAGACTGACAATCAGCTCGAACAGTGTTGCTCTCAGACGCTTCTGGTAAAGCTTCAGAGTGTCCATATTTGTGAATCAGTTGCTATTTAACACAGTCTTGTACCCTTAATGGGGCTGGGCTGCATCTTTAAGAATAGGGAGAGACCCCCAACCCTAAAATGTTAGAGGTGCATAAACTCCATAATTGATATACAATTGAAGGGTAATGTGCATGTACCCTCACTCCCATGTAACCACATTATCCTTGTGTATCCTCATCTCATGTATTAGTTTAGAGTTTGCGTTACATTGTATTCCCTCTTGGCTCAAACTGTACACAGATATTGTATATAACAATGTTCACTTTTGACATTGTGATCTTTTAAAAACATGTGACTGCTGCTTTTATAAGGTTTTTATTTAACCATAAAAAAACATAGCAAATTTTCCCTATAAATCTGATTATTTGGGGCTTTCTCTGGACCCAGTGGTGCCAGATCCATCCATTACTCCTTGCTCCCATTGCTCCCATGAGCAGAATTTGGTCACTTTAACCTGGGTTCCAACCCCCGCAGTCATGCAGTGAGGAGACATTTCTATGGAGCAGCACCCCTCCATTTATTGCATATGGCTCAACAGATACAGCCCAAACTTCAAATGCTTTTACACAGGGGGATAACTTGAGGGGGTGCAGTCGCAACCGGGCTCAATAGGTTTAGGGGGCCCATAAGGTGTCACTTTCCCATATGAGAAGACTAGTAGTATAAACCATACATTATAGTCGGGGGCCTGGCACAGACTTTGCACTGGGGCCCATCAGCTTCTAGTTACGCCACTGCTTTTACACCAAGGAAAGTTTGCCATCATCTACTTTCTGGTAAGACAAATAACTGTACTTTGCACATCTTAATGTGTTAATGATTCAGAAATAATGAACTTTGTAACCTCAAACAGATGTGTCAGGTCTGGTTATGGATAGATAAACAAGAACACTCTCCTTTCATACTGTATTGCTAGGACCTAGGCAAATATTATTATAAAAACTGCTTCTTTTTTTGGATATTCACATATTGACCAAAGGAAGTTAGACGCAGTAAAATGTGCTAGAAAAACTATTTTAAAATAGTTTATCGTAATACATATTATGTCATCTGAAACCATGGGGCCTATGTATTAGGGCCTATTTTAACCTAGGAAAGAATGCACTATACTTTAAGCTGAGAAAAGGGTAGACAATGACCCAGTACTGAACAGTTCAAATATGTACAAAATGAGCTGTAACACGCAGGTTATAATGAGCTGGTGGCGGATCTACCTGCTGTGACTCCTTTCTATCCCTTCTCTCTACATGGAGCTTCTATGTAATCTGATAATTCAATGAGGTCCTGTCCATCTTTCTAGCGAGATGGAATTCAGCAAGGACTTTGGACACATTCCACATTTGGGGAAGGAAGAATACAGCCAAAGTGTGTGTTATCTGAAAAGATATATGTATCATAGATTGCAAGCTCTTGGGAGCATAGTCCTCATTCCAATAGTTGGCTTAGTTTATACCTAAAAGACTGCCAGAATGATGTCCATTTGCATAATTTTTGGCCGTTTCTCCAGTGAAGCTACTCCCCACCAATAGGCTGCAGCCCTTTGTTTTAATTAGTAATAAAAGTACCTAAAATTCTTGATAAATATGGTTCTAGGCATTTTAGACAGTATTTCGAAATTAAAATTTCTGTCATATACATATTGATACATTTGACCCTTTGTGTTTACAACTTCTATCTAAACATATTCATTTCCATAGTAGCATATTAAACCCCAAATTATGGAGCACCAGGTCAGACATGCGCGTCACTGCTCCATTCACTGTCTATGAAACTGACACAGATAACGCAGTATGGCGCTTGGCTATCTCCGTCAGAGCCATAGAGATGAACACAGCAGAATGGTGCATGTGTGACCAGCTGCTGTCTTCATTTGGGGTACGCAGGATCTCCATATTTGTTATCCGTGGAAGTCCGGAAGTCCTACGCATCCGACCATTGATTTCCCAACCGATCAGCAACTTATCCCCAATCCTGTGATTAGTAGAAAACTTTATTTTTCACTTGAGTGGCTGGACAACCCCTTTGATTATCCATAGTGAATTGGCTTTGAAAAACGTCATGAAAAAAAATTACCAAAACCTGCATGTGTGAATATCCCCCAACTTCCGATGATAACATAACATTGTGATTTCGGGTGACATGTCAGTGTCATTCCCCTGATAAATACAAAGAAATAGCACACAACTGCATTCAGCAATAAGAACAGTTACAGAAGACAACTCACTCCTTAGATAGCAGCTACCATTGAACTGAGTGCTGAGATATGATTCATTAGATGGAACATTTACAGGATGGAAACCCCCTGTGAGTGTCCATTTTAATGTAGCAAACATGTAGATCCCTCCCATGTAGAGTGACTAAGTGACATCAACTCCATCAAGGCACAGGTGACAACGAGCAGCATCACTACAGGCCATTCCAACGTAATCACAGATCCTTTCTGGCAATGCTGACATCTTACGTAACACATCTCCGGCTGTGAGATAAGCCGGCCCATTGTAATATGCCTCTGGCGGCAGAGAAACAACAGCATCTACTGAGATGTCAGTGGGTTCAGCGAGCTCCACACATTAGGACCTGCGTCAGCATCCTACCAGGAGACTTAGTAGCTTTATTCCTCCTCCCACAGAAATCGATACAATTACAATGTAGCGTTGTTTATACAGCAGAACATTCTACGCTATCTATTTATAAGGAAGTTACACTCTCGTTGTCCTACTTTCCGCATCCATTCTAACGTGTGCATCACCGAGCCAGCATCCAATGCTAATGTCAGCCTAGCAGTTTGTTATGAAACATGAGCAGAGCAGATAGAAATGGGGAGGGGGGGGTGCGTGTTCATCCCCGCAGACGTAGCATCAACTTGTCCTGTGTACCGGAATGTCAAATCACCAACGGAACACAACTTGGGGTTAGAAGACGACGGGTACAAACCAACCAGAAACTTACCAGAATCTTTAGTAAAGGCAGAAAGTGTGCGGTGAATCATGGTGCTTCCTCATTAGAGCCTGCAGCACACACACAGTATTCACGCTGCTGGGCTGGAGCTCGGTGACTTCTTAGTGGGCGTGCTCTGCTTTAAAGATACAGGAACTGTTTATCACAATCCTGAGCGAGGACAGTACATCAAGAAGTTCTCACCATGGCCGCTAATCCAGCCACAGCAAAAGATTTCGAATACAGGCAGTCCCCGGGTTACGTACAAGATAGGTTCCATAGGTTTGTTCTTAAGTTGAATTTGTATGTAAGTCGTAACTATATATTTTATAATTGTAGATCCAGAAAAAAAAATTTTTTTGCCCCGGTGACAATTTTTTGCTGTAATGGGACCAAGGATTATCCTTAAAGCTTCATTACAGACACCTTACAGCTGATCATTGCAGTCTGGGACTATAGTAACATCCAGAGAGGTCACCAGAGGTCACAGTGGGCAGAAGGGTCCATCTGTAACCTAGGTGTCGTCTGTCAGTCGGGTGTCCTTAAGTAGGGGACCGCCTGTATATTATACTTCATATCTCTAAAAAAAAGATCTTGCATTTATATTTTTACTCTGCCATGACAATGCGTCTTTTGAGAATAATTGGCTAAAAAGAGCATTTTGACTTGGTGATGCTCAACATGAGCAAAGTCCAAAAATAAATGATTATAAAAGATGATTTATTTAGCTAATATCATACGACTTGTGACCTCTCCTGCTTCAGCGAATGATTGTAATTATCATGAATGAATAATCAATTATGAAACATCTTAGTACAGACGGACCCCTACTTCAGCAAATTAACATTATTGTTTGTATGATGAAATATAACACAATTTTCCAATATACTTTCTGTATCAATTCTTCATGGTTTTCTAGATCTCTGCTTGCTGTAATTCTATAGAAATCTTTGTTTACTTTCACTGGACAGAAATCTGACCACGGTCACACAGGTGCACGGCTCATTATATCACACAGCTCTGTTTACACTCTGTGATATAACGAGCCGTGCACCTGTGTGACCATGGTCAGATTTCTGTCCACTGGAAGTAACATAGAAGCTTTCTATAGAAAGACAGCAAGCAGAGATACACAAACTATATTGGAAACTTGTATAACTTTTCATTATTCCAACAAGAGCAATTACTTGTTGAAATGGGAACATCCCTTTAAGGACACCCGACTTACAGATGACCCCTAGTTACAGACGGACCTCTCTGCCCACTGTGACCTCTGGTGAAGCTCTCTGGGGCCGCGGTCACACGTACCGCTAGACGTCCGTTCATAACGCGACGCTAGCGCACAGGGGGAGGTCCTCGGCCCGAACGCACATGCGTTTCCAGAGAAACGCATGCGATCGGCTTAACAATCGCATGCGTTTCCCTGGAAACGCATGTGCGTTTGGGCCGAGGACCTCCCTCTGTGCGCTAGCGGTGCGTTATGAACGGACGTCTAGCGGTACGTGTGACCGCGGCCTCGATGTTACTTTAGTCCCAGGCTACAATCAGCCGTAATGTGTCTGTAATGAAGTTTAATTGATAATCCTTGTTCCCATTACAACAAAAAGTCCATTCAATTGTCACTGGGACAAAAAAAAACTTGTCTGGAGCTACAGGTATAAAATATACAGTTCCAACTTACATACAAATTCAACTTAAGAACCAACCTAAAGAACTGCTGTAACTTCTCCTGGAATGGGATAAATACATTTACATTTATCAACCTGTCAATGTGTGTGTCTGTGCAGTCTGATATTATCAGCATCGATTGGAGTCAATGGGGGTCATTTACTAAGGCCCGATTCGCGTTTTCCTAACGTGTTACCCGAATATTTCCGATTTGCGCCGATTTTCCCTGTATTGCCCCGGTATTTTGGTGCACGCGATCGGATTGTGGCGCATCGGCGCTGGCATGCACGCGACGGAAATCGGGGGCGTGGACGAACGAAAACCCAACGGATTCGGAAAAACCACCACATTTTTAAAAAAAAAGTGTCGCGGGACTCGCACTTACCTTCACTAGGAATAGGCCGGTGAACTGCAGTGCAGTGCATTCCGGCGGCCTTCGGGGAACTTCAGCGCAGCAGCGCCACCTGGTGGACGGCGGAGGAACTACCTTAGTGAATCCCGGCCAGACCCGAATCCACCGCAAAGAACGCGCCGCTGGATCGTGAATGGACCAGGTAAGTAAATCTGCCCCAATAAGGACATAATGGGGACATAATGTTATACTGTGATGCACTACCTTAATGTATTTGGCGCACCATAAGAAGAACAAATTAGCGTCAGAAATGTCAAACCACATACATGAAGGGGATTAGAAGTTTGTAGACTTACTTTTTGTTGGTGTAATTATAGACTAGAAGTGCACGAAAAGTTTGCCCAAATTGAGCGTCTAAAAAAGAAAAATGTGAGTCGGAAAAGAAGCTAAATGTTGGTGCCAACATAATAAATTAATATAAATGAAAAAATAAAAAACACAGCCAACAAAAATATGGATATTGAATTCTCCCAAATATACCTACTGACAGGGTGAAAAGTAACAACAAGTCAACCAATTTATACATACATTGCCAGTGGGAATATCAGCGATAAGAAACAATGCAGAATTTCCCTATTCCATTATCTAAGTATTGCATGTTCATTAAAAAAATGTGACCTTCAAAATGACATACACACAGCCCGATAATCAAAAGTATTATCAGAAACAATAATCCCCCAGCCTACATGTGCTGGAGATGTCTCTCCCATTTTCCTATTTGCACAGGGTGATGCAATAAATGTCCATCATCATGTTTCTAGTTGACTGATACTCATCCTTTCCAGTATTAAGTAGAGGTTGAAAAACATGGTAACAACTGACCATATTTTGTCCTGGTATTACTGCTCAGCTGTATAAAAATGAATAGAGCTGAGTTGCACTACCACATACTAACCATGGTCAGGAGAGGAGCTGTTTTTGGAATTAAACAGCCATGTTTTTTTAACCTCTAGACAGCCCCTTTAAGTCTACTGGCTGGCCTCATGTACAAGATTTCTTTGCACCAGCCAGCTTATTATCACAGGCAGGATTACAATGAAAGAAAGCACCTCAGTTATAGGATCTTAGGGTGATGGCACACGTGGCGTTTTTTGGGCCATTTTTAGGCAGTCCATTAAAAATTGCATGCGTTTTTTGAAAATGCATCAGTTTTTGACAGGTTTGACCAATTATCTTAATTGAAACTGGTCAAAAGCGCATGCGTTTTTTCACGGACTGCTTAATAACGTACAAAAACGTGTTCAAAACGCCATGTGTGCCATCACCCTTATTCAAAACAGATGATGACCCTGGCTTCCTGCACATTGACCCTTGCACAGGTCACATGTCATGCCTCGAACCTGCATTATGTTATTACGTTTCCTGAAAAAGTCATGCTTGATGTTAAAGGGAACCTGTCATCAAAAACCCTTTTTCTGGAGAGAGAGAGAGAGAATGTCTTTTTCCAAAAAAAAAAAATAGTTTACTTTCGGAAAAAAAGTTTTGCTATAAAATCTCTTTAGCAATGTGCACACTAGTCTCCATGGGGGCATGGGGAGCCAGAAAAAGTGCTCCTAATGACAGGTTCCCTTTAAGGGGGCCTTACTAGGTAGCGAAGAAGCACTGTTTTTCCTATCCCATCCTGTTAAACGTATTTGTTTATTCCTTATGAGATTCTACCATATACACCAAGTATGGTCCATGTGGCTGCAGCAGTAAAGCATGTCTCTAAATGTTGTAAACAGCAGCTCAGGCATTACGTACAGTGAATCTGAAGAAAATTTATAATTTAAACTGAATAGAAAAAAAGCAATATGTTGGAGTTTTTAATGAGTACACAAAAACATGTGGGCAAATAAAGCCCCAATGAACCTCAGTTTTTGCTGGTTTCCTTTGAAGATGGAAATCTATACTTTGCTATAGACTATGCTGATGGATAGAGGTGTTCAAGGGTATTACTATGGGGCACATTTACTTACCCGTCCCGCTGTGTCTGCCAATCCGGAATGTCTGATGAGGATGCGGAGCTGCTGCAAATCACTTGCAGCGTGTGCCTGATTTCTTGAATGTGCCGCTTTCCCGTTCAGGTCTGGCGGAGTTCACCATCTTCTTCCTGGTGTTTGTGAGTGTTGATTTTGCGACACAATTTGAATTTTTAAATTCAAATTTTTGGTGTCCGAATCAGTCGGTTTGTCCGACAGCCACTAACCCCCCCCCCCCCCCCCCCGCCGATTTGTGTCGCATGAAAGCCGGCGCAAATGTGGGGGTACTTTAGTTCTGACAATCTAATCGACACCAACTACAGGCGGTCCCCTACTTAAGGACACCCGACTTACAGACAACCCATAGTTACAGACAGACCCCTCTGCCCACTGTGACCTCTGGTGAAGCTCTCTGGATGCTTTAAAATAGTCCCAGGCTGCAATAATCAGCTTAAAATTGTCTGCAATGAAGCTTTATTGATAATTCTTGGTCCTATTACAGCAAAAAAATTTGAAACTCCAATTGTCACTGGGGCAAAAAAAAAAATTGTCGGGAACTACAATGATAAAATATACAGTTTCGACTTACATACAAATTCAACTTAAGAACAAACCTACAGTCCCTATCTTGTATGTAACCCGGGGACTGCCTGTACTCAGTTATGACATTGTGCAATCTCTTATAAACGGCTGGAAACCCCCTTTCTAGAAGAGCAATATCATTTCTCTACAGACCCAGGCTCATCCTGCTGTGTTATTAAATCGCCTCCTCGTCTCCTATCACAACTCACCCCAGGGCTATGAATAATAAAATCCACAAAGGTACCTTTATAAATGGTGACTGGGAGATGAAAGGTAGTGTCAGAAACTTGTTAGAAGTCATTGTGAAGTATCTGAAGGGATATATTATGGTATTTCTAATTCAATATTAATATTTTTAAAAAGTGGGTAAAACATGCCAAAAGGGTCATTACAAAACTTTTTATAAAACAGGCTGAATTTTATAAACTTTTATATATCTTGTGTGTGGGAGGGGGTTTGAGACCAGGGTTTATTCTGTGGATCAGCACCATTCCAATAATACCCATTTGATGTAGTTCTATTTTTGTGTGGCTAATATTATATGATGGAAACACTTTTCTTAGAAAATGCTTTAGTTTTACATAACCGTTTTCATAAAATTGTAATATTTTTATTTTTTGGTTGATGTGCCTGTTAAAAGAGCTTTTTTTGTGACATCTGAAATCTTTATGTGTACCATCGTGTACTCTGATACCCTAAAAAAAAATCCAGTGGGGCACATTTACTAAGAACAGTGCAAACTTTGCATTTTACATCTGGCGCACGGTCCAACTGCACCAGAACACCCATTTCAATGAAAAAATTTGCGTTGCATGAAGAATAGTGCAGCCGCGACACAAAAGGGTCAAGTGCAACACCTTGTGAAGAGGACACTTATTAAATACATAAAAAAATGTGCAAAGGCCGACAGAAAACTGGCGCATGGACTTTAATAATTGTGCCCCAGTGTCAGCACCTGTCCAGCAACCACAACCAGGCTTGGCGCTAGCTGTCAGACTAGGTAAGTGGTGGCGAACTCACCCTGCAACGTCCCTGCGGGCTAAGGCAATGCCTAAAGCAGATAAACCGCCCTGATAAGGGCGAACCCACTATCAGGAACCTAACTGACGGACCCTTAGCGACCCTACAAGATGATAGGGAAGACTTACTTTGTCAGGCACCTGCTGGATGGTGGAGCGGACAGGTAACGTAAAATACAGGAATAGACCAGTGTTCTCACTGATGCACAGAAAACTAACACAGGTCTGAGACAGGGACAAAACAACAGGACAAAATACAGGTCTTCAGGCAGATTATACACAGGTCAGGTCAAGATCAAGCAGATTATATACAGGTCAGGTACAGATACAGGCAGACAAACGGAGACTGAACTAGAAACATAGGGAAGACAAGACTCAAAATAACCAGCAAGGTATGATGGGAATAGGCAGGTATATAAGGCAGTTCCCGGACACGCCTCCAGCAGCACACTGGGGGAACTGTCCATCAGGCTAGTAACCCTTGCTGGGCAGGACAGAAATGCAAGGAGAAGGGTGTGGCTCAGTTAATCCAAACAAACGCTAAGCCACAGTTCACACACAAACGCGATCTATTCCGCCAACTGTGGATAGTGCGACATTTAGGCACGGACGTTACACCCAGTGTGTTTCTGTATGTAATTCATTCTTGGTATAGCTATTTGTGAAGATCTCAGGGGTTTCTTAGAGAACATAAGTGAACAAACAGCATCATAAAAACAAGGAACACATCAAACGGCTCAGGGATAAAGTTGTGGCAAAGTGTGAAGGTTTAGAAAAAATAGTCCAAGCTATGAAAATCTCAGAGCACTGTCCAATCTATCATCCATGAATTGAAGGAATATGGCACAACTGCTAACCTACCAAGACATGGCCATCCACCTAAACTGACAGCTCAGAAAAGCACCAAAAAGCCAGGGTCTGTAGTTAAGAAACCATGGAGATCCACAGCTCAGGCATGAAAATCTGTCCGGGGGACAACTATTTGTACTCCAGAAATCAGCCCTTCATGGAAGAGTGGCAAGAATAGTGGCCATTTTTGCAGGGAAGCCACGCCTGCCAGGGACACCAGTGCGGTCTGGTGTTTCTAGTGTACATCGCTAGCCATGTAACACTGCTGCGTCTGTTGTAGCACTAGGAGTTGCTTACTTTAGTAAGCTCCTCTTACCATTTTTATAGGTGACAGGTCCTCTTTGAGGCTGTCAGTTTAGGTCGTGTCCTTAAAGAAAACCTACTGTCAAAATCCATCATGATAAACCAGGGACAATTACTCATAGGTCCAGGCACCATCTTTTTTTATTTGTCGCCCATGGTCGCCTTCCTTTTTAAAATTATCCTAATGTGAGAAGCTCTGGTGGTTGTTTTTCAGTGCCCCTCAGTGCTGTAGCTTTGCATGCTGTTACAATGAGCAGAGTGGGTGGGGCATGTTCTGCTCATTGTAACAACCTGTGAATTTGTAGCACTAAGGGCCTCTGGAAACACACACCAGAGCCCCTCAGGCTTAGTAGCATAATTTTAAAAGTTTATTTTACAGCTAAGTTTATTTTTATTTTAGAAGGAAGGCCATGAATAAGAAATATAAGAAGATTCCCACAGTTATGGTGCCTGGATCTATGAAAAAATTGTGCCTGGTTTATCTATGCTTGGTTTTGATGGTAAATTTAATTTAAGATGTTAAAGTTCAAACCAAAATCCTATTGAAATTATGTTGCTTGGAAATAGGCAACAGATAGGAAGTAATGCATACCAACTGGGTCTAACTCTGCGTCCACTCCTGCATGTTTAAGTCCAAAAACATTTATCCAGGGAGAAAGGATGCAAGATCAATGCATCTTGTGACTATATGACACTACATGCAAGGTCGGTACTAGGGGGGGCGGCAAACTGGGCATTTTTCCAGGGCCCCCTGTACTATGGGGCCGCTCCATGTGGACTTTTGTGGACAGAAGATATATTGCTCTTTTAATACCCCTTGGTTGAATCTATCTCTATTTATCTCCCGTGTCTATCATCTATCCTTCTAGTTATGTCCAATAATTTGTATATTTCATGTCTATATATGTCAGGTTCGCTAGGGAAAATGCTGGGACTTCTGGTTCTTCTGGTGGTGCCAGCAGCGTTCTCCGAACCCCGGCGCGTATCCGCGCAAACTCCACCTCTCGTCCTGGGCAGCGGCTGCTAAGATCTCGCGCTGTCTAGGAGTTGTGTTCGGAACTGCTGGGACTTGTGCTACCTCTGCTTGGTGCCTGGTTGTTCTGCACCATGAGGGGTTAATTCCCAGAAGCTGTCCAGCTCCTATCAGGTTCTGGAGGTGGAGTTCTGGCTGCATAAATTGCAGCCTCACTAGTCACCTGTGCCAGTGTTTGAAATCCCTTCTCCACTCGCTCAGCATTAGGTTTGACTTGCTCTGTATCTGTATCTGTATCTGTATCGTTGTTGACCTCGGCTCGTTTTTGACATTGACTCTTTGCCTACTGATTTTGCTATTGACGTACCCTCTTGTTGTGAATCCGGCTAGTTTACTATTCTTTTGTGTTTTATGTTTGTCAGTCTGTTTGTGTTTCCCCTTCCACACTTATCAGTGTATTTCGAGTCTTCAAGTAGTCGCCCCACGGTTTAGCGTGGGGGGGCTATAGGAAGGGACAGAGGTTGGGGCTAGCTCAGGGCACACTATCCCCTGTCTTTTGTGTTACCCAATCTTAACAGAAACACTGGCCACACATAGGTCTGCATCCTGTATCCGACCTGCTACATTCTCTCCTCCCATGGAGCCTTTGTCAGCTGTGGTCACTCAGGTCCAGACCCTAACTCAGCTTGTTCAGGATCTAGCTTCCCGTCTCCAAATTCAGGAATCTATGCAGGTTCCACGGCAGACACCACCCCAGGACCCACTGCCACCCATGCCTGAACCTAAGGTTCCTCTCCCTGACTTGTTTTTTGGTGACCGTAAGAAATTTTTTTCATTTCGGGAGGGCTGTAAACTTTATTTTTCTCTACGCCCTCGTTCATCGGGCACAGAGACTCAAAGGGTGGGCGTGGTAATTTCCCTGTTGCGTGGGGATCCACAAAATTGGGCCTTTTCTCTCCCACCTGACTCTCCATCCCGTTCTTCTCTTGACGCTTTTTTTTCTGCTTTAGGCCAGATTTATGACGAACTTGACCGCCGAGCACTGGCAGTTTCCCACCTTAGATCTCTGTGTCAGGGAAAACGGACAGCAGAAGATTATTGTGCCCAGTTCAGACAGTATGTGACTGACTCGCAATGGAATGACTGCGCCCTAAAAGACCAATTTATGTCCGGACTGTCAGACCAAGTACAGGACTTAGTCTTAGCTTATGCCGAGCCTCAGACATTAGATGATGCTATGACTCTGGTCATCCGAGTTGATCGTCGCCTAAGATCCAGGCGATCACCTCGGGTGTCCTCTGACTGTCAGCCAGCGGCCAGTCTGTCTCCAGGTAGTCCAGAATTGGAATCCATGGAGCTGGATAGCATCTCTCCTGCACACCGGAAGCAACATCGACTGAGACGTCATCTTTGTTTCTACTGTGGAAATCCTGATCATCAGATCAACACCTGTTCCAAGAGGCAGCAGCAGGAAAACTTCCGCCCCTAAGCAGTAGTCGGGGGGGACTGCTTAGGAGCTCAGGTACTCCCAATTGTGTCTAGAATGTATTTACCTTGTACGGTTAAGTTTCAGTCTGTTTCCTGCACTGGTCGCGCCTTTTTGGATTCAGGTGCTGCATCTAATTTTATTGATTATAATTTTGGCTCTCAGTTTTGCATGTCATTGATTCCATTGTCCACTCCTATCCAGATGTCGGGTGCGGATTTGACCCCTCTACAGGCAGGGTTGATTAAATTCCGAACCCTGCAGATAAAGCTTATGGTAGGAGCTATGCATGAAGAATGGTGTTCTTTCCTAGTTATGGAAAACTTGTCTGAAAACGTCATTCTTGGTCTGCCCTGGCTCCGGATCCATAATCCGGTAATTAATTGGGAAACTCTGGAGCTGGTTCACTGGGGTCCTCACTGTAAGGATCACCTGACCAGAGTTTCATTATGTACAGTGGTGGCGGAAGATCAGAGTCTTCCAGGTTTTCTCTCTGACTACTCAGATGTGTTTTCAAAACCCTTGTCCCAAGTCCTTCCTCCTCACAGGGAGTTTGATTGTAAAATTGACCTTCTTCCTGATGCTAAATTACCAAAGGGTCGTATATATAACCTGTCAGTACCAGAACGGGAGGCACTGAAGAGTTATATTGATGAGAGCTTGACAATCGGACATATCCGTCCCTCTGAGTCGCCCACTGGGGCCGGGTTCTTTTTTGTTGAGAAAAAAGATGGTGGTTTACGACCGTGTATTGATTATCGAGAATTAAATAAGATAACGGTAAAAAACTCAGGTCCTCTCCCCTTGATCCCGGATCTCTTAAATCAGGTTTCTGGGGCCCAAGTTTTCTCTAAATTAGATCTCAGAGGGGCTTATAACCTGATTCGGATCCGAGAAGGGGATGAGTGGAAAAACGCATTTAATACACCTTTGGGACACTTTGAATACCTGGTTATGCCCTTTGGTTTGAGTAATGCCCCAGCGGTTTTTCAAGGGTTTATGAACTCCATCTTTCATGATTACATCGGTGTGTTTATGGTGGTGTATCTAGACGATATCTTGATTTTCTCTCCTGATATGGTTTCTCACCAGCAACATCTCCGCCAAGTACTTACCAGGTTGCGCAAAAACCACCTCTTCGCTAAGCTGGAAAAGTGTGTCTTTTGCGTCCAGAAGGTTTCCTTCTTAGGTAATGTTGTGACTCCCTCTGATGTACAGATGGATCCGAGTAAGGTTCAGGGGCTCACGGACTGGGTTCGGCCTACCAATCTTAAGGCCCTACAACGTTTTTTAGGTTTCGCTAACTATTATCGGAACTTTATAAAGATCTAACCCGTAAGGGTGCTGATCCAAACAATTGGTCCCCTGCCGCTTGCTCTGCGTTTGAAACTTTAAAAGCGGCATTCTCGTCAGCCCCAGTTTTGGTTCAACCTGACCTCTCTCTACCGTTTGTTGTGGAGGTTGATGCCTCCGAGGTAGGAGTAGGTGCAGTGTTGTCTCAGGGGTCCTTCACTCTCACCAGACTTAGGCCCTGTGCATATTTCTCTAGAAAGTTTTCTTCTTGTGAGAGGAATTATGATATTGGTAATCGAGAGCTCCTTGCCATTAAGTGGGCATTTGAAGTCTGGCGGCACTTTTTGGAGGGAGCTCTTCATCCGATAACTGTACTCACGGATCATAAGAACTTAGTATATTTGGATACTGCTAAGCGCTTGAACTCACGTCAGGCTAGGTGGGCCTTGTTTTTCTCTCGCTTTAATTTTGTGGTCACCTACCGACCTGGGCCAAAAAATGTGAAGGCTGATGCCTTGTCCCGTAGCTTCGGGACTCCTGAGCTTCCAGAGGCTACTGACAGAAATATTTTGTCTCCAGGGGTTGTGCTGGCAGCTGTCTCCTCCCACCTCTCCTCTCAAATTTTAGCAGGACAAAGATCTGCACCTAAAGACCTTCCGGAAGGCAAATTATTTGTTCCTCTTTTTTGTCGTTTGAGAGTGTTGGAGGAGATGCATTGCTCGGTATTGGCAGGTCATCCGGGAATGCGGAGTACCTTGGATCTCTTAAAGAGAAGTTACTGGTGGCCTCACATGACTAATGATGTGCACGCATTTGTCCAAGCCTGTCAGGTCTGTGCGCGAGGAAAGACTCCCAGGAGACGTCCTGAGGGGCCTCTTCTTCCGCTTCCAGTTCCCACCAGGCCGTGGTCTAAAGTGTCTATGGATTTTGTCACTGATCTGCCAGCATCTCAAGGCTGTACAGTGATTTGGGTGGTAGTGGACCGTTTCTCTAAAATGGGACACTTTGTTCCATTAGAAAAGTTACCTTCAGCTGAAGAATTAGCTGAATTGTTTATACAGAATATTGTACGCCTCCATGGTATACCAGATGATATTGTGTCAGATAGGGGCGTACAATTTGTTTCCAAATTTTGGCGAGCATTTTGTTCTAGACTGGAAGTTAATTTGTCGTTCTCGTCGGCGTTTCACCCTGAGACTAATGGTCAGTCTGAGAGAATGAATCAGGAGATGATTCAATATCTGCGACTCTTTGTCTCGGACAGTCAGGACCAGTGGGCGAAATTCCTTCCGTTGGCAGAATTTGCTATTAATAACCACTGTAGTTCGTCCACACAGGTATCTCAGTTTTTCTGCAATTATGGTTTTCATCCTCGTTTCTCTTTTTCATCTGTGCCTGTCTCTAATATTCCTCGAGCGGAAGCTATTACATCCAAGTTGCGCTCGCTCTGGTCACAAGTTCGGGAGAATATTCAGAGGGCACAAAATTCTATGGTCCAACAGACTGAAAGAAGGCGCACTAACTCTGATACGTTTGTGGTGGGGGATAAAGTGTGGTTATCCACGAAAAACCTTAAATTGAAGGTCCCCTCTTTGAAGTTTGCGCCCAGGTTTGTAGGTCCATTTGTTGTTACTCATATTGTTAACCCGATTTCCTTCAAGATTACACTTCCAGCAGGGTGGCGGGTTCATAACACCTTCCATAAGAGTCTTCTGAAGTGGTATGTTGAGCCTGTTTTGCCTCTTCCTGACCCTCCTTCTCCATCTATTGTGGAGGGGAATCTGGAATTTGAGGTGGAAAAAGTTATGAATTCCAGATGGGTAGGTAACTCCCTGCAGTGCCTGGTCCATTGGAAAGGTTTTGGTCCTGAGGATAGGTCTTGGGTTCCGGCTAGAGATGTTCATGCTCCGCGGTTACTCAGGTTATTCCATCAGGCCTACCCTCAAAAGCCATCTTTAAGATCTAGGGGTCCGAAGGCCCCCCGTCAGGGGGGGGGGGGTACTGTCAGGGAAAATGCTGGGACTTCTGGTTCTTCTGGTGGTGCCAGCAGCATTCTCCGAACCCCGGCGCGTATCCGCGCAAACTCCACCTCTCGTCCTGGGCAGCGGCTGCTAAGATCTCGCGCTGTCTAGGAGTTGTGTTCGGAACTGGGACTTGTGCTACCTCTGCTTGGTGCCTGGTTGTTCTGCACCATGAGGGGTTAATTCCCAGAAGCTGTCCAGCTCCTATCAGGTTCTGGAGGTGGAGTTCTGGCTGCATAAATTGCAGCTTCACTAGTCACCTGTGCCAGTGTTTGAAATCCCTTCTCCACTCGCTCAGCATTAGGTTTGACTTGCTCTGTATCTGTATCTGTATCGTTGTTGACCTCGGCTCCTTTTGACATTGACTCTTTGCCTACTGATTTTGCTATTGACGTACCCTCTTGTTGTGAATCCGGCTAGTTTACTATTCTTTTGTGTTTTATGTTTGTCAGTCTTTTTGTTTTTCCCTTCCACACTTATCAGTGTATTTCGAGTCTTCAAGTAGTCGCCCCACGGTTTAGCGTGGGTGGGGCTATAGGAAGGGACAGAGGTTGGGGCTAGCTCAGGGCACACTATCCCCTGTCTTTTGTGTTACCCAATCTTAACAATATATCTGTCTATCTAACCATTTATCTATCCAGCTTTTTGTATATATATTATCCATCATATCTATCTCATCTCTAGTATCTATCCATCTATCAATCAATCTTCTATCTCTCTTTTATTGTATCTATCTCTCATATCTATCTATAAATAATCTATTTCATATTTCTGTATCTATAAATCTATCGTCCATCTATAAATCTATATTATCTTTCATATTTATCTTCTACCATCCATCTACCTCTCATCTATCTCCTATAACATCCTCCTACAGTCCCATATTACAGATCCTTACCTACTACTGTGTGTGACTACAAAGTGTCATCATTGTGCAGGGGTAAAGGAGCCTCTTACTGAATGTGACTGTTCATAAAATAGTTTTACTTTGGGGCCCCACTTTTAGTTTTGCCCAGGGCCCCACTTTGTCTAAAACCAGCCCTGATAAAATGTCCTTCAGACTTTCTAAAAATATAAACTGCACTGATTATACAGGGGATGTGATTCTCAGTGCAGTGTCTGCAGATATAGCAGGGACCTCTATTTCTCTCATGCACCTTCCAGTGCCTGGCCAGATTATCCGTCTTTGCTGCACTAAGCAATCACTGAGGACACTGTGGGCGGTTTGGAGACACAAATTGCACTTTCGGAGCACCTTGAGCACTCCAGGGCTGATACCTGGCACTACAATTTTTAGGGGCATAACTAAAGACTCATGAACCCATGAAAAAGATTAGCTTATGGACCCCAGGCAACTTTTCCTAATGTTAATCAGTACCTTTTAGCAGCTCACATGAGCCATAGATGCCGCACTAGCAGCCAGGTTTATAACCAGGGTCTCAAAAATAAGGCCCAAGGTTTTTTTTTCCCAATGAATCTATTTGTATTTTGGAAACATATCAATGATACAACTTTTCTAGCAAGGCAGCTTAGATACTGTACGTTAGCTCTATGGCCGATACCTCTAAAATTCGGTTTAAATACCAGATGTACACAGTGAAAATAACTTTCCAGTTACATCCAAGTAAAATATAGTAGAGGGGTGAATGCTGTAACCTTTGCAACATCATATTTGTCTATATTCTCTGTTCCTGTATAATGACATACTGCTATTTTCATGACCTACTTCTATCTTACATTCCTTCCCGACCCACCTCTGTGGCCTCTCACCTTGCCAAACTAGTTCCCTATACTGTACTTACTAGGAATAATGATTCCAGTGTCAGTACCGTCTACAGTAGGAAGTGAATGCCTTTGCATTAATGTAAATGGAAATCTACCACCAAAATCCATCATGATAAACCAGGGACACTTACTCACAAATCAAGTCACCGTAACGGTGGTTGTCTTCTTATATTTGTTATCCATGGCCTCCTTCCTTCCAGAATCAACTTTTACAATTATGCAAATAACCCTGGGGGTCTCTGGTATATGTTTCCAGATTAGCAATTTCACAGGCTGTAAAATCAACTTTTAAAATTATGCTAATGAGTGAGAAGGGTGACAAGTGCTCCTCAGTGCTGCAGTTCCACAGGCTGTTACACTGTCACACACCAGGGAATGGAATCTAAAGAATCCTCTTCTGTAGTTGAGGTTTATCACAAGCCAAAGGGCAAGGCAAGAACGTAATCAGAATGTATAAGTTACAAACACAAATCAGACTGTAAAAACACAAACAATGATCATATAACTGAAGGGCAGTGTGACTATAAATATGCTTGACATGATGGCAACTAGATGGATGCACTACTGGGTTAAGGGGAACTGTAATGTGACTTATGGTGCAGAGCAAGTGCCGAGAAGGGGCTCTGCTATGATTACTGAAGGAACTATGTAGGTTAGGAGAAAAGCTGACTGTCATTTAATAAAGAACAGGTATCTCTATGATGGGACTAAGATCTCAGTGTGAATATATACTGCAACCCACTGGCGTTTGTAGCGACAAGGAATGTTTTTAAGTTGCACTGGCTAGAACGCCATGTCCTTGGCTTTGGAATTTGCCTATATTCCATTGTCTCCCCAAATAATGGCTCAATTTTGAAAGCTTATAAGTCTATTCAGCATATTACTCTACAGCTTTTTAGAACTGATGTGCCGGTCACAAAGCATGTACAGAGAGACATGAACAGGAGCCAAAGCATTTCTGAATACAGCAAGCAATGACAATCTAGGATGCAGAGCTTCAATAGGATACTTTGTGGTACAATTATATTGGTTTGTTGATTTGTCCACCAAATCCAAATGAATGAAGCTTCACTGCTGAATTCTGCATTGCCAGAGCAGGACACAGTGGGGCACATTTACTAAGGGTCCGCGGACTTATTCAGACTAAGCGCGGGATTTAAAATTCAAATTGTGTCGCAAGACATGCACTTACATGCACCGGGAAGAAGAAGGTGAACTCCGGCAGACCTGAGCGGGGAAGCGACACATGCAGGACATCGGACGCACAATCTTAGTGAATCGCGACAGACTTCATCCTCGTCGGACAATGCACCCCGGGGATCGCGCAGGGACCAGGTAAGTAAATGTGCCCCAGTGACTGTCACAGTGGAGTCAGATTGCATAGAAGTCTATGGAGAAAAATGGAGAAGTGAGCAGGAGCTGCGTGACACAGGCACACAGTAAAACTGCAAGCAGGTATTTAGGAAGCTTTTACTCTCACTGTTACTCACATGTTTACTGCTCTCTACATCTATTTAAAGTGAACCTGTCACCAGGGGCCTCATTTTACAGAAGCCCATCACACATGCATTGCAAATCTGCCTTTCTGCCTTCTCTAAGCATTTGCATTACAATATAATTGTGTATTTTAACTTACCTTGCACCCTGACAGAATCCTCTGTTTAGTCCCAGGGGCTGGGCTTTGGTTTGGATGCATTTCTTAAAACATGTGACTCGTTTGTGCTGCACAGCTCTCAGCCCCCTCCCCTTTGTGCTACTTCACAGGAAAAGAACTCACAGCCAGGTGAGCTGACATCAGTAGGGGAAGGAGGAGCTATACTGGAGCACAATGGTGGGGGCTGAGAGCTGAGGAGTGAGCACCACAGACAAGTCACCTGTTTTTTTTAAATGCATGAAAACCAGTGGCAACCCCTGGGACTAAACACACAATCGTATTATAATGAAAATGCTAAGAGAAAGCAGAAAAACATAATTGCAATGTAGGTATGATTGGTTTCTGCAACTTGTCTTTGAAAATGAAGTCCCTGATGACAGGTTCCCTTTATTATCCTGTTTGAACCTGCCAATGAAAGAGTGAGATGAGAAAAGAGAACTGTAGGAGGAATTTTGATGGCACAACTGATTGGAGGCTTGGAGAACACTTGACTACTGGACCTCGAAGCCCACCCCCCTGACTGGTAGCTGCCTGTGAGTATGAGTTGTAATTTCAGCATGAGGACGGCACACCATCATTATAAGGACATGCCTCGACAACATTTAATGCAGCCTATAGGGTATGTTTAAGAGTTTAACCGGTGTCCCACTTCTTTTTGCCATCTTCTGCCGCTAATAGCTTTCATACTTCGGTGTATGGAGCTGTGGATAGTGTCATTTTATTTTACGTTTTGGCGTTTTCAGTGCTACCATTTTGAGGACTGTACGGCATTTTGATAACTTTTTACTGAATTTTTATATTTAGCAAAATGGCAAAAAGTAGCATTTTTGAATTTGGGTGCTATTTTTACTGGGTTAAACCAAGAATAACCGTTATTATATTTTGATAAATCGGACATTTTGGGATGCGGCAATACCTAACATGTTTATGATTTTTCCTTTTTTTGATTAATATTTTTCAGACTCCCTAGGGTACTTTAACCCTAGGTTGTCTGATTGACCTGTCCATATACTGCCATACTAATGTATAGCAGTATTTAGGGAGTATCCGGAGCAAAGGACATCATTACAATGCAATGTACCGCAAACATTCAGTAAAACGGAATAAAGCTGCTATAACATGCAATTGATCCCCAATAGTTCTTCAGATGGACTATTGCTACAATACCCACTTCATGAAATAAGTATCCAATATAACATACTAGACAAGACAAACAACACACATTAGGAAAACTGCAGTGCAAATGGCGTTACTGTGGTGCATTAGTCAAGCCCGGGGAGGTCCTACCACACCTACGTACCCTTAAGTACACAAAAGGAATTCCAAGGTTCCCATACCTTCTGGTAGGCGTCAACTGTATTGTTAAGGGAATACAGTGAGCATGTTTCTTGCAAACGGGCGAATAGTTATGATTCCGCAGTAGGTGCCCTCTGCTTCCATGCCCTTGCTATTAAACATTTGGAAACTGTACAAGGACTTAGGAAAAGTTTGGATAGGCGTTTTCTCAAATTGTGTGGGGGAACATTGAGAAGGTACTACATGGGGTCTAACAGAATAGTACTACATAGTACTATAGCTAGTACTACAGCTCCCCAGTGAGGCTTTCCAGCTTCTGCCAAAAAGGAATTAGAAGTCCAGAAGATACAATGTGCCTACCGCAGCGTGGCACCGCCAGCAGGTATCTGAGACCATAAGGTTCAACCTGTGTAACAATGCCAGGGTATGGTACCAGTGCATTAGCACCTTGTATTGGGACTCTTTATAGGTGGGACAAATAGAAGACTTGGCTGTCCTATTCCATATGATTTGCCGAGTCTCTGGAGAAATCGTTCTATTAACATCTTCCTCCCATTTTGCCATATATTTGTGTGTTGGTAAAGGACCATCTACCGGGACACACAATATTTGGTATATCCTGGAGACCCCTTTGACTGAAGTACCCAGTTTACACAATTGCTCAAATTCTGTAGGTTTGGAAACCTTAGCAGAGCCAAACAGGCTTCACCTGGAGGTAATGGTAGCACTCATCCTTATGAAGAGAGCGCTCCTGTTCTAAGTAGTCAAATTAGATTAATTCGATTAAATTAGACTCTAGTACAGAAATTTGGCTCTGTAACACTAGCACCTCTCAGTTATCTGTTCCTTATGTACCACAAGCCTTTAGTGTGCTTCCCACTTTGCTCATGTAGGCTGGAATCACATGTGCAGTTTATATTATTTTGGAAATTGGAGTTCATACAGGATAGGACCTTCCTTATACTTGTTCTTTATTATGGATCTACTAGATTTTCTTTACTATTGTTTATATAGTGGCAAAACAT
Organism: Engystomops pustulosus; assembly: GCF_040894005.1. NCBI lineage: Eukaryota > Metazoa > Chordata > Amphibia > Anura > Leptodactylidae > Engystomops > Engystomops pustulosus. The sequence goes on along the minus strand of NC_092421.1, from coordinate 21,049,372 downwards.
ATTTTTAGCATGCATTCCCTCGTTTAGGATGTATGGGCCCAATTTATGTAAATGGGTCTACCATTTCCGCCAGATGAAACAATCCTGCCTTAGACCACCTTTGAACCATGGTCGCCATTAGACTATCAGTAGAGATGAGCGAACATACTCGTCCGAGCTTGATGCTCGTTCGAGCATTAGCGTACTCGAAACTGCTCGTTGCTCGGACGAATACTTTGGCCGCTCGAGAAATGTTTAAATTGTATAGGCACCTGAGGACACCAATACAGTAGAAAGAAGAAGAAGTTTGGATTATGATTGTAGCTTCCTTATAGGGTCCTGGGCTGCCTGGGCCTTGTGTCTTCTCTGGCGAACTCTGCCCTGGGGTGATGGTGCAGGTGCCCATAGAGAGGGCTCTGAGTGCCACCTGTGACACCCGTGCCATAGGTTCGCCACCACTGGTCTAGATTATAGAGGACCGACACAGATGGCAGGCTGTTGGAAGCTAGATTATAACGTATTTTACATATCCCCCAAACCAATAGCATAGACGCCACGGGGCCTGATAGAGGTCCCATCAATAGGAATTAGGGTGTACTGCTGGCATCCAGAGTTTCTCAATTTCGACCCACCTAGTGTAAGCCGCTAAGGTCACCCAGTATGGTATGGTATGGTCTCAATTGAGTAGCCCAATAGTAATGAGCTATATCAGGTACTGATAGTCCTCCTCGGGCCTTGGGGGCAAGCATGGCTGATTTTGGCATTCTGTGGCTTCTATTATCCCATATAAAGTTATAAACAGCTCCCTGTAGAGCCTTAAAGGGGTGTTCTGATCTGGGCACTCACATTCAGTTTCATTAATCTGCCATATGTAAACATTTCTTTAACTGGATGTTATTTAAAAAAAATGCTCCTGTGTGAAGATAATTTCTCATAAATGTAGTCATTTGGTCCCTTAGAAACGAGATAGCTTCCTCAGATACGGCCACCTCTACTGGAGAGATTGCACAAAGAAACAAAAAGGTTATTGTATATAAAATGTCTGGGAGTTACTACATATCGCACAGCCGTCCTCTGGTAGTGATTGCTGAATCCTGGTGGTCCGGCAGGGCTCAATAGCGCATGTCTGGCCACTGCTGCCAGAGTGTGACGTGGTCATATCCGAGGAAGCTATCTGGTCTCTAAGGGACCATACGACTACATTTATAGAAAATTATCTTCACACAGGAACATTTTTTTTATTAACATCCAATTGAAGAAATGTTTACATATGGTAAATGAATTTAATTAAATGTAAATGCCCTGATGAGAAAACCCCTTTAAGCTCCATCAGAGGTAAAAGTCTGGAAATAGTATAATAGCTTTGGAAGCCAGGACATTTTAGTTGCTGCAGAGAAATATGATGACCCCGCCACCTAGTCACAACATGGTGCTTTTTAATGCCACCGCCAGTGGGTTTTTGCTGCAATATGCAGCAAACACTCACCAGCTATGTAGAGAGAGGGCTCAGTCTGTGAACCCTCTCCAAATGCCTGGAGTGTCGTTAAGGTGGTTGTAAAGAGACACAGGTCCATAAATGTGTAACCTTGTAAATACAGATATAGCAGCGACTACTGTAACTGTATCTAAGTTCAATTTGCTCCACACATAATGAATGTCTCTTGGTCCTTCGGGCACAGAAATTTAAATTGGCCCAACAGTACCATTATCTGGACCCAGCTTTGCACAATGATCATGTGGATTTGTTTGTGTCCATGTTTATGACGCTGCAAGGCAGCACATAAAGATGTCATATTTAATATTTTTCACCTGTCAATGTGTGTGTAAATGTATATCTCTATCCTTACATATTCCCTTACACTATCAAAGAATATCACTGTAAAATCGACTTTCCAAGCAGCTCTGGTTTTTATTATTACTTGATTTTTTTTACCAAAAGTAACTCAGAAGCACAGAAGTAAAAATCATCAGCATTAAATTATCGCTATAGATCTGCACAGCTCGAGCCAGAGTAAAAATTTCCTCTGCAATGTAACTAGATCCAGTCAGGGAGCTGATGTCTGTACAAGTAAATCACTGCAGTGATGACATCCTCCACCTCCTGAACGGAACAGGTTTTATTCTGACATTGTGTCTGTATTTAACAGATATTTCAGAAATATATCAGGAATCTCCATGGAAAATGTCTTCCAGGTGTGGATATAAAATACTGATCGGGTCAAGGTCCTCAGACGGCTGGCAGGTCAGAGACCGGGACTGGCACCATAGTGGAATGCTAGCTTTTAAATTAGACTCCAGTACAGTAAATTTGGCTCTGTAACACTAGCACCTCTCGGTTATCTGTTCCTTATGTACTACCGTGGAATCACACGTGTAGTTTATGTTATTTTGGATATTGGAGTTGATACAGGATAGAACTTTCCTCTTACAGGCGGTCCCCTACTTAAGAACACCCAACTTACAGATGACCCCTGGTTATAAACGGACCTCTGGATATTGGTAATTTACTGTACTTTAGTCCTAGGCTACAATGATCAGCTATAACAGTTATCACAGGTGTCTGTAATGAAGCTTTATTGTTAATCCTGGTTCTTAGGACAACCCAACATTTTTAAAATCAAAAATTTGTCTGGAGATACAATTATAATATATATACTTCCGACTTACATACATATTCAACTTAAGAACAAACCTACAGAACCCATCTTGTACGTAACCCGGGGACTGCCTGTACTTGTTCTTTATAATGGATCTACTAGATTTTCTTTACTATTGTTTATATAATGCACCCTTAGGCTAGCTGCAGACGTAGATGAATGACTGTAGAATCTACCCCAGTGGTAAGAACGTCCATGTGGTGCGATCATCCGTCCTCCTCTGCAGTGGGCTGACGTGTGCTCGCCCGGGCTACAGCCAGGCAATCACACGTCCATGTGAATGCAATCTTAGGCTAGCTGCAGACGTAGATGAATGACTGTAGAATCGACCCCAGTGGTAATCTTCAAGCTATTCCACAAGTATCACAAACAAGTCAAGATCTTCTGGTTTCTGATGCGTTTCCTTATTTAGAGGGAACCTGTCAGCAAGAACAGGCACAGTAAAGCAGAAACAAGGCAGAGAAAATATACTTTCCCTTATAAGTTGACGATTATTGTCTGAAATAAAAATAAAATGCTTTCAAGGTTTAGTTATTCTTTATACTGGCATAAAATAAATGTCTTAATTTTTGTGCAAATCTATTTTTTGTTCATAAATGAGTGACTTTTTACTGCTTTATGCTTCGCTCGACAATTCTCCAAAGAGTATGGGCTGGCATCATATGATGGTGGGCTCATTACTAGCGCAGTCCAGTATACTGTACTTGATCTGATTTACATCAGAAACGAATCACTGCTCTTATCTATGCTCACACCTTTACTTTTATATTTTCATTTTTGTAGATTATACCTAGTAATTTGTCACTTGCTCAAGTATCCCACACTACTTTAAAAATGCCTATAAACTTTTTTCGTTTTGTGGACCAGAGAAGAGGTGTTGCCATTAGGAAATGATTACATTCTGGAAGTAGAGTAAGAGGGTTATAATAATAATCCCTTTCATCTCCTCGGGCAGCGTCTTAGTACAGTGCTGCAATCATTCTAAGAAACACTTATTCCATGAAGTCAGCAAAGTAGATAATTAGAGTTTGCTTAATTTGTATTTACTCACGTTAATGCTCTGATTTACTCTAAGCCCCATTCATGTTTTGCTGCAAATCAGAGTTTAACGCTTGAGGGTAGAGTAAAGAATGCTGACACATCATTTCAAGACTTCGGAATATGGCCAATCATATATAAAATACTTCAGTATACAGTATCTGTATGAAATATCAACAACTTTCTATTGTAAACGGATTAAAAGGTTTTTTTTGGAAACAGAAAATCGGATCTTTCATTTGTCATAGACAGCACCTACCTCCTCCATAGGTGTTGGAAATTGCAGGTTAACACCAATGTAAGAGGAGACACAGGTTACAGACAAGAGTGCAGCCCAATATCTACTATCTATCTGGCTTGAAAAAGGCTCACATTGGGCCGAAACATCGCTGTAATTTAACCCGTAGCGCAATAAGACGTACCTGTACGTTTAAATGCGAATGGGGTAGTATGCAGAGGGCTCACGGGCTGAGCCCTGTTCATACTCGCCGGGTGCTTGCTACACACCCGGTGTTAACCCTTTCATCGCCGGCGTCATTAACGAGCCGGCGGCGAATGGGCGCCGTCATCTTAGCTCCGATCGGCGCTCCCTGTGATGTCATCGGGGAGCAGCGATCCGTTGCCATGACAGCCTCGGATCACACAAACATCCGAGGCTATCATGTTTTAGGCTATCTATTACAATGTGCGATCTGCACATTGTAATAGATGGTGTGCAAAATCCCCACATTCTGTAGTATGGCAGTATATGGTAGGATCAATCAGACAACCTAGGGTTAAAGTACCCTAGGGAGTCTGAAAAATAGTAGTAAAAAATAGTAAAAAAAAACCTAAAAAATTATATTAAAAAAACTAAAAATTCAAAAAAAAAAATTTCAAATCACCCCCCTTTCCCTAGAACTGATATAAATATAAATAAACAGAAAAATCATAAACACATCAGGTATCACCACGTCCGAAAATGCCTTATCTATCAAAATATAATAACGTTTTTTCACTGCGTTTAACCCCGTAACGGAAAATAGTGCCCAAAGTTGCAAATGGCATTTTTTTTGCCATTTTGAAAAATATAAAAAATTCTATAAAAAGTGATCAAAAGGTCGTACAATCCTAAAAATAAAAGCATTGAAAATGTCATCAAAAGTCGCAAAAAATGACACCACCCACAGCTCCGTACACCAAAGTATGAAAAAGTTATTAGCACAAGAAGACGGCAAAATGAAGAAATTTTTTTTGTACAGGAGGTTTTAATTTTTGTAAATGTAAGAAAACATTATAAAACCTATACAAACTTGGCATCCCCGTGATCGTATTGACCCAATGAATGAAGTAGACATGTCATTTAGGGCGCACAGTGAAAGACGTAAAATCCAAGCCCACAAGAAAACGGCACAAATGGGTTTTTTCACCATTTTCACTGCATTCAGAATTTTTTTCCTGCTTCCCCAGTATATGGCATAGAAAATTAAATACCATTACTGTGAAGTGCAATTTGTTACGCAGAAAACAAGCCATCACACAGCTCTCTACATGGAAAAATAAAAAAGTTAGATTTTTGAAGGTGGGGAGTGAAAAATAAAGACGCAAAAACGGAAAAGGGCCTGGTCCTTAAGGGGTTAAATATATGGAATAAAGAGGACCACTTTTTTTCATTCACATTTGGACTCCTGAGAGTCAATCTTCTATCTCTCTTCTGCTGTATCTATCTCACATATCTATCTATCTTATATCATCTATGTAGCTGTCTATATATAATCTCCTTTATATTTATGCATCTATAAATCTATATCATCTTTCATATTTATCTTCTATCATCAATCTACTTATCATCTGTCTATAAAATCCTCCTACAGCCCCATATTACAGATACTTACCTACTACTGTGTGTAACTACAAAGTGTTATCGTTGTGCAGGGCTAAAGTACTGTATTTTTTTATAGTCCGATGCTCCTTATATATGAACCGTACTTACAGACAACAGCTGCCTTAAACTGTGCACAGGTCTGCCACCTGCTGGTCATTCATCCTTATATCAGGTGCGCCTTATAATCTGGTGCGCCTTATGTATGAACATAGAAGTTTTAGCAGGCATTTATTGATGGTGCGCCTTATAACCCGGTGTGCCTTAGTCTGAAAAATATGGTACCCTCTTACTGACTGTGACTGTTCATAAAATAGTTTTATTTTGGGGCCCTACCTGTGACCCTTATGTGGGTGCTGAACAGATAATAACAGCATATTAGGCTTTCACAGATATCATTACACAGATATTTCACAATTGTGAATCCCATAGTAAGTTTCTATATTTCACAGACGGTAAAATATAACTACAATTTCTAAACTGTAATGGAGCAGCATGATTTAGCAGGTTTTGTACCATACGTTTTGTCCGATATAGTAGCAGTAAATTTCCAGCCATTCCTGCATTTATTATACATACAAAGTTATGTGCTATGCTTGGAAGATATAGGGAAGGTGAGGTAAAGCCACATGAACATCATGGCCCACATTTTTCAAAAACAGTGCAGTCTGTACTATGAGTAGTTTACCTGTGTATAGTGCAGTGCGCACCTGATTCATGATTTCTGGCGCACGTTCTTCATGAATCTGGCGCCCTCTGCACTGCTCTGGCAGAATGCCCCATTTTTTTTCTGGTGCACTTTGTTTATGCTGTAGAATCCTGGTGCAGACTTAATTGTGGCGGACGTCGGTCATAATTGTGGTGCACGGTCTGACTAAGCAGTGACATGCCCCTTTAGGTGCACACTTTTTCTGTCTTGTCGGACACAGTGCAGCTGCGACACAAAACTGGCGCAAATACTTTATAAATACATGTGCAAGCAGTTTGCATGTTCAAGTCACAAAGAAAACAGGTGCCAACGCTGTAATAAATGTGGGCCAATGTGTATTACGTACAGAATTTTCTTCCTCACTTTCCGTGCAAAAAAACTGTGTATTACAGTTGAAGTGTAGTGAATAAGATTTATCCAAATTGCAAACTACTCTGCAAAAGAAAGATATGTGATCGACTGAAGCATGTCACTTATTTGCTGCAAGTTCTGGGGCAAAATTCAACATTATTTTCAGGCAACAGGGGTGGTGGACAGACGATGACGTAAGCCGACACCTGGGACCGGAGTCTAAGTGGCACCCGGTTTTCACCAGAGCTCACCGCAAAGTGGGTTGGATTTGCTGCGGTGTGGTACCACCAGGTCGCTCCACAGGCATGACTTTGTCCGTGGTGGTGGCCAAGGTGAAGTACAAAGTCGTATAGCAGAAACATAGTCAGGAACAGGCAGGACGTCAGGACAGGCAGCACGGGATCAAAGTCAATAATGGTCACAACAGGAAATCGCATTACAAGGGCATCAGACAAAGCTTTCTCTAAGGCTATGAAGCCAAAATATCCAGCAGGGGTCACAGGAAGAGGTTTGCCATTTATAGGTTGTTAGGTGGCTAGTGCTAATTAGAGGCGTGCTGGCCCTTTAAATTTAAGACAGCCGACGTGCACGCACCCTAGGAGGTGGGATGCACGCACTTGAGTGAAGAGACCATTTCTGGAACACAGCTAGGTAAGGGAAGCTGCTGCTGGCATAAGGGGGCACAGGGAGGCACAAGGGTCACACCCGTGACAATTTTACTAAATTAAACAGTTCCTTGTGCTTGAAGAAACACCGCAGTGTGAGAAGGATAGCGTTACCGGAAACCTCCGTTAACGCTATCTAAAACTGTGGTGGGGTACAATGTAATCGTCGGACCGCTCACAAGGCTGTCTGACGTATTCATGAGGGGGCGGGGTTGGGGTGTGGTTAGGGGCGGTGACTGCCACCTGATGCGCGGCAGTCACTGCCAGCCTATGGAGCGAGCGAGGCGGTCCGGGGAAGAGGCAGTCCCCTCATGAATACATCGGACCGCTTTGTGAGTGCCGAAATTTTGGGTGACAGGTCCGCTTTAAGAATAGGTCAGTTGTAAAAAGCAAAACCGAACAGCAAAAACGTCATTACTTGAAAGTTTTACTCGACTGTAAGTGTCATATAATGAGTAATTCCAGCACACTGTAATGGAAAGTGTTACTGGCACAAATATTTTCGGCTAGTATTTAACCCCTTCAAGAAACAGCCAGTGAATATGTTAAGACTCAACCCCATTTTTTTTTAATATGACAGGTGTTGCATTATATGGTTATTCCTTTTAGCACTTTAAAATATCAATGTGATTTTGATCAGACAGATCGTTTTACCATCTCCACATTAGTTACTAACTAACTTTTCCCATATCTCTGATCTGTGGTTTTTAATTTTTGAAGTGACTTTATATTTTATTACAACATCACAGCTTACAAATCAAACAGTGATATTTTGGATTTTTACAGCAATTTCAGTATTGAATTTTGTAGAGATCAAACTGCACCCCTCATCCTATTAAAACAGCTTTTACAAAGCTTGTTAACCCTTTGGGTGGTTCAAAGTAACTAAATATTGGAGGTAAAATTTAGAATGGTTTCATTTTGTCAGTAACTATCCCTACAATGTATACAAACACAAAAAATAAAAGTAGAAAACATATCTTAATATTTATTGTGCAATTTCATACATTCTGTACACATACAGCATATACTGTATACATCACATATATGTCATACACGTAGGGGGTCATTTACTAAGGGCCCGATTCACGTTTTCCCGACGTGTTACCCGAATATTTCCGATTTGCGCCAATTTCCCCTGAATTGCCCCAGGATTTTGGCGCACGCGATAAGATTGTGGCGCATCGGCGCTGGCATGCACGCGACGGAAATCAGGGGGCATGGTCGTACGAAAACCCGACGAATTCGGAAAAAAACGCCACATTTAAAACAAAAAATCTGTTGCGGAGCTTGCACTTACCTTCACTCAGCCCGGCAGGGTGAACTCCAGCGCGTTCCGATGCTTTTCAGCGCAGCAGCGCCACCTGGTGGACGGCGGAGGAACTGCCTTAATAAATCCCGTCCGGACCCGAATCCAGCGCAGAGAACGCGCGCTGGATCGCGAATGGACCGGGTAAGTAAATCTGCCCCATAGTATGTTGTACAATGTGCAGCATAATATGTATATAATGGGGTACATCCTCCATTCTTTAGTTTGTCAGGTTTGATGATGGGGCCCCCTGACGCTGTGGGCCCCATAGTAGCTGCTATGACTGCTACCACATTAGTTACGCACCTGGTTGTATGGCTGCACAGCGGGGCGCAGAAGGGAAGGAGGGCCATGCAGCTGCCAGTTTTGTCTTGCAGGATTTTGTGTATTTTTAGTTTCTTCAATTGCGGACTTTTGTGAGCTATAAAATATTTGCATTTTCATTAATGTGGCCAGGTGAAAGCTCATTTTTTTTGCAGTATGAGATGCATTTTTCTGTGATACTATTTTTAGGGGGCTATGCACTATTAATAAAAATGTATTAACTATTTTTGTAGAGTAGAGAATAAACATAAATTCTGTAATTGATTTTTTTAAATTACAGAATAAAACCTAATGAGAATGTGGGAATTATGTCTACTCTCTGCTTCGCCGTCTTCCAAAAGGTGTGACACTTTTATTTATTTTTTTTTATCTACGAAGCTGAGGGCTTGTTTTTTGCACAACATTTTGTACTTTACACTTATATTTGGCACCCCCGTAGGTTAAGGGTGGAGCGATTAACCCCTTAAACCATTTAAATGCAGAAGTCATGCTGATCATGGCATCTATCAGGCTAACACCTGCTATCAGAGCTCGCTCCGACCACAGGTGTAACAGGCATTAGGGCAGCACCACACATATACAGTAGCCATGAACCGTGCTGAGCTGGAAGGGGTTAAAGGAAATCTACTAAATGGATGAAGTTGTTCTAAACCAAGCACACTCTCATTCTGGCATATGCCTCCTAAAAAAGAATCTCTTCATCCTATTGCTTCTAATAACTAAAAAAATATTTTTAAAATTATGCAAATTAAGCGAGAGGGACTCCAGTCTATGTCGCAGAAGCCCCTTCTGGCTCCATCATCTACTAACTGACTCTCACGTTGGGGAGAGAGGAGGCAGGCTGAGATGTCGAATGGAGACTTGAATAATTAGCAGACGTCGTAGCCAGAAGGGGATTCTTTGACGTAGCCAGGAGCCCCGGAGGCTCATTTGCATAATATTGGGGGTTTTTTTTCTTCTTCTCAAAAACAAAGCAATTAAAAGCAAAAAGAAGAATGGATCCTGAACTGCATCCATGTGGTAGATCTCCATAATAATAAAAATAATAATAATAATAATAATTTGTTCATTTATACAGCGCAAACAGACAATTACAATAACCTCTGTGACTGGTAGAAATTGTTGTTGGAAATGTCATCCAATAAAGGAGCAAACAATTGCATTATAACATGGTCCTAAAGAATGGCCGGTCCTTACAAAGAATGTATGTGAAAGCCAAGATGATTGTCTATAAAATGATAGTGGTAGGGGATGATGAGATATGGAGCCTGAAAGTAGAATGCTCAAAACATTGTAACCCTTTTACTGGTGGGGAAATCGTGCTGCTAAAGAGTTGTAATTAGAGATGAGCGAACATGCTCGTCCGAGCTTGATGCTCGGTCGAGCATTAGCGTACTCGAAACTGCTCGTTGCTCGGACGAATACTTCGCCCGCTCGAGAAAATGGCAGCTCCCGCCGTTTTGCTTTTTGGCGGCCAGAAACAGAGCCAATCACAAGCCAGGAGACTCTGCACTCCACCCAGCATGACGTGGTACCCTTACACGTCGATAGCAGTGGTTGGCTGGCCAGATCAGGTGACCCTGGGATAGACTAGCCGCTGCCCGCGCTGCTCGGATCATTCTGTGTCTGGATGCCGCTAGGGAGAGAGCTGCTGCTGGTCAGGGAAAGCGTTAGGGTGTTCTATTAGCTTACTGTTAGGCAGGAGTGATTCTCCAAGAACCCAACAGCCCTTTTTAGGGCTACAATAACGTTATACTTTTTTTTTTTATTTGCAGCTAGTACCATATTGTGAGGAATTTGCAGGGGGACTTGCTACCGTTGTGTTTAGCTCTTAGTGACACACATATCCACCTCAAACACCAAAGTGGGAAAATTTATTAGGGGTTTGATTTCAATTAGGCACAGTCTGCCATTTACTTTTTATTTTACGTTTATTTTTTTAATAACTCAGTGTCATCTCATCTTGCATAGTAGTGTGCTTTCATACTTGGCTAGTAAATAGCCATAGGAGAATCCAAACGGCTTACTTACGCCTACAGTAGCGTTATATATATTTGATTTCTGGTTGATCTGCTGGTGGCTGTACTTGCTGCAGTGCATCTACTAGCAAATTGTGAGCAATTTGTAGTGAGACTTGCGACCGCTGTGTTTTGCGCTTAGTGACGCATATATCCATTGCAAAGACCGAAGTGGGAAAATTTATTAGGGGTTGGATTTCAATTAGGCACAGTCTGCCATTTCCTTTTTTATTTTACGTTTATTTTGTTTAATAACTCAGCGTCATCTCATCTGGCATAGTAGTGTGCTTTCATACTTGGCTAGAAAATAGCCATAGGAGAATCCAAACGGCTTACTTACGCCTACAGTAGCGTTATATATATTTGATTTCTGGTTGATCTGCTGGTGGCTGTACTTGCTGCAGTGCATCTACTAGCAAATTGTGAGCAATTTGTAGTGAGACTTGCGACCGCTGTGTTTTGCGCTTAGTGACGCACATATCCATTGCAAAGACCGAAGTGGGAAAATTTATTAGGGGTTGGATTTCAATTAGGCACAGTCTGCCATTTCCTTTTTTATTTTACGTTTATTTTTTTAATAACTCAGTGTCATCTCATCTTGCATAGTAGTGTGCTTTCATACTTGGCTAGAAAATAGCCATAGGAGAATCCAAACGGCTTACTTACGCCTACAGTAGCGTTATATATATTTGATTTCTGGTTGATCTGCTGGTGGCTGTACTTGCTGCAGTGCATCTACTAGCAAATTGTGAGCAATTTGTAGTGAGACTTGCGACCGCTGTGTTTTGCGCTTAGTGACGCACATATCCATTGCAAAGACCGAAGTGGGAAAATTTATTAGGGGTTGGATTTCAATTAGGCACAGTCTGCCATTTCCTTTTTTATTTTACGTTTATTTTGTTTAATAACTCAGCGTCATCTCATCTGGCATAGTAGTGTGCTTTCATACTTGGCTAGAAAATAGCCATAGGAGAATCCAAACGGCTTACTTACGCCTACAGTAGCGTTATATATATTTGATTTCTGGTTGATCTGCTGGTGGCTGTACTTGCTGCAGTGCATCTACTAGCAAATTGTGAGCAATTTGTAGTGAGACTTGCGACCGCTGTGTTTTGCGCTTAGTGACGCACATATCCATTGCAAAGACCGAAGTGGGAAAATTTATTAGGGGTTGGATTTCAATTAGGCACAGTCTGCCATTTCCTTTTTTATTTTACGTTTATTTTTTTAATAACTCAGCGTCATCTCATCTGGCATAGTAGTGTGCTTTCATACTTGGCTAGAAAATAGCCATAGCAATAGGATAGCATCGTTTGGTTTTAAAAACTAAAAAACACAAAAAAAAACAAAAAAAAAAAAAAAAAGTTAAAAAAAAATTAAAGTTATAACTCTCATTTTAAAAATGTTTAACCCGAGGGCTAGGGGTAGAGGACGAGGGCGGGGACGTGGGCGTCCAACTACTGCAGGGGTCAGAGGCCGTGGTCCTGGGCGGGGTGAGACACCACCTGCTTATGAGGGAGCAGGGGAACGCCGCAGAGCTACACTCCCTAGGTTCATGTCTGAAGTTACTGGGACTCGTGGTAGAGCACTGTTGAGGCCAGAACAGTGCGAACAGGTGATGTCGTGGATTGCCGACAATGCTTCGAGCAATTTGTCCACCAGTCAGTCTTCCACGCAGTCCACCCATGTCACCGAAATCGGCACTCCTCCAGCTCCTGCACCTCAGCCTTCCTCCCCCCCAGTCTGCCCCCTCCAAGGAAAATTTGGCATTTGAACCGGCATACTCTGAGGAACTGTTTTCTGGACTTTTCCCACAGTCACAAACCACTTGTCCGGTTGCTGCTGAGCAATTTTCCGATGCCCAGGTTTTCCACCAGTCGCAGTCTGTGGGTGATGATGACCTTCTTGACGTAGTGGAAGAAGTGTCTAAAGAGGTGTCCGACGATGAGGAGACACGGTTGTCAGACAGTGGGGAAGTTGTTGTCAGGGCAGGAAGTCCGAGGGGGGAGCAGACTGAGGGATCGGAGGATGATGAGGTGACAGACCCAAGCTGGGTTGATAGGCCGGGTAAACACAGTGCTTCTGAGACAGAGGAGAGTCCTCGACCAGAACAGGTTGGAAGAGGCAGTGGTGGGGCCAGACGGAGAGGCAGGGCCAGAGCTGGTGCATCAGCGCCAAATGTGTCAACTAGTGAAGCTCCCGTGGCGAGGGCTCCTGCGTCGAGGGCTAGATTTTCAGAAGTCTGGAGGTTCTTTAAGGAAACACCGGATGACCGACGGACTGTGGTGTGCAACATTTGCCAAACCAGGATCAGCAGGGGTTCCACCACTACTAGCTTAACTACCACCAGTATGCGCAGGCATATGAATGCTAAACACCCCACTCAGTGGCAACAAGCCCGTTCACCTCCGGCCGTGCACACCACTGCTCCTTCCCCTGTGTCAGCTGATAGTCAGCCCCCTGCCCAGGACCCTGCCACAAAAACCCCATCGTCGCCTCCACGATCCTCCACAGCATCCACCAGCGTTCAGCTCTCCATACCCCAGACGCTGGAGCGGAAACGCAAATATAGTGCAACCCACCCGCACGCCCAAGCCCTTAATGTCCACATCTCCAGATTGCTTAGTCTGGAGATGCTGCCCTATAGGCTAGTAGAGACCGAGGCCTTTCGCAACCTCATGGCGGCGGCCGCCCCTCGGTATTCGGTCCCCAGCCGCCACTACTTTTCCCGATGTGCCGTCCCAGCCCTGCACCAGCACGTGTCAGACAACATCATCCGTGCCCGCAGGGCCACTATATATCGCTGACGGCACATTGGGTTAACTTGGTGGAGGCTGGGACCGAGTCTGACCCTGCGGCTGGTCATATACTGCCGACGCCGAGGATTGCGGGGCCTACCTCGGTCCAGGTGTTTCAGGCCTACTATGCCTCCTCCTCCTCCCACCCCTCCTCCACCTCCTCCTCCTCCGAATTACCATCCGTGGGCATGGCGCCATCAGTCGGTAGCTCTAGGCACAGCAGCAGTGCCGTCGCTAAGCGACAGCAGGCGGTGCTCAAACTGCTGAGCCTAGGCGATAAAAGGCACACCGCCCAAGAGCTATTACAGGGCATCACGGCGCAGACTGATCTGTGGCTGGCACCGCGGAACCTGAAGCCAGGCATGGTTGTGTGTGACAACGGCCGTAACCTGGTGGCGGCTCTGCAACTCGGCAGACTGACACATGTGCCATGCCTGGCCCATGTGTTAAATCTGATAGTTCAGCGTTTCCTCAAGACATACCCCAATCTGTCTGATTTGCTCACGAAGGTGCGCCGCATCTGTGCGCATTTCAGGAAGTCCAGCACAGATGCTGCCACTCTCAGGGCAGCGCAGCGCCGCCTCCAACTGCCCGCTCACCGACTGTTGTGCGACGTGCCCACGAGGTGGAATTCAACACTGACCATGTTATCCAGAGTTTACCAGCAGCGCCGAGCGATTGTAGACTGCCAGATGTCAACTTCCACCAGAACTGGTAGTCAGGTCAGTCAGCTTCCTCAAGTCTACAATGAGGAGTGGACGTGGATGTCTGATATCTGTCAGGTGCTGAGTAACTTTGAGGAGTCAACACAGATGGTCAGTGGCGATGCCGCCATCATCAGCCTCACCATCCCGCTGCTTGGCCTGTTGAAAAACTCTCTGATCAGCATGAAGTCGGAAGCTTTGCGCTCGTCACAAGAGACGGGGGAAGAAGATTCCCTTGTTGATAGCCAAAGCACCCTTAGGTCTGTTTCTCAGCGCATATCGGAGGAGGTGGAGGTGGAGGAGGATGAGGAGGAAGAGGAGGAGAATGTTGGCGAGACACAAGAGGGGACCATTGTTGAGTCCTTCACTGTTCAGCGTGTATGGGCAGAAGAAGAGGAGTTGGAGGAGTTGGAGGAGGAGGAAATGGACAGTCAGGCCAGTGAGGGGAGTGAATTCTTACGCGTTGGTACTCTGGCGCATATGGCAGATTTCATGCTAGGCTGCCTATCCCGTGACCCTCGCGTTCAAAGAATTTATTCCAGCACCGATTACTGGGTGTTCACTCTCCTGGACCCACAGTACAAGCAAAATCTTTCCACTCTCATCCCTGGAGAGGAAAGGAGTGTGAGAATGCATGAATACCAGCAGGCCCTGGTTCACAAGCTGAAACAGTATTTCCCTTCTGACAGCGCTAGCGGCAGAGTGCGTAGTTCTGCGGGACAAGTAGCGAGGGAGAGTAGGCGAGCAGGCAGCTTGTCCAGCACTGGCAAGGGTACGCTTTACAAGGCTTTTGCCAGCTTTATGTCACCCCAGCAAGACACTGTCACCTGTCCCCAGTCTCGGCAGAGTAGGGCTGATCTTTACAGAAAGATGGTGAGGGAGTACGTAGCTGACCATACCATCGTCCTAAATGATCACACAGCTCCCTACAACTACTGGGTTTCAAAGCTGGACATGTGGCACGAACTGGCGCTGTACGCCTTGGAGGTTCTTGCCTGCCCTGCCGCTAGCGTCTTGTCCGAGCGGGTTTTCAGTGCAGCTGGTGGCATCATCACCGATAAGCGTACACGCCTGTCGACTGACAGCGCTGACAGGCTGACGCTTATTAAGATGAATAAAGCCTGGATTTCTCATAATTTCCAATCTCCACCAGGTGAAGGAAGCTCAACCTGAATAATTTATCCACTCCTCCTCCTCCTCATTTTCCTCCTTCTCCTCCTCTTTGTACAGTAAAGCAGAGGAAACTGGCTATTTTTTGACAGGGCCCACTGGCTCTAGCTATAGTACTTTATGCATTTAATTTTTCTGGAGGGCCACCTACCCGGTCCTCTGTTTTAAACAATTTTTGGGAGTGCCACATACAGGCACTCAATCTATTCAATTTTTCTGGAGGGCCACCTACCCGGTCCTCTGTTTTAAACAATTTTTGGGAGTGCCACATACAGGCACTCAATCTATTCAATTTTTCTGGAGGGCCACCTACCTGCTCTTCTGGTTTGAAAACTTTTTTGGACTGCCACATACAGGCACTCAATCTATTCCATTTTACTGGAGGGCCACCTACCTGCTCCTCTGGTTTGAAAAGTTTTTTGGACTGCCACATACAGGCACTCAATCTATTCCATTTTACTGGAGGGCCACCTACCTGCTCCTCTGGTTTGAAAAGTTTTTTGGACTGCCACATACAGGCACTCAATCTATTTCATTTTTCTGGAGGGCCACCTACCCGCTCCTCTGGTTTGAAAACTTTTTTGGACTGCCACATACAGGCACTCAATCTATTTCATTTTTCTGGAGGGCCACCTACCTGCTCCTCTGGTTTGAAAACTTTTTTGGACTGCCACATACAGGCACTATCCAAATTAAATTGTCTCCATAGCAGCCTCCACACGTTGTCTCCATTGCTACCTCCAAAAGTCGTCCATATAGCTGCCTCCATACATCGTCCCCTTATCAAACGAGGTGTGTCAGGCAGAAATTTGGGTTGTTTTCATGGATTCCACATCAAAGTTGTTAACTTTGTCGCCACCCTGCTGTGTTATCCACAAAATATACTGGCAAACTTTTATCATTTACCAATATTATTTCAGCGCTTCTTGCGCATCTGTTTACATTCCCCTCACCCGGCATATCCTAAACTTATAAGAACGCTACTACACTTGATCTTATACAAAAGGTTCTTAGAAGTGCTGTTTGGGGAGTAGCCTAGAGACAGGGGCTTGGATTGGCGAAAGCTCGCCTGGCAGCGGAGCGCCAGCTCCATGCGCATCATGCGCTTCTTGCGCATCTGTTTACATTCCCCTCACCCGCCATATCCCAAACTTATAAGAACGCTACTACACTTAACTTGGTGCAGGCTGGGACCGAGTCTGACCCTGGGGCTGGTCATATACTGCCGACGCAGAGAATTGCGGGGCCTACCTCAGTCCAGGTCTCAAAGGTCTAGTATACCTCCTCCTCCTCCCACCCCTCCTCCACCTCCTCCTCCTCCGAATTACCATCCGTGGCCATGGCGCCATCAGTCGGTAGCTCTAGGCACAGCAGCAGTGCCGTCGCTAAGCGACAGCAGGCGGTGCTCAAACTGCTGAGCCTAGGCGATAAAAGGCACACCGCCCAAGAGCTATTACAGGGCATTCCACATCAAACTTGTTAACTTTGTCGCCACCCGATATTTACCGAAATTATTTCAGCGCTTCTTGCGCATCTGTTTACATTCCCCTCACCCGGCATATCCTAAACTTATAAGAACGCTACTACACTTGATCTTATACAAAAGGTTCTTAGAAGTGCTGTTTGGGGAGTAGCCTAGAGACAGGGGCTTGGATTGGCGAAAGCTCACCTGGCAGCGGAGCGCCAGCTCCATGCGCATCATGCGCTTCTTGCGCATCTGTTTACATTCCCCTCACCCGCCATATCCCAAACTTATAAGAACGCTACTACACTTGATCTTATACAAAAGGTTCTTAGAAGTGCTGTTTGGGGAGTAGCCTAGAGACAGGGGCTTGGATTGGCGAAAGCTCGCCTGGCAGCGGAGCGCCAGCTCCATGCCAAGATCCAACTAACATAGTTTTAACTGCAGCACCTTTAATCTACTACTAGTTCACTGCCTCCATACATGGTCCCCTTATCAAACGAGCTGTGTCAGGCAGAATTTTGGGTTGTTTTCATGGCTTCCATGTTAACTTTGTCGCCACCCTGCTGTGTAATCCACAAAATATACTGGCAAACTTTTATCATGTACCGATATTATTTGAGCGCTTCTTGCTCACCTCCTTTGGTTCCTCTCTGCCACCCATTGGTTTGAAGCCTGAGTCCATTTAGAGTATGTCGCCATGCCACTCTCTAGCCTGCCGCTGCTGCCGCTGCCTCTACATGCCGTCCCCTATAGTGTCAGGGTCAATTATTGGATGTTTTACATGCTATCTAGCTTCATTCTGTCACTCTGTCATGGCCATGCTGTTGCCCATAGTTTTGGCATAATGGTGCGATTAAGCAGCCTCACAGGCATCCATGCATGCTGCCCCTGCTGTTTCCTGTCCATTTCCATGGTGTTTCCATCCTTTTCTGAGGTTCCCAGGTGTTTGGCCAAGCTTCCCTGTGCAGAGCCTTGGTCCCCTTGAAAAATGCTCGAGTCTCCCATTGACTTCAATGGGGCTCGTTATTCGAGACGAGCACTCGAGCATTGGGAAAAGTTCGTCTCGAATAACGAGTACCCGAGCATTTTAGTGCTCGCTCATCTCTAGTTGTGATCATTCATGGCCAACCTTTATAACTTCTAGAAGTAACTGCATTATATCCAAAATCAGTCGGGGTCAGATTAAGATTAAAGAGGTCCTGTCACCCATAAATTGGGCACTAGGAGCTGCTTACTAAAGTAAGCCGCTCCTAGTGCTTAAACTAACGCCGCAGTGTTAGAGTGATCTATCTAACACTGTGGCGGAGTACAATGTAAATAGTGCCTCGGGCCTCCCCTTCATGAATACGTCAGACCCCTTTGCAGCAAAGATGCCAACAGCTTAAAAAAAATGGTGGGATGTTATCAGGGGGGCGGCGATCAGTAGCCATGACAGCCTCTGGTCTTCCGAATACCTAAGTTCCCTGCTCTGTCATAGACAGTTGGATACAATTTTATTATTTTACCTAGGACTGTATATAGTTATTAAAGGGGGATTGTATATATTTACTATGGGGGCAAGGTGAGTACAATATAGCTCTATAGCTATATTAGGAGTATGCATATAGTTATTTATTATAGGGAGGCTGTATATAGTTATTATAGGGGGTGTATATAGTTATTATAGGGAGCCTGTATATAGTTATTATTTGGGGAATGTATATAGTTATTATAGGGGTCTGTATATAGTTATTATATGGGCTGTATATAGTTAATGCTGTGGGACTGTATATATGTCGTTTTGGGGGGATGTATATATTTATTGCTGGGAGGCTGTACATAATGATTACTGGGGGGCTGTATATAGTGATTGCTGGGGAGCTGTATATATTTATTACTGGGGCCTGTATATGGTGATTACTGTGGGAGCTGTACATATCGATTACTGGGAGCTGTATACCGTGATTGCTGGAGAAGCTGTATACAGTGATTACTGGGGGCTGTATATAGTGATTGCTAGGGGAGCTGTATATAGTGATTGCTGGGGGGCTGTATATAGTGATTGCTGGGGGGGGCTGTATATAGCGATTGCTGGGGAACCTGTATATAGTGATTACTGGGAGCAGTATATAGTGATTGCTGGGGAAGCTGTATATAGTGATTGCTGGGGGAGCTGTATATAGTGATTACTGGAGAGCTGTATACAGTAATTGCTGGGGGAGATGTATGAAGTGATTTCTGGGGAGCTGTATATAGTGTTTGCTGGGGGAGCTGTATATAGTGATGTCTGGGGGCTGTATATAGTAAATACTGGGCTCTGTATATAGTGAATACTGGGGAAGCTGTACATAGTTATTGCTGGGGAGTTGTATATAGTGATTGCTGTTCCTTGACTGGACTACATTCAATGGAGGCCCCCACCATATTTTGTGCCTAGGGTTCCCCACCAACCGTAATCCGGCCCTGGATATAAAAATAAATAAACAGTAAAAACCATAAACACATTAGGTATCGCCCTGTCTGAAAATGCCTGATCTATCAAAATATAGTAATGGCTTTTAATTTCGTTTAACCCTGTAATGGAAAATAGCGTCCAAAGTAAAATATGGCACTTGCCATTTTGAAAATATAAAAAAATTCAATAAAAAGTGATTAAAAGGTTGTACAGTCCTAAAAATGGTAGTGTTGAAAACGTCATCAAAAGCCACAAAAATTGACACCGCCAACAGCTCCTACACCAAGTTTGAAAAAGATGGCAAAATGATTTTTTTTTTGTACAGGAGGTTTTAATTATCTATGAAATCCAACCCCACAAGAAAACGGCACAAATGCGTTTTTTCACCAATTTACCTGCATTTGGAATTTTTTTCCAGCTTCCCAGTACACGGCATGGAATATTAGATACCATTACTATGAAGTGCAATTTGTTATTGTTGAAAACAAGCCATTACACAGCTCTGTACATGGAAAAATAAAAAAGTTATAGATTTTTGAATGTGGGGAGTGAAAAATTAAAACACAAAAAACGAAAAAGGGCGTCGGCGGGAAGGGGTTAATGATACGTGATCTATATTTAGGTGTTTTTTGAACGAGGTGTGGTAATGGTAAAAAGTATAGGCGATGCACAAACATGATATGGTCATAAAGGTGAATTGTTTATAGAGTTTACATTTCTTCTTTAGCCATTACTACCTATTGTATAATAATAGCTTATAATAATATGCACTGTATGTAATACATAACCCATAACAAAAAACAAAAACAAATCAAATGAAAACCTTATATAGCATATTAATTTGAGGAGATATAAACCACTAAACAAATGTTTTCTAATTATGATGAGGGCGGCAGAACATAAATGAAGGAGAAATGTAGAACACACAGGATTAAGTCAATTTGTAACAACTGCTGAGCACAACACATGGAGATCAAAGTAATTTACATTCCCTATTCAGAAGATATTAACAACTGGCTGAGTGCACACTCATCTCTCAGTATTCAAGCTTCCAAGCTTTTTTCATATTATTGTATTGCTTTCAATTTCCATGGAATAAATTAATTTAAATATAATAAGTGTCACATTTATGATTAATGATAACAATAATTGTGCCAATTTGTAACAATTTTTACTTACTTAACCAGTACAGGCGGTCCCCTACTTAAGAACACCTGACTTACAGGCGACCCCTAGTTACAAACGGACCTCTGGATGTTGGTAATTTACTGTACTTTAGCCCTAGACTACAATGATCAGCTATAACAGTTATCACAGGTGTCTGTAATTAAAGGAGTATTCCTATTTCAACAAGTAATTGCTATTGTTTAAATAATGAAAAGTTTTACAAATGTCCAATATATTTTCTGTATCAATTCCCCACGGTTTTCTAAATCTCTGCTTGCTGTCCTTCTATGGGTGATGGCACGCATGGCGTTTTTGAACGCGTTTTTGGACCATTTTTAAGCTGTCCGTTAAAAAACTCATTAGTTTTTGACCCGTTTTAATTAAGATAATTGGTAAACTTGTCAAAAACGCATGCGTTTTTTGACTGACTGCTTAAAAACGGCCCAAAAACGCGTTTCATACCTGGTAAGGTTTCAAGTCACTTTGAGAGGCCTAAATAAAAGTAAAACCCCATAAATTACCCCATTACAGAAACTACACCCTTCAACGTACGTAAAACAACTTTTATGAAGTTTGTTTAACCCTATAGTTGTTTTACAGGGGTTAAAACAAAATTGGATGCAATTTCGAATTTAACTTTTTTTTGGCTAAATGAATGTGTTTTTCATAAAATGTACAAATTCTCAGTGGATAAAATTAAAATACCAAAACGCTCCACAAAGTTTGATGTCACCCAATGTCTCCCGAGTATAACAATACCCTATATGTGATGGCGACTGCTGTATGGGCACACGCCAGGGTATCGAAGGGAAGCTGCGCCATTCAGAGCAGATTTTAATAACTCTTTAATGTATGTAGGAAAAGAAAATTGTCAATTTTGGTTTTCTTTTTTTGTATCTTTCGGGGGCCATACACCGTACACTAAAGATACTATATTATCTTTATTCTATAGATCACTACAATTACGGTGATACCTCATTTATATAGTTTCTCATTTATTTTTACAATTTTACTGGAAAAAACGAATAAAAAGAAAATCTCATTTGTTTTTTCATCGCTATTAGAGATGAGCGAGTATACTTGATCGAGCTTGATGCTCGTTCTAGTATTAGAGTACTCGAAACGGCTCGTTGCTCAGACGAGTATCTCGCCGGCTCGAGATCGAGCATTTACTTAATGAAACACAGTGAAGAACATTGAAGAATACAGTGAAAACAGTGAACACAGGATCATTTAAGTGAAGAACACATTGAAAGAACACAGTGAAGAACACATTCCAGATGTTTCCATACATCTGCTAACTTATCCGAAGACACGCGTGCCGAACGGTGTTCTTCACAATAGTACATGAAGAACAATATGTGTGAAAAACACATTGCAGATGTATGGAAACATCTGCAATGTGTCCTTCACACATGTTGTTCTTCACATACTATTGTGAAGAACACCGTTCGGCACGCGTGTCTTCGGATAAGTTAGCAGATGTACGGAAACATCTGCACTGTGTTCTTCACTGTGTTCTTTCAATGTGTTCTATCAGTGAAAAATGCTTGAGTCTCCCAGTGACTTCAATGGGGTTCGTTATTCGATACGAGCACTAGAGCGTTGGGAAAAGTTCGACCCGAGTAACGAGCATTTTAGTGCTCGCTCATCTCTAATCGCTATCTTTTCGGAGATATAACTTTAATATTTTTTGGTTGCAAGAGCTGGTTTAGGGCTTATTTTTTACGTGTTGAGTTGTCCTTTTGAGTGGTACCATTTTGGCGCACATAACTTTTTTGATCACTTTTTGGAACATTTTTGTGAAGGGATTTTATGAAAAATTGTCATTTTTGGCGTGTTTTTCAGGTTTAGTTTTTACGGCGTTCACCGATTGGGTCCAATAATGTTTCTGACTTTTGTACAGATTGTTAGTGACGCGACAATACCAAATATGTGGTGATTTTTTATTAGATGTGTATAGGGAATGTTTGTGTTTGACTTTAACTTTATTTAATTAATTCTTTTTATTAAAAAGTGTGTTTATTTTGTGTTTTTAACATTTTTTCTTTACTTTTACAGGTTTGCTTGAACAAGCGATCGCTTGTTCCTCCTCTGATCGCTTGTTCAAGCTATTCTTCACCTAATACAGTGTAATACAGATGCTGCGCATGCTCAGTGTGTTACAGCCGAGTCCTGCTAGAAGGTAGAAGGTAAGTGCCGCGGGGGGGGGGGGGGGGGTCCGATTCCTGTTAAATGCCCATTACACACATCGCGGTTTTCTGCCGACACCCGCAGCTTCTGGCATTGGAAAGCATTATTGGGTTGAAGAATGATGGTTTAGGTTTTAGAATGTTATTGGGAACCTACCGTCAGATCTATCTTAATAGGTAGATCCGTAGTGCTAGGTTTCCTTTAATAGGTAGATTCCTGATGGTAGATTTCCTTTAACCCTTTCACGACCCCTGATGTAATAGCACGTCATGGGTAGGCCGCAGGTGAATGGAGAGGACTCATGAGCTGAGCCCTCTCCATAGCCGGTAAGTCTTTGCTGTAAGACTTACGTGTAACACCCGTGATCGGTGCTAGTAAATTGCCACCGGCGATCCATCACCATGACAGCCTCAGGTCTTCCGAAGACCTGAGGCTGTCTCGTTTTAACCCTTTCATTACATCGTGCTATCAGCATATTGTAATGAATGAGGAGGAAAATCCCCATATATATACAGTTGTATGGCAGTATATGGTAGGATCAATCAGACAACCTAGGGTTAAAGTACCCAAGGGAGTCTGAAAAATAGTAAAAAATTTAAAAAAAAATTTATAATAAAAAAACGTAAAAATTCAAATCACCCCCATTTTCCTAGAACTGATATAAATATAAATAAACAGTGAAAATCACTAACACATTAGGTATTGCCGCGTCTGCAAATGCCCGATCAACCAAAACATAATAACGTTTTTTCACTGCATTTAACCGCATAACAGAAAATAGCGCCAAAAGTAGAAAATGGCACTTCTTTGCCATTTTGAAAAATATTAAAAAAATCAATAAAAAGTTATCAAAAGGTTGTACAGTCCTAAAAATGATAACATTGTAAACGTCATCAAAATCCGGAAAAAACTACACCTCCCAAAGCTTCGTAAACCAAAGTATAAAAAAGTTATTAGCGCCAGAAGACGGCAAAATCTAAAAAAAAATTTTTGTACAGGAGGTCTTAATTTTTATGTTTATGAAAATATTATAAAACCTATACAAATTTGGTATCCCCGTGATCGCACGACCCAAAGAATAAAGTAGACATGTAATTTGGGGTGCACAGTGAATGACGTAAAATCCAAGCCCACAAGAAAACGGTGCATTTTTTTACCAATTTCGCTGCATTTGGAATTTTTTTCCCGCTTCCCAGTACATGCCATGGAATATTAAATACCACCATTTTGAAGTGTAATTTGTTATGCAGAAAATAAGCCATAAAAAAGTTATAGATTTTTGAAGGTGGGGAGTGAAAAATGAAAACGCAAAAACGAAAAAGGGCTGCGGCGTTGAGGGGTTAAAGTAAATGATTGAGGAACAAGAAGCTGGTTAGCACAACCGTATAAATCCAAAAAGAGCCCGTGCACAATTAATCCAAAAAGCAAAAAAAGCAATGCACCATAACGGCTTACCAATATACTTCACAAATATATCAATCTTTATTTCAGTTACACCACCACTTCCTGGTCACCTAGTAATGACTCTAGTCTAGTCAAAGTATGTTACAAACAATAAATCAAAGGTAAAGATATAGTCAATGTATGTAAAAATAGCCCTTAGTAGCGGTCCTATGGGGGGATATACTGAGAACACCTCCTATTGCACCAAGCCCAATGAATACAAACATGTATATTTCATAGGTGGAATGTGACAAAATATGCAACAAAAGTGCATGTGAACAATTTTATGGTCACACAGGCGCGCGGCTCATTATATCACAGAGAGCAATCAGAGCCGTGTGATATAACGAGCCGTGCACCTGTGTGATCATGGTCAGATTTCTCATGCAAAATAATCCCCCTAAACTAAATATATTTTCATAAACTGCCATTAGAGAGCATTGCCTCTATCCCTTCATTGTGCCTCTACATGCCTGTAAACCTAAGCAATGAGGTCCTAAAGCTGTATGCAAATGACCTGTGAAATGTCCAATGAGTCATTAGCATATTCAAGCTGTCCAGCTTATTCATGAGTGGGAGGCACAGCCACACCCCCAGTGCTTGACTGACAGCCTATATAATGATGTGAGGCTGTATAATGATGTGCTTCCTGGTGCTGGTGGCCATGCCCCCTGCAGCCTGTGTGTGTGTATAGGAGAGATACAGCAGCTCCAGGCAGCCATGTTATAGCAGAACATGTCAGATTCATGTGTAGCTGATGTCTGTGTCTCTCACCTGTATATTAGGAGGATGCAGCTTGTCAGCAGATGCAGCACACACACTAGCCATGCTTTACTATACATTACACACAGACATGAGCAGGGGAGACATCACTGCCTCTGACCATGTGACCAGCCTCATTTACATTACAATCTAATAGAGTAGGTTATGGGTCAAACTCAGGTCTTTGACTTGGTAGCTGCGAAAGATCCTGTCCCCAAGCTCCTGCCAAAGCGCACCCTCCACAAGACATATCTGTTAGACTTTTTCATTTACAGAGCTATATGAAGGCTGGTTATGTGCTAGACAAATTACATTTTCTAGTGGTACCATTTAATGTTCTATGCCATGTACTAGGAAGCGTCAAAAAAAAAAAAAAAATTCCAAATGTGGTGGAATTGGCAATGGAGTACAGGTACTCCATTTTCTAATGGGTTTTATTTTTACGGTTTTCAACATACTTTCAAGATGACACATCTCTTTTATTCTTTGGATTAGT
Organism: Engystomops pustulosus; assembly: GCF_040894005.1. Lineage (NCBI taxonomy): Eukaryota > Metazoa > Chordata > Amphibia > Anura > Leptodactylidae > Engystomops > Engystomops pustulosus. Next base: position 21,023,829 of record NC_092421.1, on the reverse strand, counting down.
ACGATGACAGAGACACCACATTAACTTACTTATGTTTTATTACCTTTAACAAAAATTCAAAAACATTGCATTCAATAAAAACCTTGGGGCTTATTTCCTAAGGTCCCGCGGCCGCATTCCCGTTGGGTTTTCGATGTTTTTGGGGATCGCGTCAGCGATTGCGTTGCACGCAATCGGATAGTGTCGCAATCACGGTGGCTTTCACACAACACAAATCGGGGGGCAGGTCATCAGACGATCTGACGGATTCGGACAAGGCGCGGGATTTTACATTTAAAATTGTGTCGCAAGCCAAGGACTTACATGCACCGGAAGCTGAACTCCGGTGGACCTGATCGGGGAAGCAACACATACAGGATCTTGGGACAGGTAAGTAAATGTGCCCCCTTGTGTCCCATATTCTGATACCGGAACAATTTTATACTTCAATGTAGGGACATGAGGCAAGAGTTCTCCGTATGGAGAGATTGCCATTTAAGGCCACTTTATAGGCGTGTGGAGACGTAAAGCCATAGATGCTCTACTAGGGAATTCTGGGAAGAATGCAAATAAGTTTTCCAAGGTTAGGCTTAATCCCACATCATGTTATTAGACTTCTTGTAGGTCATACTTGGTGGTAAGGGGGCAGCCTTTCTAGGTAGAAAAAGAAGTCATTGTTTTCCATTTAACACCTTGGAAAACTTATTTACATACTTCACATACTTCAATGTATGGAGCTGTGTAAGGTGTCATTGTTTGAGATGTTGTTTCATAAAATTTTGACAACTGTATGATCTTTGATCACTTTTTATGAAAATTGTTATTGGAGGCAAAACGGTGAAAAAGTGCAGATTTGACACATATGTGTCACACTAGAGCCTTTTGTGTCACGGTTTTTCACACAACACAAATTTCGTCACTGATGGGAGCGTTCTGGTGAAGTCGGACCGTGCACCACATTTATCATGCAGAGTCTGACAGAAGTGTACCAACTTTTACTAGACACCTACCCAAACTCTCTATCAGTTACTCTAAAACATTGGGCTAAAGACATCAAAATGCACTAACCATCTAGAAACCTCCAGAAAAATACTGTACGGGTGGTATCTAACTCCTTACCGACTAGCAAAAAGGTATGGTTCTTCTGACTTGTGTTGGAGAATTTGGAAACCTCATACACATATGGTGGGACTGCGGTTCCCTTAAAACCCTATGGAGAAAAATAGGAGGTATAATCTCTAATACAAGTGGCTATCCAGTACTCAATTCCCATCTAGCCTTACTTTCCATTGGTCTTGACCAATATGCCTTCTGCCGTAGGTCAATTATAAGCCACTTTTTGATTGCAACAAGGACTAAGATTCCAGCAAATTGGTGATCGGCTAAGCTTCCCTCTATAAGCGAAATACTGAGTATTATCAATAATAATTGTTGGTATGAATCCAGATTGTCCCTCTCAACTTATAACTACCACAACTTTGTAAACAGATGGGACACACGGTTGTTCAATAAATTTAACACTGTTTTCCCCTACCGAACAATAGGACTTGTACTTAAGGCTCCGGCCCATTTGAGACTGTTACCGTGTGATGTACATAGACTTATCTCTTTTCAACCTAACTATATTACTGCCTGATGGACCATTGTTTGTCTTTTGTTTCTACAGTTACTACTGTTTTACTTGTAAACCCCATGTTTTAGTACACTATTGGGCAGTGGCGTAACTTGAAGCTGATGGGCCCCAGTGTAAAGTCTGTGCCAGGCCCCCGACTATAATGTATGGTTTATAGTAATAGTCTTCTCATATGGGAAAGTGACACCTTATGGGCCCCCTAAAACTCTTGGGCCTGGTTGCAACCGCACCCTCTGCACCCCCTCAAGTTACGCCCCTGCTATTGGGCCAAATTAAGGCCTACAACAAAGTACATGTGATCATTTATTTTGTTTTGTTTTATTATAATGTACACTGAAAAAAAAAATGTATGAGACAAAAAGTGTGTCACACGCCCCACGTTAAAGGTGCACCACTATCGGAGCAGTGCAGATTCATGAAGAACGTGTTCCAAAAATCCTGAATCAAGCGCACCCTACACAGGCAAACTGTTTCACTATTTTTAGTGAATGTGCCCCATAGGCTCTATTTTTCATTACGGGGTCCACTGCCGAGAATAATTGTTTTTATATTTTGGGATGCAGTGATGCAGTAAAAGGGGTAAACTTTTATTTTTTTAATATTTTTAAAAACTTTTTTACATTTTTCTTTACTATTGTTTCAGGCCTGCAAGGATACTTAAACCTTACGGGGTCGGAATACTTATACACTGTACTGCAATACTTTGGTATTCACATCATATTGGAACAAAACTTTTTGTTAGTAGTGTCTGTTGATCCAGGGAGTTATTCTGATCGGCAGATTAGGGGTCGGGAAGGAATTTCTCTCTGCTTTGAGCCAATCGGTATCAGCCTTGCAGGGTTATTGCCTTCTTCTGGATCAACGCAGTATAATGTATAGGCTGGATTGCACGGACTGATGTATTTTTCTAACCTTTTTTAATATGATATTATTGTTAATATATACATTCTCCTGTATTATCCCTGACACACTGTAATACAGGATGCTAATTGATAGCATGGATAGCCTTAAAAAGACTCCCAGCTATCATGGCAACCTACCAGCACCCCTCCGATGATGTCATGGGGGCACTAATTGGCCATCCATGATAGTGACGGCCATTTGCAGCAGTCTAACTCGTTAACTTACACGATCAGCGCCAACACAGCAACCGCGTATGGAGAACGCTCGGTATGTGAGCCCTCTCCACACATCCCTTGTATGTTTATTTTGGCGGCCATGAAGGGTTTAAGGATTAGTTACATTTACACAGTCCTACAATTACAAGGTAACCTGAAGACTATTTTACCCAAATGAGTTTGACACCTCTGGCGAAGATCAGTTCAAAGAACAACTGACTTGATGCTGCTTACTGGAGACAATTTCTCCAAAAATCTGATAAAACTTACATTTATTGCTGTTTTTGTAAGAGGAGTGTTATCTTCTGTAAGTACAGCACATCTCTAGAAATAAACCAGGTTTTATTCTCTGCAAGGGAAGTGAAATAAACTATTGTCCCTGCACTTGCACTTAGGAGAACAAATGTTTTCCATGTTACTTCATGACATCATTTTCTGGAAACGAGTGTCTTCTGCTATATCATGACAGTTAGACAAACATTGGTATTAGCTGAATACTTGCCAGAGCCACAATCAAGTGAAACGCGATACTTCGGATTAGTTTGTTTTCCTGTTTCAGCTATTTGGTCTGCATAAAAAAAAAAAAAAAGTTCCTGCAAAACAGAGACTCATTTAAAGCTTCCAAAAAAATGAGGCCCTCGGAAATTTTGTCTGGAATGAGAATGAGAACTCATCATCAAGCCTGACTTTTTATACAAGATAGTCAAGAACTGAAAACTTATACCAGATGACGAAGAGTAACTTTCAACTTCTTGGTGGCCTCGAATTAAAAAAAAGAGAATTTAAGATTCAAGAACCACTTTTCTGGTACAGAAAATATAGAGTAGAGGAACTGGCAAAATTTATGCTATTCACTTCCAGACCCGCTGAAGCAACACAAACCTTTACAGCATATTTACGATACTCGACAGGCTTCTTACATTACATAAGGGAAGCTGAATGTGTAGAAGCTTTCAATCTGGGGAAGTCCAGAGCTACTAAATGAAAACAAAATGAGAAGGAATACAACAGTAGATTTGAATAAAGATAAATTTTCATCTCATAAGTCACTGTTTTATGCATCTGTTCTACATCATTTATGAAATAATGGGGGTCATTTACTAAGGGCCCGATTCGCAGTTTCCCGACGTGTTACCCGAATATTTCCGATTTGCGCCGATTTTCCCTGTATTGCCCCGGGATTTTGGCGCACACGGTCGGATTGTGGCGCATCGGCGCTGGCATGCACGCGACGGAAATCGGGGGGCGTGGCCGAACGAAAACCCGACGGATTCGGAAAAAACGCCGCATTTAAAACAATAAAAGTGTCGCTTGGGACGCGCTTACCTTCACTTGGTCCGGCTCGGTGAACTTGAGTGCGTTCAGAGGCTTTTCAGCACAGCAGCGTCACCTGGTGGACGGCGGAGGAACTACCTTGATGAATCCAGAGAACGCGCCGCTGGATCGCGAACGGACCGGGTAAGTAAATCTGCCCCAATGTATTCTGCGAGGTTAAAACTAACATATTAATGCTTGAGAAATGTAAGGTGCACTGCATGCGTTTCTTATTCGAGCCTCCAATGAATATAAACTGTTTCATTTTCTTGGCATATATTAACATTTTGCCTGGGATAGTTTTTACTCTACTTGGCTTCTGAATGGTAAAATGTTGCGAACATTCTGAAGATGCCCCTTCACCTACCTTGAGAAGCCTCATGGATAGAGATGATTGGGTTGGTCAAATTTCGGGTTAGAAGGGTTCATCCGAATTTCAAAATTGGTTTGGGGTTGAACTTTGACCTATTGAAGTTACACAAATGGCTGTAAAATGGGGGTAGTAAGGGCTAGAGGGCGGCAATATGGTGGGAATAACATGGCAGTTGTCCTTCTCACAATAGGGTATGGAAAGGGCTTAAAGAAAATCACCACATGCAGAAAGTATTTTTAGGTGAGATCACTGATCTTGTCTTTATTAGTCCCAGGAGGGCCCCGTGGCAGAAATAAACACTGTTTAAAACCTATCCTGACTACAGCCGGGAGTGCCAGAGAACAGCTCCGGAGCTTCCTCGTTACATAATTATGCACGCCTCTTGCATGTGCAAGTTGGCTCTCGTACAAAAGGAATGGGAAGAAAGAGGAGGGAAGAAGCTGGACTTGGAGCACTGTACCCCAGTCCCTTCCCTATACTATAATAGATAGCTGAAAGTCTGATACTGCACCTACTGAGAGCAGAGGGGAAGAGCTGTACAGTGAAATGTCACACAGGAGTGCAACTCAGTACTCCAAGTACAGCTGTAAACCTGGAATATAAATGAATTATTTCACAGTCCTGCTGCTGACAACACAAACAGAGAGGTATGGTTACGCTAATCTCCAGGGCCACTACAGCTGTGTATAGTCAAACTATGGAGAACTATTAAGATTTTATGCTGACAAATTACTAGTGTCATAATAATAATAATAATTCTTTATTTATATTACGCAGCGCTGCACAAAGCATGACAAATTGGTGCCTGTCCCCATGGGGCTCACAATCTAATCAACCTACCAGTATGTTTTTGGAGTGTGGGAGGAAACCAGAGGACCTGGAGGAAACCCACGCAAACACAGAGAGAACATACTAACTCCTTGCAGATGTTGACCTGGGTGGGATTAGAGCCCAGGACTCCAGCGCTGCAGGGCAGAGGTGCTACCCACTCAGCCACCATGCTGCCCCAATAAATTGTTATGGTACTTATGGATAACATCATCTTTTTGATGCATACATTTTTCTATATAACTATGCATTAAACTGTGTATTTTTCTTCCAGAAAAATAAGTAGGCCCTGAAGTTTATAGGAAAATGTTGCATTTCCACAGGTAGTCTATGGAGAATATTTATGTGTGCATCACAAATATTTGTTTAGTAATGTATTATATTTGTAGTGTAGTCATGTGTTTACATTTTGTCTGTGTTTGCCCAAATATGAACAGTAGCGTTCACACCCAATCCACAGCTTCTCCTCCTGGTCAGTAGAGAAGAAGTCTACAATCTATCACTTTTCCAGATATCCATATCAGGAGAAGCTACAGAGGCAGCCACTGCCCAAACTGCAAAATCTGCTCAGCAGCTGCAAGAAATATTTACACTTGACATAATAACATGTTCAGAAGCTGCTTATAATTCTTCCGTGTGTCAGCTGGAGAACATATCCGAGCTCAGGAGCACACTCCCTGCCGGCCAGGGCCATCAATATTACAGACCGGCACAAGACAGGCAGACAGAGAATAACTGCTATTTTAACTCTATGGGGAGATTTATCTTTACGCAGGTTCTTTGCAATAGTTCTATGTTTGCCTTGGGAGCTCCACTGCTTTTCAGATTTATTAAAGTGGTGTTGACTAGAGATGAGCGAGTATACTCGTCCGAGCTTGATGCTCGTTCGAGTATTAAGGTACTCGAAACGGCTCGTTGCTCGGACGAGTATTTCCCCTGCTCGAGATCGAGCATTTAATTAAACAAACACAGTGAAGAACAATGAAGAATAGAATAAAAACAGTGAACACAGTGAACACAGGATCATTTAAGTGAAGAACACAGTGAAGAATAGATTACAGATGTTCGGCACATCTGCTTACTTGTCGGAAGATACGCGCGGAACGGCAGCAGGGAGACATCGCACAGCAGGGAGACATCTGGCGCAGCAGAGACACATCGGGCGCAGCAGAGACACATCGGGCGCAGCAGAGACACATCGGGCGCAGCAGAGACACATCGGGCGCAGCAGGGAGACATCGGGCGCAGCAGGGAGACATCGGGCGCAGCAGGGAGACATCGCGCGCAGCAGGGAGACATCGCGCGCAGCAGGGAGACATCGGGCACCAGGGAGACATCGGGCAGCAGGCAGACATCGGGCACCAGGGAGACATCGGGCAGCAGGGAGACATCGGGGAGACTTCAGTGGAAGAAGAGCAGCGGATCCCGGGACAGCGTATCTCCTCTCCCGACAAGTAAGCAGATGTGCTGAACATCTGCAATCTATTCTTCACTATGTTTTTCACTTAAATGATCCTGTGTTCACTGTTTTTATTCTATTCTTCACTGTTCTTCACATCTGCTAACTTGTCGGGAGATAATATACACGCGGAACAGTGAAGAATAGATTGCAGATGTTTGCATACATCTGATCACTTATCAGAAGACATTCTTTTTCAATTAAATAACACATTTTATTCCCGAACCATGGTCCCTTTGAAAAATGCTCGGGTCTCCCATTGACTTCAATGGGGCTCGTTATTCGAGACGAGCACTCGAGCATCTGGAAAAGTTCGTCTCGAATAACGAGCACCCGAGCATTTTAGTGCTCGCTCATCTCTAGTGTTGACCCTTTAAAACATTTTTTAAAAAATAATCACAAAATAAATCGCAACAGCACATACACCAGGAGTGGATGTGGAGTGGAGTGACCTTGCGACTTTTTCGTGATTATTTGAAAAAATAGCAAATCATAAATCTGCCTTTGCACGGCGTTGCACTAGCAGTGGTTCTATGGTTTAGCCACTATTTCTGAGTGGCGGTTAAAGGCCCTTTGCTATTTTTTTTGCCACTTTTTTACGCCAAAAAGTCAGTGGTAAATCTCTCCCTATATCCCTGATTTAGTTCTTTTTTATGTTATTATAGACATAAAAAATTCAATTTGGCTGTCAGGATTCGGGATCAGTGGATCCTCTCGACCACCGCGGGAGGTGGTACTAGCCGAATCTAAGTGGCACCTGGTCTTCACCAGAGCCTGCCACAAAACGGGATGGTCTTGCTGCTGCAGGGTACCACCAGGTTGTTCCACAGGTGCGTCTAGCCCGTGGTGGCAGCTGAGGTTGAGGTAGCTTTGCAGGAGACAGTCTCATAGTCAGGTTCAGGCACAGGGTCAGGGCAGGCGGCAGAGATGCAACGTCAAGTCCAATCTGGGATCAGCAACGGGAGGTCCAGGCAGAAGGGAAATGTGAACACAGGAACGGACTGGAACACACAGGGGCATGTGAACAGGAACGCAGGAACACGGAGCACAGGAAAGCAGGAACACGGGAACAGGTATGCAGGAACACACAGGAGCACAGGAACGCAGGAACACACAGAAGCACGGGAACAGGAACGCAGGAACACACAGAAGCACGGGAACAGGAACGCAGGAACACACAGAAGCACGGGAACAGGAACGCAGGAACACACAGGAGCACGGGAACAGGAACGCAGGAGCACGTGAACAGGAACGCAGGAACACACAGGAGCACGGGAACAGGAATGCAGGAACACACAGGAGCACAGGAACAGGAACACACAGGAGCACGGGAACAGGAATGCAGGAACACACAGGAGCACGGGAACAGGAACGCAGGAACACACAGGAGCACGGGAACAGGAACGCAGGAACACACAGGAGCACGGGAACAGGAACGCAGGAACACACAGAAGCACGGGAACAGGAACGCAGGAACACACAGAAGCACGGGAACAGGAACGCAGGAACACACAGGAGCATGGGAAATGGAATGCAGGATCATGGGAATTCAGGAGCAGGAACACACAGGAACGAAGGAATGTCGCAGGGGAGCTTTCTCTATGGCATAGGCTCAAAGATCCGGCAGGGAAAATAGGAAGGGGCTGGGAACTTATCAGGAACGGCAGGTGACCAGCGCCAATTACCGGTCTGCTGGCCCTTTAAATGTAACAGTCCCGGCGCACACGTGCCCTAGGCAGGAGGGACGCGCAAAGAGCTGCGGGAGATGCCACTTGAACCTGGCTAGGTGAGAAGTGCAGCGGGGCACACAAAAGAACGTTATGTATCTTTGTTTTACGTTAATAATATTCTCTGACAGAGCTGATTTATGTACAATTCTACTACACAGTCAAAAATAGAAAGACACTTATGATGTATTTATAGCTCATAATTCTTCCGTATACTCAGGTTCGCAATCATCTTGTTATACCCAATTATAAAATGTTCTGTCCCTTGTACATTGTATGACTCACATCCACTATATGAATAGTTTGTATCATCCTTGTATTGTGCTGGAGTACAGGACAGGTGCACGCTGCCTGGGATTACAGCCTTGAAATGCAGTCATTTTCTGCTAAATCAAGAAACAACAGGAAGTCCACTATGATCATTTGTACACAATGCAAACCATCTAGTTTTATTACCTTCACATACAATCACTCTTCCTAGAACTTCCTAAATTGTGTTTTTTTAAAGCTGGATAAAAGCATAGTTAATAAGTGCATTGTTGATCTAAGGAAGAAAACTATTTTTTCCAATAAAACAAAATCATAATATATCAAACACTGATAAATAAGAAAATAAAAATAAATACTTTAAAGAAAGGAATCAAACCCCTCCAAATGACTGTACATCTGTTATGCAGGATTTGTGAATGGTTAGACAAAGACAGTGGGTCCTGAGACTAAATCCCCTCCTCAGTTGTCCCTACCTAATTGCCCTGCCTAGCTTTAGTAGTAGGAGACCAATGGTCGACATTCTGTTCTTGCAGCAAAGTGCAAACACAGATACAAAGACAAGAGAATACAAACAGAGAGGAACCGTTGCCAAATAGATGTCAAAATCAGGATGACAATGAGGTAAAGAATCATCAACAGACAAAAGGATAGTGAGGAATAAAGTCAGACAAAAGGGTCAAAAATACTAGAATACAGAGGACATAATAAACACAAATCACTAAGTACAAGTCTGCAGCAGGCAAAGAGCACAGATCCACAAAATCTTATGTGAGACCCCATAGCCCTGGTCCGGAAGGTGATGGATCAGTTATCTAACATCTGACATGGTAGCACTGCGAGAGGGGAAAGATTCTGTCAATCACAGTGGGTTAAACCAGAGCAGAGTTTGCAGGAGGCAGATGGGTGTCAAGATGGGTGCAAGTCTGTCAAGAAAAGAAATATGCCACGAGTGCCCCTGTGACGCATATCCCGGGTCGCAGGCGCACCAGTGTGTCTCTGTGTGCCTCGGCCTCTCACTCACCTCTCCCGGCTCCAGCGGTGATCCACGTGATGTCCACGCTCCGGCGCGCACGATCCTGTGTCCTAGGGCGCGCTTCGCTGGACCTCCCGTTGCTGACCCCGGATTGGACTTGACGTTGCATCTCTGCCGCCTGCCCTGACCCCGTGCCTGGACCTGACCTCAATACTGTCTCCTGCTAAGGTACCTCGACCTTGGCTGCCACCGCGGGCTAGTTGCACCTGTGGAACGACCTGGTGGTATCCTGCCACAGCAAGTCCATCCCGCTTTGCGGCGGGCTCTGGTCAAGACCAGGTGCCACTTAGACTCCGGTCCCCGGTGTCGGCTAGTACCGCCTCCCGCGGTGGTCCAGTGGATCCATGCATCCCGAATCCTGACAAAATTCACCAGTGTTCAATCTAGCAAAAGACAGACTGAAATAAATGATACTATCAGCCTATCCTCAGACATTCATTATGATCATGTAGCAGCGAGCTCCACAAAATCAACCAAGAAAATGTGGCAGAAATCTGAACCTTGGATATATTGCATAGTTTAGTACTTTGACAATCATAGCAACTTTTCTTCATTGATAAGTATGAAGTCTCTTATTTTGTAGGATATTCACATAAAGCTCAGCATGGAGAAAATCATCGATCCTTAGGTTGTGAAAAACCCATATCATCCAAATTCCTTTCCCCAATCCGTTAGCTTTTTCCCTGGATTCTTTAGGTCCAATTTGCACCCTTCAGATCTCAGTCAATTAACCTTAATGTCATTGCTCCAAATCAACTGTTCCCAAACTTCTTATGTCTACTTTTTGAAAAACTGGAGCCATTGGTTTTTATGACAATATGAAGTCAAAAATTCACTTTTTCGTCAGTTCGCCATTTCAGACTTGTGTAATGCACACCGCACAGTCTGTGATCGCACTATTACGAAGCATATGAACCACCTTTTGCTTCTCGCTGTTTTTGTACATAGTGATTAAATTCAGCCATTTTATTTCCTATATGATGTTGACCACCCTAAGACTGACACTGAATAATCTCTTATTTTTTTCTGTAGTCATTGGGCTGCTGTGCAATAATTCTATTAATAAACCCTTGTGTCATCAAGTTCCCATTCAACAATTGCATTCTCTATGGATCCCTTCTCTCACTACCAGTTAAGAGCATTAGCCTTCACATTATGAGATCTTCATGTGACTCAAGTAATTTGTACATAGCTGTCAATGAAGAAATGAAAGTCGTGTGTCTGGCTGTGGTCAGAGTGATTCCCGATCTGAGCTTCATGATGTTCTGACAAGTGACTGGCATGTAGACGTGCAGGTCCTAAATCACCAGACAGAATCCACAGGTGCACATGGATAAAATACTTAGTGGTTTAGCAACACATGGAGAATGTTACGAAGAGTCATCCAGTCTGACAATGAAATACGGTAAGTTTAGTAGCCTGAGACTAAACAAATCATGATAAATCTAATTGTATGAACACATGGAAAAGTGAGATTTTAGTAAGAAAATGAGTAAATTGAGATAATATAATTTCTTGGACATATAATGATAATTCCTCAGTACTAATCTAGTAATGTCATTTATTTTACACAAGTTGAATATTTTAAACCCAATTATTAAGGGTTTCTGTATAAGAAGACAATCCCTCAACACCCAACTTCACCCTTTTTGTCCACTTTTAACAAATAATTTAGATGGCTTCATTAATGAAAAGTTATGCAATTTTCCAATATACTGGGGCTCATTTACTAAGGGCCCTGCGGACCGCACTGTCGGCGGACATCCCGACGATTTCCATTTTGCGCTGCTGGGTGAGGGATTTAAAAGGTTTTTTTGGCGCACGCAATCGGATTTTGGCGTAATTCAGAAATCAGGGGGCGGACCATCGGACGATCCGCGGAATTTAACTTCAAAATTGTGTCGCAAGCCAAGAACTTACATGCACCGAGAGGAAGATGGTGAACTCCGGCGGCACATGCAGGAAATTGGGCGCACGACCTAAGTGAATCGTGGCACAGTGCATTCCGGATGGACAATGCACTTTCGGGAACTCGGAGGGACCGAGTAAGTAAATGTGCCCCCCTGTATCAATTCTTCACATTTTTCAAGATCTCTGCTTCCTGTCATTAGAAACCTTCTATCTTACTTCCAGTGGATTGAAATCTATGGTCTTGTGATGATAACAGCCTGTCCATCAAAAGACCATGGACAGATTTCTATCCACTGGGATTAAAGAAAGTAGCTTTCCATAGCATTGCAGATCTAGAAAACTGCAAGGAATTGATACATAAATTATATTGGAAAATTGTATAACTTTTCATTATAGCTCTGTTAAGATCAAATCTGTGCTTTATTCAGATAGGTTCTTTCACTACCTTCACCTAACCCAACTCATCACCCCTGCATCACTTAGCAGGCATTGATATAGAAAGTGGTCGGTAGGGCTCACTGTTGGCTGCTAAAAATAAGCGTTGTGGTTGCAAGATCAGACCCCTTGGTACAAACAAGGTATTAATTTGAAAAAAATTAGGAATGAGAACTGCTACACCACTCGTTCCTACAATTTATCAGGCATCGTTACGTTCATTCAGATTTTGTAGGATCTTTTTCTTTTTGTTCTTAGTGTCAACACTCTACTGTCAGAAGGGCAGTGCCAGGCTGTCTGCTCCAGGCTGGGGCCATCCATCTGATATTAGGGAGCCTAACTGCTAGTTCCAGTAACCAATATTTTACTTAGGTAAAATTGTCACATGGGTGGACCTGGGCTGGAGCAGACACTGGAGTGACCCTGTCCATCTGACAGTAGAGAATTTAAAGGTAATCAATCAGTGAAAAAACAAAAAAAACCTTCAATACTCACCCCCTCTCATCTTCATCTTGATCCTGATGCCGTCCATCGCTAGTCTTAACATGCCAGGATCACCTAGAAAAGAAAGTTATAATTAGCAGCACGGAGCACGGGGACAAGATGTCAAGCGCTCCGGGCTGCTAATTATGCAAACCCCGGCACTCCCTCTCCCATGCTGGAAGTGTTGTGGAAAGGCGTGAATTTATGAGTCCCTGCGCTCCGTGCTGCTAATTATATGTTTCATTTCTAGGTGATCCCGGCGTGTCATGACTAGCAGAGGACAGTGCTGGGATCAAGACAAAGAGGAGGAGGGGTGAGTATTTGTAGGTTTTTTTTGTTTTTCCACTGGTTGATTTCTTTTAAAGGGATGTTCCCAGCAAATAAATGTTATTGTTTGCATGATGAAAAGTTATACAATTTTCCAGTATACTTTATGTATCAATTCCTCACAGTTTTCTAGATCTCTGCTTGCTGATATTCTATAGGAATCTTCATTGTTAACTTTCAGTAAATAGAAATCTGTACATGGTCATGTGATGTCCCACAGGTGCTCGGCCCATTATATCACACAGCTCTAAAACTCTCTTTGATATAATGAGTCATGCACCTGTGGGACATCACACGACCATAGACAGATTTCTATTCATTGGAAGTAAACGATGAAGATTTCTATAAAATAACAGCAAGCAGAGATCTAGAAAACTCAGGGAATTGAGACATAAAGTATACTGGAAAGTTGTATAACTTTTAATCATACAAACAATAACATTTATTTGCTGAAATGTGACAACCCAATTCAAATAGTGGAGTTAATTGTGTGATAAGGGTGGGGGCTACATTTGGGAGACAGGATATATAATACACCTAATAGGAATACACTGATATTCTTCTCTGTAACTGAGAGCTGCATTTTCTTCTCTAAAAGATAACACCATCCCTTAGGAAGGGATCAGGGGCGTAAACTACAGCGGTAGCAGCTATAGCAGCCGACCAGCCACACTAAAAAATGAAGAATGTGTACCCTTATATACATATTATGGTGCACATTATACAACATAATGGGGGAGATTTATTAATCTGTCTACGACAGAATTCTAAAAAGTTTCTGCACCACATTTATAAAGGGTTTTCATTTTCTGGCTCTCCTACGACTAGTTTGACAAAAGGGGGCGAGACCATGCGCCAAAAAGGTCTGCGAGCCAAAAAATACTCCCAACCCAACAGAATTTTGTCTGTATTAGGCTACATGCACACGATGTATGCCCGCCGTACCGTAGCATGGCGGGCATACATCGGCGCTGCAGAGAGGAGCAGGGGATGAGCGGCGCTAACCCCGACCCCTCTCCATAGGAATATACATGTCTTATCTTTCTACGGACTATGGAACGGCACAGTGCCGCACGTGTTCTGCACCGTACCGCTGCCGTACAGGGCCATGAGCCCATAGAAGTGTATGGGGGACATATATCGCCCGTATATACTTCGGCCGTATATAAGTCCTGTTCCTGCATTTTTTCTCTTGTGCGGACTGCTAGGTGTCTTTCAGTGCTCTCAGAATACAGATCGGTAGGGAGGCACTGTATGGTGGCACACAGAGTAAGGCCTCTTTCACTCTAACGTGTGAGGGACTGATATCTTCCCACACAGTTTGTCCGGTATGGTGACCACACCGTGTGTCACTGTAGCGCCTATCTTTTCCCTATGTACCGCCCGGCACCATGCATCTCTCCTCTCTCAATTGGCTGTATGCTCGCCTGGTCTATGGCTGCACGAACATATTGTAATGTGAAAGAGGCCTAATATAGACCTGAGAGTGCCAGTGGGTTGTTACCGGAATGGTGCCAGGGAATGTAAGTCGGGTCCACAACTTCAGATTACGGATTACCTGACGCATTACGGAGGTGAACTACCTCCTTCTTCAGATCCTTTTGGAACTGGAGCACTGGTGTTGCTATGGGCAGAGGGCGCTGTCTCGTTTTGTATTCCCTATTTAATAAAGACCTGGACAATGTAGTGAGTTTACATGTATGACTACCAAATATCAGTTCCCATTGTCTAATACATAGTCGGGCTAGAAGAATTAGAAAGCCTTAGCATTTAGTATGTTTTGTTGCCTTTTAGCCCCTTTAAGTGGAGCGCAACAATCTATAAATTATCTTTAAAGTCAATTGTAAATCAGCACCACCATTGAAAACTGTTGGCACTTTAGTGGTCATTAAAGTAGGTGAATACCCCTCATTTAGAGTCTGTCCTTCCAAATACTATTGTGTGCAGCTGAGACATCTGTCACATTGTTTGGCTGTGACCCTGAACCAGGATGGGGGATCTATTACATTGTTTATTTCATCTACTGTTACATTGTTACCATATTCAGCTGTGTAAACGTGTAAGAGATTTCTATATAGTATTTCCACTACCATTCTTCTATTTTGACCCTATCTATATCTCCTTAAATATAATACCCAATTAAGACAAAAAAGTAGATTATGTAGTTGACATGTTACCTCGATCCCTTAAAGACAGCTGTATCAGGTTTTTACAGTGGTTCATTAGGGGGAAGAAGTTGGCAAGAACATCGGGTCCTCCTGCAGCTTGTGCTCTTCTATATTATCACAGCCGATCACCAGCACTAGCCCTGATGTATAGACTACGGTGTCTAAGTGGCTCCCTCTCATCTTCCAACAGCAGCGAAACTCAAAGATTGTACAAATGAAAACTACAACTGCTTTATAAAAGTTATGGTTCTTGAAGGGGACAGGGCAAATGTTGTTTTTTTTACACTGTGCAAAAGTATTACATCTTGTCCTGCAAAATTACAAAATAAAAAAGTGACAGTAAAAAACTATTGCTTGGTCAAAGGCAAAAAACAGATGCGGTAACAATAGATTAAGTGTACAGCATTTTTACAAGTAGCAAAAGCTTCATTACTAGAGATGAGCGAACATGCTCGTCCGAGCTTGATGCTCGGTCGAGCATTAGGGTACTCGAAACTGCTCGTTACTCGGACGAATACTTCGCCCGCTCGAGAAAATGGCAGCTCCCGCCGTTTTGCTTTTTGGCGGCCAGAAACAGAGCCAATCACAAGCCAGGAGACTCTGCACTCCACCCAGCATGACGTGGTACCCTTACACGTCGATAGCAGTGGTTGGCTGGCCAGATCAGGTGACCCTGGGATAGACTAGCCGCTGGCCGCGCTGCTCGGATCATTCTGTCTCTGGATGCCGCTAGGGAGAGAGCTGCTGCTGGTCAGGGAAAGCGTTAGGGTGTTCTATTAGCTTACTGTTAGGCAGGAGTGATTCTCAAAGAACCCAACAGCCCTTCTTAGGGCTACAATAACGTTCTACTTTTTTTATTTTAATTTGCATCTATTACCATTTTGTGAGGAATTAGCAGGGGGACTTGCTACCGTTGTGTTTAGCTCTTAGTGGCACACATATCCATAGCAAAGACCGAAGTGGGAAAATTCAGTAGGGGTTGGATTTCTATTAGGCACTAACTCAGTGTCATCTCATCTGGCATAGTAGTGTGCTTCCTTTGATACTTGGCTAGAAAATAGCCATAGGAGAATACAAACAGCTTCTTGAAGCCTACAGTAGCGTTCTATATATTTGATTTCTGGTTGATCTGCTGGTGGCTGTAGTTTCTGCAGTGCATGTACTTGCCAATTCTGAGCAATTTGTAGTGAGACTTGCGACCGCTGTGTTCTGCGCTTAGTGGCGCACATATCCATAGCAAAGGCCGAAGTGGGAAAATTCAGTAGGGGTTGGATTTCTATTAGGCAATAACTCAGTGTCATCTCATCTGGCATAGTAGTGTGCTTCCTTTGATACTTGGCTAGAAAATAGCCATAGGAGAATACAAACAGCTTCTTGAAGCCTACAGTAGCGTTCTATATATTTGATTTCTGGTTGATCTGCTGGTGGCTGTAGTTTCTGCAGTGCATGTACTTGCCAATTCTGAGCAATTTGTAGTGAGACTTGCGACCGCTGTGTTCTGCGCTTAGTGGCGCACATATCCATAGCAAAGGCCGAAGTGGCAAAATTCAGTAGGGGTTGGATTTCTATTAGGCAATAACTCAGTGTCATCTCATCTGGCATAGTAGTGTGCTTCCTTTGATACTTGGCTAGAAAATAGCCATAGGAGAATACAAACAGCTTCTTGAAGCCTACAGTAGCGTTCTATATATTTGATTTCTGGTTGATCTGCTGGTGGCTGTAGTTTCTGCAGTGCATGTACTTGCCAATTCTGAGCAATTTGTAGTGAGACTTGCGACCGCTGTGTTCTGCGCTTAGTGGCGCACATATCCATAGCAAAGGCCGAAGTGGCAAAATTCAGTAGGGGTTGGATTTCTATTAGGCAATAACTCAGTGTCATCTCATCTGGCATAGTAGTGTGCTTCCTTTGATACTTGGCTAGAAAATAGCCATAGGAGAATACAAACAGCTTCTTGAAGCCTACAGTAGCGTTCTATATATTTGATTTCTGGTTGATCTGCTGGTGGCTGTAGTTTCTGCAGTGCATGTACTTGCCAATTCTGAGCAATTTGTAGTGAGACTTGCGACCGCTGTGTTCTGCGCTTAGTGGCGCACATATCCATAGCAAAGGCCGAAGTGGGAAAATTCAGTAGGGGTTGGATTTCTATTAGGCAATAACTCAGTGTCATCTCATCTGGCATAGTAGTGTGCTTCCTTTGATACTTGGCTAGAAAATAGCCATAGGAGAATACAAACAGCTTCTTGAAGCCTACAGTAGCGTTCTATATATTTGATTTCTGGTTGATCTGCTGGTGGCTGTAGTTTCTGCAGTGCATGTACTTGCCAATTCTGAGCAATTTGTAGTGAGACTTGCGACCGCTGTGTTCTGCGCTTAGTGGCGCACATATCCATAGCAAAGGCCGAAGTGGCAAAATTCAGTAGGGGTTGGATTTCTATTAGGCAATAACTCAGTGTCATCTCATCTGGCATAGTAGTGTGCTTCCTTTGATACTTGGCTAGAAAATAGCCATAGGAGAATACAAACAGCTTCTTGAAGCCTACAGTAGCGTTCTATATATTTGATTTCTGGTTGATCTGCTGGTGGCTGTAGTTTCTGCAGTGCATGTACTTGCCAATTCTGAGCAATTTGTAGTGAGACTTGCGACCGCTGTGTTCTGCGCTTAGTGGCGCACATATCCATAGCAAAGGCCGAAGTGGCAAAATTCAGTAGGGGTTGGATTTCTATTAGGCACTAACTCAGTGTCATCTCATCTGGCATAGTAGTGTGCTTCCTTTGATACTTGGCTAGAAAATAGCCATAGCAATAGGATAGGATTGTTTGGTTTTAAAAACTCAAAAAAAACAAAAAACACAAAAAAAAAAAAAAAACACAAAAAAACACAAAAAAAAACAAAAAGAAGTAAAAAAAAAAAAAAGTTATAACTCTCATTTTAAAAATGTTTAACCCGAGGGCTAGGGGTAGAGGACGAGGGCGGGGACGTGGGCGTCCAACTACTGCAGGGGTCAGAGGCCGTGGTCCTGGGCGGGGTGAGACACCACCTGCTGATGAGGGAGCAGGGGAACGCCGCAGAGCTACACTCCCTAGGTTCATGTGTGAAGTTACTGGGACTCGTGGTAGAGCACTGTTGAGGCCAGAACAGTGCGAACAGGTGATGTCGTGGATTGCTGACAATGCTTCGAGCAATTTGTCCACCACCAGTCAGTCTTCCATGCAGTCCACCCATGTCACCGAAATCCCCACTCCTCCAGCTCCTGCACCTCAGCCTCCTCCCCCCCAGTCTGCCCCCTCCCAGGAAAATTTGCCATTTGAACCGGCATACTCTGAGGAACTGTTTTCTGGACCCTTCCCACAGTCACAAACCACTTGTCCGGTTGCTGCTGAGCAATTTTCCGATGCCCAGGTTTTCCACCAGTCACAGTCTGTGGGTGATGATGACCTTCTTGACGTAGTGGAAGTGTGTAAAGAGGTGTCCGACGATGAGGAGACACGGTTGTCAGACAGTGGGGAAGTTGTTGTCAGGGCAGGAAGTCCGAGGGGGGAGCAGACTGAGGGATCGGAGGATGATGAGGTGACAGACCCAAGCTGGGTTGAGAGGCCGGGTGAACACAGTGCTTCTGAGACGGAGGAGAGTCCTCGACCTGAACAGGTTGGAAGAGGCAGTGGTGGGGCCAGACGGAGAGGCAGGGCCAGAGCTGGTGCATCAGCGCCACTGTCAACTAGTGAAGCTCCCGTGGTGAGGGCTCTTGCGGCGAGGGCTAGATCTTCAGAAGTGTGGAGGTTCTTTAAGGAAACACCGGATGACCGACGGACTGTGGTGTGCAACATTTGCCAAACCAGGCTCAGCAGGGGTTCCACCACTACTAGCTTAACTACCACCAGTATGCGCAGGCATATGAATGCTAAGCACCCCACTCAGTGGCAACAAGCCCGTTCACCTCCGGCCGTGCACACCACTGCTCCTTCCCCTGTGTCAGCTGCTAGTCAGCCCCCTGCCCAGGACCCTGGCACAAAAACCCCATCGTCGCCTCCACGATCCTCCACAGCATCCACCAGCGTTCAGCTCTCCATACCCCAGACGCTGGAGCGGAAACGCAAATATAGTGCAACCCACCCGCACGCCCAAGCCCTTAATGTGCACATCTCCAGATTGCTTAGCCTGGAGATGCTGCCCTATAGGCTAGTAGAGACCGAGGCCTTTCGCAACCTCATGGCGGCGGCCGCCCCTCGGTATTCGGTCCCCAGCCGCCACTACTTTTCCCGATGTGCCGTCCCAGCCCTGCACCAGCACGTGTCAGACAACATCATCCGTGCCCTGACCAACGCCGTTTCTGACAAGGTCCACCTGACCACGGACACGTGGACGAGTGCTGCCGGGCAGGGCCACTATATATCGCTGACGGCACATTGGGTTAACTTGGTGGAGGCTGGGACCGAGTCTGACCCTGGGGCTGCTCATATACTGCCGACGCCGAGGATTGCGGGGCCTACCTCGGTCCAGGTGTTTCAGGCCTACTATGCCTCCTCCTCCTCCCACCCCTCCTCCACCTCCTCCTCCGAACTACCATCCGTGGGCACGGCGCCATCAGTCGGTAGCTCTAGGCACAGCAGCAGTGCCGTCGCTAAGCGACAGCAGGCGGTGCTCAAACTGCTGAGCCTAGGCGACAAAAGGCACACCGCCCAAGAGCTATTACAGGGCATCACGGCGCAGACTGATCTGTGGCTGGCACCGCTGAACCTCAAGCCGGGAATGGTTGTGTGTGACAACGGCCGTAACCTGGTGGCGGCTCTGCAACTCGGCAGACTGACACATGTGCCATGCCTGGCCCATGTGTTAAATCTGATAGTGCAGCGTTTCCTCAAGACATACCCCAATCTGTCTGATTTGCTCACGAAGGTGCGCCGCATCTGTGCGCATTTCAGGAAGTCCAGCCCAGATGCTGCCACTCTCAGGGCAGCGCAGCGCCGCCTCCAACTGCCCGCTCACCGACTGTTGTGCGACGTGCCCACGAGGTGGAATTCAACACTGACCATGTTATCCAGAGTTTACCAGCAGCGCAGAGCGATTGTAGACTGCCAGATGTCAACTTCCACCAGAACTGGTAGTCAGGTCAGTCAGCTTCCTCAAGTCTACAATGAGGAGTGGACGTGGATGTCTGATATCTGTCAGGTGCTGAGTAACTTTGAGGAGTCAACACAGATGGTCAGTGGCGATGCCGCCATCATCAGCCTCACCATCCCGCTGCTTGGCCTGTTGAAAAACTCTCTGGTCAGCATGAAGTCGGAAGCTTTGCGCTCGTCACAAGAGACGGGGGAAGAATATTCCCTTGTTGATAGCCAAAGCACCCTGAGGTCTGTTTCTCAGCGCATATCGGAGGAGGTGGAGGTGGAGGAGGATGAGGAGGAAGAGGAGGAGAATGTTGGCGAGACACAAGAGGGGACCATTGTTGAGTCCTTCACTGTTCAGCGTGTATGGGCAGAAGAAGAGGAGTTGGAGGAGTTGGAGGAGGAGGAAATGGACAGTCAGGCCAGTGAGGGGAGTGAATTCTTACGCGTTGGTACTCTGGCGCATATGGCAGATTTCATGCTAGGCTGCCTATCCCGTGACCCTCGCGTTCAAAGAATTTATTCCAGCACCGATTACTGGGTGTTCACTCTCCTGGACCCACGGTACAAGCAAAATCTTTCCACTCTCATCCCTGCAGAGGAAAGGAGTGTGAGAATGCATGAATACCAGCAGGCCCTGGTGCACAAGCTGAAACAGTATTTCCCTTCTGACAGCGCTAGCGGCAGAGTGCGTAGTTCTGCGGGACAAGTAGCGAGGGAGAGTAGGCGAGCAGGCAGCTTGTCCAGCACTGGCAAGGGTACGCTTTACAAGGCTTTTGCCAGCTTTATGTCACCCCAGCAAGACACTGTCACCTGTCCCCAGTCTCGGCAGAGTAGGGCTGATCTTTACAGAAAGATGGTGAGGGAGTACGTAGCTGACCATACCATCGTCCTAAATGATCACACAGCTCCCTACAACTACTGGGTTTCAAAGCTGGACATGTGGCACGAACTGGCGCTGTACGCCTTGGAGGTTCTTGCCTGCCCTGCCGCTAGCGTCTTGTCCGAGCGGGTTTTCAGTGCAGCTGGTGGCATCATCACCGATAAGCGTACACGCCTGTCGACTGACAGCGCTGACAGGCTGACGCTTATTAAAATGAATAAAGGCTGGATTTCTCAGAATTTCCAATCTCCACCAGGTGAAGGAAGCTCAACCTGAATAATTGATCCACTCCTCCTCCTCCTCCTCATTTTCCTCCTTCTCCTCCTCTTTGTACAGTAAAGCAGAGGAAAATGGCTATTTTTTGACAGGGCCCACTGGCTCTTGCTATAGTACTTCATGCATTTAATTTTTCTGGAGGGCCACCTACCCGGTCCTCTGTTTGAAACAATTTTTGTGAGTGCCACATACAGGCACTCAATCTATTCCATTTTTCTGGAGGGCCACCTACCCGGTCCTCTGTTTTAAAAAATTTTTGGGACTGCCACATACAGGCACTCAATCTATTCCATTTTACTGGAGGGCCACCTACCTGCTCCTCTGGTTTGAAACATTTTTGGGACTGCCACATACAGGCACTCAATCTATTCCATTTTACTGCAGGGCCACCTACCTGCTCCTCTGGTTTGAACAATTTTTGGGACTGCCACATACAGGCACTCAATCTATTCCATTTTACTGGAGGGCCACCTACCTGCTCCTCTGGTTTGAAACATTTTTGGGACTGCCACATACAGGCACTCAATCTATTCCATTTTACTGCAGGGCCACCTACCTGCTCCTCTGGTTTGAACAATTTTTGGGACTGCCACATACAGGCACTCAATCTATTCCATTTTACTGGAGGGCCACCTACCTGCTCCTCTGGTTTGAAACATTTTTGGGACTGCCACATACAGGCACTCAATCTATTCCATTTTACTGCAGGGCCACCTACCTGCTCCTCTGGTTTGAACAATTTTTGGGACTGCCACATACAGGCACTCAATCTATTCCATTTTACTGGAGGGCCACCTACCTGCTCCTCTGGTTTGAAGAATTTTTGGGACTGCCACATACAGGCACTCAATCTATTCCATTTTACTGGAGGGCCACCTACCTGCTCCTCTGGTTTGAAACATTTTTGGGACTGCCACATACAGGCACTCAATCTATTCCATTTTACTGGAGGGCCACCTACCTGCTCCTCTGGTTTGAAACATTTTTGGGACTGCCACATACAGGCACTCAATCTATTCCATTTTACTGGAGGGCCACCTACCTGCTCCTCTGGTTTGAAGAATTTTTGGGACTGCCACATACAGGCACTCAATCTATTCCATTTTACTGGAGGGCCACCTACCTGCTCCTCTGGTTTGAAACATTTTTGGGACTGCAAAATACAGGCACTCAATCTATTCCATTTTACTGGAGGGCCACCTACCTGCTCCTCTGGTTTGAAAAATGTTTGGGACTGCCACATACAAGCACTATCCAAATTAAATTGTCTCCATAGCAGCCTCCACACGTTGTCTCCATTGCTACCTCCAAAAGTCGTCCATATAGCTGCCTCCATACATCGTCCCTTTATCAAACGAGGTGTGTCAGGCAGAAATTTGGGTTGTTTTCATGGATTCCACATCAAAGTTGTTAACTTTGTCGCCACCCTGCTGTGTTATCCACAAAATATACTGGCAAACTTTTACCATTTAGGGATATTATTTCAGCGCTTCTTGCGCATCTGTTTACATTCCCCTCACCCGCCATATCCCAAACTTATAAGAACGCTACTACACTTAACTTGGTGCAGGCTGGGACCGAGTCTGACCCTGGGACTGCTCATATACTGGCGACGCAGAGAATTGCGGGGCCTACCTCGGTCCAGGTCTCAAAGGCCTACTATACCTCCTCCCACCCCTCCTCCACCTCCTCCTCCTCCGAATTACCATCCGTGGGCATGGCGCCATCAGTCGGTAGCTCTAGGCACAGCAGCAGTGCCGTCGCTAAGCGACAGCAGGCGGTGCTGAAACTGCTGAGCCTAGGCGATAAAAGGCACACCGCCCAAGAGCTATTACAGGGCATTCCACATCAAAGTTGTTAACTTTGTCGCCACCCTGCTGTGTAATCCACAAAATATACTGGCAAACTTTTACCATTTAGGGATATTATTTCAGCGCTTCTTGCGCATCTGTTTACATTCCCCTCACCCGGCATATCCTAAACTTATAAGAACGCTACTACACTTGATCTTATACAAAAGGTTCTTAGAAGTGCTGTTTGGGGAGTAGCCTAGAGACAGGGGCTTGGATTGGCGAAAGCTCGCCTGGCTGCAGAGCGCCAGCTCCATCCCAAGATCCAACTAACATAGTTGCAGCACCTTTAATCTACTACTAGTTCACTGCCTCCATAATAATAATAATCTTTATTTATATAGCGTCATCATATTCTGCAGCGCTTTACAAATCATAGGAAACAAATACAAATGTAATGTAACAGAGCACAACATTTGTATGGAACAACAGGAGTGAGGTCCCTGCTCGCCAGAGCTTACGGTTTATGAAGATGATGGGGTAACACGAGGTAAAAGAATATTTAATGGTCAAGCCATTCTTCTTAGGGAATAGAAAAAAATATAATAAATGGAATTGCTGTCGCTTGAAACACTCAGCCGTCATCTTATATACCAGGTCCAGGGTGAATGGGACTGCAGAGAAGTCTGGTGCCTGTTGGTTGCTGGATAACAGATGGGAGGACGACACAGGACGGGTTAGTAGAAGAGTTAAAACTTCATGCAGTTAATGAGTGTTATAGGCTTGCCTAAAGAAATGGGTTTTAAGAGCACGTTTGAAACTTTGGAGGTTAGGTATTAGTCTGATAGTCCGGGGCAGAGCATTCCATAGAATTGGTGCAGCTCTAGAGAAGTCTTGGAGACGCGAGTGGGAGGTCCGCACTAGGGTAGAGGTTAATCTAAGATCACTGGCGGATCTAAGAGCACGGGTTGGGCGATAGACTGAGATAAGAGAGGAGAGGTAGGGGGGTGCAGCATTATACAGAGCTTTATGGATGAGGGTTATTATTATTTTAAACTATTCGAAAGGAGACTGGCAGCAAGTGCAGCGACTGGCATGAACTGTAAGCATACATGGTCCCCTTATCAAACGAGCTGTGTCAGGCAGAATTTGGGGTTGTTTTCATGGCTTCCATGTTAACTTTGTCGCCACCCTGCTGTGTAATCCACAAAATATACTGGCAAACTTTTATCATGTAGCGATATTATTTGAGCGCTTCTTGCTCACCTCCTTTGGTTCCTCTCTGCCACCCATTGGTTTGAAGCCTGAGTCCATTTAGGGTATGTCGCCATGCCACTCTCTAGCCTGCCGCTGCTGCCGCTGCCTCTGCATGCCGTCCCCTATAGTGTCAGGGTCAATTATTGGATGTTTTAGATGCTATCTAGCTTCATTCTGTCACTCTGTCATGGCCATGCTGTTGCCCATAATTTTGGCATAATGGTGCGATTAGGCAGCCTCAGAGGCATCCATGCATGCTGCCCCTGCTGTTTCCTGTCCATTTCCGTGGTGTTTCCATCCTTTTCTGAGGTTCCCAGGTGCTTGGCCAAGCTTCCCTGTGCAGAGCCTTGGTCCCCTTGAAAAATGCTCGAGTCTCCCATTGACTTCAATGGGGTTCGTTATTCGAGACGAGCACTCGAGCATCGGGAAAAGTTCGTCTCGAATAACGAGTACCCGAGCATTTTAGTGTTCGCTCATCTCTATTCATTTCCATAACTGAATACCACTGAAGCCTTAAATACATGACAAAAGATTTCACAAAAGAAAACCAATGGGGCTCATTTACTAAGGGTCGAGCGCTGCACTTTTGTTGGACTTTGCACCTTTTTGGGGGATTGCATGGCTTGCACAGGTATTTAACAAGTGTTAAATTTTTGCAGCACGCGATCGGATTGTGGCGCAGCTCCGCTGGCTTCCATGCAACACAAATCGTGGGAAGTGCCGTCAGATGATCCGACTGATTCAAACTGAGCGCGGGATTTAACATTCAAATTGTGTCGCAAGCACTACACTTACATGCACCGGGAAGAAGGTGAGCTCCGGCGGACCTGAGCGGGGAAGCGACACATGCAGGATATCGGGCGCACGATCTTAGTGAATCGTTGGACAATGCACTTTCTGTGAACTCCTCCGGACGGGTAAGTAAATCTGCCCCAATATCCTTCCAATTCATAGTAACATCCCAACAATAATGAAATGCCTGTTTAACCAGTTCACGACCGCCCACCATGTATTTACCGCGCGTTGGGTCCCAGTGCTTGGAGAGGGCTCACGGGCTAGCACCGATCACGGGTATTATCTCGGCGATCGCCCCCGGCAGTATATGGCAGTACAGGAAGTCCCCGGGTTACGTACAAGATAGGGTCCGGAGGTTTGTTCTTAAGTTGAATTTGTATGCAAGTCGAAACTGTATATTTTATAATTGTAGATCCAGACAAAAAAAATTTGGCCCCAGTGACAATTGGAGTTTAAACATTTTTTGCTGTAATGGAACCAAGGATTATCAATAAAGCTTCATTACAGACACCTTACAGCTGATTATTGCAGTCTGGGACTATAGTAACATCCAGGGAGCTTCACCAGAGGTCAGAGGGGTCTGTCTGTAACTATGGGTTGTCTGTAAGTCGGTTGTACCCTAGGGAGTCTGAAAAATAGTAAAAAGAAAAATTAAAAAAAAGGAAAAGAAAAGGAAAATAAAAAACCCCTAAAAATTCAAATCACCCCCGTTCCCTAGAACTGATATAAATCTAAATAAACAGTAAAAATCATAAACACATTAGGTATCGCTGCGTCCGAAAATGCCCGATCTATTAAAATATAATAACAGTTTTTCACTGAATTTAACCCCGTAATGGAAAATAGTTCCCAAAGTCGAAAATAGCAGTTTTGAATTTGATGCAATTTTTGCTAACATGTTAATAATAATGTCATGATATTTGTCATGTACATTCAGTCCCAGGGTTACGTACAAGATCGGTTCTTTAGGTTTGTTTTTAAGTTGAATTTGTATGCAAGTCGGAACTGTATATTTTATAATTGTAACCCAGGGTACAATTTTTTTTGCCTTTGTGACAATTGGATTTTAAAACTTTTGGTTTGTCATAAGAACCAGGAGTAACAATAAAGCTTCATTACAGACACCTGTGATAACTGTTATACAGTATCTGTTTATTGTAGTCTAGGGCTAAAGTACCGTAATTACCAACATGCAGAGGTCTGTCTGTAACTAGGGGTCGTCTGTAAGTCAGGTGTTCTTAAGTAGGGGACTGCCTGTAGTTCGATATATGGCCTCCTCCCCTCCCATGTGAGGGTGATGGCACACGTGGCGTTTTGAACGCGTTTTTGGCCCGTTTTTAAGCAGTCCGTCAAAAAGTGCATGCATTAAAAAAAGGCATGCGTTTTTGACCATTGTGAATTAAGATCCAGGCAGTCCCCGGGTTACGTACAAGATAGGGTCCTGAGGTTTGTTCTTAAGTTGAATTTGCATGTAAGTCGAAACTGTATATTTTATAATTGTAAAAAAAATTTGGGCCCAAGTGACAATTGGAGTCTAAACATTTTTTGCTGTAATGGGACCAAGGATTATCAATAAAGCTTCATTACAGACACCTTACAGCTGATCATTGCAGTCTGGGACTATAGTAACATCCAGAAAACTTCACCAGAGGTCAGAGGGGTCTGTCTGTAACTATGGGTTGTCTGTAAGTCGGGTGTCCTTAAGTAGGGGACCGCCTGTAATTGGTCAAACCTGTCAAAAATTGATGCGTTTTCAAAAAACACATGCATTTTTCAAAACCGCATGCGTTTTTTAACGGACTGCTTAAAAACGGGCCAAAAACGTGTTCAAAACGCCACGTGTGCCATCACCCTTATTTTTTTTCTTACTGTAGATGTAAAATGGGATTCAATTGTCACATACTGAGAGAATTAGGTCTATAGAGAACAATCATTGTATAAACCATGGCCAAAGTACAAGTATATACTGTATATTACATACGTTACGTTGAAGTGTATACGAAACGAGCATATGACCACTTAGCACAGGTTATGTTATACATTAAGAGTCTACTCATTTTACATACATGAAACATATGATCTTTTAGGTCCAGATAGTATTTTCTTTTTTTGGAAAGTGGCACAGCCTATGGACTTGTTCGGTTACCCTACACCATGGGGCCCTGAGCAAGTACTCACTATTCCATAACTATGTCATTTACAAGGCATGTAGCATGTGATGATACAGAAGGTGTTTCTTCACATTCCTGTTGCTCTCCAGTGAGACGACGCTGCTGCTTGGAATATTGGCTCCATCCCAGAACCAGCAGCTGGAGCCATACAGTCCATATAAAACTATGTAACCTTAGGAATCAGTAAAAACTTGACACTTCTAATAGGAAGCATAGTAGACATCTATATATGTACTATCAAGTGAATAGGGTCCCAGCAGGTAGATGTTACTCATACTGTACCACTGACCTAGTAGACCCTGAATAACTAATGATCAACATCCCAGAAATGATGCAACACGGTACAAATGAGCAGCCGTGCCAAACACCAACGTATTGATCCTAAATAAGGGTAGAGTGAGCCCCATGTCTGGAGCTGGAGAATGAGCATGAGTGCGTTGATCTGAAGTACAAAACCATATTATTATTTATAATAATATTATATATTATAATAATATTTATAATACGAATTATAATAATATTATAATAATAAATATAATAATTAAAAATAATATTTTTATTTACTTAAAGTGATTTTAACGTTACGGCAGGCTTCCAGTCTTCAGCACTGATGCCAGTGAGCCCTGTGTTGGTCTTCTTGGACCGTGGGGCATGACTTCCTCTTACATCACAGGAAGCCTGGGAAATGCCACAAACGGGAAGGGTAATCTTCTTTTTGTCACCCTTGTCCCGGTAACAGTGCCCCAGAAAATGAACAAATCATAACATCTATCTGTAGTTCAATTGTCAAGGGCATGGGTGCAGAAAATCAACCTGACCCGGCTATACCAGTGGTGGCGAACCTATGGCACGGGTGCCAGAAGTGGCACTCAGAGCCCTTTCTGTGGGCAATGAGGCCATCGACCCCAGGACAGAGTTTATAAAACAGGACCAAATCCTGCTGCTCTTTTCCTGAGGGAAAGTGAGAAGGTGCTGACAGAACTGCATTATCTTTGGAGGTCCTTCTGCTAGACCCACCACTGTACAGATAGAGCCTTTAGAGAAGCTACATTGATAGTCTGAATTTGCCCTCCTTCTTTCAACTGTATTGGTGGCCTCATGGGGCCGATACATTGTAATATGTTGAAGTAGCTATAAGTTATTGACCCCTTTGTGTCTAAGCCTTTTTAGGGCCTTAGGACCAGGCCTAATTTTTTGAATTTGCCCTGTGTGATTATAGAAGGTTATAACTTTGCAACGCTTTAACATATCCAGGGGATTTTGAGATTGTTTTCTCGTCATACATTGTACTTCAAAGTAATAGAAAAATTTTGATGATATCTTTGTGTTTTTTTGTGAAATTTGGCAAAAATTAAAAAAAAATTATTCATTTTCAAAGTTCAAAATTTTCTGCTTTTCAGGCAAGTAGTCATAGCGCCCAAGTAACTTTATAACTAACATTATAACTAACATGTCTGCTTTATATCGGCATGGGCTTTTTTATGCAGCCTCTCTCTTTTCTAGGTTGTTAGGAGGTTCAGAATTGTGGGTGCAATTTTTCTCATTTTTATGAAAATCGCCAAAACCCTTATTTAGAGGCACCTGCTCAGGTTTAAGTGATTTTGAGAGGCCTAATTAGCAGTAAAACCCCATATATCATGCCATTCTGGAAACTACACCGCTCAATGTGTGAAAAATCAACTTTAAGAAGTTTGTTAACCCTTTAGATGCTTCACAGGGGTTTAAACAAGATGGAGGTGTAATTTACAAGCTGTATTTTTTTAAGACAATGTATTAATTTTAACAACCCATTAAAACAGTCCATGGTGGACGAAAAGTACATCACCAATCCTGATATAATAGTTAGATAATGAAATGTGTGCAAGCTACCAAAAGGGTACTAAATACAAAGGTACATATGTAACGTGCAAAGTCAGCAAAAGTGCTAAGTGTATAATTTAATACAAACATACAATTTCATTAATATTTATATAAACAATAGTGCCCAATATAGATCAATGACTATAAAAAGTAAATACCCAGTTGGGGTTATACCCATCGATAGGAATACATAGTATAAAGTTCACAGTGCTGAACAATTCATATCTATCAACCGGGCTGCATAAAAAAAACAGGAAAAGAAGGCGATTTACCACTAAACCCCAACGTGCGTTTCACCGTCGCTACCTCAGGGGGGTAATGGAAGTGGTAGAGCATGGAACAGAATATAATATAACCGAGGGAGCTCATTAGCCGATCACAAAAACATATAACAACGTTTAGTCAAATCACAAGACCCCATCACAGCTGGAAAATTAACACTGCTCGCCATCAATCACAAACAAGACGCACGCTGCTCCTAGTTCCGGTCCATCTCACATGACCTCGTGCAGAGGAACCAGAATGGAACACATCATACTGCGGCATCTGGCCCCCAAAATGAGGCTAGGCACGCGCTGCGGCACACCTTCGTGCACAAGCCAAGCACACTTCCGGGTATAAAGCCGCGCAACAGAATCTGGCGCACAACAGTTTGCGCATGTGCAGGAGCGGGAAAGAGTGCTCGCTTGGACAAAGTGCCACCTAGCAAAAATTCTGCAAAGTGCAGAAGAAGATGTGTGCCTATATGGTCACATTACAAGGAATAAAGACAGGAAAACTGTGCTGTGAAGGTGAAAAGACAACTTATTGAACATGCTAGCACCGATCACGGATGTTACTGGTAAGTCTTTGCTGCGGTATGCAGCAAAGAATTACAGGCTATGAAGACGGCTCAGCCCGTGAACCCTCTCCATTCACCCGCAGCTGACCCGTGACGTGCTATTACGTCACAGGTCGTGAAAGGGTTAAAAGAGTTGTAATAAATCATTTTGACATGAGAGCACAAGGGCCCAGAGAAAGGACACTCTTTTCCTTATACACAAGCAGGTCAGAGACTGTGTGGAGAAAGCTGTGTACACATTGTACTGTGCACAGTATCTATGGACCATACATAGTATCTATGGACCATGCTACTGTTAAGAGTGCACAAGTTACCTTCAATAAGGTTAATTAGCATAATCTTTATCACGGCCAATAAAAAAAAGAGAAACATTTGCCAGGTTAGCAAATGTGTATCCCCACCCTTAAAGAAGGCCCTGATGGGCTCTGGGGTCGTTACCAGAACCTCTCCGTGTTGCAGATTCATGGATTGTTACAATGAGCAGAACATGTCTCCCCCTCCCAGCAGCAGCAGGAAGTGCAGTAGGAGGAGAGACCTGCTCTACTCATTGTAACAGCCTGTGAAGCTACACCACATTAGCATGATTTTAAAAGTTGATTTTAGAAGGAAGGCAGCCATTGATAATAAATATAAGAAGATTACAACAGTCACGGAGCCTGAATCTATGAGTGAGTTTTCCTGGTTTATCATGCTAGATTGTGATGGGACATTTACTTCAATCCCATGATAAAAAGATTTCTGGGTTATCAATGCTATCAAAATCCATATGGTCACCTGTAAAAAGGTAAACTCCAGCGGCTGCTTATTCCTGCATTCATCTTTATTTTTAGAGGTCAGGGCAAATGATGTATTTCTCTACATTTAGAAATATTGGATAAACAAGCTCCAGGAATATATGTGTGGTTACCCCTAAGCCAAATGTGGGGCCATTATTTTGTACTGTTATTGTACTGGAATCATAATACAGGCAGTCCCCGGGTTACATACAAGATTCTGTAGGTTTGTTCTTATGTTGAGTTTGTCAACCGTATACTTTATTATTGTAACCCCAGTCAAAAATTTTTTGGTCTCTGTGACAATTGGATTTTAAAAATTCTGTATTGTCATAAGAACCAGGATTAACAATAAAGCTTCATTACAGGCACCATTGATAACTGTTATAGCTGTTTATTGTATCCTAGGACTAAAGTACAGTAAATTACCAAAATCCAGAGGTCCGTTTGTAACTAGGGGTCGTATGTTAGTCAGGTGTTCTTAAGTAGGGGACCGCCTGTATATATAAAAATCTGGTAAAAATACTTTTAGATTTTTTTTTAACAATTTGCATAATGTTGCACCGAAAAACAAAGTTCTGCCCCTTTATCTCAGGATAACCCCTTTAGTTCTATCCTTGTGTATGTGATTTTTCAGACTTGTTTACTACTTGAATGTGTGAACTCTTCACAAAGTAGGATGTTTACAGTGATATCCATGTCATTTTTAGATTTGGAGACAAGAGTCTTGTCCCATAATCCTCAAGAGTCTTCTAGAGGGCAAATATAGAATGTGGTTAGAATTATCCCCCCCCCCCCACCTTTATTGTTGCACCATGAAATCAAATGAAATGCTCCGCCTCAAGATAGCTTGTATCCCTATTTATCGAGTATGGTTTCTCATACAAGTTCCTTTCCAGCATCCTTTAGTCATTGAGCTGTCAGAAGATAAATCTAGTGCAAGACCAACAGACAGCTGTCATACTGGTACAGATAGAATGACTCGCATTCCTGAGCCCTTTAGTCACTGCCAATGAAATGGGCATCTCACATTTCATACCAAGGGGGAAATGTAATGTGGTTAGTGTATGGGATTTTTTTTTTATCATAAGTCCCATTGCTACGCTTGCCCTCCCCTCGTACAGTCTCACATGACACAAGATCTGGCTAGTTAGCATGTCTGGAATGAGTGAGCACCTATCCCCGTGTCTGAGCTAGGTCCATAGATGTTGGTTCCCAGGTTGGAACATTACCTCATCCAACCTTGCCAGGGACTGGGTATATAAAGCAAGACAGCGCTGAACTTGGAGAAGAGAGAGCTAACTGGTCTTCATAAAGGTTAACATCAGGAAAGGACATTTGAAGACTTTTACAGCAGGCAAAATGTTGCTAAAAGTAGAAGAATTGGTATGTTTCTTTTAATTATTCTATTGAGTAATAATTGTTACCTATTACTGAATTCTATTTTTTATCAAAAATGAATAATATAATCTATAATACAGGCAGTCCCCGGGTTACATACAAGATAGGGTCTGTAGGTTTGTTCTTAAGTTGAATTTGTATGTAAGTCAGAACTGTATATTTTATCATTGTAACCCCAGCCAGAACTTTTTTGGTCTCTGTGACAATTGGATTTTAAAAATGTTGGATTGTCATAAGAACCAGGATTAACACTAAATCTTCATTACAGACACCTGTGATAACTGTTACAGCTGATTATTGTAGCCTAGGACTAAAGTACAATAAATTACCAATATCCAGAGGTCCGTTTGTAACTAGGGGTCGTATGTAAGTCGAGTGTTCTTAATAGGGGACCGCCTGTATAATATAACAACCACAATATCGTATTGTATCTGTAGAGCCCACATTTTGTAAACTATGCTAATTATGTTTACTAATCACTGTGTAATTTGTATATATTTTGTGTTTGTAAATTAATAATAATTTTTTAAAAAGGTTTTTTTTTATAAAACAATGTACTTTTTAAGAATTTGATCCATACTAATATACAATAGATACGGTCATGACTATAGATGACTTGGTCTGGTCTTGGTGACCAGTATCCAAATCAATGGTCTACCATCACTCAGTATAACATTTACCTTGCTTGAGATCTTAAAAGGAACTTAAAGGACATCTACCACCAGGATAAAGGATTGTAGACCAAGCACACTGACATACTGGTGTGTGCCCCCATTGCTCTTCTGTTAGCTTCTTATGCCCTGATTTTTTAAAAAAGGCTTTTAAAACTGAAAATAAGTCTGAGGGGCTCCAGGCTCCATAGGTGTTAATGGAGTCTGGAGCCCCTCAGGCTCATTTGCATAATTTTTAATGCATTTTTCCCTAAAAACAAGGGCATAGGAAGCTTAAAGAAGAGCAGATCCTGCCAGAGGGTACACACACCAGTATGTCAGTGTGTTTGGTTTACAAATCTTTATCCTGGTGGTAGATGTCCTTTAAATTTGATGGACTCTACATAGATACACTCTACTGCTTATGTCTTTGTTATAGCTTCTTTGCTGACGTTTAAAGTTGCATTTTCAGTTTTTATTATATATACGCTGTCCTATTTCTTGAGCTGCGTGGAACATTATGAGATGAGGTTAAGAATTCTTATTTCTATTAAGGGACTTAGAGAACTTAGAACTTTTCTTTATCCCATCCTGGAAAACATATTTGCATATTAAGAAACTTAGAAGTTTAATGTATTGATTAACAGGTGACTGGAAAGAAAAGTGAAAACAAAGACACTGGAGACTTTGTGTCAGGAGAACATGGAGAATATGAGACTGCTGTAACCCTAGAAAAGCAAGATGACTTGAGGGCAACCTCAAAATCATTGATAAATGATGAAGAAGAGAAACAAGCAAGACAGAAACAGATAAAAGCAGAGGTAATGACCTTACACTGATTTCTTAGATGTAAGAATATGAACGCTTAATGTATCTCTATTCATAGGTGCTCAAGAGGTAGATGCCACCTTCTTTATTGGCATTGCATTCATTGGCCATGCTCAACTACCATCCATTTTCGTACTCAACTTCTAATAAAACCTACTAGGAAAATCTCAAACATGAAATTATGTTTAGACAGGTTTCTACACATGACTAATACGTTCCAATTCATAACTTGGCAAGACATTGAAAAGAAGCCCAATATTATGGTTTAAAGGAAACAACCTAATGCCCATGGCAGGAAGAAACACACGATTTTAAAGGGCATAAAAATTCTCACTTCCGAGAAATATTATTTGTTCCCATTTTTTCCATAGCCTAGTTCAGGACACAGTACTGATCCACTGTTTCTGTTTAGCTCCTTAAGAAGAAACTAGATGACCGCCCAAAGCTTGACAACTTGGAAGATCTCCAAGCTATAATTAAGCTGAAAAAACGAAAAAGATGTAAAAAAGTAAAAGTACCGGTGGTGAAAGAACCGGAGCCAGAACCGGAGGTGAGCACTGAAAAATATGAAAGAAAAGATAATATGAGCCTGATACTAGAATCGTAATGTTAAAGAACATCTCTCGTCTAGATTGAACATGTGGATGAAGAGACATTCTTGAAAGCTGCCCTGGAGAACAAGCTGCCCATAATCGAGAAATACTTGTCTGATGGTGGCGATCCAAATGCCTGCGATGAGGTATTGTGCTTGTTTTCTCTTTTGTTAAACTAAACACGGTTTTGAAATAGAATTTGGCAAGCGACAGCATCCCAATTGGCACCACGCTGTGTTTTACATCATGCCTGGCATGCCGGAGATCAGTCCTGCTTGATGGGAGTTTCAGTTCAGCAACAGCTGAATAACAGATACCGGGACGACTTTCATCATACATACTTTACTGTTTCATACATACATACTAGTATTTCATCTCCTCATAAATGGGAACATATTGGGGCTCATTTACTAGTGATCTGTGGTCTGCACTATCGTCGGAATACCCGACAATTTCTGATGTGCGCCGCATTTAGAAAAGGTTGTTGGCGCAAGCGATCGGATTTTGGCGCAACGACGCCGGGTTTCACGCAACACAAATCGGGGGGCGGGCCGACGGATTCGGACAACGCGCGGGATTTAACATTCAAAATTGTGAAGCAAGACATGCACTTACAAGCACTGGGAGGAAGATGGTGAACTCTGGCAGACCTCGGCGGGGAAGTGACACATGCAGGATCTCGGGCGCACAATCTTGGTGGATCGCACCGGACTTCATCTTCGTCGGACCGTCCGGATCGGGGATCGTGACAGGACCAGGTAAGTAAATGTGCCCCATTATCTCACGTTCAAGAAATCTATTTCATACCCTTCTGATAGAGGTGGAAGACAACATGGGTAGAGGATTCTTGCTTCTTATCAGTACAGAGCTGGGTACTATTTTGTTAGATGAGGTGCCATTGACTCTCTTCCTTAAAAAGCAGTTAAAATACATGCCCATGAATATTGTTTTTGTGTTCAATGATTTTTATTGAATTTTTCAATATGCTAAACAGTTAACAATGTTTATCAAAAATTTTGCATTGAAGAATATGTGCTATACAGTATACAGAATACATTTGATTGTACTTTACTCTTGCTAGGTTGATGCAAAAAGTAAGGAGCGCACCATGAAAATAATTTCTGCCATATTTGTTGGCTCCACATATCATTTTTACCTGCAGTTATAGGATAAGGGAGGAAAAGTAGGGAGTGGGTCTGCCCTGGGGGAGAGGGGGGGGGGGGGGTTGGGTGGTTGAGTCAGGTGAGAGGAGGAAATAGCAGTACCACATGCTATTCTGTGGAAGAATATGTAACCCTGTCCTGCCATACATTGTAAATAAAATGCCTCCTTATTATGTCCATGCATATTGTTTTTGACTGTGCTAGCCGTTGTTTCAATGGCTAGTTTATGTTACCAAGTATATCTATGGGCTCATGCGCTTTGGCCCTGGTTTCAATGGCCTTGCGTATGAGTTGACTGCCCCAACCACAAAACTCAGAGTAGGTCCTATTCCTGAACAAGTTTGTCCACTTCATTGTTGTTGGACCTGACATGTCAAAGGTTGGGGTCAAGTAGCCTCAGTCTAAATACCATTCCACTCAACGTATATGGTGGCCATATGCTAGCCTTATAAACGGCAGCTAGTATCTTAGTTTCACAGCACAGTACGGTGAGCAAGCTCTATCTTTTGCCATATGTATGGCCACCAGCACAGGTTCCTATGCAGAGAAGAGGGGTGAGGAGCAGGGGCGTAACTTGAGGGGGTGCAGAGGCTGAGATTGCACCTGGACCCAAGAGGTTTAGGGGGCCCTTATGGTGTCACTTTCCCATATGGGAAGACTATTACTATAAACCATACATTATAGTCGGGGGCCTGGCACAGACTTTGCAATGGGGCCCATCAGCTTCTAGTTACACCACTGGTGAGGAGCACTTACTGCTCCACCTTACAAGACGAACAAGTGCTACGCCCGGGTCCTGGCGTGTGTATGAAAGCAGCTTAAGGCATTTAATCTGTCTAAGTAGTACCCTGTTCTACGACAGTGATAAAGAGCAAAACTCCTGAAAGAGCCATCTGCAGATACATTCATCTTCCTTCTAGAAGAGTTTAGGTTTCATCTGGTATGAGACATCCTTATAACTTTGGAGGAAAGCTAATGTGCACAATTTAATCCCACAATACCGTAATAACAGTGTATTAATTCTCATCCCCATAGTACAGACGCACAGCTCTGCACCGAGCATGCTCAGAAGGACACCTTGCCATTGTGGAGAAGTTAATTGATGCTGGAGCAGATCTTGAATTCCGCGACATGGTATGTAGCTTTTTCCAATATACACAATGAAAATAACCACAACAGAGCGACCAGACAAACGCTGAGAAATTCACTGGAAAATGTTGCTAGATTACAAGTCATAATTCA
This sequence comes from Engystomops pustulosus, assembly GCF_040894005.1. Lineage (NCBI taxonomy): Eukaryota > Metazoa > Chordata > Amphibia > Anura > Leptodactylidae > Engystomops > Engystomops pustulosus. The sequence goes on along the minus strand of NC_092421.1, from coordinate 20,987,144 downwards.
AAGCTGCTGAATCTTACAGAGCTCTAAAATCTAAAAGGCAAAATAACAGATAATGGACAGTTACCTCTGCGACCTCCTGCCAGTAAAGTGTATTAAATGAGACTTGCTCTGCCCAGCAATTACCTACAGAAAGCACAAAATTATGACACCATTTAGTCACAGAAAGATCAAATTAGAAATTAATTTAATCCATTTTCATCAGGGAAAATATAACATTTAGTTCCCTGCTACTGGAAAACAAAGAAAAATGTCATTTTTTTAGAATTTAGATGTCAAATATGTATTAAAATCGAAAAGCAGTAACAGCGCCACCTAGAGATTTGTAGAGGTAAATCATACACCATTTCCTCAGGTGTATTAGTGATCTTAAAGAGAACCCGTCAGGCAGAATAACCCCCCTAAACTAAATATATTTTCATAAACTGCCATTAGAGAGCATTGCCTCTATCCCTTCATTGTCTCTCTACATGCCTGTAAACCTAAGCAACGAGGTCCTAAAGCTGTATGCAAATGACCTGTGAAATGTCCAATGAAGCATTAGCATATTCAAGCTCTCCAGCTTATTCATGATTGGGAGGTACACCCACTCCCCCAGTGCTTGACTGACAGCCTGTATAATGATGTGAGGCTGTATAATGATGTGCTTCCTGGTGCTGGCGCCCACTGCAGCCTGTGTGTGTATAGGAGAGATACAACAACTCTAGGCAGCCATGTTATACCAGAACATGTCAGGTACTTGTGTAGCTCATGTCTGTGTCTCTGTGTATTAGGAGGATGCAGCATGTCAGCAGATGCAGCACACACACTAGCAATGCTTAACTATACATTACACACAGACATGAGCAGGGGGAGGGGAGGGGGAACAGTGGTGACATCACTGCCTCTAACCATGTGACCAGCCTCATTTACATAATAAAGAAAAGATGATTTTATAATGATTAATGTATGATATGACTAGATAAAGGCTGTGATGGATCCTTGTGAGCTGCTCCAACAGGTATTAGTGACAGGACTAGTGACACAGACCTGATGACAGGTGTCCTTTAAAGGGCCCAGGCATATTAGAATTGTTTGGAACGATGGCCATGTGGGCACCATGAGACTTTTAGGTCTAATCTGAACAGGGCCTAACACATGCCTTTAAATTGGAATAATAAATGCAAACCAGAATGCAAATCTATCACTTTCATTATTACGTTGTGGGTTATTTTAAGACAACTATGAAGACACATGTGACTTATCTCTATGTACAGACAGGAAGTTTGCAGGGAAATGCACAGGGGATTTTGCAAATACTTAGATAAAACATTACTTGTCTATACTGTATATAACTTTTAATCCTTTAAATATCTGATTTATAATGTTATCTAACAACCCAATGTATTAATGTTTAGAGTCTTTCGGACACCCTTTTTAACAAAACAAAATGCAGAACTTTAGTTAGATTTGAGTGCCATGTGGAGATGACATTGAGCCTCTAATCACACTTTATAATCTGATTCCTCCACAGCTGGAATCCTCAGCAATTCACTGGACCTGCCGTGGTGGAAGTGTTGAAGTTTTAAAACTACTGCTTAACAAAGGAGCAAAAATCAATGCAAAGGACAAGGTACGGTACGGATACGGCTGTTTTCATATGTCCGTGTGAATGTAGCCTAAAAATGACCCGGGCCCTGGGCTTTATGAATATTATAACTCCCACAAGGGTTGGCTCCAGGTTTCTGTAGGCCCTGGGCGACAGAGCCTTAGTAGCCTTTTTTGTAGTAAAAATCAGAAACTAAAACTGTCTCCTGTTCGCTAAAATGTTCCCTAACTTATCATTCCAAACAGCCCATCATGATTATTTAGTATATAGCCCCCTCTGCCCCTATGCATTCAATAGATACAGTCCCCTCACTCCCATAGATTCCTTATGTACAGTGGGCCCCCCCCTAGAAACTCTGGGTCTGGCACTTGCCTGGGTATGCCCAGTGCTGGCGCCGGCCCTGCCCACAAGTCCTATATATAGTACTAGAATCAAGCCTCTATGGCAGGGGTGGCGAACCTATGGCGAGGGTGCCAGAGGCGGCACTCTGAGCCCTTTCTGTGGGCACACAGGCCATCGCACCAGAATGAAGTTCACCAGACAGAACTCAAAGAATCTGCCTGCTGAATCTTACTACAATGATAGATGAATTTGCCCTCCTTCTTTAAACTGGGTTGGTGTCCTTGGGAGGCTGAAGGATTGAAAGTTGTCAATGAACAAAGAGAAATACATTACTGCTTGGATTGCTGCGCTGGCACTTTGCAATAGATGGGTGGCTTTTGGTTGGGGTTTGGGCACTTAGGCTCTAGAGGGTTCGCCATCACTGCTCTATGGGAATGGAGGATGCGTCCCTTCTGCCTTCTTTCAATCTGTGGTTTCAGGACCTTTGGAGGAGCTTCAAAGGTCATGGAATTGCTCTTGCGTACATGTGTATTTAGAGCATAAACAGTTGTATGAGGATTTCATGGGTAAAGTCCTTCTAAGTATAAAATTTGGTGGGTGGTTTGGATGGCCCTGTGCCCCCAAGAAGACTTGGCCCCTGGCTAATGTCCAAATCGCCTGTATTATAATCCATGACTGTTGCTGATGACAGGTTCTCTTTAAATGGACGAATGGAGCTGCCAGAAATCCATACAAATGCTGCAGAAACAACCCCATAAAAATGTATCAGACATCTTAAAATACTTAAATGACTTCCCTTCCTTGTCCAGATGATGTTACAGTAAAAATTTAGATTGAAGACTCCTTGGTCTTCGTACTTAGTTATTTATATAGTTGCAAACTCATGTGCTATGGATATCCTGCGCCATCTATTTTTTACCTGCTGGAGCTGAGGCCTGGGTACAATTTGTCATGCGTCTCTGTGCTCTTTCCCTTTGCAGTTATTGAGTACTCCCCTACATGTTGCAGTAAGAACAGGACAGTATGACTGCGCAGAACATCTCATTGCCTGTGAAGCAGACCTAAATGCCAAGGATCTGGTGAGAAGATCTTCCACTTGTTTTCTTATCATTGTAAACCTGAAGTTTGCTGAGAACATAGCCCAGTGACTCAACGCAAACAATGAGTAGATTTATATTAGACAATGAGAAGGGCGTTTTTTCTTTTATTGCTATGACCTTTAAGACCTTTCTTTGTGCTAATCTTGAAAATTCCTCTTACTTGGAGAAAAAAAAACATTTGTTGCCTAAAAATCACTTGATTACACAAGGAAAAGGTTTCAAATCTTTCAGAATTATTGTTCCAAACTGTGGCAAAATGGGGTTTTAGGGTGTTTAAGTGTTTATTTTTCTTCACTCTAGCAAATTGATACTTTTGGTAGAATGTGTATTGCACGGGATTATTACTTTTAATATTTACATGGTGATAGATTGAGTCTATACAATGTGAATACATGAGGCTTTGTGCGTATTCCCTTATTACATTCCCTATCATTTTTGCACACAATGGGGCACAATTACTGAGAACAGGGCAAACTGCACTAATTGCAGTTTGGCTGTGTATAGTGCATGGTGCGACAGATTCAGGATTTTTGGCGCACGTTCTTCACGAATCTGCCGCTCCCTACACTGCCCCGACAGAGTGCACCAACTTTTTTTTGGTGAACCTTTAACATGGGGCATCCGACACATTTCTGTCAGACTTTGCATGATAAATCTGGTGCACGGTCCGACTGAGTATTGGAACACCCCCTGATTTATGTCGCATGATGGCTAGTGCATCTTCGCCACGAAAGGGTCACGTGCGACACAAGTGTGGTGCTGACACCAAGCAGTTTGCACCTAAAAGAACGTGAAAAGTCAGACGGAAAATTGTCGCACAACCCTTAGTAAATGTGCCCCAGTATGTCTACTACAGGGCCAGTGGGGGTCATTGCAAGTTTTTTCCTTTGAGTCTTTAAAGTCCAGTCTCTAAGGCTGTGGCCTGTCTGAGAATCGCTGACCATAAGCTTGCCGGATTTCATGGACAGCAACCGGACTAAGCACGGGATTCCGAGCATCACAATGATATATGGAGTCCCTTCTTCCTTATTAAAAAGCACCGTCAAACTGTGAAATACAGTGAGGAAGAAGGAACTTCTTGCATCCAGTCCTCTGCACTGTGGTTGGTCCATGAAATGAGGCCAGAGCACAATCTGTTATTCAAAGATCAGCCTAAGACATTTGCAAAATTAGATGATCTGTTTGTAACACCATGACTATGGATTTTGCAGGAAGGAGACACACCGATGCATGACGGAGTGAGGCTAAATCGTTACAAAATGATGAGACTACTGATCTTGTACGGAGCCAATTTGACTATCAAAAATTGTGTAAGTTCTTTACATCAAATGTGTTATATACATCCTTATTCCTTACATAGACCTGCATATGAAATGGTGTATAATAACGTTGTATAACTGTATAGAAAGCATAATGGCGTTCAGCTATTAATGAATAGAATACCACAGCTAGGAAAACCACTTTTTTTTATGAAAGGTTCCTAGTACAGGTTAGTATTTTAGGGCACAATTCACATTTTGTAGTCTTATCAGGAGACCAAAAATAAAAATTAAGTCTTTGGACAGACGTTCCTTCATTTTTGTTTATCCGCATGCTGCTATTCCAAAGATCCCCTGCTGTTTTCTACTAGGCCGCAGCCGAAGCCTGAGCAATTGTCAGCCCCTTTATAGAAAATACACCCACACAGCATCACATAATGTTACAATAGAAAGCACCCACCAACAGGATACTACCAGGACACCAGAGATTGAGAGGTTTGGATTAAGTTAAGATATAAAATTACCTCAGATTTAAGATTCATAGCAAATAATTTCTAGCTGGTAGTTTTACTTTAGCACCCCCATGGATTGAGCTTAGTTGTGTACACCCCCCACTGATATAAGAAATTATATGGCTATATATACACACACACATTTGTCTGAATATTAAAAATGAGTAGACCCCTTTAAGGTTCAGCATGAGGGTGATGGCACACGTGGAGTTTTGAATGCGTTTTTGGACGGTTTTTAAGCAGTCCGTTGAAAAACACATGCATTTTTTTTAAAAACGCATCTTTTTTTGACAGGATTGACCAATTATCTTCATTCAAACTGGTCAAAAACGCATGCGGTTTTAAAAACAGGCTGAACGCCACGTGTGCCATCACCCTTAGTGATAACAGTAATGTCATGACAGATTTAGGACATTTATAAGCCAGAGTTTATGTGAACATATCATGAGGACCTCACTTGCCTTTATACACGATTGGAAACACTTCACTTCTGTAACCGAATTACTTTTCCTTTGCTCTGATAGGCTGGGAAAACACCTATGGAGCTCGTCCTCCAGTGGCAGAACGGAGTTAAAGAGATATTCAGCGGCCTTCAGGAGAAGTCGTACAAGGCCTCCGACATCCAGAAGTTCTGACACCGCTGACAGACAGCATCCGCCAGGCACTTTTTATTTTTTTACATACTTTTTTTTTGCTACATGCTTTGAAATAGGACTATTCCATGTTATTTATTTGAACCTTTTTGCACTTTTGAATCTTTTATTGTGTATTTATTTATGTATTTTAGTAGGTCTGCATTACTATTGCGCTTTATACTAATTCCATGACGGCAAGAAACAAAACCAAAAAAAAAAGACACTTTTGTTGCCCGAATGATACAGTTGTTACAGTTATGGCGCATATAGATGACGCACATATTCATGTTATGTGTATATGTAGACGCTCCGCACTATGGAATAAAGCCAGAGTGTTGGAGTATAAGACATGACTACAAGCAGGTCAAGCCAGGACGTATACTGGCTGTATGTTGAGCTTCTGCCATGGGTTAGGCCTCATTTATTTAAAGGGCATCTACCACCAGGATGAAGGATTGTATGCAAATGAGCCAGAGCAGCTCCAGAGCTATTAATGGAGCCCCTCAACCTCATTTGCATAGAGTCTTTCATCCTGGTGGTAGATGCCCTATAAGGCTTCCTCCTACCCGGCAGAGTGACAATATAATGGAGACAAATGTTACGTCAGTAAGAGAGGGGGTTTTATCCACTGAGCTGGTGATCTGAAGACATGGATAACATCTTTGTGTTGTTTCGGGCTCAAGTTTGAGCAGGAACACCAGATCCAGGAGAACACTGAGCTGGAGGATAGAGATGAGAGAAGATATTCTCCTATTAACCCCTACAAGTAGCTTGCAAGGAAAGTACAGTGTCACAGAAGTCACTATCTTGGGGACAGTGTAGCAAAAAGCATACATAAGAAGTAAATGCATTTTTGTACCATTTCCAAGAAACACAATGGGGGACATTTACTTAAAGTGTTGGTGTCTGCATTGGCTTTGTTACCGACCTGCTCTCGGTAAGAAGACACACATTTAATATTGTAGAGCTGTGCAGAGACATTTCTGGCGCCGAGACTATTTTCTGTCCCTGGGACCAAAATATGTCCCGAGCACCAGAAATGTGTCCAACAGTCCCTGCTAGACCAGTTTTCTTTTGGTCTACTTTCCGCCAGTTTACAGCGCCCAAAAAGGGCTGCGACACATATTAATTGTGTCTGAGTTTCCACTCCGCCAAAGCCACGCCCCTTTTCAGAGAAGAGTCGGAGCAGACGGAAAAAGTCATTTTTTCTGGCGCCGCCAGCTAATAAATAGGCCTGAGAGCAGAACATGTGGTGAGAGCGCCACAAAACTGGCGGAAACGCCATAGTAAATGTCCCCCATTGTGTCAACCCTACTAGTGTAGCCTTAATAAATCCTGTAGTAAGAAGAACTCCAGCCAATCCAATGTTATCATATATAATGTTTATGGTTGTCTATTATGTTACTACTCGATGAGGCCCTGTGCCATGCACAAAGCGCCAGGATTTGACTGGAGTCTTTCTACAAGGAGTCAATTTAGTATCTGTCTATATTTCCTATTATGAATGGAAATGGACAGAGAATGTGACGTACTTGGCTTTAGTGCACACATGTTGAATGCTAGGCAAGCTATTATGACAATGAAGCGGTCTAGAACCCCAAAATGTCCTTACAGGCTTCAGGGGTTTAAGTCCAAAGAAACGATGGTCACAGTATGATACATGGTTGAGACAACAAATGAGACTAGAGAGAAATGCAGTGTATAGCAAATGGAAACGTTTGTACTTAGAAGGTCCTTTTGTATAATTGTATTGTATTTTCTGTACATTTTGTATTGATTTCCTGTATTTATGACATGATGGATGACTAAGGTCTTGACTTTATATACTGTACCAAATAATGACAAGTTATGGAACAAAGAAGTGAGTTATACTGATCCTTCCTTTCAAACACAGAACTTTTGGATCTGATTTAACAAGGTCTTACAATGACTCAATCCATGGTTGAGGATCTCCAAGTATCATAGAGCGCCCCTAGTGCTTAACATTCGTTTACACACATGGTGGACTCTGATCTTGAGTATTGATCCTACACAGTGGTTATCATTTGTTTTAATGGCTAAAACTTTAAGGCTTATAGTATGGATGATGAGCAGAATTATCAAGGATGATGAATGTGCGCCACCTAGAGGCCATTTCCTTGTAATATCTTGTTCTCCTGTACAATATGACTACAATTTTATACATGGCATTCAACTTTTACTTGAGCAAAGATACCAAGGCTTAAAGCACACTTGCTGCCACTGATAGCAGCCATTGACTAAGCGCTTTGTGTACCTGTAATAGAAGGGCACAAACCACAGACATCTGTAACAACTGCTCAACCCTTTTCAGGGGGACGCCCAGGATCACAAATAACCAGCATCACACCAGGGGTTGTTCGTTTTTGAAGCTTAGACTTGCTTAATTTAAGAACTAAGCTGCAACACCCTGCCAGATGGGGGTGCCGTTGTTACAATCCTGGGCAAATTTTATTGCAGTATCTTGACAGTGAAGCCTCTACATGGATGGGATATTGAGAATAGTATTTAATCTGAAATTAAGAAATCTCAACAATTCTGTTTTTGTTTTATGGTTTCATCATAAAAAAAATATTCTGTTTAGCAATAAATTTGTTAAACTTTTCGGCACTTGAGTCTTTGATTGTGTTCGACACGTAACAGACACAAGCAAAGGAAATAAAACAGAAAAACTTCAAATTATAAAACGTATCACTATGGCCGCGGGTTGTGTCTCTGAAATGAGAGACAGACAGTGGTCACTTCCTCTTTGCTTTCTTGAACGCTGGTTCTGCTGCCTCCTCTTCATCGTCCTTTGCAGATGGATTCCTCTCAGTGTAAGTGATGCCAAAGGCAGTCTTTCTTGCTTCTAAAATTTGGAAACACTCAATTAGGAACACTGTGCCATCTGCCTACCAACATGCCACCTAAAGCAGGTGAACCAGCTGTAATGTGCCACTCTGTCGCCCCCTGCTGGACCCAAACTAGTCATCTAGATCTAAACGTAAAGACAATGGGGCAACATATACTTACCCATCCCGTTGACGCTGCCGATCCGGAATGTCCGACGAGGATTCGGGTCTGCCGCGATTCACTAAGATCGTGCATCCAATTTCCTGCATGTGTCGCTTCCCCCCCCGGAGTTCACCTTCTTCTTCCCGGTGCGTGTGAGTGCTGATCTTTGGACACAATTTGGTTTTTAAATTCTGTGGTTTGTCTTAATTAGTCCAGTTGTCCGCCACCCACGTCCCCTGATTTGTGTCGCATGCAAGCCGGTGCACCACAATCCGATCGCGTGCACCAAAAATCCGGGGCAATTCAGGGCAAAACGGTAAAAAGTTGGGAAACCCGACGGAAATGCGGTGTTCAGAACCTTAGTAAATGAGCCCCAATCAGACACGGACATTTCATTAGGCTGGGTTCACACCAGGCTTGTTCGATTAAATGTTATGTTAGCTTTTAGGAACAGAACAAAAGATGTGCCAACTCTCTCAGGTGATGGACACTAGTGGTGCCACTGACCACATCTGATGTCTGTTGGGCTTGTGTCATTTGGGAAGTTACCTTATCCTGGAAAAAAAAAACAAAAAAACAAAAAAAAAAAAGTGTCCCACTGCTCAAAATTTGGCCATTAATACCCATGGTTACTCATTAAAGTAGGGGTCTCCAACTCCATTCTGTGAAAAGACCAGTATTCTGCGACTTACTGATAATAATGTGTGAACAGGGCTCATTCTGACAAGAACTGCATATATATCTTACTTACCGCCATGGAGAATGACAGCTCGTGACCTGGTGGACACGGCATCCTTTGCAGAGGTTTCAGACAATCCAAACAGCAAGCCTCTAATAATATCTGGTTCAGAATAATAAGAGATAATAGAGCTGAAGCAAACACCTCCCTCTATTATTGGGCTGTTAGAGAGTGGCATGCTACTATCCTCTGCTGGTTTAGCCAATTAATTTATGCATACTATACCTTTCACAATACTGTACGATGTGGTTAGGGAGGTTGTGATGAATCCCTATGCTTGAGTTCATTCATAGGTTACACTTATGCTAGGGAGTCCTCGCAATTGAACCCATAAGCACCGTCCACCTACGCAAGACGGCGTCATAACTCTAAATCTACTCCTAAGTGCTCAACTCACAGCTACCACCCACGATTTTACTTTAAGGGCATCTACCACCATGATGAAGGACTGTATGCAAATGAACCTGAGGGGCTTTAGGCTCCATTAACACCTATAGAGCCTGGAGCCCCTCAGGCTCATTTGCATACAGTCTTTTATCCTGGTGGTAGATGCCCTTTAAGCTAAGGCGGCCGTAGGCATCCACATGGGCAATGCACACTGGTCATTCACACAGAACAAAATCTTTATGTAAAGAACCTGCTAACGCAAATCCTTTCTGAAACTTAGATTCTATAAGGTTACAAGCAGAGGCTTAAAAAAGTTACACTTAAATATATGTGGAGGTACAATACACTCATAAAAACAAACTTGTCAGATAAAAAAAGGTTATAAACCATATATAAATATATCAAACAAACTGTTATGAAAATAAAATGTAATAACTATGTAATAGTTAGAAATGCCTCAGCTGTGGGAACTCAGAAGACAATTCGGGCAGCTTACGGTGATGATGGAGTTCCCAAGATTGACCAAGGAGCTCCTCTTGATTCACTAACTACAATCCAGTGGGTTTTTGGCCCCCACCCCTGCCTTATGTCACAGTGGAAGAGGTCCACAATACCCCCTCCCTCCAGAATGGTATCCGCTGTGGAAGATTTTGGTTAAAACTCCATAACTTTTGATTGTAAGAATTTGCAACACTGCCATTGCTTCCAATCATCAGGGTACCTCGGGGTGGCTAGGCGTAAAATCAGGGGAGTTTCGCTATTTGACTGGGTTCCCACCCAGCTAGTTACTTGAAACTCAGGAATGTACCAACATCCCCTTAACCCTCTCCTTCAAATGTAGAAAGCATAAAATAACACTTATTAGATGAATTAAAATAAATGTAAAAAAAAAAAAAAAAAAAAAAAAAAAAAAAAAAAACATACACTGAAATAGTCCATCAATGGTCAAAATAACTAGATATACATAATAAATAGATCACAGTTACCTGTATAGAAGGTCTGGTCCTTGGAAGAACTCAAGGTATTTGCTTACAGACAAGTATTGCACATTATCCAGAGGAATAACAGAGGACAAGGACATCATCCGACACGCATTTCGCCTTGCTTAGTCAGGGGTGACCACTAACAAAGCAAGGCGAAATGCGTGTCGGGTTAGTGTCCACTTTTGGTCTGTATATACCCGTGTATGTATTTTGTACGTGTCTTTTGACCTCACTTACTATAGAACTATACCTCTATACAGGTTACTGTCATCTATTTATTATGTATATTTAGTTATTTGACCATTGGTGGACTTTTTCCGTGTGTATTGTCTTTTTTAAATGGATTTATTTTAATTGATCTAATAAAGGGTTTTCTGATGCTTTCTACATTTTGGTTACGGTTTCCCCATTTCTTTTGTGGTGCCGCATATATATCAGTTTTACAAAGGATACAAGGTGGCGACATCATATGGACCCCGCAGATCAAGTGGCTAAAAAACAAAAAATAATTCATAATACTTTAATTTATTTAGGTTCTTGTTAAGAAATTTCTATAAATGCCAAGAAATCTAGACAGCAGTCAGGACAAGTAATGGGCGGTGGCTGGGTAATAGGATGATATGGAGGATGCTGGACACTGAAATCTGCATTTACAAGTCTTCTGTGTGTGGTATAGCACCAACGCCACTGGGAATGCAGAATGGGAGGCGACTATGGGCACTTTGTGTTTTTCAAATGGGATTAAAAATAATAAATAAATCACCCCATACTGGACCCCTTTATTCTACTAGTGATGTTTACACAATAAACATCACTTTTAAACCCCTTACTTTCCCATTGTACTCAGTTTTAGCTCCTGTCACTCAGTGATGATCAGTGTAAGATTCCATAGTGTGGGAAGTGACTCTCCAACCAGACACTTAATGATCCCTCTGTGCTATGAGATGCAGTGTGCTGACAATGTGCTTAGATTATCAGGGTACATGGTTTATCTACAGTTTTATTTAGCTTCTGAATATTCTACTAGCACATGACTAGAAAAAAAAGAGATGAGACAGATCAGAGTTGATGAGATCCAGGAGATGGATATTAGACACAAAAACACTCTCAGCTCTGCTAACTCACCTATAACACACACACAGACTTAGCTGTGCTATATGCCTCCCTCCTGGATAAAGACCTTATCTGTCTGTAGCTAGTAGAGCAAGTCAATTAACGCTGTTGCTTGCTAGCAGGAAGTGCCTGTGTCTGAGCTAGTCTTGTTAGGCAGGGGGGGTGGGCCGGGTCAGAGAGCACTGCAGTGTGCAGACAAGAGAAGCTATTCATGAGAAGAATCCGCCCATGATTAGAAGATTTACGGTGGTATCCAGGGGCAACCAAAATTGTAAACACCAGGACACAGAGACAGGTTGGAATTAGATCTGTGAAATGCAGCATTTTTGTTTAAAACAATGAATTAGAGAATGTGTTATTTTGTTATCCTGAGCATTTTTAAGAATCTCGTCTTTGTGCGACTAACCCTTGAATATACATTTGGGTGCAAGTGTAAAGATAAGCGAAGAACTTACCGCTTCTGCACCACTAGATACAATAATATTCTAAAAGAAAAAGAGCAAGTTGAGTACATTAAAGTAGATAAACGTCATACTTATAGATTCTACTAAATATATCATACACAGTCTGTTAGGACATCAGATATTGGCCATCCCAATACAACAACAACTTCTCTCCAGAATAAAACTAAGAAATCTCAATTAACAAAGAACCAAGGTCAGCAGCATTTGACTGTGGTTGGCGAGTGAATTACAGACAGACCACAGTGGTGTGGACGGGACTTTGCGCATCTTAATGAAATATGCTGCAAGGAGTCTACACAAACCTGTAATCACTATTAGGGTTGCACCAATACCAGCATTTTGAGTGTGATACAATATCTTGATAAGCATCATGATACAATATTATTTGAATTTAAATGTTTAGGGTGTGGTCAAGAGGGGCATTTAGAAACGCAATGCAAACTTCTGGGCGTGGGGCTGAGCTCATTTACATATGCGTTTCCATTAAAACAATCAGTAATGATCAACTAGCGTTTGGAAATGAGAGTAGAAGAATATTGTATGTATTGTAAAGGTTGTCCTGGTTGTCTCCGAGAAGATCTCTCTCTGTATACCAGTGCATTAGAGTGCAACTCTATGGAAGCTCTAGTGAAGCGCGTTAGATAAAATCCCATCTGCGCAAAAAAACATTTAATTGAATCACATTAAATAATTTAGAGATCTTGTGCGAGAAGAAGCCCTTAGAGATTTAGAAACACCTTATATGGTCAAGTTCATGATATTTGCCTGTGGTTCCTGCTCTGCTGATGGCCCTGCCCATGTCTCCTCTATAGACGACAGAAGCCGTTCAGTACCGAAAATGGCACAAATCCGATATAGAATTGTTTAAAGAGGTTTCAATGCAATGTGCAACCCTAATTATGTTTACTACGAGTCCCGCTCCGGCCACTGTGGTAGGTCAGGTAAAACTGCCTCGTGTAGATCAGAGCCTTTAGTAGTGCCAAGTATTCCCCTCATTATCCAATACATGCAATGGGGGGTCTTTTATCCCCTAATTGGCTGATTTTACAATCAGCAATCTCCAAGGCTGAAATGCATTTAACCATCATTGTCTAAGGGTGCGGTCACCCGTCGCATTTAACGCACGTGTTTAAAAACGCACTGCAACAGCTGAAAGGAGATTTGCCTAATTAAACAGCTGTTAACACTTGCGTTTGCAAAATGCATGAGTTAACCGCAATGTTTGTAAACGCAAGTGTTAACAGCTGTTTAATTAGGAAACTCTCCCTTCAGCTGTTGCAATGAACTTTTAAACGCATGCGTTAAACGCGACGTGTGACCGCACCCTTACAACTGCATTGCGATCAGTTTTGAGATGGTTTTAGATGCAGTTTTGTTAACTTAACAGGTGAAAGACATGAACTGGATGGGTAGATTTGATTTTGAAGGGGAAACCTGTTTCACAAATGGCATCACCATTTGTTAATTTAACAAAACTGCATCCAAAACCCCCCCACAGCTGATTGCGATAAAGTTTTAACTTAAACATGCGCCCTCAATGTGATTCATCTATTTTTTTTTTTACATTTTAGTACCCAAAACTATTTTGTATAGAAATACTTTATAAAGCATAGTACTCTATTAAGTTACACCACCACTTACCTTCCCTTTACATACTTCCATTAAAGCGATTGAATTACTAATGGTATATCGTCTCATAGTGGAATCTCTGATCGCCGGCGTATAGATCAGCTCAAAAAAGATACCTCGTTCGATTGCCTAAAATATATAGGGGTATGAAAAGCATTGTAATATAGTACACACAAATTATTTTTATATGTCTGATTTAGCATGGAGTAGTAAAGGCTTTTCTTGGTAAAAATCTAAAACTGAGGTGTGGTTGGTGGGAGAAGGGAGGATGAACAGCTCCTGCTGGTATACTGGAGTGCTGGAGTGATACTGTGACAGAGAGGACTGCGAGGCAGGGAGAAAAGTGCTGTACAGGCAGTCCCCGGGTTACGTACAAGATAGGGTTTGTTATTAAGTTGAATTTGTATGCAAGTCGAAACTGTATATTTTATAATTGAAGTTCTAGACAATTTGTTTCTATTTGCCCCAGTGACAGTTGGAGTTTCTACATTTTTTGCTGTAATGGGACCAAGGATGATCAAAAAAGCTTCATTACAGACATCTTATAGCTGATCATTGCAGCCTGGGGCTATAGTAACATCCAGAGAGCTTCACCAGAGGTCACAGTGGGCAGAGGGGTCTGTCTGTAACTAGGGGTCGTGTGTAAGTCGGGTGTCCTTAAGTAGGGGAACGCCTGTATTATACACAGCCTCACTTGCTGGGCTGGAGAGGTTGAGCAAAGCAGCCAAAACCAGGGTGAAGAAGACGGGTTAACAAGACGAACAAAGAGAAAAGAAGACAGACAGAGAGCAAACAGAAAGCAAATCTCAACAGCACCGACTTATTTTAGGTTCTTCCATAGCAGAGAGAGAGAGAGAGAACAGACTTCTACAATAGAAGACTTTTCTTACAGCATTTATAGGTGGCCTCCGGAAGAAGAATGGATATTTTTCTGTTACGTTGATGCAGATCAGATCCGCATCGATGTTGGTGCATGCAGCCTGACAAAGAAAGCAGGAAAATAGATTATAGTACCAATCAAGCAATGCGATTTTCCATGGATAATTCACTAGTAAGCACTTAAAATAACACGTGTCCTTCTAGAAATGTTGGATATTATCAAATATTAAAGGGCATCTACTACCAGGACTGTATGCAAATGAGCCCGAGGGGCTCTAGTCTCCATAAGTGTTAATGGCGCTAGATGTCCTTTAAGTAAGTGCTCGCTAAATTACAAATACATAGTAGGTGGGATTTCTGGTTACAGGGCTTGTCAAGTGCCACATGGAGTGCGGATCTGCAGGGGTTCCAGTACTGGTAACCCCCACGGAGCGTGACTACCGAGGTTTGTTGTACTATTGAAAGCAGCTTCAGGTCGTACATGTGAACTGTCCCGTCATTCACCATTAATGGCACTGAGGAAGTACCTGTCCTATGCCCAGCCAACTCCACCAGCACTGCGCATGGGCGACCAGCTGCTCTGATCATTTCTGGGTACAACCCACTTCCGTTCTTGTGATCCATGATGGTTCATCCACTGGGACTCCCACCAAATTAGCTGATCGGGGAAAACTAGATAACCCCTTTAAGAACCCAAATACTGTTCAGATTTTTGTGGCCTGTCCAATGTGATAAGGAATTTTTAGAGAATTGCATATTGTAAAACTATAATATATATAATTCCCTGTAATTTAACTGTAATTATAACATTTAGAAGATCCTACATTTAAAGTACTTACCTGGAACAACTTTTCCGTTCTGGGGTAGACTGCCACAATATTATACTGTCCGTTTACAATAAAGGGAGATCTCTGTCAAAAGGATGAAGGCAATGAGAACAAAACGCTTAAAGGAAATCTACCATTAAAAATAAACATGGAAAAACAGGGTAATTTACTCATAGATCCAGGCACTGTGACGCTGGTAATATTCTTACATTTGTTAAACATGGTCTACTTCCTTCTATGGCTCTGGGGGGGGGGGGGGATGTTACCAGAGCCCCTCTGTGCTGTAGTTTCACAGCCTGTTACACTGTACAGGAGCATGTGCCTGCTGTGATCTCCCCTCCTCTTTTGCCTGCTAGAATTTCACACAGGGTGAGGGACAGTGGGCATTGGAAGCAAAGGCCTCTCCAAGCCCCAGTAGCCTCTGCGATCCCTCCCTACCTGCACATTCATGACAGTCTCTTCACACTACTCCATCGGAGCCCTGCGCATGTGCAATAGCTCCTCCATCAGTGCCGACAGGAGCGCTGCCATACGCAGTATTCCCTTTAACCCCTACGCACTCCGCTCCATACATGTAAGGTGCAGAGGTGCATGAAGAGGGCTCACGGGCTGAGACCTCTTCATACAGAGGTTGGGTTTGATGCATATTGCAACAAGCAACCACCGCCAATACCCGCGGTCAGACCCGAGGCTGTCTAGTTTCTGTAAATACTTGACAATTAGCCAATGGCTATTACAGTACTGCAATACAGTAGCATCGCAGTATATGGTAGTAACAATCAGACCATCTAGGGTTAATGTACCCTAGAGGGTCTGAGAAATGGCAAAAAAAAAAAGTTTAAGTTAAAAAAATAAAAAAATTTAAAAACCTAGAAGTTCAAAACCACCCCCCTTTCCCTAGAACTGGTATAAAACGTAATAAACAGTAAAAATCACAAACATGTTAGTTATTACCACGTCTCGAAATGCCCGATCTATCAAAATATAAAAACGGTTAGTGGCGGAGATGAACCAAATAATGGAAAATAGCGCCCAAATGTCCATATCGCGACTTTTACATCACAAAATGTCGCACAGGGCTCAAAATGATATGAATGAAAACATTTCGCGAAAATGACACCTAATACAGCTCGGTACACCGAAGTATGAAAAAGTTATTAGCCAGAAGATGGGGAACCAGAGGTCGCACTAACATTTTTACCGAAGGGTAATAATACTCCTCTTACCATTTTTGAGGAGTATTTTTAGCCGATGAAGAGTATGAAAATTTACACACACACACACACACACACACACACACACACACACACACACGGCTCTAGGTTTGAGTAGGCCCCTGGGCAACAGAACCTCAGTGGGCCCCTTTGCTATAGCTCCCAAATTTTGTGGCAGATAACGTGTCCTATGGCCCCACTTTTGCCCCCTCTCCTAACCCCACTATGTGTTTTACATGTTATCATGTGTTTGGCTGCTTTGAAAGCCTTTTTATTCATTGCTGGACACGTAAACAGCTGTGTTAACACTTTCACATTTGCATACATTTCTAACAATGAAAGAATACGCTTTCAAAGCATCCAAACACATGGTAACATTAGAAACACATGCGTTCTTACCCATACGTCCAAACACAGTGGGCCACATTTATCAAAAGTAGTGAAGCC
The DNA here is from genome assembly GCF_040894005.1 of Engystomops pustulosus. Classification (NCBI taxonomy): domain Eukaryota; kingdom Metazoa; phylum Chordata; class Amphibia; order Anura; family Leptodactylidae; genus Engystomops; species Engystomops pustulosus. The sequence continues at coordinate 20,970,017 of NC_092421.1, read as the reverse complement.
TGTACTATGTGCAGTTTCCTCACAAGTGCGGCAGATTCATCAAAACTGGGGCACGTTCTTCATGAATCTGACGCCCCCTGCACTGCTCGGGAAGTGTCAACAACTTTTTTTATGCATCTTTGACATAATTCGGTCAAGACGCAGTAAAAAATATGGAGCACGGTCCGACTGTGCACCAGAACACCCTGTTTTGTGCAGGATTTTGCGGTACAGTGGACACAGCTGCCGTGATACAATACTGTCGCAGACACTTCATAAATACATGTACAAGCAGTTTGCACCTTCTTTTCAGTGCAAAGTCAGACAGAAAACTGTCGCAGACACTTTAATAAATGTGCCTTGTGTGAATGCACCGTCAGGGTTAATGTAAGGAAGCATTGATAGAATGGCAGCAGGGACATAATTTGGAGGCAAGGTGACCTGGCAAATATAGTTAGGTGGTTGTACATGGGAAAGAGATAGGAGGTCAAGAGGAAGGGAGTGGTGGAACAGGTGGCACCCAGGTAACATTGCAGGGGGCAGAAAGTGGGCATAAAAAAAACACAACCGACTCTGTCAGAGTAAAGACTGAAAGGGTTAATTGCACACACAGGGCTTGACTCCTACCATGCTGTCCTCCTCAGCTAGGTCACAGGGTCACCATACATCAAACAGGAGTGGGCTTTGCTTCCTGTCTGAATAGCTGCGAACGCTGATAATGCTGAGGCCGATCCGAGCAGCGCTGGTGGCTGGAGGCACTGAGTGCTCACAGTGGGAGGCCCGGCCATGGCCCGTGCGGGAGTGCAGTGCACGGCTGTAACACAGATACTGAGGATGCAGAGAGTAACCGCTCTCTGTATCATTATTATATCCCTGTCACACACCTCCCCCGCCTTAAGTGGGCCCTGCACTGGCACAACACAGCACTCACTCACATACACATAGAGTGCAGTGTACCGCGGCTCACACTCACCCGGGATCACATAACTGCTGGCCGCTGCTGCAGGCAGAGAGAATTGGAGCAGGACGAGTAGCAGCGGCTCACATGTCTCCCCTGGGTCCGGCGCTCACAGATCCCAGAGATCGCTGCATCCTGCTGAGCGGTCCCGCGCACGATGCGATCACTCTACTGCCATTCCCCTCCTATGCAGTGCGCGCCGGGCCGCTCAGCCTGCGCGCTACACGGAATAATTGCCAAGCGTATCTTTGCGCATAGCAATTATTTTGGGGGGTAATGGCGCCTCATCACGCGTCTATGACGCGTGGTGAGGCGTTAATGCGATCTCTGTGGGGAACACATTCGTTTAATTTTGAAAATGTATTAAACCGCTATAAAACCTGTATAAATGTGGTATCTCGGTGATCGCACCAAACCAAAGAATAAAGCAGAGGTGTTATTTGGAGCGCATTGTAAATATTGAGCCCACAAATAAGTGACGGCAATTTCACCACATTTGGAATTCTTTCCCAGCTTCCCAGTACCCGGCATGGAATAATGAATAGCGTCACTGAAAAGTACAATTTGTTACACAAAAAAAAATAAGCCTTCACACGGCTCTGTACACAGGAAAATAAGTTAGAGAGCGAGAAATGAGCAAAAAAAAAAAAAAAAAACCTCCGTCCTTGAGGGGTTAAAATACATAAAAAATTAATTTTCCTTTTAACCAGACATTTAAACACTGCAAAAACTAGAAGTGTACATACCAGTGCATTATAATGACATGGATCCGATACGACGAGTGTTAACCTTGTAAGAATTTTTATCGGGGTTGATTTACCCTGTAGATAACACAAGGAGGAAAATAATAACATTTTAATTTAACCAAGTGAAAAAAGATCCAACCCCAACCCCCCCCCCCCCCCCTCTCCACAAAACACCTAGTCACCAAGTCCCTGTAGATATGTTTATTCTAGCACTTTGTGTACCAAGTGTGCAAGCCGGTGTAGTGAGGGTGCGACTGCTGGACCCCAAACAATCCATGGGACGGGGGCCCTTTTTCACTAGTGAGTGGAGTGGCTAAAGGAGCGCATGTCCTGCAACTTAATTCAATAGTATGTTAGTGTTGGAAATTTCAGCACGCGGATGCACGCTCCAAGAACAGGACCCATGTTCCCTAGATCCCCGGGGCCCCCGTTCTCTGCTGGAGTCCCGGTAGTCATATCGCCAAAGACCCTTTAACAATGATCAGAAGCGAACATTCGTAAAATCCTTTGACCGAACATCCACCATTAGCAGTGCCCTTAAAACTGATAGTTTCTCTCCAGGTATATTCATTTGTTGTCCTGACACCAAGTGCTGGAGTTGAAAATGCACATCATGCAGCATTGTCATATGGTCGTCCCTGGAGCTGTATCATCCTCCATGTGAAATCTCAGAACTCACAGAAGATTATGCTGCAGGAGCTCATGAACTCAGGTATATTCTTAGTCAATAATGTACTCTTGATATGTCTGTAGTAGTTACATTATGCCCCAGTGACAAAACTGAACAAAGCAGGTGAACATACATTAAGTTTTGTCAGGGCCGGCGTTTGGGGGGCGGCAAACTGGGGATTTGCCCAGGGCCACCCTTGCATGTGGACTTTTGTGGTCAGAGGATCTATTGCTCTTTTAATAACCCTTGGTTGAATTCTCGGGTGAAGATGCTCATCATCCATTTCTTTTCTATATATCTAGCTTTTTATCTATCTACCCATTTCATCTTGCATATTTATCTTCTATCATCAACCTATCATCTGTCTATAAAATCCTCCTACAGTCCCATATTAGACATTGCCTTACCTACTACTGTGTGTAACTACAAAGTGTTATCGTTGTGCAGGACTACAGGACCCTCTTACTGACTATGACTGTTCATAAAAAATAGTTTTATTTTGAGGCCCCACTTTTGGTTTTGCCCAGGGCCACGTTCTGTCTTAAACGAGTGTTATCAAGTTGTCTACAATGAAGATTTAGTGTTAATCCTGGTTCTTATGACAACTCAACATTTTTAAAATCCAATTGTCACAGAGACCAAAAAAGTTCTGACTGGGGTTACAATAATAAAATATACAGTTCCGACTTGCATACAAACTCAACTTAAGAACAAACCTACAGACCCTATCTTGTACGTAACCCGGGGACTGCCTGTAATTCCATAATACCTGTACAGTAGGCGGCGACGGAAATAGATCGGTGATAGATATAGGCTTCCGAATTTCCTAAAAGAAAATGGACAAAAACATGGAAAATACCGTCATAGATTGGTAAATGGAACAATTGTATCAAAATCTGCTGCAGGTTTTATTAGCAGAAGATCAGCTCTTGTACAATATAAGTAGAAAATATCATGGGGGGGGGGGGAATTTGCATTTTTGGCAAAAAAAAAAATTTCACGCACACACGCGCGTTTAAATCTCGACATGCTCTACTTTTGCAAGTCACGCGCGTGAAAAACGCACCATACAAGTCTATGGAGACGCACCAAAAACGCATCAATTGCCATAGAAAAGATAGAGCTCAGCCCTGAGTCCTTTCACGCGCAGAAAACGCATTGAAATTGCATTGAAAACGCGCGTGAAAAACTGAGACACTGAAGAAACTCTGACTGAAAACTGATTGCACTCTGATGCAAAATGTGCGTTTTTCACTGACCAAACCCTGATCAGACTCTGACGTGATCTGCAACGCAAGTGTGGAAGGGGCCTAAAGGATATGTAACATTTTTGGAGCAACAAGACAAGTTGTCAGTTGTGATAAATCTCCCCCCTCGTCTTATATCTTACCACTTTCTTTTTCTCACACTCCACGGTATGGTTGATAGCAACAACTGAATATCCAACTAAAAGATGAAACACAAAAAAAAAAAGAATCGGCATAAAATATTTAGGAAGAGGATCTATTAAAATTGGTATTTTAAGGCTACATTTATACGCAATGGAATGGCTGTGGAATTTACCTTCGGGATAATTTGTCAACCAATCGAATGGTTTCTTATGTGTTTTTGGGCGAGCTTAACCATTTCATTACAAAGGTGGTACCCCTGGATCCACAACAATGGTGAGTTTTGAAGAATACTAGTTCTCATCATCAGACATTGGGGCTCATTTACTAAGGGTCCTCACTATCGCCGGAATACCCGACGATTTCCGATGTGCGCCGCATCGGGGTTTTTGGCGCATCGGCACCAGCTTTCACGCGACACAAATCGGGGGGCGGGCCGTCGAACGATCAGACGGATTCGGACAACGCACGGGATTTAACAAAGCAATTTGTGTCGCAAGACAAGCACTTACAAGCACCGGAAGATGGTGAACTCCAGCGGACCTCATGGGGGGAAGCGACACATGCAGGAAATCGGGCGCACAAGCTACGCGAATTGTGCCGGACTTCATCTTCGTCGGACCATCTGGATTGGGGGTCGCGACGGGACAGGGTAAGTAAATTTGCCCCATTATGTTATGACCTGTTATGACTAGCCATGGCTATTTGGATTGGCTGTTCAGCCGTAAATATGGCCGGGTCGTGAACAAGAACCCAAATGTCTGGTCTACTCTTTATCAAATACACTCAAGTATCGCCTGATTTCTTCACACATTGCCAACACTTGTCAGATGTGGGGCACAAATCGCGCTGTACTTACGATGAGCCGCCATTTCTATAACATTCTTTAACCTCTTGTGATCCTTACAGTACGCAATGTTCAGATCCACAAACACGGCCATTCTGCAATAAGAATCAGAGCACGTTAACCGAAAGGCGTTAGAATGTAAATGAAATTTTGCTTAAAAAAAAAAAAAGTTATTTTTTTAACCCAGGTTTTTTTTTCATTATTTTTATTTTACCTGCTGGAAAAAACTAAATGTGATCACAAATTACATTTTTTCAAATCTGCCCTGTGTCACTGTAGGTGCTTGGAGCTTGTAGAATTTTTTTAATCGCTTTTTGAAGCGTTTTTCGGATTAAATTTATACAGCGTTCACTGTGTGGGTCCAATAAAGATTCTGTTTTATTATACAGATGGTTACAAACATGGCGATACCAAATACAAGCAGTCCCCTAAGAACACCCGACTTACAGACGACCCCTAGTTACAAACGGATCTCTGGATATTGGTAATTCACTGTACTTTAGCCCTAGGCTATAATAATCAGCTATAACAGTTATCACAGGTGTCTGTAATGAAGCTTTATTGTAAATTCTGGTTCTTATGTCAACCCAACATTTTTGAAACCCAATTGTTACATAGACCAAAAAAAATTCTGTCTGGGGTTACAATTATAAACTATACAGTTCCGACTTACATACAAATTTAACTTAAGAACTGCCTGCGGGTTTTTTTTTTGTACTTCATTAAGCGTTTGTATGGGAAAGTGACATTTTAGGGGCTTATATTTTATTTTAAACTAAATTTTTTTTTACTGTATATAAACATGCACCAGTGACGCTCTGATCGTTGGTTCAAGTACAAAGCACTGCACTACGATACACGTATTTTCGGATGGATTTGATTGCCGTGGTTTGGGTGCAGACAGTACATATCAGTGTTTGTACTTCGGGAGCAGAAAAAGTACAGTTTATGTCAATTTCCACATGTTACTGTTATCACATAAGGTTATATACAGCATGCAGGAATACTGAGGGTTCTCCCTTGCAGAAGCCTGGGAAAGCTGGGTGGCAATCCACCTGGGATCTCCCATCACTCACTTATAAACTGCTACATAGAACTGAAGGCCTGAATCACTGAGCTGCATCCCCCAAGCTGTTGGCGGACTACATCTCCCAGCATGCACTGGCAGCGAGGGGTTAGGAGTTTCCCGCCGTGCACTGCAGCTCTCAGCCTGGAAGGCGCACGTGATACGGCTATGGCGCGGATGACACACGGCTGTCCGCACGCTTCTACTTACCTCTCAAATAATCAGCTCTACCCCAGCATAGAAGTCAGCGGCGGCCATGTGTTTCCCCAGCTGCTAAGGTGACCAATCAAAACGCGGCGTGGGCGGTGTTTCCTCAGTTGGACAAATAATAGTTTCCCTGGGTTCATGTATTCCGCGTTTGCTTGGGGGAAAGGCATTTTTGTCCTTCCATCGCTGTATCGCTTGTGAAACACTGGTATTCGTCAAGCAGGATCACGTGATCAGCTCAAGTTCTATAAGAGCGATTGCTTCAAGCTGTTTTTCAGTCATTTGTGTGGTGGGAAGCAGAGGAAATGTTTTGTTGTGTGCCTTAGCAGCCTGCCCCTAGCGTTATGCTTGCTGCATTTTCACTGTTGGATCAGCAAGGGTTTTTAAAACGTCTTTGATTTCTTAGATGTACGGGACAGAATACAGCAATACATTCCGTTTACTAGTTGTGTATGCAGTGCTCATCTATTAGAATAAGAACAGGCCAAGTTCCCTACTGTCTAACACTCTGGGATCAATAAAGTTGTATTGTATTAAAGGAAACCTACCACTTTAAAATTAGCCCTCTAACCCACAAATACCTTGCAACAGCTCAGGATGAGCTGATGCTAGACCATAGAATAGAAGCTGAAACCGCTGTATTCCTGGAAAAAGTATTTGTAGCGTTATTCAAATCCACCTTCGACGCACCGCGATATTGGTGATGACTACATGCGCGCGACCGCTTGTGTGCATAATTCTGTCGTGCCGGAGAGCCTGTGACGTCACCGAGCTCTTGCGCATTCGCACCAACACCTTTTGTAGCGGCCGGCTTCCAGTGCGGCTGCACGAACGACCGTGCAAGGCTTCGGAGAAAAGACAGTGTGCTCGCCGAATTGTAGATAATAATAATAATCTTTATTTTTTATAGCGCCATCAAATTCCATAGCGGTTTACAAATCATAGGGGACATATAGAACTATATTACATTACAAAGAACAAACAGTCATATGGAACAATAGGAGTGAGGGCCCTGATCACAAGAGCTTACAGTCTATGAGGATGAGGGGGTGGCACAAGAGGTTGTATAATGGTCCAGCCATTCTTTATAAGGGAGCAATATAAAATAATTTAATAAATAATTTAATAAATAAAAATTCTGCTGCTTGAACCAGCCATCAGCCGCCATGTTATTTACAGGATCCAAGGTTAAAAAGAATGCAGAGAAGCCGGGAGCTTGGTAAATATCTGGTGTTTGCCAAATAACAGACGGGAGATAGGACATAGGATGGATAAGTAAAGGGAGAGTTGACATTTCATGCAGTTAGCGAGTGTGATAGATCTGCCTAAAGAGATGGGTTTTAAGAGCACGTTTGAAGCTTTGGAGAGTGGGTATTAGTCTGAGAGTCCGGGGAAGGGCATTCCAGAGAATTTGTGCAACTCGGGAGAAGTCCTGGAGACGTGCATGAGAGGTTCGAATTAAGGTAGAGATTAATCTAATGTCACTGGCAGATCGAAGAGCACGGGAAGGGCGATAGACTGAGATGAGAGAAGAGAGATAGGGAGGTGCAGCATTATTCAGAGCTTTGTGGATGAGGGTTATTATTTTAAAGTGAATACGGAAGGAGACAGGCAGCCAGAGCAGTGATTGGCACTAACTGGAGGCATCCGTGTAGCGTTTGGCCTGAAAGACGAGCCTGGATGCTGCATTAAGAATAGATTGAAGAGGAGAGAGTTTAGCGAGTGGAAGACCGATTAGTGAGGAGTTACAGGAGTCTAGTCAAGAGTGAATAAGTGCAACAATTAGCATTTTAGAAGTTTCAAATGTCAGAAGTGGTCGGATTCTGAAGATGTTTCTGAGATGCATCCGGCAAGAGCGAGCAAGAGATTGAATATATGGCGAAAAGGAGAGGTCAGAGTCCAGCACAACCCCAAGACAGCGGGCCTGCTGCCTCAGTGCTATAGTGATCCCACAGACCGAGATGGAGAGGTCAGGGTTGGGTTGGTTAGTAGATGGTGGAAAGAAGTTCAGTCTTAGAAAGATTAAGTTTCAAGAAGAGAGAGGACATGATGTTAGAGACAGCAGAGAGACATTCACTTGATGGGAGCGATGCTGATGCGACGAGCAGTCGCGTTCATGTAGCGAACACCAATATTGTGGTGCGCTGAAGCGGTTTCTGCTTCTATTCAAGATCTGGTCCGGCATCAGCTCATCCTGAGCTGTTGCAAGGTATTTGTGGGTTAGAGGGCTAATTTTAAAGTGGTAGGTTTCCTTTAATAGCAGGAAAAGAGTTGATGTCTATATGGATCAGAATTCCAATTCAGTTCCATGAGAAAAAAATGAGTCATCTCCCTTCTGTTAGAACATATAAATATAATAATCAACAATCTACTATAAGAGACTAATCTCCAAAGTCATATACAAATGAGCAGAGAAGAGTCATTTTCATAAGTCACTGTAAAAGTCTGGAGGGGAGCGTCACTTCAAAGACCCTTACTTGGTATCATGTTAAACATAAGAATTTCATCATTTAGGGGATACAGGCAACGTGAGCTTCCAATTGAAATACCCGTTTCCTTTAGCTGCCTGTATCTCCGGTTCTGTAGCTCATTGAACCACAGGCATTTCATACAAAAAGCATGGCTTTTTAGAGACCCTACTTACCACCCAAAAAGTTAAGTTCACTACTTTAAACTGCTTTCAGCATCTTTGTAGATACATTCCTGCTTGCCTGGATTCCACCATGGGAGAAGAAACATTAAGGTGACGTGGATCTCGTGCAGCTTGTCCCTTTATAACCCAGACCCCTTAAAGGGAACCTGTCATCAAAGAATCGCCTAATAAACCAATACCAGTTTGTTGTATAGCAGCTTAACAACTTCGAGATCATGTTTTTTCATGGTCCAGTGTGGTGGCACAATCCAGAAAATCATTTTTGAAGGGAGATGTAAAATGGTTCTATAAAATCAAGGAGGAGGAGAGTTTAACACTGAAGCCAAGGTGGGGGGCTCTGAACGCCTCCTCCTCTGTGATTGATATCATGCATTGGACTTCAGGAGATCTGGTTAGTGATGTCTCTGGATGCAGGACCATCAATAACTGTGAAGGGGTTTTCTGAGGAGCATGATGTCACTCTCCGCCTCCTTGACTTTATACAATTATTTCACTTCAAAGTTGATTTTCTGGATGACGCCATCACTCTGGATCATGAAAGATACATAACCTGGAAGGTGTTCAGTTGCTTGACAACATAATGGTAGTGGTTTATTAGGTCAACTTCTGCTAACAGGTTCCCTTTAAACTTTTACAGTTCCCTAAATAACAATGTACCATAGCTTACAAGTACCTGTAACTAAATTCAGATTCAAACATCCTCTCAAATATTACAGACCTTAGACAGCTGGTGATTCACATTCTCTCCTCCTTGTTAGCTGGGCAAAAGCTTATTTAAAGGAAAACTACCACTTTAAAATTAGCCCTCTAACCCACAAATACCTTGCAACAGCTCAGGATGAGCTGATGCCGGACCATATGTTAAATAGAAGCAGAAACCGCTGTATTCCTGGAAAAAGTGTTTGTAGTGTTATTCAAATCCACCTTCGGCGCACCAAGATATTGCTGTTCGCTCCATGCGCGCGACCGTTCGTGCGCATTATTATGTTGTGCCGGAGAGGCGGTGACGTCACCAAGCTCTCGGGCACACTCGAGCATGCGCACCACCGCCTTTTGTCGTGGCTGAATTCCAGTGCGGCTGGGCGAACGACTGCGGCTGCGGACGGTCGCGTGCATGGAGCGAACAGCAATATCGTGGTGCTCATCCTGAGCTGTTGCAAGGTATTTGTGGGTTAGAAGGCTAGTTTTAAAGTGGTAGGTTTCCTTTAAGCAGGGTTAGAAGGCAAGTTTTAAAGTGGTAGGTTTCCTTTAAGCAATGGCTATCCTTTCCACCCCACATCCTGTACACATGTTTGTACCTATGTTATCTATTGCTACAGGAAAGAAAGTCACCACATCATCCCTTGAATAAAAAGGATTAGTCATACTGATATCCAACTACCTCATTCTCATCTTCCCCACCACCTGCCCAACACGCCAGTTCCCAGCCCCCTCATGTAGGGTATGGAATGTCCTTTCTAGAATCACCTTTTTTATGCAAAATCTCGCTCTTTTACCTATATAAAATCTCACAAAGTTATTTGAAAATGAGCAGAGTCAAATTTACCTAACTTTTGTTCTATAGAAACTTTTGGTGTCATATCTAAGATAGGAATCTCATCTTTAATGAGAACCCGTCGTGCAAAATAACCCTCTAAATATATTTTCATAAACTGCCATTAGAAAGCATTGCCTCTATCCCTTCATTGTCCCTCTTCATGCCTGTAAACCTAAGCAATGAGGTCCTAAAGCTGTATGCAAATGACCTGTGAGATGTCCAGTGAGTTATTAGCATATTCAAGCTGTCCGGCTTATTCATGAGTGGGAGGTACAGCCACACCCCCAGTGCTTGACTGACAGCCTGTATAATAGATATAAGTTGTGTAAGGAAAAGTTATACAATTTTCCAAAATACTTGCGGTTTTCTAGATATCTGCTTGCTGTCTTTCTAAAGAAAGCTTCTATGCTTGCTTCTAGTGAATAGAAATCTGTCCCTTGTGATGGACACGCAGGTGCAGGAGCCGTTCAGATCCGGGTAACAATAATGGCTCATGCACCTCCATGTCCATCACAAGACCATGGACAGATTCTATCCACTGGATAAAACATAGACGCTATTTTTACAAGGACAGCAAGCAGAGATCTAGAAAACTGTGAGGAATTGATAATAACAATTCTTTATTTATATAGCACACACCGATTACACAGAGCTTGCCAAATCGGTCCCTGCCCCCATGATACAGAAAGTATACAACCAGGATGAAGGATTGTAAACCAAGCACACTTACATGCTAGTGTGTCCCCTCTGGAAGGATCCACTCTTCTTTTAGCTTCTTTTGCCTTTGTTTTTACAAAAAAGGCTTTAGAATTTATGCAAATGAACCTTAGGGGCTCCAGGCTCCATAACTTTTAATTGAGCCCAGGGCCCCTTAGGCACATTTGCATAATTTTTAAAGCATTTTTTTTGTAAAAACAAGGGCAAAAGTAGCTAAAAGAAGAGCAGATCCTTCCAGAGGGGAGGATTTTTTTTTAAAGCAAGTGCAATAAGAATTTTTCACATGAGTTTGGAGGAGATTTTATATTTTTTATATGGAAACATGAGATTTCACATATCGATATTTCATAACCTACTGAAGGGGCTGGTAGCTTAATGGGGGTAAATTCTAGTGACAGGCTCCCTTTAAAGCTTTTTAATTACATTTCATATGAATCATTGACTGAATGTACCTGCTTTTAGCTTTACTGGAAATGTTTGTTTAATATTCTAGTTGTTTGAGTACAGATAATATTTGAACATTGATTTTGTGTTTATTTGGCAGAATTGCAAAGCATATAATCTCGCTCTGTTTATATGATATTGATTTGCATATGTAAATATGTTTTAATGTAAATAAGGTATGCAAATTGAATGAATCATTGCTATGTAATTAATTAGTGGATGAATAATTCTTATACTTGCATCTGCCCTATCCCCAGTGTATCACAGCTGCTCCCAACACCACTGGTCAAACTATCCCTGGCCTTAGCTATGTCTGGCTGAAGCCAATAATCTAAATAACTTCACTAGAGCAACCTCTGCTGGTTAAAAGTTTATCCTAGCTCTACCCTACCATGCTCTTTATTTCTCATTGCAAATTTTTGGCTTTTGTACCTAACTATCCTTCCTATCTGTCATTTTGGGGCTGATTATCTCGGTTGTGACCCGGATTGTTGGCCTCCCCTTTGTTTTATTTGTCTGTCTTGGTATGTGTCCAAATTTTTGCTCAGGGAGGGACCGTCTTCATAGTTGTCCCATATTGCCTGGGATACGCAAGAGCAAGCAGGCAGGGCAGTTGACGGGCATGAGTTTTAGGATTCACTTATTCATTCTGTTGTCCGTTAGACCAGTGTCCCCATTACAACATCCATCCATTCCAAGCCACGAGGTGGACATTTGGGGAAATTCAGCTGAATCAATTAAGTCAGCTCCTAACAAAGTCTGTTAGTGAGATCATAGATGTCCAAACAAGCAACATGCATCACACAAGTCTGAAATGGTGGCCATAAAAAAGGTGAAGAAATGTTAACTTGGCGAGACATGATCACCCCTCTCCAGTGCTTTGGTTCGGTGGAATCACCTGAAACAGCAGCAGTTGCAGGCTGTAGCAAGTGTATACACTGTTGACATAACATAACAACTGAGCCTCACCCCTGGAATACATACAGAGGCCGACACTGACAGTGCACTTTGTCATTTTAAGACACATCACCTCTTGGGACTTGGCGGTCTCAATGCTGAGTTATATGCGAGTATCCTACAATATAAATTACTTTGTACAGTTACAACAAAATTATTAAAGAAATGATCAAACCCTTCCCGCACCATGCCTTTGGGGAACATCATGGTGAGCTTGTATTTAGTGCACCAATGTCATGGAGATTGCACATGCTCAGAAGCAGAGCCCATGCAATCTGTGCAGGGGGCCGGCTGTATGTAACAGACAAGTCTCTGCATGAAGAGCCGGAATCACGAAAGTCGTGTTCCCGGCTGTTTAACCCTTTAGGTGCCGCGGTCAAACTTGGGTCACCCACCTCTCCAATTTTTGATCAAAGCGGTCAAAAAGTCACATTTAACCCTGCATGATACCAATAAAAAGTATAACTCTTCCCACAAAAAATAAGCCTTAAAGAGGACCCGTCACCATATAAAAACACTCTAGGAGCATTACAGCTGTCCGGTGTATTCATGAGGGGGCGGTACGAGGAGGTGTTTGCTAGCTTTATGAGAAGGTAAAAGTTTAACACTGCTACACAATTTAGTAAGCAGCTCCTAGAGCGTTTTTTTAAGATGACAGGTCCTCTTTAAAACATTATTAAAAATATTATAAAAATTATGAAAACTTTATGCCGCTTAGTAGACAGCAATGCAAAATCAAGAGATTTTTCTCTCCAAATGAGTTTTTATTCTGTAGAAAGAACATAAAAATGCTATATAAGTATCACTGTCACCGCACTGATCCATAGAACATAAGTAACATGTTATCTAGGTTATTTGTTGTGTAGAACACAAAAAAAGGTAAAATCAGTTACAGAATAGATTTTTTTGCACCCCCCCCCCCCCCAAAAAAAGCTAATAAAGGTTAAACAATGGGGTATTGCTTCCCCAAATCTAGTGATACTGCAATCCTCCAGGGATGTGGTTTTAAAATGGTTTTTACTGCCCTACTATCTTAGGGGCTCAGCAAATAGGACATAGCACCTGAAATGTGTTCCAGCAAAATACGTACTGCAAAAGCCATAAAGCTCCTTCCCTTCTGAGCCCTGTAGTACGCCCCTACAGCATGTTGTGATCATGCGTGGGATATTACTGCATTCTAGAGAAACTCGGTATCAAATTATGGGGTGCATTTACTTCTTTAACCCCTTCTAAAAATAAAAATTTTGGGGCCAAAGCAAGTTTTTTTTGGAAAAAGATATTCATTTACCATATGTATGAGCCAATGTAAATGCTTTGTATAAAACATCTGTAGTGGGGAAAAAGCTCTTGATAACCCTTGATAAATTCTCTGATTGATGAATTATAGTCACAATTACTTAATGGATGCATCCGGCCGCATCGCTGCCACGTCCTGGCCGCTCCATTTAGTTGCACCCTTAGGAAGTCATCCTGTGGATTGGGAATTACTTCCAAAATTGGAATCCCTTTCAGTCATGTAAACAACATATATATACCATACAGAGGATCATATAAAATTGGAGTTGGTCTTGCTTGGGCGCCTTACCTTGTTGTCAGATCTGCAACTGAAGCAATATATCAAAGTATACAGTATAATGCAGAAAAGGCTGCACCAATCAGGCACATTGATTGCAGTTTTAGTAGAGAATTTTGATAAATATAAAATACAACCATATGCAAGTGTCTCTGGTTTTTAACATACATGTTGTGATATAATGTAAAAAAGAGAATAACCAAATAAGTATTTATCCTAGATTAAAGGGAACCTGTCACCAGGGACCTCATTTTCACTAAATACAGATTGTAAAAGCCCATGACACCTGCAGTGCAAATCTGCCTCTGCCTTTTCAAAACACTTGCATTACAATATAATTGTGTGTTATAACTTACTCTTGCATCCTGACAAAATCCTGGGGTAGTCACAGGGGTTGGGCTTTGGTTTGGATGCGTTTCAAAAAACAACATGTGACTTCTTTGAGCTGCAGGCTGCCTCCATCTTTGTGCTCCTGTACAGTTTGTCCCTCCCCCACTGATGTCAGACTGACCAGGCTGTAACCTCTGAGAAGGAGCAGGAGGTGGAGCTGTACAGGAGCAAAAAGGTGGGGGCTAAGATCTGAGGAGCGAGTAACACAGACAAGGCACATGTTGTTTTTTGAAATGCATGCAAACCAAAGCCCAGCCCCTGGGACTACCTCAGGATTTTGTCAGGTTGCAAGGTAAGTTATAACACACAATTATATTGTAATGCAAATACTTAGAAAAGGCTGAAAGGCAGATTTGCACTGCAGGTGTAATAAGCTTCTGCAGTCTGTCTTTAGTGAAAATTAGGTCCCTGGAGACAGGTTCCCTCTAAAGGTACTACTGTGGCTATATTTTACCTAGAACAAATAAGTACAGAAGACTTGATGTATTTGTCTCAGATCTAAGATTGGAATAAGCTGGCCTGAAATCAGAATTTGTGAAAACAACAGAAGATAGAAATATGATCATTAATGATTAATGGATTATTCAAAACACAAATGTACCAGTGTAATGTTGGGCATTGACTAGGACCATAGACCCTTCAGGAAATAACTAACATTTACTTTGATATGATTACAAGTGGGAGAAACGTTCAACCAGAATAATAATTAACGGTATCAGGAAAACATCAGCTACTTCAACCCACTACTGTATACTGCCAGAACCCCAGAGCTGGTAAGATGGACCTCTTATTGTCAGTGCTTTCATGTACACAGTAGTATAAGCTGTTTGTAGAGCTGTCATGAATCTTCACTGTTTTGTGACCTGTTTGATTAGATTTAACCCTTGAATACCTGATAGCTTAGCTTCAGAAAGATGTGGACAATTGAAAGTCGTTCGTAGTTGATCTACAGTCATAACTGTAACATTTTATTAACAACATGACTATTGACAGGTTATTGGGTTTATACAAACTGTAACTAAGCAGCAATAGATCATTGCAAAGTTTGTGGACTTGTGGTCAAGTTACAATATAGTGGATGTATTACAATGGCAATATAGTGGATGTATTACAGTGCTAGTGACACAGACCATTACCAACACCATGGGGCACATTTACTTACATTCCCGCTGGAGTTCACCGAAAGTGCATTGTACGCCGATAATGCACTGTGAAGCGATTCACTATAATTGTGCGCCCAATATCCTGCATTTGTTACTTCCCTGCTCAGGTCCGATAGAGTTCACCATTAGAGATGAGCGAGCACTAAAATGCTCGGGTACTCGTTATTCGAGACGAACTTTTCCCGATGCCAAAATTATGGGCAACAGCATGGCCATGACAGAGTGACAGAATGAAGCTAGATAGCATCTAAAACATGCAATAATTGACCCTGACACTATAGGGGACGGCATGCAGAGGCAGCGGCAGCAGGCTAGAGAGTGGCATGGCAACATACCCTAAATGGACTCAGGCTTCAAACCAATGGGTGGCAGAGAGGAACCAAAGGAGGTGAGCAAGAAGCGCTCAAATAATATCGGTACATGATAAAAGTTTGCCAGTATATTTTGTGGATTACACAGCAGGGTGGCGACAAAGTTAACATGGAAGCCATGAAAACAACCCAAAATTCTGCCTGACACAGCTCGTTTGATAAGGGGACCATGTATGGAGGCAGTGAACTAGTAGTAGATTAAAGGTGCTGCAGTTAAAACTATGTTAGTTGGATCTTGGCATGGAGCTGGCGCTCCGCTGCCAGGCGAGCTTTCGCCAATCCAAGCCCCTGTCTCTAGGCTACTCCCCAAACAGCACTTCTAAGAACCTTTTGTATAAGATCAAGTGTAGTAGCGTTCTTATAAGTTTAGGATATGCCGGGTGAGGGGAATGTAAACAGATGCGCAAGAAGCGCTGAAATAATATCGGTAAATGATAAAAGTTTGCAAGTATATTTTGTGGATTACACAGCAGGGTGGCGACAAAGTTAACAAGTTTGATGTGGAATGCCCTGTAATAGCTCTTGGGCGGTGTGCCTTTTATCGCCTAGGCTCAGCAGTTTGAGCACCGCCTGCTGTCGCTTAGCGACGGCACTGCTGCTGTGCCTAGAGCTACCGACTGATGGCGCCATGCCCACGGATGGTAATTCGGAGGAGGAGGAGGGTTGGGAGGAGGTATAGTAGGCCTTTGAGACCTGGACCGAGGTAGGCTCCGCAATTCTCTGCGTCGGCAGTATATGACCAGCCCCAGGGTCAGACTCGGTCCCAGCCTGCACCAAGTTAAGTGTAGTAGCGTTCTTATAAGTTTGGGATATGGCGGGTGAGGGGAATGTAAACAGATGCGCAAGAAGCGGCTGATGCGCATGGAGCTGGCGCTCCGCTGCCAGGCGAGCTTTCGCCAATCCAAGCCCCTGTCTCTAGGCTACTCCCCAAACAGCACTTCTAAGAACCTTTTGTATAAGATCAAGTGTAGTAGCGTTCTTATAAGTTTAGGATATGCCAGGTGAGGGGAATGTAAACAGATGCGCAAGAAGCGCTGAAATAATATTGGTAAATGATAAAAGTTTGCCAGTATATTTTGTGGATAACACAGCAGGGTGGCGACAAAGTTAACAACTTTGATGTGGAATCCATGAAAACAACCCAAATTTCTGCCTGACACACCTCGTTTGATAAAGGGACGATGTATGGAGGCAGCTATATGGACGACTTTTGGAGGTAGCAATGGAGACAACGTGTGGAGGCTGCTATGGAGACAATTTAATTTGGATAGTGCCTGTATGTGGCAGTCCCAAAAATTTTTCAAACCAGAGGAGCAGGTAGGTGGCCCTCCAGAAAAATGGAATAGATTGAGTGCCTGTATGTGGCAGTCCAAAAAAATTTTCAAACCAGAGGAGCAGGTAGGTGGCCCTCCAGAAAAATTGAATAGATTGAGTGCCTGTATGTGGCACTCCCAAAAATTGTTTAAAACAGAGGACCGGGTAGGTGGCCCTCCAGAAAAATTGAATAGATTGAGTGCCTGTATGTGGCACTCCCAAAAATTGTTTAAAACAGAGGACCGGGTAGGTGGCCCTCCAGAAAAATTAAATGCATAAAGTACTATAGCTAGAGCCAGTGGGCCCTGTCAAAAAATAGCCAGTTTCCTCTGCTTTACTGTACAAAGAGGAGGAGAAGGAGGAAAATGAGGAGGAGGAGGAGTGGATCAATTATTCAGGTTGAGCTTCCTTCACCTGGTGGAGATTGGAAATTATGAGAAATCCAGGCTTTATTCATCTTAATAAGCGTCAGCCTGTCAGCGCTGTCAGTCGACAGGCGTGTACGCTTATCGGTGATGATGCCACCAGCTGCACTGAAAACCCGCTCGGACAAGACGCTAGCGGCAGGGCAGGCAAGAACCTCCAAGGCGTACAGCGCCAGTTCATGCCACATGTCCAGCTTTGAAACCCAGTAGTTGTAGGGAGCTGTGTGATCATTTAGGACGATGGTATGGTCAGCTACGTACTCCCTCACCATCTTTCTGTAAAGATCAGCCCTACTCTGCCGAGACTGGGGACAGGTGACAGTGTCTTGCTGGGGTGACATAAAGCTGGCAAAAGCCTTGTAAAGCGTACCCTTGCCAGTGCTGGACAAGCTGCCTGCTCGCCTACTCTCCCTCGCTACTTGTCCCGCTGAACTACGCACTCTGCCGCTAGCGCTGTCAGAAGGGAAATACTGTTTCAGCTTGTGCACCAGGGCCTGCTGGTATTCATGCATTCCCACACTCCTTTCCTCTGCAGGGATGAGAGTGGAAAGATTTTGCTTGTACCGTGGGTCCAGGAGAGTGAACACCCAGTAATCGGTGCTGGAATAAATTCTTTGAACGCGAGGGTCACGGGATAGGCAGCCTAGCATGAAATCTGCCATATGCGCCAGAGTACCAACGCGTAAGAATTCACTCCCCTCACTGGCCTGACTGTCCATTTCCTCCTCCTCCAACTCCTCCAACTCCTCTTCTTCTGCCCATACACGCTGAACAGTGAAGGACTCAACAATGGTCCCCTCTTGTGTCTCGCCAACATTCTCCTCCTCTTCCTCCTCATCCTCCTCCACCTCCACCTCCTCCGATATGCGCTGAGAAACAGACCTGAGGGTGCTTTGGCTATCAACAAGGGAATCTTCTTCCCCCGTCTCTTGTGACGAGCGCAAAGCTTCCGACTTCATGCTGATCAGAGAGTTTTTCAACAGGCCAAGCAGCGGGATGGTGAGGCTGATGATGGCGGCATCGCCACTGACCATCTGTGTTGACTCCTCAAAGTTACTCAGCACCTGACAGATATCAGACATCCACGTCCACTCCTCATTGTAGACTTGAGGAAGCTGACTGACCTGACTACCAGTTCTGGTGGAAGTTGACATCTGGCAGTCTACAATCGCTCGGCGCTGCTGGTAAACTCTGGATAACATGGTCAGTGTTGAATTCCACCTCGTGGGCACGTCGCACAACAGTCGGTGAGCGGGCAGTTGGAGGCGGCGCTGCGCTGCCCTGAGAGTGGCAGCATCTGTGCTGGACATCCTGAAATGCGCACAGATGCGGCGCACCTTCGTGAGCAAATCAGACAGATTGGGGTATGTCTTGAGGAAACGCTGAACTATCAGATTTAACACATGGGCCAGGCATGGCACATGTGTCAGTCTGCCGAGTTGCAGAGCCGCCACCAGGTTACGGCCGTTGTCACACACAACCATGCCTGGCTTCAGGTTCAGCGGTGCCAGCCACAGATCAGTCTGCGCCGTGATGCCCTGTAATAGCTCTTGGGCGGTGTGCCTTTTATCGCCTAGGCTCAGCAGTTTGAGCACCGCCTGCTGTCGCTTAGCGACGGCACTGCTGCTGTGCCTAGAGCTACCGACTGATGGCGCCGTGCCCACGGATGGTAGTTCGGAGGAGGAGGTGGAGGAGGGGTGGGAGGAGGAGGAGGCATAGTAGGCCTGAAACACCTGGACCGAGGTAGGCCCCGCAATCCTCGGCGTCGGCAGTATATGACCAGCCGCAGGGTCAGACTCGCTCCCAGCCTCCACCAAGTTAACCCAATGTGCCGTCAGCGATATATAGTGGCCCTGCCCGGCAGCACTCGTCCACGTGTCCGTGGTCAGGTGGACCTTGTCAGAAACGGCGTTGGTCAGGGCACGGATGATGTTGTCTGACACGTGCTGGTGCAGGGCTGGGACGGCACATCGGGAAAAGTAGTGGCGGCTGGGGACCGAATACCGAGGGGCGGCCGCCGCCATGAGGTTGCGAGAGGCCTCGGTCTCTACTAGCCTATAGGGCAGCATCTCCAGGCTAAGCAATCTGGAGATGTGCACATTAAGGGCTTGGGCGTGCGGGTGGGTTGCACTATATTTGCGTTTCCGCTCCAGCGTCTGGGGTATGGAGAGCTGAACGCTGGTGGATGCTGTGGAGGATCGTGGAGGCGACGATGGGGTTTTTGTGGCAGGGTCCTGGGCAGGGGGCTGACTATCAGCTGACACAGGGGAAGGAGCAGTGGTGTGCACGGCCGGAGGTGAACGGGCTTGTTGCCACTGAGTGGGGTGTTTAGCATTCATATGCCTGCGCATACTGGTGGTAGTTAAGCTAGTAGTGGTGGAACCCCTGCTGAGCCTGGTTTGGCAAATGTTGCACACCACAGTCCGTCGGTCATCCGGTGTTTCCTTAAAGAACCTCCAGACTTCTGAAGATCTAGCCCTCGCCGCAAGAGCCCTTGCCACGGGAGCTTCACTAGTTGACACATTTGGCGCTGATGCACCAGCTCTGGCCCTGCCTCTCCGTCTGGCCCCACCACTGCCTCTTCCAACCTGTTCTGCTATAGGACTCTCCTCCGTCTCAGAAGCACTGTGTTCACCCGGCCTCTCAACCCAGCTTGGGTCTGTCACCTCATCATCCTCCGATCCCTCAGTCTGCTCCCCCCTCGGACTTCCTGCCCTGACAACAACTTCCCCACTGTCTGACAACCGTGTCTCCTCATCGTCGGACACCTCTTTACACACTTCCACTACGTCAAGAAGGTCATCATCACCCACAGACTGTGACTGGTGGAAAACCTGGGCATCGGAAAATTGCTCAGCAGCAACCGGACAAGTGGTTTGTGACTGTGGGAAGGGTCCAGAAAACAGTTCCTCAGAGTATGCCGGTTCAAATGCCAAATTTTCCTGGGAGGGGGCAGACTGGGGGGGAGGAGGCTGAGGTGCAGGAGCTGGAGGAGTGGCGATTTCGGTGACATGGGTGGACTGCGTGGAAGACTGACTGGTGGACAAATTGCTCGAAGCATTGTCAGCAATCCACGACATCACCTGTTCGCACTGTTCTGGCCTCAACAGTGCTCTACCACGAGTCCCAGTAACTTCAGACATGAACCTAGGGAGTGTAGCTCTGCGGCGTTCCCCTGCTCCCTCATAAGCAGGTGGTGTCTCACCCCGGCCAGGACCACGGCCTCTGACCCCTGCAGTAGTTGGACGCCCACGTCCCCGCCCTCGTCCTCTACCCCTAGCCCTCGGGTTAAACATTTTTAAAATGAGAGTTATAGCTTTAATTTTTTTTTTACTTTTTTTTGTGTTTTTTTTTTTTTTTGTGTTTTTGAGTTTTTAAAACCAAACGATGCTATCCTATTGCTATGGCTATTTTCTAGCCAAGTATGAAAGCACACTACTATGCCAGATGAGATGACGCTGAGTTATTAAACAAAATAAACGTAAAATAAAAAAGGACAAATGGCAGACTGTGCCTAATTGAAATCCAACCCCTACTAAATTTTCCCACTTCGGTCTAAGCGCAAAACACAGCGGTCGCAAGTCTCACTACAAATTGCTCACAATTGGCTAGTAGATGCACTGCAGCAAGTACAGCCACCAGCAGATCAACCAGAAATCAAATATATAACGCTACTGTAGGCGTAAGTAAGCCGTTTGGATTCTCCTATGGCTATTTTCTAGCCAAGTATGAAAGCACACTACTATGCCAGATGAGATGACGCTGAGTTATTAAACAAAATAAACGTAAAATAAAAAAGGACAAATGGCAGACTGTGCCTAATTGAAATCCAACCCCTACTAAATTTTCCCACTTCGGTCTAAGCGCAAAACACAGCGGTCGCAAGTCTCACTACAAATTGCTCACAATTGGCTAGTAGATGCACTGCAGCAAGTACAGCCACCAGCAGATCAACCAGAAATCAAATATATAACGCTACTGTAGGCGTAAGTAAGCCGTTTGGATTCTCCTATGGCTATTTTCTAGCCAAGTATGAAAGCACACTACTATGCCAGATGAGATGACACTGAGTTATTAAACAAAATAAACGTAAAATAAAAAAGGAAAAATGGCAGACTGTGCCTAATTGAAATCCAACCCCTACTAAATTTTCCCACTTTGGTGTTTGAGGTGGATATGTGTGCCACTAAGAGCTAAACACAACGGTAGCAAGTCCCCCTGCTAATTCCTCACAAAATGGTACTAGATGCAAATAAAAAAAAAAAAAAGTAGAACGTTATTGTAGCCCTAAGAAGGGCTGTTGGGTTCTTGGAGAATCACTCCTGCCTAACAGTAAGCTAATAGAACACCCTAACGCTTTCCCTGACCAGCAGCAGCTCTCTCCCTAGCGGCATCCAGACACAGAATGATCCGAGCAGCGCGGGCAGCGGCTAGTCTATCCCAGGGTCACCTGATCTGGCCAGCCAACCACTGCTATCGACGTGTAAGGGTACCACGTCATGCTGGGTGGAGTGCAGAGTCTCCTGGCTTGTGATTGGCTCTGTTTCTGGCCGCCAAAAAGCAAAACGGCGGGAGCTGCCATTTTCTCGAGCGGGCGAAGTATTCGTCCGAGCAACGAGCAGTTTCGAGTACGCTAATGCTCGACCGAGCATCAAGCTCGGACGAGCATGTTCGCTCATCTCTATTCACCATCTTTTTAGTGGGACACAATTTTAAAGTTTAATCCTGGGCTCAGTCTGAATAAGTTGGATCGTTCTTCGGCACACCCTCTAAATAGTGTCGCTTGAAAGCCAGTGCAACTGCGCCAAAAAAGGATTGTGTTTGCCAAAATCCGGCGCAGACACTGCTTAAATACCTGTGAAAGCCATGTAATCCCCAAAAAAGGTGCACAGTCCAACGAAAGTTAGAAGCGTAACCCTTAGTAAATGAGCCCCATAATGTATGAACAAAAAAAGCCTTCATTTAATCCCTAAGCGCACTGCAGGAAGATACGCCCCGCAGCGGGACATTCTATTACGTCCAGCTTCTGGCACTGGCTCACAAAAGGAGCCGGCACCAGAAGCAGCATGTGTCATTTGTATATTACAGCTGACTCCGCACTCTAACACCTGCGATTGGAACTGGGGACCGGCATGTAAGGGTGTTCCCCCCCAAGGATCGGATCCCCCATGACACTTACCGGATCTGATTCTCTTCTAGGCAGCCCCGTGGTCTACCAAGTGCCCCAGGGCTGCCCGATGATTCCGGCAGGCAGACTTCTTCCGGGTCTAACTGTAAGCTGTCTGCATATGCATATTTGGTATTGACAAGTCTGCAAACAAAAAAACCCCAAAAAACATTCAGAAAAAAGATAATTTTTTAATTAATACCCTAAAAAAAGTTCTAAAAAGTTATTTTAAAAAGTTATGCAATCTAAAATAAGACCACTAAAAAGAACAGCTCTACTCCCCAAAAATAAGCCCTTAACCAGATTTGTCAGCCAAAAATAAAAAAAGATGGATATGCTAAAATGAACAAGATTTTCACCAAATTAGTTTTTATTCAGTAAAATAGAATAAAATATACTAAACCTCCACATATTTGGAATCACTGCATCTGTAACAATCTGTATAATAAAACAACCATTACTGTACCCCCCATGGTGAACCCCGTAAAAAGATTTAGCACTCCAACACCACCTCCTCCACCTTCTTATTAAAAATGTAATACTGTTCTCCTGTTCCTGTAGAGACCACTATTTCACCCCACAATATGCAATATTGCATCTGGGTCCCCACAGTAGCCAATATAATAACAATGACCCCATAATAGCCAATATAATCTCCGTGCCCCCACAGTTGCTAATTTAGTTAGAAGGCTCCCATTTAGCCAATAGTCACTTTGCCCCTAGTTATCCCATTGTCACAGCCCCCAATTTAACACCTAAAGTGTAGCTTTAAAAAAAAATAAATTATTTGCCTGTGTTGGCTCTTGCGTCTACTGTGCTTTTTTCTCATATCAGTGGGAGTTTGGACAGATGTAGAGAGCTTCCCAAGTCAGAGTGCGTTGCGTGCAGGCAGGGGAAGTCTCCTGTCGACAGCACACTCTGTGTCAATGTCATCTGCTTCCTAAAGACGCAGATGCTACTACCGTAACTGTCAGCTTCGAGAATAGTAATTGAGCAGGTAGTTCTGGCCACATCGAGTATTATTATTATTAAGGGCAAGGGCTTATAATAGGGGTGAAGTCCCTTGCCCTTAATAATCAGTCTCTGCCTGGATAGTTTACATACTTTGTGAAACATTTCCCCATTAAAAGTCTGTTATAACATGTATAAATTTCGATAATGTTACAATATAAAATGCATTTTTTCACGTTCTATTTTTCTAGTTGCAAAATAAAACAATGCAGATGCACAGCCTTTTAATTATCTCTTTGGCACTTGCAGGAGTAAATGGTCATAAATGCGGTAAGTAATTTAAATATAAAATCTACACTTTGCTGAGTGAATTAATACAAAATATCATAAATTTACAGGCAGTAAATAGTTAATAACGGGCCTGTCTGCCCACTGTGATACTTCAATACATATTTACTTTATATAATCCAAGGCGGAAACACTCCATTACATAACTAACATGCCCTTGTTTTTATTCCCATATGTTACCTTATATAGTTTATTACAATGTGTCCTTATCTCCCTTGGCGTTCCGTAGTAAAATGTGTGTATGTGCGCTATGTGTGTATGTGCGCTATTCCCTATGATATCAGCAGAAGGCCCACCAATCATATACTCCACCGAATACACGCCCACCTCCTACCTCGGCAGGAGCGCGCACCACTTTCTGGTGCACGCGCACCTAAATCCTATCTATATACTGAGAAGTCTCCCCGGGTCAGGAGTCACCTGACCCCCAAAGCCTCTGCCATTTTGCTTAAAGGTGTTTTCCCACAAAAACAAATTAGGACGCATCCATGGGTTAGGGCCTAATTTGCTGATCAGTGGAGGTCTCAGTGCTGAGACACCCGCAGATCGCAAAAGCGAGGGGTCCGAACGACCCATGTCGCTCCATAAGAATAATGGAGCAGATGGCTGCACATGTCCGTTCTGCTCCATTAATCTCTATGGAGCTAACAGAGGTCACCGAGCGCAGCGCTCAGCAATTTCCGCCAGCTCCATAGAGATTAATGGAACAGAGCAGTCATGCGTGGGCATTTGCTCCACTAGCCAGAGGAGCGGCGAGGGGTCTGTCAGAGGGGTAATGTCTATGATAATTTATTACAATTTTACTACTATTTGATACAAGTTCTGATAGTCATGACTCCAATTCTGGGCACAAGCGCAAGCAAAGTTTTCACACTTTAAGGACAAGGCTAAAAGCATGTTTTTAGTTTTTTCCATGCTCAACTTCTAACAACTTTTAACATTTTTTTTAAATTTTACATGGACAAATGAGGGCCTTTCTTTGTGCTAAGAGTTTTGTTTTCCAATAGGTTCATTTTTAGGGTAAAAATAGAATAACGATAAAAATGTATTAACTCTTTCCGCCACTAGGTTTTGCATTAAATCATTTACATAGTTCACCATACAGCAAACGCCAAATATGAACAGGTTTTCATATATTTTACTACTTTAGCAAAAATTATACCCTTTTAGAGGAAAACTCATTTGATTATGTGTTGCCATATTCTAAAATCTATACCGTAACTCTTTTATTCGTCAATAAAAATAGCATAATTAGGGTTTGTCTATTACTGTATAAGGTAACGGGTTAGATTGATGAAAAAGTTGTGTCCCAAAATCATACCAATCTTTATTATAGAGTACTTTTTCGGTAGGTAGGAAGCATTAAAATTGCAATTTTTTAAAAAAAAATTGTTTTTGAATTTAGTCCTTTACAGTAAGGGTATAATAATGTAATATATTTCCTTAGCCAAGTTTGCTACAGATACAGCAATAAAAATTTTGTATGTTTTTTTTTTATTCTATTTTTTAATTCTCTATATAGTTAGTTTTTAAATGTTGAGTTTTTAAAAATGTATTTTCTATTTTTTAAAACTTAATTTTAACTTTATTTAACTGTTCCACAAGGGGATACCATGAACCCTCATAGAATACATTGCAGTTCTTTCTACTGCAATGTATTGTATGTATCCGTATGCGCTCATGTTGCATGGGGCCAATTGGGTGACAGAGGGAATCGTTTTCCCTCAGTCTGTCTCATTAGAGGCGGTGATCGTGTTTGATCCATGCAGTTAAAGGATTAATCAGCCCTGCCTAAAGAGATCTCCATGTTGGGTAGACACACCAGTGTGAAGGCTGTGGATAACAGCCAGTCTCCTGCTGTTGATTGGGCTGACAATCTCTCCACTAATTAGGATGAGCCTTCTTGTCCTGTGTCGGCAATTCGGTTAACTTTTATAAATATCTTCTGCCTGCGACGCAATCCCTATGACTTTTTAGTTTACCTACTTATGTGTGAATACTCTATGACCTGGACTTGATATCAGCTGTGATCCTGACCACTCCCTACTCTTTATGATTTTGTTCCTCGCTGCCATATTTTTGTGACTTCCATTATTCACATTTTACGTAGTAGGGAACGTTGGCTTCTTGGGGCCATGCTTTAGGGCTGTCTTCCAATAGGCAGATACAGTTGAGGAGTCACTTGCACTCTACCTGAACTGACACCGGCAGTCAGGGCTGATAAGAATGTTTATGGACGCACCCTTCTGATAAGTTGAATGGTAATCATTTGTCAATTTAGTCGGGTGTGTTCATTAGGTTTTGTGTGAACACAGGTTTTTACATTTGTCAATTTAGTCATACATTTCCATCAGTACTAACACAAAGGTTGCATAAAATTTGCTACAATCCGGCATCACTCATCTAAATGGGTCACACAGTACAGAAGTGTCCACCCATACCTTAACTTGAATTTGGCTTAGATATTTTATTCATTGTATCAATCTGATATGATATACTGACTAATGATGAGCGGTCCATTAGAATTTGATTTTGGCTGCACTTAAATTTAAAAACCCCGTTGAGTACTGATCTCAACCAGTAACAGCCATGATTGGTGCCAGCACTGATCGTGGGTGTTACTGGTTGAGTTAACAGTATATGAACACTGCATATGTGCCGCTATTTCAGGGAGGGTCATTGCACTTGATGACATCATCAGGGAGTGGCGATCGCTCCTAAAATGGTGGTGCCCTGAGTGAACTATCATGCTAGTTCTGGTGTGCGTTATGCCCTTATCATGTAAGTGCCACTGGTGACTTTGCCAACGGCATTTAAAGAGTTAGTGTCTGCGAACTGTGCCAATGGTGGTGTGTTGTGCCAAACCCAGATCCGACCTTCTAATGAAATTCTTGGTTGGGTGTGGGCGAATCCAAACTTTATGGTTCAGGTCCGCTAAACGCTAATCCTGACATACTAACAAAAGCTTGATAGGCTATATATATAATACACAGCTTTTAGAAGGCCACACCTAGACATATAGGACATACACTAGACATTCACAGAATGGGCATATTGTTAAAGGTTAGTCAGAAATCATGTCGTTTTAAAAAGCTGTTCTTCTTGTGGCATATATATCTGCCTGTACATTTCTTACTCAATGCTACTGTAAGCAGAATGCATCAGATACAAACATATCACTAGCTTAAAGGGAGTGTACCATTAACATATTTACACCAGCCCACACACCAGAGCACCTGTAATGGAAGCATACCGTTACAGCGGTAACTACATTTTGAAGAAAAATCACTTTTTTGTCAACATGCTAATAAGCTACCTGTGTGTGTCTATGCCTGTCACACCTCTCTTAAAATCCCTGCTCTGCCTACTTGTACTTTGGGACTGTCTGCTGATATTCAACTACAGACATATAAAGCTCTATGTACTTATAGGAAATATTGCGTCAATTTTTTTACATTGTGCCTTGTTACATTCACGTGTTATGTGTTAACACATGTGATATGTGACCAGAGTGACATCATCCCAAGTCCTTTAGCCTTCTAACAAAAGCAAGTTGTACGCCATGTATGTGATCACATGAAATCACAGCAGCCTCCATGGCGGATGAGGAGGAGTAGAAGTCTATAGAGGCTGCTGTGATTTGATGTGGTCACCTATATTATGATCCTCTACAGATGGGGCTGATCTGCTGCCAATAGACTTTTTCCATTTTACATTTTCCAAACACAGCTTTTTGCTCCCCTTTACTTTTTTTGATTTTCTGTGTACAGATCTGTGTGAGAACTTGTTTTCTGGTGTTTTCTGGGTTTTTATGGATTTTATATTCAATGCCATGTACTGGGAAGTAAAATATTCCAAATATGGTGAAATTGATGAGTATGGGTAAATTTATAATATTTCTAGACTGGAAAGCCACTTCCCCGATCCGGACTGTCCGACGAAGATGAAGTCCGGCGCGATTTACCAAGATCGTGCGCCCGAGATCATGCATGTGTTGTTTCCCCACTGAGGTCCGCCGGAGTTCACCTTCTTCTTCCCGTTGTTTGTGAATGCATTGTCTTGCAACACAATTTTCGATGTTAAATCCCACGTGTTGTCCGAATCCATCGGATCGTCCGACGGCCCGTCTCCCCGATTTGTGTCGCGTGAAAGCCGGCATCGATGCGCCAAAATCCGATCGTGTGCGCCAATAACCCCTGTTAAATGCGGCGCAAATTGGAAATCATCGGGAAACCCTGATGAAAATGCAGTCCGCGGACCCTTAGTAAATGAGCCCCATTGTTCATCTACATGGGGGGCAATTAAGATATTACAGAGTATTAATATGTTCATTTGAAACAATTGGGGAGAGGGCCCTGCTTGAGGACAAAGGAGTGACAAGGGAGGTCTGATGAAATGTTGATATACAAATATAGAAATACTAATATACAAGTATATTTTTATACAATAATTATGAAATATCTTCTTAGGGAAGTCTTCTACAGGGAATGTAAAAAAAACCATTGAGAACCTGCTGATATGCTGTGAAAACAATGACAAAGATCGATTAAATGACTGTGGATGCAAATCATGCAAAGAAATAAAGAGCTCATGTGCCGATTTTGAAGGTAAAATATACAGTAATTGTCACAAAGTTATGATTCATTCCCATTATTTGGGAGTAATGTTCTTATGCAAATATCTCTATATAGTTCAAGAAATGAAAACCCAAAATTTAACTACATTCTGTATGGTATTTTTAACAAAATTTAGATGGAATATACACATTGACCACAAAAGATGGACTGATGTATCAGACGTACTGTGACATGACGACTGATGGTGGAGGGTGGACATTGGTGGCCAGTGTCCATGTGAATAACATGAATGGTAAATGTACATTGGGAGATCGCTGGTCCAGCCAGCAAGGAAATGACATCAACAACCCAAAAGGAGAAGGCAACTGGGCCAACTATGCCACATTTGGACTCCCTGATGGAGCTTCCAGCGATGATTATAAGGTACTTACTATGAATTTGAGGCAAATGGATTCCTAAACGTAGTAAAGCATCTTGCATGGAGCCAATATGGCAGACTGTTTTGAAGTAATTTTGCATATATTTGGGGGACCGGACGAATCCAAAATGGTGGCAAGCAAGAATCTAAAACAATTACACAAACAATTGACAACCCCTTTAAGGAAACAGCTTGGCTCATTGGTTTCTCTATAACTTCAAACTTTTATCAATTTCAGCCTCACCTGGTATATGCTGTCCATTTCCGGGCACGGGTCCATAAAAAGGAGGCCTTGGAGCTGGAGATGGTAGAGCCACAAAAATGATAAGGGGTATGGAGGGTCTGAGTTATGAGGAAAGATTAAAACAACTAGATTTATTTAGTCTGGAAAAGAGACGACTACGAGAGGACATGATTTATTTATACAAATATATGGATGGTCCATAGGCCGGCGCCACACAGGGCGCTTTGTCTGCGCTTGCAAACGCAAACGCAGACAAAGTCGCGCCCACCGGGGCGGGCCTCGGCTCGTTCGCATCGGCGTTTCTATGGAAACGCCTGCGATCGGGAACGAGCCGGTGTTTTGCAGACAAAGCGACCTGTGTGGCGCCGGCCATACAAAAAATATGGTGGTAAGTTGTTTCAAATTAAATCAATTTTTGAGAACTGTCAAACTGTGGAATAGCCTGCCTCAGGCGCTGGTCACAGCAGGGACAGCGGAGAGCTTCAAGAAGGGTCTAGATGCCTTTTTACTCCTAAATAACATTAATGGTTATGTTATATGGAATTGTTTCCCCTAAATCCCTTCCTCATCCAATCCCTTCCCTTCCTTGGTTGAACTTGATGGACATGTATCTTATTTCAACCGTATAAACTATGATGATAAACGATGATACTATGAAAATAACATAGGACAGCTGCCCAAAGCTGTTCTAGCAACTCACAACATGTATAGGAGAAGCTACTGTGTATTCCCATCTCAGCCATGATCAAGATGGGAATACCATTTAAAAGGGATTCTCAAACTCTACAGGAAGACTGGGGACAAAGGGGGTGGCTGTTACTAAAAAAGCACTGTATCAGGCACTGGGACAGAGGATTGGTGGCCATAAGAGTCGAGGTGCTGTTTCCCTGCCGGCGCGTGAGATTTGGAGCTCCAGTAAGTACATCTTATTTTTTTTTTTAACAACGACTTGCAGAGTTTTTTCTAAGTCGGAAGACCCCTTGCCCAGGACATGAGTTTCCTGATTGAAGGACTTTCCTAAATTAATCATCTATTTAACCCCTTCACGACCGCCCATCGTAAATATATATGCGCTGACCGGTCGTTAAGGGGAGTATGGAGAGGCATCACGGATGGAGCCCTGATCTAGCACTGATCATAGCAATTAACCTGTTAGGGCTCGCCCACAGCACGTAATAGGCATGTAGCAGGGCAAAACCATCTTTAAATGGTGGTGGGTGCCCTCCCTGACATCATTGTAGGGCACCGATCACCGCGATGACAACTGGGAGCCTTTAAAAGCCTCTCTTTGCTGTCATTAGGAATTACAGACAAGGTATAATATAGCAACTCAAGTACCCAATTGGGGGGTGAAATAATAGTAAAAAAAAAGTTTTAACAAACAGAAAAAAAAATAAAAAATTCAAATCAACCCCCTTTTCGCTAGAACACATCTAAAAATAAATAAGCAATTAAAAGCATAAACATATTAGGTATTGGCACGTTTAAAATATCCAGTCTATTAAAATTTAAAAACATTTATCCTGGCTCAAATAAAAGTTTGAAGAAAAGTTTTAAAGTTTTCAAAATGGGATCAATAAAAACTTCATCCCATCCAGCAAACAATGACGCCGCTCTGTACACTGAAATATGAAAAAGTGTCAGACTATTTTTATCTAGTTTATGTTTAGCAATGCTTGTTACAAAGTGATTGACCATGTACATTTTAGCATCTCTTTGTTAATATTTTCTCTAGAACCCCGGATATTATGATATTGTTGCTAAAGACTTGGGGTTATGGCATGTCCCCAACATAACACCTTTGTCTAAGTGGAGAGATGTTGCGATACTAAGATACCGTACAGACAAGGGTTTCTTATCTGAAGAAGGTGGTAACTTGTTTCAGCTGTTCAAAGTAAGTGAAGTCATATTTATCGAATTGTATTCCCCAATTGCCAAAGGGATCTACAGACTTCTAAATCTCCCCACAGGTAAAAACTGCATTGTGCAGGGAATGTATTTGGGAACTGGTAAACCCTCTTTAAAGGGGTTTCCCAAGAAAGAAAGTTCTCAAATATTAATAAATGATTAATAAAGATAATTTTTAACCGCCTACTTTGCCATTTTAGTAAGTTTTGTTGCTGGGAAGCGACTCTCTAAGCAAATTCCTCATGATTCCCTCTGTTCTATAAGATGCTATGTGCTGACAATGTGCTTAGATTGTTACAGTACAGGGTTTATCTACACTTTTATTTAGCTTATGAACATTTTATTAGAAAAAGTGAGATGAGGCAGGTCAGAAATGAGAGACTATGAGATTCATGAGATGGATATAACACACAATGACACTCTCAGTTCTACTAACTTACCTAATCAATAAAACACACAGTGAGCTCTGGTATATGCCTCCTCCCCTGCTATATAGACCTTTTCTGTCTGTAACTAGTAGCTTAAGTCTGAGCTGGTCTTGTAATTCAGCGGGGAGGGGCAGGAGTCAGAGAGCACTGCAGTATGCAAATAAGAGAAGCTATTCATGAGAAGAATCTGACCATAGTCACAAGATTTACAGCCGGATCCACCGACAACCAAAATTGCATACCAGGACTGATAGAGACAGGTTGGCATTATATGTGTAAAATGCTGTATTTTGGTTATTAACAGGGAATTAGAGAATGAGTTATTTTTAGAGATGAGCGAACACTAAAATGCTCGGGTACTCGTTATTCAAGACGAACTTTTCCCGATGCTCGAGTGCTCGTCTCGAATAACGAACCCCATTGAAGTCAATGGGAGACTCGAGCATTTTTCAAGGGGACCAAGGCTCTGCACAGGGAAGCTTGGCCAAACACCTGGGAACCTCAGAAAAGGATGGAAACACCACGGAAATGGACAGGAAACAGCAGGGGCAGCATGCATGGATGCCTCTGAGGCTGCATAATCGCACCATTATGCCAAAATTATGGGCAACAGCATGGCCATGACAGAGTGACAGAATGAAGCTAGATAGCATCTAAAACATGCAATAATTGACCCTGACACTATAGGGGACGGCATGCAGAGGCAGCGGCAGCAGGCTAGAGAGTGTCATGGCGACATACCCTAAATGGACTCAGGCTTCAAACCAATGGGTGGCAGAGAGGAACCAAAGGAGGTGAGCAAGAAGCGCTCAAATAATATCGGTACATGATAAAAGTTTGCCAGTATATTTTGTGGATTACACAGCAGGGTGGCGACAAAGTTAACAACTTTGATGTGGAATCCATGAAAACAACCCAAATTTGTGCCTGACACACCTCGTTTGATAAAGGGACGATGTATGGAGGCAGCTATATGGACGACTTTTGGAGGTAGCAATGGAGACAACGTGTGGAGGCTGCTATGGAGACAATTTAATTTGGATAGTGCCTGTATGTGGCAGTCCCAAAAATTTTTCAAACCAGAGGAGCAGGTAGGTGGCCCTCCAGAAAAATGGAATAGATTGAGTGCCTGTATGTGGCAGTCCCAAAAAGTTTTCAAACCAGAGGAGCAGGTAGGTGGCCCTCCAGAAAAATGGAATAGATTGAGTGCCTGTATGTGGCAGTCCCAAAAAGTTTTCAAACCAGAGGAGCAGGTAGGTGGCCCTCCAGTAAAATGGAATAGATTGAGTGCCTGTATGTGGCAGTCCCAAAAATTTTTCAAACCAGAGGAGCAGGTAGGTGGCCCTCCAGTAAAATGGAATAGATTGAGTGCCTGTATGTGGCAGTCCCAAAAAGTTTTCAAACCAGAGGAGCAGGTAGGTGGCCCTCCAGTAAAATGGAATAGATTGAGTGCCTGTATGTGGCACTCCCAAAAAGTTTTCAAACCAGAGGAGCAGGTAGGTGGCCCTCCAGAAAAATGGAATAGATTGAGTGCCTGTATGTGGCAGTCCCAAAAATTTTTCAAACCAGAGGAGCAGGTAGGTGGCCCTCCAGTAAAATGGAATAGATTGAGTGCCTGTATGTGGCAGTTCCAAAAATTTTTCAAACCAGAGGAGCAGGTAGGTGGCCCTCCAGTAAAATGGAATAGATTGAGTGCCTGTATGTGGCACTCCCAAAAATTGTTTAAAACAGAGGACCGGGTAGGTGGCCCTCCAGAAAAATGGAATACATTGAGTGCCTGTATGTGGCACTCCCAAAAATTGTTTAAAACAGAGGACCGGGTAGGTGGCCCTCCAGAAAAATTAAATGCATAAAGTACTATAGCAAGAGCCAGTGGGCCCTGTCAAAAAATAGCCAGTTTCCTCTGCTTTACTGTACAAAGAGGAGGAGAAGGAGGAAAATGAGGAGGAGGAGGAGTGGATCAATTATTCAGGTTGAGCTTCCTTCACCTGGTGGAGATTGGAAATTCTGAGAAATCCAGCCTTTATTCATTTTAATAAGCGTCAGCCTGTCAGCGCTGTCAGTCGACAGGCGTGTACGCTTATCGGTGATGATGCCACCAGCTGCACTGAAAACCCGCTCGGACAAGACGCTAGCGGCAGGGCAGGCAAGAACCTCCAAGGCGTACAGCGCCAGTTCGTGCCACATGTCCAGCTTTGAAACCCAGTAGTTGTAGGGAGCTGTGTGATCATTTAGGACGATGGTATGGTCAGCTACGTACTCCCTCACCATCTTTCTGTAAAGATCAGCCCTACTCTGCCGAGACTGGGGACAGGTGACAGTGTCTTGCTGGGGTGACATAAAGCTGGCAAAAGCCTTGTAAAGCGTACCCTTGCCAGTGCTGGACAAGCTGCCTGCTCGCCTACTCTCCCTCGCTACTTGTACCGCAGAACTACGCACTCTGCCGCTAGCGCTGTCAGAAGGGAAATACTGTTTCAGCTTGTGCACCAGGGCCTGCTGGTATTCATGCATTCTCACACTCCTTTCCTCTGCAGGAATGAGAGTGGAAAGATTTTGCTTGTACCGTGGGTCCAGGAGAGTGAACACCCAGTAATCGGTGCTGGAATAAATTCTTTGAACGCGAGGGTCACGGGATAGGCAGCCTAGCATGAAATCTGCCATATGCGCCAGAGTACCAACGCGTAAGAATTCACTCCCCTCACTGGCCTGACTGTCCATTTCCTCCTCCTCCAACTCCTCCAACTCCTCTTCTTCTGCCCATACACGCTGAACAGTGAAGGACTCAACAATGGTCCCCTCTTGTGTCTCGCCAACATTCTCCTCCTCTTCCTCCTCATCCTCCTCCACCTCCACCTCCTCCGATATGCGCTGAGAAACAGACCTGAGGGTGCTTTGGCTATCAACAAGGGAATCTTCTTCCCCCGTCTCTTGTGACGAGCGCAAAGCTTCCGACTTCATGCTGACCAGAGAGTTTTTCAACAGGCCAAGCAGCGGGATGGTGAGGCTGATGATGGCGGCATCGCCACTGACCATCTGTGTTGACTCCTCAAAGTTACTCAGCACCTGACAGATATCAGACATCCACGTCCACTCCTCATTGTAGACTTGAGGAAGCTGACTGACCTGACTACCAGTTCTGGTGGAAGTTGACATCTGGCAGTCTACAATCGCTCGGCGCTGCTGGTAAACTCTGGATAACATGGTCAGTGTTGAATTCCACCTCGTGGGCACGTCGCACAACAGTCGGTGAGCGGGCAGTTGGAGGCGGCGCTGCGCTGCCCTGAGAGTGGCAGCATCTGTGCTGGACTTCCTGAAATGCGCACAGATGCGGCGCACCTTCGTGAGCAAATCTGACAGATTGGGGTATGTCTTGAGGAAACGCTGAACTATCAGATTTAACACATGGGCCAGGCATGGCACATGTGTCAGTCTGCCGAGTTGCAGAGCCGCCACCAGGTTACGGCCGTTGTCACACACAACCATGCCTGGCTTCAGGTTCAGCGGTGCCAGCCACAGATCAGTCTGCGCCGTGATGCCCTGTAATAGCTCTTGGGCGGTGTGCCTTTTGTCGCCTAGGCTCAGCAGTTTGAGCACCGCCTGCTGTCGCTTAGCGACGGCACTGCTGCTGTGCCTAGAGCTACCGACTGATGGCGCCGTGCCCACGGATGGTAGT
This sequence comes from Engystomops pustulosus, assembly GCF_040894005.1. Lineage (NCBI taxonomy): Eukaryota > Metazoa > Chordata > Amphibia > Anura > Leptodactylidae > Engystomops > Engystomops pustulosus. The sequence continues at coordinate 20,934,898 of NC_092421.1, read as the reverse complement.
TCGGAGGAGGAGGTGGAGGAGGGGTGGTGGGAGGAGGAGGAGGCATAGTAGGCCTGAAACACCTGGACCGAGGTAGGCCCCGCAATCCTCGGCGTCGGCAGTATATGACCAGCCCCAGGGTCAGACTCGGTCCCAGCCTCCACCAAGTTAACCCAATGTGCCGTCAGCGATATATAGTGGCCCTGCCCGGCAGCACTCGTCCACGTGTCCGTGGTCAGGTGGACCTTGTCAGAAACGGCGTTGGTCAGGGCACGGGTGATGTTGTCTGACACATGCTGGTGCAGGGCTGGGACGGCACATCGGGAAAAGTAGTGGCGGCTGGGGACCGAATACCGAGGGGCGGCCGCCGCCATGAGGTTGCGAAAGGCCTCGGTCTCTACTAGCCTATAGGGCAGCATCTCCAGGCTAAGCAATCTGGAGATGTGCACATTAAGGGCTTGGGCGTGCGGGTGGGTTGCACTATATTTGCGTTTCCGCTCCAGCGTCTGGGGTATGGAGAGCTGAACGCTGGTGGATGCTGTGGAGGATCGTGGAGGCGACGATGGGGTTTTTGTGGCAGGGTCCTGGGCAGGGGGCTGACTATCAGCTGACACAGGGGAAGGAGCAGTGGTGTGCACGGCCGGAGGTGAACGGGCTTGTTGCCACTGAGTGGGGTGTTTAGCATTCATATGCCTGCGCATACTGGTGGTAGTTAAGCTAGTAGTGGTGGAACCCCTGCTGAGCCTGGTTTGGCAAATGTTGCACACCACAGTCCGTCGGTCATCCGGTGTTTCCTTAAAGAACCTCCAGACTTCTGAAGATCTAGCCCTCGCCGCAAGAGCCCTCACCACGGGAGCTTCACTAGTTGACACATTTGGCGCTGATGCACCAGCTCTGGCCCTGCCTCTCCGTCTGGCCCCACCACTGCCTCTTCCAACCTGTTCTGGTCGAGGACTCTCCTCCGTCTCAGAAGCACTGTGTTCACCCGGCCTCTCAACCCAGCTTGGGTCTGTCACCTCATCATCCTCCGATCCCTCAGTCTGCTCCCCCCTCGGACTTCCTGCCCTGACAACAACTTCCCCACTGTCTGACAACCGTGTCTCCTCATCGTCGGACACCTCTTTACACACTTCCACTATGTCAAGAAGGTCATCATCACCCACAGACTGTGACTGGTGGAAAACCTGGGCATCGGAAAATTGCTCAGCAGCAACCGGACAAGTGGTTTGTGACTGTGGGAAGGGTCCAGAAAACAGTTCCTCAGAGTATGCCGGTTCAAATGCCAAATTTTCCTGGGAGGGGGCAGACTGGGGGGGAGGAGGCTGAGGTGCAGGAGCTGGAGGAGTGGCGATTTCGGTGACATGGGTGGACTGCGTGGAAGACTGACTGGTGGACAAATTGCTCGAAGCATTGTCAGCAATCCACGACATCACCTGTTCGCACTGTTCTGGCCTCAACAGTGCTCTACCACGAGTCCCAGTAACTTCAGACATGAACCTAGGGAGTGTAGCTCTGCGGCGTTCCCCTGCTCCCTCATAAGCAGGTGGTGTCTCACCCCGCCCAGGACCACGGCCTCTGACCCCTGCAGTAGTTGGACGCCCACGTCCCCGCCCTCGTCCTCTACCCCTAGCCCTCGGGTTAAACATTTTTAAAATGAGAGTTATAACTTTAATTTTTTTTAAACTTTTTTTTGTGTTTTTTGTTTTTTTTTGTGTTTTTTGTTTTTTTTTGTTTTTTTTGTTTTTTTTGTTTTTTTTTGTGTTTTTGAGTTTTTAAAACCAAACGATGCTATCCTATTGCTATGGCTATTTTCTAGCCAAGTATGAAAGCACACTACTATGCCAGATGAGATGACACTGAGTTATTAAACAAAATAAACGTAAAATAAAAAAGGACAAATGGCAGACTGTGCCTAATTGAAATCCAACCCCTACTAAATTTTCCCACTTCGGTCTTTGCTATGGATATGTGCGTCACTAAGCGCAAAACACAGCGGTCGCAAGTCTCACTACAAATTGCTCAGAATTGGCTAGTACATGCACTGCAGCAAGTACAGCCACCAGCAGATCAACCAGAAATCAAATATATAGAACGCTACTGTAGGCGTAAGTAAGCTGTTTGGATTCTCCTATGGCTATTTTCTAGCCAAGTATCAAAGCACACTACTATGCCAGATGAGATGACACTGAGTTAGTGCCTAATTGAAATCCAACCCCTACTAAATTTTCCCACTTCGGTCTTTGCTATGGATATGTGCGTCACTAAGCGCAAAACACAGCGGTCGCAAGTCTCACTACAAATTGCTCAGAATTGGCTAGTACATGCACTGCAGCAAGTACAGCCACCAGCAGATCAACCAGAAATCAAATATATAGAACGCTACTGTAAGGGTAAGTAAGCTGTTTGGATTCTCCTATGGCTATTTTCTAGCCAAGTATCAAAGCACACTACTATGCCAGATGAGATGACACTGAGTTAGTGCCTAATTGAAATCCAACCCCTACTAAATTTTCCCACTTCGGTCTTTGAGGTGGATATGTGTGCCACTAAGAGCTAAACACAACAGTAGCAAGTCCCCCTGCTAATTCCTCACAAAATGGTACTAGATGCAAATAAAAAAAAAAAAAGTATAACGTTATTGTAGCCCTAAGAAGGGCTGTTGGGTTCTTGGAGAATCACTCCTGCCTAACAGTAAGCTAATAGAACACCCTAATGCTTTCCCTGACCAGCAGCAGCTCTCTCCCTAGCGGCATCCAGACACAGAATGATCCGAGCAGCGCGGGCAGCGGCTAGTCTATCCCAGGGTCACCTGATCTGGCCAGCCAACCACTGCTATCGACGTGTAAGGGTACCACGTCATGCTGGGTGGAGTGCAGAGTCTCCTGGCTTGTGATTGGCTCTGTTTCTGGCCGCCAAAAAGCAAAACGGCGGGAGCTGCCATTTTCTCGAGCGGGCGAAGTATTCGTCCGAGCAACGAGCAGTTTCGAGTACGCTAATGCTCGACCGAGCATCAAGCTCGGACGAGTATGTTCGCTCATCTCTAGTTATTTTGTTACCCTGAATTTATTTAAGAATCTTGTCTTTGTGGGAATAACCTTTAATGTGCTTATTTCCTGTACTTTTAAATATGAAAACTCATAAGGAACTTCTAAGAAATAGGATTGTATCATATTTAGGTAACATACAATACCCATTGGCTAGTACAGAGTTATATCCACTGCCAAGACTAAAAGTCACAATTTTGTGCATAGGCTGTAATTTTGATGATTGCTGAATAAATAAATGTTACATTTTATTTAATCCTTATAAACATCTTCTTGAATTCTCCCAGAAATACCCATTGATCTACAATACAGGGACCTGTCTCATAAATAACGGACCTGCGGTTCCTGTTGTCTATGACGCTGGAAGTCCTGAACAGACGGCATCATATTATTCACCAAATGGAAAAAGTAAGATATTGTCCAACATAACAGTAATATACCACAAAGATAGAGAAAAGTATTTTCACTATGACCGGAGCTCCAAGGATTCTTCTTCTCCCTCTTATTTTATCTTAAAACTTCGATGAACAGCACCAATCTTCAGTTTCTCCTGCTGAAAGTATGTCACCATTCAGACTAGCACCATCGCACTCTCATTCTCCTCTTTTAATTGTATTGTAACTGGAAGAAAATATGCAGGCAGATGGTGTGGTACGTTCCAACAAGGTTAAAATTTATTCCAATTCATCATACTCACAAAAACCATTAAAAATGCACATATCACAAATTCACATAACGGGACACTAGCTTTCTATCCGCCCGACCCAGGGTTTCGCCGGCAAGACTTCTTCCGGGGCGTTGCTAGCGTCTCAAACATCCGTCCCTTCTTTTATACATATTCCTAATCTACTACACATAAAGCTTTATTTTCAACAAACATTATTTTGTATACATTCCAAACCCCTATAAAATCAGTTTACACATAAGACTAATAATATAAAATGATTACCTTATATACTCGAGTATAAGCCTAGTTTTTCAGCACAAAAAAATGTGCTGAAAACCCAAACTCGGCTTATACCCGAGTAAAAAATATATAGGTTTTACCAGGTTTTTGTGGTAAAATTAGGGGCCTCGGCTTATACTTGGGTCGGCTTATACTCGAGTATATACGGTAATATTCCATTAAGTTTCTCATCAGCAATGTTTTCACATTTCCCATATAATTCCATATTAGATACAATGATAATACATACAATCATTACGATCCTCTGAACAAATGTTACAATGTTGCGATCGTATAAATTACACATACAGTTTGCGAGTAGGGACGATTAAAATTTCCACCACCAGATGTCACTCTAACACTAGGATTCCTACCCCGTCAATTCATCTCTCCTGACTTCTCAGTGACACCCCCCCCTTTCTTCTCCGTCTCTACCCGAAGCCATCGCTTAACCCTACTGCTTCCACTATAGTCTCCAAATGGATCTCTACCTCGTTTTTCCTCGGAGCTTAAAACAAAACCTGTACACACCATGCTAGTCTAGTGTGAGCAGCTACCCGTTCTTTTTCATTCCAGAGCTTCCTCAATAGGTGAGAACTCGGTGTTACATATGACTAAAAACATAGTATAATATATGCATATGATAAATTCCTATAGTTTAATTAGATTCCATAATTGTCTGCAAGTATTCATTATCCTATGTATTGTGATGTTTTATAAAAATGCCCATACTAGCCTATCTTCTAACTAAATTATTAAAGTGCCTCGTGCATTCCAATTTCATTCCATATGTGTTTTTTTACGTCGTAAGAGTACTCTTTAATATTTGTATGAATTATGGGTATTATCAAATCTTTTTTATGTCTCTATCTATTGTTGTTCACCCTATCCTGATAAATTTGATGTGATTTGATGTGTTAAAAATAAATTTGTTTTAGTGTCATCTATTCGTGAAGTGTCCAATTATATCTCCTTTTTCAATATAATATCATTTTCTCTATTGGTGACCAGACAATGTGCATATAACCAAACTTAGTAATCTTTTAAAAAGCATTTTAATTCAAAATCAATATTTAGACCCCTCGGGGCCAAGGTGTCCAGTTTGTGGATCCAAAATCCTTCTCTTCTGCTCAACTTAGTGCCCATATTTTCCCCTCGCCAGTGTGATTTTATTTTTTCAATACCGCAAAAAGTTAATCCTTTCGGATCCGAATTATGGAATCTCTTAAAGTGGGCTGAGACACTGTGACTCAATAGTCCCTTTTTTATATTTCTACAGTGCTCACCAATCCTAGTGGAAGCAGTAGGGTTAAGCGATGGCTTCGGGTAGAGACGGAGAAGAAAGGGGGGGGGGGTGTCACTGAGAAGTCAGGAGAGATTAATTGACGGGGTAGGAATCCTAGTGTTAGAGTGACATCTGGTGGTGGAAATTGTAATCGTCCCTACTCGCAAACTGTATGTGTAATTTATACGATCGCAACATTGTAACATTTGTTCAGAGGATTGTAATGATTGTATTATCATTGTATCTAATATGGAATTATATGGGAAATGTGAAAACATTGCTGATGAGAAACCTAATGGAATATTAATCATTTTATATTATTAGTCTTGTGTGTAAACTGATTTTATAGGGGTTTGGAATGTATACAAAATAATGTTTGTTGAAAATAAAGCTTTATGTGTAGTAGATTAGGAATATGTATAAAAGAAGGGACGGATGTTTGAGACGCTAGCAACGCCCCGGAAGAAGCCTTGCCGGCGAAACCCTGGGTCGGGCGGATAGAAAGCTAGCGTCCCGTTATGTGAATTTGTGATATGCGCATTTTTAATGGATTTTTGTGAGTATGATGAATTGGAATTAATTTTAACCTTATTGGAACGTCATCTGCCTGCATATTTTCTTCCAGTTACAATACAATTAAAAGAGGAGAATGAGAGTGCGATGGTGCTAGTCTGAATGGTGACATACTTTCAGCAGGAGAAATTGAAGATTGGTGCTGTTCATCGAAGTTTTAAGATTAAATAAGAGGGAGAAGAAGAATCCATGGAGCTCCGGTCATAGTGAAAATACTATCTTTGTGGACTTTTTCAAAGACTGTGTGGACCGGTCTTATACCGTGAGTAGCTCCTTAAGGGGCAAACTGTGCACCACGAACAACTGTGTTTTTGTGATAACAGTAATATGACACATTACGTCATACGTATGGATATGAACAATTCGGTTTGTCCTTTCAGATGAGTTCATTGCTGGTTATGTGCAGTTCCGGGTATTTAATAATGAAAAAGCTGCCCTGGCTCTATGTCCTGGGGTGAAGGTCACAGGATGCAATGTGGAACATGTGAGTATCAATGATAGCCATCCAATGATTTTGTTAAATTTTGGTACGGTAATGCTAATTCTAAACTGCAGACATGGGCTCAGCACAATACTTCTATATATATGGGAAGAGAATAGTACTACTACTCATATCCCCCACATATGTGCACGGCACAGTAGTAATACTCTTATTCTGAGTGTATCTGGGCACAGCATAGTATTACTTTTCCAATTTTGTACATATGGACACAGCACAGTACTGCTACTACTATGGCAAAGCACAGTGCTACTACTCCTATTCTACAAATATGGCAAATCACAGTACTACTACTCCTATTCTGTATATATTGGCAGAGCATTTTATTAGAAAAAGAGAGATGAGACAGATTATAGATGAGAGATGATGAGATCCATGAAATGGATATAACAAACAATGACACTCTCAGCTCTGCTAAGTTACCTAATCAATAAAGCACACAGTCAGTATGCTATAAAGACCTTATCTTGCTGTAGCTAGTAGAGTAAGTCTCAGCATGCTGTTGCTTGCTGACTCTTACCCTGTATGTATGGGCATCACTTAATACTACTACAGCCTTAATATGATGGCCAGATTGATGGTTATAAATAAAAAACCTTTTCTTTTGTTTCTGAACATTAATTTTAAAAAATTAAAATGGAAGGACCTGCCGATAGCTTTCTGGCTTTTTACGCATGGAACCAAATATGTGTTCCAAACTTAACAAATACACGGCATACCTAGTAATCAAGGTAATGGTGGCCGTGCTGAAACCTGAATGGAACTACTACCTGCTTCATATATGATCACTTGACGTGGTAACATTGGTATGCCCAGACTGGGGGCCCACTTGAGTGAGTTTTGCCCCCATGCTGAAACTTTAACTATGCCTCTGGATTGAATCAAATGAATAGGAGAAGGGTTATGAAAGAAGGGAAAACATTAATAGTTGTTTGCGTTATTTCTGTCTTACATTTCTGCAGCACTGCATTGGTGGAGGAGGCTTCATCCTGGAAGGAAACCCCAGACAGTGCGGAGACTTTGCAGCCTTTGACTGGGATGGTTATGGAAAGCATAATGGATGGAGTACCAGCAAGGAGATCACTGAAGCTGCCGTCCTCCTCTTCTATCGTTAGTTATGTTTTATCAGAAATACAATTCTGAAATACGGATCTGACCATTGGAAAGTTTAGATAATGCTTGTTAACATATAAAGTGTGATCAAAAACCTTGATACACATATAAATAGTGTAACCTGAATCTTGAAAATGTAATTAAATATTTGAAAAAATAAAGTCCATAGTTTCAACTACACTTAATTGTTAATGACTATTAGTGACAAATGTTTTAAGGGTACAAATAAAACCAACCTACACATGGACCACTTCCGAAGAAAGTAACTTGGTGACCTCTCTGCAGGGACTTCCAGATACCTATATAGAGGATAAAGGTTAAAACTGAGAGATGTTACTGGGAAAATTCTCTTAGGAATTAGCTAAAGGCAGTGGTTGCACACTATGGGGCACATTTACGAAGGGTCCGCGGAGCGCATTTCCGTCGAAGGCAAGCCGTTGGACAACTCGACTGATTCGGACTGAGCACGGGATTTAAAATTCAAATTGTGTCGAAAGACAATGCACTCACATACACCAGGAAGAAGAAGGTGAACTCCGGCGGACCTCAGCAGGGAAGCAACACAGGCTGGATATTGGGCGCATTATCTTGGTGAATCATGCCGGACTTCCTCCTCGTCGGAAAGTCCGGATCGGGGATTGCGACACGACCGGGTAAGTAAATGTGCCCCTATATTCTCAACCTGCTGCCTGTTTAAATATGTTCTGCTGGCAATCGTAAGTTAGTCTACAAGATGTCTACAAGGAGTTTTAACTTTGGCTCATCTGAACCTAATAACTTTCACTTCATGCGCCAGCTCCTCCAGCCTATGCAATTTCCTTGTATTGGCAAATAGGGGCTATATTTTCCATTAGCCAAGTGCTTTGACAATCATCCTAAAGCCTTCCATGTATTTGGTGTACTCCATACTGAACTCCATACTCAATACTTTCCAAACTGCCAACTGATCCAAAGTTGCCTCCAATGTCATTATTTTTGCTGGTAAGAACTTGTCAATGGGAGTCTTTGTCTTTGGGAGTATGGTGTTCCAGAGACGCCCCTGAACAGAGCTGCCTATACACAAGACTGTGACTTTTTAGAATCTAAGGTGTCCACTGGTTTCCACCCATGAATAGGTTCTTTGGTTGAAAAGTGTCATACCATACATTATGTAATATTCTATCGGGCTCCTGACCCCGTCCTTTGTGGAATTACTTTGGAGTTATGCACCACAACTACTTTCATGGTGATAATACTCCAGCCATTCATGGCTTCACTTCCTTTTTTATAAAGGGGTAATTTCTTCTCTTCTTCACACAGGTTCTTGTTCTTCTGCTGCCTCACTTGTACTTTGTAACAGGAGACTGGACAACCTTTCAAAACAGAGAAATGTCAGAAGTCCTTTAAGAAGACATATCAGGAAGAAGGATTTAAAACCAAGAACTCTCACATGCAGGTGTGTACCCCCCTCAGGATCTGCTCTTTTAGTTTTTTATGCCATTGTTTTCACAAAAAACGGCCATCTTAAAGGACATCTACCATCAGGATGAAAGACTGTGTGCAAATGAGCCTGAGGGGCTCCAAGCTCCCTAGGTGTTAATGGAGCCTGGAGGCTCATTTCCATACAGTCCTTCATCCTGGTGGTAGATGTCCTTTAACCCTTTCAGGACTCGTGCCTGTTTCATTTTTGCTTTTCTGTTTTTTACTCCCCTCATTCCAAAAGGAAAAACTTTTTTATTTTTACGTTTACAGAGATAGGTGAAGGCTTGTTATCTGTGGGACACATTGTACTTTTTAGTGGCACCATTTAATATTCCACACAATGTACTGAAAGGTTGGAAAAAAAATTTAATTGCTCTACTCGGTACCCATTTCAGCTCAACTATGTCCTTTTTATATACTGGTTCCCAGAACTGTACTCAATACTCCTTGTGTGATTTGTATAATCCTACTATTTTATTTGCCTACTTAGTGCAGCATGTGCATGTGCAGCACCTTACCGTTCCATAGCTGGGAGAAAGATGGAACATGTCCTATCCTTCTCTGGAATACGGCGCCGTGTGCCATATATCACAATGGAGAGCGCTGCTCACCCCCTCCTCCTCTCCCGGCGCCGATGTGTGGCCGCCATACTACGGTACGGTGGGCACACATCATGTGAATGTATACTGTATCATTAAATGCTCTTTGACATTGGCTTGTATTTTCACTGATCTGTTGTTCATGGATATATTATAAAACCTGTCATTGTTTTCATGATTGCGGATCGCGAAAGCCAATAGAAGTCTATGGGTCCGCAAATAAAAACAAAAAACTGCTGTGCGATGTCCGATTGGATTCGGGTCTGCCGCGATACACTAAGATCGTGCGTCCAATTTCCTGCATGTGTCGCTTCCCCTGCTGAGGTCCGCCGGAGTTCACCTTCTTCTTCCCGATGTATGTAAGTGCATGTCTTGTGACACAATTTTAAATGTTAAATCCCGCGCTTAGTATGAGTCAGTCGGGTTGTCCGACGGCCACGACCCCTGATTTGTTTCGCATGCAAGCCGGCGCCAATGCACCACAATCCGATCGCGTGTGCCGAAAACCCGGGGCAGTTCAGCGCAAAACGGAAAAAAAGGCGAAACCCGACGAAAATGCGTCTTACGGACCATTCGTAAATGTGCCCCAATGTGTTTAGCATTGCAGTAAGAATATGTCAGTCAGGGGTAAAACTTATGGCCGTTCTCGCTCTGTGATTAAGCCTGTACAGTGCCAGATTTCACAAACCAGATTGGACTTCGATAGTAATAGTTATAAAGAAGTCCCTTCTTCCCAGCAAAACAGCATCACTGAACTGTAATCATGGGTTCTGTCCTTAGCATTGTGTTTGAACCACGCCATGGATTAGCCCTAACGTCACATGTTGTGTTTGTGACAAGTTCACAAAAACCTATTATTCACATGAAAAGTTAACTTTTAATGGTTGACTGAATTGATAAGAAAATTTGACATAGGAGATCCTACAGTGTGTGTATAGAGATCCCACGCTTCTGCTGACCTTCAGCCCATTCCGCAATTCAATAAAGCTGACAAGTGAACTGCAGGAAGCATCCGGCTTCAAAACTACAAAATATAATAAAAAACAATAACACTTGTACAAGATACTTTGTATTTATTACTTGTTGATTGTCCGCTGTTACTTCCCCTTATACTCAAGCCTTTGTTGGCTCATAAGTATCAAGAATTTATTTGTAAGGTGCAATGTTTAATCTTCCCAGTTATTGCATAAACACTATTGATTTATGTGATATATGACATAGGGCGTTGACCTGAGCTTAGCTATAAAAGTTGGCACCTTGGTATTTGGACCATATTGTCCCAGGAGCGTGAGAATTGGTAAGTTGTACCTCTCACAGGAGTTCACAAGGCTACATAGTGATTCCAGACTATCAGAGCTTATAAGTAGATAAAGTTTTATTGCAAATATTGTTATTTTTTTGTAACACTTTTGAGTTTTATGAGAAACATATAATGCACATATTGAACATTTAAATTATAGTGGACTGTTCAATGCCTGAATTTTAATATTTTAGCAATTACAAGTATAACATGTATCACAAGTTTGGCAACTACATATAGTAGTGAAATAATCCGAGCCCATGTTGCTATAGCTATTTTCCGTTTTTATACATTTTTACGCCTACAGAGATATATGTGGGCTTGTTTTTTACTAAACAAATTGTACTTGTAATTGCACTCTGGAGACACGATTTAAGATTTGGTGCTATGTAGCAGGAAGCTGGATAAAAATTTCCAAATGCAGTGAAAAACCGAAAAAAAACCTGTTTGTGTCATTTACATTTAGAGCTTGGTTTTTACCGTGCAGTCAACACAGTAGTAATTTTTTTGCAGAACAAGCTGATGTTTTCATTAATACTTTGGAACAATTTGGGAACTTAAGAACCTTTTGATGACTATTTATTCAAATTTTAATGGGTGGAGAAATGATGATTCAGTGATTTGGACATCTTGAAGTTTTTTTCCGTGATGGCATTCACCATATTGGAAAATTATTTTTATATTTAAGCAGATCAGCCATTTTGGGATGCGGAGATACCTAGTATGATTATCATTTTGTTTGGTTGTTATTAGTCCAATGAGAAAAGGAGTGATTGTTAATTTTTGGATCTTATTAAACTGTTTTGTAAAATGCTTTTTTGCCATTTTTTAGATCTCCTAGGTTACTTGAACCATAGGGGTTCTAATCACTCATACATTCTAACATCAGGAGGGGGGACAACTATTTGGATCATATGGCGGCACCCTTTTAAATTTGGCTATAGCCGTGATCAGTGCCAGTATAAAACAACAGACAGTTGTTGAGACCTCTACATACAGGGTTAACAATGTAGCGTACATGTTCAGCACCCATCGTTAAAAAGTTAATGGCCCACATTTATTAAAGCCCCTGCACCATTTCTTTTTGTTTGACAGCGGATCACAGTATACAATATAAACATGTATTAGCATCAGTGGCCATACGGGGTGTAGTAGTATTCATGGGAAAAGCACAGTACAAAACGTTTCAGAGTAATCTCTCCAAAACACATCATAAGATCACAATACAACAGATGGCTTACCCATGTTGCTGATCATCACTGCCTGGGATGTCAACAACCCCGACGTATGTTTCGACTGCTGTACAGCCTTCATCTGAGGGTGGAGTCATCAGGGCGAGGAGCCACAATAAAAATACCCAAGCAACCAATCAATACACAAAGCGGTGGTCATGTGATGAGGCGCATCATATGGCGCGTCATAATGCAGCTCATGCGCAGTATATAATGCAAGATCCAGATCAGCGTTGTAACGATACCGTAAGGCTACCGATTGATCTGGTTGCTAGGAAACTAACCAAATTTTCATGGGTATATGTTAAACATTGGCAAGTACCGTATAGAAGTTATAGAAATATGGATATAACATCATGATTCATACCTTAAGCAAAAAATGACAATAATGTGATATATGCAGAAAGTCTCAATAAAACAAATGTATCACAGAGCGCTATCATGTGCAGACTATTTGCAATGAAGTATATATTAACCATCAGTTAGGCCCCTTCCACACTAGCGAGTGTGATGCGATGAACTCGCATCACACTCGCAACGCAAGCTGCCGGGAACGCACGGCCCGAACGCTGCACCGCGGGAGTGAACTGACATGCTGAGTTCACTCCCGCGGTGCAGCGTTCGGGCCGTGCGTTCCCGGCAACTTGCGTTGCGAGTGTGATGCGAGTTCATCGCATCACACTCGCTAGTGTGGAAGGGGCCTTAGTTATGCTCTCACCTTATTTGGTTGTGTAGACTGGCACAATGCATATAGGGGTTTTTTGAACCAGTAGTCCGCAGCCGTAGAGGTAGTTCCTGAACTCCAGGATCTGGGGTTGGTCCACGTAGAATCTGTTTGTCTGGAAGCTATGTAGTCTCCAAAAGTTTCCCCAAGGATTCAACATTGCAAGTCACCAATAGCATGTCATCATCCATATGTAGCCCTTCGATTTTGCAGAGTAAATCTGTTGTATCTTTGGTGTATGAGGGTAGGCTATCTACAATTTTTTTTTTCAAATGGTGGTCTACAAACTTACGTTTTCTGTTAAGCTCCATGTTAAGAAGTGACTTTTTCTTAATGCATTGTGGGATATTGTCTTGTGTGATGCTCTCGCTTTGTAGTTCCTTGGGCATTCTTACTGCTTCTAATTCTTCAACGGTATCAAAGATTTCACTTGGATCTGTGGTGTGAAACCATTTTTTGAACAGTAAGGATCTTCCGAAAATATGAAAATCTTTTATTGCTTAAAAAAATGTCAAAGTTATCACATGGTGCAAAAGTCAAAATTCTCTCTAGAACACCAATTTCAACGTTTGAGTGCAAACTGCTTATGCATGTATTTATAAAGTGGCCACAACACATTTGTGTCGCGGTTGCACTATACCTGATGTGACACAAAATTCTGCACTGTAGGGGGCGTTCTGGTGCTCAGTTGGACCATGCGACACATTTATCATGCAATGTCGGACAGAATTTTGTCTTATGCTCTTTGTTAAAGGTGCACCAAAAAAAGTGGTGCACTCTGTCGGGGCAGTGCAGAGGGCACCAGATTCATGCAGAACGGGCGCCACAAATCCTGAATCTGGGGCCCCCTGCACACTACACAGGCAACTGCACATTTTAAATAAATGTTCTCCTAATATATACTAGTAAGTTGTACAAACTTTCTACTTTTTATCCCAAGTTACATTAAGAATAACAGTCCTGAAGCGCAAATAATGGTCAAAAGGGTAAAATTGTGGGTGGATAACTAATGTAATGTTATTAATTTTCATACTTTTGCTCTATCTTAGATAGTCAGCTAAAATGCTGGTGCATAGCCTCCTAGTGCTCTCCTTAGTACTTATTGGTGTACGCTCTAACAAATGTGGTGAGTAAAATCACTTATAATAAAGGTATGTGCACGATAAATACATTTTGTAGTATTTCTAGAGGTAATAGTAAAAGAACTATTGGCTGTAATAAACATATTTATATTTGTGAAAGTTTTTAGATAAGTATTACTGCATAATGGTGGCAATGATTGATTTACATGTATGACGCTGACATGTAAGACAATTTGACCAGCAGTCTTGACCATACAAAGCTGAAGAATGTGTTTTAACTTTTTGCCTCGGGACAAACCTTCTTAGCAAAACACACATTCACAGCAATTTGTTTCGCTGTTCCTTTGTGAAAATTATATTTTTCATGAGCCTAATGCATTTTTACCTACTTTTCCTTGGTTTTAGTGTAATGTATTGGCCTTAATAATAATAATTGCAAATATGTTTAACCTTACTTTTTTGTGTGGGTTGTTAGTAGCAGGCATGATTGTAAAATATGCATTTGTAGTCCAGGATTGTAGCTAGACACTGTTGTGTGAGGAGCCCCTCCCCTTGACTCTGAGTGAGAGCAGCAGCAAGCTTCTGATTAGATTAATTTATAGCAGAGGGAATTTTGAATGAAGAATTGTTACAGCACAGCAATCTGAGAAAATTCCATGAGTGCTCTAAATCCAGCTACAATCCAGGAATGCAAATGCATTTCACAGTCCTCCTGTTAATAAAAACACACAACAGAGCTGATGGCTTGTTTTCTGCATAACAAATTGCACTTCATAATTCCAAATGCAGTGTAATTGGTGAAAAACGCATGTGTGCCATTTGCTTGTGGGCTTGGATTTTATGGCTTTCACTGTGCGCCCAAAATAACATGTCTACTTTATTCTTTTGCTCGGCGCGATCACAGAGATACCAAATTTATTTAGGTTTTATAGTGTTTTATAAACGATGTCTTGCAGTGGTTAAGGTGCCTAAAGTTATTATTTAATTTAAATGAAAATGGTTGTATGTAAACTAATCCATACATATACACATACTTCTCTTGCTCCTTAGAGCAGGCATCTGTCGCTCAGTTAAAGCAAACCATCCACACTCTCTTATCCTGCTTGGACAAAGATAATGGAAATAATCAGCCATCTAAGTATCCCACTGGTGGCTCAGACTATGGATATAGGAGTTGCAAGGAAATCAAGGGATCAAACACATTTGTTGAAGGTGAGATTAATGCACGTGTGTGTATATAGAGGGAGATATTCTGTTGCACCTATTTCCCATGAGACTTTATGATTTACTTAAAGGTGTTTTCCCGCGAACACAGGATAGTGCAGTGATGGCGAACCTTTTAGATACAGAGTGCCCAAACTACAACCAAAACCCACTTTTAATGTTGCAAAGTGCCAACATGACAATTTGAGCAGTAACCTATTGATTTCTGCTGTACCACAAGTTTCAATCGTATTGGCGTCCTGAGGACACCAATACAATAGAACGCAGGAGACATTTGGATTGTAGCCTCCCTCCAGTGTCCCCTGAAGAGGAAGAATCAGGGGGCCCCAAAGCAAAGGCTCCAATGATTATCCATCTCTGTTCATACCCTCTCACTCCTCCTGTAGTCCTGGCAGCCAAGTAGGTGTCACTTTAAAAGAGCACTGATCATAGCATGTCTTGGACTGCAGTAGGAAGCCTTGAGTCCTATCTGGTAAATTCTGTGCTGGGTGCCCAGAGAAAGGGCTCTAAGTGCCACCTCTGGCACCCATGCCATAGGTTCGCCACCACTGGGATAGGGCCTAACTTGCTGATAAGTGGGGGTCTCAGTGATGAGACCACCCAGATCACAAGGGGACCCCTTGTCGCTCCGTCATCTGTCAGCAAAGTCCCTCTATCCATAGAGTTGGCTTGAAGAAGATTCAATTTCCGCATTGAAACATGTAGCCATTTTACCAATAAACTCCCAAGAGAGACTGCAGCGAAGAGAGACTGCAGCCAAGAGAGACTGCAGCGAATACAAAGGTCTTCACTTATGTGAAGGTTTGGTTCACAAGAGCATTTACATGAGTTCCAGAAGTGTTGTATGTGATTGGATTGGTGTCAGGGCTCTTTGTAGTGCAATTTTATAGGAAATCTTATCATGCTGAAAGGTGTTACTCTACTTGGAATACGTTTCCATGAATGTTTTTTTGTGTGTATGACCCTATTATACTATATTTTAGATGGAATATACACACTGACCACTAAAGATGGAATCTCCTACCAGACCTATTGTGACATGACAACTGATGGTGGAGGGTGGACATTGGTGGCCAGTGTCCATGAGAATAACATGAATGGTAAATGTACGGTGGGAGATCGCTGGTCCAGCCAGTCAGGAAACAATATCCACAACCCAAAAGGAGATGACAACTGGGCCAACTACGCAACATTTGGACGACCTGATGGAGCTACAAGTGATGATTATAAGGTACTTCTACTGCTATAGGTACGGGCAATATAGGTATGGGTCACCATAGAATTTCACAGCAACTACAGAAGTATGTATTCCCCACATTTTGCTAGACCCTGTAAGGGTTTTAATGTGACCTTCAATGCAGATTATATCAATTGGAAAGTTGATACATGTAACATTAATGTGCTTGAAAGACCCCTCTGTGCACTATGCCCAATCTAGGTCTCCATAATACTGTTTCTCTATAACGCAAACCTTCCACGCCATCACATGTTAAATGCATTGCCACATAATTCTTCTCTATATAAAACCAATTTCTGGACAGTCAACAGAAATGTATCTTGTTTCCAAACCAGAACCCAGGATATTATGATATTGATGCTAAAGACTTGGAGTTATGGCACGTTCCAAATAAGACACCATTATCTAAGTGGAGAGATACGGCTATACTAAGATACCGGACAGACAATGGCTTCTTTTCTCAGGAGGGTGGAAACCTCTTCCAGCTGTACAAAGTGAGTAACCAGCAATCCACTGGTGGATAAATTAAGTGTGGTCAAAGGACTATCATAATTGCAAAAGGTGGAGGCCCTATCACTTCAAGTGCAAATTATTTCTCAGGCAATAGAAAAATAGATGTGGCACGGTGTGGGTCCACATCTACTCAGATGCTCTAAATGTTCATAAAACGCACCACAGTTTATACTTACGGACCCAAAGTTAAGTCACACTATGCGTGCCAGCTTATGGGGGAGACACCTACTACCTTTTGAAGAAGATTTGTGCACCTACAACAATAAGGATGAGTACAGCTCTGATTTTCACTGTCTGCTTTTGGTCTTTAATTTGTGCATTCTCCATGAGTGGGATGATTCTATATGTATGCGTTGTCAGTTGAACAACTTGGACAGCTTTGTGCCCAAAGCTATAGAGTATTGTGGCATATCATTATTACATATGTACATGTGAAATTGGAGCAGTAAATAATAAAAAGTGTAACACACAATCTGGTAAAAAACTAAAGGTTGTTGAGGTTGTTTCCCCCTGGTTATTTGTGTCTCCAGTTTTTATGTTTGAAACGGTCTATTCTCTTTACATATTTGTGTACAATTGGTGTTTGATATACCACTGGCTGATCGAGTTGAGTAAATATTTTAGTTAGTGCACATTAAAAGCTACTTTTTAGAAGCGTCATTTGTGCAGATTTTTTGTTAGAAGCACCTAGGCAAGGCATGTGTCCTCATCTGTGCGGATTCTGTACATTTTAACAACAGATTTGTAAATATGTTTACTCCCTACAAATCATAGTATAATTCTCTCTCAGAAATATCCAGTGGTTTACAATGCTGGAGCCTGCCCGACAGATCATGGACCTGCTATTCCTGTTGTCTACGACTTTGGAACCGCCGAGAGAACTAAATCATATTATTCACCAAATGGACAAAGTAAGGTCACTTCCATTTGTACAGCCCTACAGACTATGAAAAAAGTCTTCATCCAGATTAGAAAATAATTGATAATGACTTTTTTGTCTGCAGAAGAGTTGATTGCTGGTTTCGTCCAGTTTCGGGCTATTAATTATGAAAGAGCTGCTTTGGCACTGTGTCCAGGAGTCAAAGTGACAGGATGCAATGCAGAAGTTGTAAGTAATAACCTGTTAGGATGATAAGAATTAGAAGACAAGCATCACCGCCCACCCTGCTTATGTAGTTAGTATTTATGGGACAAGGGATACCACATATCATGGGTCAGTAACCTTTGGCCCTGGCATGCACATATGCTCTGCTGTTCTCGAAACTCCAATGGAAAAGAAGAGAACATGCTGGAAGTTGTAGTTAACAATAGCTCGGGTGAAGGTTGGTGACCACTGCCCTATATCCTTATAATGGTCCTCAAGTTAAGATCAGAGGGTGCAGAGGTTGCAATCGCACCTGGGCCCAAGAGGTTTAGGGGGCCCTTATGGTGTCACTTTCCCGTATGAGAAGACTATTACTATAAACCATACATTATAGTCGGGGGGCTGGCACAGACTTTGCACTGGGGCCCATCAGCTTCTAGTTACGCCACTGGTTAAGATCAATGAATAGTGAGAATGAACTGGAAAATTCTGTTTAGGTTTGTGTAAGGGTGCAAAGCCCCAACTCAACCCCAACCTCCACTGTTATCACCTACGATCGATGCTGGCACTGATCGCAGGTGTTATTTCATGTTAGATAATTTCATGTTACATAAATGTGGGCATTTTGAGGAAGGTCGTTGCGCCCAATTATGTCATCGAGGAACAATGATCCTCCCCAAAATGGCCATTGTGCATTGAAGAGACAGTCAAGCCGAACCCAAATTTCTGACTAAAACTTAGGCATGGATTGGTTCCCAACACCATTATTAAACTAGATTTTACATTTGCAGCACTGCATCGGTGGTGGAGGCTACATCCCAGAGGGGAACCCAAGACAGTGCGGAGATTTTGCTGCCTTTGACTGGGATGGTCATGGAACACATGTTGGATGGAGTAGCAGCAGGGAAATGACTGAATCAGCCGTCCTCCTCTTCTATCGCTAATAGAATATACTGTACATGATTGAAGTACATAGTAAAGACTGGAAAGATTACTGATTCCGCAAAGAGTTACAATAGTTAAAAAATGATTTAATATCAAAACAATTTAAAATTGTAAACTGCATTTAAGTATCTATATTTTACATGTGTTGTATATGACAGCTATACAAATTAAAATTTGGTGTTAAAGTGATTTATACCAAGTGTTATATTAAAAAAAATAATCAATACACTCAATAAAATGCTTATTATTATGATCTTTAAGCATTTAAAGTGTCAGAAAAGGTGAAATTGGCCTTAAAGTAAATCTGAGCTATCACAATAGCCCCCATATTGTTATCAAAATTTTAATATTGCTAGTTCCTTGTGTTCCAATCCCAAACTGCAGTTGGGATTGGTATTGCTGCAATGGAAACATCTGATATAGAAGTAAGTAAGTATTAGAAGTAAATATAGAAGTAAATAAGTATTTGAGGAAGGAGTGTTATAATGAATTAGGTGACATGATCAATGTAGAGTAGGATCGGATGTATGATCAGCCGGCTATAGAAATATAGCCATCATATACAGTGTGAATATGCTGCCATCTAGCGTCCTTGGATGAAAATTGTGATATGAACGAATCAGCAAATATCAAAATATTGAGAGTGAATGATACACTTTGCTACTAGTCTATCAATTATAACCAAGTTCACTAATCACTCACTACTACGCTAAAGAGACAAGTGACAACATCACAAATGAAAAACTAGAACTTAGATTATTTCAATAACAATTTGAGTGTAAATACATACAATTTTATATTGTCATAAATCAAAGTTACTTTTTAATTAATACTTGGTAACTATAGGTCATATATTTGGTGTTCTTAAATAAGCACCCTTTTTCTAAATTATTGTTTGAATAGACTGTTACCAGGGTGTTGTCCCAAAATGACACCCCCCCCCCCTCCACCCCCTTTTTTAAAAAACTTCCTACTGGTGACTAGTGTAAGCTTCAGAAATTCAATTATAATCTTTCTTTTGCTATTCCCTAATTATGATTATCATGTTTTTTGCTAAATAAAGGTTAGGTTTTAAAACATTGTTCTTGTGGCAGGGTGTACTCCTTACAAAAATCCATCAAAGTGTTCTCAAATTTTTGGTCTCCAGTGTATGTATATATATATATAAATATAAAAAGGCGCTGAGAGCGCTGGACCAAATTATTATACAGGGCAATTTGGAACACTAAACCACCAGTCAACAAGGACCTGTGGGTGGTTTAGTGTTTACAACAATATATATTTATTTAAAGCTGTCACTTTCATGTTACAGAGCTATCCATGATGCTATCCCGGCGTTATCCCGGCGATCGCCGCTGGCAAAGCTGTCGGTGGCTTCAAAAAGATGGCGGCGCATGGGCCATCTTGCCAAGGATCGTCACTCCCCGTTACGTCATCAGAGAGCAGTGATCCGTCGCCATGACAGCCTCGGGTCTTCCGAAGACCCGAGGCTGTCTCGTTTTAACCCTTAAAAATTAAAATACAAAAAATTATAATAAAAAACCCTAAAACTTCAAATCACCCCCCTTTCCCTAGTACAGGCGGTCCCCTACTTAAGAACACCAGACTTACATACGACCCCTAGTTACAAACGGACCTCTGGATGTTGGTAATTTACTGTACTAAAGACTTAGGCTACAATAAACAGCTATAACAGTTATCACAGGTGTCTGTAATTAAGATTTATAGTTAATTCTGATTCTTATGACAATCCAACATTTTTAAAATCCAATTGCCACAGAGACCAAAAAAATTTTGACTGGGGTTACAATAATAAAGTATACGATTCCGACTTACATACAAACTCAACTTAAGAACAAACCTACAGAACCTATCTTGTATGTAACCCGGGGACTGCCTGTACTGATATGAATATAAACAGTAAAAACCATAAACATCACTGTGTCCAAAATATAATAACGGTTTTTCACCGCATTTAACCCCGTAACAGAAAATAGCCCCCAAAGTTGTACAGTCCAAAAAATGATATAATTGAAAACGTCGTAAAAAGTTGCAAAAATGACACCACGCACAGCTCTGTAAAATGAAGTATGAAAAAGTTATCACCGCCATAAGATGGCAAATAATTTTTTACAGGAGGTTTTAATTTTTGTAAATGTATGAAAACAAATGTGTTATTCCCATGATCGTACCGACCCTAAGAATAAAGTAGACATGTCATTTGGGGAGCACAGTGAAAGCCGCAAAATCCAAGCCCACAAGAAAATGCTGCAAATGCATTTTTTCCCCAATTTTACTGCATTTGGAATTTTTTTCCCGCTTCCCAGTACACGGCATGGAATATTCAATAACATCACTATGAAGTGCATTTTGTTACACAGAAAACAAGACCTCACACATCACGCTCTTTATGTGTAAAAATATAAAAGTTATAGATTTCTGGAAAAAAAGGGCCTGGTCCTTAACCGGTTAATAATCCTACAACCAAACCTAACTTTTTAAAAAACGTTATTTTAGCCTTCGCTCCCAGTCCCCCACCAGGCTAGTACACACCCCAGTAGACTCTGCAGTCCATCTACATATTACTAAAATAAAGTTTTTTAACAAGTTAGGTTAGGTTCCAGGATTATTACATTACAGATTAGGGCAGAGGCAGGCAGGAGGAATCTACCATCACATCTACTTCTGATAGTAGATTCCTAATGGTAGGTTACCTTTAAGAATGACAATGAGGTAGTACTAATTTTGGTTGTAAATTTGAGTCCTATTTTGACATTTAATTCTTCCTCAAAGGTCTGGAACTCTTTTTTTAGTACCAAGTATTAGGAGCACATCATCTATATATCCTACCCAGAGGGAAATTTTAGATGTTATACCCTGATCCTCCTCTGGGAAGACAACCATGTCCTCCCACCAGCCAATGTTTGGATTTATACATGTAGAAGCCAAAGGGATCCCCATTGCAGTACCCCGTTGCTGGTGGTAGATACGGCCGTCAAAGATGAAGTAATTGTTCTATAGGATAAAGTATTATTGTGCTCTCTAAAGCGTGTACCTCTGGTGTCAGGATAACACTGGATGGTCCTGTACCCCAAGTCATGTGGGATTGAAGAGTCTGTGGACTCCACACCAAGACTGGCCAGTCACATCGGGTTCCACCAATAGTCCCTCTACGCAATGCTGGTGAAAAGCTGTCGTAGTATGACATCCAGATACGTACTGATTTTCTAGATGAGATGTTTTATCCCAAAGGCCTGCCTTTCATCGGGAGGATACCTTTCGTGTATCTTTGGCAGTCCATAGAAGCACGCCATAGTGAGGAATTCTGACTCATTTTTAGTGATCAGTGGTTTAGCTCTTGCCTCAGTCAGCATTGATTTCAGTACCCATTTTAACTTCAATGTCAGATTATGAGTAAATTGATGATCACAATCTGGCTCATGTAAGATCTTCTCACACATGGATTTATAATCCTGTTGGCTCGTTATGACCAGACTTCCACATTTATCAGGCAGTTTTTTCACCACCTCTTTACATTTCAAAAAGCCTCTCGTTGTATGTGAGATTATTTGTAATTCCAGAAGACAGAGCATCAAGGTTCCGTAGTTCAGGTGTAGAGGTCTTGTGATCATTATGCTTAAACAATTTTATCCATTTGAATTTGCAGGCAAACATATGGAGATGCTCAACCCAGGAAAATGGGTTCAATTTGACCATGGAGACAAAAGACAGTACTTTATTTTAAAGGGAACCTGTCAGCAGGACACCCTTTTTTAGCACTCCCCCAGTCCCCACAGAGCATAGTACATACAATCCCAAAGTGTTTTTGTATTAAAAATTGGTTTTACAGAAAAAAAGATATGTTATATTGTACCTTTCATTAGCATCTGCTGTGTGACTTGGCAGTTGCCCAATGGGAGGGGCTGGAAAGGAGCAGTTCCCCCCACCCTTTTCAAATATATGAATAACTCCCCTCACTCGGCATTGGCTGTAGAGGAGCAGGGGGCGTCACTAAGCCAAGCGATGGGTGTTTTCATATATTTGAAAAGGTCACATGGAGTAGCAATTTCCCAAGGGTGGGGGGGAACTGCTCCTTTCCAGACCCTCCCATTTGGCAACTGCCTAGTCACACAGCAGATGCTAATGAAAGGTACAATATAACATATCTTTTTTTCTGTAAAACCAATTTTTAATACAAAAACACTTTGGCAGTGTATGTACTATGCTTGGGGACTGGGGGAGTGCTAAAAATGGGTCTCCTGGTGACAGGTTCCCTTTTAGTAGATTCATCTCATCTCTGGTCAATGGTCTATCTGGAGATCCACCCCATTTTCTCTCTAATACTTCTGTCCTCAGAGAAGGTATTCAGAAATTGGAGGAACATTCTCCAAAAAATCATCCCTCTGGGCCCCGCTTACACTACCATCCTCTCCACCTAGAGGTTTGCAACCTGGATTCCTGATCCGACGTGTTCCCCTTAGAGGTGGACCCTCAGATTATTTATCTGCAGGGGTATATTGTTAGGTCAGAACCGTACAGGAATGTTTTTCTTTGCATTCTTTCAGATCCCTTTGGAACTGAAAGTGTTTCCTTTCTGTAATCGGGTTAGTAAACCGATCTAGGGTTTGTTGGAGTAACCTAACCTTTTTCTCAAAACCAGGGGAATCCTTCAGGAACCTTTCCGACTCAATGTTACATTTTAGTTCACTCTCTAAACATTCAAATAGTTGTTTTTCTACCTCAAAAAAAATGGCCATCAATCGGAGTGAACTTTTAGTAGGCTCCTCCTCCTGCCGTTTGTTGAAGTTTTCTGTTTTTAAACATGATGCTGGTGCGAATCGTATTCTTAGTCCTATACACAGTTTCAGTTGTTGTAACAAACCTGCCCAGCAACAGCGCAACCACAACCAGGCTTGCCGCTAGCTGTCAGACTAAGAGAAGGCGGCCTACCCCTGCGACGTCCCTGCGAATTTCTTCTTTAATCCAACCACTCCAGCTCTTCCGGACAAAGCCTGATTTATAAAATCTGCCCTGTGTCACTATTCGTGGTTCTAACCTTTGAAAGCTTTAACACATCTAGGTAATTTTGAGATTGTTTTCTCATCACACATTCTTCTTCAAATTAGTGTAAATATTTGGATGATATCTTTTGCTTTTAATTATAACAAAAATAGACATTTGTCAAAAATTTTGAAACATTCTCAAATTCTTTGCTTTTCAGGCAGATAGTCATAGCACCCAAATAACTTCATAGCTAACATTTCCCGAATGTCTGCGTTATGTTCGCATTGGTTTTTATGCATTTCTCTAGGATGTTATGGGGCTTAGAATTGTGGGTGCAATTTTTCACATTTTTATGAAAAAAACTTTCAGTTTTGAAGTGAATTTGAAAGGCCTAATAATAGTAAAACCCCATAAATCAGCCCATTATAGAAAGTACACCCCTCAATGTATGAGAAACCAACTTCAAGAAGTGTGTTAATCCTTCAGGTGTTTTACAGGGGTAAAAACAAAATTAAAATTTTTCCATTAATTTCATTAATTTTGATACCCATTTTTTCCTGAGTATGCCAATACCCCATATGTATTGATAAACTGATTTATGGGCACATGGCCAGGCATAGAATGGAAGGAGCGCCATTCACAGCAGAGTTGCATTGACACATTTTAGAAGCTTTAAAATGTTTATTTTTTTGTAATGTGGGCTTATGGGGGCTTACTTTTTCCTGGATGAGATCCACTTTTAAGGTACATCATTCAGGGGGGTTAAATAGCTAATTGATGATATATTTTATGGTTGAGTTTGTCACGGGTGCTCCTGTGACCCTCCTCTCCTTTCTTAGTGCGCACCCGTGTGCCTTCCTGTGCCCCCTCAGCTATGCGGCAGGCTCATTCACCTTTCCACGTTCCAGTCCGCCGCTAATTGGCGATGGCCACCTGGCAATCTAATACATATCCAGTCTCTTCCCTCATGTCCCGCTGGATCTTTGTGCTTCCATGCCATTGAGAAAGCTGTGTCCCATACACATGCATTTAGACTGATTTCCTGTTGTGAACTTGGGTCTGTTCCTGATTTCACTTCTCCGTTGTCTTCCCTGACCTACTGCTCTGCCTCTAATGTTGATCCTGCCTGTCCCCAACCACGATTCTGCCTCACGACTCTGTACCGCGTCTCAGTTGCCGCCGTAGGCAAAGTCGCGCCTTTGGAGTGACCTGGTGGTACCACGCTGCAACAAGTCCAACCCGCTATGTGGCCAGCATTGGTGAAAACCGGGTACCACTTAGACCCCATCCCAGTTGTCAGCTTACGTCATCATCCGCTGTGGTACAGTGGGTCCACTTACCCTGAATCCTGACTGTAAGATCCGGCCATGGATCCCGCCAAGGTTCCGCTAAATGAGTTGGCTGATTTCACTACCATTGTGACCCAGCAGTCCCAGCAGATTGCCGCGCAAGACCAGCAACTTGGACAACTCCCACCATCTTGCAGTAACTGTTGGCGACCCAGCACCAGCGTCCAGTACAGGTGGTACCTTCCATTGCTACGGCTACACTGTCTACTGCTGAACCCAGGCTGCGACAGCCAAGTTATGCAGGCGCTTCATTACCTAATGCCCCTTACATATCGAAATGAAGCGTACACAGTTTGCTACAGAACGGGCTAAGGTGACTTTCGTTATCAATCTACTCTCCAGGAAAGCCCTGGCATGGACCTCTCCCCTCTCTGGGAAAGGAACGACCTTCCTCGCTGAATTACGGTCCGTCTTTGAGGAACCAGCCCGGGCTTCATCTGCTGAGACCGCTCTGATGAATCTATGCCAAGGTACTACTTAGTTGGTGACTATGCAGTCCAGTTCCGTACTTTAGCTTACAAGCTACCTTCAAAAAAAGACTGTCTAGTCAGATCAAAGATGCCCTTTCTGCACAGGACCTGCCGTGTTCCCTGAGCGCCTTGGCTACTCGGATTGACATCCACTTCTCTGAGCACTCAGAGGAGCAGCGAGCTGAACAACGTCCAACGCCTACACCACTTAGCTCCAGTTTTTCAACGACCACCTCATTCATCCTCTGTGTCTACTCCCGAGGAATCCATGCAGGTGGATAGAGCTTGGCTGACCCTCCAAGAGCAATCTATGCAACGACAGGAGAACTTCTGGCTCTATTGTGCCAGCCCGGAACACTTTCTTCAGCATACAGCATCTCATAGCACAAAGGATTCATGAAGTGTCTGCTTAGATAGGTCCCGCCCACATTTTGGAATTTGCAAAGAGCATGACTAAGTGATAGGACCAAAACAGCAATAAAATGGCGTAAAATTGTAATTGTATGGGTGTTAAAAAACAGAAAAAAGGGCTGTGTCTTCTATGGGTTAAACACCAGAGAAATGAGGATAGAATTACTGCAGCATTGTTCTCCTTCCCTTAATATTTCAGACTCATAGGAGCTTGTGGACTAGCCTAAGAACTGTATTGACATGCTCCATTTTATGGTTATAATTAGAGATGAGCGAGCACTAAAATGCTCGGGTACTCGTTATTCGAGACGAACTTTTCCCGATGCTCGAGTGCTTGTCTCGAATAACGAACCCCATTGAAGTCAATGGGAGACTCAAGCATTTTTCAAGGGGACCAAGGCTCTGCACAGGGAAGCTTGGCCAAACACCTGGGAACCTCAGAAAAGGATGGAAACACCACGGAAATGGACAGGAAACAGCAGGGGCAGCATGCATGGATGCCTCTGAGGCTGCTTAATCGCACCATTATGCCAAAATTATGGGCAACAGCATGGCCATGACATGAGTGACCGAATGAGGCTAGATAGCATCTAAAACATGCAATAATTGACCCTGACACTATAGGGGACGGCATGCAGAGGCAGCGGCAGCAGTGGCAGGCTAGAGAGTCTCATGGCGACATACCCTGAATGGACTCAGGTTTCACCAAAGGAGGTGAAATGATTTCCTATGTGAACAAAAGGTTGACGGTATATTTAGTCGATAACACAGCATGGTGGCGACATAGTGACCAAGTTCCATAACGTATCTGGTGAAACACCCGAAAAATGAGCCTGACACAGCTCTTTTGATAAGGGGAAGACATGTGGAGGCAGCCATGGAGACGACTTCCATGATTAAGAGCGACAGTATGGGGCATTCATATTGCGCTGCTATGATTGCAACTTCAGGTCTCCAGCATGGCGGCGACAGATGGGCCACTATGTATCTGGTGAAACACCTGAAAATTCTGCCTGACACAGCTCGTTTGATAAGGGGATGATGTGCTGCATATCCTCTCGTGCTCCAGCGTCTGGGGTATAGAGAGTTGAAATGAGACATTGGTGGACGCTGTGGAGGATCGTGGAGGCAAAATGGACAGGAAACAGCAGGGGCAGCATGCATGGATGCCTCTGAGGCTGCCTAATCTTGGGATGGAGCTGGCGGTCCACTGCCAGGCGAGCTTTCGCCTGTCCAAGCCCCTGTCTCTCGGCTCCTCCCCACCCAAAATGGGCCTGGGGGCCAGAAGCGTTTACTTTGAAAAAATTATAATTTTCAAATCAGGCCGGGTCGTTTGAATATTTCACCTAGGAATAATGGAATAGCATAGTGGTTCTATTTTTAATTGTTTTTACGGAAATGGTTCCATGATTAAGAGCGACAGTATGGGGCATCCATATTGCGCTGCTATGATTGCAACTTCAGGTGTCCAGCATGGCGGCGACAGATGGGCCGAGTTCCATTATGTATCTGGTTAAACACCTGAAAATTCTGCCTGACACAGCTCGTTTGATAAGGGGACGATGTATGGAGGCAGTGAACTAGTAGTAGATTAAAGGTGCTGCAGTTAAAACTATGTTAGTTGGATCTTGAGATGGAGCTGGCGCTCCGCTGCCAGGCGAGCTTTCGCCAATCCAAGCCCCTGTCTCTAGGCTACTCCCCAAACAGCACTTCTAAGAACCTTTTGTATAAGATCAAGTGTAGTAGCGTTCTTATAAGTTTGGGATATGGCGGGTGAGGGGAATGTAAACAGATGCGCAAGAAGCGCTGAAATAATATCGGTAAATGATAAAAGTTTGCCAGTATATTTTGTGGATAACACAGCAGGGTGGCGACAAAGTTAACAAGTTTGATGTGGAATCCATGAAAACAACACAAAATTCTGCCTGACACAGTTCGTTTGATAAGGAGACAATGTATGGAGGCAGCTATATGGACGACTTTTGGAGGCAGCTATGGCGATGACGTGTGGAGGTAGCAATGGAGACAACGTGTGGAGCCAGCTAAAAAGACGACATGTGGAGGCTGCTATGGAGACAATTTAATTTTGATAGTGCCTGTATGTGGCAGTCCAAAAAAGTTTTCAAACCAGAGGAGCAGGTAGGTGGTCCTCCAGAAAAATTAAATAAATTGAGTGCCTGTATGCGGCAGTCCAAAACATTTTTCAAACCAGAGGAGCAGGTAGGTGGTCCTCCAGAAAAATTAAATAGATTGAGTGCCTGTATGTGGCACTCCCAAAAATTGCTTAAAACAGAGGACCGGGTAGGTGGCCCTCCAGAAAAATTAAATACATAGAGTACTATAGCTAGAGCCAGTTGGCCCTGGCAAAAAATAGCCAGTTTCCTATGCTTTAGTGTACAAAGAGGAGGAGAAGGAGGACAATGAGGAGGAGGAGTGCATACATTATTCAGGTTGAGCTTCTTTCACCTGGTGGAGAATGAAAATCCGGAGAAATCCAGGCTTTATTCATCTTGATAAGCGTCAGCCTGTCAGCGCTGTCAGTCGACAGGCGTGTACACTTATCGGTGATGATGCCACCAGCTGCACTGAAAACCCGCTCGGACAACACGCTAGCGGCAGGGCAGGCAAGAACCTCCAAGGCGTACAGCGCCAGTTCGTGCCACATGTCCAGCTTTGAAACCCAGTAGTTGTAGGGATCTGTGTGATCATTTAGGACGATGGTATGGTCAGCTACGTACTCCCTCACCATCTTTCTGTAAAGATCAGCCCTACTCTGCCGAGACTGGGGACAGGTGACAGTGTCTTGCTGGGGTGACATAAAACTGGCAAAGGCCTTGTAAAGCGTACCCATGCCAGTGCTGGAAAAGCTGCCTGCTCGCCTACTCTCCCTCGCTACTTGTACCGCAGAAGTACGCCCTCTGCCGCTAGCGCTGTCAGTAGGGAGATACTGTTTCAGCTTGTGCACCAGGGCCTGCTGGTATTCATGCATTCTCACACTCCTTTCCTCTCCAGGGATGAGAGTGGAAAGATTTTGCTTGTACCGTGGGTCCAGGAGAGTGAATACCCAGTAATCGGTGCTGGAATAAATTCTTTGAACGCGAGGGTCACGGGATAGGCAGCCTAGCATGAAATCTGCCATATGTGCCAGAGTCCCAACGCGCAAGAATTCACTCCCCTCACTGGCCTGACTGCCCATTTCCTTCTCCAACTCCTCTTCTTCTGCCCATACACGCTGAACAGTGAAGGACTGAACAATGGTCCCCTCTTCTGTCTCGCCAACATTCTCCTCCTCTTCCTCCTCATCCTCCTCCACCTCCTCCGATATGCGCTGAGAAACAGACCTAAGGGTGCTTTGGCTATCAACAAGGGAATCTTCTTCCCCCGTCTCTTGTGACGAGCGCAAAGCTTCCGACTTCATGCTGACCAGAGAGTTTTTCAACAGGCCAAGCAGCGGGATGGTGAGGCTGATGATGGCGGCATCGCCGCTGACCATCTGTGTTGACTCCTCAAAGTTACTCAGCACCTGACAGATATCAGACATCCACGTCCACTCCTCATTGTAGACTTGAGGAAGCTGACTGACCTGACTACCAGTTCTGGTGTAAGTTGACATCTGGCAGTCTACAATCGCTCTGCGCTGCTGGTAAACTCTGGATAACATGGTTAATGTTGAATTCCACCTCGTGGGCACGTCGCACAACAGTCGGTGAGCGGGCAGTTGGAGGCGGCGCTGCGCTGCCCTGAGAGTGGCAGCATCTGTGCTGGACTTCCTGAAATGCGCACAGATGCGGCGCACCTTCGTGAGCAAATCAGACAGATTGGGGTATGTCTTGAGGAAACGCTGAACTATGAGATTTAACACATGGGCCAGGCATGGCACATGTGTCAGTCTGCCGAGTTGCAGAGCCGCCACCAGGTTACGGCCGTTGTCACACACAACCATGCCTGGCTTCAGGTTCAGCGGTGCCAGCCACAGATCAGTCTGCGCCGTGATGCCCTGTAATAGCTCTTGGGCGGTGTGCCTTTTATCGCCTAGGCTCAGCAGTTTGAGCACCGCCTGCTGCTGTGCCTAGAGCTACCGACTGATGGCGCCATGCCCACGGATGGTAATTCGGAGGAGGAGGAGGTGGAGGAGGGGTGGGAGGAGGAGGAGGCATAGTAGGCCTTTGAGACCTGGACCGAGGTAGGCCCCGCAATCCTCGGCGTCGGCAGTATATGAGCAGCCCCAGGGTCAGACTCGGTCCCAGCCTCCACCAAGTTAACTCAATGTGCCGTCAGCGATATATAGTGGCCCTGCCCGGCAGCACTCGTCCACGTGTCCGTGGTCAGGTGGACCTTGTCAGAAACGGCGTTGGTCAGGGCACGGATGATGTTCTCTGACACGTGCTTGTGCAGGGCTGGGACGGCACATCGGGAAAAGTAGTGGCGGCTGGGGACCGAATACCAAGGGGCGGCCGCCGCCATGAGGTTTCGGAAGGCCTCGGTCTCTACCAGCCTATAGGGCAGCATCTCCAGGCTAAGCAACTTGGAGATGTGGACCTTGAGGGCTTGGGCGTGTGGGTGGGTTGCGCTATACTTCCTTTTGCGCTCCAGCGTCTGGGGTATGGAGAGCTGAACGCTGGTGGATGCTGTGGAGGATCGTGGAGGCGAATATGGGGTTTTCGCACGGGAGGTGTTTGGGCCGTGGTCCTGGGCAGGGGGCTGACTAGCAGATGACACAGGGGAAGGAGCAGTGGTGTGCCCGGCCGGAGGTGAACGGGCTTGGTGCCATTGAGTGGGGTGTTTAGCATTCATATGCCTGCGCATACTGGTGGTAGTTAAGCTAGTAGTGGTGGAACCCCTGTTGATCCTGGTTTGGCAAAGGTTGCACACCACAGTCCGTCGGTCATCCGGTGTTTCTTTAAAGAACCTCCATACTTCTGAAAATCTAGCCCTCGCCACGGGAGCTTGACTACGGGAAACATTTGGCGCTGATGCACCAGCTCTGGCCCTGCCTCTCCGTCTGGCCCCACCACTGCCTCTTCCAACCTGTTCTGCTATAGGACTCGCCTCCGTCTCAGAAGCACTGTGTTCACCCGGCCTATCAACCCAGCTTGGGTCTGTCACCTCATCATCCTCCGATCCCTCAGTCTGCTCCCCCCTCGGACTTCCTGCCCTGACAACAACTTCACCACTGTCTGACAACCGTGTCTCCTCATCGTCCGACACCTCTTTACACACTTCTTCCACTACGTCAATAATGTCATCATCACCCACAGACTGCGACTGGTGGAAAACCTGGGCATCGGAAAATTGCTCAGCAGCAACCGGACAAGTGGTTTGTGACTGTGGGAAGGGTCCAGAAAACAGTTCCTCAGAGTATGCATGTTCAAATGCCAAATTTTTCTGGGAGGGGGCAGACTGGGGGGAAGGAGGCTGAGGTGGAGGAGCTGGAGGAGTGCTGATTTCGGTGACATGGGTGGACTGCGTGGAAGACTGACTGGTGGACAAATGGCTAGAAGCATTGTCCGCAATCCACGACATCACCTCTTCGCACTGTTCTGGCCTCAACAGTGCTCTACCACGAGTCCCAGTAACTTCAGACATGAACCTAGGGAGTGTAGCTCTGCGGCGTTCCCCTGCTCCCTCATCAGCAGGTGGTGTCTCACCCCGCCCAGGACCACGGCCTCTGACCCCTGCAGTAGTTAGACGCCCACGTCCACGCCCTCGTCCTCTACCCCTAGCCCTCGGGTTAAACATTTTCCAAATTAAAGTGTAAACTTTTAATTTTTTTTTTTGTGTTTATTTTTTTTTTTTTTTTTTTAACAAAACAATGCTATCCTATTGCTATGGCTAGTTTCTAACCTACACTGACAGCACACACCTGGATTTTGTGCTGTGCCTGATGACTTTGAGCTATAAAATGAAACAAAGGTAAAAAAAAAAATAAATCAGCAGACTCTGCCTAATTCTAATCAAACCCCTAATAAATTGTCCCACTTCGGTGTTTGAGGTGGATATGTGTGTCACTAAGAGCTAAACACAACGGTCGCAGGTCTCCCAGCAAATTCCTCACAATATGGTACTAGCTGCACTACTAGTGCCAGCAAGCCCAGCCACAAGCAAACAAAAAAAAGGAAAATATAACGCTATTGTAGGCCTAAGTAAGCCGTTGGGGTTCTCCTATGGCTATTTTGTAGCCTACAATGAGAGCACACTGCTTTGCAAGATGAGTTTGAGCTATAAAATGAAATAAAGGTAAAAAAAAAAAAAATCAGCAGACTCTGCCTAATTCTAATCAAACCCCTAATAAATTGTCCCACTTTGGTGTTTGAGGTGGATATGCGTGTCACTAAGAGCTGAACACAACGGTAGCAAGTCCCCCTGCAAATTCCTCACAATATGGTACTAGCTGCACTACTAGTGCCAGCAAGCCCAGCCACAAGCAAATAAAAAAAAAAATGTATAACGTTATTGTAGCCCTAAGAAGGGCTGTTGGGTTCTTGTAGAATCACTCCTGCCTAACACTATTCTAATAGAACACCCTAACGCTTTCCCTGACCAGCAGCAGCTCTCTCCCTAGCGGCATCCAGACACAGAATGATCCGAGCAGCGCAGGCAGGGGCTAGTCTATTCCAGGGTCACCTGATCAGGCCAGCCAACCACTGCTTTCGACGTGTAAGGGTACCACGTCATGCTGGGTGGAGTGCAGAGTCTCCTGGCTTGTGATTGGCTCTGTTTCTGGCCGCCAAAAAGCAAAACGGCGGGAGATGCCATTTTCTCGAGCGGGCGAAGTATTCGTCCGAGCAGTTTCGAGTACGCTAATGCTCGAACGAGCATCAAGCTCGGACGAGTATGTTCGCTCATCTCTAGTTATAATCTGTACTATACACATTGCGCTATATCTGGACCCTGATAATATTTGTTGAAACCAATCGGGTCATTTGGTAAGCTGGCTGGGAGAATCATTCTGTGTCTACTAGGAGTTTGAGGCCACTGTGCACCATTACAGAAAAAAAGGAAAGTTTTAAAGTTTAAGTTTAAGTTTTTTAAGTTTTAAAACGCAGGGTTTTTTCGCTCATTTCTCGCTCTCCACCTTAAAAAATCCATAATTTTTTCATTTTTCCCGTGTACAGAGCTTTGTGAGGGCTTATTTTGTACGTAACAAATTTTACTTTACCGTGATGTTATTTATTATTCCATGCCGTGTACTGGGAAGCAGGAAAAAAATTCCAAATGTGGAAAAATTGAAAAAAAAGCATGTGCGTCACGTTCTTGTAGGCTCAGTTTTTACGACTTTCACTCTGTGCTCCAAATAACACTTCTACTTTACTCTTTGGTTCAGTGCGATCGCGGTGATACCAAATTTATACAGGTTTTATTGCAGTTTAATACATTTTCAAAAATTAAAGGAACGCGTATGAAAATTTTTTAAACATTTTTGCCATTTTCTGACGCTAATAACTTTTTCATACTTTGGTGCACGGAGCTGGGGGAGGTGTAATTTTTTTGTGAAATGAGCCGACGTTTTCATTGCTACCATTTTGAGGACTAAGCAACAATTTCGGGGGAGCGATGATCAGAAGAAACATGGCGGCGCCCATGCGTCGGCATGTTTTAAGTGCTGCCGGCGACTTTGCCGGCGGCAGAGAGAAGGTTAACACCCTCGATCGGTGCAAGCGCCGACCGCAGGTTATAGCGACGGTTCGCTATATGCAGCAAAGCCCATCTCTGTATGAAGAGGGTTCAGCCCGTGAGGCCTCTTCATAAACCCTTCATAGCTCTGCGGTGGATATATCCCCTTTTTTATTTTCAGTGCATTTTGCTACATTATACTCTGCATTTGTTCTTTTTATCTAAACATTTTAGACTCATAAGTGCATACTAGTCTGGGTACTGTATTGCCTTTAGCTGTACTTTGGATGAATTGATGTTGTCACATGTTTGTATTAGATGTTCTGATTTTACTTTGTTCTTTCTTTGATGTCAGGCTGACATAGTGGGGAACATTTACTATATGCAGAGTACCTGTGTAGTGTGCAGAGGCTGATATTCAGGATTTCTGGCTCACATTCTTCATGAATCTGGCGCTGGAGAGTGCGCCACTTTTTTTCCTGGTGCTCCTTTAACATGGGGCGTGCGACACACATTTACCCGTTTGTGTAACTGGGAAACAGTTGGGGTGTATTCCTTTTTTAATTGTTTTTATATTGTTCTGTCCGGGTACTGTAGTATTTTGTGCACATGTATAGTTCATCAATACAGATTTGTCTTATTTTGGCTACTTGACACAGGGTTTTGTGCATTTTTCACTGTCTAGATACTTCATTGCATTTAGTTGTGTTTTCTCTGCATAAATCAACAGTGTCTTCATGTTTGCATTTAGATGTTCTGATTCTCTTTTGTTCTTTCTACTGAAAGTTCTTACATAAAGACCTTCATGTCACCCTGACATAATGTCCCTATTTTATTTATTGAAAATGATCGTACTCTAACAAAAGCTCCATCAGGAATCTATTTTAACAAGTACACGTTTGCACAATATTACAAACAGGACGTAGATATATGTATCTTAATCAGAAGGCAAAGCAGATGTGTATAGAAAATTGGTATGTTTAATTAAGTACAAAATCAAAAATTAAAAACATTTAAAAGCCCATACTGGGTACACTACAAAAAAAACCCTAATTCCAGGTCTCGGGTAAAAGAATAGTAGGATACACTTATATTGAATCCATGTAATATAGTCACACAGACATAGAAATAAAGTGCACTGTTCAAGGCAGCTGTTGTCTGTAAGTATGGTTCATATATAAGGCGCACTGGACTATAAGGCGCACCTTTGACTTCTTGAAATGTCTTGAAATACCTTGAAATGTTACTTTTGAGTTAGACTTTATGGTTGAGATGGTTATGAGGACCTCACTCCTCTCGTGCCATACGAATGTTTGTGCTCTGTCATGTTTTATTATATTTGTATTTGTCCCCTATGATTTGTAAAGTGCTACGGAATATGATGGCGCTATATAAATAAAGATTATTATTAATACAACTGGACATCTCAATAGCTTTAATCTGTTTCTAGATAATTTTTTAAATAATTGTAAATGGATACAATACCTGTATACAATACAATATGTGTTTCTTTATAAAATGTAGGTATTCTTATATTATTATTACTGATAACGATTGGATCTTTCAGCATGTTCCCACGAATACTTTGAGGAATATTGCTCACTTGAGTCATTGCACAGACAATGGCTTTTTTACCTAAGAAGGTGGTGACCTCTTTCAGCTATGTTCAAGTTTGCCAATTATGCAAAACCGTAACTAGCCAACCAAAAGAATGTACAATAACACTATAAAAGCAGTCAATTCTCAAGGGGAATCAAGTGCCTTCAGTGGAAGTATCACAGTGGAAGTGTCTCAGAGTTGGTACGACCGCTTTTGCCCATTCCATCTTTTAGGATGGGTCAACAATATTTACAGATATAATTATATTAAATTATAATAATATGATTTTTTCCATCTTTTTTAGCCAAAAATGTGGATTCACGCACTGTTAGTTCTTCCATTAGCTCTGTCTGGAGCTTGCTCCATATGTGGTGAGAACTTTTGGGTTAGCCTTCATTCTTGAGATAATGACTTGTGGGATTACTTTGGCTTGTTTCTCTATAAGGTTTACATTTTTTAAATTGCACATAAATATATTAGAGCTTTGGGCATTTCTGAATGGAAAACATTTTTGTAATCTTATAATTCTTATTTTTTTTTTATAATTATTATCTTTTTTTGTCTTCTAAAAAAAATCTCTAATTTTGGATATTTCTATCTGAGATTGATAATGGAGATATATATATATATATATATATATATATATTGCATCCTAGATCTGTAGGTAAATTTGGTCATGTGAAAAGCTGCATACTGTACATGAGTTTTTTTTTTTCTTCATTGAGTTACATATTTATTTTTGTGATAAACATTTCACAGGGTTTGTGATAACTGCTTTCTCTCCTGGTACATAGAGTCTATTGAGTTAATCACTAAAGTTAAAGAGAACCTGTCAGGCAAATTAAGCCACCCAAAATAAAGACTCCGTTAAAAACTATGATTAAAAAGCATTGCCCTTATCCCTAAATGGTTCCTCTTACAATCAATTTGTAAACTTATATACAACTCACTTGATTTGAGTCATTTAGACTGTGAGTCCTGCATATTAAATTTTACTTACATTCCTGATGGACAGGTCTCAGTACTATGATATTCTGCTGTATGGAACATGGAGAGAGAACTCTGTTATATCATTGGGCACTTAAAGTCATGTGACCAGGATGACATCATCTAAGGTTCTGTTACATCTTAAATGTCTACCCATGTATGTATCTGATCACATGAAATCACAGGATCCTCCATGGGGGATGATGAGAAGTAGAAATCCATGGAAAATGGGGAGGAATAGAAGTCCATGGAGCCAACAAGTGATTAGATGCATACATGGGGTAGAAGGGGGTACAAATGTAACAGGACCTTAAATGATGTCACTCTGGTGACATGACAAGCTGAGAAGAGACATGGAAGGTGTTGGCCAAGCAGGACACCCTCTCCGATGCCAGGTAATATAACATAAAGTTGATTTATGTGGATGTAAGGGAACATGTTTAGCTAAAAAAGGGTGTCAGGTAGTTAATAGGGGTCTATAGGAACCCATCATTAGCTGTATTTGTGAAAACGTGGTGACAGGTTCCCTTTAACTTCATAAACTATATATTTAATATACTGGACACTGATGTTAACTTACTTATTCTGATAACAAAATATTCTAAATTTCTATTCTTAGAGGATGCTTCTGCTTTTGAGAAGAAGCAAAGCATTTTGAACCTGTTGGCAAGCTGGGATGACAGCTCTACAAGGAGCTGCAAGGATATCAAAGCTTCTAATATAAATGCAAAGGGTGAGGACAAATGTATTGCCAGTCCAGAGCATGTGTGAACTGCGAAACCCATTGAAATAATTCACATAAGAGAAAAATTCACTTGAACCAGTCAGTATTTCGGTGACTGGGATCTTTTATCTCTATACTTATGGAACAGGTTGGGGTGTGTTGAATAATCACTTGTAGACTAGTTTTTTGTCCTAGTATATACTGTTAGCCACCTTGATAAACATGCATAAAGTTTATATGACGAAGTCATAAAGAATATTTTTATAATTAAAGTTTTTGCCATCTATTGATGTGATATTATAATAATGAGTAACTACCTGTGATGAACGGATCCAAACCCTACTATTTCGGTCCATACCGAATGTTGAGGGGTAAAAAAAGTTTGGGATAACCTGGGAAAGCTAGGTCTGAGCAGCCAATCAACCAGCTTTTAGCTCCTAGCAACCTATTGCCCATTATGCGCATGGGTGTGATTGGCCAGGCTAACACGTGACCCGGCTGTAAGAGAGGGGGTAACATCTCAAAACCTCATTACAGTCAGAGCCATGGAAAGGCTATTGCTGGAGATAGGGACAGGCAGATAAAACTTACGATTTAATAATTGCCCTTTTCAGTACAACTGGGTAAGGAAAGGAGGCTGTTATATAAAGGGCGGTTTCTAGGTACTTTTTTGTACAGGATGAAAATTGCACCCTCCCCCCAAGTTATTAAAATATATAGAATGCACCCCAATTTTTAGCATAAACAGCCCCCCACAAATTAAAAATATTAGAGACATTACAGTGTATACAGCACTATCCCAACTAAGGTACCTTCGACAATGCTCCCCCAAGTTAATTCAAACAAATACAGTGATCTCCCCTTCAATTAAACAGTGTCTTCCAAGTTATGATATTGTACTATGAATTTTTATAAAAGCGATTTACATGTATTCTTCACCAGTACAAAGCTTAGTACATAAATTCAGCACCAGTATGGAGTTCAATACATTTTACATGTGTACAGAACCCCCATAATGAATGAATACATGCAGTCCATCCTTTAACCCCTTTCACGTGCGCCATACGAGTACGGCATGTAGGGTCCCGGTGCATGGAGAGGGCTCACGGACCGAGCCCTCTCCATAGCCGGTAAGTATTTGCTGCATAATGTAGCATTTTATGTTTTTATTTTAAGTACTTTCCCTACCCTATTTTTGTCAGAATTCTACCCCTTACTACCCCTTTTGATTTAACAATCAAAGTGTAAATGTAGACTTCAATAAAACAGATGCCTATTGTTTACTGTAACTGTGGTTCAAGGAAAGGGTCAGTACTATCTTATCTAGTGTTTTTCAGATGGATTATATACATTGACCACTGAAAATGGATGAAGGTATCAGACCTACTGTGACATGACAACTGATGGTGGAGGGTGGACATTGGTGGCCAGTGTCCATGTGAATAACATGAATGGTAAATGTACAGTAGGAGATCGCTGGTCCAGCCAGCAAGGAAATGACATCAACAACCCAAAAGGAGAAGGCAACTGGGACAACTTTGCCACATTTGGACTCCCTGATGGAGCTACCAGCGATGATTATAAGGTGAGACAATTTTTTTTTTTAAATTTAATTTCCCTTCTACTTTTCTTTGTTGTACCTAAGGTGCTCTAATACTTTTATATATTGTATATTTTAAATATATAGTGCACTCTGGGTGAATAAAGTGCTCTCACATATTTGACCGAACTATTAGAGTACTGCCGTTTTTTTATTCTATCTATATAGAAATCTATCATTATTTATACAAGAACAAATGCACGTACAAAATACAAAAAGTACAAGTGGAAGGAAGAAACTTCTCATGAGGTGTCACAATCTATATGGTACGGTGTTCCAAGACTTCCATTGGCAACTTTGTATGTTATTTTTCCTGATATATACCGTATATAATGGGAAAACAAGTTCATTATAAAAGTTTTATAAAGAGTATTAGAAAAAAAACTCTTTATAAAAACTTTATGTCGCTTTTTAAAATAATATAGATTTGGCACAAAAAAATATATTTTCATAGAAATAAAATAATTTTCCTAAGAAAACATATAGTATATACTATTATTGGTTGAAAATACTTTCTGTCTATGTAGGGTTATTTCATTAACATGGTGACATCATGACTGAACTACACATTCACTTTGTTTTGTAGAATCCTGGCTATTTTGATATTGCAGCCAAAGATCTGGGCTTGTGGCATGTTCCCAATAATACGCCCTTGAAACAGTGGAGGAATACTGCTCTTCTGAGATATCGGACAAACAATGAATTCTTCACCCAAGAGGGCGGTAACCTCTTCCAGCTATACAAGGTAAGTACTCCATCAAATTCCAAAACTTTTGTTGTATTTCCTTTTGTCAACTTTGTACAGTCACCCCTGTTTCCTCAAATGAAAAAATCATTAGTTTTCAGTACAAGAGCATTTGGTATAGAGGACCTTTCATCACCTCACATGGAGATTAACATACCAAATGTAGGACCGGCTATTCAGAAGCACTTTGCCCACAATTGAGATATCAGTCCCAGTATCTGACTGTTGTAATCCTGTGGACTGTCAGAGAGGAGGTGCAGGAGCAGAAAATCATTGCTGACACTGTCCAGCAGTCAGCAGTAGACAGTTTCAGACACGTTACTGTGGAGT
This sequence comes from Engystomops pustulosus, assembly GCF_040894005.1. Classification (NCBI taxonomy): domain Eukaryota; kingdom Metazoa; phylum Chordata; class Amphibia; order Anura; family Leptodactylidae; genus Engystomops; species Engystomops pustulosus. The sequence continues at coordinate 20,895,225 of NC_092421.1, read as the reverse complement.
ACACATTGTGATCTTTCACACATCGGGGGGAAAATGATGTTTTGCGCCAAAACAAATGTCTAAAATGCCTTCCGACACGTTTTTGTCCATTTTCCAATTCGTCCGAAAAAGGTGGGTGACCTTGCAAATGGGAGGCATGGTTTCAGAGAAAGGGGCGTGGTCGTATGGAAATTAGCTAAAAGCAGGTCTAAAAGTAGAACTAGACAGTCCAGGTTCATTATCACAATAATGAATCTGGTACAGCACAAGACTTCTGGCTTCTGCAGATTTGTTACATTGTTGGCACATTGTAATGAATCCTATGTTAAAATGCTGTATACTGCAACACAGTAGTATTGCATTATATGGTAGGAAGCATTCCCAAAAACACAATTTCCCTCCCCAATCTGCTCCTATCCTTGTGTTAACCCCCCCCCCCCCCCATTGTCTGCCCCCCCACGAACTTTTAAGTGCATTGTGATAGTAGGAGTAGTAATTGGAGTAGTGTATGTAGTGTGTGGAGGAGGTAGTATTGCACGCTGTCTGTGGAGGAGGTAGTAGTGCAGAGGAGGTAGTAGTGCACACCGTCTGTGGAGTAGTTAGTAGTGCAGAGGAGGTAGTAGTGCAGAGGAGGTAGTAGTGCACACCATCTGTGGAGTAGGTAGTAGTGCAGAGGAGGTAGTAGTGCACACCATCTGTGGAGTAGGTAGTAGTGCAGAGGAGGTAGTAGTGCACACCATCTGTGGAGTAGGTAGTAGTGCAGAGGAGGTAGTAGTGCACACCATCTGTGGAGTAGGTAGTAGTGCAGAGGAGGTAGTAGTGCACACCATCTGTGGAGTAGGTAGTAGAGCAGAGGAGGTAGTAGTGCACACCATCTGTGGAGTAGGTAGTAGTGCAGAGGAGGTAGTAGTGCACACCATCTGTGGAGTAGGTAGTAGTGCAGAGGAGGTAGTAGTGCACACCATCTGTGGAGTAAGTAGTAGTGCAGAGGAGGTAGTAGTGCACACCATCTGTGGAGTAGGTAGTAGTGCAGAGGAGGTAGTAGTGCACACCATCTGTGGAGTAAGTAGTAGTGCAGAGGAGGTAGTAGTGCACACCATCTGTGGAGTAGGTAGTAGTGCAGAGGAGGTAGTAGTGCAGAGGAGGTAGTAGTGCACACCATCTGTGGAGTAGGTAGTAGTGCAGAGGAGGTAGTAGTGCACACCATCTGTGGAGTAGGTAGTAGTGCAGAGGAGGTAGTAGTGCACACCATCTGTGGAGTAGGTAGTAGTGCAGAGGAGGTAGTAGTGCACACCATCTGTGGAGTAAGTAGTAGTGCAGAGGAGGTAGTAGTGCACACCATCTGTGGAGTAGGTAGTAGTGCAGAGGAGGTAGTAGTGCACACCATCTGTGGAGTAAGTAGTAGTGCAGAGGAGGTAGTAGTGCAGAGGAGGTAGTAGTGCACACCATCTGTGGAGTAGGTAGTAGTGCAGAGGAGGTAGTAGTGCACACCATCTGTGGAGTAGGTAGTAGTGCAGAGGAGGTAGTAGTGCACACCATCTGTGGAGTAGGTAGTAGTGCAGAGGAGGTAGTAGTGCACACCATCTGTGGAGTAGGTAGTAGTGCACACGGTCTCTGAAGGAGGTAGTAGTGGACACCGGATGTGAAGGAGGTAGTAGTGCACACGGTCTCTGAAGGAGGTAGTAGTGGACACCGGATGTGAAGGATGTAATAATGCAACCATGTGTGGAGGAGGTAGAAGTGCAGAGGAGGTAGTATTGCAACCGTGTGTGGAGGATGTAGTAGTACACGCCGTCTGTGGAGGAGGGAGTCCTGCACAAATATTTGGAGGAGGTGCACGCTGTCTGTGGAGGAGGTAATAATAGTAAACTTGTGTGTGGAGGAATGTGTAGCATATTTGTGTGTGGAGTAGGGAGTAGTGCACACGTGTTTGGAGAACAGAGTTCTGCAAGCCATCTGGGGAGGAGGTAGTAGCGCACCCATGTGTTCCTGGGATCGACAGGGGACATCCCCCTTAAAGTACCCTAGAGAGACTAAAATAGTTAAAAAATAAACAATAAAAATCACAAACATGTTAGTCATCACTGCATCCCAAAATGCCAGATCATTTACAATTACATACCATTACAATTATATACAGCCCCCTATAACTATATATAGCCCCCTATAATAACTATATGTCTCCCTATAATAACTATATACAGCCCTCTATAATAACGATATATAGCCTTTTATTATAACTATATACAGTCCCCCTACAATAGGTATATACAGCCTCCCTATAATAATTATATACAGTCCCACTATAATCATTTAATACAGCCTTATATTACAGCTATAGATAGCCTCCCTATAATAACTGTATATGCCCCCCCCCCCCCCGATAATAGCAATATACAGTATACAATTATACAGTGCTATGTGACTAGGCACTTGTGCCCTGGGTGTGGCTGTAGAGGAGCAGTTTCAAACTGCTCCTCCGTGTGTACTTCAAATATATGAAAACGCCCCTTGCTCCTCCATAGCCACTCCTAGGGGACAAGTGCCTAGTGCCTATACAGCCTCCCTATAATAACTATATACAGTCCCCCTATAATAACTATATACAGCCTTATATTATAACTATATACACCCCCCATAATAGCTATAAACTGCCTCCCTATAATAACTATATACAGTCCCCCTATAATAATTATATACAGCCTTTTATTACAACCTCCCTGTGTCCTTTTCAAATATATAAAAATGCCCATCCACTGTCTTAGCGACGCCCCTGCTCCTCCATAGCCACTCCTAGGGGACAAGTGCCTAGTCACAGAGTACATGTCATTGAAAGGTACTATATAACAAATCTTTTTTTCTGTAAAAACTCTTTGGCAGTCTATGTACTATGATCCGTGGGGACTGGGGGATGCTAAAAATGTGTTTCCTGCTGACAGGTTCCCTAAAAGTGCTATATACAGCAGAAGCAGAAGACATAGGAGCTTCTAAGGGCACAATATGAGAGGGAAAACTGCCGGGGGTAAATTAAGAGGAGAGACTACTAGAGCTGTACAATAAAATGGGAGCTGCTGGAGGGTGTGGGCACAATAAGGGGGTGGGGTACAATGATATTTGGAGATGCTTGGGAGAACAATATAAGTGGGAGCTTCTAGGGGCACAATAAGAGGGTGAATTGCTGGGGGTACAAAAGAGGGGGAGCTGCTGGAGGTTGTGGGCACAACAAGGGGGACAATGATATTTTGAGATGCTTGGGAGCACAATATGAGGGGGCTTTATTATGAGGGGAAACTGGGGAGACAATATCAGAGGGGCTACAATGTGAGGAGTGGGGAGGGGGCACTAAGGCACTTATCGATGCAGATCTTGTCCTTCTACAAAAGTTGAAACTTATGTTATTGCCATAATTGCTTGTTAGGATGTACATAGCATATCAATGCAGTCTTTATGATTTTGTTCAGAAATACCCAGTGGCATACGGTATTGGAAGTTGTCCTGCAAATAATGGACCTGCTGTTCCTGTTGTGTATGACTATGGAAATGCCGAAAAGACAAAATCGTATTACTCACCAGAGGGCGCAAGTAAGATTGTTTGTAACTGTATATTAATATAATATACACTGTAGACTTCGGCCATACTATAATAGCGTCTGTGTGTTTCTGCAGAAGAGTTCAATGCTGGTTATGTGCAGTTCCGAGTATTTAATTATGAAAAAGCAGCCCTGGCTCTATGTCCTGGAATGCGCGTCCCAGGCCCACTATGCAATGCAGAACATGTAAGTAATAGATGTGGCCGAATTCTTTTGATACATTTTGAAAGATTACCTGTCATTAATTTCTATAGATGTAAGGCTACACTCAATGGCTACACTCAATGGGGCACATTTACAGTGCAGAATACAGTTTGCCTGTGTATAGTGCAGGGTGCGCCAGATTCAGGATTTCTGGGTCATGTTCTTCATGAATCTGACACCACCTTTTTCGTGGTGCACCTTTAACATAGAGCGTCCAACACACTTCTATCGGACTTTGCATGATAAAACTGGCACATGGTCCGACTCAGCACCAGAACGCCCTTTAATGTGTGTTGCGTGGATGACTAGGGCAGCTGAGCCACAAAAGGGTCAATTGTGGTGCAGATACTTCTTAAATACCTGTTTGTACCTAAAAGAGTGTGAAAAAGTGGCGCACAGCCCTTAGTAAATGTGCCCCAATATGAACAGCTGGTCTAATCATCTTCATGTACTTCCAGTTCTGCATTGGTGGAGGCGGCTACTTCCCAGAGGGAAACCCCAAACAGTGCGGAGACTTTGCAGCCTATGATTGGAGTGGTTATGGAACATATTTTGAATGGAGTAGCAGCAAGGAGATCACTGAAGCTTCTGTTCTCCTCTTCTACCGTTGATCTCTGCTATTCTTGATTTTTTTTTTGCTTTCATAGTCATTTTAAGAAAAGCTTCATATATATACAAATTTGATCTCTTTAAACCCTAGAGACACATTTAATGTTCTATGGGCCTAGAAAATGATGAGAAAATAAAATATTAAATGTTACATGGTCTGTATTTTTTTTTTATTCAAGCTTGTATATTGGCTGTTTGTAGGAAAATGTAGACAGTCTTTTTAGCACAGAATTCATAACAAATAAACTGAAACTAATAAACTTAAGAATGATTTATAAATGCAAGAGATTTATCTAAAGCAGGGGTGCCCAACCCATGGCCCGTAGATCCTCAGCTCCCAGTGCCTCAGCTCCCAGTGCAGCAGCAGGGCCATGATTTTTTGGCGATTCACAGCAAAAATGGAATACAACATGTGTACAGTAAGCACACAGTATTGTGCTTTAGGACCTTGAATAACATCATTCAGGGTCCTGCTGCACGAGTTGCTAGTAGCTCTACAGCTGGCCAGCTTTAGGACCTACGATTAAGTAATCATCCTCTATACAGCAGCCAGGGAACAGGGATGCTGGAAGCAGGGGGAACTAGACCTGGGGGTGGGGGAGGGGGAGTAGACCTGGGGGTGGGGGAGGGGGACTAGACCTGGGGTTGGGGGAGGGGGACTAGACCTGGGGGTAGGGGGGGTCTAGACCTGGGGGTGGGGGAGGGGGACTAGACCTGGAGATAGGGGGGGTCTAGAACTGGGGGTGGGGGAGGGGGACTAGACCTGGAGGTAGGGGGGAGGCCTAGACCTGGGGCAGAGGGGGGCAAGTCGGGGTTTGCTTTGTAAGACCTTGGGGGTATGCTGACATGTAGGGGTGCACGCCACACCAGGAAGCAGTCGTCGATATATCTACCATACCAAGAAATCATGTCAGTAAAAGGATTGAAACAACTGAACAAAAACGCTCCTCCCAAAGGGCCATGTACAAATTAGCCAGGGATGGGGAAAAACATGCTCCCATGGGGCATCCAGTTACCTGTAAATAAAAAGAATCATAAAACAGAAAAAAAAATATTATGCAATAGAAAATCGAGAACCATGATGATGTATTCCTGGAGACCAGGAGAGTAGGTACTATATTTTTGCAAATGATATGTCACCGCTCCACACGCCAGATGGTGAGGAATGGACATGTAGAGAGCGGGGACATCACAAGATAACCAAATATTCTCTTCTGTCCATGGTACGTCTTCCATGGCAGCAAGGACAGCCTTAGTATCCCTGATGAAACCGGGCAATCTGTTCACCAGGGGCTGAAGCAGAGTATCATGTGTTATGGGTTTTCGATAATATATAAAAGTAGTAGCAGTAGTTATATTCTTGTACATAAGGGGCAGTATTATAGTAGTTTAATACTGCCCCTATGTACAAGAATATAACTACTATAATGATCTTTTATTTAAAAATTTGCATCAAAATATTACAATAAATTCACAATAAAATCATAGAATGCAAGTAGAAAGTAATGTCACATGAATAATATAACAGACATCACACAATTGCTGACATATTCCTCCAGTACATATTACTGGTTGTCATGTCTTTCCTATAGACGCTCCTCAGACTCTCTATGATGTTACATGTTACTGTATTCAGGGTCAGGACTTCCTTATTGATGACCAGGCAGCAGCGGGCACACCACAGATGGTAGATGGTCACCACATTTATTACATACAGGGTGCTCTTACTGTATCTGCTGAGTTCTGGCTGGAAATGCCCATTCAGCAGCTGTGCGTATGGCTTCCCCACTAGATGTGGTAGGTGTAAGGACTGGGACACAACCTCCCACCCTGACATACTGAAACAACAATTTTCTTTAAAAGGGGTCTAAACTAAAGACATATAGCAAGAGGCTGAGGGGGCGGCCTTGTCTCACACCCGACATGACCCAGAAAGGGTATCCAAGGTGACCATTAACTAAAGGCTGGCTCATTGTCTCCTTTAGTGGACCTGTAGCCACTGGACAAAACGTGGAGGAATGCCATACTCCAACAGCACTAGGTACAAATAACCATGGTGGACTCTATCAAAGGCTTTACTCTGGTCTAGGCCAACAATGTATGCCCCAACATGATGCTGCTTGACATAGGTCACCGCTTCTCTCACCAGCAGTAATAAGTCCTCTGTACTCTGACCTCTCACACCAGATGAAGAAAAGACAGGAAAAAAAAAAAAAAAAAAAAAAAAAGGCACGTAGGGGATGGCGCCTCGGGTGATAACGTTTGGACCAGTCTGAAAGGAGTATTTGACAGATGATGTGCTCACCTTATTGCCACTTGGTTTTGATGCACATAGGAGCCCAAACAGGGGTCTAATGTAGATACAGCAGATGGTGTAGGTCCAGGATTCAGGGGTTAGTCTGCGATGGTAGTCCAATGTAGAAGAGCAGCAAGACACTAGTCTCTCGGGTGTTTATTAGGCAGCTCCCAAAGCTCAAGGTTACCGGTCACCGTGATGATGCCGGTAGAGTAAGGTGCAGATACAGGGGAAAAAAATGAGCTTAAACGGGGCGCTCAGGTAACAACCCAAAGAGGCAGAGAATTGTGTCAAAAAATAGGCGATTTTATTGATAAAATCAAATAATGGTAAAATCAATACTTACATAAATAAATAAAAATAAAAGGTCCTATTAACGCGTTTCGGGTTATACACAACCCTTTTTCAAAATCAGGACAAAAGGTATAAATTACTGGTAACAGAGTGCTTTAAATACATTACTTAAATTAACATACCTGGATGGCTATAGGATGATACCGGAAGTGTCAATTGGCGCGACTAGAAGTGTCAATGCCGGTATTTCCGGTGTGCGCATGCGCACTAGGTCTCAGCCAAGTGTGCGCAGGCGCACTTGGGTCTCAGCTCCGTGATCACTGTATACGGCGCGTGCGCCACTTAGGTGAGTAATGTGACTATTCACATTGCGTGACGTACGATCGCGCGTGCGCAGAAATGTATGCCGCGCGACCGCGCGTGCGCAGAAGAGGCACAAAGTGTGTCTGTCGCTATGGAGATCGCAACGGGAGGAGAAGAAGAATATAGGTATGGAGATCAATATCGTTGTGACATACTAGTGACGATGTACACTATATGGACAAAAACAGGCGTGCTCAACTAAATTGGATAATTAGGACAATAATATATAAAAAAATTATTTTGGAAAATAGGATGGGCATATAGTACTATAAGCTAGTCAATAAAATAGGATGTTATGCAATCGTAATAATAAATAGTAAATAGTAAGTAAATACAGTAGAATATATACTGCACACAGGATATAAAAGACATTTTTTAAAAGACATTTTTTTAAAAATGAGATATTATACAAATGGAAGGGCAATTAGTAAACATTTTCTAAACTCTCGTTGAGACCTGTAGGGTTGAGGCTATGTAATTTGTAGATCCAGAACATTTCTTTACGCTTGAGATAGTTGAATCTCTGGGGAACAGAAGGTTCTATATGTTCTATTGGTATAATGTTGAAATCTCTGTAATTCTTATTGTGGTGTGTGGCTGCATGCCGAGACACACTATGTAACACATATCCGTTCTCAATGTTTGATCTATGCTTATTCAAACGTTCCCTAAGGGGCTGTATTGTGCGCCCTACATATTGTAATTTACAAGTGCACTCTATAAGGTATATAACATATTTTGAGCTGCAATTCATAAAGTTTTTGATATTGGACATAAATGTGGATTGTCTGTGTAGAATCGTTTCACAGCACTTGCAACGACTATGTCCGCAACGGAAACTACCCATCACTTTTGGAAAGAAGGTAGGTATTGCGCTTGTCTTGGATTCCGGGCGAAGACGGCTAGGTGCCAAGATATTTTTGAGTGAACGCGATCTACGGAAGGTAAGTTGGGGTTTGGAAGGGAGGGTTTCTCTTAAAAAGGGATCAAGTAGGAGAATATCCCAATGTTTATTCATAATACCTCGTATTGAGGAACTATCAGTCGAGTAGGTGGTAATAAAGTTAACCATATTGCTGTTTGATTTCGTTTTATCTCTTTTGTTTGTAGGTATCAAACAGGTTTCTTGGCTCAAGGCACCCGCTCTACCTTTTGCTGCTGAAATGAGAGTAGAGGGGTATCCTTTAGCCCTGAAGCGATTAGTGAGGATGTCACTTTGACTGTTAAAATCCGAGTCTTCCGTGCAGTTCCGCCTTATTCTTTTATATTGTCCATAAGGAATATTTGTAAGCCATTTCTTAAAATGGCTGCTAGAAAACTCTAAATAGCTATTGCTATCCACCTTTTTAAAGAATGTTTTTGTCTTAATGAGACCCTCAGGTGTATGGGAAACTACTATATCTAAAAATTCAGCATTGTTGGGTGTAATCTCACTTGTAAATTCAAGTCCCCAACTATTCTCATTTATATCTTTGACAAAGTTCAATGCTTCCTCTTTACTTCCATTCCAGATAATAAAAATATCATCTATAAATCTTTTATAGAGTACGCATTTCTCATATGCACTATGTTGGTAGATGATCTGTTCCTCAAATAGACCAACATAGAGATTCGCAAAACTGGGAGCAAATTTGCTCCCCATTGCTGTTCCTCTCTTCTGGAGATATATTTTATTCAGGAACGTAAAAAAATTATGTTTTAAAATAAAAGCAATGGACCTCAATATAAAATTAGTCTGTTCCTTAGGTATAGCCGGATCATTATGTAGAAAATGGGAAATAGCGTGTATTCCCAAGTCATGAGGGATTCTGGTGTAAAGTGATGTTATGTCCATAGTGATGAAGACATAGGAATCATTCCAAGGTTCTTTGATTACGTGTCGGATAAGGTCAGATGTGTCAAGCAGGAAGGATTTGAGTTGTTTGACATATTTTTGTAAAAAGATGTCAGTATAGTGCGACAGATTTGATGTTAATGAATTTATACCCGATATGATGGGTCTACCTGGAGGATTGGAGGTGTTTTTATGGACTTTAGGTAAGTAATAAAATAATGCAACTGCTGGTTCTTATATCTCAAGGTATTGATACTCTTTCTTATTTAAAATACCATTTTGGAGTCCTTCGTCTAGCAGTGTGTATAGTGCTTTAGTGTAATTGACGGTGGGATTGTGGTCCAACTTGCAATAAAATTCGGAGTCCGATAGTAATCTCAGAGCTTCTGTGATATAGTCAATTCTGTTTAGAATAACTATACCACCGCCTTTGTCGGCTGATTTTATGACTAAATCCTCTTTCGCCGCTAGGTTTTTTAGGCTTAATCTTTCTTTATAGGTTAAATTGTTAAGTTTACCTTTTTTCTTATCCCTGTTGGATTGGTCATGGAGTTTTTGGAGGTCAGTGGATACTAATGTGTAGAACGTGTCTACAAAGTTACCTCTATGATGTGTGGGATAGAAGAGAGATTTAGGTTTTAGATCGGTGTGGATGGGTGATGTACAGTTCAGTGTATTGAGTATTTCATTATTGACTTCAGGTGTTTTCATAGGTTTACCTATATCCAATATATTAAAATGTCTTTTGAGTGTTAAATTCCGAATGAATCTGTTTAGGTCTAAAAACAGTTCGAATTCGTTTGATCGTGAGGACGGACAGTAGGATAGTCCTTTTTCTAATACTTTAGTCTCTATATCTCACAGTTTATAAGTAGACAAATTAAAAATCTTAACGAGATTAGTATTATTTATTCCTGTCTCAGTATTCTTACTCTCTCTCCCCATAGGTCTTTCAAGAGGTGGTCTAACTATCTGGTTTTCTTGTGCTTGGGGGTTTCCACCAGTGAGTCTTCCTCCGTATGGGAAGAATCTATGTCTGTTCCTCCTTCCGCCCCTCTTACCTCTCTTGTGAGATTTTTCCTTTTTGTTCCGAGTGGTTGGGCTGGGTGACTTATTTCTTTTACAAAAGGATCTAATACATATTGTTGGACTGCCCTCTTTGTTAGTAGTTTCCCTGGAAGGCCTAAAAAAGACATTGATTCCTCAGGTGAGAGGAGATCATGTGCTACCTCTAATGGGGTGGTTTTATTTTGTGTATTGGCTAAAGGAGTAAAGAACTGTTGTTGTGTACCTTCGTTGATGCTTTCTTCTAGGTCAGTTGTATTATGGGTGGTGAGTAAAGACTCATTAAGGGCGGGGAGACTAGGTGTATACTTTCCTGACGGTAGATTGGGTTTAGTCAAACTATTAGGATCTATTGGACTGAATTCTTTTATTGATTCAAGTCCAATTAGTAATTGATTGTGTGTTAGATTAGAAGTGGTTGTTTTTAGTTTAGCATTATGTTGATTGATGGGGTCCTTGGGCTGCAGTTGTTGTCTATTCGGGTTCAAATCTGAAGTGTCGATTGTTTGTTTGTCTAGTGTACTCTTACTATATCTGGTGGTGTTCCTCCAAGACTTAGAGCTGGTCACTTCATTTAACTTATTTCTGTTTCCAGTATTTCTGTTTTGTCTGTTGTTGTTGTTTTTATTATTATTATTGATATAGTTATTGTAGGGTATCCTGGGTTTCATTGATTTAAATGGTTCATTTTTTACAGTTTCAGTGGTATTTCTATCAGTGTTTAGGGTGTTGTTGGTCTTTTTCTTTAGCCAGTATTTGATATTACCTAATCTATAATCAGTGCGATCTCTTTCTAATTTCTTTAGTTTTTTCTCCAATATATCTTTTTCAAATGAGTCTATTGTTGTAGTCAGTCTATTGTTCATCCTACCATAGCTTGTATGTTGTTCAAAAGAGGTTAATCTACACATTAGATCGTCTATTCTATCGGTACAGTTTCTAGATAGAGAGAGTCTTTTCACACATAAACACTGTAATAGTGATATAGAACAATTATGCAACAAGGAGTCCCAGTTTTCAACAAATGTAGGATCGTTTTTAAAAGCCGGTTCTGGGTGCAGGCGTAACCCTCTCGGGATAATATTTTCTTTTACGTAAATATCTAGAAAGAGTTTATCAAGATGGTGCTGTGATTCCACTTTCAAAGTCTTTTCCAAATCGAAAAATAAATCAGACATCACCTTTTCGTCGGTCTGGCTGTTGTGCCTGTCCATGGGTTCATCATGGGAAGTCTTATCTTGCAAAGTTTTAGTATAAATGGCAAATACCTGTTCTCTGGTACGAAATCTTTTCTCGCCGTTCAGCATTCTGGTATCAAGGTTGTTTGGAGTTATCACACACCAAGTCGACCCAAGAAAGAGTCTCTCTACGAGCCAAAAACCGGTATTCAATGAAGACCGGTATTGCTATGAAGAAAAGACAGGAAAAAAAAGGCACGTAGGGGACGGCGCCTCGGGTGATAACGTTTGGACCAGTCTGAAAGGAGTATTTGACAGATGATGTGCTCACCTTATTGCCACTTGGTTTTGATGCACATAGGAGCCCAAACAGGGGTCTAATGTAGATACAGCAGATGGTGTAGGTCCAGGATTCAGGGGTTAGTCTGCGATGGTAGTCCAATGTAGAAGAGCAGCAAGACACTAGTCTCTCGGGTGTTTATTAGGCAGCTCCCAAAGCTCAAGGTTACCGGTCACCGTGATGATGCCGGTAGAGTAAGGTGCAGATACAGGGGAAAAAATGAGCTTAAACGGGGCGCTCAGGTAACAACCCAAAGAGGCAGAGAATTGTGTCAAAAAATAGGCGATTTTATTGATAAAATCAAATAATGGTAAAATCAATACTTACATAAATAAATAAAAATAAAAGGTCCTATTAACGCGTTTCGGGTTATACACAACCCTTTTTCAAAATCAGGACAAAAGGTATAAATTACTGGTAACAGAGTGCTTTAAATACATTACTTAAATTAACATACCTGGATGGCTATAGGATGATACCGGAAGTGTCAATTGGCGCGACTAGAAGTGTCAATGCCGGTATTTCCGGTGTGCGCATGCGCACTAGGTCTCAGCCAAGTGTGCGCAGGCGCACTTGGGTCTCAGCTCCGTGATCACTGTATACGGCGCGTGCGCCACTTAGGTGAGTAATGTGACTATTCACATTGCGTGACGTACGATCGCGCGTGCGCAGAAATGTATGCCGCGCGACCGCGCGTGCGCAGAAGAGGCACAAAGTGTGTCTGTCGCTATGGAGATCGCAACGGGAGGAGAAGAAGAATATAGGTATGGAGATCAATATCGTTGTGACATACTAGTGACGATGTACACTATATGGACAAAAACAGGCGTGCTCAACTAAATTGGATAATTAGGACAATAATATATAAAAAAATTATTTTGGAAAATAGGATGGGCATATAGTACTATAAGCTAGTCAATAAAATAGGATGTTATGCAATCGTAATAATAAATAGTAAATAGTAAGTAAATACAGTAGAATATATACTGCACACAGGATATAAAAGACATTTTTTAAAAGACATTTTTTTAAAAATGAGATATTATACAAATGGAAGGGCAATTAGTAAACATTTTCTAAACTCTCGTTGAGACCTGTAGGGTTGAGGCTATGTAATTTGTAGATCCAGAACATTTCTTTACGCTTGAGATAGTTGAATCTCTGGGGAACAGAAGGTTCTATATGTTCTATTGGTATAATGTTGAAATCTCTGTAATTCTTATTGTGGTGTGTGGCTGCATGCCGAGACACACTATGTAACACATATCCGTTCTCAATGTTTGATCTATGCTTATTCAAACGTTCCCTAAGGGGCTGTATTGTGCGCCCTACATATTGTAATTTACAAGTGCACTCTATAAGGTATATAACATATTTTGAGCTGCAATTCATAAAGTTTTTGATATTGGACATAAATGTGGATTGTCTGTGTAGAATCGTTTCACAGCACTTGCAACGACTATGTCCGCAACGGAAACTACCCATCACTTTTGGAAAGAAGGTAGGTATTGCGCTTGTCTTGGATTCCGGGCGAAGACGGCTAGGTGCCAAGATATTTTTGAGTGAACGCGATCTACGGAAGGTAAGTTGGGGTTTGGAAGGGAGGGTTTCTCTTAAAAAGGGATCAAGTAGGAGAATATCCCAATGTTTATTCATAATACCTCGTATTGAGGAACTATCAGTCGAGTAGGTGGTAATAAAGTTAACCATATTGCTGTTTGATTTCGTTTTATCTCTTTTGTTTGTAGGTATCAAACAGGTTTCTTGGCTCAAGGCACCCGCTCTACCTTTTGCTGCTGAAATGAGAGTAGAGGGGTATCCTTTAGCCCTGAAGCGATTAGTGAGGATGTCACTTTGACTGTTAAAATCCGAGTCTTCCGTGCAGTTCCGCCTTATTCTTTTATATTGTCCATAAGGAATATTTGTAAGCCATTTCTTAAAATGGCTGCTAGAAAACTCTAAATAGCTATTGCTATCCACCTTTTTAAAGAATGTTTTTGTCTTAATGAGACCCTCAGGTGTATGGGAAACTACTATATCTAAAAATTCAACATTGTTGGGTGTAATCTCACTTGTAAATTCAAGTCCCCAACTATTCTCATTTATATCTTTAACAAAGTTCAATGCTTCCTCTTTACTTCCATTCCAGATAATAAAAATATCATCTATAAATCTTTTATAGAGTACGCATTTCTCATATGCACTATGTTGGTAGATGATCTGTTCCTCAAATAGACCAACATAGAGATTCGCAAAACTGGGAGCAAATTTGCTCCCCACTGCTGTTCCTCTCTTCTGGAGATATATTTTATTCAGGAACGTAAAAAAATTATGTTTTAAAATAAAAGCAATGGACCTCAATATAAAATTAGTCTGTTCCTTAGGTATAGCCGGATCATTATGTAGAAAATGGGAAATAGCGTGTATTCCCAAGTCATGAGGGATTCTGGTGTAAAGTGATGTTATGTCCATAGTGATGAAGACATAGGAATCATTCCAAGGTTCTTTGATTACGTGTCGGATAAGGTCAGATGTGTCAAGCAGGAAGGATTTGAGTTGTTTGACATATTTTTGTAAAAAGATGTCAGTATAGTGCGACAGATTTGATGTTAATGAATTTATACCCGATATGATGGGTCTACCTGGAGGATTGGAGGTGTTTTTATGGACTTTAGGTAAGTAATAAAATAATGCAACTGCTGGTTCTTCTATCTTAAGGTATTGATACTCTTTCTTATTTAAAATACCATTTTGGAGTCCTTCGTCTAGCAGTGTGTATAGTGCTTTAGTGTAATTGACGGTGGGATTGTGGTCCAACTTGCAATAAAATTCGGAGTCCGATAGTAATCTCAGAGCTTCTGTGATATAGTCAATTCTGTTTAGAATAACTATACCACCGCCTTTGTCGGCTGATTTTATGACTAAATCCTCTTTCGCCGCTAGGTTTTTTAGGCTTAATCTTTCTTTATAGGTTAAATTGTTAAGTTTACCTTTTTTCTTATCCCTGTTGGATTGGTCATGGAGTTTTTGGAGGTCAGTGGATACTAATGTGTAGAACGTGTCTACAAAGTTACCTCTATGATGTGTGGGATAGAAGAGAGATTTAGGTTTTAGATCGGTGTGGATGGGTGATGTACAGTTCAGTGTATTGAGTATTTCATTATTGACTTCAGGTGTTTTCATAGGTTTACCTATATCCAATATATTAAAATGTCTTTTGAGTGTTAAATTCCGAATGAATCTGTTTAGGTCTAAAAACAGTTCGAATTCGTTTGATCGTGAGGACGGACAGTAGGATAGTCCTTTTTCTAATACTTTAGTCTCTATATCTCACAGTTTATAAGTAGACAAATTAAAAATCTTAACGAGATTAGTATTATTTATTCCTGTCTCAGTATTCTTACTCTCTCTCCCCATAGGTCTTTCAAGAGGTGGTCTAACTATCTGGTTTTCTTGTGCTTGGGGGTTTCCACCAGTGAGTCTTCCTCCGTATGGGAAGAATCTATGTCTGTTCCTCCTTCCGCCCCTCTTACCTCTCTTGTGAGATTTTTCCTTTTTGTTCCGAGTGGTTGGGCTGGGTGACTTATTTCTTTTACAAAAGGATCTAATACATATTGTTGGACTGCCCTCTTTGTTAGTAGTTTCCCTGGAAGGCCTAAAAAAGACATTGATTCCTCAGGTGAGAGGAGATCATGTGCTACCTCTAATGGGGTGGTTTTATTTTGTGTATTGGCTAAAGGAGTAAAGAACTGTTGTTGTGTACCTTCGTTGATGCTTTCTTCTAGGTCAGTTGTATTATGGGTGGTGAGTAAAGACTCATTAAGGGCGGGGAGACTAGGTGTATACTTTCCTGACGGTAGATTGGGTTTAGTCAAACTATTAGGATCTATTGGACTGAATTCTTTTATTGATTCAAGTCCAATTAGTAATTGATTGTGTGTTAGATTAGAAGTGGTTGTTTTTAGTTTAGCATTATGTTGATTGATGGGGTCCTTGGGCTGCAGTTGTTGTCTATTCGGGTTCAAATCTGAAGTGTCGATTGTTTGTTTGTCTAGTGTACTCTTACTATATCTGGTGGTGTTCCTCCAAGACTTAGAGCTGGTCACTTCATTTAACTTATTTCTGTTTCCAGTATTTCTGTTTTGTCTGTTGTTGTTGTTTTTATTATTATTATTGATATAGTTATTGTAGGGTATCCTGGGTTTCATTGATTTAAATGGTTCATTTTTTACAGTTTCAGTGGTATTTCTATCAGTGTTTAGGGTGTTGTTGGTCTTTTTCTTTAGCCAGTATTTGATATTACCTAATCTATAATCAGTGCGATCTCTTTCTAATTTCTTTAGTTTTTTCTCCAATATATCTTTTTCAAATGAGTCTATTGTTGTAGTCAGTCTATTGTTCATCCTACCATAGCTTGTATGTTGTTCAAAAGAGGTTAATCTACACATTAGATCGTCTATTCTATCGGTACAGTTTCTAGATAGAGAGAGTCTTTTCACACATAAACACTGTAATAGTGATATAGAACAATTATGCAACAAGGAGTCCCAGTTTTTAACAAATGTAGGATCGTTTTTAAAAGCCGGTTCTGGGTGCAGGCGTAACCCTCTCGGGATAATATTTTCTTTTACGTAAATATCTAGAAAGAGTTTATCAAGATGGTGCTGTGATTCCACTTTCAAAGTCTTTTCCAAATCGAAAAATAAATCAGACATCACCTTTTCGTCGGTCTGGCTGTTGTGCCTGTCCATGGGTTCATCATGGGAAGTCTTATCTTGCAAAGTTTTAGTATAAATGGCAAATACCTGTTCTCTGGTACGAAATCTTTTCTCGCCGTTCAGCATTCTGGTATCAAGGTTGTTTGGAGTTATCACACACCAAGTCGACCCAAGAAAGAGTCTCTCTACGAGCCAAAAACCGGTATTCAATGAAGACCGGTATTGCTATGAAGAAAAGACAGGGAAAAAAAGGCACGTAGGGGACGGCGCCTCGGGTGATAACGTTTGGACCAGTCTGAAAGGAGTATTTGACAGATGATGTGCTCACCTTATTGCCACTTGGTTTTGATGCACATAGGAGCCCAAACAGGGGTCTAATGTAGATACAGCAGATGGTGTAGGTCCAGGATTCAGGGGTTAGTCTGCGATGGTAGTCCAATGTAGAAGAGCAGCAAGACACTAGTCTCTCGGGTGTTTATTAGGCAGCTCCCAAAGCTCAAGGTTACCGGTCACCGTGATGATGCCGGTAGAGTAAGGTGCAGATACAGGGGAAAAAATGAGCTTAAACGGGGCGCTCAGGTAACAACCCAAAGAGGCAGAGAATTGTGTCAAAAAATAGGCGATTTTATTGATAAAATCAAATAATGGTAAAATCAATACTTACATAAATAAATAAAAATAAAAGGTCCTATTAACGTGTTTCGGGTTATACACAACCCTTTTTCAAAATCAGGACAAAAGGTATAAATTACTGGTAACAGAGTGCTTTAAATACATTACTTAAATTAACATACCTGGATGGCTATAGGATGATACCGGAAGTGTCAATTGGCGCGACTAGAAGTGTCAATGCCGGTATTTCCGGTGTGCGAATGCGCACTAGGTCTCAACGAAGTGTGCGCAGGCGCACTTGGGTCTCAGCTCCGTGATCACTGTATACGGCGCGTGCGCCACTTAGGTGAGTAATGTGACTATTCACATTGCGTGACGTACGATCGCGCGTGCGCAGAAATGTATGCCGCGCGACCGCGCGTGCGCAGAAGAGGCACAAAGTGTGTCTGTCGCTATGGAGATCGCAACGGGAGGAGAAGAAGAATATAGGTATGGAGATCAATATCGTTGTGACATACTAGTGACGATGTACACTATATGGACAAAAACAGGCGTGCTCAACTAAATTGGATAATTAGGACAATAATATATAAAAAAATTATTTTGGAAAATAGGATGGGCATATAGTACTATAAGCTAGTCAATAAAATAGGATGTTATGCAATCGTAATAATAAATAGTAAATAGTAAGTAAATACAGTAGAATATA
The DNA here is from genome assembly GCF_040894005.1 of Engystomops pustulosus. Classification (NCBI taxonomy): domain Eukaryota; kingdom Metazoa; phylum Chordata; class Amphibia; order Anura; family Leptodactylidae; genus Engystomops; species Engystomops pustulosus. The sequence goes on along the minus strand of NC_092421.1, from coordinate 20,877,434 downwards.
TACTGCACACAGGATATAAAAGACATTTTTTAAAAGACATTTTTTTAAAAATGAGATATTATACAAATGGAAGGGCAATTAGTAAACATTTTCTAAACTCTCGTTGAGACCTGTAGGGTTGAGGCTATGTAATTTGTAGATCCAGAACATTTCTTTACGCTTGAGATAGTTGAATCTCTGGGGAACAGAAGGTTCTATATGTTCTATTGGTATAATGTTGAAATCTCTGTAATTCTTATTGTGGTGTGTGGCTGCATGCCGAGACACACTATGTAACACATATCCGTTCTCAATGTTTGATCTATGCTTATTCAAACGTTCCCTAAGGGGCTGTATTGTGCGCCCTACATATTGTAATTTACAAGTGCACTCTATAAGGTATATAACATATTTTGAGCTGCAATTCATAAAGTTTTTGATCTGGAATGTCTCCCCCGTTATATTGGACATAAATGTGGATTGTCTGTGTAGAATCGTTTCACAGCACTTGCAACGACTATGTCCGCAACGGAAACTACCCATCACTTTTGGAAAGAAGGTAGGTATTGCGCTTGTCTTGGATTCCGGGCGAAGACGGCTAGGTGCCAAGATATTTTTGAGTGAACGCGATCTACGGAAGGTAAGTTGGGGTTTGGAAGGGAGGGTTTCTCTTAAAAAGGGATCAAGTAGGAGAATATCCCAATGTTTATTCATAATACCTCGTATTGAGGAACTATCAGTCGAGTAGGTGGTAATAAAGTTAACCATATTGCTGTTTGATTTCGTTTTATCTCTTTTGTTTGTAGGTATCAAACAGGTTTCTTGGCTCAAGGCACCCGCTCTACCTTTTGCTGCTGAAATGAGAGTAGAGGGGTATCCTTTAGCCCTGAAGCGATTAGTGAGGATGTCACTTTGACTGTTAAAATCCGAGTCTTCCGTGCAGTTCCGCCTTATTCTTTTATATTGTCCATAAGGAATATTTGTAAGCCATTTCTTAAAATGGCTGCTAGAAAACTCTAAATAGCTATTGCTATCCACCTTTTTAAAGAATGTTTTTGTCTTAATGAGACCCTCAGGTGTATGGGAAACTACTATATCTAAAAATTCAGCATTGTTGGGTGTAATCTCACTTGTAAATTCAAGTCCCCAACTATTCTCATTTATATCTTTAACAAAGTTCAATGCTTCCTCTTTACTTCCATTCCAGATAATAAAAATATCATCTATAAATCTTTTATAGAGTACGCATTTCTCATATGCACTATGTTGGTAGATGATCTGTTCCTCAAATAGACCAACATAGAGATTCGCAAAACTGGGAGCAAATTTGCTCCCCATTGCTGTTCCTCTCTTCTGGAGATATATTTTATTCAGGAACGTAAAAAAATTATGTTTTAAAATAAAAGCAATGGACCTCAATATAAAATTAGTCTGTTCCTTAGGTATAGCCGGATCATTATGTAGAAAATGGGAAATAGCGTGTATTCCCAAGTCATGAGGGATTCTGGTGTAAAGTGATGTTATGTCCATAGTGATGAAGACATAGGAATCATTCCAAGGTTCTTTGATTACGTGTCGGATAAGGTCAGATGTGTCAAGCAGGAAGGATTTGAGTTGTTTGACATATTTTTGTAAAAAGATGTCAGTATAGTGCGACAAATTTGATGTTAATGAATTTATACCCGATATGATGGGTCTACCTGGAGGATTGGAGGTGTTTTTATGGACTTTAGGTAAGTAATAAAATAATGCAACTGCTGGTTCTTCTATCTTAAGGTATTGATACTCTTTCTTATTTAAAATACCATTTTGGAGTCCTTCGTCTAGCAGTGTGTATAGTGCTTTAGTGTAATTGACGGTGGGATTGTGGTCCAACTTGCAATAAAATTCGGAGTCCGATAGTAATCTCAGAGCTTCTGTGATATAGTCAATTCTGTTTAGAATAAACTATACCACCGCCTTTGTCGGCTGATTTTATGACTAAATCCTCTTTCGCCGCTAGGTTTTTTAGGCTTAATCTTTCTTTATAGGTTAAATTGTTAAGTTTACCTTTTTTCTTATCCCTGTTGGATTGGTCATGGAGTTTTTGGAGGTCAGTGGATACTAATGTGTAGAACGTGTCTACAAAGTTACCTCTATGATGTGTGGGATAGAAGAGAGATTTAGGTTTTAGATCGGTGTGGATGGGTGATGTACAGTTCAGTGTATTGAGTATTTCATTATTGACTTCAGGTGTTTTCATAGGTTTACCTATATGCAATATATTAAAATGTCTTTTGAGTGTTAAATTCCGAATGAATCTGTTTAGGTCTAAAAACAGTTTGAATTCGTTTGATCGTGAGGACGGACAGTAGGATAGTCCTTTTTCTAATACTTTAGTCTCTATATCTGACAGTTTATAAGTAGACAAATTAAAAATCTTAACGAGATTAGTATTATTTATTCCTGTCTCAGTATTCTTACTCTCTCTCCCCATAGGTCTTTCAAGAGGTGGTCTAACTATCTGGTTTTCTTGTGCTTGGGGGTTTCCACCAGTGAGTCTTCCTCCGTATGGGAAGAATCTATGTCTGTTCCTCCTTCCGCCACTCTTACCTCTCTTGTGAGATTTTTCCTTTTTGTTCCGAGTGGTTGGGCTGGGTGACTTATTTCTTTTACAAAAGGATCTAATACATATTGTTGGACTGCCCTCTTTGTTAGTAGTTTCCCTGGAAGGCCTAAAAAAGACATTGATTCCTCAGGTGAGAGGAGATCATGTGCTACCTCTAATGGGGTGGTTTTATTTTGTGTATTGGCTAAAGGAGTAAAGAACTGTTGTTGTGTACCTTCGTTGATGCTTTCTTCTAGGTCAGTTGTATTATGGGTGGTGAGTAAAGACTCATTAAGGGCGGGGAGACTAGGTGTATACTTTCCTGACGGTAGATTGGGTTTAGTCAAACTATTAGGATCTATTGGACTGAATTCTTTTATTGATTCAAGTCCAATTAGTAATTGATTGTGTGTTAGATTAGAAGTGGTTGTTTTTAGTTAAGCATTATGTTGATTGATGGGGTCCTTGGGCTGCAGTTGTTGTCTATTCGGGTTCAAATCTGAAGTGTCGATTGTTTGTTTGTCTAGTGTACTCTTACTATATCTGGTGGTGTTCCTCCAAGACTTCGAGCTAGTCACTTCATTTAACTTATTTCTGTTTCCAGTATTTCTGTTTTGTCTGTTGTTGTTTTTATTATTATTATTGATATAGTTATTGTAGGGTATCCTGGGTTTCATTGATTTAAATGGTTCATTTTTTACAGTTTCAGTGGTATTTCTATCAGTGTTTAGGGTGTTGTTGGTCTTTTTCTTTAGCCAGTATTTGATATTACCTAATCTATAATCAGTGCGATCTCTTTCTAATTTCTTTAGTTTTTTCTCCAATATATCTTTTTCAAATGAGTCTATTGTTGTAGTCAGTCTATTGTTCATCCTACCATAGCTTGTATGTTGTTCAAAAGAGGTTAATCTACACATTAGATCGTCTATTCTATCGGTACAGTTTCTAGATAGAGAGAGTCTTTTCACACATAAACACTGTAATAGTGATATAGAACAATTATGCAACAAGGAGTCCCAGTTTTCAACAAATGTAGGATCGTTTTTAAAAGCCGGTTCTGGGTGCAGGCGTAACCCTCTCGGGATAATATTTTCTTTTACGTAAATATCTAGAAAGAGTTTATCAAGATGGTGCTGTGATTCCACTTTCAAAGTCTTTTCCAAATCGAAAAATAAATCAGACATCACCTTTTCGTCGGTCTGGCTGTTGTGCCTGTCCATGGGTTCATCATGGGAAGTCTTATCTTGCAAAGTTTTAGTATAAATGGCAAATACCTGTTCTCTGGTACGAAATCTTTTCTCGCCGTTCAGCATTCTGGTATCAAGGTTGTTTGGAGTTATCACACACCAAGTCGACCCAAGAAAGAGTCTCTCTACGAGCCAAAAACCGGTATTCAATGAAGACCGGTATTGCTATGAAGAAAAGACAGGGAAAAAAAGGCACGTAGGGGACGGCGCCTCGGGTGATAACGTTTGGACCAGTCTGAAAGGAGTATTTGACAGATGATGTGCTCACCTTATTGCCACTTGGTTTTGATGCACATAGGAGCCCAAACAGGGGTCTAATGTAGATACAGCAGATGGTGTAGGTCCAGGATTCAGGGGTTAGTCTGCGATGGTAGTCCAATGTAGAAGAGCAGCAAGACACTAGTCTCTCGGGTGTTTATTAGGCAGCTCCCAAAGCTCAAGGTTACCGGTCACCGTGATGATGCCGGTAGAGTAAGGTGCAGATACAGGGGAAAAAATGAGCTTAAACGGGGCGCTCAGGTAACAACCCAAAGAGGCAGAGAATTGTGTCAAAAAATAGGCGATTTTATTGATAAAATCAAATAATGGTAAAATCAATACTTACATAAATAAATAAAAATAAAAGGTCCTATTAACGTGTTTCGGGTTATACACAACCCTTTTTCAAAATCAGGACAAAAGGTATAAATTACTGGTAACAGAGTGCTTTAAATACATTACTTAAATTAACATACCTGGATGGCTATAGGATGATACCGGAAGTGTCAATTGGCGCGACTAGAAGTGTCAATGCCGGTATTTCCGGTGTGCGCATGCGCACTAGGTCTCAGCCAAGTGTGCGCAGGCGCACTTGGGTCTCAGCTCCGTGATCACTGTATACGGCGCGTGCGCCACTTAGGTGAGTAATGTGACTATTCACATCGCGTGACGTACGATCGCGCGTGCCCAGAAATGTATGCCGCGCGACCGCGCGTGCGCAGAAGAGGCACAAAGTGTGTCTGTCGCTATGGAGATCGCAACGGGAGGAGAAGAAGAATATAGGTATGGAGATCAATATCGTTGTGACATACTAGTGACGATGTACACTATATGGACAAAAACAGGCGTGCTCAACTAAATTGGATAATTAGGACAATAATATATAAAAAAATTATTTTGGAAAATAGGATGGGCATATAGTACTATAAGCTAGTCAATAAAATAGGATGTTATGCAATCGTAATAATAAATAGTAAATAGTAAGTAAATACAGTAGAATATATACTGCACACAGGATATAAAAGACATTTTTTAAAAGACATTTTTTTAAAAATGAGATATTATACAAATGGAAGGGCAATTAGTAAACATTTTCTAAACTCTCGTTGAGACCTGTAGGGTTGAGGCTATGTAATTTGTAGATCCAGAACATTTCTTTACGCTTGAGATAGTTGAATCTCTGGGGAACAGAAGGTTCTATATGTTCTATTGGTATAATGTTGAAATCTCTGTAATTCTTATTGTGGTGTGTGGCTGCATGCCGAGACACACTATGTAACACATATCCGTTCTCAATGTTTGATCTATGCTTATTCAAACGTTCCCTAAGGGGCTGTATTGTGCGCCCTACATATTGTAATTTACAAGTGCACTCTATAAGGTATATAACATATTTTGAGCTGCAATTCATAAAGTTTTTGATCTGGAATGTCTCCCCCGTTATATTGGACATAAATGTGGATTGTCTGTGTAGAATCGTTTCACAGCACTTGCAACGACTATGTCCGCAACGGAAACTACCCATCACTTTTGGAAAGAAGGTAGGTATTGCGCTTGTCTTGGATTCCGGGCGAAGACGGCTAGGTGCCAAGATATTTTTGAGTGAACGCGATCTACGGAAGGTAAGTTGGGGTTTGGAAGGGAGGGTTTCTCTTAAAAAGGGATCAAGTAGGAGAATATCCCAATGTTTATTCATAATACCTCGTATTGAGGAACTATCAGTCGAGTAGGTGGTAATAAAGTTAACCATATTGCTGTTTGATTTCGTTTTATCTCTTTTGTTTGTAGGTATCAAACAGGTTTCTTGGCTCAAGGCACCCGCTCTACCTTTTGCTGCTGAAATGAGAGTAGAGGGGTATCCTTTAGCCCTGAAGCGATTAGTGAGGATGTCACTTTGACTGTTAAAATCCGAGTCTTCCGTGCAGTTCCGCCTTATTCTTTTATATTGTCCATAAGGAATATTTGTAAGCCATTTCTTAAAATGGCTGCTAGAAAACTCTAAATAGCTATTGCTATCCACCTTTTTAAAGAATGTTTTTGTCTTAATGAGACCCTCAGGTGTATGGGAAACTACTATATCTAAAAATTCAGCATTGTTGGGTGTAATCTCACTTGTAAATTCAAGTCCCCAACTATTCTCATTTATATCTTTAACAAAGTTCAATGCTTCCTCTTTACTTCCATTCCAGATAATAAAAATATCATCTATAAATCTTTTATAGAGTACGCATTTCTCATATGCACTATGTTGGTAGATGATCTGTTCCTCAAATAGACCAACATAGAGATTCGCAAAACTGGGAGCAAATTTGCTCCCCACTGCTGTTCCTCTCTTCTGGAGATATATTTTATTCAGGAACGTAAAAAAATTATGTTTTAAAATAAAAGCAATGGACCTCAATATAAAATTAGTCTGTTCCTTAGGTATAGCCGGATCATTATGTAGAAAATGGGAAATAGCGTGTATTCCCAAGTCATGAGGGATTCTGGTGTAAAGTGATGTTATGTCCATAGTGATGAAGACATAGGAATCATTCCAAGGTTCTTTGATTACGTGTCGGATAAGGTCAGATGTGTCAAGCAGGAAGGATTTGAGTTGTTTGACATATTTTTGTAAAAAGATGTCAGTATAGTGCGACAGATTTGATGTTAATGAATTTATACCCGATATGATGGGTCTACCTGGAGGATTGGAGGTGTTTTTATGGACTTTAGGTAAGTAATAAAATAATGCAACTGCTGGTTCTTCTATCTTAAGGTATTGATACTCTTTCTTATTTAAAATACCATTTTGGAGTCCTTCGTCTAGCAGTGTGTATAGTGCTTTAGTGTAATTGACGGTGGGATTGTGGTCCAACTTGCAATAAAATTCGGAGTCCGATAGTAATCTCAGAGCTTCTGTGATATAGTCAATTCTGTTTAGAATAACTATACCACCGCCTTTGTCGGCTGATTTTATGACTAAATCCTCTTTCGCCGCTAGGTTTTTTAGGCTTAATCTTTCTTTATAGGTTAAATTGTTAAGTTTACCTTTTTTCTTATCCCTGTTGGATTGGTCATGGAGTTTTTGGAGGTCAGTGGATACTAATGTGTAGAACGTGTCTTCAAAGTTACCTCTATGATGTGTGGGATAGAAGAGAGATTTAGGTTTTAGATCAGTGTGGATGGGTGATGTACAGTTCAGTGTATTGAGTATTTCATTATTGACTTCAGGTGTTTTCATAGGTTTACCTATATCCAATATATTAAAATGTCTTTTGAGTGTTAAATTCCGAATTAATCTGTTTAGGTCTAAAAACAGTTCGAATTCGTTTGATCGTGAGGACGGACAGTAGGATAGTCCTTTTTCTAATACTTTAGTCTCTATATCTGACAGTTTATAAGTAGACAAATTAAAAATCTTAACGAGATTAGTATTATTTATTCCTGTCTCAGTATTCTTACTCTCTCTCCCCATAGGTCTTTCAAGAGGTGGTCTAACTATCTGGTTTTCTTGTGCTTGGGGGTTTCCACCAGTGAGTCTTCCTCCGTATGGGAAGAATCTATGTCTGTTCCTCCTTCCGCCCCTCTTACCTCTCTTGTGAGATTTTTCCTTTTTGTTCCGAGTGGTTGGGCTGGGTGACTTATTTGCGAATCTCTATGTTGGTCTATTTGAGGAACAGATCATCTACCAACATAGTGCATATGAGAAATGCGTACTCTATAAAAGATTTATAGATGATATTTTTATTATCTGGAATGGAAGTAAAGAGGAAGCATTGAACTTTGTTAAAGATATAAATGAGAATAGTTGGGGACTTGAATTTACAAGTGAGATTACACCCAACAATGCTGAATTTTTAGATATAGTAGTTTCCCATACACCTGAGGGTCTCATTAAGACAAAAACATTCTTTAAAAAGGTGGATAGCAATAGCTATTTAGAGTTTTCTAGCAGCCATTTTAAGAAATGGCTTACAAATATTCCTTATGGACAATATAAAAGAATAAGGCGGAACTGCACGGAAGACTCGGATTTTAACATCAAAGTGACATCCTCACTAATCGCTTCAGGGCTAAAGGATACCCCTCTACTCTCATTTCAGCAGCAAAAGGTAGAGCGGGTGCCTTGAGCCAAGAAACCTGTTTGATACCTACAAACAAAAGAGATAAAACGAAATCAAACAGCAATATGGTTAACTTTATTACCACCTACTCGACTGATAGTTCCTCAATACGAGGTATTATGAATAAACATTAGGATATTCTCCTACTTGATCCCTTTTTAAGAGAAACCCTCCCTTCCAAACCCCAACTTACCTTCCGTAGATCGCGTTCACTCAAAAATATCTTGGCACCTAGCCGTCTTCGCCCGGAATCCAAGACAAGCGCAATACCTACCTTCTTTCCAAAAGTGATGGGTAGTTTCTGTTGCGGACATAGTCGTTGCAAGTGCTGTGAAACGATTCTACACAGACAATCCACATTTATGTCCAATATAACGGGGGAGACATTCCAGATCAAAAACTTTATGAATTGCAGCTCAAAATATGTTATATACCTTATAGAGTGCACTTGTAAATTACAATATGTAGGGCGCACAATACAGCCCCTTAGGGAACGTTTGAATAAGCATATATCAAACATTGAGAACGGATATGTGTTACATAGTGTGTCTCGGCATGCAGCCACACACCACAATAAGAATTACAGAGATTTCAACATTATACCAATAGAACATATAGAACCTTCTGTTCCCCAGAGATTCAACTATCTCAAGCGTAAAGAAATGTTCTGGATCTACAAATTACATAGCCTCAACCCTACAGGTCTCAACGAGAGTTTAGAAAATGTTTACTAATTGCCCTTCCATTTGTATAATATCTCATTTTTAAAAAAATGTCTTTTAAAAAATGTCTTTTATATCCTGTGTGCAGTATATATTCTACTGTATTTACTTACTATTTACTATTTATTATTACGATTGCATAACATCCTATTTTATTGACTAGCTTATAGTACTATATGCCCATCCTATTTTCCAAAATATTTTTTTTATATATTATTGTCCTAATTATCCAATTTAGTTGAGCACGCCTGTTTTTGTCCATATAGTGTACATCGTCACTAGTATGTCACAACGATTTTGATCTCCATACCTATATTCTTCTTCTCCTCCCGTTGCGATCTCCATAGCGACAGACACACTTTGTGCCTCTTCTGCGCACGCGCGGTCGCGCGGCATACATTTCTGCGCACGCGCGATCGTACGTCACGCAATGCGAATAGTGACATTACTCACCTAAGTGGCGCACGCGCCGTATACAGTGATCACGGAGCTGAGACCCAAGTGCGCCTGCGCACACTTGGTTGAGACCTAGTGCGCATGCGCACACCGGAAATACCGGCATTGACACTTCTAGTCGCGCCAATTGACACTTCCGGTATCATCCTATAGCCATCCAGGTATGTTAATTTAAGTAATGTATTTAAAGCACTCTGTTACCAGTAATTTATACCTTTTGTCCTGATTTTGAAAAAGGGTTGTGTATAACCCGAAACACGTTAATAGGACCTTTTATTTTTATTTATTTATGTAAGTATTGATTTTACCATTATTTGATTTTATCAATAAAATCGCCTATTTTTTGACACAATTCTCTGCCTCTTTGGGTTGTTACCTGAGCGCCCCGTTTAAGCTCATTTTTTCCCCTGTATCTGCACCTTACTCTACCGGCATCATCACGGTGACCGGTAACCTTGAGCTTTGGGAGCTGCCTAATAAACACCCGAGAGACTAGTGTCTTGCTGCTCTTCTACATTGGACTACCATCGCAGACTAACCCCTGAATCCTGGACCTACACCATCTGCTGTATCTACATTAGACCCCTGTTTGGGCTCCTATGTGCATCAAAACCAAGTGGCAATAAGGTGAGCACATCATCTGTCAAATACTCCTTTCAGACTGGTCCAAACGTTATCACCCGAGGCGCCGTCCCCTACGTGCCTTTTTTTTCCTGTCTTTTCTTCATAGCAATACCGGTCTTCATTGAATACCGGTTTTTGGCTCGTAGAGAGACTCTTTCTTGGGTCGACTTGGTGTGTGATAACTCCAAACAACCTTGATACCAGAATGCTGAACGGCGAGAAAAGATTTCGTACCAGAGAACAGGTATTTGCCATTTATACTAAAACTTTGCAAGATAAGACTTCCCATGATGAACCCATGGACAGGCACAACAGCCAGACCGACGAAAAGGTGATGTCTGATTTATTTTTCGATTTGGAAAAGACTTTGAAAGTGGAATCACAGCACCATCTTGATAAACTCTTTCTAGATATTTACGTAAAAGAAAATATTATCCCGAGAGGGTTACGCCTGCACCCAGAACCGGCTTTTAAAAACGATCCTACATTTGTTGAAAACTGGGACTCCTTGTTGCATAATTGTTCTATATCACTATTACAGTGTTTATGTGTGAAAAGACTCTCTCTATCTAGAAACTGTACCGATAGAATAGACGATCTAATGTGTAGATTAACCTCTTTTGAACAACATACAAGCTATGGTAGGATGAACAATAGACTGACTACAACAATAGACTCATTTGAAAAAGATATATTGGAGAAAAAACTAAAGAAATTAGAAAGAGATCGCACTGATTATAGATTAGGTAATATCAAATACTGGCTAAAGAAAAAGACCAACAACACCCTAAACACTGATAGAAATACCACTGAAACTGTAAAAAATGAACCATTTAAATCAATGAAACCCAGGATACCCTACAATAACTATATCAATAATAATAATAAAAACAACAACAGACAAAACAGAAATACTGGAAACAGAAATAAGTTAAATGAAGTGACCAGCTCTAAGTCTTGGAGGAACACCACCAGATATAGTAAGAGTACACTAGACAAACAAACAATCGACACTTCAGATTTGAACCCGAATAGACAACAACTGCAGCCCAAGGACCCCATCAATCAACATAATGCTAAACTAAAAACAATCACTTCTAATCTAACACACAATCAATTACTAATTGGACTTGAATCAATAAAAGAATTCAGTCCAATAGATCCTAATAGTTTGACTAAACCCAATCTACCGTCAGGAAAGTATACACCTAGTCTCCCCGCCCTTAATGAGTCTTTACTCACCACCCATAATACAACTGACCTAGAAGAAAGCATCAACGAAGGTACACAACAACAGTTCTTTACTCCTTTAGCCAATACACAAAATAGAACCACCCCATTAGAGGTAGCACATGATCTCCTCTCACCTGAGGAATCAATGTCTTTTTTAGGCCTTCCAGGGAAACTACTAACAAAGAGGGCAGTCCAACAATATGTATTAGATCCTTTTGTAAAAGAAATAAGTCACCCAGCCCAACCACTCGGAACAAAAAGGAAAAATCTCACAAGAGAGGTAAGAGGGGCGGAAGGAGGAACAGACATAGATTCTTCCCATACGGAGGAAGACTCACTGGTGGAAACCCCCAAGCACAAGAAAACCAGATAGTTAGACCACCTCTTGAAAGACCTATGGGGAGAGAGAGTAAGAATACTGAGACAGGAATAAATAATACTAATCTCGTTAAGATTTTTAATTTGTCTACTTATAAACTGTCAGATATAGAGACTAAAGTATTAGAAAAAGGACTATCCTACTGTCCGTCCTCACGATCAAACGAATTCGAACTGTTTTTAGACCTAAACAGATTCATTCGGAATTTAACACTCAAAAGACATTTTAATATATTGCATATAGGTAAACCTATGAAAACACCTGAAGTCAATAATGAAATACTCAATACACTGAACTGTACATCACCCATCCACACCGATCTAAAACCTAAATCTCTCTTCTATCCCACACATCATAGAGGTAACTTTGTAGACACGTTCTACACATTAGTATCCACTGACCTCCAAAAACTCCATGACCAATCCAACAGGGATAAGAAAAAAGGTAAACTTAACAATTTAACCTATAAAGAAAGATTAAGCCTAAAAAACCTAGCGGCGAAAGAGGATTTAGTCATAAAATCAGCCGACAAAGGCGGTGGTATAGTTATTCTAAACAGAATTGACTATATCACAGAAGCTCTGAGATTACTATCGGACTCCGAATTTTATTGCAAGTTGGACCACAATCCCACCGTCAATTACACTAAAGCACTATACACACTGCTAGACGAAGGACTCCAAAATGGTATTTTAAATAAGAAAGAGTATCAATACCTTAAGATAGAAGAACCAGCAGTTGCATTATTTTATTACTTACCTAAAGTCCATAAAAACACCTCCAATCCTCCAGGTAGACCCATCATATCGGGTATAAATTCATTAACATCAAATCTGTCGCACTATACTGACATCTTTTTACAAAAATATGTCAAACAACTCAAATCCTTCCTGCTTGACACATCTGACCTTATCCGACACGTAATCAAAGAACCTTGGAATGATTCCTATGTCTTCATCACTATGGACATAACATCACTTTACACCAGAATCCCTCATGACTTGGGAATACACGCTATTTCCCATTTTCTACATAATGATCCGGCTATACCTAAGGAACAGACTAATTTTATATTGAGGTCCATTGCTTTTATTTTAAAACATAATTTTTTTACGTTCCTGAATAAAATATATCTCCAGAAGAGAGGAACAGCAATGGGGAGCAAATTTGCTCCTAGTTTTGCGAATCTCTATGTTGGTCTATTTGAGGAACAGATCATCTACCAACATAGTGCATATGAGAAATGCGTACTCTATAAAAGATTTATAGATGATATTTTTATTATCTGGAATGGAAGTAAAGAGGAAGCATTGAACTTTGTTAAAGATTAGAGATGAGCGAACACTAAAATGCTCGGGTGCTCGTTATTCGAGACGAACTTTTCCCGATGCTCGAGTGCTCGTCTCGAATAACGAACCCCATTGAAGTCAATGGGAGACTCGAGCATTTTTCAAGGGGACCAAGGCTCTGCACAGGGAAGCTTGGCCAAACACCTGGGAACCTCAGAAAAGGATGGAAACACCACGGAAATGGACAGGAAACAGCAGGGGCAGCATGCATGGATGCCTCTGAGGCTGCTTAATCGCACCATTATGCCAAAATTATGGGTAACAGCATGGCCATGACAGAGTGACAGAATGAAGCTAGATAGCATCTAAAACATCCAATAATTGACCCTGACACTATAGGGGACGGCATGCAGAGGCAGCGGCAGCAGGCTAGAGAGTGGCATGGCGACATACCCTAAATGGACTCAGGCTTCAAACCAATGGGTGGCAGAGAGGAACCAAAGGAGGTGAGCAAGAAGCGCTCAAATAATATCGGTACATGATAAAAGTTTGCCAGTATATTTTGTGGATTACACAGCAGGGTGGCGACAAAGTTAACATGGAAGCCATGAAAACAACCCAAAATTCTGCCTGACACAGCTCGTTTGATAAGGGGACCATGTATGGAGGCAGTGAACTAGTAGTAGATTAAAGGTGCTGCAGTTAAAACTATGTTAGTTGGATCTTGGCATGGAGCTGGCGCTCCGCTGCCAGGCGAGCTTTCGCCAATCCAAGCCCCTGTCTATAGGCTACTCCCCAAACAGCACTTCTAAGAACCTTTTGTATAAGATCAAGTGTAGTAGCGTTCTTATAAGTTTAGGATATGGCGGGTGAGGGGAATGTAAACAGCTGAGCAAGAAGCGCTGAAATAATATCCCTAAATGGTAAAAGTTTGCCAGTATATTTTGTGGATAACACAGCAGGGTGGCGACAAAGTTAACAACTTTGATGTGGAATCCATGAAAACAACCCAAATTTCTGCCTGACACACCTCGTTTGATAAAGGGACGATGTATGGAGGCAGCTATATGGACGACTTTTGGAGGTAGCAATGGAGACAACGTGTGGAGGCTGCTATGGAGACAATTTAATTTGGATAGTGCCTGTATGTGGCAGTCCCAAACATTTTTCAAAGCAGAGGAGCAGGTAGGTGGCCCTCCAGTAAAATGGAATAGATTGAGTGCCTGTATGTGGCAGTCCCAAACATTTTTCAAACCAGAGGAGCAGGTAGGTGGCCCTGCAGTAAAATGGAATAGATTGAGTGCCTGTATGTGGCAGTCCCAAAAATGTTTCAAACCAGAAGAGCAGGTAGGTGGCCCTCCAGTAAAATGGAATAGATTGAGTGCCTGTATGTGGCAGTCCCACAAATTGTTCAAACCAGAGGAGCAGGTAGGTGGCCCTCCAGTAAAATTGAATAGATTGAGTGCCTGTATGTGGCAGTCCCAAAAATTGTTCAAACCAGAGTAGCAGGTAGGTGGCCCTCCAGTAAAATGGAATAGATTGAGTGCCTGTATGTGGCAGTCCCAAAAATGTTTCAAACCAGAGGAGCAGGTAGGTGGCCCTGCAGTAAAATGGAATAGATTGAGTGCCTGTATGTGGCAGTCCCAAACATTTTTCAAACCAGAGGAGCAGGTAGGTGGCCCTGCAGTAAAATGGAATAGATTGAGTGCCTGTATGTGGCAGTCCCAAACATTTTTCAAACCAGAGGAGCAGGTAGGTGGCCCTGCAGTAAAATGGAATAGATTGAGTGCCTGTATGTGGCAGTCCCAAAAATGTTTCAAACCAGAGGAGCAGGTAGGTGGCCCTGCAGTAAAATGGAATAGATTGAGTGCCTGTATGTGGCAATCCCAAACATTTTTCAAACCAGAGGAGCAGGTAGGTGGCCCTCCAGTAAAATGGAATAGATTGAGTGCCTGTATGTGGCAGTCCCAAAAATTTTTTAAAACAGAGGACCGGGTAGGTGGCCCTCCAGAAAAATGGAATAGATTGAGTGCCTGTATGTGGCACTCACAAAAATTGTTTCAAACAGAGGACCGGGTAGGTGGCCCTCCAGAAAAATTAAATGCATGAAGTACTATAGCAAGAGCCAGTGGGCCCTGTCAAAAAATAGCCATTTTCCTCTGCTTTACTGTACAAAGAGGAGGAGAAGGAGGAAAATGAGGAGGAGGAGGAGGAGTGGATCAATTATTCAGGTTGAGCTTCCTTCACCTGGTGGAGATTGGAAATTCTGAGAAATCCAGCCTTTATTCATTTTAATAAGCGTCAGCCTGTCAGCGCTGTCAGTCGACAGGCGTGTACGCTTATCGGTGATGATGCCACCAGCTGCACTGAAAACCCGCTCGGACAAGACGCTAGCGGCAGGGCAGGCAAGAACCTCCAAGGCGTACAGCGCCAGTTCGTGCCACATGTCCAGCTTTGAAACCCAGTAGTTGTAGGGAGCTGTGTGATCATTTAGGACGATGGTATGGTCAGCTACGTACTCCCTCACCATCTTTCTGTAAAGATCAGCCCTACTCTGCCGAGACTGGGGACAGGTGACAGTGTCTTGCTGGGGTGACATAAAGCTGGCAAAAGCCTTGTAAAGCGTACCCTTGCCAGTGCTGGACAAGCTGCCTGCTCGCCTACTCTCCCTCGCTACTTGTCCCGCAGAACTACGCACTCTGCCGCTAGCGCTGTCAGAAGGGAAATACTGTTTCAGCTTGTGCACCAGGGCCTGCTGGTATTCATGCATTCTCACACTCCTTTCCTCTGCAGGGATGAGAGTGGAAAGATTTTGCTTGTACCGTGGGTCCAGGAGAGTGAACACCCAGTAATCGGTGCTGGAATAAATTCTTTGAACGCGAGGGTCACGGGATAGGCAGCCTAGCATGAAATCTGCCATATGCGCCAGAGTACCAACGCGTAAGAATTCACTCCCCTCACTGGCCTGACTGTCCATTTCCTCCTCCTCCAACTCCTCCAACTCCTCTTCTTCTGCCCATACACGCTGAACAGTGAACGACTCAACAATGGTCCCCTCTTGTGTCTCGCCAACATTCTCCTCCTCTTCCTCCTCATCCTCCTCCACCTCCACCTCCTCCGATACGCGCTGAGAAACAGACCTGAGGGTGCTTTGGCTATCAACAAGGGAATATTCTTCCCCTGTCTCTTGTGACGAGCGCAAAGCTTCCGACTTCATGCTGACCAGAGAGTTTTTCAACAGGCCAAGCAGCGGGATGGTGAGGCTGATGATGGCGGCATCGCCACTGACCATCTGTGTTGACTCCTCAAAGTTACTCAGCACCTGACAGATATCAGACATCCACGTCCACTCCTCATTGTAGACTTGAGGAAGCTGACTGACCTGACTACCAGTTCTGGTGGAAGTTGACATCTGGCAGTCTACAATCGCTCTGCGCTGCTGGTAAACTCTGGATAACATGGTCAGTGTTGAATTCCACCTCGTGGGCACGTCGCACAACAGTCGGTGAGCGGGCAGTTGGAGGCGGCGCTGCGCTGCCCTGAGAGTGGCAGCATCTGGGCTGGACTTCCTGAAATGCGCACAGATGCGGCGCACCTTCGTGAGCAAATCAGACAGATTGGGGTATGTCTTGAGGAAACGCTGAACTATCAGATTTAACACATGGGCCAGGCATGGCACATGTGTCAGTCTGCCGAGTTGCAGAGCCGCCACCAGGTTACGGCCGTTGTCACACACAACCATTCCCGGCTTGAGGTTCAGCGGTGCCAGCCACAGATCAGTCTGCGCCGTGATGCCCTGTAATAGCTCTTGGGCGGTGTGCCTTTTGTCGCCTAGGCTCAGCAGTTTGAGCACCGCCTGCTGTCGCTTAGCGACGGCACTGCTGCTGTGCCTAGAGCTACCGACTGATGGCGCCGTGCCCACGGATGGTAGTTTGGAGGAGGAGGTGGAGGAGGGGTGGGAGGAGGAGGAGGCATAGTAGGCCTGAAACACCTGGACCGAGGTAGGCCCCGCAATCCTCGGCGTCGGCAGTATATGAGCAGCCCCAGGGTCAGACTCGGTCCCAGCCTCCACCAAGTTAACCCAATGTGCCGTCAGCGATATATAGTGGCCCTGCCCGGCAGCACTCGTCCACGTGTCCGTGGTCAGGTGGACCTTGTCAGAAACGGCGTTGGTCAGGGCACGGATGATGTTGTCTGACATGTGCTGGTGCAGGGCTGGGACGGCACATCGGGAAAAGTAGTGGCGGCTGGGGACCGAATACCGAGGGGCGGCCGCCGCCATGAGGTTGCGAAAGGCCTCGGTCTCTACTAGCCTATAGGGCAGCATCTCCAGGCTAAGCAATCTGGAGATGTGCACATTAAGGGCTTGGGCGTGCGGGTGGGTTGCACTATATTTGCGTTTCCGCTCCAGCGTCTGGGGTATGGAGAGCTGAACACTGGTGGATGCTGTGGAGGATCGTGGAGGCGACGATGGGGTTTTTGTGGCAGGGTCCTGGGCAGGGGGCTGACTAGCAGCTGACACAGGGGAAGGAGCAGTGGTGTGCACGGCCGGAGGTGAACGGGCTTGTTGCCACTGAGTGGGGTGCTTAGCATTCATATGCCTGCGCATACTGGTGGTAGTTAAGCTAGTAGTGGTGGAACCCCTGCTGAGCCTGGTTTGGCAAATGTTGCACACCACAGTCCGTCGGTCATCCGGTGTTTCCTTAAAGAACCTCCAGACTTCTGAAGATCTAGCCCTCGCCGCAAGAGCCCTCGCCACGGGAGCTTCACTAGTTGACACATTTGGCGCTGATGCACCAGCTCTGGCCCTGCCTCTCCAACTGGCCCCACCACTGCCTCTTCCAACCTGTTCTGGTCGAGGACTCTCCTCCGTCTCAGGAGCACTGTGTTCACCCGGCCTCTCAACCCAGCTTGGGTCTGTCACCTCATCATCCTCCGATCCCTCAGTCTGCTCCCCCCTCGGACTTCCTGCCCTGACAACAACTTCCCCACTGTCTGACAACCGTGTCTCCTCATCGTCGGACACCTCTTTACACACTTCCACTACGTCAAGAAGGTCATCATCACCCACAGACTGTGACTGGTGGAAAACCTGGGCATCGGAAAATTGCTCAGCAGCAACCGGACAAGTGGTTTGTGACTGTGGGAAGGGTCCAGAAAACAGTTCCTCAGAGTATGCCGGTTCAAATGGCAAATTTTCCTGGGAGGGGGCAGACTGGGGGGGAGGAGGCTGAGGTGCAGGAGCTGGAGGAGTGGCGATTTCGGTGACATGGGTGGACTGCGTGGAAGACTGACTGGTGGTGGACAAATTGCTCGAAGCATTGTCAGCAATCCACGACATCACCTGTTCGCACTGTTCTGGCCTCAACAGTGCTCTACCACGAGTCCCAGTAACTTCAGACATGAACCTAGGGAGTGTAGCTCTGCGGCGTTCCCCTGCTCCCTCATCAGCAGGTGGTGTCTCACCCCGCCCAGGACCACGGCCTCTGACCCCTGCAGTAGTTGGACGCCCACGTCCCCGCCCTCGTCCTCTACCCCTAGCCCTCGGGTTAAACATTTTTAAAATAAGAGTTATAACTTTTTTTTTTTTTTTAACTTTTTTTTGTTTTTTTTTGTTTTTTGTTTTTTTTGTGTTTTTTGTTTTTTTTTGTGTTTTTTTTTTTTTTTGAGTTTTTAAAACCAAACAATGCTATCCTATTGCTATGGCTATTTTCTAGCCAAGTATCAAAGCACACTACTATGCCAGATGAGATGACACTGAGTTAGTGCCTAATTGAAATCCAACCCCTACTAAATTTTCCCACTTCGGTCTTTGCTATGGATATGTGCCTCACTAAGCGCAGAACACAGCGGTCGCAAGTCTCACTACAAATTGCTCAGAATTGGCTAGTACATGCAATGCAGAAAGTACAGCCACCAGCAGATCAACCAGAAATCAAATATATAGAACGCTACTGTAGGCGTAAGTAAGCTCTTTGTATTCTCCTATGGCTATTTTCTAGCCAAGTATCAAAGCACACTACTATGCCAGATGAGATGACACTGAGTTAGTGCCTAATTGAAATCCAACCCCTACTAAATTTTCCCACTTCGGTCTTTGCTATGGATATGTGCGTTACTAAGCGCAGAACACAGCGGTCGCAAGTCTCACTACAAATTGCTCAGAATTGGCTAGTACATGCACTGCAGAAAGTACAGCCACCAGCAGATCAACCAGAAATCAAATATATAGAACGCTACTGTAGGCGTAAGTAAGCTCTTTGTATTCTCCTATGGCTATTTTCTAGCCAAGTATCAAAGCACACTACTATGCCAGATGAGATGACACTGAGTTAGTGCCTAATTGAAATCCAACCCCTACTTAATTTTCCCACTTCGGTCTTTGCTATGGATATGTGCGTCACTAAGCGCAGAACACAGCGGTCGCAAGTCTCACTACAAATTGCTCAGAATTGGCTAGTACATGCACTGCAGAAAGTACAGCCACCAGCAGATCAACCAGAAATCAAATATATAGAACGCTACTGTAGGCGTAAGTAAGCTCTTTGTATTCTCCTATGGCTATTTTCTAGCCAAGTATCAAAGCACACTACTATGCCAGATGAGATGACACTGAGTTAGTGCCTAATTGAAATCCAACCCCTACTAAATTTTCCCACTTCGGTCTTTGCTATGGATATGTGCGTCACTAAGCGCAGAACACAGCGGTCGCAAGTCTCACTACAAATTGCTCAGAATTGGCTAGTACATGCACTGCAGAAAGTACAGCCACCAGCAGATCAACCAGAAATCAAATATATAGAACGCTACTGTAGGCGTAAGTAAGCTCTTTGTATTCTCCTATGGCTATTTTCTAGCCAAGTATCAAAGCACACTACTATGCCAGATGAGATGACACTGAGTTAGTGCCTAATTGAAATCCAACCCCTACTGAATTTTCCCACTTCGGTCTTTGCTATGGATATGTGTGCCACTAAGAGCTAAACACAACGGTAGCAAGTCCCCCTGCTAATTCCTCACAAAATGGTACTAGATGCAAATTAAAATAAAAAAAGTAGAACGTTATTGTAGCCCTAAGAAGGGCTGTTGGGTTCTTTGAGAATCACTCCTGCCTAACAGTAAGCTAATAGAACACCCTAACGCTTTCCCTGACCAGCAGCAGCTCTCTCCCTAGCGGCATCCAGACACAGAATGATCCGAGCAGCGCGGGCAGCGGCTAGTCTATCCCAGGGTCACCTGATCTGGCCAGCCAACCACTGCTATCGACGTGTAAGGGTACCACGTCATGCTGGGTGGAGTGCAGAGTCTCCTGGCTTGTGATTGGCTCTGTTTCTGGCCGCCAAAAAGCAAAACGGCGGGAGCTGCCATTTTCTCGAGCGGGCGAAGTATTCGTCCGAGCAACGAGCAGTTTCGAGTACCCTAATGCTCGACCGAGCATCAAGCTCGGACGAGCATGTTCGCTCATCTCTATTAAAGATATAAATGAGAATAGTTGGGGACTTGAATTTACAAGTGAGATTACACCCAACAATGTTGAATTTTTAGATATAGTAGTTTCCCATACACCTGAGGGTCTCATTAAGACAAAAACATTCTTTAAAAAGGTGGATAGCAATAGCTATTTAGAGTTTTCTAGCAGCCATTTTAAGAAATGGCTTACAAATATTCCTTATGGACAATATAAAAGAATAAGGCGGAACTGCACGGAAGACTCGGATTTTAACAGTCAAAGTGACATCCTCACTAATCGCTTCAGGGCTAAAGGATACCCCTCTACTCTCATTTCAGCAGCAAAAGGTAGAGCGGGTGCCTTGAGCCAAGAAACCTGTTTGATACCTACAAACAAAAGAGATAAAACGAAATCAAACAGCAATATGGTTAACTTTATTACCACCTACTCGACTGATAGTTCCTCAATACGAGGTATTATGAATAAACATTGGGATATTCTCCTACTTGATCCCTTTTTAAGAGAAACCCTCCCTTCCAAACCCCAACTTACCTTCCGTAGATCGCGTTCACTCAAAAATATCTTGGCACCTAGCCGTCTTCGCCCGGAATCCAAGACAAGCGCAATACCTACCTTCTTTCCAAAAGTGATGGGTAGTTTCCGTTGCGGACATAGTCGTTGCAAGTGCTGTGAAACGATTCTACACAGACAATCCACATTTATGTCCAATATAACGGGGGAGACATTCCAGATCAAAAACTTTATGAATTGCAGCTCAAAATATGTTATATACCTTATAGAGTGCACTTGTAAATTACAATATGTAGGGCGCACAATACAGCCCCTTAGGGAACGTTTGAATAAGCATAGATCAAACATTGAGAACGGATATGTGTTACATAGTGTGTCTCGGCATGCAGCCACACACCACAATAAGAATTACAGAGATTTCAACATTATACCAATAGAACATATAGAACCTTCTGTTCCCCAGAGATTCAACTATCTCAAGCGTAAAGAAATGTTCTGGATCTACAAATTACATAGCCTCAACCCTACAGGTCTCAACGAGAGTTTAGAAAATGTTTACTAATTGCCCTTCCATTTGTATAATATCTCATTTTTAAAAAAATGTCTTTTAAAAAATGTCTTTTATATCCTGTGTGCAGTATATATTCTACTGTATTTACTTACTATTTACTATTTATTATTACGATTGCATAACATCCTATTTTATTGACTAGCTTATAGTACTATATGCCCATCCTATTTTCCAAAATATTTTTTTTATATATTATTGTCCTAATTATCCAATTTAGTTGAGCACGCCTGTTTTTGTCCATATAGTGTACATCGTCACTAGTATGTCACAACGATATTGATCTCCATACCTATATTCTTCTTCTCCTCCCGTTGTGATCTCCATAGCGACCGACACACTTTGTGCCTCTTCTGCGCACGCGCGGTCGCGCGGCATACATTTCTGCGCACGCGCGATCGTACGTCACGCAATGTGAATAGTCACATTACTCACCTAAGTGGCGCACGCGCCGTATACAGTGATCACGGAGCTGAGACCCAAGTGCGCCTGCGCACACTTGGTTGAGACCTAGTGCGCATGCGCACACCGGAAATACCGGCATTGACACTTCTAGTCGCGCCAATTGACACTTCCGGTATCATCCTATAGCCATCCAGGTATGTTAATTTAAGTAATGTATTTAAAGCACTCTGTTACCAGTAATTTATACCTTTTGTCCTGATTTTGAAAAAGGGTTGTGTATATCCCGAAACGCGTTAATAGGACCTTTTATTTTTATTTATTTATGTAAGTATTGATTTTACCATTATTTGATTTTATCAATAAAATCGCCTATTTTTTGACATAATTCTCTGCCTCTTTGGGTTGTTACCTGAGAGCCCCGTTTAAGCTTATTTTTTCCCCTGTATCTGCACCTTACTCTACCGGCATCATCACGGTGACCGGTAACCTTGAGCTTTGGGAGCTGCCTAATAAACACCCGAGAGACTAGTGTCTTGCTGCTCTTCTACATTGGACTACCATCGCAGACTAACCCCTGAATCCTGGACCTACACCATCTGCTGTATCTACATTAGACCCCTGTTTGGGCTCCTATGTGCATCAAAACCAAGTGGCAATAAGGTGAGCACACCATCTGTCTTTTCTTCATAGCAATACCGGTCTTCATTGAATACCGGTTTTTGGCTCGTAGAGAGACTCTTTCTTGGGTCGACTTGGTGTGTGATAACTCCAAACAACCTTGATACCAGAATGCTGAACGGCGAGAAAAGATTTCGTACCAGAGAACAGGTATTTGCCATTTATACTAAAACTTTGCAAGATAAGACTTCCCATGATGAACCCATGGACAGGCACAACAGCCAGACCGACGAAAAGGTGATGTCTGATTTATTTTTCGATTTGGAAAAGACTTTGAAAGTGGAATCACAGCACCATCTTGATAAACTCTTTCTAGATATTTACGTAAAAGAAAATATTATCCCGAGAGGGTTACGCCTGCACCCAGAACCGGCTTTTAAAAACGATCCTACATTTGTTGAAAACTGGGACTCCTTGTTGCATAATTGTTCTATATCACTATTACAGTGTTTATGTGTGAAAAGACTCTCTCTATCTAGAAACTGTACCGATAGAATAGACGATCTAATGTGTAGATTAACCTCTTTTGAACAACATACAAGCTATGGTAGGATGAACAATAGACTGACTACAACAATAGACTCATTTGAAAAAGATATATTGGAGAAAAAACTAAAGAAATTAGAAAGAGATCGCACTGATTATAGATTAGGTAATATCAAATACTGGCTAAAGAAAAAGACCAACAACACCCTAAACACTGATAGAAATACCACTGAAACTGTAAAAAATGAACCATTTAAATCAGTGAAACCCAGGATACCCTACAATAACTATATCAATAATAATAATAAAAACAACAACAGACAAAACAGAAATACTGGAAACAGAAATAAGTTAAATGAAGTGACTAGCTCTAAGTCTTGGAGGAACACCACCAGATATAGTAAGAGTACACTAGACAAACAAACATTCGACACTTCAGATTTGAACCCGAATAGACAACAACTGCAGCCCAAGGACCCCATCAATCAACATAATGCTAAACTAATTACAACCACTTCTAATCTAACACACAATCAATTACTAATTGGACTTGAATCAATACAAGAATTCAGTCCAATAGATCCTAATAGTTTGACTAAACCCAATCTACCGTCAGGAAAGTATACACCTAGTCTCCCCGCCCTTAATGAGTCTTTACTCACCACCCATAATACAACTGACCTAGAAGAAAGCATCAACGAAGGTACACAACAACAGTTCTTTACTCCTTTAGCCAATACACAAAATAAAACCACCCCATTAGAGGTAGCACATGATCTCCTCTCACCTGAGGAATCAATGTCTTTTTTAGGCCTTCCAGGGAAACTACTAACAAAGAGGGCAGTCCAACAATATGTATTAGATCCTTTTGTAAAAGAAATAAGTCACCCAGCCCAACCAGTCGGAACAAAAAGGAAAAATCTCACAAGAGAGGTAAGAGGGGCGGAAGGAGGAACAGACATAGATTCTTCCCATACGGAGGAAGACTCACTGGTGGAAACCCCCAAGCACAAGAAAACCAGATAGTTAGACCACCTCTTGAAAGACCTATGGGGAGAGAGAGTAAGAATACTGAGACAGGAATAAATAATACTAATCTCGTTAAGATTTTTAATTTGTCTACTTATAAACTGTCAGATATAGAGACTAAAGTATTAGAAAAAGGACTATCCTACTGTCCGTCCTCACGATCAAACGAATTCGAACTGTTTTTAGACCTAAACAGATTCATTCGGAATTTAACACTCAAAAGACATTTTAATATATTGGATATAGGTAAACCTATGAAAACACCTGAAGTCAATAATGAAATACTCAATACACTGAACTGTACATCACCCATCCACACCGATCTAAAACCTAAATCTCTCTTCTATCCCACACATCATAGAGGTAACTTTGTAGACACGTTCTACACATTAGTATCCACTGACCTCCAAAAACTCCATGACCAATCCAACAGGGATAAGAAAAAAGGTAAACTTAACAATTTAACCTATAAAGAAAGATTAAGCCTAAAAAACCTAGCGGCGAAAGAGGATTTAGTCATAAAATCAGCCGACAAAGGCGGTGGTATAGTTATTCTAAACAGAATTGACTATATCACAGAAGCTCTGAGATTACTATCGGACTCCGAATTTTATTGCAAGTTGGACCACAATCCCACCGTCAATTACACTAAAGCACTATACACACTGCTAGACGAAGGACTTCAAAATGGTATTTTAAATAAGAAAGAGTATCAATACCTTAAGATAGAAGAACCAGCAGTTGCATTATTTTATTACTTACCTAAAGTCCAGAAAAACACCTCCAATCCTCCAGGTAGACCCATCATATCGGGTATAAATTCATTAACATCAAATCTGTCGCACTATACTGACATCTTTTTACAAAAATATGTCAAACAACTCAAATCCTTCCTGCTTGACACATCTGACCTTATCCGACACGTAATCAAAGAACCTTGGAATGATTCCTATGTCTTCATCACTATGGACATAACATCACTTTACACCAGAATCCCTCATGACTTGGGAATACACGCTATTTCCCATTTTCTACATAATGATCCGGCTATACCTAAGGAAGAGACTAATTTTATATTGAGGTCCATTGCTTTTATTTTAAAACATAATTTTTTTACGTTCCTGAATAAAATATATCTCCAGAAGAGAGGAACAGCAATGGGGAGCAAATTTGCTCCCAGTTTTGCGAATCTCTATGTTGGTCTATTTGAGGAACAGATCATCTACCAACATAGTGCATATGAGAAATGCGTACTCTATAAAAGATTTATAGATGATATTTTTATTATCTGGAATGGAAGTAAAGAGGAAGCATTGAACTTTGTTAAAGATATAAATGAGAATAGTTGGGGACTTGAATTTACAAGTGAGATTACACCCAACAATGCTGAATTTTTAGATATAGTAGTTTCCCATACACCTGAGGGTCTCATTAAGACAAAAACATTCTTTAAAAAGGTGGATAGCAATAGCTATTTAGAGTTTTCTAGCAGCCATTTTAAGAAATGGCTTACAAATATTCCTTATGGACAATATAAAAGAATAAGGCGGAACTGCACGGAAGACTCGGATTTTAACAGTCAAAGTGACATCCTCACTAATCGCTTCAGGGCTAAAGGATACCCCTCTACTCTCATTTCAGCAGCAAAAGGTAGAGCGGGTGCCTTGAGCCAAGAAACCTGTTTGATACCTACAAACAAAAGAGATAAAACGAAATCAAACAGCAATATGGTTAACTTTATTACCACCTACTCGACTGATAGTTCCTCAATACGAGGTATTATGAATAAACATTGGGATATTCTCCTACTTGATCCCTTTTTAAGAGAAACCCTCCCTTCCAAACCCCAACTTACCTTCCGTAGATCGCGTTCACTCAAAAATATCTTGGCACCTAGCCGTCTTCGCCCGGAATCCAAGACAAGCGCAATACCTACCTTCTTTCCAAAAGTGATGGGTAGTTTCCGTTGCGGACATAGTCGTTGCAAGTGCTGTGAAACGATTCTACACAGACAATCCACATTTATGTCCAATATAACGGGGGAGACATTCCAGATCAAAAACTTTATGAATTGCAGCTCAAAATATGTTATATACCTTATAGAGTGCACTTGTAAATTACAATATGTAGGGCGCACAATACAGCCCCTTAGGGAACGTTTGAATAAGCATAGATCAAACATTGAGAACGGATATGTGTTACATAGTGTGTCTCGGCATGCAGCCACACACCACAATAAGAATTACAGAGATTTCAACATTATACCAATAGAACATATAGAACCTTCTGTTCCCCAGAGATTCAACTATCTCAAGCGTAAAGAAATGTTCTGGATCTACAAATTACATAGCCTCAACCCTACAGGTCTCAACGAGAGTTTAGAAAATGTTTACTAATTGCCCTTCCATTTGTATAATATCTCATTTTTAAAAAAATGTCTTTTAAAAAATGTCTTTTATATCCTGTGTGCAGTATATATTCTACTGTATTTACTTACTATTTACTATTTATTATTACGATTGCATAACATCCTATTTTATTGACTAGCTTATAGTACTATATGCCCATCCTATTTTCCAAAATAATTTTTTTATGTATTATTGTCCTAATTATCCAATTTAGTTGAGCACGCCTGTTTTTGTCCATATAGTGTACATCGTCACTAGTATGTCACAACGATATTGATCTCCATACCTATATTCTTCTTCTCCTCCCGTTGCGATCTCCATAGCGACAGACACACTTTGTGCCTCTTCTGCGCACGCGCGGTCGCGCGGCATACATTTCTGCGCACGCGCGATCGTACGTCACGCAATGTGAATAGTCACATTACTCACCTAAGTGGCGCACGCGCCGTATACAGTGATCACGGAGCTGAGACCCAAGTGCGCCTGCGCACACTTGGTTGAGACCTAGTGCGCATGCGCACACCGGAAATACCGGCATTGACACTTCTAGTCGCGCCAATTGACACTTCCGGTATCATCCTATAGCCATCCAGGTATGTTAATTTAAGTAATGTATTTAAAGCACTCTGTTACCAGTAATTTATACCTTTTGTCCTGATTTTGAAAAAGGGTTGTGTATAACCCGAAACGCGTTAATAGGACCTTTTATTTTTATTTATTTATGTAAGTATTGATTTTACCATTATTTGATTTTATCAATAAAATCGCCTATTTTTTGACACAATTCTCTGCCTCTTTGGGTTGTTACCTGAGCGCCCCGTTTAAGCTAATTTTTTCCCCTGTATCTGCACTCTCACACCAGATGTCTGGTTATCAATGATCAGCTCAGCCGCTACCTCACTCAGCCTGAAATATAAGAACTTAGCAAGGATTTTGTAATCTGTATTGAGCATTGAGCTTCTTTGTTAGGAGAACAAGTACAGATTTATAGTGGGAGGGAAGAAGCTTCCCAGACACAGACAATCATTATAGACCTGCATCAGGTCCGGAGCCAGCAAGTCCCAGAACTCTTTGTAGAATTCACTAGTGAGAACATCCAACTCCGGACTCTTCTTGGCTTTTAAGGAGTCAATGCTCCTCTTCACCTCATCCTCTGTTATGGGCTCAGCTATACTATCAGCCTGTCCTGGGTCTAGTTTTGGCAGAGTCACACTATTCAGATAGCTCTGGATGTTATCACTGGTCATCTGACAACCTCTGAAGAGATCTTCATAATAGTCTCCAATGATCTTCTGAAGACTCCTCTGCTCAGACTTCTCCAGCCCATTCTCGTCTAATAAATCCGTCATCGGCTTCTTACTGACCCTGTTTTTACAAGCAATAAAAGGGTCTGGGTTGTGAGCCCCCCCACAGTTATCAAACTGGCTTTCTGCTTTGAGGGATTTGAGGTGATTGTACTGCAGCTGTCTCATCCTCTGTTTCACCTGATGGACAGTCTCACTGTACACGGTCTCACCTCTATTCATCCTACTGTACAGACGGCTGAGCTGTAGTCTGAGGGCAGAGTATCACATGTACTCCACATTACTCTGTCTCCTGGCAGTACCCAGAATAAACAGTTTGACTTCCCCTTTCATACACTCCCACCACTCTGCCGTACCATCAAACATACACTGGAATGCACATTCCCGCCCATATGATAAGTGTAGGCCATATGCTTATAGTGTTGAAGATAAGGTTCCACTAAATGGGCCTGCTGGACTATGTTATTAAGGAAGGTCTCATCATATCTCAAGCTCTTGTGACTACTGGACACACTATTAAAGTCACCACACACAATAAACACTTAAGATGTAAAGCAATATGGCTTGATACTCTGAAACAACTCCCTTCCATCCTTCCTAGTCTGAGGAGCATATACATTCACAACTCTATATTGCACAGTGTCCAAGGTAAAGTCCAGCATTAGGCAGTGGCCGGGGCAGATCTCCAGGACTCGCTCCACCTGAATGTCCATGTCAGTGAAGAGAACTCCAATACCATCATTCCTTTCTAGACCAAAGGACCAGAAGGGTGGCCCATGTCTCCAGTCTCTCTTAGTTGCATACACCTGGGCAGTACTCTTCAGGTACTTCTCCTGTAAGAAGAAGATGTCAGACCTCTCCTCAGCCAGACATTGGTAGATGGTCTCCCGACGGCTACTGGTCCTTACACTGTTCCCATTAATAGAGCTGATTCTCAGCCGCATCACTCAGGTCAATTAGGTGTTTTCAGCTTTTTCTTCCTCCCGCTGCTGTGACCATTAGTTCCCCATCTTTTGGTGGAAATTGGGGGATCAGGTTCATCCTCCTGAAATTCCTTATCAGAGATGAGTAGAGGGGTTTGATCCATCGCTGCAGTTTCTTCTTCCTCTCCCAGTGCACTGTAACGCCCGGATGTTATGGCCAACACTGGCTCCTCTACTGGTTTATCCAGCATGGTGACTTTCCTAGAGGGATGGGCAACGGTATTCTTCCTCTTCACAGTCTGGAAGCCTTCCTCATCCACACTGGTTCCTGCTCCCGGATCAGCGGTCTCAGTAGAGGTGGTGGTCAGCTGCTTGGATCCCTCACAGACAGAGGACTTGGATGTTTTAGTTGTGGTAGGAGCTGGCTTTCCATTGACTGCTGGTACCTGTGGTGCAGCCTCTATAGATGAGATATCAGTTTCTGTTGCAAAGGTTCTGGGCACTTTGTTTTTAGCACTGGATGTAATTTATGTGATTGCTGGTACTTGTAGTGCCACCTCCACCAATGATACTTTACTCTTTACAGCAGGAGTTTTGGACACTTTCCGAGTTTGGCACAAGGAGTCTCTTCAGTGGCTGGTGAGACTTGTGGTGCAGTAATTATAGATGATATATCAGTCTCTCCTGCAGGAGCACTAGACTCTTGGCTGGGACCTGCACTTGTGTCACTGGTTCTTGATTCAGCCTTTGCCTCCTCACTGGTCTCTGGAGACTCATTATTGTGTTGGGCCTGTGGACACTCATGGAATGTGTGCCCAGACTGGGAGCACAGGTTACAGACGACCTGCCCGGCACATTCCTCCTTCACATGTCCCAATTGTCCACTTAAGGAGCACTTCATACTGGAACAGTTTTTAGAGAGGTGTCTGCCCCCACATCTATGGCACAGATATGCACGCATATCCCCCTCTCTGATCCCAGATAGAAGGAATGAGGCAGATGTCTAGTAACACCATTGTGGCGCAGCAGAGAGTTCCTCACAGTGTAGCCTCCTTTCCAGAGATCCTCCTCATCATAGATCTTGACTGGGTTACTCCTCACGATACACTGTCTACTCAGAACCAGAGCTCCAGATCTGCCAGAGCCACCACCTCAGACTGGAATACGATGGTGGCCGTTATATCCTCTGGTTTGGACAGTGGGATAACCTGCAGATGTTCCCAGATCTCATCATTTTTGGTGTCGTTATAGATGCCCCAGAACAAGTCCAGATTGTACTAAAGTTTGAAGCTGATATCAAATATCCTGCTGGAGGGAACATGGATTAGGGCATAGACCTCAAACCCCATAAAGTCCTTCAGTAGATCTCTTCCAATGTAGAATCTGGAGGGGATGTCCTGTTCTGGGTCGGTGTATCTAATCGTTACAGCGGTTGCAAAAGTGTTTTAATCTTTTGAGCCGAGCATGAGTGTGTAGGATACAATAACCAATTGATACGACTGATAAGAGTTAATTGTATTTTCTGTATTTATTTATTATGATTGATGTGTTTCTAACATTTCACAGAACAAAGAAAATATTGAATATGTTTTACACATTCTTGACCAAGCTCATTTCTACCACAAGGACCAAGACCTATTTCTTAAAAGTGACATGTATTATTTTATCTGGCAAGAACTGTAGAATGCTTTAACTTTCCCAGGTGATTTTTTTCGTGACATGTTTCCTCCAGCATACTGGTAATTTGTTAGTTGATAAGTTTTCAAAATTCAAAATTTAGGAATTGAATTGAAGATTATTTTTCACATCTAGGAATGCTGTGGCTTCCTCAATTATATGAATTACCTCCTCAGTAAGACATTCCTGACCATAAAATGGATGCAGATGGAGGGTCATGTGATCCTCTATCTGTCCATAATCGATCTGCTAGGATCTTGATCTTATATTCATGAATCCTATCATAAGGTCTTAGCAGGACTATTGTTCATGGACAGAAAGATCTCATGAACCTCCATTTGCAGACATTTTATGTACAGGAATCACAATTGAGGTATAATACATTTCTGAACCTAGAGGGGTTAACTATATCAAGAAAGCAAGTAGAACTATCAATAGACGTATGTTGGTAAATTATCTAATATTTTAGCATTCTGAATCATCTTAGTAGTTTTCATAAGTTTAATTCACATTACCTGGCTCCCTGCCAGCTGCATCTGGTGAGTCCCCAGGGAGGGGACAGCTGCATCCTGTGTGTGCCTGTGTCAGTCTCCTCTCCTCCACACTCATGCAGCTCCCTCACCCGCCCCCTCTTCCTGTCATGTACATTGGGCAGGCAGTTTCGGAAGGGGGATGGTGTGGAGGAGACGAGGAATGCATGAGGAGACACAGGCTTCTACAGCTGCCCCTTCCCAGGACTCACCACAGACTTTTGGCAGGGAGCCGGTTCTGTAAATTAAACTTACAGTACTATACAGTATACTTTAATATAGTATACTATACAGTACTATATGTCTTGAAATGATTCACAATGCTGACACAGGCATTTTTTTAAATCAGCATAGCATAAGCTATTTAAACTTGACATTCTTGGTGACAGATTCACTTTAACTGTGACAACATCCCTGGTGTGCTAAATAACTACTATCACTTGTCAAATTATCTGGACACTATTATTTTATTCTATTCTACTTTCAAGTTTTTGGTGTAACAACACTGCAGAAGCAAATCTATCAATCTTATCTTGTGGGATAATCCGGTTGATCTGGTTTTGTTATCATTATAAACCTTGTTGACTCTGGACATTTACCATTTTTTTCAGACTACAGGTGTGCTGCCTAGTCTTTTGAGGTTTTTTTTCCCCATAAATGTATCTTTTTTTTAAGAATAAATAAAAGCAGGCTTCAAATCTGGGGCTATTGAATGGACTTCTGGCCGCTCAACTACTATTCCCGAAGCTATTATAGTCAATAGCATCTGTGGCTTAAAGATGCAGATACCATTGACACAGAGTGCAATGTAGCCAGGGAAACTTCCCCCCTTCATGTCTATATACTGGGGGGATGGCACTGTCTATATACCACTGGGGGCTTGCTGGCTATATACTGGGGAGGCTGTGACCAATGGATTTCCCACCCTAGGCTTATGCTCGATTCAAAAGGCTTTTTTAGTGTTAAAATTAGGTGCCTCAGCTTATACTTGGGTCGACTTATACTTGAGTATACATGGTGCTTATTAAATTTCTCTCATTTATTAATTACTTTTCCACTTTTTTATTATTCTCAAAAATAAAAAAACTGGTGTAAAAGCCCATTTTTAAAAATATACTACAGTATGGCAGTATATGGGGATTTTGCACAGCATATATTACAATGTGCAAATCGCACATTGTAATAGCCTAAAATCAGAGAGCCTTGGGTCTTTGTATGTTAACTCTCCATACACCCACCTTGTACAGAGAGGGCTCAGCTCTTGAACCCTCTAAATACCCCTGCAGCCAGCATGTAACGTAGTACTACGTCACAAGTCAGTTATGGGTTAAAAGATTTTAAAAAAAATTATCAAACAACTTCATACCATTGATAGGTGTCATGAAATGTCATAAGGTATCATGTATGATTCATAGATAAATATTTTTTTTGGACTATAAGACGGACCTTATTGCACGAGGCACCCAAGATTTAGTCATTCAAAAAAAGGAAAAATATATTATACACTAATTAAAAATTGCCTTTTGATCACATCGAATGAACATACACAGAAAAAAACACCTCTAATTCATACATGGTCCCAACCTCAACTTCTTCTCTGTATTCTCTGACCCCATCCTTTGGTAGCATTAAAGGGTTTAAGGACCTTGCAGTAATGCAGGAAGCATGTGATCAGTCACATGCTTCTGACATCACTCTAGGTCAGTGGTGGCGAACCTATGGCACGGGTGCCAGAGGCGGCACTCAGAGCCCTTTCTGTGGGCACCCGGGCCATCACCCAAGCACACCAGACAGGACTCAAAGAATCTTCCTGCAACTTAAAAGATGCTGCTTTCAGTTATATATTTAAGTGATACTTCGTTACTTGGGAATGTAGGAAGAGGGAGAATGAGAAGACAGGACCGAATTATCTTTGGAGGACCTTCTGCTGGCCCAACAATTCTCTGTGTACAGAAGGACACTGGAAAGAAGCTAAAATTATGCAAAGTTTCCATCTTGTCCTCAGGAGGCCAATATGATCGAACATTGTTGAAGAACAGGGAGCAATAAGTTACTGCTTTAATTTTTGGTTGGCACCCCGCAATAAATAAGGGGGGTTTTGGGTTGCAGTTTGGGCACTCGGCCACTAAAAGGTTCGCCATCACTGCTCTAGGTCCTGCAGTAGTTGGGACGGCAAGGAGAGGGGAGCAATGCAGAGGCTTTTCTCTCTCTGAGATGTGAGATTAATGCTGTAGGACAAATCTGTAGGACAGTGGTCAGGAGGGTCTGGCAGTGCTGGATCCTTATGACCTTCTTGCTCAAAAGTGCATCTTATAGTCTGAAAGAATATGGTATTTACTCAGGTAATATAGATCTTCATTACATATAGCAAAGTGGCAAAAAGGAAAGACGCCATAATTAGCATATAGGCCCCATCATTGCACTGTATGACATAGACTGGCAAGGATGTATGCTAAAATACCCAAAATATATATGAAGTGGACAAATTGTCTAACTTCTCTGTCTAATTATGGGATGCATCCATGCTGAGCTGTCAGTGTCCATGAAGAACACACTTTATTATTAGAGATGAGCGAACATACTCGTCCGAGCTTGATGCTCGTTCGAGCATTAGCGTACTCGAAACTGCTCGTTGCTCGGACGAATACTTCGCCCGCTCGAGAAAATGGCATCTCCCGCCGTTGTGATTTTTGGCGGCCAGAAACAGAGCCAATCAAAGCCAGGAGACTCTACACTCCACCCAGCATGACGTGGTACCCTTACACGTCGATAGCAGTGGTTGGCTGGCCTGATCAGGTGACCCTGGAACAGACTAGTCCCTGCCCGCGCTGATCGTATCTTTCTCTGTCTGGATGCCGCTAGGGAGAGAGCTGCTGCTGGTCAGGGAAAGCGTTAGGGTGTTGTGTTAGGCAGGAGTGATTCTACAAGAACCCAACAGCCCTTCTTAGGGCTACAATAACGTTTTATTTTACTTTTTTTTGGTTTGCCTGTGGCTGGGCTTGCTGGCACTAGTAGTGCAGCTAGTACCATATTGTGAGTAATTTGCAGGGAGACTTGCGACCGTTGTGTTTAGCTCTTAGTGACACACATATCCACTTTAAACACCGTAGTGGGACAATTTATTAGGGTTTGATTAGAATTAGGCAGAGTCTGCTGATTAATTTTTTTTTACCTTTATTTCTTTTTATAACTCAAAGTCATCAGGCACAGCACAAAATCCAGTTGTGTGCTGTCAGTGTAGGTTAGAAACTAGCCATAGCAATAGGATAGCATCGTTTTGTTTAAAAAAATAAATAAATAAAAAAAAATAAACCAAGAAAAAAAAATTTTAAGTTTACACTTTAATTTGGAAAATGTTTAATGTTGAGGCCAGAACAGTGCGAAGAGGTGATGTCGTGGATTGCAGACAATGCTTCTAGCCATTTGTCCACCAATCAGTCTTCCACGCAGTCCACCCATGTCACCGAAATCAGCACTCCTCCAGCTCCTCCACCTCAGCCTCCTTCCCCCCGTCTGCCCCCTCCTAGAAAAATTTGGCATTTGAACCGGCATACTCTGAGGAACTGTTTTCTGGACCCTTCCCACAGTCACAAACCACTTGTCCGGTTGCTGCTGAGCTATTTTCCGATGCCCAGGTTTTCCATCGGTCGCAGTCTGTGGGTGATGATGACATTATTGACGTAGTGGAAGAAGTGTGTAAAGAGGTGTCGGACGATGAGGAGACACGGTTGTCAGACAGTGGTGAAGTTGTTGTCAGTGCAGGAAGTCCGAGGGGGGAGCAGACTGAGGGATCGGAGGATGATGAGGTGACAGACCTAAGCTAGGTTGATAGGCCGGGAGAACACAGTGCTTCTGAGACGGAGGCGAGTCCTATAGCAGAACAGGTTGGAAGAGGCAGTGGTGGGGCCAGACGGAGAGGCAGGGCCAGAGCTGGTGTATCAGCGCCAAATGTTTCCCATAGTCAAGCTCCCGTGGCGAGGGCTAGATTTTCAGAAGTCTGGAGGTTCTTTAAAGAAACACCGGATGACCGACGGACTGTGGTGTGCAACCTGTGCCAAACCAGGATCAGCAGGGGTTCCACAACTACTAGCTTAACTACCACCAATATGCGCAGGCATATGAATGCTAAACACCCCACTCAATGGCACCAAGCCCGTTCACCTCCGGCCGGGCACACCACTGCTCCTTCCCCTGTGTCATCTTCTAGTCAGCCCCCTGCCCAGGACCATGGCCCAAACACCTCCCGTGCGAAAACCCCATCTTCGCCTCCACGATCCTCCACAGCATCCACCAGCGTTCAGCTCTCCATACCCCAGACGCTGGAGCGCAAAAGGAAGTATAGCGCAACCCACCCACACGCCCAAGCCCTCAACGTCCACATCTCCAAGTTGCTTAGCCTGGAGATGCTGCCCTATAGGCTGGTAGAGACCGAGGCCTTTCGAAACCTCATGGCGGCGGCCGCCCCTCAGTATTCGGTCCCCAGCCGCCACTACTTTTCCCGATGTGCCGTCCCAGCCCTGCACAAGCACGTGTCAGAGAACATCATCCGTGCCCTGACCAACACCGTTTCTGACAAGGTCCACCTGACCATAGACACGTGGACGAGTGCTGCCGGGCAGGGCCACTATATATCGCTGATGGCACATTGGGTTACCATGTTATCCAGAGTTTACCAGCAGCGCAGAGTGATTGTAAACTGCCAGATGTCAACTTCCACCAGAACTGGTAGTCAAGTCAGTCAGCTTCCTCAAGTCTACAATGAGGAGTGGACGTGGATGTCTGATATCTGTCAGGTGCTGAGGTACTTTGAGGAGTCAACACAGATGGTCAGTGGCGATGCCGCCATCATCAGCCTCACCATCCCGCTGCTTGGTCTGTTGAAAAACTCTCTGGTCAGCATGAAGTCGGAAGCTTTGCGCTCATCACAAGAGACAGGGGAAGAAGATTCCCTTGTTGATAGCCAAAGCACCCTCAGGTCTGTTTCTCAGCGCATATCGGAGGAGGTGGAGGAGGATGAGGAGGAAGAGGAGGAGAATGTTGGCGAGACAGAAGAGGGGACCATTGTTCAGTCCGTCACTGTTCAGCGTGTATGGGCAGAAGAAGAGGAGTTGGAGGAGGAGGAAATGGAGAGTCAGGCCAGTGAGGGGAGTGAATTCTTTCGCGTTGGTACTCTGGCGCATATGGCAGATTTCATGCTAGGCTGCCTATCCCGGGACCCTCGCGTTCAAAGAATTTATTCCAGCACCGATTACTGGGTATTCACTCTCCTGGACCCACGGTACAAGCAAAGTCTTTCCACTCTCATCCCTGGAGAGGAAAGGAGTGTGAGAATGCATGAATACCAGCAGGCCCTGGTGCAGAAGCTGAAACAGTATTTCCCTTCTGACAGCGCTAGCGGCAGAGGGCGTACTTCTGCGGGACAAGTAGCGAGGGAGAGTAGGCGAGCAGGCAGCTTGTCCAGCACTGGCAGGGGTACGCTTTACAAGGCCTTTTCCAGTTTTATGTCACCCCAGCAAGACACTGTCACCTGTCCCCAGTCTCGGCAGAGTTGGGCTGATCTTTACAGAAAGATGGTGAGGGAGTACGTAGCTGACCATACCATAAATGATCACACAGCTCCCTACAACTACTGGGTTTCAAAGCTGGACATGTGGCACGAACTGGCGCTGTACACCTTGGAGGTTCTTGCCTGCCCTGCCGCTAGCGTGGTGTCTGAGCGGGTTTTCAGTGCAGCTGGTGGCATCATCACCGATAAGCGTACACGCCTGTCGACTGACAGCGCTGACAGGCGTGTACGCTTATCAAGATGAATAAAGCCTGGATTTCTCCGGATTTTCATTCTCCACCAGGTGAAAGAAGCTCAACCTGAATAATGTATGCACTCCTCCTCCTCATTGTCCTCCTTCTCCTCCTCTTTGTACACTAAAGCAGAGGAAACTGGCTATTTTTTGCCAGGGCCAACTGGCTCTAGCTATAGTACTCTATGTATTTAATTTTTCTGGAGGGCCACCTACCCGGTCCTCTGTTTTAAGCAATTTTTGGGAGTGCCACATACAGGCACTCAATCTATTTAATTTTTCTGGAGGACCACCTACCTGCTCCTCTGGTTTGAAAACTTTTTTGGACTGCCACATACAGGCACTCAATTTATTTAATTTTTCTGGAGGACCACCTACCTGCTCCTCTGGTTTGAAAACTTTTTTGGACTGCCACATACAGGCACTAATTAAATTGTCTCCATAGCAGCCTCCACATGTCGTCTTTTTAGCTGGCTCCACACGTTGTCTCCATTGCTACCTCCACACGTCATCGCCATAGCTGCCTCCAAAAGTCGTCCATATAGCTGCCTCCATACATGGTCTCCTTATCAAACGAACTGTGTCAGGCAGAAATTTGGGTTGTTTTCATGGCTTCCACATCAAACTTGTTAACTTTGTCGCCACCCTGCTGTGTAATCCACAAAATATACTGGCAAACTTTTATCATTTACCGATATTATTTCAGCGCTTCTTGCGCATCTGTTTATATTCCCCTCACCCGCCATAACCCAAACTTATAAGAACGCTACTACACTTGATCTTATACAAAAGGTTCTTAGAAGTGCTGTTTGGGGAGTAGCCTAGAGACAGGGGCTTGGATTGGCGAAAGCTCGCCTGGCAGCGGAGCGCCAGCTCCATCCCAAGATCCAACTAACATAGTTTTAACTGCAGCACCTTTAATCTACTACTAGTTCACTGCCTCCATACATCGTCCCCTTATCAAACGAGCTGTGTCAGGCAGAATTTTCAGGTGTTTCACCAGATACATAGTGGAACTCGGCCCATCTGTCGCCGCCATGCTGGAGACCTGAAGTTGCAATCATAGCAGCCCAATATGGATGCCCCATACTGTCGCTCTTAAGCATGGAACCATTTCCGTAAAAACAATTAAAAATAGAACCACTATGCTATTCCATTATTCCTAGGTGAAATATGCAAACGACCCGGCCTGCTTTGAAAATTATAATTTTTTCAAAGTAAACGCTTCTGGCCCCCAGGCCCATTTTGGGTGGGGAGGAGCCGAGAGACAGGGGCTTGGACAGGCGAAAGCTCGCCTGGCAGTGGACCGCCAGCTCCATCCCAAGATTAGGCAGCCTCAGAGGCATTCATGCATGCTGCCCCTGCTGTTTCCTGTCCATTTTGCCTCCACGATCCTCCACAGCGTCCACCAATGTCTCATTTCAACTCTCTATACCCCAGACGCTGGAGCACGAGAGGATATGCAGCACATCATCCCCTTATCAAACTAGCTGTGTCAGGCAGAATTTTCAGGTGTTTCACCAGATACATAGTGGAACTCGGTCTATCTGTCGCCGCCATGCTGGAGACCTGAAGTTGCAATCATAGCAGCGCAATATGAATGCCCCATACTGTCGCTCTTAATCATGGAAGTCGTCTCCATGGCTGCCTCCACATGTCGTCCCCTTATCAAACGAGCTGTGTCAGGCTCATTTTTCGGGTGTTTCACCAGATACGTTATGGAACTTGGTCACTATGTCGCCACCATGCTGTGTTATCGACTAAATATACCGTCAACCTTTTGTTCACATAGGAAATCATTTCACCCCCTTTGGTGAAACCTGAGTCCATTTAGGGTATGTCGCCATGACACTCTCTAGCCTGCCACTGCTGCCGCTGCCTCTGCATGCCGTCCCCTATAGTGTCAGGGTCAATTATTGGATGTTTTAGATGCTATCTAGCTTCATTCTGTCACTCTGTCATGGCCATGCTGTTGCCCATAATTTTGGCATAATGGTGCGATTAAGCAGCCTCAGAGGCATCCATGCATGCTGCCCCCGCTGTTTCCTGTCCATTTCCGTGGTGTTTCCATCCTTTTCTGAGGTTCCCAGGTGTTTGGCCAAGCTTCCCTGTGCAGAGCCTTGGTCCCCTTGAAAAATGCTCGAGTCTCCCATTGACTTCAATGGGGCTCGTTATTCGAGACGAGCACTCGAGCATCTGGAAAAGTTCGTCTCGAATAACGAGTACCCGAGCATTTTAGTGCTCGCTCATCTCTATTTATTATCCATCTTGCCTATATGTCTCAAGCTCCTGTATACTGTATACTTGAAATATGAACCACCACACTGCTACTTGTGAAACTTCCCTGCATAGTCAGATCCAAATATAATTTCTGTGTGCTACAAAAAAAAAAGTATTCATTAAAATCATTGAAATCATCTACACGCCTCTTTGTTGTCTCTGGGGGATATTTGTCATACAACGTTTTTTGTGCGCAGCATTTTTTCTATGACAGACAGGGCCTGGCGAAGAAATAAACATAACTGGCACATGTGAAAAGTCGCCGGCAGCAGCAAGTGTGCCATCGGGGGAACAGAAATGCCACACACCGGCCCACTCCAGGCCAGCTATGGAGTGGCGCAGAGGCCTTGATAAATATGCCCTTCTGTCTCAATACTTTGCACAACTAATTTGCATATGGCTTGAAAGTTGATTCTCATGTTGATGTCACCAATCTGGGTCATAAACGAGATGTGGATCTGAAAAGGTGGTAATCTGGTACTAGTAAGGGGTTAATTTATGCTACCTTTAAACATGATCCTTGTCAGCTATAATGTAACCAGGCAGAGATCCAGGAACAATAGAATGTGCTCTTATCTGATATTCATAATCCATTTTGACAATTTATAAGTTTACTACATAAACTTACATATTTGTATTGGTACATATCTGCTTCCTGGAGTTGGAGATGTAATGAAATTGGCCACCACCTATGTCTGGGAATGATTTTGTGCATGGGTCCTAAAGACGATCTACCACCAGGATGATAGACAAGATGGAGCCCGGAGCCCCTCAGGCTCATTTGCATACAGTCCTTCTTCCTGGTGGTAGATGTATATGTTGACATTTTTTTTGTAACTCAGGATTATTGAGAAGAATTAAGATGATAGAAACGCCCTACAACTTTGCATAATTAACATTGAGATTCAAAGGCCAGGGTACCATGTCAAAGTGAACCCGTCCATTCACTACACAGCCCTGGCAATACAAGGAACCCTTATCAACAGGGAGGTGCAAAAGCATTCAGAATAAGGGCTCTTGCACATGAACACGTGCAGTCTTTCTAAAGTGCAGTATGGTTATCCGATCCCACAAAGTGGCATCAGGTAACAGTACTGCCGTTTAGACAGACTGCATGCGTATGTGTGCAAGAACCCCAAGTCTGAATGCAGTAATATATACGGCCCACAGTAATATATACAGCACCCAGTAATAGATGCAGCCCCCAGTAATAGATGTAGCCCCCAGTAATATATACACACCCCAGTAACATATACAGCTCTCAGTAATATTACAGCTCCCAGTAAGATATACAGCCCCAAGTAATATGCAGCTCGCCAGTAATATATGCAGCCCTCAGTAATAAATACAGCCCCAAGTAATATACAGCTCCCCAGTAATATATACAGCGCTCAGTAATATTCTGCCACCAGTAATACATCCCCAGTAATATATACAGCTCCCAGCAATCTACAGCCCCCAGTAATATACAGCTTCCCAGTAATATATACAGCACCCCCAGTAATAAATACAGCCCTCCAGTAATATATACAGCCCTTAGGTAATATACAGACCCCCCTAATGCATAACTAGCGCCCAGTGTATAATATTACAGCCCCCAGTAAAATAATACATCTGTACTCACCTTCTCCTGTTCCCCCGATGTGCAGCGACTTCCTCCTCTTCTTTTGGGATGTCGGCATCCTGGTGCAGGTGGCGCAGAGAGTGACATCACCGCACCACTGGTGCCAGGATGCCGACATCATGTGCGCTCCTTGCTCTATGACTTTGCCATAGATACAAGTGCACCATTTACCGCTTAGGCCTCTAAACCGGGCAGCGAGCCCACCCTATAATCCGGCCCTACTCTTGACATAGAAAAACCTCAATGTATATTTTGCATTATATGGTTTTTTCTGTGGTTAAAACTGATGATGAACAACTATCCAGACTCAATTGCAAAATGTTTAAGACACTTGACATCTTTAGTCTTTAACCATGTTAAGTGTCAGAATGGGTTAAATTGCCCTTAAGGCTTGAGGAAATAACTTCTATTTGAAATAGTCAAATCAAGGGACAGCAAAAAGTAATACTTTAAAACAATATACAATAATGCTTTGTAAACTGGTTTGGTTATAATTCTTGGCAGTCAAAACTGGGAAGAGATCCTAGATTAATAGATTATGTTTCTATTGGCATACATTTGTTTCCTTCAGATGAAGGGTTATCTCAATACAATAGAGTGTAATTCATGCCATTATTACTGTTATTAGCATATCAGTCAATATTTGCTACAAATACAATTTTTACATCTTTGGGTTCACTGTCATTAAGACTGTGTCTGGGTCTTCTGCTGTTAGGCTGAGAAGCCACTTAAATCTATCTGCTGGTTTTCAGTCTGAACAGCAGTCTATTTGCTGGGCTGCTGACTCTCTACAACTCTTGCTCTTAACCAACAATGGTTAAAGGGAACCTGTCATCAGCAATTGGCATAATTAACCAATAACAGTATATTTTGAAGCAGTGTAACACCTTCTAGCTTTTGTTTCTTTTATGGCTCGGTCTGGTGGCATCATCTAGAAAATCAACTTTGAAGTGAGATGTAAATTGGTTGTATAAAGTCAAAGAGGAGGAAAATTTAACACCTAGTGGAGCTCTGAATGCCTCCTCCCCTGTGATTGGCATCGTGTATCAGACTTTAGGAGATCTGGTTAGTGATGTCTCTGGATGCAGGACCAATGAATGGGCTTTCAGAGGAAGAGAGAACTTGACTTCAGTGTTAAAATCTCCATTTCCATGATCTTATACAACCAATTTACATCTCATTTCAAAGTTGTTGGTTTTTTTTTTGTTGGATAATGCCACCGCACACCACACTGATTCATGAAAGAAACACGATCTGGAAGGTGTTACATTGGTTGGCAACATACTAGTGGTGGTTTATAGGTCAACTTCTGCTTAGAGGATCCCATTGATGCATGCAAGGCTTTGGAGCTATGCCTCTCTCCTGGAGCACTCTGATTTAAACCTCATGTATACCATCCTTCCTTGCTGGTCAAACAGTTTATATTACTAGATTCCTGTCCGTCATTTTTCTATTTTTTTTTAATTCTAGCTTTTTGATATTGGTTACGTCCTTAACTATTTTCCCTTCTATTGGATTCTGTAGCCTCTCCCTGCACACCCTTCTGGATTTTTGTGCTATATACTTCTGAGAAAGTTAGCCTGCCACTGAACCTAGGCTGAGACTTTCCATGTCGTCGAAGTATGATGGGGACCACAAGTTGTGCAGGAGCTTTATCATCCAGTGCTCCCTGCATATTGAGATTATACCAACTCAGTTCATCACAGAATGGGCTAAGGTGGCATTCATTATCAGCCTCCTCACCGGGAAGGCTCTGGCATGGGCTACTCCTTTCTGGGACAGAAAAGACCCGGTTAGAGCTGACATCACCTCCTTCTTTACTGCATTTCGGTCTGTCTTTGAGGAACCTGCACGCAGGGCCGGTTCTAGACAAAGTGGGGCCCTGGGCAAAACTAAAAGTGGGGCCCCAAAATAAAACTATTTTATGACCAGTCACAGTCAGCAAGAGGCTCCCTTTAGCATGGTAAAATAAACTGTAATATAGGAGAATTGTATAGCAGATAGGTGATAAATGTTCAGATTATATATGAGATGGATAACTAGACAGATAGATATATAGACAGGAGATGGATGATAAGCATCTTCACCCGAGAATTCAACCAAGTGGTATTAACCCTTTCACCGCCTGGCATTTCTGGATATTTTGTCGCGTTATTGACCACAGCAATTTTTACAATTTTGACGTTTAAAAATAAAATCTAAATTACAGCAAAAAGAATTAAAGTAAGCCCAACAAACCACAGATTTTCTGAAAGCAGACACTTGCCCCATTTTCAAAATTGCATTAGAGTTTATAGACATAGGCGCTTTCGAGCAATTTTGATTCAAACATGTTATAAAAAATACTTAAAATGTGACTTTGATAGCAAAAAATGTGCTCCAAACAGAAAATATTTACCTTCACATGTCCTAAATGTAATAGATTAACATGTGTAGAGTTCACAAATGCCCCATATCGATACGTTCACATACCGTATATACATGAGTATAAGCTGACCCGAGTATAAGCCGAGACCCTAATTTTACCACAGAAAACTGTAAAAACCTATTGACTCGAGTATAAGCCGAGGGTGTAGTATACAGCCAGCCCCGTGTAGCATACAGCCTGCCCCCGTGTAGCATACAGCCTGCCCCCGTGTTGCATACAGCCTTTCCCCATGTAGAATACAGCCTGCCCCCGTGTAATATACAGATAAAAATAATAAACTTAATACTCACCCTCCGGTGTCCCCGAAGTTCCTCGTGGCTCCGGTCGGCTTCTTCACTCTTCTATCTTCTATCTACTCTAGCAGGCAGAGTCACGTCCATGCGATCTGCCGGCCGTCACACACTATGATGCAGCGCTGTTGCCGCTGATGACGTCATCAGCGGCAACAGCATCGCATCACGTATATACTTTCCTAAAACAGTAAGATGTAAGGAGATCATACATACC
The DNA here is from genome assembly GCF_040894005.1 of Engystomops pustulosus. Classification (NCBI taxonomy): domain Eukaryota; kingdom Metazoa; phylum Chordata; class Amphibia; order Anura; family Leptodactylidae; genus Engystomops; species Engystomops pustulosus. Next base: position 20,833,928 of record NC_092421.1, on the reverse strand, counting down.
CCACAACAAAATCCACAGGGGACACCAAACAATATTTGCTGAAAATTGCACAGATATATCATTGCATGCTTCCTTACACAACGGTAACCCAAATAAATAACAATATATCCATAAACCAAGCTAATAAGATAATAAAAGTCACTATTAGATGTGCACCATTGTATTAGCCGCACAAAAACAGGACCCTCCGCGCTTCATAAGAATTTAAATGAGAACGTTATAACATAGGTGTAAATAATGTGTGTGTTTTAGCTTTATGGACATGTTCTGGGTCACGGTGTTAATATATAATAGCAAAATTATGGGAAGAGGATCGAATGTTGATCCTATCAGTCAATTTTCACAAAAAAAAAATAAAATTAAAGGCAATAAAAGAGAAAGTGTGTTGTTAGATAGTTCTGCATAGAGAGCGTTAAAAACATGAAGATTAGTTGATATTATTCCTTATCAGAATGTAGTAACATATAAAGTGAATATTTCCATTATCTGTGAGGTGCAGCAGATTCTCCCTGTAGCCTGATGGCTAAGAATCTGGATTGGGGGGGGGGGGGTACACTTCAGGGGCTGTATCTATGGCTCTGTGACACATAGAACCTCACTTCTTTTTCCTATGAAAGAAGAGACTCTCCTCTTTTATATGAATCTAAATTTGTGTGTTAAACTGCCTTTGGGAGTTATTTTTATATATAAAAATGGCACCTGATATTCTCACTTTAAACCTAAATATCTTTGGATCCATGGCACCTAGAAACAAAATTCAAGATTCCTTTGAAAGAAGGAATTGCCCACTTTGCCTACCCATAGCGCTGGCCCTGCCTGCACGGGCGTCTTCAGCTGAGACTGCACTGCACTGACTATGCAGTTCAGTTCCAACTCTGGCCTCAGAGCTGGCCTGGAACGAAGCAGCCCTGATTGCGACCTTTAAAAATGGACTTTTGGGACAAGTTAAAGGCGCGGTGTCTGCATGAGACCAGCCGTCTACTCTGAGTGGTCTCATCTCTCTGGTCACTCAGATAGAAATGCGGTTTATAGAGCGGTCTGAGGAACAGTGTCTCAAACAAGCGCAAGTCCGGGTCCGACGTTTGCCTCGCTTGGCTCCTGCCGTCCAAAGGCCGCTTCAGCTTCCTGGCGTGACAGCTGCAGAGGAACCAATGCAGGTGGAAAGAGCCTGACTTTCTCGCCAAAAAGCACTCCAAACGACGTCAGGAGGACCTCTGTATGTATTGTGTCAGTCCATAAAATTTCATTGGGGCTTGTTCTGTTCATCCTTCTGCACCTAGGATTCTTGGGAGAAATGTCCCTAGATAAGTACAAAGCTTCTCTATGTTTGAACATTCCTGTGCTTCTCAGCTTTGGCACAGGTAGCCAGTTTACGGTGTTTGCCTTCTTGGACTCTGGTTCTGCAGGAATCTTTGTGGTCCCAGCATCACATCCCTGTGATCCGCCTCAAGAAGTCCCTGGTCATCTCTTTGGTCAGTGGCCAAATACTTTCCGACCCGGTCGGGTACCGCACAGAGCCGTTGTTCCTGGAGCCATACATAAAGAGAGATTATCTTTCTATGTGCTGCCTCGCTCCACCTCGTCCCTCCTGTTAGGTTTTCTGTGTTATCGCTGTCTTAACAAAGTCACCATTAAAAACCGCTATCCCTTGCCATTGATCATTGAGCTGTTAGACCGTCTATGTGAAGCCAAGGTCTTCTCCAAACTGGACCTTTGTGGGGCCAACAACTGCATCTGTATGCGTGAGGGAGATGAGTGGAAGACCTCTTTTAATAGTTTTGATGGACACTTTGAGTACCTGGTGATGTCGTTTGGACCAGCCATCTTCCTGGAATTCGTTAATGACATCTTGTTATGTACGTGTGGTGGTCTATCTTGACAACATTCTGGTGTTTTCTACAGATCAGTTCCACCAGTCCCACATATGGCAAGTTCTCAGTCGTTTAAGGGCCAATCGCCTTTAAGCCAAACTTAAGAGGTACCAACTTCAGCAGTGGAGTCTTCCTTTTCTCGGCTATATTATCTCCAACAGAGGCCTCCAGGTGCATCCTGCCGAGATGTCTGCTGTTCTTCAATACATAGATTCCTGTGTGTAGAACGGCCTTATATACCTGCCTACTCCCATAAGACCTTGCTGGTTATTTTTAGTCTTACCTGTGTATCTAGTGCTCTTGCTATCTTGTTTGGTATTCTGTGTTTTGTATCCGATTCTGTACCTTTTCACATTGGGGTTTATTTACTAAGGGTCACGAATCGCACTTTCGTCTGACTTTTCACCGTTTCCGGGATTTGTACGGTGTAATGGGTATCTGTGCTGGGATTGTGATGCAGGTGATCGTTTTTGGGGTGGCGTGCCGTCGGATGATCCGATTTTTTGGACTGAGCGCAGGATTTAACTTTCAAATTGTGTCAACTCGTCGGACAATGCACTGTGAATTCCACCCGACATGTAAGTAAATGAGCTCCATGGTCTCTGACCAGGGGGTTCAGTTTGTCTCTAAATTCTGGCGATCCCTCTGTAACCAACTTCAAATAAAATTGTACTTTTCTTCCGTCTATCACCCACAGTCTAATGAGCAGGTGGAAAGAGTTAGCCAAATGCTGGGCTGATATCTCTGCCATTTTGTTTCTGCCCAAAAGGAAGACTGGTCCACTCTGTTGCCCTTTTTTTTATATCTCCCTAAATTCAGCATCTGCAGGCTCCGCACCATTTTTCATCAATTTTGGACTGCATCCACACCCTCCTCTTCCTCTGCCTGTGTCCTTGGATCTCCCTACCGTTGAGGAGTTGGTAAAGGACCTGAAGTCCATTTGGGAACAGACTCGCCTTTCCTTGTTACAGGCTTCTGCCCGAACAAAGCTCCAGGCTGACAAAAGACGCATGTCTCCTCCTATCTTCTCCGCTGGTGTCAAAGTCTGGTTGTCCTCCAGGTATGTCAGGCTAAAGATCCCTGGCTACAAGCTTGGTCCTCATTTTCTGGGTCCCTTCCAAGTGCTGAGGCGCATCAATCCAGTAGCCTACAAGCTGCACCTTCCTCCCACCATGCACATCCCAAACTCTTTCCATGTATCGCTACTCAAGCCAGTCATCCTGAACCGCTTCTCCTGGGAAGTGCCTCCTCCTGCTGCTTAGGCTGACTCCACCGACGTCTTTGAGCTAAAGGTGATCCTAGACATGAAGACGGTGAGAGGTAAGCATTTTTTTTTGGTTGACTGGAATGGGTTCAGGCCGGAGGAAGGATCTTGGGAGCCCGAGGACAATATCCCTCACCATGATCTCCTGCAGAGATTTCTACAGCCGAAGAAGAGGGGGAGTCTGAATGGGGGGCGGTACTGTCACGGGTTGCGGGCTCACCCATGCCCCTATCCCCTTGCTAGCGCAGCACCCGTTCCTCTTACCTCTACCCACTTTTGTCTCTGCCTTTTTGGCCGTTCACATGCGTTCCCGACTCCGAGGGTGCGCGTGCACGTGCCGGCTTAGGAAGATTTGAAGGGATGGCGCACTGTTGATTGTCCCTGACCATTTTCCCAGAACCAACCTCTCCCTGCAAACCCTGCCGGATCTTTGTGCTATATGACTCTGAGAAAGTTTGTGTCGTTGCCTAGTGCCTGTTTGCTGATTTCTCGTTGTGACCCTGGTTCCGTTCTAGACCTTGACTCCGTGCTGCCTTTCCTCACCTGCTGCTTTGTTCCTGACATTGATCCTGTGCTGCCTGTCTCGACCTCCTGCCTGTCCACAACCAAGATTCTGCCTTACATCTTTGTAACTCGCCTTGGATGCCACCGCGGACAAAGTCGCACCTGTGGAACGACCTGGTGGTGCCACGCCGCAGCAAGTCAACCCGCTTTGCGGCAGGTTCTGGTGAAAACCGTGTGCCACTTAGATTCCGGTCCCAGGTGTCGGTTTGTGTCATCGTCCGCGGTGGTCCACTGCCCCTGGAGCCAGACATGCCCTAAAAAGCAAAAAGTGCTGCTTAGCCTACTACACATTCAGATTGGAAGTTGGGTTGGTCACATGATGGACACTTTCATCATGCTGTACTATTTGCATCAGAGGTTCCATTTGGTGCCTTCACATTCATAACTTAAAGTTATATCACGGTGTAAGGTTATTCTAAATATAATAAATCTGGTAATAAAAATGTAATCCCTTTATAAAGGCAAAGCAAACACAATACACTACAATTTTAAAAATGTAATAGAAAAGTTTTTTTTTTCCTGCTGATTAATAGAAATTCATATCCATAGGAAAGAAGATTAATATGAGATGAGATTACTAGCAGAGGCTTACAAAGTTGGTGTCAGCACCTGTCCAGCAACCGCGCAACCACAACCAGGCTAGACGATAGCAGACAGCTAGTCAGACTAGGTAAGTGGTGGCGAACTCACCCTGCGACATCCCTGTGGGCTAAGGCCCTGCCTAAAGCAGTTAAACCACCCTGGCAAGGGCGAACCCACTATCAGGAACCTAAGTGACGGTCCCTGAGCGACCCTACAAGATGACAGGGAAGACTTACTTCATCTGGCAGCTGCTGGATGGTTGAGCGGACAGGTAACCAGAATGTAGATATAGGTCAGTGTTCACACTGGTGCACAGAAACCGACACAAGACTGAGACAGGAAGGTGGGGTCACACTAGGAGATAAACGATACTGAGGGACAAACAACAGATACAGACAGACAAGCTGAGTCAAACAAACCGGGTCAAAACCAAGATGGTGGCAAATGTACAGCATGGAATAGCAATAGAATGGTCAGTAGGCAAAGCAGAAGCAGCAATACACAGAATAGCAAGAAACGCAATGGCAAGAGCACTAGATACACAGATTAGACTGAATATCCAGCAGCCAATGAAGAGCTTGGCATAATATGGCAGTAATGGACACTGTCTCCAGCACTGACTGGCTCAGCCGTCCATCACTCAAACTGCAGCTGCATACAAAACCAGATCAAAGACACACCCAGCTTTCCCAAGAACAGAAATGGAGCTGTCAATCACAGGCAGCTCTCGGTGTGGTTTTCCAGCAAGAAACCTTAAAACTGATCCCATCAGAACAATTTGAGAGTTGGTTTATTACAATATTATCAGGAAGACAATTTAGATACATATTTTGCATTGTTTGCATAATTATTGCCACATTTTTTGCTATGTCAACATCCGGATTTCAATAGTGAATTTGCATTCCATTTATTTTACTGGAAGTGAATGGCACTATAAATATTGGCACAGTTGCAAATTGACATGATACTTGCTCTGCCTCCTGAACCTCCGAGCTGGTAAGATGGTCCCTTGACTGCAGATGTTCTTTCAGTCTTTACACACTTGCAATCTTTCAAATGTTTTCACTACATATGTTTTATGTTTCTTTAAATTTAAAGCTTTTTAAAAACTTTTTATTGCATAAGTCAATAGTTTTGCTGATAATAGAAAAGTTTGCAATTTATTTTATTGAAGAGCAATGTTTATTTGATTGGTTTCTTTCTCCTCATGTCGTCCTCTATATGTCACTGTCTGAAAACTTTATATGATTTTTGAAAAACACAGAATCAAACATTGTTACAGGATCTAATTTCCTTGCAAATAATAACTTGATCGAATTGTCTCCATAGAAATCTCAAATATCAATGACATGTTCTCCAAGTAAGAGTGTATCATAAGCCTCCTCTGCTTATTTATCTGATGTGTACAAGCTGCCGAAACACTGCAGATTATAAGGGGATGGAAAAATAGGAAAAAATTACCCTTTTCATTCATAAAATAAGTACATTACAAAAGTTGAACAAAATAGCTCACACATCTGCGCTAACCCCAATACATGTAACAGATAATTGCAACAGATATTTGCCAACAAACAAAGGGACACCTCTCCAGGTAACACGTTGTGATAACTAATTCAGGAATTGAATGTGGGATTAATGTTTGTATATAATAAATACCTGTGGCGGTGCATTAAAGTACCTCCTCCATCAAAGGGGAAGATAAAACAGAGGGTCATCTCTTCTCTCCTGTATATATACTGCAATTACTTTCTGGCTTCCTTAGATGGATGTCAGACAATGGAGCACATTTACTTACCCGTTCCGTCGCGATCCCCGAGGTGTGCTGTGCAATGAGGTGCCAGGTTTCACTAAAATCGTGCGCCCAATTTCCTGCATGTATCGCTTCCCCACTGAGGTCCGCCGGAGTTCACTATCTTCTTCCCGATGCATGTAAGTGCATAGCTTGCAACACAATTTTGAATGTTAAATCCTGCGCGTTGTCTGAATCTGTCGGATCGTCCAACGGCCCGAAACCGCCCCCCCCCCCTGATTTGTGTCGCGTGAAAGCCGATCAAATCCGATCGCGTGCGACAAAAAGCCCTTCTAAATGCGGCACACATGGGAAATCGTCGGATATTATGACGGTAGTGTGGTCCGCGGACCCTTAGTAAATGAACCCCAATAGGAACAATCGAGAGTAGTTGGCAAAATGGATCCTAGCAGCTAGCAATAGAATGTGGAGTGTGCCCCAGCCGGCGGCAACAACTCCAAACGAATGTCCGGTGACGTCCTGGCCTCAATGGACAAGTCTCCTAGTGTTTCGAAGGTCTCTCTGCCTACTTCATAAGGGAAGCCGAACGCCAGGACTGCAGACTCCTATATAGCAATCACAGGATTTCATGTGGATGAGTGCTCCATAAGGGAGATTTATTGTATGCATTTTACATTTAGTGCAAAGTGTTTCTGTGTTGTGTACTTAAAATAATTATGTTTATTAAATAGATACATAGAAAAATGAATATAAAGTGAATTAAAATACAAAGATCCACTAAAGTTACTAAATATTTGTTTTTTATGTAAACACAACCTTAGTTGGGATATCTAATGACTTGCATAAAAAAGCACTACTAATACAATTATTTATTCTGTATCCATTGCTATTGGCCTACAATGACCTAAATCAAAGGAATACTTCTATAAAATTGCATAGGATTTTTCTATAAAATTTACAGTAATTTGTCTTATAAAAACAGTGTCCGAAAGGAAAATCCATCTGCTTTCCGCCCACGGCATCTTTTCAATATAATCTCCACCTCTCCCGTTTCGATTAATTTTTTTTTTATAGGAAAAGCTGTAGAGCCGTCAAATTTTCCATGATGACATGTTTAGTAGTGCCGAGACAGTGGATGCCCCTCAAACTGTTTGTTAATACTTATACTATGTTCACTGATACATTTTGTAAAACTCCTCTTTGTACGGCCAATGTAAGGTTTCTGACAAGGACATATGATGCAATAAATGATTCCAATGAGTTCTCATTTAATATTCATTTTAATTAGTAAAAGGTCCAAAGCATTTGTGAGTGTTTTTATTTTAATGTTTTTACACATAAAATTGTGACATGGAAAAAGATCTAATTGGTGTAGAAAATTGGTATTATTTTCTTTTGAAGTAGAAGATGAATTTAGGATTCTTCAATAGTAGTTGTCCAATTATTTTATCTTCAGTAAGATCTTCCAATGTCTGCACACAATTCACATAAAAATCTTCTGTATATAACAAAAAGTTACTATTATTACCAGTGCTTGGAATTTCTAAGGGTAAAAAGGTGAATTTAAATGTTTCATTATTCTGTTGATATATATCAATTAGATCCAAACATAGTTTTAGCAGATCAACACTCCATATGTGTTGTACTTTGGTTTTATAAATGTACCCCCTTCATACTTACAAATTTTGAAAACCTTTTCTGGTTTTAGATACACGTTTACATTACTACTATATTCATCGTTTTCTATTCTTTCTTTAGTTTTCGGATAACTCGTTTGGGAAAATGCCTGTGTGCATCCTCCTAATCCTCTCTTTGCTACTTGCTCCAGGGATCTCTAACAAATGTGGTGAGTAACAGATTAAAAAATAAACACAAAAATATTTGGATAAATCTATGGAGTGCCAATTAATAAAAATACCAAACATAAAATAATATATGGTTAAAACAAATTCTTAGATTATAAATCCCAATGAATATTCTATGACAAACTGCATCTCTTTGTACAGAAGAATAATAATTAAAATAATTAGAACACAAGAATATTCCCACTTGTGGGAATAAAACATATATCAGTGTATACATACATTTCCTGGTAGAATAAGAGAGGAAGGCACAATGGGGCACATTTACTTTCCTGTCCGACCGAGTTCACCCAAAGTGCATTGTTCACTAAGATTGTGCGCGCGCTATCCTACATGTGTCGCTTTACCGCTCAGGTCCGCTGGAGTTCAACTTCTTCTTCCTGGTGCTTCTAAGTGCATTTTCTTGCGACACAAATTGAAAGTTAAATCCCGCGCTCAGTCTGAATCAGTCGGATCGTCCGATGGCACGCCTCCCGATTTCTGTCGCATGAAAGCCAGCGCTGCTGCGTCACAATCCCATTGGCAAACCCCTGTTAAATACCTGTCAAAGCTGCGTAAATCTCGAAAACTGTGAACAGTCTGATAAAAGTGCGATCCGCGACCCTTACTAAATAAGCCCCAATGTATCTTTAATGGCAATGTCTGCCTCGGATAATTGTTGCATCAATTTTTCCTCCAAATTAAAGCTGATCACATAGTATTATATTGTCCAGTTGTAGATTCAGGGGTGAGGCTTAACCTGGGTTTATATCAATCCCAATATAAAACATTTTATAAGAGTCAATAGACTATTGTCTCCCAAGTTTTAAAATTTAACTTTTACTTGTACATTCTTTAATATAACTTTATCTTTGGCTCAGTTTTTTATTTCAATGCTATTTGCATATTACTTCACATGCTACAATACAAATACAACCTGGCAACATATTTTCAAATATACAGCTAGTGACAGGGACCTATAGAGTCCTATTAACTAATGGACACCCTTCTTTAGCTTAAAATTATTTCCTTTACATCCACATAAATCAACTTTATCTTATATTCCCTGACATCAGTGAAAGCTTGTCCTGCTCGGCTAGTACCTTCCACCTATTCCTCCCCATCTCCCAAGCCTCTTCTCAGCAAGTCATGTGACCAGGGTGACATCACTACAGGTCCTTTAGCCTCCTAACATTAGCAAACTGTACACCATGCACATAATATCACAGCATGGACTTCTACTACTCCCCATCCTCCATGGAAGCCTGCTGTGATCTCATGTGGGTGGGTTAATTTGGCATTTATTTGACAGGTTTTTTTTAGGATTGAGATGTCTAGGTGGATGCTCCAGATTTACTCCCTGTACATCAATATGTGTATATATTCTATATGGTACCTTTTATTAAAGAAGGTCCTAAAGGTTTAGCGCTATCTAAAACAATCAATCTGCTCCTCCTTCCCTGACATGTTTTGCCAAAGCAATTCCATCTTTGGGGATCAGAGGCTATACCTATATTTCCACAGAAAAAATAACTGTGTGGCACTACTCTGCTTATTATGGCATTAAAGGGTTCCTAAAGATCCAGTAGAACAAGAAAGTCCAGCACTCCAGGTATCCAATTGAGTAAAAAATCTATTAGAGTTTATTTAATCCATAGGTAAAAAATTAAAAACAGACATACGGTCCAGAGACCCAAAGGAGACCTACGCGTTTCGAATGATTACATTACATTCTTAGTCATGGTCCTGAACATACATGTGCAACACACACTTTTAAAAGGCACAACAGGAAATACATACCAGGTGATAATGATACCACTAATTACTCTACATACGGGTTTCAGCAGGTTAGTAGAGCGCATGCGTGTAACTAGAAATCAGAATCAATTACACGCATGCGCTCTACTAACCTGCTGAAACCCGTATGTAGAGTAATTAGTGGTATCATTATCACCTGGTATGTATTTCCTGTTGTGCCTTTTAAAAGTGTGTGTTGCACATGTATGTTCAGGACCATGACTAAGAATGTAATGTAATCATTCGAAACGCGTAGGTCTCCTTTGGGTCTCTGGACCGTATGTCTGTTTTGAATTTTTTACCTATGGATTAAATAAACTCTAATAGATTTTTTACTCAATTGGATACCTGGAGTGCTGGACTTTCTTGTTCTACTGGATCTTTGGTTTGGCTGCTGATTATCGACACAGCATTTCTTATCCGAGCACCCTCCACCACAACTATGGACTTCATCCATCGGTACAAACCGTGAGTGAGCTGACCCTACCTCCCCCCCATTTTTTTCCTCTGCTGTATTAAAGGGTTCCTACCAACCTTTACAGTGATCCACCAAATTATGTGTCTCTATAGTGCTCTAGTTCCAGGTAAAAAATACATATACAGTCCAAAAAAAAGCAAAAAAATTGTAGAACGGCACTCACCAAGGTTAGCTCCTTACTATCGACTATTGTAAAAGATATGAATTCATGATGGGGAGGGAAGAACGCCAGGTCATCACAAAAATGCAAGAAACACGACGGCTGTTTTGCACACGTGGCACTTCATTTGGTTTGCTTGTATAAACATGGACATTTAGTGAAGGCTTTTTAAATCAGCTTTGACAAAACATGTCAGTGGGCTAGATAGTGCTCAGTCTTTAGAACTATACCGAGAACTTTTCGTGCCGGGCATTATGAAATTTTACAAATTAAAATTGGTGAGGTGGCACAGGTTTGCTTGGCAGTGAGTCGGGTACGAATCGCACTATGGAGTTTGTGTACCAAGCTCACAGGCAGGCAATGCGGCGCATGTGCAGATATCAGTGGAGACAGCAGTTTTTTTTTTCCCAAGTGAAAGAAGAGGAGTGTTTTACAGAGAAAGGACTGGGTTCCAAGATAAACACTCCCCAGGGACACAAGGTAAAACATCTGGCAGGGAGCCAGGCAAACTATGATATAAGTTATCATTTGATCCCCAAAGACAGTATTTAACCCCTTAACGCTCTGCGCCGTAGCTCTACGGCGCAGAGGTATAAGGGATGTATGAAGAGGGCTCACGGGCTGAGTCCTCTTCATACAGAGGTGGGGGTTTTTGCATTTTGCACAAAATCCCCACCGCTAATAACCGCGGTCGGTGCTTGCACCGATCGCGGCTATTAACCCCCTAAACGCCGCCGGCAAAGTCGCCGGCGGCGTTTAAAAGACGGCGGCGCGTGGGCGCCGCCATCTTTTTTTCGATCGCCACGCCCCCGAACGTCATCGGGGGGCAGCGATCAGTTGCCATGGTAGCCTCGTGTCTTCTTTTGACACGAGGCTATCTGGCAGCTGCATATTCGTTACAATGAGCCAGTGGCTCATTGTAATGAATGTGCTGCAAAAATGCCATATATTGCAATACAGAAGTATTGCAGTATATGGTAGCAGCGATCTGACCATCTAGGGTTAATGTACCCTAGATGGTCTAAAAGATAGTGAAAAAAAAAAGTTTAAAAAATAAAAAAAATTAATAAAATATTAAAAGTTCAAATCACCCCCCTTTCCCTAGAACGGATATAAAACATAACAAACAGTAAAAATCACAGACATATTAGGTATCGCCGCGTCCCAAAATGCCCGATCTATCAAAGTATAAAAACGGTTACGGCCGGCGGTGACCTCCGAGGCGGGAAATGGCGCCCAAATGTCCGAAATGCGACTTTTACACCTTTTTACATAACATAAAAAATGAAATAAAAAATGATCAAAATGTCGCACAGACCTCAAAACGGTAGCAATGAAAACGTCGCCTCATTTCGCAAAAAATGACCCCTCACACATCTCCGTGCGCCAAAGTATGAAAAAGTTATTAGCGTCAGAAGATGGCAAAAAATTTTTTTTCTTTTTTGTACACATTCGTTTAATTTTTGAAAATGTATTAAAACACAATAAAACCTGTATAAATTTGGTATCACCGCGATCGCACCGAACCAAAGAATAAAGTAGGCATGTTATTTGGAGCGAAGAGTGAAAGTCGTAAAAACTGAGCCCACAAGAACGTGACGCACGTGCGGTTCTTTTTCAATTTTTCCACATTTGGAATTTTTTTTCAGCTTCGCAGTACACGGCATGTTAAAATAAATAACATTACGGGAAAGTAAAATTTGTTACGCACAAAATAAGCCCTCACACAGGTCTGTACACGGAAAAATGAAAAAGTTATGGATTTTTGAAGTTGGAGAGCGAGAAATGAGGCGAAAAACCCTCCGTCCTTAAGGGGTTAAAAAAAAAAAACAGCTTGGTTATATGCTATAAATTGTCTTTTGGGCATGAGGGAGGCTTAAAAATGGGTGCCTGGTGACAGGTGCCCTTTAAACAGAAGCTGAGCTCGGTAGATAACTGCGGGATCCCGGAAGTATGCAAAAGCCGGGTTCCCACACTAACAGCTAGGTGTTTAACCATATAGACACTGTGGTCATGGAGACTGCGGCATCTATAGGGCATTGATGAGATGATCAGAGGTGTCGATCCCAGGGCTGCCTTCAGTCGAAGCATGTTAGATTGTGCTTTCAGTACATATAAAAATCAAATACAAAATTAAAAAGTGAAAAAACACTACATATGCATTCTGCTTGAGCAGTGCAGGGGGTGCCAGATTTGTGAAGACTGGATTCATGAATCTGGCCCACACTACACAGGAAAGCTGCGCAAAGTGCAGTTTACACTATTTTTGATAAACGTGGGCCAATATATTCTATATATTCTTTATTCAGCAAAACAAGTCAGCCATAAAAAGTTATATGAGGTATCACCGTAATCATGGTGACCCATAGAATAAAGATAACACATTGGGGCAGATTTACTTACCCAGTCCATTCTCGATCCAGTGGCGCGTTCTCTGCGGAGGATTCGGGTCTTCCGGCGATTCACTATGGTAGTTCCCCCGACGTCCATTAGGTGTCGCTGCTGCGCTGAATTCCGTCGGAGTGCATGCAACACATTTTTTAAAGAAAAATACGGCGGTTTCTCCGACGGCCATGCCCCCGATTTCCGTTGCGTGCATGCCGGCACCGATGCGCCACAATCCGTTTGCGTACGCCAAAATCCCGGGGCAATTCAGGGAAAATCGGCGCAAAACGGTAAAATTTGTGTAACCCGACGTAAAAACGCGTTTCGGGCCCTTAGTAAATGACCCCCATAATGTTTATTGTACGGCTGAAAAAATAGCTTAAAACTCTAAACAAGAAGTAATGATTTTTTTTAACCACCACCAAAAAAAGTTAATAAAATCTTATTATTAGCTTTTGAACCCCCTTATTTATGTACCTGAAAAATGGATCTCACCCACAAAAAAATAATCTCCCATATGTGCAATTTACAAAAAATAAACATCTGCTCTGAATGGCGGTCCTTCCGTTCTATGCCCGGCTGTGTGCCCATATAGCAATTTACATTTTTTCCATTTTTGTGTAGTTTTTTGTTATCAAATACATTATGACTTAAATTTTTGGCCAAAATGAATGTAATATCTAAAATAAATTTCAGTTTGTAAATTCTACCTCCATTTTTTCAACCCTTGTGAAACAAACTTGCTAAAATAGATTTTTGATACATTGTGGGGTGGCCGGCCAGCTGGAAGCTGAAGCTTTGGGTTTTTCTAATTTATCTTATAGAGTGTTAAATATGCTGCTGTAGTCTGCAGTTTATTCTAATAACTTTTTTTAAAAAAATTACAATATATTTGTGAAACCCCTTCAACTTTTTCCTGCTCCAGCAGGGTAGTGGAATTTTTCTATGAAAAAAATTTGCAATTTTTTTAAAGTCACACGACAACTTAAATACTTCATTCAGTGGATTCGGGTGATAAAGTCCTGCAGGGAGTGCACCAGCACGAAGTCATATAAAGAAGAACAAAGTAAAGAAAAGAATGTGATAAATACCCCCCATTTTCTTCATCTTACACAATATATGAACATTACTTAGATATGATAATTAGTTATCACAGAAAGTGGGCGGTTCCCTCTATTCACCTGCACTACATATTTATCCTGTCTGGTTAACAGGTTATGCCAGTTATTTTTTTCAGTGCTCCATCTGTATAATATTCCTGTCTTCTTAGGAAAGCCTTGCATTAATGAGTTAAATATTCAGAAGTTATTTGCATACTGTGACAAGGATACTGACTGTGGATATAGAAGTTGCCTGGAAATCAAGAATACTTATTTATATGCCGAAGGTGAGATAAATCTCCCACATTCAAGCTTTATATTTTCATACATTGAAATTTAAATGTTTTTTTTTTATATGTATCATTGAACTTTTCTTTTCTATGCAAATATATAAATCTATAAATGAGTTTCTTTTTGAAAGTAGTCAAAAAATAAGATAATATTGAAAGGGAATCAGTCATAAGTTTAGACCATTGTAGGCAATGTTAGGAGAGCTTTGTATCTATAACTTTGTGGGGGTCATTTATCTTTAATTTTCTTCCTGTTTTTTTCTGTTTTGAGACATGTTTTGGCACTTTGCAATTTTTGTGCCTTTTTGGAGACATTTTGTTTTCATCAGTAAGACATATTTATCTTCTATTCCAGATGTGCTAAATGTTGCCAATGACATTATTTCAAATTGTCTTAAATTTGCATCATTTTTTGGCGCAAAAATCTCCAGACTTAGCCATACTTAAGGAAAACTTAGAAAATGGAAAGAAGTTACTTGCAATATTTGTGCGACATTTTTGAGACATTTGTAACAAATGTTGTGATGCGCATGGGCTGAGCCCTCTTCATACTCTCTGGGCGTTTGCTTCACAATGAAGCAAACGCCTGTCGCTAACACCCACGATTGGTGCTAGCGGAGGCTATCTATTACATGTTTTAAGCTATCTATTATAATGTGCGATTTGCACATTATAATAGATAGTGTGCAAAAACTGTAGTATGGCAGTATATGGTAGGATCAATCAGACAACCTAGGGTTAAAGTACCCTAGGGAGTCTGAAAAATAGTAAAAAATAAAAAAAGAAATTATATTAAGAAAAAATTTTAATCACCCCCCTTTCCCTAGAAGTCATATAAATATAATTAACCGGTTCGCGATCGCCCGCCGTGTATTCACGGCGGCGGTCGCGTTCCGATGCATGGAGAGGGCTCGCGGGCCGAGCCCTCTCCATAGCCGGTAAGTCTCTGCTGCATATTGCAGCAAAGGCTTACCGGTAACACCCGCGATCGGTGCCGGCACGGATCGCGGGTGTTTTCTTGCTGATCGCAGCTTTGCTGGCGGCTTCAAACAGATGGCAGCGCATGGGCGCCGCCATCTTTCCGAGGATCGACGCTCCCCGTGACGTCATCGGGGAGCGGCGATCCGTCGCCATGGTAGCTTCGGGTCTCACGAAGACCCGAAGCTACTTCGGGTTAACCCATTCATTACAATGTGCTATCAGCACATTGTAATGTATGAGGAGTAAAATCCCCATATACTGCCATACTGTAGTATGGCAGTATATGGTAGGATCGATCAGACAACCTAGGGTTAAAGTACCCTAGGGAGTCTGAAAAATAGTAAAAATAAAAATTAAAAAAAAGTTATAAAAAAAAAATTATAATAAAAAAACCTAAAAATTCAAATCACCCCCCTTTCCCTAGAACTGATATAAATATAAATAAACAGTAAAAATCATAAACACATTAGGTATCGCCGCGTCCGAAAATGCCCGATCTATCAAAATATAATAACGTTTTTTCACTGCGTTTAACCCCGTAACGGAAAATCGCATCCAAAGTCAAAACTGGCACTTTTTTGCCATTTAAAAAAAATGTAAAATTCTATAAAAAGTGATCAAAAGGTTGTGCAGTCCTAAAAATAATATCATTGAAAACATCATCAAAAGTCGCAAAAGATGACACCACCCTCAACTCCATACAACGAAGTATGGAAAAGCACAAGAACACGGCAAAATAAAAAAAAAAATTTTGTTCATGAGGTTTTAATTTTTGTAAATGTATGAAAACATTATAAAACCTATACAAATTTGGTATCCCTGTAATTGTACTGACCCAAAGAATAAATTAGATGCATCATTTGTGGCGTGAAGTGAAAGCTGTAATATCCAAGCCCACAAGAATACGACACAAATGCTTTTTTTCACCATTTTCACTGCATTTGGAATTTTTTTCCCACTTCCCAGTACATGGCATGGAATATTCAATGCAGTCACTATGAAGTGCAATTTGTTACGCAAAAAACGAGCCGTCACATAGCTTTTTACGTGTAAAAATAAAAAAGTTATAGATTTTTGAAGGTGGGGAGTGAAAAATGGAAATGAAAAAACGGGAAACCTTAACCGGTTAACAGTAAAAATCATAAACACATTAGTTATCGCCGCGTCCAAATCTATCAAAATATAATACTTGTTTTTCACTGTGTTTAACCATGTAATGGAAAATAGCCCCCAAATTAGCAAAAGGCATTTTTTGGCCATTTTGAAAAATATAAAAAATTCAATAAAAAGTGATCAAAAGGTTGTACAGTTCTAAAAATTAAAAGCATTAAAAATGACATCAAAAGTCTCAAAAAATGACACCACCCACAGTTTAGTACATCAAAGTATGAAAAAGTTATTAGCGCCTGAAGACGGCAAAATGAAGAATTTTTTTTTTTATACTGGAGGTTTTAATTTTTGTAAATGTATGAAAACATTATAAAACCTATATAAATTTGTTATCCCTGTAATCGTACTGACCCAATGAATGAAGTAGACATGTCATTTGGGGCGCACAGTGAAAGCTGTAAAATCCAAGCTCACAATAAATGGCGCAAATTTGTTTTTTCATAATTTTCACTGTATTCAGAATTTTTTTCCCGCTTCCAAGTATACAGCACAGAGTATTAAATACCACCACTACGAAGAGCAATTTGTTACGCAGAAAACCCTCACACAGCTCTGTACACGGAAAAATTTAAAAGTTATAGATTTTTGAAGGTGGGGAGTGAAAAACAAAGACGCAAAAAACGAAAAAGGGCCTGGTCCTTAAGGGGTTAAAAAAAATCCCCCATTTAACACAAGGAAAAGTGAGATTGAGAAATGACCAAAGCAGCAGACAGAAAAACTACTAAAACTACACAGAACAAACAGAGATAAGATAAATGACCCCTTGTGTGTTTTGTTAGTAGCAGCAGGACTTTGACAAATACTCCAAGATTGTATCTGGATGTGGAGTACTAGGGTGCACTGGCACGTGAGATCTCTTTACTGCACACAGTATTCAAAGCAAAGCCTTCTGAAGCAGGGAAGGTAGGTACACGGAAGGGATCTCACACACCAGGACACCAGAGTTCCCCAATTTACAATTCTGGAATGTAAATAGTTTTTCACATTTCTGATGCCACTTGTATTTCCTATGATTAACTGCATTGTTGATGCCACTTTATTTTTTGAAAATAGATGGTATATACACATTGACGACTAAAGATGGAGTCTCCTACCAGACATATTGTGATATGACAACAGCTGGTGGAGGTTGGACATTGGTGGCCAGTGTCCATGAGAATAACATGAATGGTAAATGTACGGTAGGAGATCGCTGGTCCAGCCAGCAAGGTAACAACATCAACAACCCAAAAGGAGATAACAACTGGGCCAACTATGCCACATTTGGACTCCCTGAAGGAGCTACCAGCGATGATTACAAGGTACTGTATATACTTGAGTAAAAGCCGCCCCCAATATAAGCCGAGGCTCCTAATTTTACCACATAGAACTGTGAAGACCTATTGACCCGTGTATAAGCCTAGGGTGGGAAAGCATTGGTCACAGCCTGCCCCCAGCATATAGCTATTCAGCCCCTGTCCCCCAGTATATAGTCCACGCCTTCCCTCCGTTATATAGTCAGCCAGCCTCCCGCCTCCAGTATATAGCCAGCTCTCCCCCCCAGTATATAGCCAACTGGCCCCTGCCCCAGTATATAGCCAGCTAGCCCCTACCCCTGTATATAGCGAGCTGACCCTTACCACAGTATATAGCCAGCCAGTCCCCTGTATATAACCAGCCAGACCCAGTATATAGCCAGCCAGCTAGCTTGCCCCCAGTATATAGCCAGCCAGCCCCTTCCCCAGTATATTGCACGCCCCCTGTCTTAGTATATATCCAGCCAGTCCCCTGTTTATAGCCAGCCCAACTATATAGATAGCCAACCAGCCCCTGCCCCAGTCTATAGCCAGCCAGTCCACCCAGTATATAGCCAGCCAGCCCCCTGCCCCAGTATATAGCCAGCCCCCTGCCCCAGTATATAGCCAGCCCATGTATATAGCCAGCCAGCCCTTGTGTACAGCCAGCCAGTCACCCCAGTATATAGCCAGCCAGCCTTTCCCCAGTATATAGCCAGCACCAGTATGGCACACATTAAAAAAAAATTACTACTCACCTTTCCGATGCCCCCCTCAGGTCTTCTCTTCCTCTGTCCGGCAGCGGCAGGTCTATGCGACATTGTGTCGCACAGGCTCTGACATCAGTCGCTGCTACCATCATGTGTGTCACGGACGGAAGAAAAGAAGACCTTCAGGAGCGGGTCGGAAAAGTGAGCATTGACTTTTTTGGGGGGTTTGGGTTTTCAGCACATTTTTTTTTGGATTCAAGGATTGATCATTTTAAGATGATCAATCTTCAATGGAAAAGCAGTAGAGAAGCTGCAAGACCCAGAAAACATGCAAATATTTGAATATACGAATTCAAAACATTGAATAAAAATCAGAAAAGACGGCACTGAGATTTAGCCTTAAACCAAGGTTGTACATGCTCTAAAAAAAATGTGTGTCACTCTGTATAGAAAGTGACGGTGCCAGAACATTTACTAAAGTGGCAAGCAGGGTGCAAATGGACAAAAGTCTTACTTTTCTGCCATGACATTTGGGCCCCACTGGCTATTAAGAAAGGAACTTTAATTCGCATTGATACTATACAAACCTACAAACCTGATTGATTGTAAAAGACCTGCACTTCTTAAACATTAACTTCTTCCTCTTCTATTCTTGCGTGTAGAGCCCTGGATATTATGATATTGTTTCTAGAGACTTGGGCTTATGGCATGTTCCCAATACGA
This sequence comes from Engystomops pustulosus, assembly GCF_040894005.1. Classification (NCBI taxonomy): domain Eukaryota; kingdom Metazoa; phylum Chordata; class Amphibia; order Anura; family Leptodactylidae; genus Engystomops; species Engystomops pustulosus. Next base: position 20,814,988 of record NC_092421.1, on the reverse strand, counting down.
CGCCTTTGTCTAAGTGGAGAGATGCTGCAATTCTAAGATATCGCACAGACAATGGTTTCTTTTCTAAAGAAGGTGGTAACCTCTTCCAGCTGTACAATGTAAGTAAAGTCCATATTTCCATCCAATTTTGTGCCCTATTTTAGTATTTTATTAAATCAATACAATATAAATTGGGTAGTTTGAACATCCCAATTATATCACCTAGGCACAAAATATGGTGATAGAAGCATAAAATTTAACATTTAAATGTATACGCTAAAAATTATTGTTAAGTTTATAAAAAAGTGTATAAACAGCCCAAGACAAAATTCACCAAAGTCTCAAGCATGACCGGATTGTAGAGAAGACTGTATAACAATTGGGCAAAAAACATACTTTCATTCTTTGGCATTAAAGTGGTTGGCCTTTTAATCTAATTTTTTTTGTAATATGCGTGTCAGAACAGCAAACAATGGCACGAGGCCAGGAGTCCAGCAAACAAAGGTATCGGGGTAAAAATGACTTCTTTATTCTTCAATATTTAAAATAATCCATAGAAATATCACAGGTGGCGTCACAGACCGACGCGTTTCGACACGGCAGTGTCTTTATCAAGGTCTACCAAGGATAAGAATGGACTAACTATTTGTAGGAACCGCGTTCATAAAACTCCGCCCAACACGGCTAAGAAGCCTGTCACATGATCGGGTTTATTCAGAACGAGGCACCCTCAAACAGAATAAAAGCTTATTATATAAAATAAAAAGCATGATATAGTTGGAACAGAAAAAGAAGGGAGAGGATACAAACACTATGTGAAATATAGCATGTTATTACTAAACAAGTTAGTAGCGAGGGACATCGGTTGCATGACAAATGATGCAACATGTAAGAGCAACAGAAGAATCAAGAAGAGACATGGGTATATTGTATATCAATAGCACAGAATAATGTCTTGCCTTGCATTAACTCCTTTTGGTACCCTAGTATCCAAAGAAAAGATCCAAAATGACTCTCTATTTAGCAGTTTTCTCTGGTAATCCCCGCCTCTTTTAGGGCGGTTAACCCTTTCCACCGCCTGCCAAGTGAATCCTGTGTACTGTTTGTTGTGAGAATCCCTAAAGTGTCTCGAGACAGCAGACACATTAAATGAATTCCTTGAGATGTCAGATACGTGTCGACGCAGTCTGATCTTTAATGGGCCCGTAGTACATCCTACATATTGAATCCTACACTCTGTGCATGAAATAACATAAAACACATGTGTTTACTGACACCCTCTACATACACACACACTAAATAGGGGGATATTTATCAGAAGTATTTGGGAGTAGAACTGCTCTAGATGCCAATGGCAACAGCATCAGAGCTCAGCTTTAGTTTTCCCACAGTTGTTTAGAAAATTAAAGCTAACTCTAAATAATAGTGCAGGTCACAGACCTCGTTAGAGCCTGATTTAGACTGCAGGCCAAAAGCAGTAGGTGAGGCACTACCTGGTGAGCTGGACACACAGCAAAGGTAACTGAGTGCATCCTGATATTCTGCTGGCCAAGAGCGTGTGCCAGGCAGCCTGGTACATGTATAGTTAGGTGTATTGTATTAGGCAGTGCCCAGCCGGGCAGGGTTTATTTTGTATGTGCCTAAGACAAGGCTGTTTTGACAGAGAAGTGTGAATAAAACACTTGATTTTGGACTTTAACCCTGCATGTGTCCCTGCTTCCTGCACTGCTACAAGGCATCCACCAGAGCAATTCCCCACAATATACATATATATAATGTGTATATATATATATATATATATATATATATATATATATATATATACACATACAATATTTACACATGCTCTACATACTTCCTCTCTTTCTACCCAGAATAACTTTGTAGATTACAGTAGTAGGAGGGAGCACAGGACAGGAAAGACACTTGGGGCATTTTCTGCTCTTCACTATTTCCTGTCCCTCACTCCCTCCTCCTATCGCCTCAGTTCTATTTACTGGAGGAGGCTGAAACACTTTCCTCTTACTCAAAGGCCTGGGACTGTTGGACGGGGCCTCTATCAGGGTACAGGAGCTTCCTCTGCACAGGTAGTTTTAAGTACAGATTGTCATTGGCAGTATTAGAGCCTCAGCCCGGGACACCCCCCTCCAGACAATTTATATTGTAGGGCCTTGCTCAGGGGCTCCCATAGCACCAATGATAATCTGCCCTGACCCAGCATTTTCCGGGTTGCAGCAGGACACCCAATCCAGACACAAACTTCCCTTTCTGACTTGTTCACTCAACACTGATAACATTCCTTATAGTAAAGTCATGTCCTGTCCTCTTTCAGGTGCCGTACTAACTTACCTTACAGATGTGTCAACCTCCAAGATCGTGCAGGGGGAGTAACTGAGTGAAAAAGAGATGCACGGGCAAAAGAGGGCAGATGTTGTGCTAGCTAGCTGACTGATGACTCTTGGTTGATTCTTTTTAGACTTTATAAACATTTTCTTGCTTACGTTTTAGAAATACCCAGTGGCTTACAATGTTGGAGCCTGCCTTACAAATAATGGGCCTGCTGTTCCTGTTGTCTATGACGTTGGAAGTCCTGAGAAGACAGCCTCATATTATTCACCAAATGGCGCAAGTAGGATAACTATATAGTAATATAATACACATTATAGACATCATCCATACTGATAATAGCCTCTGTGTATCTTTGCAGAAGAGTTCACTGCTGGTTATGTGCAGTTCCGTGCAATTAATAATGAAAAAGCTGCCCTGGCTCTATGTCCTGGGGTGAAGGTCACAGGATGCAATGTGGAACATGTAAGTATCAATAATGGTTATCTGATGACGATACAGTAATGTTAATAAACAAAGAAACAGAGTATCATAAATGATTACAACATCATTAACCTTTTAAGGCAATTTGAGATAGAAAGACTAGGTGGAAGACAGCAGTATAAGGACAGGGATCACCTTTATAGTCAATATCCATCATGGCTGAGTATAATAGGCTTAGAGGTTTGGGAGTAAGACTAAATACTATGATTTTCTGGGTTGTAGCATTAGGTGTTTTCATTATTTCTGCTTTATGTATTTGCAGCACTGTATTGGGGGAGGCGGCTACATTCCGGAAGGAAATCCTAAACAGTGCGGAGACTTTGCAGCCTTTGACTGGGATGGTTATGGAAAGCATAATGAATCGAGTACCAGCAGGGACATCACTGAAGCTGCCGTCCTCCTCTTCTATCGTTAGTTTGTATTATCAAAATCTCTGCAATAGTCGAAAGTAGTGCAAAATAATTCCTGAAAATGTTGATAAATATTCAAAGCAAAATAACCATTACATGCAATATAATCATTATGAATAAAGGTCTTTAATCTCTGAGAATGGTTACTAATAGTGATGAGTGGACCTGTTAACGACTATTTTTAAATGTATTGTTTAAATTGTACAGATGTTTTCATGGAAATGGTTTATGCAGATCTTAAACAACTAAAACAAACTAACCAAATTACTGCACTAAAGAAGAAATATCGGCACTCCGTAGTCTCGAAACAGATGGCGGAGTCACGATAAAACTGTCAGACAAAGGCGGGAATATTGTGGTGATGGACACTTTAAAATATGCCCAACTGTGTAAGGATCTGTTAGGGGACAGGACTGGTTATGAGGTTCTGGGGTCCAACCCCTCATATGTCAACTTGCTCCTGGGCTGGTGGGAGGTCACTTGTGTATTCGGGGATGACACACTGGAGGGAATCGAAAATGTGGAAATGTTTTTTCATTACATCAACGATATATTTGTCCTGTGGAAGGGCGGACCAGATGAGTTTGGCAGATTTGTTAATTCACTTACCCATGATCATATAGGGTTGCGCTTCACGTCAGAGATCCACAACACAAGCCTTCTGCTCTTAGGCGTGCTAATCACAAAATCATAGGATGGTATATTACATTTGTCCATCTATCGTAAACCAACAGCGGCTAACTTGCTATTAAGATGGGACAGCCATCATCCATTCCCGTTGCGCAAAGCAATCCCTAAGGGTCAGTACCACCGGGTACGTCAGACATAGATTACGAGAACGTGGGTAGCCCGACAGGATCCTCAGAGAGCCATATCAGGGCAGCATAATAAAGAATCAAGCTGATCTGTTACATGGTGTACACAAAGAGAAAGAATCAGATAACAAACTGAGGGTCATAGCTACTTTTGACCACATTGGGTTAACTTGGTGGAGGCTGGGACCGAGTCTGACCCTGGGGCTGGTCATATACTGCCGACGCCGAGGATTGCGGGGCCTACCTCGGTCCAGGTCTCAAAGGCCTACTATGCCTCCTCCTCATCCCACCCCTCCTCCACCTCCTCCTCCGAATTACCATCCGTAGGCATGGCGCCATCAGTCGGTAGCTCTAGGCACAGCAGCAGTGCCATCGCTAAGCGACAGCAGGTGGTGCTCAAACTGCTGAGCCTAGGCGATAAAAGGCACACCGCCCAAGAGCTATTACAGGGCATCACGGCGCAGACTGATCTGTGGCTGGCACCGCTGAACCTGAAGCCAGGCATGGTTGTTTGTGACGCCGGCCATAACCTGGTGGTGGCTCTGCAACTCGGCAGACTGACACATGTGCCATGCCTGGCCCATGTGTTAAATCTCATAGTTCAGCGTTTCCTCAAGACATACCCCAATCTGTCTGACTTGCTCACGAAGGTGCGCCGCATCTGTGCGCATTTCAGGAAGTCCAGCACAGATGCTGCCACTTTCAGGGCAGCGTAGCGCCGCCTCCAACTGCCCGCTCACCGACTGTTGTGCGACGTGCCCACGAGGTGGAATTCAACATTAACCATGTTATCCAGAGTTTAACAGCAGTGCAGAGCGATTGTAGACTGCCAGATGTCAACTTCCACCAGAACTGGTAGTCAGGTCAGTCAGCTTCCTCAAGTCTACAATGAGGAGTGGAAGTGGATGTCTGATGTCTGTCAGGTGCTGAGTAACTTTGAGGAGTCAACACAGATGGTCAGTGGCGATGCCGCCATCATCAGCCTCACCATCCCGCTGCTTGGCCTGTCGACTGACAGCGCTGACAGGCTGACGCTTATCAAGATGAATAAAGCCTGGATTTCTCAGGATTTCCATTATCCACCAGGTGAAAGAAGCTCAACCTGAATAATGTATGCACTTCTCCTCCTCTTTGTCCTCCTTCTCCTCCTCTTTGTACACTAAAGCAAACTGGCTACTCTATGTATTTAATTTTTCTGGAGGACCAGCTACCTGCTCCTCTGGTTTAAAAACTTTTTTGGACTGCCACATACAGGCACTATCCAAATTAAATTGTCTCCATAGCAGCCTCCACACGTCGTCTTTTTAGCTGCCTCCACACATTGTCTCCATTGCTACCTCCACACGTCATCGCCATAGCTGCCTCCAAAAGTCGTCCATATAGCTGCCTCCATACATGGTCCCCTTATCAAACGAGCTGTCTCAGGCAGAATTTTGGGTTGTTTTCATGACTTTCACATCAAACTTGTTAACTTTGTCGCCACCCTGCTGTGTAATCCACAAAATATACTGGCAAACTTTTATCATTTACCGATATTATTTCAGCACTTCTTGCACATCTGATCACATTCCCCTCACCCGCCATAACCCAAACTTATAAGAACACTACTACACTTGATCTTATACAAAAGGTTCTTAGAAGTGCTGTTTGGGGAGTAGCCTAGAGACAGGGGCTTCGACAGGCAAAAGCTCGCCTGGCAGCGGACCGCCAGCTTCATCCCAAGATCCAACTAACATAGTTTTAACTGCAGCACCTTTAATCTACTACTACTTCACTGCCTCCATACATGGTCCCCTTATCAAACGAGCTGTGTCAGGCATAATTTTCAGGTGTTTCACCAGATACATAATGGAACTCGGCCCATCTGTCGCCGCCATGCTGGAGACCTGAAGTTGCAATCATAGCAGCGCAATATGGATGCCCCATACTGTCGCTCTTAATCATGGAACCATTTACGAAAAAACAATTAAAAATAGAACCGCTATGCTATTCCATTATTCCTAGGTGAAATATTCAAACGACCCCGCCTGCTTTGAAAATTATAATTTTTTCAAAGTTAACGCCTCTGGCCCCCAGGCCCATTTTGGTTGGGGAGGAGCCGAGAGACAGGGGCTTGGACAGGCGAAAGCTCGCCTGGCAGCGGACCGCCAGCTCCATCCCAAGATTAGGCAGCCTCAGAGGCATCCATGCATACTGCCCCTGCTGTTTCCTGTCCATTTTGCCTCCACGTTCCTCCAGAGCGTCCACCAATGTCTCCATGCGCAACTTTCAACTCTCTATACCCCAGACGCTGGACCACGAGAGGATATACAGCACAACATCCCCTTATCAAACGAGCTGTGTTAGGCAGAATTTTCAGGTGTTTCACCAGATACATAATGGAACTCGGCCCATCTGTCGCCGCCATGCTGGAGACCTGAAGTTTCAATCATAGAAGCAATATGGATGCCCCATACTGTCACTCTTAATCATGGAAGTCGTCTCCATGGCTGCCTCCACATGTCGTCCCCTTATCAAACGAGCTGTGTCAGGCTCATTTTTCGGGCGTTTCACCAGATACGTTATGGAACTTGGTCACTATGTCGCCACCATGCTGTGTTATCGACTAAATATACCGTCAACCTTTTGTTGACATAGGAAATCATTTCGGCGCTTCTTGCTCACCTCCTTTGGTTCCTCTCTGCCACCCTTTGGTTTGAAGCCTGAGTCCATTTAGGGTATGTCGCCATGACACTCTCTAGCCTGCCACTGCTGCCGCTGCCTCTGCATGCCGTCCCCTATAGTGTCAGGGTCAATTATTGGATGTTTTAGATGCTATTTAGCCTCATTCAGTCACTCTGTCATCGCCATGCTGTTGCCCATAATTTTGGCACTCAGAGGCATCCATGCATGCTGCCCCTGCTGTTTCCTGTCCAACGGAAAGAATGAGTTCCTGGTTGGATAGCCTGCTTCAACCGTTAGTCACCCGACTACCAGGCTACATCAGGGACACAAAATCTATTCTGGCGGTTACCGACCACCTCTCTTGGAGGACTCATGGCTCTCCTGCGATGTCACATCGTTATACACAAGTATTCCTCACCACCTCGCAGCCGAAGTTGTTTCACATCATCTAAAATTATAGCTCTTACAGCTCAGAACTTCAACTTTATATTGTACAAGTTCTCATGTTTCTATTGCAGAATATTTTTTTCATTTTTGACGATCATTTTTACTTACAAGTTTCTGGCTGCCCCATGGGTGCACGGTTCTCTCCTTCCTTGGCCAATATATACATGGCAACTTGGGAGGAGAGATAGCTGTATAACGTCAATAATCCATTCACTCATTTCATCAAATGGTATTGCAGATATATTGATGACTGCCTCCTGGTGTGGTCTGGTCCCCAGGGGCAGCCATCGATTTCGTTTCACATATAAACTGTAATTCCCTCAATTTACATTTTACTTTTGAATTTGGGGGCCCTACTATTTCTTTTCTTGATGTTCATTTGGTTGGCGATACTTCGCAAGGGGTTATTCACACCAGCCTATACCGCAAGCCCAATAGAGGCAATACCACGCTTAGGGCAGAGAGCTGTCACAATCCGAAATTTGCCTATTGGCGAATTCATTCGGGCAAAAAGAGCCTCATCTACCGAAACTGCCTATCAGTCAGAATGCCACATCATTCTGACAGATACTCATCGGCAATATGCAATCGGGCCAAACGCATAGTTAATCTTAAACCACGTTCACATTATCTTGCTGAAAAAGCGCAAAATCCAGCTGCTTCTTAAGCCAATCGACCTGTGTTCAGTACACAATTTTCTATGCAGTATTCACAAATAACGAACATCATAAAGAAAAATTTACCTATTTTAGAAACTGACACAGTAATAAAAAAAACATTTTATCTAATGGCACAACTTGTGTCTCGAGGCGAGCTCCTACTTTAGCTTCCTCTTTATCCCCTAATTTTTTCTCCAATAATACCTCTGCCACTACCTGGCTTATGTATAAAGGAAGTTTTTGTTGCGGTGGTTCCCGCTGTAACATTTGTAAATTTATGCACAAATCTTCTTCCTTTTAATCTACAGTGTAGACAGTGGTGACATGTTTCATCAGATGTTTTATAACAGAGGTATTCTCCCCTACAATAATTTGACAGGCCGTCTCATAGCTTTCTAGGTTATGACTAATGGAGATAATGATGAATTACCAGTCTGCTATTGCTTTATTTCTAACATTTAAGAAACCATAGAAAATACCACAATTCCAATCTTTATTGAATTTTTATTGACAAAAGTCTAACATTTCTGCCTTATCTAAAACAAACCACACCAAGAATGTAGTTAAGGTGGTTTATCCACCATAATTCTATAGAGTCTGACAATTTCCTGAAAGATCTTTGTTTCCACCTCTAAACTAAATTGGCAGTACTAAAAGACAATTGAAAATAAACACTCGCAAAACATGTAGCGTCTGTTGTACAGAATGAGGTGCACACTCCTCGTACACTATCTGCAGTATCCAAACATTTTTTACAGACATATCATGGGGACACGTCAAAATTGTCAATCATTCCCATTGAGAGGGTTCACCGGCCACTCCGAGGTGGAGACTGGCTTAAGGCTCTCCGTAATAGAGAAGCCTATTGGATCCTGATGTTGCAAACCCAGAATCCTCATGATATGAATTTGAAAGCAGATACCATGTATTTATATGAAATGTTCTTACATTATATATATATACTAGCTGTGGCTCCCGGTGTTGGCAGGGATAGTAAATAAGACACAAAAATAAAGATGTAGCACCTTCCAAACACAGATTAAGAGCTGTTCTTAAATAAAGCAGTAAATAACTGCTCTTAGCTGTAACAAAATAGAATGGGTTAACAAAAAATATTTAATATGTATCTATAGACTGTCTCTATAGACTGTCTCTGACTGTCTCTGTCACTGATCGTCTCAGTCATTGACACTGTTAGTCTCTGGCAGTCTCTTTCAGGGACTGTCTGTCTGTGGCAGTCTCTTTCAGTGACTGTCGGTCTCGGGGACTCTCATTCCAGTGACTGTTTGTGTCTCTGACACTCTAATTCCAGTGACTCTCTCTGTCTCCGACTGTCACTTTGTCTATGGAGAGATTTATTAGAAGTGTCTGAGAGCAGAACTGCTCTAGTTGCCCGTGACAACCAATCAGAGCTCAAGTTTAATTTTCCCACAGCTGTTTATAAAATTACAGCTGATCAATGATTAGTTTCCATGGGCAACTGGAATGGTTTTGTTAGGGTTGGGTAACACAGAAGACAGGGGATAGTGTGCCCTGAGCTTGCCCCAACCTCTGTCCCTTCCTATAGCCCCCCCACGCTAAACCGTGGGGCGACTACTTGAAGACTCGAAATACACTGGATAAGTGTGGAAAGGGAAACACAAACAGACTGACAAACATAAAACACACAAGAATGGTAACCTAGCCGGATTTACAACAAGAGGGTACGTCAAGAACAAAGTCAGTAAACAAAGAGTCAATGTCAAAAACTAGCCGAGGTCACAACGATACAGATACAGAGCAACTCAAACCTAATGCTGATCGAGTGATGAAGGGATTTCAAACACTGGCACAGGTGACTAGTGAGGCTGCAATTTATGCAGCCAGAACTCCACCTCCAGAACCTGATAGGAGCTGGACAGCTTCTGGGAATTAACCCCTCATGGTGCAGAATAACCAGGCACCATGCAGAGGTACCACAAGTCCCAGCAGTTCTGAACACAACTCCTAGACAGCGCGAGATCTCAGCAGCCGCTGCCCGGGACGAGAGGTGGAGTTTGCGCGGATACGCGTCGGGGGTCGGAGAACGCTGCTGGCACCAGCAGAAGAACCAGAAGTCCCAGCATTCTCCCTAGCGACCCTGACAGGTTTTACCTCAGATATTTCTGATAAGTCCCCCCTATCTCTGTCTCTATTCATTTTACCTCATACATAAGCGTCTTATTCTCATTACCTGTAATTACCATTCACAGCTCATATTAATGACCTGTGGCAGAGCATCAGCCAATCACAGCTCAGCTTCCAACTGCCACAGAAGCCAATGACTCCTGTATATGGTGGCTAATAAATAGCTGTATAAGGGCTTGTTTTTGTGTAACGAATTACACTTCATTGTGACGATATTTAATATTCCATGGCGTTTACTGGGAAGAGTGAAAAAAATCCAAATGCAGTGAAAATGGTGAAAAAACATTTGCGTTGTATTCTTGTGGGCTGTCACTTTGCACCCCAAATGACATGTCTACTTCATTCTTTGGGTCGGTACGATTATGGGGATACCAAATTTGTGTAGGTTTTATAATGTTTTCATACACTTACAAAAATTAAAACCTCCTGTATAAAAAAAAAATCTTAATTTTGCCATCTTCTGGCACTGATAACTTATTCATACTTTGAGCTGTGGGCGACTTCTGATGATATTTTCAATGCTATTATTTTTGGTACTGTACGGCCTATTGAGCACTTTTTATAAAATTTTTTATATATTTAAAAATGGCAAAAAAATGGTATTTTTTAATTTAGGTGCTATTTTCCGTTAGGGGGTTTAACGCTGGGAATAACCGTTATAATATTTTGATAGATCGCACATTTTGAGATGTGGCGATACCCAACATGTTTATGATTTTTACTGTTTATTTACATTTATATGAGTTCTAGGGAAAGGCGGGTGATTTGAATTTTTAGGTTTTTTTAATATATATTTTTTAAACATTTTTTTATTATTTATTTTTTTTTTACTATTTTTCAGACCCCCCCTAGGGTACTTTAACCCTAGGTTATCTGATTAAAAATGCAGCGGTTTTTCTGAATCCGTCGGGTTTTAGTTCGGCCACGCATCCCCCCCCCCCCCCGATTTCCGTCTCGTGCATGCCAGTGCCGATGCGCCACAATCTGATCGCGTGCACCAAAATCCCGGGGCAATTCAGGGGAAATCAGCACAAATCGGAAATATTCGGGTAACACGTCGGGAAAACCCGAATCGGGCCCTTAGTAAATGACCCCCTATGTCTGTGTCTGGGAGGAAGTACTAAAGGAGTAGGGAGACAATGTGAAAGGCTGTGCAACTGTCGCATGGAGGGGCTCTGATAATGCCCCCAGAGCCCGTCAATCTCATTAATTGCATTATAATTGCATTATAATTGCATTATAGTAATAATTATAATAAATTATAATAATAATTATTATTATTAATATATTAATAATATAATTATAAGGAGGAAGGCCATGGATAAGAAATATAAGAAGTTTACCAGTCACAGTACTTAGATCTATGAGTAAGGCCCCTTCCACACTTGCGTTGCAGATCACGTCAGAGTTTGATCAGGGTGCGATCATGGTTTGGTCAGTGAAAAACGCACATTTTGCATCAGAGTGCAATCAGTTTTCAGTCACAGTTTGTTCAGTGTCTCAGTTTTTCACGCGCGTTTTTGATGCAATTTCAATGCGTTTTTCACGCGCAGAAAATGCACGTGAAATGGACTCAGGACTGAGCTCTATCTTTTCTATGGCAATTGATGCGTGAAAAATGCATTGTACTTGTAAGTGTCTCAGAGTGCAATGCGTTTTTGATGCGTCTCCATAGACTTGTATGGTGCGTTTTTCACGTTAAAAAAAATGCGCGTGTGTGCGTGAAAAAGGATGCAAGTCTGAAAAGACCCATTGATTACAATGGGTCAGAGTGCAATGCAAGTTCTGCTCATGCTTGAGTTTGATGGTAGTTTCCCTTTAATGTGGGAAGTTTCTTTTTGTTTTTGTTAAAAATTGTTAGAAAATGTACCAAAAACCAAATACTCGAAAAAAGTGAGGCATAAGGGGACTGTAATGACTCTGTCCCCCAAGGGTTTGCTTAAAGCTAGATCTCGCCCAGATGATTTGCCTCATTGTTTACATACTGGTAGGTAATTCTAACCTTGGCCAATTTTTGAACAGTCCCGCATTGAGAAGAAATTGTGCACTTCATACACTTCATATCATCTTGCCGGCTGAGCCAGTTGATCTTGCTGTTCTTGACTACATTTCTATGACTTGCTAAGTCTTGTCGCCTTGGGAAAGTGAACCTTTCTCTAGACATTATCTGTAGCTCCTTGGGGGGATTCTACATGGAGTAGTTTTTTCAAACTTAGTTTTTTTTTGTTCTGGTTGTGTGTATATTTCAAAGGTTAATCATGTCCTATTTTCGATGTCTCTCAAAACTAAACAAAACTAAATAAATATAATTTCCTTATTGCTCAACAGGGATCCTTGATGTCCCGGACATTGACATATCTTGCTGTTATTTAATTGGTGGTCTGTAAGTACATCCCATGTACTCTCCACTTGGACATATGTTGCATGTTATTATAGTACTTCCTTAAAGTTTGTGAACCCTACAGAATTGTCTATATTTCTGCATAAATCTGACCTGAAATTATATATGAAGGTAAGTCAGTTATGAGAGGTACATAGCTCCAACTATCTTGGAATCGGCAGTACAGCCCTAGTTGTCCTGGGTTGTTGGGATATTGTCTTGGGCTGTTGGGATATTGTCTTGGGCTGCCCAAATCACCCTTGACTTGTCCCGCGACCTCCTGGTCCACACATTACAGTTGAAGAGCAACAGAGGCATCAGGTCCAGAAGGAGGAGGGATCAGCTCCCTGCTACTTCTTCACATATAGGCTTCTTTTTAGCACATCATGGGAGTAGATAGGTCCTCTCCTTTTGTCAGCTCCGCCCCCTTCTCCGAGTCACATTCAGAGCCCTGGCAGAAGAGTAATGCCGGTTCCACACTTGCAAGTGTGATGCAATGCATGCTGCTTGGATCACACGGCCCGAACGCTGCACACCGGGACTGAACTGACATGCTGAGTTCAGTCCCGGTGTGCAGCGTTCGGGCCGTGCAATCCGAGCAGCATGCGTTGCGAGTGTGATGCGAGTTCATCGCATCACACTCGCAAGTGTGGAACCGGCCTAAGTGAGGCTGTTGCGGGGGAACAAGGAAAATTAAGTTTTTTAATACCAGTTTTTTAATACCAGCAATGGAGAGGGGCCACAGTAAGATGAGGATGGAGGACAGGAGGCCACAGTAAGAGGAGGATGAAGGACAACAGGCCGCAGTAGGAGGAGGATGGAGGACCGGAGGCCACAGCAAGAGGAGGATGAAGGACAGGAGGCCACAGCAAGAGGAGGATGGAAAACAAGAGACGACAGTAAGAGGAAAATGGAGGAAAGGAGGCCACAGTAGGAGGGAGATGGATGACAGGGGCCATAATAAGAGGAGGATCGAGGATAGGAGGCAACAGTATGTGTAGGATGGAACACAGAAGACCAACATATGAAAGATATGGAGGACAGAGGCCAAAATATGAGGGAGATGGAGGACAGAGACCACAATATGAGGCAGATAGAGAACCACAATAGAAGGAGGTTGGAGGACAGGGGGCCACAGTAAAAGCAACTTGGAGGACAGGAGGCCACACTATGAGGTAGATGGAGGACAGGAGGCCACACTATGAGGTAGATGGAGGGCAGAAGACCACAGAATGAGGGATATGTAGGCCAGGAGGCCACAGTTGGAAGGAATCTTGTTATATGTGTTTACTTTAAAGAACAAAGTCTGATCTTCCCATCTTGCTTGAATTAGGCCCCTTATACACTAGCGAGTGTGATGCAAATTGCAACACACTCGCAGCATGTGTTGGCTAAAAGCATCCAGCTAAAACGCTGACAACTGGAGGTGAAATGCCATGCCAATTGCTCAGCGTTTAGGCCAGACCTTTCAGTCTGCACACTCTACGAATGTGACACAAGTTGGACGTAATCACATTTGCTAGTGTGTAAAGATGTGTGTAGAGATTTCTGAGGACCTCAGAATTAGAGTGGTTGATGCTCATCATTCTGGAAAAGGTTACGAAATCGCCTCTAAAAATTTTGCTGAGCGAAATTGCAGCATAAACATAACATCTGTAAAACACAGCAGTGGTGGTTTGGGCCTTTTATGCTATGATGGTTTGCCATTATCAATGGAACAGTGAGTTCTAAATTATACCAGCAAATTATAAAGGAAATTGCCAGGACATTTATAATAAAGTGAACTTGGTGGGACAGGGAGGTAGGACTGGGACAGGGCAGGACTGGGACACCCGTGCTAGCCAAATTGACCATGGCCTGCAGACTATAGCTGAAGTGCCAGAATTAACTAAGAAGTAGGAACTCTGGAACGTCACATACCTGGTGCGCTGATGATTAAGGCACACAGTACACTAGTCTTAAGATATCAGCCCCATTGAGCCTCATGAGCTGCGCTGACATCATAATCTATGCACCGCCATCCAGCACGGACCTGCCAGAAGCAAGAAGAGGAAGCAAAAGCACCTGGAAGGGGGGGGGGGTTGCGGAAAGGTGGGCATTGAGTTTATTTTTTATAGACTCGAGTTTGTTTTTTTCAGCACATTTTTCAGGTAGAAAGTTTTACCACCCAAATTAGTTACTAAATAACAATTCCCAAAAAAGGTTTGCTTTATGTTTTCAGATGTTTTTTTTATAGTTTTGGATATTTTATTTTGATGTCACACAGCTTACAAATCCTTACCTTACTTGCAACATGCAGCAAAGACTTACCGGCTATGGGGAGGGCTCAGTCCGTCAGCCCTCTCCATGCACCGGGGCCGGACGCGCGGCCCTTACTACTACGTAGCCCCCTAATTTGTGTCGAATGGTGGTTAGCGCAGCTGCACCACAAAAGGGTTGCATGCGACACTATAGTGGCACAGACACTTCTTGAATACCTGTGCAAGTCGTAATACCTGTAAAAGAACGTGCAATGTCCGACAGAAAACTGCCACAAACCCCATAGTAAAAGTGCCCCCTGTGTTTTCGGATGAAAGTTTAGCTCTAGAGATGAGCGAACATGCTCGTCCGAGCTTGATGCTCGGTCGAGCATTAGGGTACTCGAGACGGCTCGTTGCTCGGACGAGTATTTCCCCTGCTCGAGATCGAGCATTTAATTAAAAAAAACACAGTGAAGAACAATGAAGAATAGAATAAAAACAGTGAACACAGGATCATTTAAGATAAAAACACAGTGCAGAACACAGTGCAGAATAGATTACAGATGTTCGGCACATCTGCTTACTTGTCGGGAGATACGCGCGGAACGGCGCGAACAAAATAGCATGTGAAGAACAATATATATGTGTGAAGAACACATTGCAGATGTATTTAAACATCTGCAATGTGTTCTTCACACACATATATATTGTTCTTCACATGCTATTTTGTTCGCGCCGTTCCGCGCGTATCTCCCGACAAGTAAGCAGATGTGCCGAACATCTGTAATCTATTCTGCACTGTGTTCTGCACTGTGTTTTTATCTTAAATGATCCTGTGTTCACTGTGTTCACTGTGTTCACTGTTTTTATTCTATTCTTCACTGTTCTTTACATCTGCTAACTTGTCGGGAGATAATATACGCGCGGAACAGTGAAGAATAGATCGCAGATGTTTGCAAATTATCAGAAGACATTATTTTTCAATTAAATAACACATTTTATTCCTGAACCATGGTCCCTTTGAAAAATGCTCGGGTCTCCCATTGACTTCAATGGGGCTCGTTACTCGAAACGAGCACTCGAGCATCTGGAAATGTTCGGCTCGAGTAACGAGCACCCGAGCATTTTAGTGCTCGCTCATCTCTATTTAGCTCCCATTCCCATTTCAGATGATAAAAGGAGACATAGGGGGACTCTATGGCACAGACTCTGCAACGTGGAGCAGAGGCCCTGATAAATATCCTCCATAGACTTAACGTATCTTATTTTTATTGGCTGGTTTTTGCCTGGCTTTTTTCTGTCTGCGACTTTGGTAGTTTACCAATCTCACTTTTTTCATGTGCTACCGTATTTTTCGGACTATAAGGCGCACCAGATTATAAGGCGCACCATCAATAAATACCTGCTAAAACATCTAGGTTCATATATAAGGCTCACCGGATTATAAGGCGCACCTGATTATAAGGATGAATGACCAGCAGGTGGCAGACCTGTGCACAGTTCACGGCATGTGGTCTGTAAATACGGTTCATATATAAGGCGCACTGGACTATAAGTCGCACCTTTGATTTCTGAGAAAGTCAAAGGATTTTTTGTGCGCCTTATAGTCTGAAAAATACAGTAAATGTTTTTTTCAGATGTCTTCTGCGACATTGTTTACAAATGTCTCAAGTCACTTCTTGCCATTTTCTAAGTTTTCCTTAAGTATGGTTTCGTCTCAAGTTTTTTGCACCAAAAAAGACAACAGAAGATAAATGTAACTTACTGAAGATAAACTTATGTTCGGCGGATTTCAGTGCACATTTCAAAAAGTCCATAAAAAGACGCAAAAAAGTTGCAATGCGCTAAAAAAGTCTCAAAAACGAAATAAAACTAAATGACCCCCATAGTTCTTAGTTAAAGGAAATCTACCACCAGGATGAAGGATTGTAAACCAAGCACTGACATAGTGGTGTGTGCCCCCTCTGGCAGGATCTGTTATTCTTTTAGCTTCTTATGCCCTTGTTTTTAAGGAAAAAGGGTTCAGTTAACAGCTGTGGAGCCTGGAGCCTCTTAGGCTCAATTTGCATAATTTTAGACACCGATACATGGATAATCCTTGACCATAAGGGGATGGAAAGATAATGGTGTTTGAAACCATTTTTCCCTTTAAAACAGTGTTTCTCTGATGAAGGGACTGGTCAAACCCTAAAATGCATTGTTTACTGTACAATATACAACAGTAAAAGATCTGAACCTATTTAGGCTACATAAAAAAGTCTAGGAACTCTGATCTTTCTGTTTTGTGTATTCTGGCCATTATAGGGATCTTTGTCCTACTAGAAAAGATGTACAGTATTTTTCGGACTATAAGGCGCACCGGAGTATAAGGCGCACCATCAATAAATGCCTGCTAAAACGTCTAGGTTCATATATAAGGTGCACCGGATTATAAGGCGCACCTGATTATAAGGATGAATAACCAGCAGGTGGCAGACCTGTGCACAATTCAAGGCAGCTGTGTCTGTAAGTGCGGTTCATATATAAGGCGCACTGGACTACAAGGCACACTTTTGATTTCTGAGAAAATCAAAGGATTTTTTGTGCGCCTTATTGTCCGAAAAATACGGTATGTAAACATCTTTTGGCATGTGACGCTAATTTGTTAAAACTTTGTCAATGATCTTGACTGGTTTGCATCAGTGGGTCACGTAAGCAGCTGAAAGCTTATGATCAACCTGAGGAAACCCTGGGGCGTATAAGTCATTATGTTCAAGAATTTTATGCTCATAATCCTGTAAGACTTGTAGCTCACTAACCCCAGGCAGTAGGTATAAAGGCAAAAGTTATTCTATGTTAATTACCTGATGGAGAAGAGAGGCTGAGGCTGTTGCTGTTTATGAGTCCACTTAGCTGTTGCTTGCTATACATGTGCAAGTTGTTATCCCTCAAGTACAGTCAAGTATGAATATGATGACCAACGCGTTTTGGACCTAACGAGCCTTAATCATGAAACAAAACACAAAAAACTGGAAAAATACATTGATATATACAACAATAAATAAATGAGAAATAAATCTTTATTAATACATTCTAAAAGTACATTTTAAAATTCATAACAAACAATGGAGAATAACAACTACATAGGGTATGGACCATACATATAGCACAACTGGAAGTGATCCCGCAAATAACCATATACAAATTATGTATATACTTGAAGTAAGGGATTATATTATAGTTATATTATATAACTGTCACTACATCCCTCCTTAAGGAACCAGTAAACCTAAAAATTAAACATCTTGAACACAGGTAAAATAGATCATAGATCACATCATGGCGCTTACAAGTGTCAGTAGGGGGTAAGATCGGGAATCCCAAGAGCCAGCATGCCACCCAACGCACATTTCAGAAAAAAAAGCTTACTTATGGTCTGACCAATGCATGTGTAAACAACTAGATTAAAAAAGTACTGGAGAGTCCAGGAGCATAACTAGAAGAGGCAGAGCCTCAAAACAGTCTTCTGAATGGAGCCCCCTTCCCTCTTAAAAATATACATATTACACTCATACAAACACTTTTATATACCTAGATACCATATTTTTTGGACTATAAGGCACATCGGATTATAAGGTGCACCTGATTATAAGGATGAATGACCAGCAGGTGGCAGACCTGTGCATAATTCAAGGCAGCTGTTGTTTGTAAGTACGGTTCATATATAAGGCGCACCGGATTATAAGGCGCACCTTTGATTTCTGAGAAAATCAAAGGATTTTTTGTGCGCCTTATAGTCCCAAAAATACGGTACATAAAAATACAGTTCTTCACTCATACACACACATTTATACACTCTTACACACATATACACACACAAACAATGATATATACAGATGTACAGCATATATACACACATACAGTATGTACATTCCATACACCATATACGCATACAGCATATACACATCACAGAAATACAGCATGTATACATCACATGTATGTTATATACATAATTATGTTGTACAGTGTGCAGCATAATACTTATATAATGGTGCACATGCTCCATTCCTTAGTGTCAGGGGGGATGACTGGGCCCCATAGGGGCTGCTATGATTGCTACCACTGTAATAAAGGAGAGTTTGACTGCTACAACTGGAGTGCTGGAGAATTTTTCAAGTTCTTCTAATACTCTATCAATGTATATCCTCATATAAAGATTTAGGGCTTTTCCACATGGGCATTGGTGTTCAGCT
Organism: Engystomops pustulosus; assembly: GCF_040894005.1. Classification (NCBI taxonomy): domain Eukaryota; kingdom Metazoa; phylum Chordata; class Amphibia; order Anura; family Leptodactylidae; genus Engystomops; species Engystomops pustulosus. Next base: position 20,796,167 of record NC_092421.1, on the reverse strand, counting down.
TCTGTTGTCATCCATTGAGTTTGTTTCCGCTTCCGCATAACAAAACTGAAGGTATAACATTACTTTGAAAACATCACATCTGGATTCTCAGTCTCATCTGAGAAAAAAACTAACGTTTCATAATTTTTTTTGCGGACCCATAGACTACTATTGCAATCTATGATTCGCATCAGTGAAAAAAATAGGACACGATTCATAATTTTTTCCACGGGCAACGGATCACGTGAAAGCGCCCTACATTTTTTAAATGTGTTCATTACCCATTTCTATAATGAATACACTTATTACTTCTCAAATTGGCACATTGATAAAAAGCCAATGAGAAAAAGACTGTAACCAATGGTGTCATATGTAATCCTGAGGACAAATGGGATTAGAAAAAAACATAATTGATGACCATAGACCTAGTCATAAACAAAAGTCAATAAAATTAGTGTAGAACTTAGATATACAGAGGAATTGTATAGGCAAAAATGGCCAAAAATTGAAGAGTGAAGCGTTTCTAAGAGCGGCGGCTGTCATGTGTCATACTAAAGCACAGCATTGTTTGAAGACCAAACCACGCTCCCTATGCATATTTAAGCATGGCACAACGTTCTACAACACCCTACAGGCTCTCTGCAGCCAGGAAATATCTGTTTTTAACGTGATTTGGGTCGAATCAAAAAAAAAAATTTGGCTAATCGGGTCATACGGAATTTCAACAGATTCGCCATTTCTAATTGCAGGAGCACCCATGACAGTGTATAGTTGGTTTCAGATGTCACTGCTTGGACATATACCTGGAGAGGTCCGGCTATATTCTCTGTGTAGGTCATGTAGCTGATGGATTGATGTTATAGTTTTAAACATTTTTGGGACAAAGAAATGTAAAAAAAAGTAGAGATAACTTAATGCCAAATATCTGTGCCATTCCACACCTGTGAGGCTGCTGCCTGACTTCAATAACATCTTTCTGCAGTAGAAAGAAACACCTCGAAGTAGGATAATATTTAAAAGAAATCAATGCATAGGTAACAGTTTATTGTAAATTGTAACCCAAACTTCTAATGATTAAAATATTGGTAAAAAAAGGCTGATTTGTTCCATTTTGGGTGGGATCCACTTTGTGAATGGGATAAGTTGTGAGGTGCAGGCTAACCTATTTTGTCCTACTACAGGCATGGTAGAGAAGGAAATGCTCTTGTTCCAGCCAGTTGTCTTACAGCCAGATTTCTGTGGCGTACTTTTTATTATTATTATTATTATTATAGTTTATTATTGAATTTCTACCCAAATATAATCTCATAGTTAATTTGTCGGCAAAAATGCCTTGCAGTTCGGGAAAAAGTTTTATTACCCTAATTCTTGAAATCCATGAGACAATAATAATGTACCCCACTCTCTTTTTTTTTTTTTTTTTCAAGTTGTGTTCACATACATGAGTTTCCATTAGTTTTTTCTTTAAATCATCACTTAGTATGCTAAAAATCATTCCAAGATCCTGATTTGAGGATTAAAACCTGAATGCAATGCGTTATAAGTGCAAAGATTCATTATTGTAAAGTTTTATATTTGTACTCTAAAAATTTTATTTTCAGTGAAAATGATTTATTGTGTATTTGTCAGCATTTTATTAAGAAATGTAATTATTTTTAATATTTATTCTGGTCCTATTATCTTTTGCTAAATATATGCTGTCTGCACCTAGGTAAGTGGTGGCGAACTCACCCTGCGACGTCCCTGCAGGCTAAGGCCCAGCCTACGCAGATAAACCGCCCTGATAAGGGCGAACCGGCTATCAGGAACCTAACTGACGGTCCCTGAGCGACCCTACAAGATGACAAGAAAGACTTACTTAGACTGGCAGCTGCTGGATGGTGGAGCAGACAGGTAACCGGAATACAGGAATAGACCAGTGTTCACACTGGTGCACAGAATACTAACACAGGACTGAGACAGGGAAAGTGGAATAACACTAGCAGGTAAACGATACTGAGGGACAAGCAACTTTATATACAGGAAGACAGGCGGGATATACACCGGTCAGGTCAAGATCAAACAGGTTATATACAGGTCAGGTTCAGATACAGGCAGACAAGCGGAGACAAACAAACCAGGTCAAAACCAAGATGGCTGCAAAGGTACAGAATCGGATACAAAACACAGAATACCAAACAAGATAACAAGAGCACTAGATACACAGGTAAGACTGAAATAACCAGCAAGCTCTGATGGGAGTAGGCAGGTATATAAGGCATTTCCCGGACACGCCTCCAGCAGCACACTGGAGGCTAGTAACCCTTGCTGGGCAGGGCTGAAATGCGAGGAGCAGGGTGTAGCGAAGTTAATCCAAACAAAAAGACTAAGCCACAGTTCACACACAAACTCCATCTATCCTGCCAACTGCAGATAGAGCGATGTTTAGGAACGGACGTTATACATCCACTGTGAAGGAAGAAAACTTAATTTAAAAAAAATAAAAGCTAATATGGTAACTAGATAATACAATTAGCAAAGATTTTGCCCATGAAATTAAGGCACATCAAGACGGGATATTTACAATATATTATCATTAGAGATGAGCGAGCACTAAAATGCTCGGGTACTCGTTATTCGAGACGAACTTTTCCCGATGCTCGAGTGCTCGTCTCGAATAACGAGACCCACTGAAGTCAATGGGAGACTCGAGCATTTTTCAAGGGGACCAAGGGTCTGCACAGGGAAGCTTGGCCAAACACCTGGGAACCTCAGAAAAGGATGGAAACACCACGGAAATGGACAGGAAACAGCAGGGGCAGCATGCATGGATGCCTCTGAGGCTGCTTAATCGCACCATTATGCCAAAATCATGGGCAACAGCATGGCCATGACAGAGTGACCGAATGAAGCTAGATAGCATGTAAAACATCCAATAATTGACCCTGACACTATAGGGGACGGCATGCAGAGGCAGCAGCAGCAGTGGCAGGCTAGAGAGTGTCATGGCGACATACCCTAAATGGACTCAGGTTTCACCAAAGGAGGTGAAATGATTTCCTATGTGAACAAAAGGTTGACAGTATATTTAGTCGATAACACAGCATGGTGGCGACATAGTGACCAAGTTCCATAACGTATCTGGTGAAACACCCAAAAAATGAGCCTGACACAGCTCTTTTGATAAGGGGACGACATGTGGAGGCAGCCATGGAGAGGACTTCCATGATTAAGAGCGACAGTATGGGGCATTCATATTGCGCTGCTATGATTGCAACTTCAGGTCTCCAGCATGGCGGCGACAGATAGGCCGAGTTCCACTATGTATCTGGTGAAACACCTGAAAATTCTGCCTGACACAACTCGTTTGATAAGGGGATGATGTGCTGCATATCCTCTCGTGCTCCAGCGTCTGGGGTATAGAGTTGAAATGAGACATTGGTGGACGCTGTGGAGGATCGTGGAGGCAAAATGGACAGTAAACAGCAGGGGCAGCATGCATGGATGCCTCTGAGGCTGCCTAATCTTGGGATGGAGCTGGCGGTCCACTGCCAGGCAAGATTTCGCCTGTCCAAGCCCCTGTCTCTCGGCTCCTCCCCACCCAAAATGGGCCTGGGGGCCAGAAGCATTTACTTTGAAAAAATTATAATTTTCAAAGCAGGCCGAGTCGTTTGCATATTTCACCTAGGAATAATGGAATAGCATAGTGGTTCTATTTTTAATTGTTTTTACGGAAATGGTTCCATGATTAAGAGCGACAGTATGGGGCATCCATATTGCGCTGTTATGATTGCAACTTCAGGTCTCCAGCATGGCGGCGACAGATGGGCCGAGTTCCACTATGTATCTGGTGAAACACGTGAAAATTCTGCCTGACAGAGCTCGTTTGATAAGGGAACGATGTATGGAGGCAGTGAACTAGTAGTAGATTAAAGGTGCTGCAGTTGAAACTATGTTAGTTGGATCTTGATATGGAGCTGGCGCTCCGCTGCCAGGCAAGCTTTCGCCAATCCAAGCCCCTGTCTCTAGGCTACTCCCCAAACAGCACTTCTAAGAACCTTTTGTATAAGATCAAGTGTAGTAGCGTTCTTATAAGTTTAGGATATGGCGGGTGAGGGGAATGTAAACAGATGCGCAAGAAGCGCTGAAATAATATTGGTAAATGATAAAAGTTTGCCAGTATATTTTGTGGATTACACAGCAGGGTGGCGACAAAGTTAACAAGTTTGATGTGGAAGCCATGAAAACAACGCAAAATTCTGCCTGACACAGCTCGTTTGATAAGGGGACCATGTATAGAGGCAGTGAACTAGTAGTAGATTAAAGGTGCTGCAGTTAAAACTATGTTAGTTGGATCTTGAGATGGAGCTGGCGCTCCGCTGCCAGGCAAGCTTTCGCCAATCCAAGCCCCTGTCTCTAGGCTACTCCCCTAAAGTTTGCCAGTATATTTTGTGGATTACACAGCAGGGTGGCGACAAAGTTAACAAGTTTGATGTGGAAGCCATTAAAACAACCCAAAATTCTGCCTGACACAGCTCATTTGATAAGGAGACCATGTATGGAGGCAGCTATATGGACGACTTTTGGAGGCAGCTATGGCGATGACGTGTGGAGGTAGCAATGGAGACAACGTGTGGAGCCAGCTAAAAAGACGACATGTGGAGGCTGCTATGGAGACAATTTAATTTGGATAGTGCCTGTATGTGGCAGTCCAAAAAAGTTTTCAAACCAGAGGAGCAGGTAGGTGCTCCTCCAGAAAAATTAAATAGATTGAGTGCCTGTATGTGGCACTCCCAAAAATTGCTTAAAACAGAGGACCGGGTAGGTGGCCCTCCAGAAAAATTAAATACATAGAGTACTATAGCTAGAGCCAGAGCCAAAAAATAACCAGTTTCCTATGCTTTAGTGTACAAAGAGGAGGAGAAGGGGGACAATGAGGAGGAGGAGTGCATACATTATTCAGGTTGAGCTTCTTTCACCTGGTGGAGAATGAAAATCGGGAGAAATCCAGGCTTTATTCATCTTGATAAGCGTCAGCCTGTCAGCGCTGTCAGTCGACAGGCCTGTACGCTTATCGGTGTTGATGCCGCCAGCTGCACTGAAAACCCGCTCGGACAACACGCTAGCGGCAGGGCAGGCAAGAACCTCCAAGGCGTATAGCGCCACATGTCCAGCTTTGAAACCCAGTAGTTGTAGGGAGCTGTGTGATCATTTAGGACGATGGTATGGTCAGCTACGTACTCCCTCACCATCTTTCTGTAAAGATCAGCCCTACTCTGCCGAGACTGGGGACAGGTGACAGTGTCTTGCTGGGGTGACATAAAACTGGCAAAGGCCTTGTAAAGCGTACCCCTGCCAGTGCTGGAAAAGCTGCCTGCTCGCCTACTCTCCCTCGCTACTTGTCCCGCAGAAGTACGCCCTCTGCTGCTAGCGCTGTCAGAAGGGAAATACTGTTTCAGCTTGTGCACCAGGGCCTGCTGGTATTCATGCATTCTCACACTCCTTTCCTCTCCAGGGATGAGAGTGGAAAGATTTTGCTTGTACCGTGGGTCCAGGAGAGTGAATACCCAGTAATCGGTGCTGGAATAAATTCTTTGAATGCGAGGGTCACGGGATAGGCAGCCGAGCATGAAATCTGCCATATGCGCCAGAGTCCCAACGCGCAAGAATTCACTCCCCTCACTGGCCTGACTGCCCTTTTCCTCCTCCTCCAACTCCTCTTCTTCTGCCCATACACGCTGAACAGTGAAGGACTGAACAATGGTCCCCTCTTCTTTCTCGCCAACATTCTCCTCCTCCTCCACCTCCTCCGATATGCGCTGAGAAACAGACCTAAGGGTGCTTTGGCTATCAACAAGGGAATCTTCTTCCCCCGTCTCTTGTGCCGAGCGCAAAGCTTCCGACTTCATGCTGACCAGAGAGTTTTTCAACAGGCCAAGCAGCGGGATGGTGAGGCTGATGATGGCGGCATCGCCACTGACCATCTGTGTTGACTCCTCAAAGTTACTCAGCACCTGACAGATATCAGACATCCACGTCCACTCCTCATTGTAGACTTGAGGAAGCTGACTGACCTGACTACCAGTTCTGGTGGAAGTTGACATCTGGCAGTCTACAATCGCTCTGCGCTGCTGGTAAACTCTGGATAACATGGTTAATGTTGAATTCCACCTCGTGGGCACGTCGCACAACAGTCGGTGAGCGGGCAGTTGGAGGCGGCGCTGCGCTGCCCTGAGAGTGGCAGCATCTGTGCTGGACTTCCTGAAATGCGCACAGATGCGGCGCACCATCGTGAGCAAATCAGACAGATTGGGGTATGTCTTGAGGAAACGCTGAACTATGAGATTTAACACATGGGCCAGGCATGTCACATGTGTCAGTCTGCCGAGTTGCAGAGCCGCCACCAGGTTGCGGCCGTTGTCACACACAACCATGCCTGGCTTCAGGTTCAGCGGTGCCAGCCACAGATCAGTCTGCGCCGTGATGCCCTGTAATAGCTCTTGGGCGGTGTGCCTTTTATCGCCTAGGCTCAGCAGATTGAGCACCGCCTGCTGTCGCTTAGCGACGGCACTGCTGCTGTGCCTAGAGCTATCGACTGATGGCGCCATGCCCACGGATGGTAATTCGGAGGAGGAGGAGCAGGAGGAGGGGTGGGAGGAGGAGGAGGCATAGTAGGCCTTTGAGACCTGGACCGAGGTAGGCCCCGCAATCCTCGGCGTCGGCAGTATATGACCAGCCCTAGGGTCAGACTCGGTCCCAGCCTCCACCAAGTTAACCCAATGTGCCGTCAGCGATATATAGTGGCCCTGCCCGGCAGCACTCATCCACGTGTCCGTGGTCAGGTGGACCTTGTCAGAAACGGCGTTGGTCAGGGCATGGATGATGTTCTCTGACACGTGCTTGTGCAGGGCTGGGACGGCACATCGGGAAAAGTAGTGGCGGCTGGGGACCAAATACCGAGGGGCGGCCTCCGCCATGAGGTTTCGAAAAGCCTCGGTCTCTACCAGCCTATAGGGTGGGTTGCGCTATACTTCCTTTTGCTCTCCAGCATCTGGGGTATGGAGAGCTGAACGCTGGTGGATGCTGTGGAGGATCGTGGAGGCGAAGATGGGGTTTTCGCATGTGAGGTGTTTGGGCCATGGTCCTGGGCAGGGGTCTGACTAGCAGATGACACAGGGGAAGGAGCAGTGGTGTGCCCGGCCGGAGGTGAACGGGCTTGGTGCCATTGAGTGGGGTGTTTAGCATTCATATGCCTGCGCATACTGGTGGTAGTTAAGCTAGTAGTGTTGGAACCCCTGCTGATCCTGGTTTGGCAAAGGTTGCACACCACAGTCCGTCGGTCATCCGGTGTTTCTTTAAAGAACCTCCAGACTTCTGAAAATCTAGCCCTCGCCACGGGAGCTTGACTACGGGCAACATTTAGCGCTGATGCACCAGCTCTGGCCCTGCCTCTCCGTCTGGCCCCACCACTGCCTCTTCCAACCTGTTCTGCTATAGGACTCGCCTCCGTCTCAGAAGCACTGTGTTCACCCGGCCTATCAACCCAGCTTGGGTCTGTCACCTCATCATCCTCCGATCCCTCAGTCTGCTCCCCCCTCGGACTTCCTGCCCTGACAACAACTTCACCACTGTCTGACAACCGTGTCTCCTCATCGTCCGACACCTCTTTACACACTTCTTCCACTACGTCAATAATGTCATTATCACCCACAGACTGCGACCGATGGAAAACCTGGGCATCGGAAAATTGCTCAGCAGCAACCGGACAAGTGGTTTGTGACTGTGGGAAGGGTCCAGAAAACAGTTCCTCAGAGTATGCCGGTTCAAATGCCAAATTTTGCTGGGAGGGGGCAGACTGGGGGGAAGGAGGCTGAGGTGGAGGAGCTGGAGGAGTGCTGATTTCGGCGACATGGGTGGACTGCGTGGAAGACTGACTGGTGGACAAATGGCTAGAAGCATTGTCCGCAATCCACGACTTCACCTCTTCGCACTGTTCTGGCCTCAACAGTGCTCTACCACGAGTCCCAGTAACTTGAAACATGATGAACCTAGGGAGTGTAGCTCTGCGGCGTTCCCCTGCTCCCTCATCAGCAGGTGGTGTCTCACCCCGCCCAGGACCACGGCCTCTGACCCCTGCAGTAGGTGGACGCCCACGTCCACGCCCTCGTCCTCTACCCCTAGCCCTCGGGTTAAACATTTTCAAAATTAAAGTGTAAACTTCAAATTTTTTTTTTGTGGTTTTTTGTGGTTTTTTTTTTTTAAACAAAACGATGCTATCCTATTGCTATGGCTAGTTTCTAACCTACACTGACAGCACACAACTGGATTTTGTGCTGTGCCTGATGACTTTGAGCTATAAAAAGAAATAAAGGTAAAAAAAAATAAATCAGCAGACTCTGCCTAATTCTAATCAAACCCCTAATAAATTGTCCCACTTCGGTGTTTGAGGTGGATATGCGTGTCACTAAGAGCTAAACACAACGGTCGCAAGTCTCCCAGCAAATTCCTCACAATATGGTACTAGCTGCACTACTAATGCCAGCAAGTCCAGCCACAAGCAAACAAAAGAAAGGAAAATATAACGCTATTGTAGGCCTAAGTAAGCTGTTGGGGTTCTCCTATGGCTATTTTCTAGCCTACAGTGAAAGCACACTGCTTTGCAATATGACTTTGAGCTATAAAAAGAAATAAACGTAAAAAAAAAAAAAAATCAGCAGTTTCGGCGTAATTCAAATCAAATCCCCAATAAATTGTCCCACTTCGGTGTTTGAGGTGGATATGTGTGTCACTAAGAGCTAAACACAACGGTAGCAAGTCCCCCTGCAAATTCCTCACAATATGGTACTAGCTGCACTACAAATGCCAGCAAGCCCAGCCACAAGCAAACCAAAAAAAAAAGGAAAATATAACGCTATTGTATTGTATTGAGGTGGATATGTGTGTCACTAAGAGCTAAACACAAGTCTTCCTGCAAATTCCTCACAATATGGTACTAGCTGCACTACTAATGCCAGCAACCCCAGCCACAAGCAAACCAAAAAAAAGGAAAATAAAACGTTATTGTAGCCCTAAGAAGGGCTGTTGGGTTCTTGGAGAATCACTCCTGCCTAACACTATTCTAATAGAACAGCCTAACGCTTTCCCTGACCAGCAGCAGCTCTCTCCCTAGCGGCATCCAGACACAGAATGATCCGAGCAGCGCGGGCAGCGGCTAGTCTATCCCAGGGTCACCTGATCTGGCCAGCCAACCACTGCTATCGACGTGTAAGGGTACCACGTCATGCTGGGTGGAGTGCAGAGTCTCCTGGCTTGTGATTGGCTCTGTTTCTGGCCGCCAAAAAGCAAAACGGCGGGAGATGCCATTTTCTCGAGCGGGCAAAGTATTCGTCCGAGCAACGAGCAGTTTCGAGTACGCTAATGCTCGAACGAGCATCAAGCTCGGACGAGTGTGTTTGCTCATCTCTAATTATCATCTTAACAATGGGTTTACTGACACCTTATTCAGTTTAGAACTATCCCACACCTGGGACCTCCCAACAATCATAGTATACTTTTTCACCCTGTATGTTTACACCTGGGAGGAATTTTTATTAAGACCAGAAATATAAAGACTTTCTGAAAAGAGCTTAAGAAGTGCAGTTATAGTAAATCAGTTCCAGACATTCCTGTCCCAATCATCCCTGAATCCTGCCTTAACTTCATCTACTCATTCTGAAATTGGGGATCGAGACTTGAAACTGAAACTTGAGAGTTCCACTTTCTTTGACATAGAAAGCAAAAACTAGAAATGTTCACACCAAACCCTTTCCCCCATGTGTCTAATAGAAAGAACTGAACTATTTTCAGCGGGGGGCTATAGTAAGTACATGGGGGTATTTACGCCCCCACTCGCCACTCTCCCTGATGAGAATGTTAGAAATGGGAAGTTTTATTTGCCTTGTCCACCAGAAAACCGGTGGACAAGCATGTTAAAGGGGTATTCCCATTTCAGCAAATAAATGTTATTGTTTGTATAATGAAAAGTTATACAATTTCCCAATATACTTTCTGTATCAATTCCTTACAGTTTTCTAGATCTCTGCTTGCTTCATTGTTTACTTCCAGTGGATAGAAATCTGTCCCTGGTCACACAGGTGCGCGGCTCGTTATATCACACAGCTCTGATCACTGTCTATGATTCTAACGACCCGCGCACCTGTGTGGCCATAGTCAGATTTCTGTCCACTGGGAGTAAACATAGAAGCTTTCTATAGGATGACAGCAAGCAGAGATCTAGATAACCGCGAGGAATTGATACGGAAAGTAAATTGGAAAAATGTATAATTTTTCATCATGTAAAAAATAACCGTAATTTGCTGAAATGAGAATACCCCTTTACGTTCACCCCGTTGTGTTTGTGCATATGTTCATTAGTATTCAATACAGAAATCAAGGTCATTCCACTTAGGTTATTTTCCAATTTGAAATGACCTAGTGATGAAGTAATGATTGATGATGGGAATTATGCACACATATGTCCTTGTATCCCAAAAATGTGCATGGGTATTGTAGGCTTCCAATTTAGTAGAAGCAAAGTCATACTTTTTTGTTAGATGTTTCTATGTAATAACTGAATTTAAACAATGTAGCCCATAAGATACTGTGTAACAAGTATAGTAAGTATAACAAGTATATAGAAGTATACTAAGTATTCTTCTAGAATAAGTTGTTCTAGGGTTTAAAAAAGAGACTAGTATGGAATAACAAGTAGGTATGACTGATGGAGTGGATCGTAAATATCGCTATATATAATTACGGTATATATAATTTAGCTATTGACACATTCTTCTTGTTGTCCATCTCGTTGAATATGAAACAAACCAAGCCTGTTTTCAAGAATGTAGTTGAGTTGGTCCGGCCTCAGTGACCATATAAAAGCTAATACATTGCTGAGAAAATCAGTGGTCTCCAGTACCACAGTGGAAGTGCCTGTTGGTAAGTTGGTAAGGCCACTCTTTCCTTTTGCCATAATCCATAAGAGCTGTTTATAATTGTATTTTTCATGTTTTGCTATATTACACGTGTTATTTCTAATATGAACTTTTGTATCTTATTCTTAAGTGGAAATGTGGGTCCACAAGCTGGTAGTCCTTTTGTTGGCCTTTTCTGGAGTTTACTCCTCCAAATGTAGTAAGTACTTTTAAGTTAAACTTCTTGGTAGAGATGCAGAATTGTTTGAATAATTATGTATAGACAGCATATTGGGTAATGCTATATTCCAAAAATTGTTGGCAGTTTTCTCGACTATGACAATCCTTATGCTGAAAACTTTCCATAGTTCGTAATTATCCAAGTGATCCAATAATTTTCAAAATAATTTTTGTCTATTAAATGTTAGTCCTTACCAAAGGAAATCTGCTCTATTAGTGAAAACACTTATTTTTTTATTAATTACTGCAGGTATCATGTTAAAGATCAAGAAATGCTCATACATATTAGTATACCGTATTTTTCGGACTATAAGGCGCACAAAATATCCTTTGATTTTCTCAGTGCGCCTTATATATGAACTGTATTTACAGACAACAGCTGTCTTGAACTGTGCACAGGTCTGCCACCTGCTGGTCATTCGTCCTTATAATCAGGTGCACCTTATAGTCCAGTGCGCCTTATATATGAACCTGGATGTTTTAGCAGGCATTTATTGATGGTGCGCCTTATAATCCAGTGTGCCTTATAGTCCGAAAAATACGGTACACAATCGGTTACAATCACACACATTTATATATATATATATATATATATATATATATATATATATATATACACACACAATTATATACTTATATACATGGTTCTTCACAGTACAGTTTCATTTACAGACATACAGTATATTCTGTATATACACACAGTAAATAAACACCATACACTATATACACATCACAGAAACACACACATATGCAGCATGTATACATCACATACATGTCATGTACATATTATGCTCTTCAATGTGCAGTATAATATAGAAATAATGGTGAACATCCTCCATTCTTTAGTGTATCACATTAGATGATGGGCCCCCTGACACTGTGGGCCCCTTAGCAGCTGCTATGGCTGCTACCCCTGTAGTTATGCCCCTGAGCCGAGGCTATATACATGAATAGAAGCCATAACTAGACTTCTTTGAGTAGTAAACAGTTGGGTCAATTAATAAAGTGTGCTGTAGTTTGAGTTAAAGGTAACAGAACATGCCTAATGTCTATCCTTTCCAAGGGGATGCTTCTATTTCTGAGAAGAAGCAAAACATTCTGAATCTGTTGGCTTGCTGGGATGACAGCTCGGAAAGCGATTATCAATCTTATTCTGGGAATCCAACTGGTGGACAAGACTATGGGTACAGGAGCTGCAAGGACATCAAGCGTTCTGATAAATATGCAAGTGGTGAGGACATATATGATGTATAGTACGAATGTAAGAAATAAGTGAATTTTGAAAAATTAAGAGTAAAATTAGTAAATTAAGAAACACCCATCAACTATACGTCCACTGACAGCATCCATAGAAGTGAAGAGATTGAACAAGTTGGATAGACACAGCTAACAAACACTTGTAGCCTACAGCTATTCATTGTGCTTAGACAACTTAAAGAACTCATGGTAGACGTGTCCTACTAAGAAATTCCTAAGGAATGATGTTCCTTGGGACTTCTTTTATTATTACTCTATATGCCGGTAATATACTTGTAAAATTTTTGCTTATTTGCTTGGGGCACTCGGGCAGCATCACCGAAGCGCCTCAGTGCCCCTGGTCCAATAATGTATTCACTCCTCCCATTCTGATACAAGTCCCTGCCCTATGCGCTGTGGAAAGGTGGGACCAGGCAGAACTGGGGTGTAAATAAATTAAAAGACGGGGCACTCTGGGGCACTCCAGTGATGTAACGGCAGCGTCCCCGGCTAATTAGCATATTTTTTTTATAACTCTCTATTGTTGCAATCGTGTCATGTAGAGGTATAATAAAAGAAGTCCTGAGGAACATCGTTCCCCAGGAACTTCTTAGTAGGACCAGTCTATCATCAGTAAAACTGATGGTACATGTCCTTTAAGACACTGGAATGGAGTAGAGAAAACAAGTTGATTTACGAAATATAAATGATGCTTAACACAGTACAATGCAAACATTTCGAGTTAATTAATGAAAAGCTAAAAGATTCTTTATACCATATCAGCCAGTTGTTAAATAGATTGAGAGTTGAGAGTCATCAATTGTTGATACCTTTATTTGGTAACCTAAAAAAAAAGATTATAACAATTGCAAGCTTAAGAGACTACTTATGGTCTTCTGCCATGCCTGATCAAGAGACCTGAGCTTGAAATTGTCATCATCTTTTTCAGTATGCCAATAAAAGGTATCAACACCTGAGGGGTTTGCCCACGAAAGAAAATTCATACATTTCCATCCCCTAGTGATGTTTACACAATAAAGATCATTTTTAACCCTTTACAATTGTACTCAGTTTTATTGCTGTTTTAGCTCCTATAACTCACCTATGCTTTGAGTAAGATTCCGGGGTGTGGGCGGGGACTCTCTATGCGGACACATTATGATTAGAGATGAGCGAGCACTAAAATGCTCGAGTGCTCGTTATTCGAGACGAACTTTTCCAGATGCTCGAGTGCTCGTCTCGAATAACGAGCCCCATTGAAGTCAATGGGAGACTCGAGCATTTTTCAAAGGGACCATGGTTCGGGAATAAAATGTGTTAATTAATTGAAAAAGAATGTCTTCTGATAAGTTAGCAGATGTATGCAAACATCTGCAATCTATTCTTCACTGTTCCGCGCGTATATTATCTCCCGACAAGTTAGCAGATGTGAAGAACAGTGAAGAATAGGATCATTTAAGTGAAAAACACAGTGAAGAATAGATTGCAGATGTTCGGCACATCTGCTTACTTGTCGGGAGATACGCTGTCTCCGTGCCCCGCTGTCTCCGTGCCCCGCTGTCTCCGTGCCCCGCTGTCTCCGTGCCCCGCTGTCTCCGTGCCCCGATGTCTCCGTGCCCCGCTGTCTCCGTGCCCCGCTGTCTCCGTGCCCCGCTGTCTCCGTGCCCCGCTGTCTCCGTGCCCCGCTGTCTCCGTGCCCAGCTGTCTCCGTGCCCAGCTGTCTCCGTGCCCCGCTCTCTCCGTGCCCCGCTCTCTCCGTGCCCCGCTGTCTCCGTGCCCAGCTGTCTCCGTGCCCCGCTGTCTCCGTGCCCCGCTCTCTCCGTGCCCCGATGTCTCCGTGCCCAGCTGTCTCCGTGCCCCGCTGTCTCCGTGCCCCGATGTCTCCGTGCCCCGCTGTCTCCGTGCCCCGATGTCTCCGTGCCCCGCTGTCTCCGTGCCCCGCTGTCTCTGTGCCCAGCTGTCTCTGTGCCCAGCTGTCTCTGTGCCCAGCTGTCTCCGTGCCCCGCTGTCTCCGTGCCCCGCTGTCTCCGTGCCCCGCTCTCTCCGTGCCCCGATGTCTCCGTGCCCAGCTGTCTCCGTGCCCCGCTGTCTCCGTGCCCCGATGTCTCCGTGCCCCGCTGTCTCCGTGCCCCGATGTCTCCGTGCCCCGCTGTCTCCGTGCCCCGATGTCTCCGTGCCCCGCTGTCTCCGTGCCCCGCTGTCTCTGTGCCCAGCTGTCTCTGTGCCCAGCTGTCTCTGTGCCCAGCTGTCTCCGTGCCCCGCTGTCTCCGTGCCCCGCTGTCTCCGTGCCCAGCTGTCTCCGTGCCCAGCTGTCTCCGTGCCCAGCTGTCTCCGTGCCCCGCTCTCTCCGTGCCCCGCTCTCTCCGTGCCCCGCTCTCTCCGTGCCCCGCTGTCTCCGTGCCCCGCTGTCTCCGTGCCCCGATGTCTCCGTGCCCCGCTGTCTCCGTGCCCCGCTGTCTCCGTGCCCCGCTGTCTCCGTGCCCCGATGTCTCCGTGCCCCGCTGTCTCCGTGCTCCGCTGTCTCCGTGCCCCGCTGTCTCCGTGCCCCGCTGTCTCCGTGCCCCGATGTCTCCGTGCCCCGCTGTCTCCGTGCCCCGCTGTCTCCGTGCCCCGCTGTCTCCGTGCCCCGCTGTCTCCGTGCCCCGCTGTCTCCGTGCCCCGATGTCTCCGTGCCCCGATGTCTCCGTGCCGCTCCGTGCCGCTGCCTGATGTCTCCGTGCTGCCGCTGCCCCATGTCTTCGTGCTGCTCCCCGGTGTCTCTGTGCTGCTCCCCGGTGTCTCTGTGCTGCTCCTCGTTGTCTCTGTCCTGCTCACCGTGTTCTGCAATGTGTTCTTCACACATATATATTGTTCTTCACATACTATTTTGTTCGCACCGTTCCGCGCGTATCTCCCGACAAGTAAGCAGATGTGCCGAACATCTGTAATCTATTCTTCACTGTGTTTTTCACTGTGTTTTTCACTTAAATGATCCTGTGTTCACTGTGTTCACTGTTTTTATTCTATTCTTCATTGTTCTTCACTGTGTTTTTTTAATTAAATGCTCGATCTCGAGCAGGGGAAATACTCGTCCGAGCAACGAGCCGTCTCGAGTACCTTAATACTCGAACGAGCATCAAGCTCGGACGAGTATACTCGCTCATCTCTAATTATGATCCCTGTAGTTCTGTGAACTGACAATGTGGTTAGATTATCAGGGCACAGGATTATCTACACTTTCATTTACCTTCTGAACATTGTAATAGTATCTGACACATAGAAAGAGATGAGACAGATCAAAGATTAGATGTACATTACATGCTCAGCTCTGCTGCCTTCCTCCCCCTCCCTGGATAAAGAACTTATCTGCCTGTAGTAGGTGTTGCTGTTTGCCGACAGGAAGTGAGTGTGTACCAGCCAGGGGGAGTGGGCTGAGGCAGAGATCAGAGAACAGAGAAGACCTCACAGCATCAGGCAAGATCGCTCCCAACCCTAAGTTAGAAGATACAGGGTCGGAAACCAGGGGAAACTGAATTTATGTACACCAGGACTGTTGGAATTATATCTGGGAAATTCTGGAATTTTGTTAATAGCATTGAATGTGAATGTGTTATTTTGTTAACCTGTGTAAATTTAAGAAACTTCACTTTGTGGGAATACCCCTTTAATAATGGGTATTTTGTTTTTATTGCCTTCTCAAACTGAACAATTTACCATCAATGTATAAAATTACAGCTTATTAAAACACTGTGTACTGTAACTGTTGTTCAAGAAAAGAGTCAATGTCTTCATATTTGTATTTGCAGATGGCATATATTTGCTGAGCACTGCAAGTGGAGAAATGTATCAGACCTACTGTGACATGACAACCGATGGTGGAGGGTGGACATTGGTGGCCAGTGTCCATGAGAATAACATGAATGGTAAATGTACGGTGGGAGATCGCTGGTCCAGTCAGGAAGGAGATAACCTGAACAATCCAAAGGGAGATGGAAACTGGGCCAACTTTGCCACATTTGGACTCCCTGAGGGATCGACCAGTGATGATTACAAGGTGGGTCAACATTCAAATTAAATTATCCTTTTTTCTACGGCATTGACCTGACAAGTTCACAAATACATTTTTAAATCGGAACAATTTTTTACTAATTATCTTGGTGGAGTAAATCAGAAAAATGTAATCTGATCCCAATTAGAGATGAGCGAACATGCTCGTCCGAGCTTGATGCTCGGTCGAGCATTAGCGTACTCGAAACTGCTCGTTGCTCGGACGAATACTTCGCCCGCTCGAGAAAATGGCAGCTCCCGCCGTTTTGCTTTTTGGCGGCCAGAAACAGAGCCAATCACAAGCCAGGAGACTCTGCACTCCACCCAGCATGACGTGGTACCCTTACACGTCGATAGCAGTGGTTGGCTGGCCAGATCAGGTGACCCTGGGATAGACTAGCCGCTGCCCGCGCTGCTCGGATCATTCTGTGTCTGGATGCCGCTAGGGAGAGAGCTGCTGCTGGTCAGGGAAAGCGTTAGGGTGTTCTATTAGCTTACTGTTAGGCAGGAGTGATTCTCCAAGAACCCAACAGCCCTTCTTAGGGCTACAATAACGTTCTACTATTTTTTTTTTTATTTGCATCTAGTACCATTTTGTGAGGAATTAGCAGGGGGACTTGCTACCGTTGTGTTTAGCTCTTAGTGGCACACATTTCCACCTCAAAGACCGAAGTGGGAAAATTTAGTAGGGGTTGGATTTCAATTAGGCACTAACTCAGTGTCATCTCATCTGGCATAGTAGTGTGCTTTGATACTTGGCTAGAAAATAGCCATAGGAGAATCCAAACAGCTTACTTACCCTTACAGTAGCGTTCTATATATTTGATTTCTGGTTGATCTGCTGGTGGCTGTACTTGCTGCAGTGCATGTACTAGCCAATTCTGAGCAATTTGTAGTGAGACTTGCGACCGCTGTGTTTTGCGCTTAGTGACCCACATATCCATAGCAAAGACCGAAGTGGGAAAATTTAGTAGGGGTTGGATTTCAATTAGGCACTAACTCAGTGTCATCTCATCTGGCATAGTAGTGTGCTTTGATACTTGGCTAGAAAATAGCCATAGGAGAATCCAAACAGCTTACTTACGCCTACAGTAGCGTTCTATATATTTGATTTCTGGTTGATCTGCTGGTGGCTGTACTTGCTGCAGTGCATGTACTAGCCAATTCTGAGCAATTTGTAGTGAGACTTGCGACCGCTGTGTTTTGCGCTTAGTGACGCACATATCCATAGCAAAGACCGAAGTGGGAAAATTTAGTAGGGGTTGGATTTCAATTAGGCACTAACTCAGTGTCATCTCATCTGGCATAGTAGTGTGCTTTGATACTTGGCTAGAAAATAGCCATAGGAGAATCCAAACAGCTTACTTACGCCTACAGTAGCGTTCTATATATTTGATTTCTGGTTGATCTGCTGGTGGCTGTACTTGCTGCAGTGCATGTACTAGCCAATTCTGAGCAATTTGTAGTGAGACTTGCGACCGCTGTGTTTTGCGCTTAGTGACGCACATATCCATAGCAAAGACCGAAGTGGGAAAATTTAGTAGGGGTTGGATTTCAATTAGGCACTAACTCAGTGTCATCTCATCTGGCATAGTAGTGTGCTTTGATACTTGGCTAGAAAATAGCCATAGGAGAATCCAAACAGCTTACTTACGCCTACAGTAGCGTTCTATATATTTGATTTCTGGTTGATCTGCTGGTGGCTGTACTTGCTGCAGTGCATGTACTAGCCAATTCTGAGCAATTTGTAGTGAGACTTGCGACCGCTGTGTTTTGCGCTTAGTGACGCACATATCCATAGCAAAGACCGAAGTGGGAAAATTTAGTAGGGGTTGGATTTCAATTAGGCACTAACTCAGTGTCATCTCATCTGGCATAGTAGTGTGCTTTGATACTAGGCTAGAAAATAGCCATAGGAGAATCCAAACAGCTTACTTACGCCTACAGTAGCGTTCTATATATTTGATTTCTGGTTGATCTGCTGGTGGCTGTACTTGCTGCAGTGCATGTACTAGCCAATTCTGAGCAATTTGTAGTGAGACTTGCGACCGCTGTGTTTTGCGCTTAGTGACGCACATATCCATAGCAAAGACCGAAGTGGGAAAATTTAGTAGGGGTTGGATTTCAATTAGGCACAGTCTGCCATTTGTCCTTTTTTATTTTACGTTTATTTTGTTTAATAACTCAGTGTCATCTCATCTGGCATAGTAGTGTGCTTTCATACTTGGCTAGAAAATAGCCATAGCAATAGGATAGCATCGTTTGGTTTTAAAAACTCAAAAACACAAAAAAAAACAAAAAAAACAAAAAAAAACAAAAAACACAAAAAAAAACAAAAAACACAAAAAAAAGTTAAAAAAAAATTAAAGTTATAACTCTCATTTTAAAAATGTTTAACCCGAGGGCTAGGGGTAGAGGACGAGGGCGGGGACGTGGGCGTCCAACTACTGCAGGGGTCAGAGGCCGTGGTCCTGGGCGGGGTGAGACACCACCTGCTTATGAGGGAGCAGGGGAACGCCGCAGAGCTACACTCCCTAGGTTCATGTCTGAAGTTACTGGGACTCGTGGTAGAGCACTGTTGAGGCCAGAACAGTGCGAACAGGTGATGTCGTGGATTGCTGACAATGCTTCGAGCAATTTGTCCACCAGTCAGTCTTCCACGCAGTCCACCCATGTCACCGAAATCCCCACTCCTCCAGCTCCTGCACCTCAGCCTCCTCCCCCCCAGTCTGCCCCCTCCCAGGAAAATTTGGCATTTGAACCGGCATACTCTGAGGAACTGTTTTCTGGACCCTTCCCACAGTCACAAACCACTTGTCCGGTTGCTGCTGAGCAATTTTCCGATGCCCAGTTTTTCCACCAGTCACAGTCTGTGGGTGATGATGACCTTCTTGACGTAGTGGAAGAAGTGTGTAAAGAGGTGTCCGACGATGAGGAGACACGGTTGTCAGACAGTGGGGAAGTTGTTGTCAGGGCAGGAAGTCCGAGGGGGGAGCAGACTGAGGGATCGGAGGATGATGAGGTGACAGACCCAAGCTGGGTTGAGAGGCCGGGTGAACACAGTGCTTCTGAGACGGAGGAGAGTCCTCGACCAGAACAGGTTGGAAGAGGCAGTGGTGGGGCCAGACGGAGAGGCAGGGCCAGAGCTGGTGCATCAGCGCCAAATGTGTCAACTAGTGAAGCTCCCGTGGTGAGGGCTCTTGCGGCGAGGGCTAGATCTTCAGAAGTCTGGAGGTTCTTTAAGGAAACACCGGATGACCGACGGACTGTGGTGTGCAACATTTGCCAAACCAGGCTCAGCAGGGGTTCCACCACTACTAGCTTAACTACCACCAGTATGCGCAGGCATATGAATGCTAAACACCCCACTCAGTGGCAACAAGCCCGTTCACCTCCGGCCGTGCACACCACTGCTCCTTCCCCTGTGTCAGCTGATAGTCAGCCCCCTGCCACAAAAACCCCATCGTCGCCTCCACGATCCTCCACAGCATCCACCAGCGTTCAGCTCTCCATACCCCAGACGCTGGAGCGGAAACGCAAATATAGTGCAACCCACCCGCACGCCCAAGCCCTTAATGTGCACATCTCCAGATTGCTTAGCCTGGAGATGCTGCCCTATAGGCTAGTAGAGACCGAGGCCTTTCGCAACCTCATGGCGGCGGCCGCCCCTCGGTATTCGGTCCCCAGCCGCCACTACTTTTCCCGATGTGCCGTCCCAGCCCTGCACCAGCATGTGTCAGACAACATCACCCGTGCCCTGACCAACGCCGTTTCTGACAAGGTCCACCTGACCACGGACACGTGGACGAGTGCTGCCGGGCAGGGCCACTATATATCGCTGACGGCACATTGGGTTAACTTGGTGGAGGCTGGGAGCGAGTCTGACCCTGGGGCTGCTCATATACTGCCGACGCCGAGGATTGCGGGGCCTACCTCGGTCCAGGTGTTTCAGGCCTACTATGCCTCCTCCTCCTCCCACCCCTCCTCCACCTCCTCCTCCGAACTACCATCCGTGGGCACGGCGCCATCAGTCGGTAGCTCTAGGCACAGCAGCAGTGCCGTCGCTAAGCGACAGCAGGCGGTGCTCAAACTGCTGAGCCTAGGCGACAAAAGGCACACCGCCCAAGAGCTATTACAGGGCATCACGGCGCAGACTGATCTGTGGCTGGCACCGCTGAACCTGAAGCCAGGCATGGTTGTGTGTGACAACGGCCGTAACCTGGTGGCGGCTCTGCAACTCGGCAGACTGACACATGTGCCATGCCTGGCCCATGTGTTAAATCTGATAGTTCAGCGTTTCCTCAAGACATACCCCAATCTGTCAGATTTGCTCACGAAGGTGCGCCGCATCTGTGCGCATTTCAGGAAGTCCAGCACAGATGCTGCCACTCTCAGGGCAGCGCAGCGCCGCCTCCAACTGCCCGCTCACCGACTGTTGTGCGACGTGCCCACGAGGTGGAATTCAACACTGACCATGTTATCCAGAGTTTACCAGCAGCGCCGAGCGATTGTAGACTGCCAGATGTCAACTTCCACCAGAACTGGTAGTCAGGTCAGTCAGCTTCCTCAAGTCTACAATGAGGAGTGGACGTGGATGTCTGATATCTGTCAGGTGCTGAGTAACTTTGAGGAGTCAACACAGATGGTCAGTGGCGATGCCGCCATCATCAGCCTCACCATCCCGCTGCTTGGCCTGTTGAAAAACTCTCTGGTCAGCATGAAGTCGGAAGCTTTGCGCTCGTCACAAGAGACGGGGGAAGAAGATTCCCTTGTTGATAGCCAAAGCACCCTCAGGTCTGTTTCTCAGTGCATATCGGAGGAGGTGGAGGAGTATGAGGAGGAAGAGGAGGAGAATGTTGGCGAGACACAAGAGGGGACCATTGTTGAGTCCTTCACTGTTCAGCGTGTATGGGCAGAAGAAGAGGAGTTGGAGGAGTTGGAGGAGGAGGAAATGGACAGTCAGGCCAGTGAGGGGAGTGAATTCTTACGCGTTGGTACTCTGGCGCATATGGCAGATTTCATGCTAGGCTGCCTATCCCGTGACCCTCGCGTTCAAAGAATTTATTCCAGCACCGATTACTGGGTGTTCACTCTCCTGGACCCACGGTACAAGCAAAATCTTTCCACTCTCATCCCTGCAGAGGAAAGGAGTGTGAGAATGCATGAATACCAGCAGGCCCTGGTGCACAAGCTGAAACAGTATTTCCCTTCTGACAGCGCTAGCGGCAGAGTGCGTAGTTCTGCGGGACAAGTAGCGAGGGAGAGTAGGCGAGCAGGCAGCTTGTCCAGCACTGGCAAGGGTACGCTTTACAAGGCTTTTGCCAGCTTTATGTCACCCCAGCAAGACACTGTCACCTGTCCCCAGTCTTGGCAGAGTAGGGCTGATCTTTACAGAAAGATGGTGAGGGAGTACGTAGCTGACCATACCATCGTCCTAAATGATCACACAGCTCCCTACAACTACTGGGTTTCAAAGCTGGACATGTGGCACGAACTGGCGCTGTACGCCTTGGAGGTTCTTGCCTGCCCTGCCGCTAGCGTCTTGTCCGAGCGGGTTTTCAGTGCAGCTGGTGGCATCATCACCGATAAGCGTACACGCCTGTCGACTGACAGCGCTGACAGGCTGACGCTTATTAAAATGAATAAAGGCTGGATTTCTCAGAATTTCCAATCTCCACCAGGTGAAGGAAGCTCAACCTGAATAATTGATCCACTCCTCCTCCTCCTCATTTTCCTCCTTCTCCTCCTCTTTGTACAGTAAAGCAGAGGAAACTGGCTATTTTTTGACAGGGCCCACTGGCTCTTGCTATAGTACTTTATGCATTTAATTTTTCTGGAGGGCCACCTACCCGGTCCTCTGTTTTAAACAATTTTTGGGAGTGCCACATACAGGCACTCAATGTATTCCATTTTACTGGAGGGCCACCTACCCGGTCCTCTGTTTTAAACAATTTTTGGGAGTGCCACATACAGGCACTCAATCTATTCCATTTTACTGGAGGGCCACCTACCTGCTCCTCTGGTTTGAAAAATTTTTGGGACTGCCACATACAGGCACTCAATCTATTCCATTTTACTGGAGGGCCACCTACCTGCTCCTCTGGTTTGAAAACTTTTTGGGACTGCCACATACAGGCACTCAATCTATTCCATTTTACTGGAGGGCCACCTACTTGCTCCTCTGGTTTGAAAAATTTTTGGGACTGCCACATACAGGCACTCAAACTATTCCATTTTACTGGAGGGCCACCTACCTGCTCCTCTGGTTTGAAAACTTTTTGGGACTGCCACATACAGGCACTCAATCTATTCCATTTTTCTGGAGGGCCACCTACCTGCTCCTCTGGTTTGAAAACTTTTTGGGAGTGCCACATACAGGCACTCAATCTATTCCATTTTACTGGAGGGCCACCTACCTGCTCCTCTGGTTTGAAAACTTTTTGGGACTGCCACATACAGGCACTCAATCTATTCCATTTTACTGGAGGGCCACCTACCTGCTCCTCTGGTTTGAAAAATTTTTGGGACTGCCACATACAGGCACTCAATCTATTCCATTTTACTGGAGGGCCACCTACCTGCTCCTCTGGTTTGAAAACTTTTTGGGACTGCCACATACAGGCACTCAATCTATTCCATTTTACTGGAGGGCCACCAACTGCTCCTCTGGTTTGAAAAATTTTTGGGACTGCCACATACAGGCACTCAATCTATTCCATTTTACTGGAGGGCCACCTACCTGCTCCTCTGGTTTGAAAACTTTTTGGGACTGCCACATACAGGCACTCAATCTATTCCATTTTTCTGGAGGGCCACCTACCTGCTCCTCTGGTTTGAAAACTTTTTGGGACTGCCACATACAGGCACTCAATCTATTCCATTTTTCTGGAGGGCCACCTACCTGCTCCTCTGGTTTGAAAAATTTTTGGGACTGCCACATACAGGCACTATCCAAATTAAATTGTCTCCATAGCAGCCTCCACACGTTGTCTCCATTGCTACCTCCAAAAGTCGTCCATATAGCTGCCTCCATACATCGTCCCTTTATCAAACGAGGTGTGTCAGGCACAAATTTGGGTTGTTTTCATGGATTCCACATCAAAGTTGTTAACTTTGTCGCCACCCTGCTGTGTAATCCACAAAATATACTGGCAAACTTTTATCATGTACCGATATTATTTGAGCGCTTCTTGCTCACCTCCTTTGGTTCCTCTCTGCCACCCATTGGTTTGAAGCCTGAGTCCATTTAGGGTATGTCGCCATGCCACTCTCTAGCCTGCTGCCGCTGCCTCTGCATGCCGTCCCCTATAGTGTCAGGGTCAATTATTGCATGTTTTAGATGCTATCTAGCTTCATTCTGTCACTCTGTCATGGCCATGCTGTTGCCTATAATTTTGGCATAATGGTGCGATTATGCAGCCTCAGAGGCATCCATGCATGCTGCCCCTGCTGTTTCCTGTCCATTTCCGTGGTGTTTCCATCCTTTTCTGAGGTTTCCAGGTGTTTGGCCAAGCTTCCCTGTGCAGAGCCTTGGTCCCCTTGAAAAATGCTCGAGTCTCCCATTGACTTCAATGGGGTTCGTTATTCGAGACGAGCACTCGAGCATCGGGAAAAGTTCGTCTCAAATAACGAGTACCCGAGCATTTTAGTGTTCGCTCATCTCTAATCCCAATCCATCCAGTGAAATATTTTCTAAATGTAACACATTCACTTGGTTTTTATCTTTATAGAATCCTGGCTATTATGATATTGCTGCTAAAGATCTGAGTTTGTGGCATGTCCCCAATAATACACCCTTGACACACTGGAGGAATACGTCTCTTCTGAGATATCGCACGGAGAACGGCTTCTTCACTCAAGAGGGCGGTAACCTGTTCCAGTTGTACAAAGTGAGTAGTCCATCAAATGCAAAACAATTTACTTTTCATGTGCAAATCTATAATATGAATATACTAGAAGTTTCAGTAAAAATTAAACTTAGATCTGTCTATCAGTTATAAGTATATAATCCAAAGATGAGCTGAAAAAAATATACACACCCTTGCTTTTTTTTTACAATGCATGGCAATTATTTTAATTTTGTGCCTGATGGTGGCATATTATTACCTCTCAGAAATACCCAGTGGCATACAATGTTGGAGCCTGCCTTGCACAGAATGGACCTGCCGTTCCTGTTGTCTATGACTTTGGAAGTGCTGAGAAGACAGCATTATATTACTCGCCATTTGGCGCAAGTAAGATTTTATAAAACTGTATAGCAATAACATGCAGTTTAGACATTCTCCATACTGATGATTGTTTCTGTGTGTCTGCAGAAGAGTTCACTGCTGGTTATGTGCATTTCCGGGTTATCAATAATGAAAAAGCAACACTTGCTCTGTGTCCAGGTGTGAAGGTCACTGGATGCAATGTGGAACATGTAAGTTATAGACCTGGACAAATGTTATTGATATGTTTCAAATTATCTGTGATTATTTTCTATAGGTGTAACACAGCACTCAATATGAACAGCAGGTCTAATCTTCTTCATGTACTTCCAGCACTGCATTGGTGGAGGCGGCTACATCCCAGAGGGGTTCCCCAGACAGTGCGGAGACTTTGCAGCCTTTGACTGGGATGGTTACGGAACACATAATGGATGGAGTACCAGCAAGGAGATCACTGAAGCTGCCGTTCTCCTCTTCTACCGTTAACCTGCACAATTACCTGTTAACAAAAAATGTGTAAACACATAAACAAATAAGAAACTACTGTTCTTTTGGCCTGGAAAATAAAAATGAAATATAATAATAGAGATGTAGCAGGGTTGTAAAGTTCACTTAGTTAATAATTAGACATTTTTTTGGTGCAGGAT
Source organism: Engystomops pustulosus (assembly GCF_040894005.1). Taxonomy (NCBI): domain Eukaryota; kingdom Metazoa; phylum Chordata; class Amphibia; order Anura; family Leptodactylidae; genus Engystomops; species Engystomops pustulosus. Next base: position 20,770,904 of record NC_092421.1, on the reverse strand, counting down.
TTCTCACAAATAAAGCATAAATGCTGTATTTTTGATAAACCTGATGAATGATTTAAAATTTGATGTACCGTATATACTCGAGTATAAGCCGACCCAAGTATAAGCCAAGGCCCCTAATTTTACCACAAAAACCTGGTAAAACCTATATTTTTTTACTCGAGTATAAGCCGAGTTTGGGTTTTCAGCACATTTTTTTGTGCTGAAAAACTAGGCTTATACTCGAGTATATATGGTATATTACAACATTAGACTTTCACAGTCCATATGTGACCATTCACTACAGCTTTGAACCTGAGACCACTATCATTTTATTGACAAACTGTAAGAACCAAGATGGTCCCTCCCTAAGCCAGTGAGACTCACAAACAAATAACACAAAGAGGGTAACAATGAATATAGCAGATACAGCACAGAAATGAGTGACAGAAGGGAAGGTGAATATATAATAGCCAGTAAGTCAGTAAACCAGATACAACAGGAGAATTTAGGGTGTACAACAACAGAGAGATAAGTATAAAAATATAACCAGTAAGGTGTAATGGAACTGGGCAGATATATAATGGAGGACCTCGACATGCCTCCAGCAGCTGACTGGATCATCTGTCCATCACACTAGTAATCCTTGCTGGACAGGTAAATACAAATACAGCAGAAACCTTAGCCCCAGTTCCCACACAGAAAACACAAACAAAAAAATTAATGCTTTTGCAATACCCCTGCAAACGAATAGGCAAGAGGGTAGTTGCGGATAAGGCCCTCTACCGGTCAGGATTCATCTGGTGAGCGTGCACAACTCATCCAAGGGATAATTGTTAAGGAGGTCACACTGGTTTCGGACGCCATCTTGACTACTGTCCGCCATCTTAGATACAGCGGCCATGTTCCCTGACCATTGTCAAGTTAATGTCATCATTCAAACTTCATTTTATGTAACCTGTTTGCTCGCCTGTCAGCTAATACCCTTTGACATTTAATGAGAAGCCAGTCTGTCCTCGATGCTGCATGATATTAGGATTCTGGAGCCACTTATCATCTCCTTCTCAGCATTAGTATAAACAATATCTGTGTACAAGGTCTCTGAGAACTGAGCACAATTAATTCACTTTTTTCCCAGAATGTGCTGATGACCAATAGTTTTGGAGTATACAATTCACGCCCCTTTGATGATTCTTCTGTCTGTTATATATTATGCATTTTGATTATTAAACGGGGGAAGATTTTTACATACACTAAGAGAGATTGACATGTCTTAGTTTGTGTTGAAGTTCCTGGTACCAGGACAACCATGGGTTAATTAGGACTCACCTTACAAAAGTCAAGAGGGCTGTTGGGGCCCTGCATAAAATATCCCTATCATAATGCAGGGTGATCTCAAGTAATAGCAGCTGAGAAAGTGTTCAGTACACCTTCAGTGCTGACACTTAACCTAATCCCAGGAACTGAGTCAGGAGACTCTAATCCAGAGCTGCAGCTTCCAGAGTTTGGACACAGCTCCATCTCCATTGTCCCAACTTCCCTCTACTACCAGGCTGGTGCATTATTCCTGAGGACCACTCTCCATGACCATTCCAGTACCAGGATCTGCTGTGAGGCCTTTTGGGCTTATTGCCTGCTGTTGTTCAATAAAGAACCGTGATTTATTTTGCACAATATTGCCTCCGTCTGATCCCTGGATATGTCTGTCTACCACCACAGGCTCCCCATCCTTTACCCAGGGACCTATCTTACAGACACCTCTAGGGTTGCCCCAGGGAGAAGCAGTACATCAGCCTCTCCCTCCATATTTTTTTTGCAAACACCACCTTCTGGAGACCTGCCAGACTGTAGGCCAGCCCTCCGGTCCCTATACCAAGCACCGTGACATCAGTGTGCCCTAGGCTACAACCGCCAGCCACTCCGGTGTTCTGGGCCCCGGCTGCCTCCAGGCCCAAAGAAAAGGCTAGGCCCCGGTGGGGGATGTTGCATTTTCTAAGACGCCATCCTTGGACAGAGAAAGATCTCGGCAAGGACATTATACAAACACTTTGGCTGTACCTATTAAGCACATGCTTAGTTCATGCAGATTCTTGTACAATCTATTTCTTCTTTTATACTACAAATTACAACTTGTAATTTCCCAATAAATACAGTTGGAAGAATATCAAATGAAGTCCATCCATCCATCCATTCCAGTTTTGACAAGACAAATAGGACAGTGGAAGTGGCATATATGCTTTGTAATAGCCATATCACAGTGTTAAATGGCCAATGGTGGTTGTCCAGACTCAAAAAGTCCATTCTCCTATTTTGACTCTACTTTACACAAGCAACTGTGTCCAACAACAGCTGATGGATCAGCACTCAGGTTATCGTAAGCAGGGATCTTAACACCATGTCTGGATCTAGTTACCACTACCCTTGGTGGCAGAAACAAAATGAAGCATAAGTAACCTTTACAAGCATTGGCCATATTAGTGGGTGTAATATAGTTATGCCACATGCCCTCTTGTTCTATAGAACATAAACCATTTCATCTGGGGACACTCATTACTGGTGACATATTGGAATTAAAACATTTTCGCCTGGAGAACAACCACCGATGCATCTGCATACAATAAGGTATATAGCAATTAAACATAAAATTAAAAACTTGAGTTAGAGTAGATACTATAGACCCACTCCAAGCCTATGAGAGAATAACCTTCCTTGCTCTTTACATGTCTGCTTGTTTTGTTTGTTTAATACCATTCTCAACGCTACACTAGAAGCACTGCAAAACTGAAACACAACATAATCCAACAATATCAGGTCTTTTAGCCAAACCTAAAATTTAATGTAATAATATCTTTACACTGTCAGTCCATCTCTCCTTAGTTGGGGGCAGATAACACTGGAACTAGTCTACTTGGTTATGAGTTGCCCATGCTTTCCAAGATTTCAGTAGGTTTGGGTAGTGAATAGGTGAGTTTAACAATAACTTTACTGTAACATAAAGGTTGTCTCTGATGTTATTTATATATATATATATCACAGACCTGAAAAAGCGCTTGTTGCGCGAAACGGTCCGTCGTTTGTGGCGTGTCCGGCAACTCTCTACCTGCCTCAACCAGCTTCAATAAACCTTCACGATTTTTGGTGAGTGACCCGACTCTTCTTCTTTTCTTCACGATTTACATATATATATATATATATATATATATATATATATATATATATATATATAAAATATATTTTACACCAATTAAAATATCCCTGTTGGTCGCACTAAAGCACAGCACACACAGACATACATTTACACACTCAGCTCTGCATCATCCATCCAGATACACACACAGCTCACCTACAACACACTCTGCTCACCTACAACACACTCTGCTCACCTACAACACACTCTGCTCACCTATGCAAACTCAGCACAGCTATATACCCACACACACATACATACTACCCCCATTCTCCTTCTTCTTACCCTGTCCCAGCGCAGCATGGCAGTATGAGACCTGTGGTGATGTAAGAATCATGTGATCAGTCACATGATTCTGACATCAATGCAGGTCCTGTAGGAAGAGAGCAGTACGGAGGCTCCTCTATGGGAGATCGGGTGCAGCTCTCTATCTGGGCATCACCCGATCTCCCTTACAGAGGTCAGGAGGATCTGGCAGTGCTGGATTCTCCTGACTATAAGACGCAGGGACTTTAGCAAGATTTTTTCTTGCTAAAAAGTGCGTCTTATAATCCAGAAAATACGGTATATCCTGGGCTTAGACACGGACGGATCATGGGAGTGGCCCTCAGTCAGTAGGCCCTTCAATTCTGCTGTACTCATCTACACTGACCTCATACAAATTTAAATGGTTTACCATTCACAGTTTTACAGTCCGGGTCTTTTGATTTTGGGTTTAAAGTAAGGCATAGTGCCTTATTTCTTTACAGCCTACAGCTCTTTGCTTTTGGTCCAACCCAACTATGTAGTCGGTTGCTCTCCAACCAGTTTACCTATGGCCTTAACAGCATTGATATGCTTTGTGTCACTCTCAACTATGCATGGCTCCTTCATTATTTTGGTCACATCTCTCCACTATTTGTGCCTTCCCCAGGCAAAACTTAGCATCCTTTAATTATATATTTTCTTATGATACTGTAAAAACTCAGTTTGGGTGCATGAGGGCTTAGGCATAAATAATTAATAGTCAGCAATAGAAGGGGAGCTAGGGGTGCTAGGGAGATTGAAAGTGAGAGGAAATAGACCCATGCATATCACGTATACACAGATTTTGTACTGTATAATGTCTGCACTATATCAGTCCTATGGAAACATCCTTTTAGGCCACAAAATGTAGGAATTTGTACAACCAGTAAGCCACCTCAAATTTGCCTGCTGCTTATGAGCTGAACAAAAATAGCACCAAAAACGTAAAACTAAAGCCCCTTCTACACTGGCGTTTTTCACGCGCGAGTTCTGCGCGTGCATTTGACGCGCAGAACTTGCATTGCACTCTGTCCCATTGTATTCAATGGGTCTTTCTCCATTAGCGTTGTTTTTAACGCGCGTGCTTGCGTTCGTTTACACGCGCGTCAAAATCGCAGCATGCTCTATTTTTGCGGGTCACGCGCGTTTTTCACACCCCATTCAAGTCTATGGAGATGCATCAAGAACGCATTGCACTCGCAATCATTGCAAGTGCAATGCGAGTGCAATGCGTTTTAAACGTAAGGGTTGCTAAGTGACCAGAATAACATTATTTCCCCTGCTCGCGATCGAGCATTTAATTAAAAAAACACAATGAAGAACAGTGAAGAATAGAATAAAAACATTGTACACAGTGAACACAGTGAACACAGGATCATTTAAGATAAAAACACAGTGCAGAACACAGTGCAGAATAGATTACAGATGTTCGGCACATCTGCTTACTTGTCGGGAGATGCGCACGGAACAGTGCGCCCAAAATAGCATGTGAAGAACAATATATATGTGTGAAGAACACATTGCAGATGTATTTAAACATCTGCAATGTGTTCTTCACACACATATATATTGTTCTTCACATGCTATTTTGTACGCGCCGTTCCGCGCGTATCTCCCGACAAGTAAGCAGATGTGCCGAACATCTGTAATCTATTCTGCACTGTGTTCTGCACTGTGTTTTTATCTTAAATGATCCTGTGTTCACTGTGTTCACTGTGTACAATGATTTTATTCTATTCTTCACTGTTCTTCACATCTGCTAAATTGTCGGGAGATAATATACGCGCGGAACAGTGAAGAATAGATCGCAGATGTTTGCAATTTATCAGAAGACATTATTTTTCAATTAAACAACACATTTTAATCCCAAACCATGGTCCCTTTGAAAAATGCTCGAGTCTCCCATTGAATCGCACGTGAAAAATGCGCCGAAAACGTGAAAAAACGCTAACAACACGCGCGTGAAAAACGCAAAAACGCTAATTACTCCAAGTAAAAATGGAACAAAAATGCAGCCAAAAACGTCAGTTTTTGACGCATTGCACCCTGACGTGAAACGCAACGCTAGTGTGGAAGAGGCCTTAGGCCCCTTTCACACTTGCGTTTTTCACGCGCGTTTTCTGCGCGTGCTTTTGACGCGCAGAACTTGCATTGCACTCTGACCCATTGTAACCAATGGGTCTTTTCAGACTTGCATTCTTTTTCCCGCACACACGTGCGTTTTTTTTAACGCGCGTTTAAATCTCGACATGCTCTACTTTTGCAAGTCACGCGCCGTGAAAAACGCACCATACAAGTCTATGGAGATGCATCAAAAACGCATTGCACTCTGAGACACTTGCAAGTGCAATGCGTTTTTCACGCATCAATTGCCATAGAAAAGATAGAGCTCAGTCCTGAGTCCATTTCACGCACATTTTCTGCGCGTGAAAAACGCATTGAAATTGCATTGAAATTGCATCAAAAACGCGCGGGAAAAACTGAGACACTGAACAAACACTGACTGAAAACTGATTGCACTCTGATGCAAAATGTGCGTTTTTCACTGACCAAACCCTGATCGCACCCTGATCAAACTCTGACGTGATTTCAATGCATTTTTCACGCGCAGAAAATGCGCGTGAAATGGACTCAGGGCTGAGCTCTATCTTTTCTATGGCAATTGATGCGTGAAAAACGCATTGCACTTGCATTGCACTTGCCCGTGTCTCAGAGTGCAATGCGTTTTTGATGCATCTCCATAGACTTGTATGGTGCGTTTTTCACGCGCGTGACTTGCAAAAGTAGAGCATGTCGAGATTTAAACGCGCGTGTGTGCGTGAAAAAAAATGCAAGTCTGAAAAGACCCATTGATTACAATGGGTCAGAGTGCAATGCAAGTTCTGCGCGTCAAAAGCACGCGCAGAAAACGCGCGTGAAAAACGCAAGTGTGAAAGGGGCCTAAGGCTACAAGTTTTCAAGCAAAATTAACCCTGCTATGGCATCAGTGGCAATTTTGCAAAACTATGGTAAGATAGATTAAAATAAATAAAAGGAATGAGATATTTTTGGCATATGCAGCACCGGGGTTTCTGTTCTTAGACTCTGTGCACATTCATTTAGTGGAAGTGATTTTTTTGTCTCCATAAAACACCTCTGAATTAATGACAAAGCTTTGAGCTGTGGTAAATCACAGACTTTTCTTTTGCCAAAATCTGCAAAAATTACATTAAATGACTAGTATGGCCATCAAATGAATGGGAGACTTCTGCTGCTGTCTGCTGGAAAAAAATCTTTTGTGTGAGAAGTCACATTTATATTTTTATAATTTGGTTATCTATTTTACAACTAGAGATGAGCGAGCACTAAAATGCTCGGGTACTCGTTATTCGAGACGAACTTTTACCGATGCTCGAGTGCTCGTCTCGAATAACGAGCCCCATTGAAGTCAATGGGAGACTCGAGCATTTTTCAAGGGGACCAAGGCTCTGCACAGGGAAGCTTGGCCAAACACCTGGGAACCTCAGAAAAGGATGGAAACACCACGGAAATGGACAGGAAACAGCAGGGGCAGCATGCATGGATGCCTCTGAGGCTGCTTAATCGCACCATTATGCCAAAATTATGGGCAACAGCATGGCCATGACAGAGTGACAGAATGAAGCTAGATAGCATCTAAAACATCCAATAATTGACCCTGACACTATAAGGGACGGCATGCAGAGGCAGCGGCAGCAGTGGCAGGCTAGAGAGTGTCATGGCGACATACCCTAAATGGACTCAGGCTTCAAACCAATGGGTGGCAGAGAGGAACCAAAGGAGGTGAGCAAGAAGCGCTCAAATAATATCGGTACATGATAAAAGTTTGCCAGTATATTTTGTGGATTACACAGCAGGGTGGCGACAAAGTTAACATGGAAGCCATGAAAACAACCCAAAATTCTGCCTGACACAGCTCGTTTGATAAGGGGACCATGTATGGAGGCAGTGAACTAGTAGTAGATTAAAGGTGCTGCAGTTAAAACTATGTTAGTTGGATCTTGGCATGGAGCTGGCGCTCCGCTGCCAGGCGAGCTTTCGCCAATCCAAGCCCCTGTCTCTAGGCTACTCCCCAAACAGCACTTCTAAGAACCTTTTGTATAAGATCAAGTGTAGTAGCGTTCTTATAAGTTTGGGATATGGCGGGTGAGGGGAATGTAAACAGATGCGCAAGAAGCGCATGATGCGCATGGAGCTGGCGCTCCGCTGCCAGGTGAGCTTTCGCCAATCCAAGCCCCTGTCTCTAGGCTACTCCCCAAACAGCACTTCTAAGAACCTTTTGTATAAGATCAAGTGTAGTAGCGTTCTTATAAGTTTAGGATATGGCGGGTGAGGGGAATGTAAACAGATGCGCAAGAAGCGCTGAAATAATATCGGTAAATGATAAAAGTTTGCAAGTATATTTTGTGGATTACACAGCAGGGTGGCGACAAAGTTAACAAGTTTGATGTGGAATCCATGAAAACAACCCAAATTTCTGCCTGACACACCTCGTTTGATAAGGGGACGATGTATGGAGGCAGCTATATGGACGACTTTTGGAGGTAGCAATGGAGACAACGTGTGGAGGCTGCTATGGAGACAATTTAATTTGGATAGTGCCTGTATGTGGCAGTCCAAAAAAGTTTTCAAACCAGAGGAGCAGGTAGGTGGCCCTCCAGAAAAATGAAATAGATTGAGTGCCTGTATGTGGCAGTCCAAAAAACTTTTCAAACCAGAGGAGCAGGTAGGTGGCCCTCCAGTAAAATGGAATAGATTGAGTGCCTGTATGTGGCAGTCCAAAAAAGTTTTCAAACCAGAGGAGCGGGTAGGTGGCCCTCCAGAAAAATGAAATAGATTGAGTGCCTGTATGTGGCAGTCCAAAAAACTTTTCAAACCAGAGGAGCAGGTAGGTGGCCCTCCAGAAAAATTGAATAGATTGAGTGCCTGTATGTGGCACTCCCAAAAATTGTTTAAAACAGAGGACCGGGTAGGTGGCCCTCCAGAAAAATTAAATGCATAAAGTACTATAGCTAGAGCCAGTGGACCCTGTCAAAAAATAGCCAGTTTCCTCTGCTTTACTGTACAAAGAGGAGGAGAAGGAGGAAAATGAGGAGGAGGAGGAGTGGATAAATTATTCAGGTTGAGCTTCCTTCACCTGGTGGAGATTGGAAATTATGAAAAATCCAGGCTTTATTCATCTTAATAAGCGTCAGCCTGTCAGCGCTGTCAGTCGACAGGCGTGTACGCTTATCGGTGATGATGCTACCAGCTGCACTGAAAACCCGCTCGGACAAGACGCTAGCGGCAGGGCAGGCAAGAACCTCCAAGGCGTACAGCGCCAGTTCGTGCCACATGTCCAGCTTTGAAACCCAGTAGTTGTAGGGAGCTGTGTGATCATTTAGGACGATGGTATGGTCAGCTACGTACTCCCTCACCATCTTTCTGTAAAGATCAGCCCTACTCTGCCGAGACTGGGGACAGGTGACAGTGTCTTGCTGGGGTGACATAAAGCTGGCAAAAGCCTTGTAAAGCGTACCCTTGCCAGTGCTGGACAAGCTGCCTGCTCGCCTACTCTCCCTCGCTACTTGTCCCGCAGAACTACGCACTCTGCCGCTAGCGCTGTCAGAAGGGAAATACTGTTTCAGCTTGTGAACCAGGGCTCTCCAGGAATGAGAGTGGAAAGATTTTGCTTGTACCGTGGGTCCAGGAGAGTGAACACCCAGTAATCGGTGCTGGAATAAATTCTTTGAACGCGAGGGTCACGGGATAGGCAGCCTAGCATGAAATCTGCCATATGCGCCAGAGTACCAACGCGTAAGAATTCACTCCCCTCACTGGCCTGACTGTCCATTTCCTCCTCCTCCAACTCCTCCAACTCCTCTTCTTCTGCCCATACACGCTGGACAGTGAAGGACTCAACAATGGTCCCCTCTTGTGTCTCGCCAACATTCTCCTCCTCTTCCTCCTCATCCTCCTCCACCTCCACCTCCTCCGATATGCGCTGAGAAACAGACCTGAGGGTGCTTTGGCTATCAACAAGGGAATCTTCTTCCCCCGTCTCTTGTGACGAGCGCAAAGCTTCCGACTTCATGCTGACCAGAGAGTTTTACAACAGGCCAAGCAGCGGGATGGTGAGGCTGATGATGGCGGCATCGCCACTGACCATCTGTGTTGACTCCTCAAAGTTACTCAGCACCTGACAGATATCAGACATCCACGTCCACTCCTCATTGTAGACTTGAGGAAGCTGACTGACCTGACTACCAGTTCTGGTGGAAGTTGACATCTGGCAGTCTACAATCGCTCGGCGCTGCTGGTAAACTCTGGATAACATGGTCAGTGTTGAATTCCACCTCGTGGGCACGTCGCACAACAGTCGGTGAGCGGGCAGTTGGAGGCGGTGCTGCGCTGCCCTGAGAGTGGCAGCATCTGTGCTGGACTTCCTGAAATGCGCACAGATGCGGCGCACCTTCGTGAGCAAATCAGACAGATTGGGGTATGTCTTGAGGAAACGCTGAACTATCAGATTTAACACATGGGCCAGGCATGGCACATGTGTCAGTCTGCCGAGTTGCAGAGCCGCCACCAGGTTACGGCCGTTGTCACACACAACCATGCCTGGCTTCAGGTTCAGCGGTGCCAGCCACAGATCAGTCTGCGCCGTGATGCCCTGTAATAGCTCTTGGGCGGTGTGCCTTTTATCGCCTAGGCTCAGCAGTTTGAGCACCGCCTGCTGTCGCTTAGCGACGGCACTGCTGCTGTGCCTAGAGCTACCGACTGATGGCGCCATGCCCACGGATGGTAATTCGGAGGAGGAGGAGGTGGAGGAGGGGTGGGAGGAGGCATAGTAGGCCTGAAACACCTGGACCGAGGTAGGCCCCGCAATCCTCGGCGTCGGCAGTATATGACCAGCCGCAGGGTCAGACTCGGTCCCAGCCTCCACCAAGTTAACCCAATGTGCCGTCAGCGATATATAGTGGCCCTGCCCGGCAGCACTCGTCCACGTGTCCGTGGTCAGGTGGACCTTGTCAGAAACGGCGTTGGTCAGGGCACGGATGATGTTGTCTGACACGTGCTGGTGCAGGGCTGGGACGGCACATCGGGAAAAGTAGTGGCGGCTGGGGACCGAATACCGAGGGGCGGCCGTCGCCATGAGGTTGCGAAAGGCCTCGGTCTCTACTAGCCTATAGGGCAGCATCTCCAGGCTAAGCAATCTGGAGATGTGGACATTAAGGGCTTGGGCGTGCGTGTGGGTTGCACTATATTTGCGTTTCCGCTCCAGCGTCTGGGGTATGGAGAGCTGAACGCTGGTGGATGCTGTGGAGGATCGTGGAGGCGACGATGGGGTTTTTGTCGCAGGGTCCTGGGCAGGGGGCTGACTATCAGCTGACACAGGGGAAGGAGCAGTGGTGTGCACGGCCAGAGGTGAACGGGCTTGTTGCCACTGAGTGGGGTGTTTAGCATTCATATGCCTGCGCATACTGGTGGTAGTTAAGCTAGTAGTGGTGGAACCCCTGCTGATCCTGGTTTGGCAAATGTTGCACACCACAGTCCGTCGGTCATCCGGTGTTTCCTTAAAGAACCTCCAGACTTCTGAAAATCTAGCCCTCGCCGCAGGAGCCCTCGCCATGGGAGCTTCACTAGTTGACACATTTGGCGCTGATGCACCAGCTCTGGCCCTGCCTCTCCGTCTGGCCCCACCACTGCCTCTTCCAACCTGTTCTGGTCGAGGACTCTCCTCTGTCTCAGAAGCACTGTGTTCACCCGGCCTATCAACCCAGCTTGGGTCTGTCACCTCATCATCCTCCGATCCCTCAGTCTGCTCCCCCCTCGGACTTCCTGCCCTGACAACAACTTCCCCACTGTCTGACAACCGTGTCTCCTCATCGTCGGACACCTCTTTAGACACTTCTTCCACTACGTCAAGAAGGTCATCATCACCCACAGACTGCAACCGGTGGAAAACCTGGGCATCGGAAAATTGCTCAGCAGCAACCGGACAAGTGGTTTGTGACTGTGGGAAGGGTCCAGAAAACAGTTCCTCAGAGTATGCCGGTTCAAATGCCAAATTTTGCTGGGAGGGGGCAGACTGGGGGGAAGGAGGCTGAGGTGGAGGAGCTGGAGGAGTGCTGATTTCGGCGACATGGGTGGACTGCGTGGAAGACTGACTGGTGGACAAATGGCTAGAAGCATTGTCCGCAATCCACGACATCACCTCTTCGCACTGTTCTGGCCTCAACAGTGCTCTACCACGAGTCCCAGTAACTTGAAACATGATGAACCTAGGGAGTGTAGCTCTGCGGCGTTCCCCTGCTCCCTCATAAGCAGGTGGTGTCTCACCCCGCCCAGGACCACGGCCTCTGACCCCTGCAGTAGTTGGACGCCCACGTCCCCGCCCTCGTCCTCTACCCCTAGCCCTCGGGTTAAACATTTTTAAAATGAGAGTTATAACTTTAATTTTATTTTAATTTTTTTTTGTGTTTTTTTGTTTTTTTTGGTGTTTTTTAGTTTTTAAAACCAAACGATGCTATCCTATTGCTATGGCTATTTTCTAGCCAAGTATGAAAGCACACTACTATGCCAGATGAGATGACGCTGAGTTATTAAAAAAATAAACGTAAAATAAAAAAGGAAATGGCAGACTGTGCCTAATTGAAATCCAACCCCTAATAAATTTTCCCATTTCGGTCTTTGCAATGGATATGTGCGTCACTAAGCGCAAAACACAGCGGTCGCAAGTCTCACTACAAATTGCTCACAATTTGCTAGTAGATGCACTGCAGCAAGTACAGCCACCAGCAGATCAACCAGAAATCAAATATATATAACGCTACTGTAGGCGTAAGTAAGCCGTTTGGATTCTCCTATGGCTATTTTCTAGCCAAGTATGAAAGCACACTACTATGCCAGATGAGATGACGCTGAGTTATTAAACAAAATAAACGTAAAATAAAAAAGGAAATGGCAGACTGTGCCTAATTGAAATCCAACCCCTAATAAATTTTCCCACTTCGGTCTTTGCAATGGATATGTGCGTCACTAAGCGCAAAACACAGCGGTCGCAAGTCTCACTACAAATTGCTCACAATTTGCTAGTAGATGCACTGCAGCAAGTACAGCCACCAGCAGATCAACCAGAAATCAAATATATATAACGCTACTGTAGGCATAAGTAAGCCGTTTGGATTCTCCTATGGCTATTTTCTAGCCAAGTATGAAAGCACACTACTATGCCAGATGAGATGACGCTGAGTTATTAAACAAAATAAACGTAAAATAAAAAAGGAAATGGCAGACTGTGCCTAATTGAAATCCAACCCCTAATAAATTTTCCCACTTCGGTCTTTGCAATGGATATGTGCGCCACTAAGCGCAAAACACAGCGGTCGCAAGTCTCACTACAAATTGCTCACAATTTGCTAGTAGATGCACTGCAGCAAGTACAGCCACCAGCAGATCAACCAGAAATCAAATATATATAACGCTACTGTAGGCGTAAGTAAGCCGTTTGGATTCTCCTACGGCTATTTTCTAGCCAAGTATGAAAGCACACTACTATGCCAGATGAGATGACGCTGAGTTATTAAACAAAATAAACGTAAAATAAAAAAGGAAATGGCAGACTGTGCCTAATTGAAATCCAACCCCTAATAAATTTTCCCACTTCGGTCTTTGCAATGGATATGTGCGTCACTAAGCGCAAAACACAGCGGTCGCAAGTCTCACTACAAATTGCTCACAATTTGCTAGTAGATGCACTGCAGCAAGTACAGCCACCAGCAGATCAACCAGAAATCAAATATATATAACGCTACTGTAGGCGTAAGTAAGCCGTTTGGATTCTCCTATGGCTATTTTCTAGCCAAGTATGAAAGCACACTACTATGCCAGATGAGATGACGCTGAGTTATTAATCAAAATAAACGTAAAATAAAAAAGGAAATGGCAGACTGTGCCTAATTGAAATCCAACCCCTAATAAATTTTCCCACTTCGGTCTTTGCAATGGATATGTGCGTCACTAAGCGCAAAACACAGCGGTCGCAAGTCTCACTACAAATTGCTCACAATTTGCTAGTAGATGCACTGCAGCAAGTACAGCCACCAGCAGATCAACCAGAAATCAAATATATATAACGCTACTGTAGGCGTAAGTAAGCCGTTTGGATTCTCCTATGGCTATTTTCTAGCCAAGTATGAAAGCACACTACTATGCAAGATGAGATGACACTGAGTTATTAAAAAAATAAACGTAAAATAAAAAGTAAATGGCAGACTGTGCCTAATTGAAATCAAACCCCTAATAAATTTTCCCACCTTGGTGTTTGAGGTGGATATGTGTGTCACTAAGAGCTAAACACAACGGTAGCAAGTCCCCCTGCAAATTCCTCACAATATGGTACTAGCTGCAAATAAAAAAAAAAAATGTATAACGTTGTTGTAGCCCTAAGAAGGGCTGTTGGGTTCTTGTAGTATCACTCCTGCCTAACAGTAAGCTAATAGAACACCCTAACGCTTTCCCTGACCAGCAGCAGCTCTCTCCCTAGCGGCATCCAGACACAGAATGATCCGAGCAGCGCGGGCAGCGGCTAGTCTATCCCAGGGTCACCTGATCTGGCCAGCCAACCACTGCTATCGACGTGTAAGGGTACCACGTCATGCTGGGTGGAGTGCAGAGTCTCCTGGCTTGTGATTGGCTCTGTTTCTGGCCGCCAAAAAGCAAAACGGCGGGAGCTGCCATTTTCTCGAGCGGGCGACGTATTCGTCCGAGCAACGAGCAGTTTCGAGTACGCTAATGCTCGACCGAGCATCAAGCTCGGACGAGCATGTTCGCTCATCTCTAATTGCCAACTATGAGGAGTCTGAGAGGAAGAAGACCAGAATGGGCCAGGCCAACACAGACATAGAAGTAAACAGTTGTAAGCTGAATTTATCAGTCTGAATTTATCAGTCTTCCACGCAGTCCACCCATGTCACCGAAATCAGCACTCCTCCAGCTCCTCCACCTCAGCCTCCTTCCCCCCAGTCTGCCCCCTCCCAGCAAAATTTGGCATTTGAACCGGCATACTCTGAGGAACTGTTTTCTGGACCCTTCCCAATTTTCCGATGCCCAGGTTTTCCACCAGTCGCAGTCTGTGGGTGATGATGACATTATTGACGTAGTGGAAGAAGTGTGTAAAGAGGTGTCGGACGATGAGGAGACACGGTTGTCAGACAGTGGTGAAGTTGTTGTCAGGGCAGGAAGTCCGAGGGGGGAGCAGACTGAGGGATCGGAGGATGATGAGGTGACAGACCCAAGCTGGGTTGATAGGCCGGGTGAACACAGTGCTTCTGAGACGGAGGTGAGTCCTATAGCAGAACAGGTTGGAAGAGGCAGTGGTGGGGCCAGACGGAGAGGCAGTGCCAGAGCTAGTGCATCAGCGCCAAATGTTGCCCGTAGTCAAGCTCCCGTGGCGAGGGCTAGATTTTCAGAAGTCTGGAGGTTCTTTAAAGAAACACCGGATGACCGACGGACTGTGGTGTGCAACCTTTGCCAAACCAGGATCAGCAGGGGTTCCACCACTACTAGCTTAACTACCACCAGTATGCGCAGGCATATGAATGCTAAACACCCCACTCAATGGCACCAAGCCCGTTCACCTCCAGCCGGGCACACCACTGCTCCTTCCCCTGTGTCATCTGCTAGTCAGCCCCCTGCCCAGGACCATGGCCCAAACACCTCCCATCTTCGCCTCCACGATCCTCCACAGCATCCACCAGCGTTCAGCTCTCCATACCCCAGACGCTGGAGCGCAAAAGGAAGTATAGCGCAACCCACCCACACGCCCAAGCCCTCAACGTCCACATCTCCAAGTTGCTTAGCCTGGAGATGATGCCCTATAGGCTGGTAGAGACCGAGGCCTTTCGAAACCTCATGGCGGCGGCCGCCCCTCGGTATTCGGTCCCCAGCCGCCACTACTTTTCCCGATGTGCCGTCCCAGCCCTGCACAAGCACGTGTCAGAGAACATCATCCGTGCCCTGACCAACGCCGTTTCTGACAAGGTCCACCTGACCACGGACTCGTGGATGAGTGCTGCCGGGCAGGGCCACTATATATCGCTGACGGCACATTGGGTTAACTTGGTGGAGGCTGGGACCGAGTCTGACCCTGGGGCTGGTCATATACTGCCGACGCCGAGGATTGCGGGGCCTACCTCGGTCCAGGTCTCAAAGGCCTACTATGCCTCCTCCTCCTCCCACCCCTCCTCCACCTCCTCCTCCTCCGAATTACCATCCGTGGGCATGGCGCCATCAGTCGGTAGCTCTAGGCACAGCAGCAGTGCCATCGCTAAGCGACAGCAGGCGGTGCTCAAACTGCTGAGCCTAGGCGATAAAAGGCACACCGCCCAAGAGCTATTACAGGGCATCACGGCGCAGACTGATCTGTGGCTGGCACCGCTGAACCTGAAGCCAGGCATGGTTGTGTGTGACAACGGCCGTAACCTGGTGGCGGCTCTGCAACTCGGCAGACTGACACATGTGCCATGCCTGGCCCATGTGTTAAATCTCATAGTTCAGCGTTTCCTCAAGACATACCCCAATCTGTCTGATTTGCTCACCAAGGTGCGCCGCATCTGTGCGCATTTCAGGAAGTCCAGCACAGATGCTGCCACTCTCAGGGCAGCGCAGCGCCGCGCCGCCTCCAACTGCCCGCTCACCGACTGTTGTGCGACGTGCCCACG
This sequence comes from Engystomops pustulosus, assembly GCF_040894005.1. NCBI lineage: Eukaryota > Metazoa > Chordata > Amphibia > Anura > Leptodactylidae > Engystomops > Engystomops pustulosus. The sequence continues at coordinate 20,754,734 of NC_092421.1, read as the reverse complement.
AGGTGGAATTCAACATTAACCATGTTATCCAGTGTTTACCAGCAGCGCAGAGCGATTGTAGACTGCCAGATGTCAACTTCCACCAGAACTGGTAGTCAGGTCAGTCAGCTTCCTAAAGTCTACAATGAGGAGTGGACGTGAATGTCTGATATCTGTTAGGTGCTGAGTAACTTTGAGGAGTCAACACCGATGGTCAGTGGCGATGCCGCCATCATCAGCCTCACCATCCCGCTGCTTGGCCTGTTGAAAAACTCTCTGGTCAGCATGAAGTCGGAAGCTTTGCGCTCGTCACAAGAGACGGGGGAAGAAGATTCCCTTGTTGATAGCCAAAGCACCCATAGGTCTGTTTCTCAGCGCATATCGGAGGAGGTGGAGGAGGATGAGGAGGAAGAGGAGGAGAATGTTGGCGAGACAGAAGAGGGGACCATTGTTCAGTCCTTCACTGTTCAGCGTGTATGGGCAGATGAAGAGGAGTTGGAGGAGGAGGAAATGGGCAGTCAGGCCAGTGAGGGGAGTGAATTCTTGGGACTCTGGCACATATGGCAGATTTCATGCTAGGCTGCCTATCCCGTGACCCTCGCGTTCAAAGAATTTATTCTAGCACCGATTACTGGGTGTTCACTCTCCTGGACCCACGGTACAAGCAAAATCTTTCTACTCTCATCCCTGGAGAGGAAAGGAGTGTGAGAATGCATGAATACCAGCAGGCCCTGGTGCACAAGCTGAAACAGTATTTCCCTTCTGACAGCGCTAGCGGCAGAGGGCGTACTTCTGCGGGACAAGTAGCGAGGGAGAGTAGGCGAGCAGGCAGCTTTTCCAGCACTGGCAGGGGTACGCTTTACAAGGCCTTTGCCAGTTTTATGTCACCCCAGCAAGACACTGTCACCTGTCCCCAGTCTCGGCAGAGTAGGGCTGATCTTTACAGAAAGATGGTGAGGGAGTACGTAGCTGACCATACCATTGTCCTAAATGATCACACAGCTCCCTACAACTACTGGGTTTCAAAACTGGACATGTGGCACGAACTGGCGCTGTACGCCTTGGAGGTTCTTGCCTGCCCTGCCGCTAGTGTGTTGTCCGAGCGGGTTTTCAGTGCAGCTGGTGGCATCATCACCGATAAGCGTACACGCCTGTCGACTGACAGCGCTGACAGGCTGACGCTTATCAAGATGAATAAAGCCTGGATTTCTCCGGATTTTCATTCTCCACCAGGTGAAAGTAGCTCAACCTGAATAATGTATGCACTCCTCCTCCTCATTGTCCTCCTTCTCCTCCTATTTGTACACTAAAGCAGAGGAAACTGGCTATTTTTTGCCAGGGCCAACTGGCTCTAGCTATAGTACTCTATGTATTTAATTTTTCTGGAGGGCCACCTACCCGGTCCTCTGTTTTAAGCAATTTTTGGGAGTGCCACATACAGGCACTCAATCTATTTAATTTTTCTGGAGGACCACCTACCTGCTCCTCTGGTTTGAAAACTTTTTTGGACTGCCACATACAGGCACTCAATTTATTTAATTTTTCTGGAGGACCACCTACCTGCTCCTCTGGTTTGAAAACTTTTTTGGACTGCCACATACAGGCACTATCCAAATTAAATTTTCTCCATAGCACCCTCCACATGTCGTCATTTTAGCTGGCTCCACACGTTGTCTCCATTGCTACCTCCACACGTCATCGCCATAGCTGCCTCCAAAAGTCGTCCATATAGCTGCCTCCATACATTGTCTCCTTATCAAACGAACTGTGTCAGGCAGAATTTTGGGTTGTTTTCATGGATTCCACATCAAACTTGTTAACTTTGTCGCCACCCTGCTGTGTAATCCACAAAATATACTGGCAAACTTTTATCATTTACCAATATTATTTCAGCGCTTCTTGCGCATCTGTTTACATTCCCCTCACCCACCATATCCCAAACTTATAAGAACGCTACTACACTTGATCTTATACAAAAGGTTCTTAGAAGTGCTGTTTGGGGAGTAGCCTAGAGACAGGGGCTTGGATTGGCGAAAGCTTGCCTGGCAGCGGAGCGCCAGCTCCATCTCAAGATCCAACTAACATAGTTTTAACTGCAGCACCTTTAATCTACTACTAGTTCACTGCCTCCATACATCGTCCCCTTATCAATCGAGCTGTGTCAGGCAGAATTTTCAGGTGTTTCACCAGATACATAGTGGAACTCGGCCCATCTGTCGCCGCCATGCTGGAGACCTGAAGTTGCAATCATAGCAGCGCAATATGGATGACCCATACTGTCGCTCTTAATCATGGAAGTCGTCTCCATGGCTGCCTCCACATGTCGTCCCCTTATCAAAAGAGCTGTGTCAGGCTCATTTTTCGGGTGTTTCACCAGATACGTTATGGAACTTGGTCACTATGCCGCCACCATGCTGTGTTATCGACTAAATATACCGTCAACCTTTTGTTCACATAGGAAATCATTTCACCTCCTTTGGTGAAACCTGAGTCCATTTAGGGTATGTCGCCATGAGACTCTCTAGCCTGCCACTGCTGCCGCTGCCTCTGCATGCCGTCCCCTATAGTGTCAGGGTCAATTATTGGATGTTTTAGATGCTATATAGCCTCATTCGGTCACTCTGTCATGGCCATGCTGTTGCCCATAATTTTGGCATAATGGTGCGATTAAGCAGCCTCAGAGGCATCCATGCATGCTGCCCCTGCTGTTTCCTGTCCATTTCCGTGGTGTTTCCATCCTTTTCTGAGGTTCCCAGGTGTTTGGCCAAGCTTCCCTGTGCAGAGCCTTGGTCCCCTTGAAAAATGCTCGAGTCTCCCATTGACTTCAATGGGGCTTGTTATTCGAGACGAGCACTCGAGCATCGGGAAAAGTTCGTCTCGAATAACGAGTTTAGTGCCCATGGCCGTTCCACATTTTTGGTGAAACACAGAGGTGTTATATGCGAAAAAGTTGTTCTCTAGGACTAGAATGAGTAGTTGAAGAAGAAAACACCTAAAGTTAGCTGTAAGGGATGTGTCTGCATCAAGATACCATTCTACACATTTAATTCCGATTTTATGTTGTATGTTAGAATAGAGGGCTGTAACGTCTAACGTAAGGAAGGAAAATACAGTTGGTAGCTCTAGACTGTGTAATTCACTAATAAGCTGATTGAAATCTTTTAGGTAACTGGGGAGTTTTACAACGTATGGTTGGAGGTGTAGATCCACGTAATGGGAAATGTTACTAGTTGCTGATCCCGTGCTAGCAATAATGGGACGTCCGGGTGGGGTTTCGCAATCTTTGTGGATCTTAGGGAGAAAGTAAAAGTGTGACATTGAGGGAAAAGGAATAAAAAGAAATCTATACTCATCTTTCGTAATGATATTTGATGAAACTGCAATATCTAATATAGTTTTAATCTTCTTTTTTAGAGGGGGGATAGGGTCGACAAAGATCTCACCGTAATAATTAGAGTCAGGATATGTCTAGATTCTTGTTCGTAATAAGTATGGGTTAAAATTACCAGTATCGGCGGGGCGAAACACAATGTCCTTGTTAGCTGCAAGTTTTTTAAGGGCCAACCTTTCCCCTTTAGTCAGATTTTTATTTCTATTTTTATTTATATTTATATTTTTTGCCGTCATGGACGGAGCAACCGTTATGTTCTTGTTATTCGTAAGGGATTTAAAATCATCTTGTACCATATCCTGAAAAACTTTAATAAAATGGCCCTGATTATGTAAAGGGTAGAATTTAGATTTGTTTTTTATAGTGGAGGTGGGGATGGGAGTGGCCTCAGATAACCTGGGGTCATGGATAGAAGTATCAGGTGATACAGATAGGGGTTTGTTAGTAGGGGACTCTTGCTGTTCCGCTGCTAAATTTTTTTGCTTATCCGACAAAGTAAAATGACGTTTAATAGTCAGCTTTCTAATAAATGTGTTAATGTCGAGAAATAGTTCAAAGTCATTTGGGGCCTGATTAGGGCAAAATGATAGCCCTTTTGATAGAAGCGATATGTCATCAGGAGTCAAAGTAAGATCTGTTAGATTGAAGATCTTTACTGTGCTCCCTGATGGGAGAGATGATTTATATTTTACTTTATTTCGTCCTCCTCTTGATCCCCGTTTGGTTTTTTTCTTTTCTTTTGCTGATGGAGGGGCTGAAAAAAAGATTCTATATTCCTGGTCTTTGAAGGTTTAGAGGGCAATACATGGTTAGTGTTTTGCGCATCTCTGCCGGTGGGAACTGGAAGTGGGGCACTCGGAGGGTTGGGATCTGCAGGGCAGGGTGATGTGTGCAAGAATGAATGCTGATATTCAACAAATCCTCCTGTGTGCTGGTAAGTGGCGGGCTGTGGGGAGGGGGGGGGGCCTTTTAATAAGGGATCCTAGCGTGTCCAGGCTCTCCCTGATTTTTATCGGCGTATTCAATGGAGATTTCGGGTCGGACAGACTGTGAATGTCCTGTCGGAGCTGGCGGACCGTGTCGGTAAAGAGTAAATCTCTTTGTTTCCTGGTTACAACAGTCGGGTCCTGAGGTGCATTCTGGTGAAGAACTGACATCGTTGCAGTGGGTTTGTAACCGGAATCTATTTTGTCAGTGTCCACTTCTAACCCTTCGTATCTATTACTATGTGTAGGGATGGTTGCCAGAATTCCTTGAATGTTAGGTGAGGGTGATGATGAAGCTTTCTCTTTGTTACCCTGATGTCTGGAAAAATGCGGTTTCCCTCGTAAATGAGTGGGATGATGTGGTTTAGATGGTAAAGTCCTAGGGGATGTAGACTCATTGTTTGGATGGGGCTGATGTGTGTTAAGTGGATGGTCTCTAGTAGTATTTTTTATAGTTTTATGCCAGGTCCTATATCATGGATTAAGTTTGTCATGTCTATCACGATTGAGTTTGTTATACGTCTACCTTCTTCAAGAAGGTAGACACAAACAGCTATTTAAATTATAATAGCTTACATTATAGAAAATGGAAAAATAACATACCATACAGCCAATACAAGAGGGTCAGAAAGAATTGCACTGACCCTCTTGTATTTAAGCAACAATCCAATATTCTAAAAGAGCGTTTTCTGGAAAAGGGATATCCCACGTGGATTCTTAAACAGGCCTATCAAAAAACAGTCTCTCTCACCCAACAAGACTGTTTGACTATGAAATATTCACCACAAACTGAACAAAGTCCCATTCTGACGGTAGATCACTCCTTGAATTTTGTCACCCGTTACAATGACAAATTTAGGGAAATAACTAATATACTTAACAAACATTGGTACATTCTGCAAAAAGATCAGGTTTTAACTAAAGTACTGCCTGCCAAACCAAAGGTCACCTACAGACATGCATCCACTTTAAAAATATTCTAGCACCCAGCTTAATAAAACAACATAAATAGAGATGAGCGAGCACTAAAATGCTCGGGTGCTCGTTATTCGAGACAAACTTTTCCAGATGTTCGAGTGCTCGTCTCGAATAACGAGCCCCATTGAAGTCAATCGGAGACCAGAGCATTTTTTTAATAAAACTGAACAGTAAAAGAACAGTGCAAAAAAAAAAATTCCAGATGTTTGCAGATGTTTTACTTGTAAGAACACATTGAAATAACACTATTCTTCACTTTGCAGGTGTTCGCGCTTGTCTCCCGCTAAGTTAGGAGATGTGCACGAACATCTGGAATGTGAAGAATAGTGTTCTTTCAATGTGCATTTAAATGCTCCTGTGTTCACTGTTTTTAATGTTTTAATTCTATTCTTCACTTTGCAGGTGTGCGCGCGTGTCTCCCGATAGGTTCGGAGATAAGCGTGCACAGCTGCAAAGTGAAGAATAGAATTAAGACATTAAAAACAGTGAATACAGGAGCATTTAAGTGCAGAACACATTGAAAGAACACTATTCTTCACATTCCAGATGTTCCGAACATCTCCGAACCTAGCGGGAGACACGCGCGAACACCTGGAAAGTGAAGAATAGTGTTATTTCAATGTGTTCTTACAAGTAAAACATCTGCAAACATGTGTAATATTTTTTTTTACAATAAAAATACTTTTATTCAATTTATTTTATTAATTTACTGCTCGATCTCGAGCCGGCGAGATACTCGTCCGAGTAACGAGCCGGTCCGAGTATGCTAATACTTGACCGAGCAGGATACTCGGACGAGTATACTCGCTCATCTCTAAACATAAAACAACAAGTGGGACACAAACAAGTACCAGCATTGATAGTAGTCCTATGGTCAGAAAGTGTTCCCATAAACTATGCTTATGCTGTTTAACTATTAAAGATAATAGTACACATTTTAAATCGAATGTTACATCGCAAGTGTTTCCAGTTAAAACATTCATGACATGCAAGTCCTGCTATGTCATCTATTTAATTGAGTGTCCTTGCGGGTTGCAATATATAGGGAGGACAACTCAGGAATTGCATGATAGAGTCACCGGCCATAGGCTCAATATCAGGAAAGGGTTCCTTAAACATGGGCTCTCTAAACACTTCCTCTTTAAACACCAAAAAGATGAGACTCTGTTTACCATTATGCCAATTGATCATATTCCCCAAAGTAATAATAATCGATATCAGACCCTCTGCCGTAGAGAAATCTACTGGATCTTTAAATTGCAAACCTTGAGCCCAAACGGACTCAATGAAGTATCTGAAACCATTATGTGATCCCTTTGGCACATTAATCTTTTCCCAGTTTTTATATACTTACCATCCACGATCCTGTGTTCTTTCCTCCGTAGGACAGTTGCAATGTATTACACCGATCACACATCCCCCGATCACATGACCATTTCCTTAATCACATGATCTGATCATGTGATCTGCTCAGTATGACCACTTCCGGTCAATTGTTTGCTTTCCACCTCTAGTGAGGTCTTATTATATACAATTTCTTTTAAAAAATTATCTTTGGGTTTCTTATTAATAGTTGATATTGTGTAATATTGATTTTATTATGCCCCAACAGGCTTTTTTAGACTGTTTAATGTATTATGTTAATTTGTATACTGGCTGTTACATCACTTCCTCTAAGGGGATATATATATCACTCTATCTGTAATGTGAATTTAGACCTGATGAAGCGTCCAATTGAGAGGACGCGAAACGCGTTGTCTGTATTTTAAATCGGTTTTATTAGATTAAATAAAATCGTATCTGTTTTACCAAAATCCCGGATCGGTGTGCGCCCTGGAAATAGTCTTTTTTTTCTGACCTGCGAGGAAGGTAGTGTATCTCCTGCCTTGCGGACAACTTTCATAATTTATTATATAAATCATAAATTGCATTCTACAAATCCTTGGTTCATGGACAAGACCACCAAATGTGCAGCTTAGAGCCTAGAGCCCAATTGCACCTGAGGGAAAATTTGTACGCAAATGTACGGGGTCCTGTTCCATCTGGGTAAAATCTGAAAATTTGTTTCCTGGTTTTGTGTTGAAATAGAAATATCTGTTAAGATGTTAAGAAAATAAATTGTTTAGCTCCTGTTCCTGGGCCCCTTGATATGGGACACCCGTTTTCTTTGTACTATGGTCTAGGAGCCATCAAAAGATCAAGGAAACACTGTGGTGTTTTTTTAAACACATTTCTTCATTTCTTATCTCTTTTCTGTATAAATTAACCAAAGAATGAAGTTAAGGCTGTTCATCCACAATATCATTATAAAAACCTCAAAATGTTCTGAGACAAACCAAGATCTTCATTGCCATAGTGGAAGTGATTCAGGCTTGGAAGACCACTTTTCTCTCCTTAAATAACATGTAAGTGTTGTTTATAATTGTATCATTAATGGACCTTGGTATCTTTTACATATTGAGGACATAGCTAAAAGGGACCAACACTCAGACTCTCACCAATGTGAAATCCTTTTATGTTACATGTATTATTATAATATTTTGCTTTCTATCCTTTCTTCAGTGGAAATGTGGGTAAACAAGCTGGTAGTCCTATCTTTGGCTCTATTGGCAAGTGATCAAACTGGAGCAGCAAAGAGTGGGTACAGAAGCTGCAGGGAAATCAAAGCATCTGATAAACAAACAGCAGGTGAGGACATATGTAATGTATAGTATAAATGCATAACATTTGTGAATCCTAAAAGGTATAGGAAAGATGTCCATATAGAAAATACAAAGTCACCCCTGAACCTACCACTTTGAGTGGGACCAGCATTGATTATCTCTACACTAATTGTACATGTTTAGGGAATGGCGTCATGGGAATACTTGCATGTCAACTGAGCTATATAAATAGATCAGGACTAATAACTTTCAGCTGAAAAAGTATTTTTGGCAAACAGCTAATTATATACATAGATATCTACAAATGCCGAGGGGGGGAATTGATGTATTTTTTTATGATAATAAGTCACCACCACTTAATACATTGTTTATAATCAACTTGAAAATGTTGAATGTATACTGTATTGTGTTTGAAAGAATCAATCTACAATCTAATCTTGTGTTATTGCAGATGGAATATATACGCTGACCACCGAAAATAGAGTAACATATGAGACCTACTGTGACATGACAACCGATGGTGGAGGGTGGACATTGGTGGCCAGTGTGCATGAGAATAACATGCATGGTAAATGTACGGTGGGAGATCGCTGGTCCAGTCAGCAAGGTAACAACATCAATAACCCAAAAGGAGAAGGCAACTGGGACAACTATGCCACATTTGGACGACCTGATGGAGCTACCAGCGATGATTACAAGGTGGGCCACTAAATGTTCTTGGTATTTAATTCCTTTTCTATTTTTCTATTTTCTAACTATTAATGGGAAAGTTCAATAACACCTCAGCACTGACCTGACGATTATACATATATTCTTATTTATGTCAAAATATTTTTGACACTAAAAACATTTTTACTATTCAAAATTAAATAATTTTGCCAAAATGTGTGTTTGAATTGACATGGATAGATTTAGGTGACTGCAAATATATGTTGCTTGTCCGGGATTTTATAATCATCATCTTATTCCATCCATTGTAATCTTATTTACATTCACCTATTTTTCACTTTTACAGAGCCCTGGCTATTATGATATTACCGCTAAGGATCTGGGCTTATGGCATGTTCCCAATAATACACCCTTGTCACAGTGGAGGAATTCTGCTCTTCTGAGATATCGGACAAACAATGGATTCTTCGCCCAGGAAGGTGGTAACCTCTTCTATCTGTACAAAGTAAGTACCTTATCAAGTGCAAAACAATCTTTCTATAATTTTTAGATATGTCTAGTTGCCACAGTTCCCCAGGTACTGTACTTGTGTGAATAATATATTAGTTATTAGTATGTAAATATACATAAAATAATTGGTGGCTGGTAGTATGCATCAGGTTTAAAGAGCCATTAGAAATGGAATGTATGTGTCCACTTCCAATCAGTACATATTCCAGGTGACATACAGTATGGCCAAACAATATTTAACCCCTTAATGACCGCCCTATCGGGTTTTTACGGCGGTCATTAAGGGTACTTCTTCTGATGCGACGCCTTTCTACGGCGGCGCATCAGAAGAAGTTTTCGGGACACCGGGTCTCGCTGGTGCCGGTGTCAGGCTGTCATATCACAGCCCAGACCCGGCACTAACACCCGGGATCGGAAAAACTCTGATCCCGGGTGTTTAACCCCTTGCACGCCGCGGTCAAGCATGTGCAAGTGCAAGTGCAAGTGTGAAAGTATAGTATACTTTCACTATACACTGCAATACAAGTGTATTCCAGTGTAAAGGCTTGAATAAGCGATCGGATGATCGCTTATTCAAGCCAAGATGTAGAAAATGTAAAAAAGTAAAAAAAAAAAAATTAAATCTTTTTATAATATAATTAAATAAATAAATAAAATAAAAGTCCCATAATCTCCCCAGTAACACATAAAATGCAATAAAGTAAATAAAACACAAAAACACGTACATATTTGGTATCACCGCGTTCGTATTAATCTGTACAATAAATCTAAATCAATATTGAACCCGCTCGGTGAAGTACATAAAAAAAAAACTCGAAAAACTTCCCATAATATACAATTTTTCATCAAACACCATCACAAAAAATGTTCTAAAAAGTGATCAAAAAAAGTTACGTTACCTAATATGATACGACTGAAAAGAACAACTGTTTTCGCAAAAAATAAGCCCTCAACCAGATCTGACAACAGAAAAATAGAGAAGTTATGGCCCTGAAAAGTTGTCAATAGTAAAAACAATGCGATTTTCTCCAATATTGGTTTTGCTCAGGAAAATTGAGCAAAAATAAGAAAAACTATATAAATGAGGTATCACCGCAATCGTAGTGAACCAGAGAATAAAGATAAAATATTATTTTTACGTTACGGTGAGCGGGGGGAAAAAAATGCTAACAATCCAAAATAAAAATTGATGATTTTGTTTGTGTCCCCCTTGAAATAGTTAATAAAATCTCATGAATAAGCTTTAGACTCCCAAAATAAATTATTTATACATTGTATCTCATCCCATAAAAAATAAGCCCTCATATGATCGCATTACCAAAAAAAATAAAAATGTATAGGTTGTACAATGTGACAATACAAATCTGCAGTGAATGGCGCCCCCATTCATTCTATGCCCGGCCATGCGCCCGTACAGCAGTTTACCACCACATATGGGGTATCAGTACACTCAGGAGGAATTGGGCATCAAGCGTTGCAGTGCGTTTCATCATTTAATTTATTCTGAAAATGTCAGTTTTGGCCTAAATGAATGTATTTCCAAAAAAATTCTAGTTTCTAAATCGCAGGTCCATATTTTTTAACCCATGTGAAACACTTAAAGGGTTAATGGACTTAATAGAAGTTGTTTTACATATGTTGAGGGGTGAACTTTCTATAGTGGGGTAATTTATGGGGTTTTACTATTATTTAGGCCTCTCAAAGTCACTTGGAAGCTGAGTTGTCCCTCAAAATGTGAGTTTTGGCAATTTTCATGAAAATAAGAAAAATCGCACCTAAAGTTCTGCACCTCATAACATCCTAGAAAAATGACCGGAAGCATAAAATATCATCCCAACATAAAGCAGATATTCTGTAAATGTTAATTATCAAACTTTTTGGGTAGTTTTACTTCCTGTCTGGAAACCAGAACATTTCAAACTTGGAAAATGAAGAATTTTTACAAACTTTTGCCAAATTTTCACTTTTTTTCAGAACGAAACGCAAAACTTATCACTTAAATTTTATAACTAACATGAAGTACAATGTGTCACGAGAAAACATTCTCAAAATCACCGGGATATGTTAAAGCGTTCCGAAGTTATAACCAATTATCGTGAGACATGTCAGATTTGAAAAATCGAGTCTGGTCATTGAGCTGAAAACTAGTGTCGGTGATAAGGGGTTAAAGAGACGCTCCGATATTAATTGAATGTGAACACTGGTCTAGTGTACAAAGCCCCTCAAGCTTAGAATCATACAGCTTTCTAATACCTTTACATACAGCTTTTCTATACCACTGAGGCCATGTATGGAAACAAATTCCTTTTTATATAACAATATTTACAGCACTGATATAAGGCCTGTGTACATCACCCAGGGGCAGCCATAGCAGCTGCTATGGGGCCCGCAGTGTCAGGGGGCCCCATCATCCGACCTGACACAATAAAGAATGGAGGATATGCACCATTATATCTATATTGTACTGCACATGTCCAGATGGGTTTTCTTTTTTTATCTTTAGAAAATGTGTAAATTTTAGGGCTAAATGAACGTGTAACCAACAAAATCAGACCGTTCTAAATTTCATCTCCATTTTGATTTAAGTACTATGAACATCTCTCCTTCCTAAAAGCTGTTTTGCGATAGTTTGAGGGGTGCAGATTTGAAAATGGGTTGATGTATAGTTATACAGTTTCTAATATTATATATTTAAAATTTAATTAAAAACAGTAATTATCCCCAAAACAGTCAATTCTAAAATCTCCTTGAAAATACGGAATTTTGAATTTTGAAATTGGCAAATTTTTAAAAAAATTCATCAGTTTTTATTTTATTTATATTTTATATGTATATATATATATATATATATAATATATATATATATATATATATATATTCTTATCAGCCAAAATTTACCACTAAAATTAAGTACAAAAGTTATAACCATATAAAGTGACGCAAGTCAGAATACAAAAAATGGGGCTGAGCCTTTATCTATAATCTGGCTACGTCATGAAGGGTTTAAAAACTCAAATTATGCTATACTAGTGTCTGCTCTGCTTCTGGCGACAACCTCTGCCTGTATCTTGGGCTTTGCTTGGACCCCAGGCCTGTATTTTGGATTCTATCTGTTTGCTGCCTGCAATAAGACACGTAACTTGGATTCAACCCCAGACTGTCAATGACTATTTGTCACTAATAACAGGTCTTAAGAACTTGATACAGTGAAGTCCAGATCCTATTGTAGAGTTTATAGGGTAAAAACATATTGGAACCACCAAATTACTCCCTTGTGATTGACTCAAGCTGCTTGGGTGGCACAATGGACCTGTCCCCAGCCCATACAGAGAGCCCCCAGCCCAAGCACATTATGGGTAACAATTCTGAGTCATTATTTTAGGATAGATTCTGTAACGTTTAATGGCAGATAAATACAATCTTGATGATTTTCTCTCAGAGATACCCAGTGGCCTATGATGTTGGAACCTGCCTCACAAATAATGGACCTGCCTATCCCATTGTCTATGAATATGGAAATGCTGAGACTGCAACATCATATTACGGACCTTATTTTGGCTGTAAGCTCTAACTGTATAGTAATTTAATGCACAGTGTATACTTCCTTCATACTGATAATAGTTTCTGTGTGTCTTTGCAGCAGAGGTCATTGCTGGTTATGTTCAATTCCGGGTTATAAATAATGAAAAAGCTGCCCTGGCTCTATGTCCAGGTATGAAGGCAAAAGGATGCAATGTGGAACATGTAAGTAATTGGACTGGGCATATATTATTCCTATATTTTGAAGTATCATCTGTCATTATTTTTGTACTGGTTTCAATGTTAAACCTAATAAACAAACAGCAGGTCTAATCTACTTCATGTTCTTCCAGTACTGCATTGGAGGTGGTGGCTACTTCCCAGAGGGAAACCCCAAACAGTGCGGAGACTTTGCAGCCTATGACTGGGATGGTTATGGGGCTCGATCAAGTGCCCCCAAGGAGATAACTGAAGCTACCATTCTCCTCTTCTATCGTTAATCTGTAATTATACAGATTATTTGCTTTGTTTCTATAAACAAGCATCATATATACAAATTCATTTTCAATAAATCTTTGAAACACTTGTATTGTTGTTTTGATGGATTGCAATCTATGTGAAAGAAGGGTTGACAATAGAGGTAAAGGTTCTTATAGAATGGTCCAGCCATTATTTATTTAGTATGAGAAATAAATAACACTGCCTGAGCCGATATCTGTACAGGTACAGAATTCGAAGTTCACGGTCATGCATGGTAGCTTATATGAAGACATTGGGTCCTATATATTTTGCTTTCTCTACCAATTTTCTGGCAAGGCATGTAACAAGCCCCATCTGCACCTAATTTTATGTTTAATCCATGTTTATTTAAGAAAGAGAGCACGTACATACATAAAATAGTTTTCAAAACATGAAGGGTGGTCTCGTAGGACCCCAGTATTTGAACATAACCAGCATCAAGTTATAACAGAGTGCTAGTTGCTGTAGGAGTGTGCTGAGGTTATATAATCGTGGCCGACTGTAGGGATTTCCTGAACCCAATCCACTGGTTAGATAATATACTAAAGACAGGGGGAGTCAAACAAGATAAGATAAGAGCAGAGAAACGGAGGGAAGGGGTAGGGGAAAGGAAGATGGGGGTAGAGAGCAGTTCCAAAGTTATCTTAAGACTTACTCGACCAACGAGGCCTAACCATGCTACCTAGAGGTTTTTAGATGAAGAGATCCTGAAAGGCCAGAGTCAACTGATATTCCTCCCAAGGAGCCCAGACCATAGTGGTCTTACCCGGATCTTGGGAGTCATTGACCATCAACTACTCCATTCTGTGTATAAATCTGAGCTCCTTTATCCATTCCACTGTAGTTGGTTGGTGGGGGCTTCTCCCGTGTCAAGGGCGCTGCTGTGAGAAAATGGCGAATGAGGCCCTTTTAAATGGAGGAGATGGTACCCGGCAACACTGAGAAAAGAGGTACCTGTGGGCTGAACTGTGCAGTCCTACCAGAAACCCTGCTGTAGGGGTCAAACACCATCCACCAAAAGGCCTGTATCACCGAGCAGCTCTAACAGATTTGCGAGATTCGATTCCACCTCCGCACCACACCTCCAGCAAATTTCCGAGACTCCTTGAAAGATCTTATGAAGCGTGCGGGTTCACCTGTACCATCATGATAGAATTTTTTAATTTTTCTCTTGAGCATTGCAGGGGAAATAAAAAGGCTTTCTCCCATTCTGCTTCGGTGAGGGTATCCGTTAGCTCTATCTACCAAGTCACCACAAATCCTGGCTTACCATAAGAGGATTCAGTTAGTAAGACAGCATGCAGCTAGGATAGGACATGAGCAGGAGGGGATGAGAGCCCGAGAAGAGCCTCTAGGGCAGTAGGGGCCCATCCAAATCTAGAATCTGAGTGATAGGTAACGTATGACGCTAGCTGTTAGTATTACAGCCAGGACAGAGGGGTGTTTGGGTTGGAGGCTCATAAGGAGTCCCAGCTCTGCTCCCCACCTGTCCCATACGGGTATCTGCCTCCATCTCCCAGCGTAGGAATCTCCTCATTCCCATTCACTAAATAGATGACTTTCTAGGTACAGAGATTTGCACACATATATACTGTGCAGAATGTAACACAAAAAATCCACTTTATAAACTACCATATTTTCCTGGAAAATATAAGACGACTGGGAGTATAAGAGTTTGAGATATAATCGTATAACCGTATAAGAATACCCCATTTTTATTTCGCCATCTCCAACTGTTATATCAGTCATTGTGCCGCCTCCAGCATGTTCCGCCCCTCCACAGCATGCTTCACTCCTCTCCCCAAGCATGTTCCGCTTCTTCCCCACATAATGTTCCGCTCCTCCCCCCAGAATGTTCCGCTCCTCCCCCTAGCATGTTCCAATCCCCCCCCACAGCATGTTCCGCTCCTTACCCCCCACAGGGTGTTCTGCTCCCCCCTCCCCCTGCGCATCATGTTCTACTCCTCCTCCTCCTCCTATACTTTATTACATACATATATAATACATGTATTCTGATTCTAGAAGCAGCTTCTGGATGCCTGGCTCTTTTCCTGCTGGAAGTGGAGTGAGCCGCAGCAGTGAGGCACTTGGTGGCTGGGTTAAGTATACTGCTTGATTAAAGGTTCCTGTTATACCATGTTCTGTGGTCTATTGAATTAAGAAAATTATTTTCACTTTTGGAGATCAAACCCTTTCAAGAGGATTTGGAAAAAGAGAGAACTGTGGAGGCACTTTGGAGGTGATTTTCCAATACTGGCTGGATAAGACCCAGGGTTATATGTTGTATGCTTTAGTATATTATTATTATACCCTTAAGGCTAAGCATAATAATAATAATTATTTTTTATATAGCGCACACAGTTTACGTAGCACTGCACAGAGCTTGCCGAATCAGTCCCTGTCCCCATGGGGCTCACAATCTTATCAACCTATAAGTATGTTTTGGAGTGTGGGAGGCGCCGGAGGACCCGGAGGAAACCCACACAAACACAGAGAGATCATAAAAACTCTTTGCAGACATTGACCTGGATGGGACTTGAAACGAGGAACCCAGCACTGTATGGGTGTAGAACTAACCACTGAGCCGCCATGCTGTCCAAGCATACCCCAGGCTTCCTGTGTTTGTCTGTCTATGACTAACCTGCTTGCAAAGTCACTCTGCCTCTCATTGCTTTGCTGAACTCTCTAAGCAGTTCCTCCTGGAAAAAGCAAAGGTCCTGTATGCTACAAGTACTTTAGCATCATTTTGAAAACTGTTTACAACTGATTAATTATAAGCTGCCATTGGGCTGTATCTGAGAAATAAAATTGGGTACTTTATGGTACTGGAAAACTGTTGTGGGCTGTTTTTTTTAATAAACAGTTACTAATGAGCTTGCTTCCTATAACATTGCATGTAATTTGTTGTGAAGAGGGTATTGAAATCTATTGCTTGGGGGAATGGTGGTGATATTTGGGGCTTGAACTTTACGAACCTGTTAGGCTTTCTCACTGGAAATCTTTTCCAGTGAGAAATACTTTATTGTGGCTTAAAATACTGAAGTAGTGCTTAATTAGGTAGCAATATGAGAAGTATAAAATAAAATGCCCTTAAGGGTCAGATAAAGGTTTTTCTCCAGGGGAAAAAAAATTTAAACAAAGGAAAATTGGACAAATATTTACAGTTACCAAGTACAGCCAAAAAAAATAGCCAAAGGAAAAAACTAAAACTAAGATTAAAAACATAAAAGTGGAGGTACAAGGCACCCCTCCCCATTGTAAACAGAGTTGGATTACCATACAATGGAAGAAGGGGCAACAGGTTTAGAAGTGCCTGATCAGGGTCTTTCTCTTAACTCCTTAACGACCTGGCCCTTTATTTGTTTTTTCATTTCCATTTTTCACTCCCCACCTTCAAAAATCTATAGCTTTTTTATTTTGTACATGTGAATAGCTCTGTGATGGCTTGTTTTCTGCATAACGAAATGCACTTCATAGTGACGGTATTTAATATTCCATGACGTGTACTAAGAAGTGGGGAAAAATACCAAATGCAGTGAAAATGGTGGAAAAACACATTTGCACCATTTTCTTGTGGGCTTGGACTTTACGTCTTTCATTGTGTGCCCCAAATGACATGTCTACTTTATTCCTTTGGTCGGTACGATAACGGCGATACCAAATTTGTATAGGTTTTATAATTTTTTTCATTTAGAAAAAATTAAACCTCCCGTACACATTTTTTTTTTATTTTGCCATTTTCTGGCGCTAAAAATTTTTTCATACTTCAGTTTGCGGAGATGTGGATGGTGTCATTTTGTGCAACTTTTAATGAAATTTTCAATGCTATTATGTTTAGGACTGTATGACCTTTTTATCACTTATTATTGATTTTTTTATATTTTTCAAAATGGCAAAAAAGTGCCATTTTCAACTTTGAGTGCTATTTTCTGTTACAAGGTTAAACACATTGAAAAATCATTACTATATTTTGCTAAAACGGGCATTTTTGGACGCGGCGATACCTAATGTGTTTATGATTTTTACTGTTTATTTATATTTTTATCAGTTCTAGGGAAAGGGGGTGATTTGAATTTTTAGATTTTTTTATTATAATTTTTCTTTTTAACTTTCATTTTTGTTCAGACCCCCTAGGGTACTTTAACCCTAGGTTGTCTGATCGATCCTACCATATACTCCCATACTACAGGGGATTTTTAACCTCATTAATTTAAATGTGCAAATCACACATTGTAATGAGTGGGTTAAAACGAGACAGCCTCGGGTCTTCCCGGGAGCTACGATCATAACCATTTCCGGCGGCAACCAAGGGGATAACATCCGCGTTCTGTGCTAGCACCGATTGCGGGTGTTACTGGTAAGTCTTTGCTGCAATATGCGGCAAAGACTTACCGGCTATGGAGAGGGTTTACAGGCTCATGTACCCCGCAAGGGGTTAAGGACATGCCGGTGCAAACAGAACATCTGCAGTAGGAGATGTCTTGAAGAAGTTGGTGAGTATGAAGCTAAAAATGATATTATAGGGGTTGAGATCAACATAATAGGAGAGAGAAAGAGGTGAGGCAGATGAGAAGATGGAGCATGGAGGATACATTAGCTGTTTATCAGAAGAGGATTAAGGGGTAAGAAAAATCTAAAAAGTTAGTTCAGCAGAAATTGATAGACTTAGACAATTGGTCAAGGAGAAACAATTTGAGAGTGGTGGGCTTCCTGGAAGATGTGGAGGGGAGGTGCTGGAATTTACCTTTCCCAAGAGGATTTGTACCAATGTTCTTGGCGAATAGTGCTCAGAGTTCCAATTAAGGCACGACCATCTGGTTCTCCACCAAGGGATCTACTGGTGCATCTCCTCTCACGAGAATTCAGGATAACATTCTCAGATGTTCCTGAAATATGGATACATTGGAATATAATAATGTTCCAACAGTGATCTTGCCAGATTTCCCTCAAGAGATGCAAAAAAGAACCAGTTATATGGACCTCAAGAAAGATGGAGACAAAGGGATATAGTATACTCCTTAATTTAACCAACCCAGCTGAAAGTAATTCATGATGGGAAACCCAGCAACTCAAGAAGAGGCAAACGAATGGGCACAGAGGATTTTGAAGATCTAGGAAGATAGAATGTAGGGTGGGTTTTTTACACAGAGAGGATTTCTGGGTGCATATTGCAAAGCTAAAAAACCCTGGCTATGTCATTATTATTACTCAACTCTCTTGTCATATGGACAAGGGGTAAGCACCATGATTGATAGATGTGCTCATTTTAAAGAGACAGCAATAATAATAGATCCATTAGTTAGATATGTTATTTTTAGAGATGAGCGAACATGCTCGTCCGAGCTTGATGCTCGGTCGAGCATTAGGGTACTCGAAACTGCTCGTTACTCGGACGAATACTTCGCCCGCTCGAGAAAATGGCAGCTCCCGCCGTTTTGCTTTTTGGCGGCCAGAAACAGAGCCAATCACAAGCCAGGAGACTCTGCACTCCACCCAGCATGACGTGGTACCCTTACACGTCGATAGCAGTGGTTGGCTGGCCAGATCAGGTGACCCTGGGATAGACTAGCCGCTGGCCGCGCTGCTCGGATCATTCTGTCTCTGGATGCCGCTAGGGAGAGAGCTGCTGCTGGTCAGGGAAAGCGTTAGGGTGTTCTATTAGCTTACTGTTAGGCAGGAGTGATTCTCAAAGAACCCAACAGCCCTTCTTAGGGCTACAATAACGTTCTACTTTTTTTATTTTAATTTGCATCTATTACCATTTTGTGAGGAATTAGCAGGGGGACTTGCTACCGTTGTGTTTAGCTCTTAGTGGCACACATATCCATAGCAAAGACCGAAGTGGGAAAATTCAGTAGGGGTTGGATTTCTATTAGGCACTAACTCAGTGTCATCTCATCTGGCATAGTAGTGTGCTTCCTTTGATACTTGGCTAGAAAATAGCCATAGGAGAATACAAACAGCTTCTTGAAGCCTACAGTAGCGTTCTATATATTTGATTTCTGGTTGATCTGCTGGTGGCTGTAGTTTCTGCAGTGCATGTACTTGCCAATTCTGAGCAATTTGTAGTGAGACTTGCGACCGCTGTGTTCTGCGCTTAGTGGCGCACATATCCATAGCAAAGGCCGAAGTGGGAAAATTCAGTAGGGGTTGGATTTCTATTAGGCAATAACTCAGTGTCATCTCATCTGGCATAGTAGTGTGCTTCCTTTGATACTTGGCTAGAAAATAGCCATAGGAGAATACAAACAGCTTCTTGAAGCCTACAGTAGCGTTCTATATATTTGATTTCTGGTTGATCTGCTGGTGGCTGTAGTTTCTGCAGTGCATGTACTTGCCAATTCTGAGCAATTTGTAGTGAGACTTGCGACCGCTGTGTTCTGCGCTTAGTGGCGCACATATCCATAGCAAAGGCCGAAGTGGGAAAATTCAGTAGGGGTTGGATTTCTATTAGGCAATAACTCAGTGTCATCTCATCTGGCATAGTAGTGTGCTTCCTTTGATACTTGGCTAGAAAATAGCCATAGGAGAATACAAACAGCTTCTTGAAGCCTACAGTAGCGTTCTATATATTTGATTTCTGGTTGATCTGCTGGTGGCTGTAGTTTCTGCAGTGCATGTACTTGCCAATTCTGAGCAATTTGTAGTGAGACTTGCGACCGCTGTGTTCTGCGCTTAGTGGCGCACATATCCATAGCAAAGGCCGAAGTGGGAAAATTCAGTAGGGGTTGGATTTCTATTAGGCAATAACTCAGTGTCATCTCATCTGGCATAGTAGTGTGCTTCCTTTGATACTTGGCTAGAAAATAGCCATAGGAGAATACAAACAGCTTCTTGAAGCCTACAGTAGCGTTCTATATATTTGATTTCTGGTTGATCTGCTGGTGGCTGTAGTTTCTGCAGTGCATGTACTTGCCAATTCTGAGCAATTTGTAGTGAGACTTGCGACCGCTGTGTTCTGCGCTTAGTGGCGCACATATCCATAGCAAAGGCCGAAGTGGGAAAATTCAGTAGGGGTTGGATTTCTATTAGGCAATAACTCAGTGTCATCTCATCTGGCATAGTAGTGTGCTTCCTTTGATACTTGGCTAGAAAATAGCCATAGGAGAATACAAACAGCTTCTTGAAGCCTACAGTAGCGTTCTATATATTTGATTTCTGGTTGATCTGCTGGTGGCTGTAGTTTCTGCAGTGCATGTACTTGCCAATTCTGAGCAATTTGTAGTGAGACTTGCGACCGCTGTGTTCTGCGCTTAGTGGCGCACATATCCATAGCAAAGGCCGAAGTGGGAAAATTCAGTAGGGGTTGGATTTCTATTAGGCAATAACTCAGTGTCATCTCATCTGGCATAGTAGTGTGCTTCCTTTGATACTTGGCTAGAAAATAGCCATAGGAGAATACAAACAGCTTCTTGAAGCCTACAGTAGCGTTCTATATATTTGATTTCTGGTTGATCTGCTGGTGGCTGTAGTTTCTGCAGTGCATGTACTTGCCAATTCTGAGCAATTTGTAGTGAGACTTGCGACCGCTGTGTTCTGCGCTTAGTGGCGCACATATCCATAGCAAAGGCCGAAGTGGGAAAATTCAGTAGGGGTTGGATTTCTATTAGGCAATAACTCAGTGTCATCTCATCTGGCATAGTAGTGTGCTTCCTTTGATACTTGGCTAGAAAATAGCCATAGGAGAATACAAACAGCTTCTTGAAGCCTACAGTAGCGTTCTATATATTTGATTTCTGGTTGATCTGCTGGTGGCTGTAGTTTCTGCAGTGCATGTACTTGCCAATTCTGAGCAATTTGTAGTGAGACTTGCGACCGCTGTGTTCTGCGCTTAGTGGCGCACATATCCATAGCAAAGGCCGAAGTGGCAAAATTCAGTAGGGGTTGGATTTCTATTAGGCACTAACTCAGTGTCATCTCATCTGGCATAGTAGTGTGCTTCCTTTGATACTTGGCTAGAAAATAGCCATAGCAATAGGATAGGATTGTTTGGTTTTAAAAACTCAAAAAAAAACAAAAAACACAAAAAAAAAAAAAAAACACAAAAAAACACAAAAAAAAACAAAAAGAAGTAAAAAAAAAAAAAAAGTTATAACTCTCATTTTAAAAATGTTTAACCCGAGGGCTAGGGGTAGAGGACGAGGGCGGGGACGTGGGCGTCCAACTACTGCAGGGGTCAGAGGCCGTGGTCCTGGGCGGGGTGAGACACCACCTGCTGATGAGGGAGCAGGGGAACGCCGCAGAGCTACACTCCCTAGGTTCATGTCTGAAGTTACTGGGACTCGTGGTAGAGCACTGTTGAGGCCAGAACAGTGCGAACAGGTGATGTCGTGGATTGCTGACAATGCTTCGAGCAATTTGTCCACCACCAGTCAGTCTTCCACGCAGTCCACCCATGTCACCGAAATCCCCACTCCTCCAGCTCCTGCACCTCAGCCTCCTCCCCCCCAGTCTGCCCCCTCCCAGGAAAATTTGCCATTTGAACCGGCATACTCTGAGGAACTGTTTTCTGGACCCTTCCCACAGTCACAAACCACTTGTCCGGTTGCTGCTGAGCAATTTTCCGATGCCCAGGTTTTCCACCAGTCACAGTCTGTGGGTGATGATGACCTTCTTGACGTAGTGGAAGTGTGTAAAGAGGTGTCCGACGATGAGGAGACACGGTTGTCAGACAGTGGGGAAGTTGTTGTCAGGGCAGGAAGTCCGAGGGGGGAGCAGACTGAGGGATCGGAGGATGATGAGGTGACAGACCCAAGCTGGGTTGAGAGGCCGGGTGAACACAGTGCTTCTGAGACGGAGGAGAGTCCTCGACCTGAACAGGTTGGAAGAGGCAGTGGTGGGGCCAGACGGAGAGGCAGGGCCAGAGCTGGTGCATCAGCGCCACTGTCAACTAGTGAAGCTCCAGTGGTGAGGGCTCTTGCGGCGAGGGCTAGATCTTCAGAAGTGTGGAGGTTCTTTAAGGAAACACCGGATGACCGACGGACTGTGGTGTGCAACATTTGCCAAACCAGGCTCAGCAGGGGTTCCACCACTACTAGCTTAACTACCACCAGTATGCGCAGGCATATGAATGCTAAGCACCCCACTCAGTGGCAACAAGCCCGTTCACCTCCGGCCGTGCACACCACTGCTCCTTCCCCTGTGTCAGCTGCTAGTCAGCCCCCTGCCCAGGACCCTGGCACAAAAACCCCATCGTCGCCTCCACGATCCTCCACAGCATCCACCAGCGTTCAGCTCTCCATACCCCAGACGCTGGAGCGGAAACGCAAATATAGTGCAACCCACCCGCACGCCCAAGCCCTTAATGTGCACATCTCCAGATTGCTTAGCCTGGAGATGCTGCCCTATAGGCTAGTAGAGACCGAGGCCTTTCGCAACCTCATGGCGGCGGCCGCCCCTCGGTATTCGGTCCCCAGCCGCCACTACTTTTCCCGATGTGCCGTCCCAGCCCTGCACCAGCACGTGTCAGACAACATCATCCGTGCCCTGACCAACGCCGTTTCTGACAAGGTCCACCTGACCACGGACACGTGGACGAGTGCTGCCGGGCAGGGCCACTATATATCGCTGACGGCACATTGGGTTAACTTGGTGGAGGCTGGGACCGAGTCTGACCCTGGGGCTGCTCATATACTGCCGACGCCGAGGATTGCGGGGCCTACCTCGGTCCAGGTGTTTCAGGCCTACTATGCCTCCTCCTCCTCCCACCCCTCCTCCACCTCCTCCTCCGAACTACCATCCGTGGGCACGGCGCCATCAGTCGGTAGCTCTAGGCACAGCAGCAGTGCCGTCGCTAAGCGACAGCAGGCGGTGCTCAAACTGCTGAGCCTAGGCGACAAAAGGCACACCGCCCAAGAGCTATTACAGGGCATCACGGCGCAGACTGATCTGTGGCTGGCACCGCTGAACCTCAAGCCGGGAATGGTTGTGTGTGACAACGGCCGTAACCTGGTGGCGGCTCTGCAACTCGGCAGACTGACACATGTGCCATGCCTGGCCCATGTGTTAAATCTGATAGTGCAGCGTTTCCTCAAGACATACCCCAATCTGTCTGATTTGCTCACGAAGGTGCGCCGCATCTGTGCGCATTTCAGGAAGTCCAGCCCAGATGCTGCCACTCTCAGGGCAGCGCAGCGCCGCCTCCAACTGCCCGCTCACCGACTGTTGTGCGACGTGCCCACGAGGTGGAATTCAACACTGACCATGTTATCCAGAGTTTACCAGCAGCGCAGAGCGATTGTAGACTGCCAGATGTCAACTTCCACCAGAACTGGTAGTCAGGTCAGTCAGCTTCCTCAAGTCTACAATGAGGAGTGGACGTGGATGTCTGATATCTGTCAGGTGCTGAGTAACTTTGAGGAGTCAACACAGATGGTCAGTGGCGATGCCGCCATCATCAGCCTCACCATCCCGCTGCTTGGCCTGTTGAAAAACTCTCTGGTCAGCATGAAGTCGGAAGCTTTGCGCTCGTCACAAGAGACGGGGGAAGAATATTCCCTTGTTGATAGCCAAAGCACCCTGAGGTCTGTTTCTCAGCGCATATCGGAGGAGGTGGAGGTGGAGGAGGATGAGGAGGAAGAGGAGGAGAATGTTGGCGAGACACAAGAGGGGACCATTGTTGAGTCCTTCACTGTTCAGCGTGTATGGGCAGAAGAAGAGGAGTTGGAGGAGTTGGAGGAGGAGGAAATGGACAGTCAGGCCAGTGAGGGGAGTGAATTCTTAAGCGTTGGTACTCTGGCGCATATGGCAGATTTCATGCTAGGCTGCCTATCCCATGACCCTCGCGTTCAAAGAATTTATTCCAGCACCGATTACTGGGTGTTCACTCTCCTGGACCCACGGTACAAGCAAAATCTTTCCACTCTCATCCCTGCAGAGGAAAGGAGTGTGAGAATGCATGAATACCAGCAGGCCCTGGTGCACAAGCTGAAACAGTATTTCCCTTCTGACAGCGCTAGCGGCAGAGTGCGTAGTTCTGCGGGACAAGTAGCGAGGGAGAGTAGGCGAGCAGGCAGCTTGTCCAGCACTGGCAAGGGTACGCTTTACAAGGCTTTTGCCAGCTTTATGTCACCCCAGCAAGACACTGTCACCTGTCCCCAGTCTCGGCAGAGTAGGGCTGATCTTTACAGAAAGATGGTGAGGGAGTACGTAGCTGACCATACCATCGTCCTAAATGATCACACAGCTCCCTACAACTACTGGGTTTCAAAGCTGGACATGTGGCACGAACTGGCGCTGTACGCCTTGGAGGTTCTTGCCTGCCCTGCCGCTAGCGTCTTGTCCGAGCGGGTTTTCAGTGCAGCTGGTGGCATCATCACCGATAAGCGTACACGCCTGTCGACTGACAGCGCTGACAGGCTGACGCTTATTAAAATGAATAAACGTTGGATTTCTCAGAATTTCTAATCTCCACCAGGTGAAGGAAGCTCAACCTGAATAATTGATCCACTCCTCCTCCTCCTCCTCATTTTCCTCCTTCTCCTCCTCTTTGTACAGTAAAGCAGAGGAAAATGGCTATTTTTTGACAGGGCCCACTGACTCTTGCTATAGTACTTCATGCATTTAATTTTTCTGGAGGGCCACCTACCCGGTCCTCTGTTTGAAACAATTTTTGTGAGTGCCACATACAGGCACTCAATCTATTCCATTTTTCTGGAGGGCCACCTACCCGGTCCTCTGTTTTAAAAAAATTTTGGGACTGCCACATACAGGCACTCAATCTATTCCATTTTACCGGAGGGCCACCTACCTGCTCCTCTGGTTTGAAACATTTTTGGGACTGCCACATACAGGCACTCAATCTATTCCATTTTACTGCAGGGCCACCTACCTGCTCCTCTGGTTTGAACAATTTTTGGGACTGCCACATACAGGCACTCAATCTATTCCATTTTACTGGAGGGCCACCTACCTGCTCCTCTGGTTTGAAACATTTTTGGGACTGCCACATACAGGCACTCAATCTATTCCATTTTACTGCAGGGCCACCTACCTGCTCCTCTGGTTTGAACAATTTTTGGGACTGCCACATACAGGCACTCAATCTATTCCATTTTACTGGAGGGCCACCTACCTGCTCCTCTGGTTTGAAACATTTTTGGGACTGCCACATACAGGCACTCAATCTATTCCATTTTACTGCAGGGCCACCTACCTGCTCCTCTGGTTTGAACAATTTTTGGGACTGCCACATACAGGCACTCAATCTATTCCATTTTACTGGAGGGCCACCTACCTGCTCCTCTGGTTTGAAGAATTTTTGGGACTGCCACATACAGGCACTCAATCTATTCCATTTTACTGGAGGGCCACCTACCTGCTCCTCTGGTTTGAAACATTTTTGGGACTGCCACATACAGGCACTCAATCTATTCC
Organism: Engystomops pustulosus; assembly: GCF_040894005.1. Classification (NCBI taxonomy): domain Eukaryota; kingdom Metazoa; phylum Chordata; class Amphibia; order Anura; family Leptodactylidae; genus Engystomops; species Engystomops pustulosus. The sequence continues at coordinate 20,729,145 of NC_092421.1, read as the reverse complement.
ATTTTACTGGAGGGCCACCTACCTGCTCCTCTGGTTTGAAAAATGTTTGGGACTGCCACATACAGGCACTATCCAAATTAAATTGTCTCCATAGCAGCCTCCACACGTTGTCTCCATTGCTACCTCCAAAAGTCGTCCATATAGCTGCCTCCATACATCGTCCCTTTATCAAACGAGGTGTGTCAGGCAGAAATTTGGGTTGTTTTCATGGATTCCACATCAAAAGTTAACTTTGTCGCCACCCTGCTGTGTTATCCACAAAATATACTGGCAAACTTTTACCATTTAGGGATATTATTTCAGCGCTTCTTGCGCATCTGTTTACATTCCCCTCACCCGGCATATCCTAAACTTATAAGAACGCTACTACACTTGATCTTATACAAAAGGTTCTTAGAAGTGCTGTTTGGGGAGTAGCCTAGAGACAGGGGCTTGGATTGGCGAAAGCTCGCCTGGCAGCGGAGCGCCAGCTCCATGCGCATCATGCGCTTCTTGCGCATCTGTTTACATTCCCCTCACCCGCCATATCCCAAACTTATAAGAACGCTACTACACTTAACTTGGTGCAGGCTGGGACCGAGTCTGACCCTGGGGCTGCTCATATACTGGCGACGCAGAGAATTGCGGGGCCTACCTCGGTCCAGGTCTCAAAGGCCTACTATACCTCCTCCCACCCCTCCTCCACCTCCTCCTCCTCCGAATTACCATCCGTGGGCATGGCGCCATCAGTCGGTAGCTCTAGGCACAGCAGCAGTGCCGTCGCTAAGCGACAGCAGGCGGTGCTGAAACTGCTGAGCCTAGGCGATAAAAGGCACACCGCCCAAGAGCTATTACAGGGCATTCCACATCAAAGTTGTTAACTTTGTCGCCACCCTGCTGTGTAATCCACAAAATATACTGGCAAACTTTTACCATTTAGGGATATTATTTCAGCGCTTCTTGCGCATCTGTTTACATTCCCCTCACCCGGCATATCCTAAACTTATAAGAACGCTACTACACTTGATCTTATACAAAAGGTTCTTAGAAGTGCTGTTTGGGGAGTAGCCTAGAAACAGGGGCTTGGATTGGCGAAAGCTCGCCTGGCTGCAGAGCGCCAGCTCCATCACAAGATCCAACTAACATAGTTGCAGCACCTTTAATCTACTACTAGTTCACTGCCTCCATAATAATAATAATCTTTATTTATATAGCGTCATCATATTCTGCAGCGCTTTACAAATCATAGGAAACAAATACAAATGTAATGTAACAGAGCACAACATTTGTATGGAACAACAGGAGTGAGGTCCCTGCTCGCCAGAGCTTACGGTTTATGAAGATGATGGGGTAACACGAGGTAAAAGAATATTTAATGGTCAAGCCATTCTTCTTAGGGAATAGAAAAAAATATAATAAATGGAATTGCTGTCGCTTGAAACACTCAGCCGTCATCTTATATACCAGGTCCAGGGTGAATGGGACTGCAGAGAAGTCTGGTGCCTGTTGGTTGCTGGATAACAGATGGGAGGACGACACAGGACGGGTTAGTAGAAGAGTTAAAACTTCATGCAGTTAATGAGTGTTATAGGCTTGCCTAAAGAAATGGGTTTTAAGAGCACGTTTGAAACTTTGGAGGTTAGGTATTAGTCTGATAGTCCGGGGCAGAGCATTCCATAGAATTGGTGCAGCTCTAGAGAAGTCTTGGAGATGCGAGTGGGAGGTCCGCACTAGGGTAGAGGTTAATCTAAGATCACTGGCGGATCTAAGAGCACGGGTTGGGCGATAGACTGAGATAAGAGAGGAGAGGTAGGGGGGTGCAGCATTATACAGAGCTTTATGGATGAGGGTTATTATTATTTTAAACTATTCGAAAGGAGACTGGCAGCAAGTGCAGCGACTGGCATGAACTGTAAGCATACATGGTCCCCTTATCAAACGAGCTGTGTCAGGCAGAATTTGGGGTTGTTTTCATGGCTTCCATGTTAACTTTGTCGCCACCCTGCTGTGTAATCCACAAAATATACTGGCAAACTTTTATCATGTAGCGATATTATTTGAGCGCTTCTTGCTCACCTCCTTTGGTTCCTCTCTGCCACCCATTGGTTTGAAGCCTGAGTCCATTTAGGGTATGTCGCCATGCCACTCTCTAGCCTGCCGCTGCTGCCGCTGCCTCTGCATGCCGTCCCCTATAGTGTCAGGGTCAATTATTGGATGTTTTAGATGCTATCTAGCTTCATTCTGTCACTCTGTCATGGCCATGCTGTTGCCCATAATTTTGGCATAATGGTGCGATTAGGCAGCCTCAGAGGCATCCATGCATGCTGCCCCTGCTGTTTCCTGTCCATTTCCGTGGTGTTTCCATCCTTTTCTGAGGTTCCCAGGTGTTTGGCCAAGCTTCCCTGTGCAGAGCCTTGGTCCCCTTGAAAAATGCTCGAGTCTCCCATTGACTTCAATGGGGTTCGTTATTCGAGACGAGCACTCGAGCATCGGGAAAAGTTCGTCTCGAATAACGAGTACCCGAGCATTTTAGTGTTCGCTCATCTCTAGTTATTTTACATTGTTGCTTGAGTGGTCAGTAAGTGGTGTTGGTTGGAATTTATCTTCTCCCTTCTACTCTTAAGAGGGGTATTAATAGATATTCTGTATCTGGTAAGCAAATACAAAAATATCCCAATGTTTTGGATAAGGGATTTCAACTAAGTAGTTGATGAGGGGTTAGACATATATAGAAAATCCTCAGATTATGACAGGTGGGCAATCAACTTGGCAGACCATTGGAGGAAACTGTTTCCCCAATTTATTTGATTTTGTAATAGTAATAAGCTATCTGATTGAAAAAATTGCCATAGGGGCAAGGGGGTTGTTGGATCATTCTCCATTGTAGTTCACATTAGTGAGTAAGGAACATACAGGGATAACTTTCTAAAAAATTAAGCAATTTTTCTTTAGCTTGATTAATGGGAAAAGTGGTTTGGAAGATGATATCCAGACTTTTTAAGTGTAACTGGGAAGACATCCAGGATGTTATAATTAGGGGACCTACTGAATGTATATCTGAGGGGGATTGTTCGCGATCGAATTTCTCATTTTATGAGGGAAAAAATGTGTTTCCCAGCAGTCCAAACATAGGGTATTATAATTAGAAAATACATTTCTAACAGACCCCACCAAAGGAAATAAAAATCAATAGTTGGAGGACCAGGAATGTTTGAGGAAGCAATGTATGGAGAGGGCTCTGTTGAGAAGAATATTCTAGGGTAATTCACTTCTATGAAAAAACTAGTATCCCTAACAAGAAATCAGAAATTTAGTAATAGGATACGGTCAATTAAGGATAGAAATGGGGATGTATTAGTGACTCAAGAGGATATTAGAAATGATTTTAGGGAATACTTAATGGATATTTACTCTTCAGAATTGCTTACTGAAGGTAGGGAAATTGCAAATTTTGTATTAATATTTCAATACCTAGTATTTCATTGGAAGAGGCAGCCATTTTAGATCAATTTTAGCCCAATTAGTTTTGATGAAATTGGAGAGGCAATTAAAAGCTTACACGGGGTTAAGGCAGTCGGTTCAGATGGAATTCCCCAAGAAGTTTTCTGATTTACTACCCTCATCTTTTTTTGGATGCTTATAATTACTCACTTACAATGGGGTTGAGAGAAGCCATTATTCTTCTTTTGTTGAAAGAAGGGGAAAAAAACGGCAAGAAATAGATACATTGATTGATACATGCTAAATATCAATTATAAAATACTGGCAAAAATACTGGCAAAAATCCTGTCAAACAGATATCAAAAGGTCATTACCTCATGAGGATAAGTCTGGGTTTATGGTAGGGAGGTCAGTCCATAATAACTTCCAAAGCACGTGGTGGAATATGCAGACCTCATTTGAGAGTAGGGGTTGCAGGATGTTGGTGTCTCCTTTGAGTGAGACAATGTCTGGGCAACCCTTAAGAGAATGGGTTTTGGAGCCCAGTTTATTGACTGGGCAAAGCTTCTCTATATAACGGGGCCTCTGGAAGAGTGATTATAAATCAATGGCATGGCAGTTATATAGGGGGACAAGCCAAGGTTCCCATTTGTTATTTGCAATAGGCTTAGAACTGTTTCCATTCTGTAGATGATTCTGCAGATGATATGTTATTGTTCTTGGACCGTTCAGATAGTATGACCCTAGTAATAATTGATTTGTTAGAAGGTCATGGCAAAATCTCAGGCATAAAAATTAATTGGAGCAAATCTTTGTGTTTACCATTAAATCTGGGGATTGAAGGGGTAAAGAACCTTGGCCAGCTTGAATTGGTATCAGAAATGAAATACTACGTATCACAATCAGTAGAGATCTTAAGGATTACACAAGACTGTATGTAAAGTCTGTTACTTAAAATAAAACACAAAATTGAGATGTGGAAAAAAATGAATCTACCCCTTGCAGCTATATTGGTTTTGTGTAAGATGGAGATATTGACCCTGGCTCTCTTTGTTTTCCAAAACAGTCCTTTAGTGATCCCAAAAAAATGTTTAGGTTATTAGATGCTTTAATAAGGAATATATTGTGGAGAGGTAGGGGGCACGAATAAGCATAGGAAAGCTACATTCAAAGGTAGATGAGGGAAGTTTAGCTCTCCTGGATTTTAGAAAATATTTCATAGCTACACAATTTCAAAATATAATGGATGGCGATTTAGGTAAAATTTAGTTCACATAAGGGAAAAGGTGTGAATATTTGTCTGATACAATATATGGAGTGTTAGAATCAAAAGTTTTTGAAAAAGAATCATTCATTAAATATCATTCGTTCACTTTGATATAGTGGGTTTGGGAGAAAATTAAATTAGAATTAGGATGGAAGGGTTATTTAAGTGATGCGGTGATGGAGAATGTACACTTTGTTACTAAGGGTTTCAGATTATGTCGAGAAAGGGAAGTGTTTTTTATGCCGGTGATCAACCCACGATCACTGTAAGTTTCAGTTTACATCTGTAAACCTGTTGCTTGCCTGTGACTCTAGGGTTGCTGAAACTGTGGTTGTAGGTAGCCGGGATTGGAGGGTAAAATATAAAAATAGCCACCTGGTGTCCCACGCCGGGGCAATTGTTATGTCGCTAGGTGTGTGATTGAAAGAAGTGCCTCGGTTGTTGTGTGAACCCGCTCGCTGAGCCAGAACAGAAAGGGAGGACATTTGAAGGTCAGACAGGATACTGAAAGGAACGGAGGAGGACCGCATGGAAAAGGAGACGCGGGACGAGTGTCTGAGATCTTGACACAGGTTGCCAGGATAGTAGATAAATAGGCTGGGTGTCTGGGATTTTGACAAGCAATTAGGACAGGATTGAGATCATTAAGTAGGGCCTTCTTATAAGATTCTGTAACTGACACGCAGTGAGCTAAGTCTCTGTAACTGGTGATTGGTGAGTTTGAAGGTCAGCTCTTATGCCGGTGAGCAGCTGCAACGGTAAGGGTGATGCTGCGGTTTCGGAAGAGTAAGAAAGTCCTCTCGGAGGGAGCCACTGGCACGCTAACGATAGTTCAGAGCAGGGAAGGAAAGAAGTATGTCAGGAACTGCGAGAAGTCACATGAAGGGAAAGATGCACAGACAGAAGGTTGACTTGATGTAAGTAGATAGTTGGTTTTTGAGAGTTAAGTAGGACTGTTGGAAAAGTGCAAAGTTGACATAATGGAACATAAGGGCTGGAAGCATTGTGGTGAAAAGAAAAGTAATAGTGAAGAAAAGAGATTTTATTTATTTTCCTCCCTGGAAAAAGGGAAAAAGATGGTGTCTAGAATCCACACCAGCGCCCTCTTAGACTCCACCCCTAGACTTCAATATAGATGGGGCTTTCCGATCAAACTCTTGATAAAATATCAAGATGCGATTCATATCGTCACATCGCTGGATGAGGGGTTACAGCTCCTTGCCTCCTGGAACATATCTGCTGAACCAACAGGATCTCCACCATGAGCAGGACTATATCCTTGAGCGGTGCACGCCACTGGAATGGTATAATAAGACCCGTTTCATATTCTTTATTTAGAATGTGCAGGTATGTGCGGGAGAGGTTATTGTTATAGCAGCACTACCCCTATTACTTTTGGAGTACTTTAACTGTACCTAAGAATTTACTGTTATTTCTGTATTGTTTGGTAATTGCAGTTAATTATCAGATAATTTACATTTTTGTGTGAGGTGAAAAAGAGGGTTAGGTACTGCTTTCGATCAGCGTGTAATATCTAGACTTCCTACCCCACTAATAGACCAATCACTGATAGCATTATGGGCCCAAAAATACTGTCACTCAACGTGAAAGGCCTCAACAGCCCATTTAAAAGATTGCTACTATGGCGAGAGGCAAAAGCCCAGAGATGTACTATCCTATGTGCACAGGAGACACATGTGTCCCGCAGCTCCCCAACACAAGGACTTCCCAAATATAATAACATCGACCTTCTCCTCCAAAAAAAGGGGTGTACTCTTCTTTAGCACTTAGGATCCATAAACAGATAGTGGATCCACAAAGTTGATACATTATTGTAGTCTGTACAGTCAACAACATAGATTTAACTATTGTCAATGTCTATGGGCCCAATAAGAGGCAGATCCACTTTTTCCATAAGATTGTGAGAGTTGCAACGAAGGTTAAAAGAGGCTCCCTCTTAATATGTGGAGATTACAACATCACCCCGGACCCCAATATTGACACAACATCTACAGCACGTCTTTCCCCTCCGCACTTAGGTCCGGCCATATGGTCCCACTCTCTATTTGATGTATGGAGAACGTGCCACGCTGACGAAAGGGATTACTCTTACTACTCGCCCAGACATCAAGTGTATTCAAGGATAGACCTCTTCCTAGTGGAGAAACCTTTACTAGACAGAATAGAGCATGACAGTATTGGTACTATGGGATGGTCAGACCACGCACCCATAACGCTTACTTTGACAGATCAACATCCTAAACACAACGATTATCTGTGGAGACTTAACTCATTTTTAGTGGCACATGAACTCCACTTTAAGGAGATTGAGTCCTAAGGAGATTGAGTCTGGATGCCGTTAGGGAGAGAGCTGCTGCTGCTGCAGGGATAGCGTTAGGGTGTTATATTAGCTTACTGTTAGGCAGGAGTGAGTCTACAAGAACCCAACAGCCCTTGTTAGGGCTAGAATATTTTTTTTTATTTGCTTGTGGCTGGCCTTGCTGGCACTAGTAGTGCAGCTAGTACCATATTGTGACGAATTTGCAGGGAGATTTGCTAACGTTCTATTTAGCTCTTAGTGACACACATATCCATCCCAAACACCTAAGTGGGACAATTTATTAGGGGTTTGATTGAATTAGGCACAGTCTGCCGAATTTTTTTTTTTTCTAAACTAAAAGTCACAGGCACAGCACAAAATCCTGTTGTGTGCTGTCAGTGTTGGTTAGAAACTAGCCATACAAGAACCCAACAGGCCTTCTTAGAGCTACAATAGCATTATATATTTTTTTTTTTTTATTTGCTTGTGGCTGGCCTTGCTGGCACTAGTAGTGCAGCTAGTACCATATTGTGACGAATTTGCAGGGAGACTTGCGAACCATCTATTTAGCTCTTAGTGACACACATATCCATCTCAAACACCTAAGTGGGACAATTTATTAGGGGTTTAATTGAATTAGGCACAGTCTGACAATTTTTTTTTTTTTTCAAAACTAAAAGTCATCACAGCACAAAATCCTGTTGTGTGCTGTCAGTGTAGGTTAGAAACTAGCCATAGAAATCATCATCTTCTGTGGTTGCTGTGTGATTTCTTCTGATCGTTTTGCTAAAAAAAAACCACAAAAAAACACAAAAAACACACAAAAAAAACACAAAAAAAATTTACAGTTTACACTTTAATTTTGAAAATGTTGAACCCAAGGGATAGGGGTAGAGGACGAGGGCGTGGGCGTCCAACTACTACAGGGGTCAGAGGCCGTGGTCCTGGGCGGGGTGAGACACCACCTGCTGATGAAGGAGCAGGGGAACGCCGCAGAGCTACACTCCCTAGGTTCATGTCTCAAGTTACTGGGACTCGTGGTAGAGCACTGTTGAGGCCAGAACAGTGCGAACAGGTGATGTCGTGGATTGCGGACAATGCTTCTAGCCATTTGTCCACCAGTCAGTCTTCCACGCAGTCCACCCATGTCACCGAAATCAGCACTCCTCCAACTCCTCCACCTCAGCCTCCTTCCCCTCAGTCTGCCCCCTCCCAGGAAAATTTGGCATTTGAACCGGCATACTCTGAGGAACTGTTTTCTGGACCCTTCCCAGAGTCACAAACCACTTGCCCGGTTGCTGCTGAGCTCTTTCCCGATGCTCAGGTTTTCCACCGGTCGCAGTCTGTGGGTGATGATGACATTGTTGACGTAGTGGAAGCAGTGTGTAAAGAGGTGTCGGACGATGAGGAGACACGGTTGTCAGACAGTGGTGAAGTTGTTGTCAGGGCAGGAAGTCCAAGGGGGAAGCAGACTGAGGGATCGGAGGATGATGAGGTGACAGACCCAAGCTGGGTTGATAGGCCGAGTGAACACAGTGCTTCTGAGACGGAGGTGAGTCCTCGACAAGAACAGGTTGGAAGAGGCAGTGGTGGGGCCAGACGGAGAGGCAGGGCCAGAGCTGGTGCATCAGCGCCAAATGTTTCACGTAGTGAAGCTCCAGTGGTGAGGGCTAGATTTTCGGAAGTCTGGAGGTTCTTTAAAGAAACACCGGATGACTGACGGACTGTGGTGTGCAACCTGTGCCACACCAGGATCAGCAGGGGTTCCACCACTACCAGCTTAACCACCACCAGTATGCGCAGGCATATGAATGCTAAACACCCCACTCAATGGAACCAAGGCCGTCACCTCCGGCCGGGCACACCACTGCTCCTTCCTGTGTGTCATCTGCTGCCTCTGCTAGTCAGCCCCCTGCCCAGGACCCCGGCCCAAACACCTCCCATGCGAAAACCACACCTTCGCCTCCACGATCCTCCAATGCATCCACCAATGTCTCCATGTGCAGCGTTCAGCTGTCTATACCCCAGATGCTGGAGCACAAGAGGAAATACAGTGCAACCCACCCACACGCCCAAGCCCTCAACGTCCACATCTCCAAATTACTCAGCCTGGAGATGCTGCCCTATAGGCTGGTAGAGACCAAGGCCTTTCGCCCCTCGGTATTCGGTCCCCAGCTGCCACTACTTTTCCCGATGTGCCATCCCAGTCCTGCACCAGCACGTGTCAGACAACATCATCTGTGCCCTGACCAACGCCGTTTCTAACAAGGTCCACCTGACCATGGACACATGGACGAGTGCTGCCGGGCAGGGCCACTATATATCGCTGACGGCACATTGGGTTAACTTGGTGGAGGCTGGGACCGAGTCTGACCCTGGGGCTGGTCATATATTGCAGACGCCGAGGATTGCGGGGCCTACCTCGGTCCAGGTCTCTCAGGCCTACTATGTCTCCTCCTCCCACCCCTCCTCCACCTCCTCCTCCGAATTACGAGGAGGGGTGGGAGTCGATAAAAGGCACACCGCCCAAGAGCTATTACAGGGCATCACGCCGCAGACTGATCTGTGGCTGGCACCGCTGAACCTGAAGCCAGGCATGGTTGTGTGTGACAACGGCTGTAACCTGGTGGCGGCTCTGCAACTCGGCAGACTGACACATGTGCCATGCCGGGCCCATGTGTTAAATCTCATAGTTCAGCGGTTCCTCAAGACATACCCCAATCTGTCTGATTTGCTCACGAAGGTGCGCCGCATCTGTGCGCATTTCAGGAAGTCCAGCACAGATGCTGCCACTCTCAGGGCAGCGCAGCACCGCCTCCAACTGCCCACTCACCGACTGTTGTGCGACGTGCCCACGAGGTGGAATTCAACATTAACCATGTTATCCAGAGTTTACCAGCAGCGCAGAGCGATTTGAGACTGCCAGATGTCAACTTCCACCAGAACTGGTAGTCAGGTCAGTCAGCTTCCTCAAGTCTACAATGAGGAGTGGATGTGGATGTCTGATATCTGTCAGGTGCTGAGTAACTTTGAGGAGTCAACACAGATGGTCAGTGGCAATGCCGCCATCATGAGCCTCACCATCCCGCTGCTTGGCCTGTTGAAAAACTCTCTGGTCAGCATGAAGTCGGAAGCTTTACGCTTGTCACAAGAGACGGGGGAAGAAGATTCCCTTGTTGATAGCCAAAGCACCCTCAGGTCTGTTTCTCAGCCCATATCGGAGGAGGTGGAGGAGGATGAGGAGGAAGAGGAGGAGAATGTTGGCGAGACAGAAGAGGGGAGCATTGCTCAGTCCTTCACAGTTCAGCGTGTATGGGCAGAAGAAGAGGAGTTGGAGGAGTTGGAGGAGGAGGAAATGGACAGTCAGGCCAGTGAGGGGAGTGAATTCTTGCACGTTGGTACTCTGGCGCATATTGCAGATTTCATGCTAGGCTGCCTATCCCGTGACCCTCGCGTTCAAAGAATTTATTCCAGCACCGATTACTGGGTATTCACTCTCCTGGACCCACGGTACAAGAAACATCTTTCCACTCTCATCCCTGGAGAGGAAAGGAGTGTGAGAATGAATGAATACCAGCAGGCCCTGGTGCACAAGCTGAAACAGTATTTCCCTTCTGACAGCGCTAGCAGCAGAGGGCGTACTTCTGCGGGACAAGTAGCGAGGGAGAGTAGGCGAGCAGGCAGCTTTTCCAGCACTGGCAGGGGTACGCTTTACAAGGCCTTTGCCAGTTTTATGTCACCCCAGCAAGACACTGTCACCTGTCCCCAGTCTCGGCAGAGTAGGGTTTATCTTTACAGAAAGATGGTGAGGGAGTACGTAGCTGACCATACCATTGTCCTAAATGATCACACAGCTCCCTACAACTACTGGGTTTCAAAGCTGGACATGTTGCACAAACTGGCGCTGTACACCTTGGAGGTTCTTGCCTGCCCTGCCGCTAGTGTGTTGTCCGAGCGGGTTTTCAGTGCAGCTGGTGGCATCATCACCGATAAGCGTACACGCCTGTCGACTGACAGCGCTGGCAGGCTGACGCTTATCAAGATGAATAAAGCCTGGATTTCTCAGGATTTCCATTCTCCACTAGGTGAAAGAAGCTCAACCTGAATAATGTATGCACTCCTCCTCCTCATTTTCCTCCATCTCCTCCTCTTTGTACACTAAAGCAGAGGAAACTGGCTATTTTTTGCCAGGGCCAACTGGCTATAGGTATAGTACTCTATGTATTTAATTTTTCTGGAGGGCCACCTACCTGATCCTCTGTTTTAAACAATTTTTGGGAGTGCCACATACAGGTACTCTATGTATTTAATTTTTTTGGAGGGCCACCTACCCGGTCCTCTGTTTTAAACAATTTTTGGGAGTGCCACATACAGGTACTCTATGTATTTAATTTTTCTGGAGGACCACCTACCTGCTCCTCTGGTTTGAAAACTTTTTTGGACTGCCACATACAGGCACTATCCAAATTAAATAGTCTCCATAGCAGCCTCCACACGTCGTCTTTATAGCTGCCTCCACACGTTGTCTCCATTGCTACCTCCACACATCATCTCCATAGCTGCCTCCAAAAGTCGTCCATATAGCTGCCTCCATACATCGTCCCCCTAGCAAACGAGCTGTGTCAGGCAGAATTTTGGGTTGTTTTCATGGCTTCCACATAAAACTTGTTAACTTTGTCGCCACCCTGCTGTGTTATCCACAAAATATACTGGCAAACTTTTATCATTTACCGATATTATTTCAGCGCTTCTTGCGCATTCCCCTTACCCGCTATATCCAAGCCAATTACTTATAAGAACAGTACTACACTTGATCTTATACAAAAGGTTCTTAGAAGTGCTGTTTGTAGCCCCCGTCTGCTTTGAAAATTATAATTTTTTCAAAATAAACGCTTCTGGCCCCCAGGCCCATTTTGGGTGGGGAGGAGCCGAGAGGCAGGGGCTTGGACAGGAGCAAAAGCTCAACTGGCAGCAGACCGCCAGCTCCATCCCAAGATCCAACTAACATATTTTTAACTGCAGCACCTTTAATCTACTACTACTTTACTGCCTCCATACATCGTCCCCTGGTTTCACCAGATACATAATGGAATTCGGCCCATCTGTCGCAGCCACGCTGGAGACCTGAAGTTGCAATCATAGCAGCGCAATATGGATGCCCCATACTGTTGCTCTTAATCATGGAACCATTTCCAAAAAAACAATTAAAAATAGAACCGCTATGCTATTCCATTATTCCTATATGAAATATTCATACGACCCCGCTTACTTTGAAAATTATAATTTTTTCAAAGTAAACGCTTCTGGCCCCCGGTCCCATTTTGGGTGGGGAGGAGCCGAGAGGCAGGGGCTTGGACAGGAGAAAGCTCGCCTGGCAGCGGACCGCCAGCTCCATCCCAAGATCCAACTAACCTAGTTTTAACTGCAGCTCCTTTAATCTACTACTACTTTACTGCCTCCATACATCGTCCCCTTATCAAACGAGATGTGTCAGGCAGAATTTTCAGGTGTTTCACCAGATACATAATGGAACTCGGCGCATCTGTCGCCGCCATGCTGGAGACCTGAAGTTTCAATCATAGCAGCGCAATATGGATGCCCCATACTGTCGCTCTTAATCATGGAACTCATCTCCATGGCTGCCTCCACATGTTGTCCCCTTATCAAACGAGCTGTGTCAGGCTCATTTTTCGGGTGTTTCACCAGATACATTATGGAACTTGGTCACTATGTCGCCACCATGCTGTGTTATCGACTAAATATACCGTCAACCTTTTGTTCACATAGGAAATCATTTCTTCTTGCTCACCTCCTTTGGTTCCTCTCTGCCGCCTTAACCAGGCAAAATACTGATGCATACAGTGCTACACGTTATCCTTGCCAAAAGGAATTTTTTTAATTGGTTTGAAGCCTGAGTCCATTTGGGGTATGTCGCCATGCCACTCTCTCGCCTGCCGCTGCTGCTTCTGCCTCTGCATGCCGTCTTCTATAGTGTCAGGGTCAATTATTGGATGTTTTAGATGCTATCTAGCCTCATTCGGTCACTCTGTCATCGCCATGCTGTTGCCCATAATTTTGGCATAATGGTTTCCAGGTGTTTGGCCAAGCTTCCCTGTGCAGAGCCTTGGTCCCCTTGAAAAATGCTCGAGTCTCCCATTGACTTCAATGGGGCTCATTATTCGAGACGAGCACTCGAGCATCGGGAAAAGTTCGTCTCGAATAACGAGCACCCGAGCATTTTAGTGCTTGCTCATCTCTAATCCTAATGGAAAAACATGATCACAAACTCCATAAACTCAAGCTGAGTTTTTACTCGCAGGATAACAAAACAGGTCGCCTCCTAGCTTCCAAAATCAAGCTAGGGCAAAGCGGCATATTACAAAGTCAACAATGCTAAATCTTCCCAATGAGAGCCCTGCTGATAAACTTACAATCTTGAAAAATACTTACAACCTAGACTGGCAGGAAGATCATATCTCCTACCTAGGAATTCATCTTTCCTTTCCAACAGCCTCTTTATACAAATTCAATTTCCCTCTTTTGATGACAAAGGTCACCCAGGAGCTGGCAGACTACTCAAAATGTATACTTTCGTGGTTCGGGAGAGTGGCTGTTTATAAAATGATGGTGTTACCAAAATATCTGTACCTCCTTAGAACTCTTCCTATACATCTCCCTAAAACTTTCCTCTTACAAGTTAAAAAACAGCTTACTACTTTCATATCGCAGACAAGGAAACCTAGAACTTCTATGACAATACTGAATAGACACAGAAAGGCAGCGGGTTTGGGTTTTCCATCTTTGGAAGGATACCACACAGCGTGCATTGTAGATCAGTTGTCGCATTGGTGGAATTCATCAACAGGGAAAGCATGGGTCAGGCTAGAATCGGATTGGTCAGCTACGTACTCCCTCACCATCTTTCTGTAAAGATCAACCCTCGCAGGATAACAAAACAGGTCGCCTCTAGAGATGAGCGAACACTAAAATGCTCGGGTACTCGTTATTCGAGACGAACTTTTCCCGATGCTCGAGTGCTCGTCTCGAATAACGAACCCCATTGAAGTCAATGGGAGACTCGAGCATTTTTCAAGGGGACCAAGGCTCTGCACAGGGAAGCTTGGCCAAACACCTGGGAACCTCAGAAAAGGATGGAAACACCACGGAAATGGACAGGAAACAGCAGGGGCAGCATGCATGGATGCCTCTGAGGCTGCTTAAACGCACCATTATGCCAAAATTATGGGCAACAGCATGGCCATGACAGAGTGACAGAATGAAGCTAGATAGTATCTAAAACATGCAATAATTGACCCTGACACTATAGGGGACGGCATGCAGAGGCAGCGGCAGCAGGCTAGAGAGTGTCATGGCGACATACCCTAAATGGACTCAGGCTTCAAACCAATGGGTGGCAGAGAGGAACCAAAGGAGGTGAGCAAGAAGTGCTCAAATAATATCGGTACATGATAAAAGTTTGCCAGTATATTTTGTGGATTACACAGCAGGGTGGCGAAAAAGTTAACATGGAAGCCATGAAAACAACCCAAAATTCTGCCTGACACAGCTCGTTTGATAAGGGGACCATGTATGGAGGCAGTGAACTAGTAGTAGATTAAAGGTGCTGCAGTTAAAACTATGTTAGTTGGATCTTGGCATGGAGCTGGCGCTCCGCTGCCAGACGAGCTTTCGCCAATCCAAGCCCCTGTCTCTAGGCTACTCCCCAAACAGCACTTTTGTATAAGATCAAGTGTAGTAGCGTTCTTATAAGTTTAGGATATGCCGGGTGAGGGGAATGTAAACAGATGCGCAAGAAGCGCATGATGCGCATGGAGCTGGCGCTCCGCTGCCAGGCGAGCTTTCGCAAATCCAAGCCCCTGTCTCTAGGCTACTCCCCAAACAGCACTTTTGTATAAGATCAAGTGTAGTAGCGTTCTTATAAGTTTAGGATATGGCGGGTGAGGGGAATGTAAACAGATGCGCAAGAAGCGCTGAAATAATATCCCTAAATGGTAAAAGTTTGCAAGTATATTTTGTGGATTACACAGCAGGGTGGCGACAAAGTTAACAACTTTGATGTGGAATGCCCTGTAATAGCTCTTGGGCGGTGTGCCTTTTATCGCCTAGGCTCAGCAGTTTCAGCACCGCCTGCTGTTGCTTAGCGACGGCACTGCTGCTGTGCCTAGAGCTACCGACTGATGGCGCCATGCCCACGGATGGTAATTCGGAGGAGGAGGAGGTGGAGGAGGGGTGGGAGGAGGTATAGTAGGCCTTTGAGACCTGGACCGAGGTAGGCCCCGCAATTCTCTGCGTCGGCAGTATATGACCAGCCCCAGGGTCAGACTCGGTCCCAGCCTGCACCAAGTTAAGTGTAGTAGCGTTCTTATAAGTTTGGGATATGGCGGGTTAGGGGAATGTAAACAGATGCGCAAGAAGCGCATGATGCGCATGGAGCTGGCGTTCCGCTGCCAGGCGAGCTTTCGCCAATCCAAGCCCCTGTCTCTAGGCTACTCCCCAAACAGCACTTCTAAGAACCTTTTGTATAAGATCAAGTGTAGTAGCGTTCTTATAAGTTTAGGATATGCCGGGTGAGGGGAATGTAAACAGATGCGCAAGAAGCGCTGAAATAATATCCCTAAATGGTAAAAGTTTGCCAGTATATTTTGTGGATAACACAGCAGGGTGGCGACAAAGTTAACAACTTTGATGTGGAATCCATGAAAACAACCCAAATTTCTGCCTGACACACCTCGTTTGATAAAGGGACGATGTATGGAGGCAGCTATATGGACGACTTTTGGAGGTAGCAATGGAGACAACGTGTGGAGGCTGCTATGGAGACAATTTAATTTGGATAGTGCCTGTATGTGGCAGTCCCAAACATTTTTCAAACCAGAGGAGCAGGTAGGTGGCCCTCCAGTAAAATGGAATAGATTGAGTGCCTGTATGTGGCAGTCCCAAAAATTCTTCAAACCAGAGGAGCAGGTAGGTGGCCCTCCAGTAAAATGGAATAGATTGAGTGCCTGTATGTGGCAGTCCCAAAAATTCTTCAAACCAGAGGAGCAGGTAGGTGGCCCTCCAGTAAAATGGAATAGATTGAGTGCCTGTATGTGGCAGTCCCAAAAATTGTTCAAACCAGAGGAGCAGGTAGGTGGCCCTCCAGTAAAATGGAATAGATTGAGTGCCTGTATGTGGCAGTCCCAAAAATTGTTCAAACCAGAGGAGCAGGTAGGTGGCCCTCCAGTAAAATGGAATAGATTGAGTGCCTGTATGTGGCAGTCCCAAAAATTGTTCAAACCAGAGGAGCAGGTAGGTGGCCCTCCAGTAAAATGGAATAGATTGAGTGCCTGTATGTGGCAGTCCCAAAAATTGTTCAAACCAGAGGAGCAGGTAGGTGGCCCTCCAGTAAAATGGAATAGATTGAGTGCCTGTATGTGGCAGTCCCAAAAATTGTTCAAACCAGAGGAGCAGGTAGGTGGCCCTCCAGTAAAATGGAATAGATTGAGTGCCTGTATGTGGCAGTCCCAAAAATTGTTCAAACCAGAGGAGCAGGTAGGTGGCCCTCCAGTAAAATGGAATAGATTGAGTGCCTGTATGTGGCAGTCCCAAAAATTGTTCAAACCAGAGGAGCAGGTAGGTGGCCCTCCAGTAAAATGGAATAGATTGAGTGCCTGTATGTGGCAGTCCCAAAAATTGTTCAAACCAGAGGACCGGGTAGGTGGCCCTCCAGAAAAATGGAATAGATTGAGTGCCTGTATGTGGCACTCACAAAAATTGTTTCAAACAGAGGACCGGGTAGGTGGCCCTCCAGAAAAATTAAATGCATGAAGTATAGCAAGAGCCAGTGGGCCCTGTCAAAAAATAGCCATTTTCCTCTGCTTTACTGTACAAAGAGGAGGAGAAGGAGGAAAATGAGGAGGAGGAGTGGATCAATTATTCAGGTTGAGCTTCCTTCACCTGGTGGAGATTGGAAATTCTGAGAAATCCAGCCTTTATTCATTTTAATAAGCGTCAGCCTGTCAGCGCTGTCAGTCGACAGGCGTGTACGCTTATCGGTGATGATGCCACCAGCTGCACTGAAAACCCGCTCGGACAAGACGCTAGCGGCAGGGCAGGCAAGAACCTCCAAGGCGTACAGCGCCAGTTCGTGCCACATGTCCAGCTTTGAAACCCAGTAGTTGTAGGGAGCTGTGTGATCATTTAGGACGATGGTATGGTCAGCTACGTACTCCCTCACCATCTTTCTGTAAAGATCAGCCCTACTCTGCCGAGACTGGGGACAGGTGACAGTGTCTTGCTGGGGTGACATAAAGCTGGCAAAAGCCTTGTAAAGCGTACCCTTGCCAGTGCTGGACAAGCTGCCTGCTCGCCTACTCTCCCTCGCTACTTGTCCCGCAGAACTACGCACTCTGCCGCTAGCGCTGTCAGAAGGGAAATACTGTTTCAGCTTGTGCACCAGGGCCTGCTGGTATTCATGCATTCTCACACTCCTTTCCTCTGCAGGGATGAGAGTGGAAAGATTTTGCTTGTACCGTGGGTCCAGGAGAGTGAACACCCAGTAATCGGTGCTGGAATAAATTCTTTGAACGCGAGGGTCACGGGATAGGCAGCCTAGCATGAAATCTGCCATATGCGCCAGAGTACCAACGCGTAAGAATTCACTCCCCTCACTGGCCTGACTGTCCATTTCCTCCTCCTCCAACTCCTCCAACTCCTCTTCTTCTGCCCATACACGCTGAACAGTGAAGGACTCAACAATGGTCCCCTCTTGTGTCTCGCCAACATTCTCCTCCTCTTCCTCCTCATCCTCCTCCACCTCCACCTCCTCCGATATGCGCTGAGAAACAGACCTCAGGGTGCTTTGGCTATCAACAAGGGAATATTCTTCCCCCGTCTCTTGTGACGAGCGCAAAGCTTCCGACTTCATGCTGACCAGAGAGTTTTTCAACAGGCCAAGCAGCGGGATGGTGAGGCTGATGATGGCGGCATCGCCACTGACCATCTGTGTTGACTCCTCAAAGTTACTCAGCACCTGACAGATATCAGACATCCACGTCCACTCCTCATTGTAGACTTGAGGAAGCTGACTGACCTGACTACCAGTTCTGGTGGAAGTTGACATCTGGCAGTCTACAATCGCTCTGCGCTGCTGGTAAACTCTGGATAACATGGTCAGTGTTGAATTCCACCTCGTGGGCACGTCGCACAACAGTCGGTGAGCGGGCAGTTGGAGGCGGCGCTGCGCTGCCCTGAGAGTGGCAGCATCTGGGCTGGACTTCCTGAAATGCGCACAGATGCGGCGCACCTTCGTGAGCAAATCAGACAGATTGGGGTATGTCTTGAGGAAACGCTGCACTATCAGATTTAACACATGGGCCAGGCATGGCACATGTGTCAGTCTGCCGAGTTGCAGAGCCGCCACCAGGTTACGGCCGTTGTCACACACAACCATTCCCGGCTTGAGGTTCAGCGGTGCCAGCCACAGATCAGTCTGCGCCGTGATGCCCTGTAATAGCTCTTGGGCGGTGTGCCTTTTGTCGCCTAGGCTCAGCAGTTTGAGCACCGCCTGCTGTCGCTTAGCGACGGCACTGCTGCTGTGCCTAGAGCTACCGACTGATGGCGCCGTGCCCACGGATGGTAGTTCGGAGGAGGAGGTGGAGGAGGGGTGGGAGGAGGAGGAGGCATAGTAGGCCTGAAACACCTGGACCGAGGTAGGCCCCGCAATCCTCGGCGTCGGCAGTATATGAGCAGCCCCAGGGTCAGACTCGGTCCCAGCCTCCACCAAGTTAACCCAATGTGCCGTCAGCGATATATAGTGGCCCTGCCCGGCAGCACTCGTCCACGTGTCCGTGGTCAGGTGGACCTTGTCAGAAACGGCGTTGGTCAGGGCACGGATGATGTTGTCTGACACGTGCTGGTGCAGGGCTGGGACGGCACATCGGGAAAAGTAGTGGCGGCTGGGGACCGAATACCGAGGGGCGGCCGCCGCCATGAGGTTGCGAAAGGCCTCGGTCTCTACTAGCCTATAGGGCAGCATCTCCAGGCTAAGCAATCTGGAGATGTGCACATTAAGGGCTTGGGCGTGCGGGTGGGTTGCACTATATTTGCGTTTCCGCTCCAGCGTCTGGGGTATGGAGAGCTGAACGCTGGTGGATGCTGTGGAGGATCGTGGAGGCGACGATGGGGTTTTTGTGGCAGGGTCCTGGGCAGGGGGCTGACTAGCAGCTGACACAGGGGAAGGAGCAGTGGTGTGCACGGCCGGAGGTGAACGGGCTTGTTGCCACTGAGTGGGGTGCTTAGCATTCATATGCCTGCGCATACTGGTGGTAGTTAAGCTAGTAGTGGTGGAACCCCTGCTGAGCCTGGTTTGGCAAATGTTGCACACCACAGTCCGTCGGTCATCCGGTGTTTCCTTAAAGAACCTCCACACTTCTGAAGATCTAGCCCTCGCCGCAAGAGCCCTCATTACGGGAGCTTCACTAGTTGACAGTGGCGCTGATGCACCAGCTCTGGCCCTGCCTCTCCGTCTGGCCCCACCACTGCCTCTTCCAACCTGTTCAGGTCGAGGACTCTCCTCCGTCTCAGAAGCACTGTGTTCACCCGGCCTCTCAACCCAGCTTGGGTCTGTCACCTCATCATCCTCCGATCCCTCAGTCTGCTCCCCCCTCGGACTTCCTGCCCTGACAACAACTTCCCCACTGTCTGACAACCGTGTCTCCTCATCGTCGGACACCTCTTTACACACTTCCACTACGTCAAGAAGGTCATCATCACCCACAGACTGTGACTGGTGGAAAACCTGGGCATCGGAAAATTGCTCAGCAGCAACCGGACAAGTGGTTTGTGACTGTGGGAAGGGTCCAGAAAACAGTTCCTCAGAGTATGCCGGTTCAAATGGCAAATTTTCCTGGGAGGGGGCAGACTGGGGGGGAGGAGGCTGAGGTGCAGGAGCTGGAGGAGTGGGGATTTCGGTGACATGGGTGGACTGCGTGGAAGACTGACTGGTGGTGGACAAATTGCTCGAAGCATTGTCAGCAATCCACGACATCACCTGTTCGCACTGTTCTGGCCTCAACAGTGCTCTACCACGAGTCCCAGTAACTTCAGACATGAACCTAGGGAGTGTAGCTCTGCGGCGTTCCCCTGCTCCCTCATCAGCAGGTGGTGTCTCACCCCGCCCAGGACCACGGCCTCTGACCCCTGCAGTAGTTGGACGCCCACGTCCCCGCCCTCGTCCTCTACCCCTAGCCCTGGGGTTAAACATTTTTAAAATGAGAGTTATAACTTTTTTTTTTTTTTTACTTTTTTTTTTTTTTTTTTTTTGTTTTTTTGTGTTTTTTTTTTTTTTTTGTGTTTTTTGTTTTTTTTTGAGTTTTTAGAACCAAACAATCCTATCCTATTGCTATGGCTATTTTCTAGCCAAGTATCAAAGGAAGCACACTACTATGCCAGATGAGATGACACTGAGTTATTGCCTAATAGAAATCCAACCCCTACTGAATTTTGCCACTTCAGCCTTTGCTATGGATATGTGCGCCACTAAGCGCAGAACACAGCGGTCGCAAGTCTCACTACAAATTGCTCAGAATTGGCAAGTACATGCACTGCAGAAACTACAGCCACCAGCAGATCAACCAGAAATCAAATATATAGAACGCTACTGTAGCCTTCAAGAAGCTATTTGTATTCTCCTATGGCTATTTTCTAGCCAAGTATCAAAGGAAGCACACTACTATGCCAGATGAGATGACACTGAGTTATTGCCTAATAGAAATCCAACCCCTACTGAATTTTGCCACTTCAGCCTTTGCTATGGATATGTGCGCCACTAAGCGCAGAACACAGCGGTCGCAAGTCTCACTACAAATTGCTCAGAATTGGCAAGTACATGCACTGCAGAAACTACAGCCACCAGCAGATCAACCAGAAATCAAATATATAGAACGCTACTGTAGGCTTCAAGAAGCTATTTGTATTCTCCTATGGCTATTTTCTAGCCAAGTATCAAAGGAAGCACACTACTATGCCAGATGAGATGACACTGAGTTAGTGCCTAATAGAAATCCAACCCCTACTGAATTTTCCCACTTCAGCCTTTGCTATGGATATGTGCGCCACTAAGCGCAGAACACAGCGGTCGCAAGTCTCACTACAAATTGCTCAGAATTGGCAAGTACATGCACTGCAGAAACTACAGCCACCAGCAGATCAACCAGAAATCAAATATATAGAACGCTACTGTAGGCTTCAAGAAGCTATTTGTATTCTCCTATGGCTATTTTCTAGCCAAGTATCAAAGGAAGCACACTACTATGCCAGATGAGATGACACTGAGTTAGTGCCTAATAGAAATCCAACCCCTACTGAATTTTCCCACTTCAGCCTTTGCTATGGATATGTGCGCCACTAAGCGCAGAACACAGCGGTCGCAAGTCTCACTACAAATTGCTCAGAATTGGCAAGTACATGCACTGCAGAAACTAAAGCCACCAGCAGATCAACCAGAAATCAAATATATAGAACGCTACTGTAGGCTTCAAGAAGCTGTTTGTATTCTCCTATGGCTATTTTCTAGCCAAGTATCAAAGGAAGCACACTACTATGCCAGATGAGATGACACTGAGTTATTGCCTAATAGAAATCCAACCCCTACTGAATTTTCCCACTTCGGTCTTTGCTATGGATATGTGTGCCACTAAGAGCTAAACACAACGGTAGCAAGTCCCCCTGCTAATTCCTCACAAAATGGTAAAAGATGCAAATTAAAATAAAAAAAGTAGAACGTTATTGTAGCCCTAAGAAGGGCTGTTGGGTTCTTTGAGAATCACTCCTGCCTAACAGTAAGCTAATAAAACACCCTAACGCTTTCCCTGACCAGCAGCAGCTCTCTCCCTAGCGGCATCCAGAGACAGAATGATCCGAGCAGCGCGGCCAGCGGCTAGTCTATCCCAGGGTCACCTGATCTGGCCAGCCAACCACTGCTATCGACGTGTAAGGGTACCACGTCATGCTGGGTGGAGTGCAGAGTCTCCTGGCTTGTGATTGGCTCTGTTTCTGGCCGCCAAAAAGCAAAACGGCGGGAGCTGCCATTTTCTCGAGCGGGCGAAGTATTCGTCCGAGTAACGAGCAGTTTCGAGTACCCTAATGCTCGACCGAGCATCAAGCTCGGACGAGCATGTTCGCTCATCTCTAGTCGCCTCCTAGCTTCCAAAATCAAAAATATAGCACAAAAGAAAAGAATCCCATACATTATTCACCCACTTACCAAAGAAAGTCTACTTGCCCCAAGAGAGATAGTGAATGCTTTTAAAGATTACTACAAAGCTTTATACAACTTAAAAGGTGACCCTAAGACGCCACAGCCTTCACAAAGGGATATCGATGCCTTTCTAGAGAAACTAGACATACCCTCTCTCTCCCCAACTCAACTTCAGACCCTTAACAAACCAATTACCCTAGAAGAAATTCTCAAAACAATAAAAACCCTACCAAAACATAAATTCCCCGGTCCAGATGGATACTCAAATGAATAGTATCTAAGATTTGCACGCATGCTGGCCCCCTACTTATTAAAAGTCTACAATAGAGCAGCAGAGATAGGCTCCCTTCCCTCTGACCTTTTAGCAGCAACGATTGTAACAATCCCTAAACCAGGGAAACCCCGACAGAACCCGCCAATTTTCGACCAATCTCGCTACTTAGCCGTGACGTCAAGTTATACGCAAAAATTCTAGCCACCAGAATTATGACAGTCATCCCCACTCTCATAAAAGATGACCAGGTAGGATTTACAAAAAATAGGCAAGCCCCAGACAATACCAGGAAGCTGATATCATTGATGCAGTATTGTGAACACCATAAAATCCCCGCCACCTTTTTGACAGTGGATGCCGTGAAGGCGTTCGACAGAGTTAACTGGTCGTTTGCCTTCTCGGCACTACGCAGGTATGGCTTCTCGGGCTATATCTATTCTGCAATTCAAGCACTATATTCTTGTCCTAACGCGTCAGTGTATGTCAATGGGGCTCTCTCGCAGACATTTCCCCTATCCAACGGTACCCGCCAAGGCTGTCCCTTGTCCCCAATATTCTTCAATCTTTCTATCGAACCCCTGGCAGAAGCAATTAGATCCGATCCCCTGATAAAAGGTGTTGAAATAAAAGAAGTTTCCCATAAAATCGCGTTATTTGCAGATGACATAATAATCATCAATACCCAACCCTTGCCTTCTCTAGCAAGGGTCTTCCAGCTCTTGGAGGACTATGGCAAAGCGGCATATTACAAAGTCAACAATGCTAAATCTTCCCAATGAGAGCCCAGCTGATCAACTTACAATCTTGAAAAATACTTACAACCTAGACTGGCAGGAAGATCATATCTCCTACCTAGGAATTCATCTTTCCTTTCCAACAGCCTCTTTATACAAATTCAATTTCCCTCTTTTGATGACAAAGGTCACCCAGGAGCTGGCAGACTACTCAAAATGTATACTTTCGTGGTTCGGGAGAGTGGCTGTTTATAAAATGATGGTGTTACCAAAATATCTGTACCTCCTTAGAACTCTTCCTATACATCTCCCTAAAACTTTCCTCTTACAAGTTAAAAAACAGCTTACTACTTTCATATCGCAGACAAGGAAACCTAGAACTTCTATGACAATACTGAATAGACACAGAAAGGCAGCGGGTTTGGGTTTTCCATCTTTGGAAGAATACCACACAGCGTGCATTGTAGATCAGTTGTCGCATTGGTGGAATTCATCAACAGGGAAAGCATGGGTCAGGCTAGAATCGGATATCACAAACACAAACTCCCTCCTTTTACGTATGCTGTCAACCCTGTGGGGTACCCCCCCCCCCACCCTCATTTTTATATTCCGTACGCACGTCAGATGCCGAATGGCAGAAAATCAACTCTGCTACAAAAAAAGACTACCTGATTTCAAAACATCAGATCCCTATTGACTATCTTGAGTTACATATACCAGGGATGGATCTTAGGTACTGGAAGAGAAGAGGTATACACACAATGCATGACATATTTGATTCGGAGGGTAAACTCTCCATAGAATACTTGACAAACAAATTCAATGTCCCAACATCAGACTTCCTTACAGTCCATAAAATTAAGCATTTTTTACACTCCTTACCCGAAAACTCCCCAACAGTTAACAGCAAGCTATTTGATATCCTAAACAAATCAACCACTAAGCCCAAAATTATTGGTACCATCTGCAATCTTATAAATGACAAAGAAAATATGCAACTGACCACACCTTTAAAAAGGTGGAGCTTCGACCTTGACACACCAATCTCACCCACAGAATGGCGCCGAGCATTTACTGACATCTACCAAATATTCAGGTGCACAAATCACCAAGAAGCAGCAATTAAAACAACATTGAGATGGTACTACACCCCTACGCGTCTGCACTTGATCTTCCCCTCCACTTCGCAGGAGTGCTGAAGGGGCTGCGGATCCAAAGGGTCACTACTCCACACATTATGGTCATGCAACCAGATTTCCCAATTATGGCACACAATCACACAGACAATCAACAAGATCACAGGGAGTGTACTCATTGCACAACCGAAGTTGGCCTTACTATTTGTAGGCCTGAGGATAAATTGCCTTCAACACACAGATGGATAGTAGCTCATCTGCTGATGGTGACAAAGCTGGTAATTACCAGACATTGGAAGTCCCAGACCTGCCCACTCTCTGAGGAAGTTTTTGAGATAATTAACTCCACATGCGCCTTTGAAAAGACACTTGCATACCAAACCCACACATACTCAACCTTTAAAAAACATTGGTCTATTTGGATGAATAGCCAATACTACAGATCTTAAATAATTCTATCACACTGGAGCTTTCTTCCTTTTTGTACAAATTTCCATCCACACTACTGCAAAGCCTCTTCCCTTTATTTCAGACAAATAAGATTTATTACTCTAGCTCAACTATGTATGACAGTGGAAAAGTTTCTTACCACATGATGTTACCTGTGAATAAGATACAAATGTTATGAATATCGTAATGGCCCGGCTGCGACCGTACATATGCTTTGTGTAAAAAGTTGGTAAAAACCCTACTATACCACATTTTATACTTGTTGAAAAACTGTAAACGCTTTACTTATATGCTTAAAAATAAATAAAAATTTCATGATTTAAAAAAAAAAAAAAAAGAAGAAGTGATTTTTACAGTATCTCCTGTACATTGAAAATGGAGATCGCGGGGGGCTCCAAATCTGGGTTGCTTTGGCTGGGAATGCTGTGTCTGTGTTATCTTGGAGTAGACAGGCTGGTAACCTTGCAAACGAGGGAGAGCGAGGGGGGATGAATATATCAAAAGTGTGTATCTTTATCTGGAGTAGTAATTACTTAGGATTCCAAAGTATAAAGCACTTTGAGAATATTACTAGTGCAACAAGTGAAGAAGACCATCTATACTCAAGTAAAACACTGAAAGTAAAACACTAAGCGTTTTTGGACTTTTGGATTCTGGAATGTTAACTGTCTGTCACTAATAATTGAATAAGAGTTCATGAGAAATATTCTAGATTTTTATGAAGCTTCATAACGTTTTTTATTGTTTTACGTATTGTATACATTAATGAATTTTTTGTTTTTCTATGGGCTAACTACTATCTCTATATAGCTGTACACAGGTTTTGTCTTTACCTTTGTTTTTATTTATGTTTTTCCATGATCTGCATTAAAGATAGATTATTACTAGAGATGAGCGAGTATACTCGTCCGAGTATACTGCTCGGTCGAGTATTAGCATACTCGGACCGGCTCGTTACTCGGACGAGTATCTCGCCGGCTCGAGATCGAGCAGTAAATTAATAAAATAAATTGAATAAAAGTATTTTTATTGTAAAAAAAATATTACACATGTTTCCATATGTTTTACTTGTAAGAACACATTGAAATAACACTATTCTTCACTTTCCAGGTGTTCGCGCGTGTCTCCCGCTAATTTAGGAGATGTTCGGAACATCTGGAATGTGAAGAATAGTGTTCTTTCAATGTGTTCTGCACTTAAATGGTCCTGTATTCACT
The DNA here is from genome assembly GCF_040894005.1 of Engystomops pustulosus. NCBI lineage: Eukaryota > Metazoa > Chordata > Amphibia > Anura > Leptodactylidae > Engystomops > Engystomops pustulosus. The sequence continues at coordinate 20,703,068 of NC_092421.1, read as the reverse complement.
GTTTACACGCTCGCACACCTGCAATGTGAAGAATAGAATTAAAACATTAAAAACAGTGAACACAGGAGCATTTAAGTGCAGAACACATTGAAAGAACAATATTCTTCACATTCCAGATGTTCCAAACATCTCCTAACTTAGCGAACACCTGCAAAGTGAAGAATAGTGTTATTTCAATGTGTTCTTACAAGTAAAACATCTGCAAACATCTGGAATTTTTTTTTTTGCACTGTTCTTTTACTGTTCAGTTTTATTAAAAAAATGCTCGGGTCTCCCATTGACTTCAATGGGGCTTGTTATTCGAGACGAGCACTCGAGCATCTGGAAAAGTTTGTCTCGAATAACGAGCACCCGAGCATTTTATTGCTCGCTCATCTCTAATTATTACATAATGTTTTATACATTTTCATATAGCTACAACAGGATGTGCTGAACTCTGGTGCTTTGGATACTTCACAAAAATCTGTTTCTTCCATTTTGCCTGTCTATTGATACTCTAGACTACCCAATAGCACAGTTTTCAGAAATCATTTTTGGTGTGAGGTGTTTGTTGAGTAACCCCAAATATTTCTATTTTCACTGTACCTGACTTTTGTTCAGACGTTGGAGTCTGGTCAAAACTTTACAGATAGCATGAAACGTTGAGATAGTTAATGGAGAATCCCATATGTCTAGATGAGATAAAGCGGAGATGTAAACAGTCAAGGAAAGAGTTTCCACGGGAACTGTTTAGAGCTTTTGGACACATGGGGTATGACCTGACAATGTAATGTACATCTAGTGCACTTTCCCAGCTGTTTTGTTATGGGTTGTTACTAGAGATGAGCGAGCACTAAAATGCTCGGGTGCTCGTTATTCGAGACAAACTTTTCCAGATGCTCGAGTGCTCGTCTCGAATAACGAGCCCCATTGAAGTCAATGGGAGACCCGAGCATTTTTCAAAGGGACCATGGTTCAGGAATAAAATGTGTTATTTAATTGAAAAAGAATGTCTTCTGATAAGTTAGCAGATGTATGCAAACATCTGCAATCTATTCTTCACTGTTCCGCGCGTATATTATCTCCCGACAAGTTAACAGATGTGAAGAACAGTGAAGAATAGAATAAAAACAGTGAACACAGGATCATTTAAGTGAAAAACGCAGTGAAAAACACAGTGAAGAATAGATTACAGATGTTCGGCACATCTGCTTACTTGTTGGGGTGATACGCTGTCCCGGGATCGCTCCTCTTCTTCCACTGAAGTCTCCCCGTGCTGGCCGATGTCTCCCCGTGCTGCCCGATGTCTCCCCCGTGCTGCCCGATGTCTCCCCCGTGCTGCCCGATGTCTCCCCCGTGCTGCCCGATGTCTCCCCCGTGCTGCCCGATGTCTCCCCCGTGCTGCCCGATGTCTCCCCCGTGCTGCCCGATGTCTCCCCCGTGCTGCCCGATGTCTCCCCCGTGCTGCCCGATGTCTCCCCCGTGCTGCCCGATGTCTGCCCCGTGCTGCCCGATGTCTGCCCCGTGCTGCCCGATGTCTCCCCGTGCTGCCCGATGTCTCCCCCGTGCTGCCCGATGTCTCCCTGCTGCTTGATGTCTCCCTGCTGCCGTTCCGCGCGTATCTTCCGACAAGTAAGCAGATGTGCCGAACATCTGTAATCTATTCTTCACTGTGTTCTTCACTGTCTTTTTCACTTAAATGATCCTGTGTTCACTGTGTTCACTGTTTTTATTCTATTCTTCATTGTTCTTCACTGTGTTTTTTTAATTAAATGCTCGATCTCGAGCAGGGGAAATACTCGTCCGAGCAACGAGCCGTTTCGAGTACCTTAATACTCGAACGAGCATCAAGCTCGGACGAGTATACTCGCTCATCTCTAGTTGTTACCAAAGGTTTTAACGGTCTAGAGACATCTCTGCCAGACTGCCATACAGAGGGACTGATAAGACTGTGACAGAAAGCCAGGGGGAAACAGAGACCAGGATCGGCAGTTTCACAGACCACTGCCAAAGTGAGACTGAGAGAAGTTCCGGTCTTGTGACAGCACAGTTCATGGGGGCGTGTTTCAACTGTGGGGAGGAGACATTACCAAGGTGACTGAAGTAAGTGACCACATTCTAAGAAAAGGAGACGCCCCCAAAAGTGCAGGATTAGTGGGGGGTTGTATCGGACGAGGACATCAGCAAGCATAACCTTTTATTGTAGAATTGATGTGGGACTCCTCCCCTGCTAGCTCAGTGATGATTTAACCTGTTCCCAGTCAATAAAAAGACCCAGAAAGAGCAGCCGGATACATGTCGGATGGTCCATGACCTCCAAATGAGTGTACTGTAGCCCAGTGGTTCCTGGCATTTCTACCCCTGTCACTAGACTAGTGAAAGCCTGTATAGTCTGTGCCAGCCACAACCCGGGTAAGGTGGTAAAGACCCCACAGAAGGTGACACCCAAGCCGCTGTACCAAAAAGTGGTTCGTAGGAATTCGTTCTTGTGTGCATTGATCTCTTTCCAGGGTTGCCAGAAGCTTTTCCCATGACCATGGCGACTGCCAGAGCTGCAGCCAAGAAGTTGGTAAGTGGGATTTTCTGCAAGTTTGGACTCCCAGAGACCATAGAGTCCGGTCGCAGAACCCACTTCACTGGACAGGTGAAAACTAGAGATGAGCGAGCACTAAAATGCTCGGGTACTCGTTATTCGAGACAAACTTTTCCCGATGCTCGAGTGCTCGTCTCGAATAACGAGCCCCATTGAAGTCAATGGGAGACTCGAGCATTTTTCAAGGGGACCAAGGCTCTGCACAGGGAAGCTTGGCCAAACACCTGGGAACCTCAGAAAAGGATGGAAACACCACGGAAATGGACAGGAAACAGCAGGGGCAGCATGCATGGATGCCTCTGAGGCTGCTTAATCGCACCATTATGCCAAAATTATGGGCAACAGCATGGCCATGACAGAGTGACAGAATGAAGCTAGATAGCATCTAAAACATCCAATAATTGACCCTGACACTATAGGGGACGGCATGCAGAGGCAGCGGCAGCAGGCTAGAGAGTGTCATGGCGACATACCCTAAATGGACTCAGGCTTCAAACCAATGGGTGGCAGAGAGGAACCAAAGGAGGTGAGCAAGAAGCGCTCAAATAATATCGGTACATGATAAAAGTTTGCCAGTATATTTTGTGGATTACACAGCAGGGTGGCGACAAAGTTAACAAGTTTGATGTGGAAGCCATGAAAACAACCCAAAATTCTGCCTGACACAGCTCGTTTGATAAGGGGACGATGTATGGAGGCAGCTATATGGACGACTTTTGGAGGTAGCAATGGAGACAACGTGTGGAGGCTGCTATGGAGACAATTTAATTTGGATAGTGCCTGTATGTGGCAGTCCAAAAAAGTTTTCAAACCAGAGGAGCAGGTAGGTGGCCCTCCAGAAAAATGAAATAGATTGAGTGCCTGTATGTGGCAGTCCAAAAAAGTTTTCAAACCAGAGGAGCGGGTAGGTGGCCCTCCAGAAAAATTGAATAGATTGAGTGCCTGTATGTGGCAGTCCAAAAAACTTTTCAAACCAGAGGAGCAGGTAGGTGGCCCTCCAGTAAAATGGAATAGATTGAGTGCCTGTATGTGGCAGTCCAAAAAAGTTTTCAAACCAGAGGAGCAGGTAGGTGGCCCTCCAGAAAAATTGAATAGATTGAGTGCCTGTATGTGGCACTCACAAAAATTGTTTAAAACAGAGGACCGGGTAGGTGGCCCTCCAGAAAAATTAAATGCATAAAGTACTATAGCTAGAGCCAGTGGGCCCTGTCAAAAAGTAGCCAGTTTCCTCTGCTTTACTGTACAAAGAGGAGGAGAAGGAGGAAAATGAGGAGGAGGAGGAGTGGATAAATTATTCAGGTTGAGCTTCCTTCACCTGGTGGAGATTGGAAATTATGAGAAATCCAGGCTTTATTCATCTTAATAAGCGTCAGCCTGTCAACGCTGTCAGTCGACAGGCGTGTACGCTTATCGGTGATGATGCCACCAGCTGCACTGAAAACCCGCTCGGACAAGACGCTAGCGGCAGGGCAGGCAAGAACCTCCAAGGCGTACAGCGCCAGTTCGTGCCACATGTCCAGCTTTGAAACCCAGTAGTTGTAGGGAGCTGTGTGATCATTTAGGACGATGGTATGGTCAGCTACGTACTCCCTCACCATCTTTCTGTAAAGATCAGCCCTACTCTGCCGAGACTGGGGACAGGTGACAGTGTCTTGCTGGGGTGACATAAAGCTGGCAAAAGCCTTGTAAAGCGTACCCTTGCCAGTGCTGGACAAGCTGCCTGCTCGCCTACTCTCCCTCGCTACTTGTCCCGCAGAACTACGCACTCTGCCGCTAGCGCTGTCAGAAGGGAAATACTGTTTCAGCTTGTGAACCAGGGCCTGCTGGTATTCATGCATTCTCACACTCCTTTCCTCTCCAGGGATGAGAGTGGAAAGATTTTGCTTGTACCGTGGGTCCAGGAGAGTGAACACCCAGTAATCGGTGCTGGAATAAATTCTTTGAACGCGAGGGTCACGGGATAGGCAGCCTAGCATGAAATCTGCCATATGCGCCAGAGTACCAACGCGTAAGAATTCACTCCCCTCACTGGCCTGACTGTCCATTTCCTCCTCCTCCAACTCCTCCAACTCCTCTTCTTCTGCCCATACACGCTGAACAGTGAAGGACTCAACAATGGTCCCCTCTTGTGTCTCGCCAACATTCTCCTCCTCTTCCTCCTCATCCTCCTCCACCTCCACCTCCTCCGATATGCGCTGAGAAACAGACCTAAGGGTGCTTTGGCTATCAACAAGGGAATCTTCTTCCCCCGTCTCTTGTGACGAGCGCAAAGCTTCCGACTTCATGCTGATCAGAGAGTTTTTCAACAGGCCAAGCAGCGGGATGGTGAGGCTGATGATGGCGGCATCGCCACTGACCATCTGTGTTGACTCCTCAAAGTTACTCAGCACCTGACAGATATCAGACATCCACGTCCACTCCTCATTGTAGACTTGAGGAAGCTGACTGACCTGACTACCAGTTCTGGTGGAAGTTGACATCTGGCAGTCTACAATCGCTCGGCGCTGCTGGTAAACTCTGGATAACATGGTCAGTGTTGAATTCCACCTCGTGGGCACGTCGCACAACAGTCGGTGAGCGGGCAGTTGGAGGCGGCGCTGCGCTGCCCTGAGAGTGGCAGCATCTGTGCTGGACTTCCTGAAATGCGCACAGATGCGGCGCACCTTCGTGAGCAAATCAGATTGGGGTATGTCTTGAGGAAACGCTGAACTATCAGATTTAACACATGGGCCAGGCATGGCACATGTGTCAGTCTGCCGAGTTGCAGAGCCGCCACCAGGTTACGGCCGTTGTCACACACAACCATGCCTGGCTTCAGGTTCAGCGGTGCCAGCCACAGATCAGTCTGCGCCGTGATGCCCTGTAATAGCTCTTGGGCGGTGTGCCTTTTGTCGCCTAGGCTCAGCAGTTTGAGCACCGCCTGCTGTCGCTTAGCGACGGCACTGCTGCTGTGCCTAGAGCTACCGACTGATGGCGCCATGCCCACGGATGGTAATTTGGAGGAGGAGGAGGTGGAGGAGGGGTGGGAGGAGGAGGAGGCATAGTAGGCCTGAAACACCTGGACCGAGGTAGGCCCCGCAATCCTCGGCGTCGGCAGTATATGACCAGCCGCAGGGTCAGACTCGGTCCCAGCCTCCACCAAGTTAACCCAATGTGCCGTCAGCGATATATAGTGGCCCTGCCCAGCAGCAGTCGTCCACGTGTCCGTGGTCAGGTGGACCTTGTCAGAAACGGCGTTGGTCAGGGCACGGATGATGTTGTCTGACACGTGCTGGTGCAGGGCTGGGACGGCACATCGGGAAAAGTAGTGGCGGCTGGGGACCGAATACCGAGGGGCGGCCGCCGCCATGAGGTTGCGAAAGGCCTCGGTCTCTACTAGCCTATAGGGCAGCATCTCCAGGCTAAGCAATCTGGAGATGTGGACATTAAGGGCTTGGGCGTGCGGGTGGGTTGTACTATATTTGCATTTCCGCTCCAGCGTCTGGGGTATGGAGAGCTGAACGCTGGTGGATGCTGTGGAGGATCGTGGAGGCGACGATGGGGTTTTTGTGGCAGGGTCCTGGGCAGGGGGCTGACTATCAGCTGACACAGGGGAAGGAGCAGTGGTGTGCACGGCCGGAGGTGAACGGGCTTGTTGCCACTGAGTGGGGTGTTTAGCATTCATATGCCTGCGCATACTGGTGGTAGTTAAGCTAGTAGTGGTGGAACCCCTGCTGATCCTGGTTTGGCAAATGTTGCACACCACAGTCCGTCGGTCATCCGGTGTTTCCTTAAAGAACCTCCAGACTTCTGAAAATCTAGCCCTCGCTGCAGGAGCCCTCGCCACGGGAGCTTCACTAGTTGACACATTTGGCGCTGATGCACCTGCTCTGGCCCTGCCTCTCCGTCTGGCCCCACCACTGCCTCTTCCAACCTGTTCTGGTCGAGGACTCTCCTCTGTCTCAGAAGCACTGTGTTCACCCGGCCTATCAACCCAGCTTGGGTCTGTCACCTCATCATCCTCCGATCCCTCAGTCTGCTCCCCCCTCGGACTTCCTGCCCTGACAACAACTTCCCCACTGTCTGACAACCGTGTCTCCTCATCGTCGGACACCTCTTTAGACACTGCTTCCACTACGTCAAGAAGGTCATCATCACCCACAGACTGCGACTGGTGGAAAACCTGGGCATCGGAAAATTGCTCAGCAGCAACCGGACAAGTGGTTTGTGACTGTGGGAAGGGTCCAGAAAACAGTTCCTCAGAGTATGCCGGTTCAAATGCCAAATTTTCCTTGGAGGGGGCAGACTGGGGGGGAGGAGGCTGAGGTGCAGGAGCTGGAGGAGTGCCGATTTCGGTGACATGGGTGGACTGCGTGGAAGACTGACTGGTGGACAAATTGCTCGAAGCATTGTCGGCAATCCACGACATCAGTTCGCACTGTTCTGGCCTCAACAGTGCTCTACCACGAGTCCCAGTAACTTCAGACATGAACCTAGGGAGTGTAGCTCTGCGGCGTTCCCCTGCTCCCTCATAAGCAGGTGGTGTCTCACCCCGCCCAGGACCACGGCCTCTGACCCCTGCAGTAGTTGGACGCCCACGTCCCCGCCCTCGTCCTCTACCCCTAGCCCTCGGGTTAAACATTTTTAAAATGAGAGTTATAACTTCAATTTATTTTTAACTTTTTTTTGTGTTTTTTTGTTTTTTTTTGTGTTTTTTAGTTTTTAAAACCAAACGATGCTATCCTATTGCTATGGCTATTTTCTAGCCAAGTATGAAAGCACACTACTATGCCAGATGAGATGACGCTGAGTTATTAAAAAAATAAACGTAAAATAAAAAAGGAAATGGCAGACTGTGCCTAATTGAAATCCAACCCCTAATAAATTCTCCCACTACGGTCTTTGCAATGGATATGTGCGTCACTAAGCGCAAAACACAGCGGTCGCAAGTCTCACTACAAATTGCTCACAATTTGCTAGTAGATGCACTGCAGCAAGTACAGCCACCAGCAGATCAACCAGAAATCAAATATATATAACGCTACTGTAGGCGTAAGTAAGCCGTTTGGATTCTCCTATGGCTATTTTCTAGCCAAGTATGAAAGCACACTACTATGCCAGATGAGATGACGCTGAGTTATTAAACAAAATAAACGTAAAATAAAAAAGGAAATGGCAGACTGTGCCTATTTGAAATCCAACCCCTAATAAATTTTCCCACTTCGGTCTTTGCAATGGATATGTGCGTCACTAAGCGCAAAACACAGCGGTCGCAAGTCTCACTACAAATTGCTCACAATTTGCTAGTAGATGCACTGCAGCAAGTACAGCCACCAGCAGATCAACCAGAAATCAAATATATATAACGCTACTGTAGGCGTAAGTAAGCCGTTTGGATTCTCCTATGGCTATTTTCTAGCCAAGTATGAAAGCACACTACTATGCCAGATGAGATGACACTGAGTTATTAAAAAAATAAACGTAAAATAAAAAGTAAATGGCAGACTGTGCCTAATTGAAATCAAATCCCTAATAAATTTTCCCACTTTGGTGTTTGAGGTGGATATGTGTGTCACTAAGAGCTAAACACAACGGTAGCAAGTCCCCCTGCAAATTCCTCACAATATGGTACTAGCTGCAAATAAAAAAAAAAAAGTATAACGTTATTGTAGCCCTAAGAAGGGCTGTTGGGTTCTTGGAGAATCACTCCTGCCTAACAGTAAGCTAATAGAACACCCTAACGCTTTCCCTGACCAGCAGCAGCTCTCTCCCTAGCGGCATCCAGACACAGAATGATCCGAGCAGCGCGGGCAGCGGCTAGTCTATCCCAGGGTCACCTGATCTGGCCAGCCAACCACTGCTATCGACGTGTAAGGGTACCACGTCATGCTGGGTGGAGTGCAGAGTCTCCTGCCTTGTGATTGGCTCTGTTTCTGGCCGCCAAAAAGCAAAACGGCGGGAGCTGCCATTTTCTCGAGCGGGCGAAGTATTCGTCCGAGCAACGAGCAGTTTCGAGTACGCTAATGCTCGACCGAGCATCAAGCTCGGACGAGCATGTTCGCTCATCTCTAGTAAAGACCTGAAACCTCTTCCCTCCTGGGTTTAGAACAGGCCCTGCACACCCCTTACCCTCCCCAAGCTAGTGGTAGGGTTGAGAGACAAAATGGCACTCTTAAGTTAGAGATCCGGAAAGCCATGGAAGTAACAGGGAAACCATGGCCCGAGTGCCTTCCTGCTTCCCACTATTCAGTCAGGACCACCTTCAACAGAAAGATGGGATTGTCCCCCTTTGAGATACTTTTTGGCTGTGAACCCAGACTAGGCTCCTACTTCCCACAGACCCTATAGCTCAGTGATGGCGAACCTTTTAGATATCGAGTGCCCAAACTACAACTAGGACCCACTTATTTATCACAAAGTGCCAACACAGAAATTTAATTTGAGATTTATACTCCCTTTTCTGTCACAGTTTTCATTGATAACCAGCACCCTGAGGACACCAATAAAGCAGAAAATAGAAGAAATTTGGATGATCATTGTAGCTTCGCTCCAGGGTCCCATCAACAGGAAGAATTGTCAGGGCCGGAGCAGGAGCTACAATGATAATCCAGATCTGTCCGCACCTTCCCACTCCTCCGGTAGTCCCAGGTAGAGCTGTCACTTTAAAATAGCTCTGTGCACAGCAAGTCCTGGGATGTCTGGGACTGCAGGAAGATACCTGGAGTCATCTCTGGTGATGGCCTTAGTGCCCACAGAAAGGGCTCTGAGTGCCACCTTTGGCACCAGTGCCATAGGTTAGCCACCACTGCTATAGCTGATAGCAGCAAACCTGGTGGAATATGCCAGACAGTTGAGCCAGGCCTTTGGAAAGGTCCGCAAAAGTGTTTCTGATTTCTTTTCAGATCCAGACAGAGACCTCAGGACGCATAACCTGAACCCTGGAGACTACGGGTGGTAAAGAGACACCAGAGAGAGAGTCTGGAGCCTCACTACGTCAGTCCTTTCCAAGTCCTGCTGACCAGTGCCACGTCTGTGAAGCTAGAGGAAAATCAGCATGCTTCCACGCTTACTATTGCAAACTTATTCTTCTTGCTAGCTGGTCTCTTCTGACTGACTGTATGCTCAGGAACACCCCAACCATGACTATCATTGTATCTATAGGGCTGACCTGGATGCCCCCAGGGTAGGAGACTCTACCTACGGTTGGTGCAACAAGACAATGACCTTCTTTAAAGGGGTATTCTTCACATTCTGTTTCATTAATCTGCCATATATAAACATTTCTTCATTTAGATGGTATTAAAAAAACTGTTCCTATGTGAAGATAATTTCTCATAAATGTAGTCATATGGCAATATATGATAGGCTCGTACAGACAACCTAGGATTAAAGTACCCTAGGGAGTCTAAAAAATAGTAAAAATAAAAAAAAAGTTAAAAAAAAAAATTATAATAAAAAAACATAAAAACTCAAATCACCCCCCTTTCACTAGAACTAATATAAATATAAATAAACAGTAAAAATCATAAACACATTAGGTATCCACGCATCCAAAAATGCCCGATCTATCAAAATATAGTAACGGTTTTTAACTTTTTTGCCAAATTAAAAAAAATTTAAAATTCTATGAAAAGTGATCAAAAGGTCGTACAGTCCGAAAAATTCTAACATTGTAAACATCATCAAAAGCCGCAAAAAAATTACACCTCCCAAAGCTCTGTATACCAAACAAAAAAAGTTATTAGCGCCAGAAGAAAAATCCCAAAAAATGTTTTGTGTAGAAGGTTTTAATTTTTGTAAATGTCTAAAAACATTTTAAAACCTATACAAATTTTGTATCCCCGTAATTGAAGCAACCCAAAGAATAAAGTAGACATGTCATTTGGGGCATAGAATACGGCACAAATGCTTTTTTTTTTACAGTTTTTTCACTGCATTTGGAATTTTTTTCCTGCTTCCCAGTACACGGCATGGAATATGAAATACCACCATTTTGAAGTCTTATTTGTTACGCAGAAAATAAGACATAACACAGCTCTGTACATGGAAAAATAAAAAAGTTATAGATTTTTGAAGGTGGGGAGTGAAAAACGAAACCCCAAAAACGAAAAAAGGTCTGCGGCGGGAAGGGGTTAAGATTGATAGCACAGGTAATCCTGTATTAGCAGTGTCTGGTGTGTACTGGATTTGTGGGGATAGAACAGTCAAGGCCAAGCAATGACCTTCCTTAACACCTGCCTAGAGGCTGGGAAGGTGAGTGTGCTGTGATAAAATTTGTGCATTCCTTCCTCGTGATCCCCAAGGATAAGATTGATCAGACACATAAAGAAAAGGTAGAGAATCCCAAAGGATTCTGGAGGTCAAAGAGAGAAGCACCTAGATGACAACATTTATATAGATACAATGGATCCAAGCAAAACTAGAGAACAACACCATACCTGTTATAGACTATAGCCTGTGCCTCTTGAGCCTGGAGATGATCATTGACAATAGGAATCATGTGAGCTATCCATTCCTGCAATTGGGCAAAATTTTCAATAACAATTTTGTAGGGTGTGACTTAGCTCTCTTAGGTCTCCTTTGGGAGATTGTATTCATTGTTCTTAAGTGGGGGAAGGGGTTAATGTGTGCCACAATCTATATATTGTGGCACATGCAACTCCCCTCCCCTGCCCCTACAACCATGGATACAGACTGTATAAAACTGTATCAATGGTTTTTGTGGCGAGGGGTCACCCTGCTGGCCTCTGCTGGATATGTTATTAGTGATGGGAGGCCACTGCTGGACATGTTATTAGTGATTGGAGGCCACTGCTGGACATGTTATTAGTAGAGATGAGCGAGTATACTCGTCCGAGCTTGATGCTCGTTCGAGTATTAAGGTACTCGAAACGGCTCGTTGCTCGGACGAGTATTTCCCCTGCTCGAGATCGAGCATTTAATTAAAAAAACACAGTGAAGAACAATGAAGAATAGAATAAAAACAGTGAACACAGGATCATTTAAGATAAAAACACAGTGCAGAACACAGTGAAGAACACAGTGAAGAACACAGTGAAGAATAGATTACAGATGTTCGGCACATCTGCTTACTTGTCGGAAGATACGCGCGGAACGGTGCGAACAAAATACTATGTGAAGAACAATATATATGTGTGAAGAACACATTGAAGAACACGGTGAGCAGGACAGAGACACCGGGGAGCAGCACAGAGACACCGGGGAGCAGCACAGAGACATCGGGCAGTGGCACGGAGACATCGGGCAGCGACACGGAGCGGCACGGAGACATAGGGGCACGGAGACATAGGGGCACGGAGACATCGGGGCACGGAGACATTGGGGCACGGTGACATCGGGCAGCGGCACGGAGACATCAGGCAGCGGCACGGAGACATCGGGGCACGGAGACATCGGGGCACGGAGACATCGGGGCACGGAGACATCGGGGCACGGAGACATCGGGGCACGGAGACATTGGGGCACGGTGACATCGGGCAGCGGCACGGAGACATCAGGCAGCGGCACGGAGACATCGGGGCACGGAGACATCGGGGCACGGAGACATCGGGCAGCGGCACGGAGACATCGGGCAGCGGCACGGAGACATCGGGGAGACTTCAGTGGAAGAAGAGCAGCGGATCCCGGGACAGCGTATCTCCCGACAAGTAAGCAGATGTGCAGAACATCTGCAATCTATTCTTCACTGTGTTTTTCACTTAAATGATCTTGTGTTCACTGTTTTTATTCTATTCTTCACTGTTCTTCACATCTGCTACCTTGTCGGGAGATAATATACGCGCGGAACAGTGAAGAATAGATTGCAGATGTTTGCATACATCTGCTAACTTATCAGAAGACATTCTTTTTCAATTAACCCCTTAAGGACGCAGCCTGTTTGCAGGTTAAGGCTCGCAACTTTTTTTTGAAATTTGACCAGTGTCTCTTCCTGTGGTAATAACTTTTGAACGCTGTTACTTATCAAAGCGATTCTGAGATAGTTTTTTCCCCACATGTTGTACTTCATTTTAGTGGTAAATTTTGGCTGATAAGTTTTGCGTTTATTTACAAAAAAAAGAAAAAAATGATGAATTTTTAGAAAAATTTGCCATTTTCGAAATTCTAAATCATTGCGTTTTCAGGCAGATAGATTTACCACCTAAATAACTTGCAGAATAACATTTCCCATTTGTCTACTTTACATTTTCATAATTTCTGAAATGTTTGGATAATTTATTTTGCCGTCACGCGGCCTACAAATCGAATAGCGATTTTCCGTATTTTCGGAATTGACTATTTTGGGGATAAATACTGTTTGAAATCAAATTTTACATATTTAGCAACAAAAACCCCTATATAACCAACCCATTTTCAAATCTGCACCCCTCAAACTATCAGAAACAGCTTTTACAAAGATTGTTAACCCCTTGAGATCTTCATAGTAATTGAATCAAAATGGCGGTGAAATTTAGAAATTTCAAATTTATCAAATTTTGTCGGTTATACGTTCATTTAGCCCTAAAATTTACACATTTCCAAAAGATAAAAAGAGAAAACTCACCATAAAATTTGTTCTACAATTTCTCCTGAGTGCAGCGACCCCCCACACGTGGCCGTTACTTGTGTTATGGGGGCACAGCGAGGCGCAGAAGGGAAGGAGCACCCTGCTGCTGCCAGGATTTTAGTTTTCTGGTTGCCCCCTTTTGAAGGCTATAAAATTTTCGCTTTTCCGTTATTTGGGCCATGTGACGGCATTTTTTTTGCGGGACGAGATGCTTTTTCCAGTGTTACCATTTTGGGGTTGGTATCACCTATTGTTGAAAATTTTGGAACTTTTTTTGAGGTCATGAGTAGAAAAGCATCAATTCTGTACTGGATTTTTTTACTTTTTTTTTTTCCGTGTTCACCGTATATCCTAATAATCCTGTTTCTTTTTATTCTATGGGTCGATACGATTACGGGGATACCAGACATGAATATTTTTTGTTATGTTTTACTAAATTTGCCAAATAAAACCCTAATGCGGGGAAAAATCTATCATTTTTGCATCGCCGTCTTCCAAGTGGCATAACATTGTTACGTTTTTGGCTACAGAGCTGGTTGATGGCTTGTTTTTTGCGGGACATGTTGTTCTTTGCAACAATATCATTCTGGAGTACATATGTTTTGTTGATCACTTTTTATTGCATTTTTAGTGGGATATAATAGGTAAAAATCATAATTTTTGGCGGGTTTTTGACGTTTTTTTTTTACGGCGTTCATCATATGGGTTCAATAGTTATTTAGTTTTATTCTATGGATTGTTACGGACGCGGTGATACTATATATGTGGGGTTTGTGTTATGATTTAGACTTTTTTGAGCGTTATATGTCTCTTTATATGTTTTGGGGCTTATGGGCATTTTTAGTGATTTATAAAGTAATTTTTTATTGAAAAACATTTTTTTTTACATTTTTTACTTGATCCACCATGGGATATGAACAAGCAATCATCTGATTGCTTGTTCTTGATAATACTCTGCAATACTAATGTATTGCAGGGTATTATCAGTGCCAGCCTATGCAGATGCATAGGCTGACACTTTGCCTTTAAGATGACGTCACAGACGCCATCTTAAAGGTAAACCCTCCAGGCTTCTCTGGGGTCCCGATCGGACCCCAGAGGAGCCAAAACAGCGATCGGCCCCCCCGAAAACGGTGCGGGGGGGCCGATCGTGGGGTAAAGACCCCCAGAAGGCATGTTAAATGCCGCGGTCGCGTTGACCGCGGCATTTAACGGGTTAAACACCCGCGATCGGAGCCCACTCCGACCGCGGGTGTTAGCCGGGGATGTCAGCGGTAGATTACCGCTGAAATCCCGCGGCTAGCGATGCCGGTTCGGCTGCTATACAGCGCTGAACCGGCATAGTCTCTGCGCCGTAGCTGTACTGCGCTGAGCGCTAATCGCGGGACTCAGCGCAGTACAGCTACGGCGCAGAGCGCTAAGTGGTTAATTAACACATTTTATTCCCGAACCATGGTCCCTTTGAAAAATGCTCGAGTCTCCCATTGACTTCAATGGGGCTCGTTATTCGAGACGAGCACTCGAGCATCAGGAAAAGTTCGTCTCGAATAACGAGCACCCGAGCATTTTAGTGCTCGCTCATCTCTAGTTATTAGTGATGGGAGGCCTCTGCTGGATATGTTATTAGTAAAGTGAAGCCGCTGCTGGGACATGTTATTAGTGATGGGAGGCCGCTGCTGGACATGTTATTAGTGATGGGAGGCCACTGCTGGACATGTTATTAGTGAAGGGAGGACGCTGCTGGACATGTTATTAGTGAAGGGAGGCCACTGCTGGACATGTTATTAGTGAAGGGAGGCCACTGCTGGACATGTTATTAGTGAGGAGAGGCCGCTGCTGGACATGTTATTAGTGATGGGAGGCCACTGCTGGACATGTTATTAGTGAAGGGAGGACGCTGCTGGACATGTTATTAGTGAAGGGAGGCCACTGCTGGACATGTTATTAGTGAAGGGAGGCCACTGCTGGACATGTTATTAGTGAAGGGAGGCCACTGCTGGAGGTATTATAAGTGAATGGAAGTTGCTGCTGGACATGTTATTAGTGAGGCGAGGCTGCTGCTGGACATGTTATTAGTGAGGGGGGGAGGGGCACTGCTGGGACATGTTATTAATGAGAGGAGGCCGCTGCTGGACATGTTATTAGTGAGAGGAGGCCACTGCTGGACATGTTATTAGTGAAGGGAGGCCACTGCTGGACATGTTATTAGTGAAGGGAGGCCACTGCTGGACATGTTATTAGTGATGGGAAGTCGCTGCTGGACATGTTATTAGTAAGGGGGGGAGGGGCACTGCTGGGACATGTTATTAATGAGAGGAGGCCGCTGCTGGGACATGTTATTAGTGAAGGGAGGCCACTGCTGGGACATGTTATTAATGAGAGGAGGCCGCTGCTGGGACATGTTATTAGTGAAGGGAGGCCACTGCTGGACATGTTATTAGTGAAGGGAGGCCACTGCTGGACATGTTATTAGTGATGGGAGGCTGCTGCTGGACATGTTATTAGTGAAGGGAGGCCGCTGCTGGAGATGTTATTAGTGAAGGGAGGCCACTGCTAGACATGTTATTAGTGATGGGAAGCCGCTGCTGTGACATGTTATTAGTGAAGGGAGGCCAATGCTGGACATGTTATTAGTAAAGGGAGGCCACTGCTTGACATGTTATTATCAAAGGGAGGCCACTGCTGGACATGTTATTAGTGAAGGGAGGCCACTGCTGGACATGTTATTAGTGATGGGAAGCCGCTGCTGGACATATTATTAGTGAAGGGAGGCCACTGCTGGACATGTTATTAGTGATGGGAAGCCGCTGCTGGACATGGTATTAGTAAGGGGGGAGGGGCACTGCTGGGACATGTTATTAATGAGAGGAGGCCGCTGCTGGGACATGTTATTATTGAAGGGAGGCCACTGCTTGACATGTTATTATCAAAGGGAGGCCACTGCTGGACATGTTATTAGTAAAGGGAGGCCACTGCTGGACATGTTATTAGTGAAGGGAGGCCACTGCTGGACATGTTATTAGTGATGGGAAGCCGCTGCTGTGACATGTTATTAGTGAAGGGAGGCCAATGCTGGACATGTTATTAGTAAAGGGAAGCCACTGCTTGACATGTTATTATCAATGGGAGGCCACTGCTGGACATGTTATTAGTGAAGGGAGGCCACTGCTGGAGGTATTATTAGTGAATGGAAGTTGCTGCTGGACATGTTATTAGTGAGACGAGGCTGCTGCTGGACATGTTATTAGTGAGGGGGGGGGCACTGCTGGGACATGTTATTAATGAGAGGAGGCCGCTGCTGGACATGTTATTAGTGAGAGGAGGCCACTGCTGGACATGTTATTAGTGAGGGGAGGTCGCTGCTTGACATCTATTAATTATTGAAGAGAGGCCACTGCTGGACATGTTATTAGTGATGGGAGGCCGCTGCTGGACATGTTATTAGTGAAGGGAGGCCACTGCTGGACATGTAATTAGTGAAGGGAGGCCACTGCTGGACATGTAATTAGTAAAGGGAGGCCACTGCTGGACATGTTGTTAGTGAAGGGAGGCCACTGCTGGACATGTTATTAGTGAAGGGAGGCCGCTGCTGGACATGTTATTAGTGAAGGGAGGCTGCTGCCGGACATGTTATTAGTGAGGAGAGGCCGCTGCTGGACATGTTATTAGTGATGGGAGGCCACTGCTGGGACATGTTATTAATGAGAGGAGGCCGCTGCTGGACATGTTATTAGTGAGAGGAGGCCACTGCTGGACATGTTATTAGTGAGGGGAGGTCGCTGCTTGACATCTATTAATTATTGAAGAGAGGCCACTGCTGGACATGTTATTAGTGATGGGAGGCCGCTGCTGGACATGTTATTAGTGAAGGGAGGCCACTGCTGGACATGTAATTAGTGAAGGGAGGCCACTGCTGGACATGTAATTAGTAAAGGGAGGCCACTGCTGGACATGTTGTTAGTGAAGGGAGGCCACTGCTGGACATGTTATTAGTGAAGGGAGGCCGCTGCTGGACATGTTATTAGTGAAGGGAGGCTGCTGCCGGACATGTTATTAGTGAGGAGAGGCCGCTGCTGGACATGTTATTAGTGATGGGAGGCCACTGCTGGACATGTTATTAGTGAGGGGAGGCCACTGCTGGACATGTTATTAGTGATGGGAGGCCGCTGCTGGACATGTTATTAGTGATAGGAGGCCACTGCTGGACATGTTATTAGTGAGGGGAAGCCACTGCTGGACATGTAATTAGTGAAGGGAGGCCACTGCTGGACATGTTATTAGTAAAGGGAGGCCACTGCTGGACATGTTGTTAGTGAAGGGAGGCCACTGCTGGACATGTTATTAGTGAAGGGAGGCCGCTGCTGGACATGTTATTAGTGAAGGGAGGCCGCTGCTTGACATGTTATTAGTGAAGGGAGGCTGCTGCCGGACATGTTATTAGTGAGGAGAGGCCGCTGCTGGACATGTTATTAGTGATGGGAGGCCGGTGCTGGACATGTTATTAGTGATGGGAGGCCGCTGCTGGACATGTTATTAGTGATGGGAGGCCGCTGCTGGACATGTTATTATGATGGGAGGCCGCTTCTGGACATGTTATTAGTGAAGGGAGGCCTCTGCTGGACATGTTATTAGTGAAGGGAGGCCACTGCTGGACATGTTATTAGTGAGGGAAGGCTACTGCTGGACATGTTATTAGTGAAGGGAGGCTACTGCTGGACATGTTATTAGTGATGGGAGGCCGGTGCTGGAGATGTTATTAGTGATGGAAGGCTGTTGCTGGACATGTTATTAGTGATGGGAGGCCGGTGCTAGAGATGTTAGTAGTGATGGGAGGCCACTGCTGGACATGTTATTAGTGAAGGGAGGCCACTGCTGGACATGTTATTAGTGAAGGGAGGCTGCTGCCGGATATGTTATTAGTGAGGAGAGGCCGCTGTTGGACATGTTATTAGTGATGGGAGGCCAGTGCTGGAGATGTTATTAGTGATGGGAGGCCACTGCTGGACATGTTATTAGTGATGGGAGGCTGCTGCTGGACATGTTATTAGTGAAGGGAGGCCACTGCTGGACATGTAATTAGTGAAGGGAGGCCACTGCTGGACATGTAATTAGTAAAGGGAGGCCACTGCTGGACATGTTGTTAGTGAAGGGAGGCCACTGCTGGACATGTTATTAGTGAAGGGAGGCCGCTGCTGGACATGTTATTAGTGAAGGGAGGCTGCTGCCGGACATGTTATTAGTGAGGAGAGGCCGCTGCTGGACATGTTATTAGTGATGGGAGGCCACTGCTGGACATGTTATTAGTGATGGGAGGCCGCTGCTGGACATGTTATTAGTGATAGGAGGCCACTGCTGGACATGTTATTAGTGAGGGGAAGCCACTGCTGGACATGTAATTAGTGAAGGGAGGCCACTGCTGGACATGTTATTAGTAAAGGGAGGCCACTGCTGGACATGTTGTTAGTGAAGGGAGGCCACTGCTGGACATGTTATTAGTGAAGGGAGGCCGCTGCTGGACATGTTATTAGTGAAGGGAGGCCGCTGCTTGACATGTTATTAGTGAAGGGAGGCTGCTGCCGGACATGTTATTAGTGAGGAGAGGCCGCTGCTGGACATGTTATTAGTGATGGGAGGCCGGTGCTGGACATGTTATTAGTGATGGGAGGCCGCTGCTGGACATGTTATTAGTGATGGGAGGCCGCTGCTGGACATGTTATTATGATGGGAGGCCGCTTCTGGACATGTTATTAGTGAAGGGAGGCCTCTGCTGGACATGTTATTAGTGAAGGGAGGCCACTGCTGGACATGTTATTAGTGAGGGAAGGCTACTGCTGGACATGTTATTAGTGAAGGGAGGCTACTGCTGGACATGTTATTAGTGATGGGAGGCCGGTGCTGGAGATGTTATTAGTGATGGAAGGCTGTTGCTGGACATGTTATTAGTGATGGGAGGCCGGTGCTAGAGATGTTATTAGTGATGGGAGGCCACTGCTGGACATGTTATTAGTGAAGGGAGGCCACTGCTGGACATGTTATTAGTGAAGGGAGGCTGCTGCCGGATATGTTATTAGTGAGGAGAGGCCGCTGTTGGACATGTTATTAGTGATGGGAGGCCAGTGCTGGAGATGTTATTAGTGATGGGAGGCCACTGCTGGACATGTTATTAGTGATGGGAGGCTGCTGTCGGACATGTTATTAGTGAAGGGAGGCCACTGCTGGACATGTAATTAGTGAAGGGAGGCCACTGCTGGACATGTAATTAGTAAAGGGAGGCCACTGCTGGACATGTTGTTAGTGAAGGGAGGCCACTGCTGGACATGTTATTAGTGAAGGGAGGCCGCTGCTGGACATGTTATTAGTGAAGGGAGGCTGCTGCCGGACATGTTATTAGTGAGGAGAGGCCGCTGCTGGACATGTTATTAGTGAGGAGAGGCCGCTGTTGGACATGTTATTAGTGATGGGAGGCCAGTGCTGGAGATGTTATTAGTGATGGGAGGCCGCTGCTGGACATGTTATTAGTGATGGGAGGCCACTGCTGGACATGTTATTAGTGAAGGGAGGCCACTGCTGGAGATGTTATTAGTGATGGAAGGCTGTTGCTGGACATGTTATTAGTGATGGGAGGCCGGTGCTAGAGATGTTATTAGTGATGGGAGGCCACTGCTGGACATGTTATTAGTGATGGGAGGCCACTGCTGGACATGTTATTAGTGAAGGGAGGCTGCTGCCGGATATGTTATTAGTGAGGAGAGGCCGCTGTTGGACATGTTATTAGTGATGGGAGGCCAGTGCTGGAGATGTTATTAGTGATGGGAGGCCGCTGCTGGACATGTTATTAGTGATGGGAGGCCGGTGCTGGACATGTTATTAGTGAAGGGAGGCCACTGCTGGACATGTTGTTAGTGAAGGGAGGCCACTGCTGGACATGTTATTAGTGAGGGGAGGCCACTGCTGGACATGTTATTAGTGAAGGGAGGCCACTGCTGGACATGTTATTAGTGAGGGGAGGCTACTGCTGGACATGTTATTAGTGAAGGGAGGCCGCTGCCGGACATGTTATTAGTGAGGAGAGGCCGCTGTTGGACATGTTATTAGTGATGGGAGGCCAGTGCTGGAGATGTTATTAGTGATGGGAGGCCGCTGCTGGACATGTTATTAGTGATGGGAGGCCACTGCTGGACATGTTATTAGTGAAGGGAGGCCACTGCTGGACATGTTATTAGTGAAGGGAGGCCACTGCTGGACATGTTGTTAGTGAAGGGAGGCCACTGCTGGACATGTTATTAGTGAGGGGAGGCCACTGCTGGACATGTTATTAGTGAAGGGAGGCCACTGCTGGACATGTTATTAGTGAGGGGAGGCTACTGCTGGACATGTTATTAGTGAAGGGAGGCCGCTGCCGGACATGTTATTAGTGAGGAGAGGCCGCTGCTGGACATGTTATTAGTGATGGGAGGCCGCTGCTGGACATGTTATTAGTGATGGGAGGCCACTGCTGGACATGTTATTAGTGAAGGTAGGCCACTGCTGGACATGTTATTAGTGAAGGGAGGCCACTGCTGGACATGTTGTTAGTGAAGGGAGGCCGCTGCTGGACATGTTATTAGTGAAGGGAGGCCACTGCTGGACATGTTATTAGTGATGGGAGGCCACTGCTGGACATGTTATTAGTGATGGGAGGCCACTGCTGGACATGTTGTTAGTGAAGGGAGGCCACTGCTGGACATGTTATTAGTGAAGGGAGGCTACTGCTGGACATGTTATTAGTGAGGGGAGGCCACTGCTGGACATGTTATTAGTGAGGAGAGGCCGCTGTTGGACATGTTATTAGTGATGGGAGGCCACTGCTGGACATGTTATTAGTGAAGGGAGGCCACTGCTGGAGATGTTATTAGTGATGGAAGGCTGTTGCTGGACATGTTATTAGTGATGGGAGGCCGGTGCTAGAGATGTTATAAGTGATGGGAGGCCACTGCTGGACATGTTATTAGTGATGGGAGGCCACTGCTGGACATGTTATTAGTGAAGGGAGGCTGCTGCCGGATATGTTATTAGTGAGGAGAGGCCGCTGTTGGACATGTTATTAGTGATGGGAGGCCAGTGCTGGAGATGTTATTAGTGATGGGAGGCCGCTGCTGGACATGTTATTAGTGATGGGAGGCCGGTGCTGGACATGTTATTAGTGAAGGGAGGCCACTGCTGGACATGTTATTAGTGAAGGGAGGCCACTGCTGGACATGTTGTTAGTGAAGGGAGGCCACTGCTGGACATGTTATTAGTGAGGGGAGGCCACTGCTTGACATGTTATTAGTGAAGGGAGGCCACTGCTGGACATGTTATTAGTGAGGGGAGGCTACTGCTGGACATGTTATTAGTGAAGGGAGGCCGCTGCCGGACATGTTATTAGTGAGGAGAGGCCGCTGTTGGACATGTTATTAGTGATGGGAGGCCAGTGCTGGAGATGTTATTAGTGATGGGAGGCCGCTGCTGGACATGTTATTAGTGATGGGAGGCCACTGCTGGACATGTTATTAGTGAAGGGAGGCCACTGCTGGACATGTTATTAGTGAAGGGAGGCCACTGCTGGACATGTTGTTAGTGATAGGAGGCCACTGCTGGACATGTTATTAGTGAGGGGAGGCCACTGCTGGACATGTTATTAGTGAAGGGAGGCCACTGCTGGACATGTTATTAGTGAGGGGAGGCTACTGCTGGACATGTTATTAGTGAAGGGAGGCCGCTGTCGGACATGTTATTAGTGAGGAGAGGCCGCTGCTGGACATGTTATTAGTGATGGGAGGCCGCTGCTGGACATGTTATTAGTGATGGGAGGCCACTGCTGGACATGTTATTAGTGAAGGTAGGCCACTGCTGGACATGTTATTAGTGATGGGAGGCCACTGCTGGACATGTTATTAGTGAAGGTAGGCCACTGCTGGACATGTTATTAGTGAAGGGAGGCCACTGCTGGACATGTTGTTAGTGAAGGGAGGCCGCTGCTGGACATGTTATTAGTGAAGGGAGGTCACTGCTGGACATGTTATTAGTGATGGGAGGCCACTGCTGGACATGTTATTAGTGATGGGAGGCCACTGCTGGACATGTTGTTAGTGAAGGGAGGCCACTGCTGGACATGTTATTAGTGAAGGGAGGCTACTGCTGGACATGTTATTAGTGAGGGGAGGCCACTGCTGGACATGTTATTAGTGAAGGGAGGCCACTGCTGGACATGTTATTAGTAAGGGGAGGCTACTGCTGGACATGTTATTAGTGAAGGGAGGCCGCTGCCGGACATGTTATTAGTGAGGAGAGGCCGCTGCTGGACATGTTATTAGTGATGGGAGGCCGCTGCTGGACATGTTATTAGTGAAGGGAGGCCACTGCTGGACATGTTATTAGTGAAGGGAGGCCACTGCTGGACATGTTATTAGTGAAGGGAGGCCACTGCTGGACATGTTATGACATACTAGTCAAAAGCAATAACCTGAAGACAGCAATTAAGGCTGTAAGTGCCTTGGGCGGCATCAAGTCTAAATAGGGCCCTGCACTCATCCATACTGTTCCACTGAATTTCATTTACAGGTATGGAACCACACCCATCTATTCCGCACAATGCTGTCTTTACATAGGGCTTACCTTCCTGTGTGCAGATTCCACAATGATTAAACCAAAGAATGAAGTCAAGGCTGTTTATCCACAATATCACTATAAAAGTCTTACAATTTTCTGAGAGAATCAAAGTTCTTCATTGTCACAGTGGAAGCACGTCGGAGTTTGTAGGACCACTTTTCCCTCCTAAAATAATCTGTAAGTGCTGTTTTATAATTGTATCATTAATGGACCTTTGTACCTTTTACATATTGATGACATTTCTATGAGAGGTTAAACACCTCTGTGATACTGATAATTTTTAAGGATGTAAATCCTTTACCATTTTATATTGTATGTGTTATTTTAGTATGACATTTTGCATCTTCTTCTCCAGTGGAAATGTGGGTACACAAGCTGGTAGTCTTTTCTTTGGCTTTGTTGGCATGCTGGGATAAGAACTATGCAAGCGAACCTACTGGTGGACCAGAGTATGGATACGGAAGCTGCAAGGATATCAAAAATTATGATAAAAGTGCAAGTGGTAAGGGCATATATAACATATAGTATACATGCATAACATTTTCACATTTTAAGGTATAGAAAAGATGTTTTTACACAAAAAAAACAAAGGAAACTGATTTAATCACTTTTGGTGAAACTGCTAATTATTATTTCTACACAAATGTGGAAGGGCATTGTTGAGTGTCATCTAATCTACTGCTTTTGCAGATGGATTATATATGCTGACCACTGAAGATGGAGCAATATATCAGACCTACTGTGACATGACAACTGATGGTGGAGGGTGGACATTGGTGGCCAGTGTCCATGAGAATAACATGAATGGTAAATGTACGGTGGGAGATCGCTGGTCCAGCCAGTCAGGAAACAACGCCAACAACCCGAAAGGAGATGATAACTGGGCCAACTACGCAACATTTGGTCTACCTAATGGGGCTACAAGTGATGATTATAAGGTGGGTCACAATAGTTCTTTATATTCAATTTTTCTTCTGTATTCTATTTTGTAACTGTTATTGAGAAAGTCCACTTATAACTCATCACCGACCTGAAGATTTTACATTTTAATTTTTAAATAAATATTTGCTACTCAAAATTTTAGCTTTTTAAATTTTTTTTTCAAAGAAATGTAATAACTTTGCAATTTCAAAGATAATAGATTTTTTAGTGACGGAAAATATAACAGGTCTATTTCAATAATCTAAAATCCGCTCTCTCTAACAATCCTAAAGAGCTCTTCAATACTCTTCACTCATAACTACTGATACCACCAAAGGTGCAGCCACATGTCACATGCCTTGGGACTGAAGATCTGGCCACCTACTTTAAAGGGCATCTAACACCATGATGAAGGACTGTGTGCAAATGAGGTTAATGGAGCCTGGAGACCCTCAGGCTCATTTGCATATAGTCTTTCATCCTGGTAGTAGATGTCCTTTAAAGATAAAATTGATTATATTCACCAGGAAATAAATGCTCAATTTGCTCACTCCATTAATCCCCTTACCTCCGGGACCTCACCCTGTTTGCTCTCTACCTTTGAACCAGTCACAGCAGAAGAAGTGTCCAGGCTCCTTTCCTCTGCTCCCCCCACTACCTGCATCAGTGACTCCTATCTTCTCACATCTCACCTTACTAAAATCTTCAACCTCTCTCTCTTCTGGTGTTGTTCCCTCATTGCAGCTGTTACTCCATTGCCAAAGAAACCTTCCCTGGACCCATTCAGACCATTTTCTAATCTCCCTTTCATCTCCAAAACTCCTGGAACGCCTGGTCTATTCTCGACTACCCTGCTATCTCTCAGCTAACTCCCCCCACAATGCCATACAATCTGGTTTTTGTACTATGCACTCCATTGAAACTGTTCTTTCTAAAGTCTCCAAAGAGGAATATAATGGCGCTGTATAAAGATTATTATATCTCCTTTCATCCAGTGTAATCAATGTATAATGATATATAAAAAAAACTGGCAGTAGATTGAGGCGCTACCAGACTGAGTTGGGTAGATATACAGTATTTTGACACTTTATTTTTGTGGACTATGGGGCTCATTTACTAAGATTCCGCGGACCGTGATTCCATCGGGTTTTCCAAATATTTCCATTCTGAGCCGAATTCCCCCGGGTTTTGGCACGTGCGATCGGATTGTGGCGCATCAGTGCCGGCTTGCGTGCGACAGAAATCGGGGGGCAGGCCATCGCATTGATTTGGACAAACCGCGGAATTTAAAAACGAAATCGTGTCGCAAGAACAAGCACTTACATGCACCAGGAAGAAGAAGGTGATCTCCGGCGGATCTCAGCGCGGAAGCGGCACATGCAGGAAATTCGACGCACGAACTTAGTGAATCGCGGCAGCTCCGAATACTCGTTGGACAATGCACCACTGGATCACGACAGGACGGGGTAAATAAATCTGCCCCTGTATGTTTAGACAACATAATGTTCCTTTGTTACTCTGGTCACATACACGGCGTGTGCCAGACCAGGAGAAGTAATAGGTCTGAACCAAGTCTACATTTAACACACTGACTTCTTTTTTATCTTTGTAGAATCCTGGCTATTTTGATATTGCAGCTAAAGATCTGGGTTTGTGGCATGTCCCAAATAATACCCCCTTGTCACAGTGGAGGAATACTGCTCTCCTGAGATATCGCACAAACAATGGATTCTTCACCCAAGAGGGCGGTAACCTGTTCCAGCTATACAAAGTAAATACTTCATAAAATGCTAGACATGTTACTTTTCTTGTTTAAGTCTATAAAATGAAATATAGTTTAGTTATAGCAGATTCCGCCTTCTGTATTCATGATTACCTGACCGCATGTTTAGTGCTGCCACTAGCCTGCGGCATACGTCAATTTAAAGAAACACTACAGGTGAAAGGCACTGCTTCTATTCTCTCTTTATGAATGCAAGTATAATCAACAACGCGTTTCAGGTTATAAACTACAGACATAAATAATAGAGTTTTTTTTTTTTTTTTTTTTAGAGTTTAGGCCTAGGTTATAAGCATTGTCAGGCTATAGCATATGTTGGTTCCCCTATAAAACTATGTTGAAACAGCAAGAGGGCATTAACAATATTCCAACATGGGGAGAAAAAAAAGTACTGGACCGCACATCAACACACAATACAATGATCTATTAGTCCCTACGCTATTGTGTGTGGCATCACATGGCATCCACCACCGCTGCAAAACAGCAACAGCAGGGACCAAGAACCAGTTGCCCTCCAGCACCCATACTGACAGGGGCTCCGGGCCCCAGCTCCGCACTAGCACTACACCACAGAAGCAGCAGATGCCATGCAATACCTCACCATGTGAACAGGACTTAAATGCTCACCATGTGTAAACAGGTCTTGAATACTCACTGTTCCATGTGGTCCCAGACACTGGTTGAGAGGGAGTAGGCGGCCACTAAATGCAGTTTTCTGCTAATTTAAAAACACCTGGGTTGATTGGGGCAGAGTACTGGTTCCAGGCAAAAAAACGAAATAAATAGATAGAATAGAATAAACCAACATGGGGATAGAAAAAAGAACTGGACCGCACATCCACACATCATACAATCATATATTGCACTAGGCTACATTTTCAAATTGAACTTGAGGTTATTAGTTACATTTTGATTGAATTGTATAAGCCACTAACCACTTCACAGTGACCAGCACTCCGTCTCATTTGACCCAAGTGTTTTTAAATTACTGTATGAGACCACATGGGACAGTGAGTATTCAAGACCTGTTCACACGTGATGAGCATTTAAGTCCTGTCCACATGGTGCGGTATTCCATGGCATCTGCTGCTTCTGTGGTGAGGTGCTAGTGGCAATCCGGGGCTATGGGTTCTGGGAGGGGGCAAATGGGTCTTAGTCCATTCTGGTGCTGTGATACAGCGGAGGTGGATGCCATATGATGCCACACCCAGTAGCACACCCACTACAACAGGGTCACTGTAAAATGGTTAGTGGGCTTATAGAATTTGATGAAAATGTAACTAAGTTTGTTTTGTAAATGTATATCGCTATTATTCAAAATTAAGAGAAGTTTTGGATGGTTAGGAGTGAGATAAAGGCCTTGGTCCCTGTTTCTGTCCATTGTAATTAGCATTATATCCCCCATACTCTGGAGCACTCTACCAAAATGTGTAAGACTGTCCCGTACCTTCCAAACTTTAAAAAGTAACCTAAAAACTAAAAAATGTTTAGCATTGCCTACAACACACAATAATGAACTGTTCTTCTCCTTCACCTCATGTCTCCATCTATCCTCCCACATAAATTGTGAGCACTCATGGGCAGAGTCCTCCTCCCGCTTTTTTCAGATTTCTGTAGTTTTTGTATTTGCATTTGTTCTTGTCTTAATGTAATGTATGTAAATCCCTAAGTGACAGTACATCACCATGGTACTCTATAAATAATAATATTCATAATAATAATTATATGCTCTGATAATCAGAAAATTCAATCAATTAAGTGTGGTCCACACAACGTCCGGATATGGCACAACAATAAATCACAAACCTGAATGGCTGAAAGACCCCTTTCACCAGCTTCACTAAACAGAACCTTATCAACCCAATAAGCTGCCACCAGTTCTCGTTTAATATAAGTCTGGTCCGTAACGACAGGAACCAACCCAAAGCATTATTTATTGAGATAAAAGAGCAACACGGGTTAAATTTTCTATGTAATTGCACACTAGAAAATACAGTACACACTATATATATAGTTAGAAGAGTACAAATACATGGGTAGGACTCAAGTATGCAGTATATTAGTTGCCTTGTGTGGGTCTAATGGAAACTGATAGGCCACACCTTAAGATCCTTCCTGCGCTTGTGATGGAGAATCGTTTCCTAAGGCAAAGACACTGCTCCATCAGGGATGGTCTGATTATATTAGGTGCAGACACATCCCTGCACACTCACAGGAGGGCTTCGAGGACCCCCCTACCTGGTATTAAATCCAGAACCTTGGAGAAGATATAGCTTCTCAAGGGGAAGTCATAGGGTCAGGGTTCTGATATCGTTGGATCAGGCTGAATCCCTGGATTGCATCGATTCCAAACCTGACCCATTTGCTTTTTCTGAACCCAAGAATGCCAGAACCTAGTTATTCATATCTGTAGAATCCCCTGTCGATACCGAATCCAAAAATGTATTTGCCCTTAGGCTAAGGCTATATTCACACTGCCGTTGCCCGCCCGTACCGTACCGTAGCGGGCAACGGAAGTGCACGGGGAGAGGAGGAGGAGGTGAGCGCAGCTCACCCCCGCCCCTCTCCATAGGAAGTAATGGCGCATGGCGCCGTATTACGGGAAAAGATAGGACAGGTCCCATCTTTTTCCCAGGTACGGAGCGGTACGGTGCTGCACGTGTGCTGCACAGTACCGCTCCTGTAGGGCGCCGTGCGCCCATTGCTGTCTATGCAGGACGTATATCGGCCGTATATACGTCGGCCGTATACACGTCCTCCATACGGCAGTGTGAATGTAGCCTAAGATGGACCATAACTCCATATGTGTCCCTATTGGTCTGAGATTTTTACGCCTCATTGTCTCTTGTTTAAGAAACAGAGGCAAGCCTCTTAGAGTTACTGCGGAAATCCTTTGAAGCTCTACTACCTGGAGAGCTCAATTAGGCTAATCGAGATGAGGCAGGAGGGAAGAAGGAGTTTGTACCAACACTGATAACCTGGCCATATTTATCACACTGTCCTCATAACTCATGCACAAAATCAGACAGAACACAAAATAGAGCTGCAACAATTTCCATAATTTTAAGCCTATAGGTAACAATGCTGAATGATAATTTTAGGGTAGATTGTGTGCATTTAGGAGGTGGTAGATAAATACAGTTTCTATGATTTTCTCTCAGAAATACCCAGTGGCCTACAATGTTGGAAGCTGCCCTACAGGTCATGGACCTTCTGTTCCTGTTGTTTATGACTTTGGAAGTGCTGAGAAGACAAAATCATATTACTCACCAGAAGGCGCAAGTAAGAACTTATATAACTGTATAATTAAAAAATGCAAAATGTAGACATCTTCCATTCTGATAATATTCTTTGCTTCTTTATGCAGAAGAGTTCACTGCTGGTTATGTGCAGTTCCGGACTATAAATAATGAAAAAGCTGCCCTGGCTCTATGTCCTGGGGTGAAGGTCACTGGATGCAATGTGGAACATGTAAGTAATATACTTGGACAAATTTTATTGATCATTTTTGAATTATTATATTTCATTATGTTCTAGAAATTTAAAACTATATCCAAAACAATTTGCTTGTGTAATCTTCTTCATGTACTTCCAGCACTGCATTGGTGGAGGAGGCTTCTTCGCAGAGGGAAACCCCGTTCAGTGCGGAGACTTTACAGCCTTTGACTGGAATGGTTATGGAACACGTTCTTACTGGAGTGCCAGCAAGGAGATCACTGAAGCTGCCGTCCTCCTCTTCTATCGTTGATCTGTATTTATACAGATTATTTATGCTTGTTTTGTTTATAATACCAAGAGTAATAGCACAAAAAAGCATAATAGATACAAATTAGATTTCTATAAATCTTTGAAACTTCTAGAGTTCTGGAAACATCCACTTGTTGGAATTCTAAATGGTTACAGCCCTTACAGTCTGTGGGTTCTGTAGATTTGTTCTTAAAGGAAATCTACCATTTGTTTTATGCATTGTTAACCAAACATTGAGAATGCTGTAGCTACACTGATGAAGAAGCATATCTTGCTTAATCCCTGAACCAAGTGGTTTTACTCAAAAAACAATTATAAAATTCAGCACCTTGGGAAAGCTTGGTTGCATACTGGCTGCAGTTTATAAACACATTACACTGAGCTTCCTGACCTGTCCAGACAGGAGTAATCAACCTGAGCTGGATGACTCATACACAGAAGCTGGAGGATGGTGCAGTGATTGCCTGTCAGGAACAACACGATCATGATTATATCATTCTCTGGAGCAGTGCACATAAAGGGTAAGAGGAGAGCGCCAGAGCCTCATTATCATAATTTCATAATTATTTTTCTGCAAAACCATTTAATTCAGGGATTAAACAAGATATGCTTCTGCATCAGTTTAGCTACAGTATTCTCAAGGTATGTTTCATTCACAATGCATAAAAGCAAATGGTAGATTTCCTTAAGGTGGATTTGTATGTAAGTCAGAACTGGTATATTTTTTAAGTGTAAATCCAGACATTTATTTTTTACGTTATGAAAAAAATGTGTCCCTGTGACGATCAGATTTAAAAAATTTTGTATGTCATGGAATAAGGATTAACAATAAAGATTCATAACAGAAAGCTTTCATAATTCTTACATTTGGTCATTGCAACTTGGGGCTAAAGTTCAGTAAATTACCAGCATCCAGAACCTTCACCAGAGGTCACAGAAAGAAGAGAAGTCCATCTGTACCCAGAATATGCTTATTACCTTGTCTGTGACTAGTAACTAACATTGTTACTTAAAATAAGTTGTATATTTGCAATATTATGTAATACTTCTTCCCGTGCAGAAGGTTTCAGGTTTAAGTCTTGCTAAACATTTTCCAAGCATTCATTGGGGCACATTTATCATACTCTGGAGCTTTATGTGGCCCATTGGGGTACATATACTTACCCGTCCCATTGACGACGCCGAACCAGAAGGTTCGGCGAGGATTCGGAGCTGCCGCGATTCACTAAGATCGTGCGTCCAATTTCCTGCATGTGTCCCTTCCCCCGCTGTTCACCTTCTTCTTCCCTGTGCATGTGAGTGCTGATCTTACGACACAATTTTGAAAGTTAAATTCCGCGGTTTGTCAAAATCAGACGGGCTGTCCGATGGCCACGATCCCCGATTTGTGTCGCATGAATGCCGGCGCTGATGAGCCACAATCCGATCATGTGCGCCAAAAACACGGGGCAATTCAGGGCAAATCGGAAAAATTCACGAAACCCGACGGAAATGCATCCGGCGGACCCTTAATAAATGTTCCCCATTGTGTCTTAAACATCTAATTTAGCAGAATGCCCAAACTATGTTTACATCCAGTTACCCTCCTGCCAATAAGCTGATCAGAATATAACAATCCCCAAAATAGTGGGCATAAACCTCGCAAAGATTATATAGAAGCCAAACTGTATAAAAATGATCTCTTTATTATGACAGAATAATAAAAAAATATTTACTTTCAAGACAAAAGTTTTGGCATTTATATAATTTTTTTGAGGTTTATGCCCACTATTTTGGGGATTTTTATGTAGTGATTTAGGATACCTCTACATATGTAATTTTGGATGGTAAGTGAAGTGAGCATGCATACTGGTCAGTACTACATTTGTTGGGATAGTAACCTACCTGCATTAGCCCACCTGCTCACAAAACCTTTTAAGTGAATCATATACTAGGCACATAGTATCTCATTTTTAGGGAGAATATCACCAACCAAAAATAAAAAAGAGCTTCACAGTGTAGACAGAACAGAACAAAACATGGGCCATATAGGAGTGCAGGTGGACAACTGTTTACCAATTTCAGCTGGTTAAACTAGCAAGGTGATGGGTGATGTGAGTGATAGTAAAGGATGTGATGGATAGTGATAATTTCACAGTAGAGAAGAGGGTGCAGGCCCTAAACTCACCCACAACCCCTGTCACGTACCTAACAAGCCTTGCAAACCCTAATGGTTATGGACTCCTGTATGACAATCCCTACTCTGACTTTGGGGGAAAGATGAGATCTAGTTGACTCCAGAATGGGGTTCAGGACACATACAGGGTACTAGAAAAAGGCTGGAGCACAGACATGATAAGCAGTCAGGAAGAGGTTTTGGGTACAAGACAAGGCTGGGGTACACAGTGTTCAGATGGGTTCAGATATGGGTCACAGGAAAACAGACATGAGTACTAAAGGTCACAGAAGAAAAAGGAACCAGCACTGAACTGAGCAATAACAATATATCCATCTCCTGGATGCTGCCCCCAGCAACTGACTGGCTGGTCCCTGCATCACTCAACTCTCAGCTGACAAACACACAGTCTAGACAATGGCACCACCCACCTTTCATTAGACCAGACACCCGTTGAACTCAGGCAGCTAGACAGCTGACAAAAAACTCTCATCAAGGTAGCCCTGGGTGAGATCAGCAAGTCCTGGATCCATACATAGGATTCTGACAGATGAAGGAGGGATAGTGTTGGGCTACATGCTCAGGGTCATCATCAGTACAAATCAGCAAATAACAGTAAGAAAACTTTGTAAAAAAATTTACAATAGTATGACCTAGTCAAATGTGTATAAAACTAATAGTGTATAAAGTAGGCAACATGTAATCAAAAAACTCCTACATAATGTAAGATGTGAGGAAGAAATAATAATTGGCAAGTTGTTAAAATCCTCATAATACGACACTAATAAATATTCCTTTCACATGACTGGAGTTTTTTTCCTGAGATTTATTGATTTGAACCAATGATGACCCAGACCATGAAGTGCACTACTCCTATCCCACTATCACACTTTGCTCCAACAACAGTTTAAGCCTACTGTAACTAACTTACAAGCCCAATCTCATATATATGGATATCTCAGATCTTTTGGACTTAATCCACTGATAAATGCTTCAATTGATGTCTTAGCAGTAAACATCTGAGAACTGTCATTAGCAGATTGGAAGAGAAAATGTTAGTCCTTCATTGGACACTGGGTCTGCCATGCCAATGATTGGCATCCCCCGAAGAAGCCCTATAGCCTATACGGTGAAACAGCAGGGATCACGACTATTACGATCCCATCTGTTACCTCAGAGGCTCAACTTTACATTTATGTCCCAGGTCGTTAAGGGGTTATAAGGGGCACCATATTTAAAAGTGTTGGACAAAATGTAACACAAGTGTGTCATACGGACATAAAAAATACATGTGGAAGTGCCAAAGACACTTTTTTAGGTGCAAACCAAGACAAAAAAAGGACAGAGATGCAAGAATATATCTGCCCCATTGTCTTTCCTTTTTTATGTTTATATGTAAAATTTCTAAATGCATTAACTATCTAGAAAATACAAAAAATCTTTAACATAATTATTATTTGACACAGATTAGGTTACATAAAATATTTCACATGAATCAGGACAGCATGTTTGTAATTGGATGACCTGAAGCACGTGGTGAGTCACATGTTTGTGACATCACTCAAGGTCCTGTGCCAGAATACTAAGGGCATTCACATAAATCAGGACAGCAAGTTTATCATTGGACGACCTGAAGCATGTGATCGGTCACATGCTTATGACATCACTCTATGTCCTGCTTTTTGCTGCCAGTAACAGTGAGGACTGCTATTCTCTTGCACAAAGCAGGCTGCAGATGGAAGTGTGCCCCTACAACAAGCTCCGCCCACCCTCCTCTTGTCTCCAGCAGTGCAGTACGGATTCCCATGGGTACCAGGAAACATGACAGAAGAATAGCAGCTTGGGAGGACAAGATAAACCCCTGCTAGCAGCCAGCTGACTGCAAATAGCTACTAAGAGTAAATTAGAGAATTGCTTATTTTGCTTAGTGAAGAATTAGGCAAATGTTTTCTTGTTTTACAATTGTATTTTCCACTATTAAGTTCCCAATAGATATAACTGAAAATGAAATAGCTGAAAATGTGTGTTTTACAGAAGTCTTCAAATAATGTCAATAATGTTTTTTTTTAATTAGAGGAAATTTATCAGAAACCATTTGTGCATAAAAATTCTGGCACAAGTTGCCTGTAATGTCTCTGTCCCTCAAAGGCCCACTAAAGCCTGGAGCTGGCTGCGATCACTAGCCCCTTAAGCTTACATCCGAGTAGGTATTTTAGTCTTGGAGCTATTTTTTTTAACAATTCTTCATTGAAAAAGTAATGCAGGCTCATGCTGAACATAACCTTGCAGGCTGAGCCAGTTGAACTTGCTGTTCCAGGCTATATTTTTATACATCAATAAACCTTGTCGCCTCTGGGGAACAAACCTTTTTTCTTCAGACATTGGGTGTAACAGTTTTCTAAGAATTTTTTTTTTTTTATTCAAGTAGATTTTTATTGAATATTTTGCGGTTCTGCAAACTCAAAGAAATAAATACAAAAATATATTTATGGATATGCATTATAGGGGGCTGGATATTGTACACTGTCACTGAGGGCTGAATATTGTACACTGGGGACTGGATATGCATTACGGGGGGCTGGATATTGTATACTGGGGACTGGATATGCATTACGGGGGGCTGGATTTTGTATACTGGGGGGCTGGATATTGTATACTGGAGGCTGGATATTGTACACTGTCACTGAGGGCTGAATATTGTACACTGGGGACTGGATATGAATTATGGGGGGCTGGATATTGTATACTGGGGACTGGATACGCATTACGGGGGGCTGGATATTGTATACTGGGAGGCTGGATATTGTATACTGGAGGTTGGATATTGTACACTGTCACTGAGGGCTGAATATTGTACACTGGGGACTGGATATGAATTACGAGGGGCTGGATATTGTACACTGTCACTGAGGGCTGAATATTGTACACTGGAGGCTGGATATGCATTACGGGGGGCTGTATATTGTACACTTGGGGGCTGTATAAGCATTACAGTGGGCTGTATAATAATTTGTAACTGGAGGCTGATAAATTGAACATTGGGGGTTATATTTTAGTTACTGGGGCGCCTGTTTATTTATTAATTGCCTGGGGGGCTGATACATTTATTAATTGCTGGGGCCTAATATTTATTAGTTTCTGGGGGCTGTACATTTATTAATTGCAGAGGAGCTGTATTTTAATTGCTGGGGGCGCTATATTTATTAATTGCTGGGGGCTATATATATATTAATTTCTGTTGGGTGTATATTTATTAATTTGTGGGGGATTTATATTTATTAATTGTTGGGGGGCTGTATATTTCTTAGTTGCTGGGGGGCTGTACTTTACTTGCTGGGGGCAGTATATTTATTAATGACTGTGGATGTCTATGTAGACTGTGATCCAGCCACAAATTCCGGAGCCAGATCATGGTCCCCCTTATGTTTTTGTGTATGAAGCCATTATATGGATTACTGACCATATGTGGTCCCTACCTATTACATGGATGCCAAATGCTTACCATATCTGGGCTACATTTTGTGGGGGGCCTCCACCAGATTTTGCTCCAACAACCTTAATCCAGCCCTGTTCACTTCTATACAGTTTTATAACTCTTTTACCTGCGGCCACCTCCATTTATTTTGTTTCCTAGACCTGAATGCCGCTGTAGTTCGGCCTCGGTCTAGATTAAATAACCCTACGCCTTATCACCACTGTTAAACAGCCCCCCTGTTTCCCTTTCTAATCAAGTTCTTAGGTTAGTTGTGTTTGCTTGGATTCCTGACTTCAGCTCTGTTTTACAGCTCCAAACCTGTTATACAACTTTGTACAACTTTAGACTGTGCCTGTTCGCATCCCGTACTAACTCCAGGATTGTGTTTTTACTATTTTGATGGGAATAATTCCAGATCCCTGGAAAGCGCAAGAGATTCTCCTTTTTCAGAGAAAAAAATACTGAGATTCTAGGTGTCAGGGATACAAAGTTATGGTTCCTAGATTCTAGTACACATCCCAAATGTCCCATAACTCTTTTTTATTTTTACTATATTTCAGACTCTCTAGGGTACTTTAACCCTAGGTTGTCTGATCGATCCTATCATATACTGCCATACTACAGTATGGCAGTATATGGGGATTTTACTCGTCATTCATTACAATGTGCAATATGCAGCAAAGACTTACCGGCTATGGAGAGCCCGCGAGCCATCTCTATGCCCCTGCACCGAGCATATGTCATATGTCATATGTCGGTAAAGGGTTGATCAAATAAAATTGTGAGCCCAATTGGGGACAGGGACCGATTTGGCAAGGTCTGTGCAGCGCTGCATAATCTGTGAGGGCTATATAAATAAAGGAATTATTTATTATTATTAACAAATGTACTAAAGTGCAAAAAAACCCCCACAAAAACCTCCGCACATTTGGTATTGCTGTATCCACAACAATCTGTACAATAAATGTAAAACATTATTGGACCCACTCGGTGTATACAGTAAAAAGAAAAACTAAAAACCTACCAAAAATTTACATTTCTCATAAAATCCCTTCACAAAAATGTTCCAAATGTTCCAAGCTATGTGCTCGAAAGTGGTATCACTGAAAAGAGCAACTTATCACATAAAAAATAAGCCCTAAATGAGCTCTGTCAACTGAAAAATTCTAAAGTAATGTGTCTGAAAAGATGTCGATAGAGGAACAAATGAGATTTTCACTTTATTATTAGAGATGAGTGAGCACTAAAATGCTCGGGTACTCGTTATTCGAGACGAACTTTTCCCGATGCTCGAGCGCTCGTCTCGAATAACAAACCCCATTGAAGTCAATGGGAGACTTGAGCATTTTTCAAGGGGACCAAGGCTCTGCACAGGGAAGCTTGGCCAAACACCTGGAAACCTCAGAAAAGGATGGAAACACCACGGAAATGGACAGGAAACAGCAGGGGCAGCATGCATGGATGCCTCTGAGGCTGCTTAATCGTACCATTATGCCAAAATTATGGGCAACAGCATGGCCATGACAGAGTGACAGAATGAAGCTAGATAGCATCTAAAACATCCAATAATTGACCCTGACACTATAGGGGACGGCATGCAGAGGCAGCGGCAGCAGGCTAGAGAGTGGCATGGCGACATACCCTAAATGGACTCAGGCTTCAAACCAATGGGTGGCAGAGAGGAACCAAAGGAGGTGAGCAAGAAGCGCTCAAATAATATCGGTACATGATAAAAGTTTGCCAGTATATTTTGTGGATTACACAGCAGGGTGGCGACAAAGTTAACATGGAAGCCATGAAAACAACCCAAAATTCTGCCTGACACAGCTCGTTTGATAAGGGGACCATGTATGGAGGCAGTGAACTAGTAGTAGATTAAAGGTGCTGCAGTTAAAACTATGTTAGTTGGATCTTGGCATGGAGCTGGCGCTCCGCTGCCAGGCGAGCTTTCGCCAATCCAAGCCCCTGTCTCTAGGCTACTCCCCAAACAGCACTTCTAAGAACCTTTTGTATAAGATCAAGTGTAGTAGCGTTCTTATAAGTTTAGGATATGGCGGGTGAGGGGAATGTAAATAGATGCGCAAGAAGCGCTGAAATAATATCGGTAAATGATAAAAGTTTGCCAGTATTTTTTGTGGATTACACAGCAGGGTGGCGACAAAGTTAACAAGTTTGTTGTGGAAGCCATGAAAACAAACCAAAATTCTGCCTGACACAGCTCGTTTGATAAGGGGACCATGTATGCTTACAGTTCATGCCAGTCGCTGCACTGGCTGCCAGTCTCCATTCGAATAGTTTAAAATAATAACCCTCATCCATAAAGCTCTGTATAATGCTGCACCCCCCTACCTCTCCTCTCTTATCTCAGTCTATCGCCCAACCCGTGCTCTTAGATCCGCCAGTGATCTTAGATTAACCTCTACCCTAGTGCGGACCTCCCACTCGCGTCTCCAAGACTTCTCTAGAGCTGCACCAATTCTATGGAATGCTCTGACCTGGACTATCAGACTAATACCTAACCTCCAAAGTTTCAAACGTGCTCTTAAAACCCATTTCTTTAGGCAAGCCTATAACACTCATTAACTGCATGAAGTTTTAACTCTTCTACTAACCCGTCCTGTGTCGTCCTCCCATCTGTTATCCAGCAACCAACAGGCACCAGACTTCTCTACAGTCCCATTCACCCTGGACCTGGTATATAAGATGACGGCTGAGTGGTTCAAGCGACAGCAATTCCATTTATTATATTTTGTTCTATTCCCTAAGAAGAATGGCTTGACCATTAAATATTCTTTTACCTCGTGTTACCCCATCATCTTCATAAACCGTAAGCTCTGGCGAGCAGGGACCTCACTCCTGTTGTTCCATACAAATGTTGTGCTCTGTTACATTACATTTGTATTTGTTTCCTATGATTTGTAAAGCGCTACGGAATATGATGGCGCTATATAAATAAAGATTATTATTATTATTATGGAGGCAGTGAACTAGTAGTAGATTAAAGGTGCTGCAGTTAAAACTATGTTAGTTGGATCTTGGGATGGAGCTGGCGCTCCGCAGCCAGGTGAGCTTTCGCCAATCCAAGCCCCTGTCTCTAGGCTACTCCCCAAACAGCACTTCTAAGAACCTTTTGTATAAGATCAAGTGTAGTAGCGTTCTTATAAGTTTGGGATATGGCGGGTGAGGGGAATGTAAACAGATGCGCAAGAAGCGCTGAAATAATATTGGTAAATGATAAAAGTTTATTAGTATATTTTGTGGATAACAGAGCTGGGTGGCGACAAAGTTAACAACTTTGATGTGGAATCCATGAAAACAACCCAAATTTCTGCCTGACACACCTCGTTTGATAAAGGGACGATGTATGGAGGCAGCTATATGGACGACTTTTGGAGGTAGCAATGGAGACAACGTGTGGAGGCTGCTATGGAGACAATTTAATTTGGATAGTGCCTGTATGTGGCAGTCCAAAAAAGTTTTCAAACCAGAGGAGCAGGTAGGTGGCCCTCCAGAAAAATAGAATAGA
Source organism: Engystomops pustulosus (assembly GCF_040894005.1). Taxonomy (NCBI): domain Eukaryota; kingdom Metazoa; phylum Chordata; class Amphibia; order Anura; family Leptodactylidae; genus Engystomops; species Engystomops pustulosus. The sequence goes on along the minus strand of NC_092421.1, from coordinate 20,664,719 downwards.
TTGAGTGCCTGTATGTGGCAGTCCCAAAAAGTTTTCAAACCAGAGGAGCAGGTAGGTGGCCCTCCAGAAAAATTGAATAGATTGAGTGCCTGTATGTGGCAGTCCCAAAAAGTTTTCAAACCAGAGGAGCAGGTAGGTGGCCCTCCAGAAAAATAGAATAGATTGAGTGCCTGTATGTGGCACTCCCAAAAATTTTTTAAAACAGAGGAACGGGTCGGTGGCCCTCCAGAAAAATTGAATAGATTGAGTGCCTGTATGTGGCACTCCCAAAAATTGTTTAAAACAGAGGACCGGGTCGGTGGCCCTCCAGAAAAATTAAATGCATAAAGTACTATAGCAAGAGCCAGTGGGCCCTGTCAAAAAATAGCCAGTTTCCTCTGCTTTACTGTACAAAGAGGAGGAGAAGGAGGAAAATGAGGAGGAGGAGGAGTGGATAAATTATTCAGGTTGAGCTTCCTTCACCTGGTGGAGATTGGAAATTATGAGAAATCCAGGCTTTATTCATCTTAATAAGCGTCAGCCTGTCAGCGCTGTCAGTCGACAGGCGTGTACGCTTATCGGTGATGATGCCACCAGCTGCACTGAAAACCCGCTCGGACAAGACGCTAGCGGCAGGGCAGGCAAGAACCTCCAAGGCGTACAGCACCAGTTCGTGCCACATGTCCAGCTTTGAAACCCAGTAGTTGTAGGGAGCTGTGTGATCATTTAGGACGATGGTATGGTCAGCTACGTACTCCCTCACCATCTTTCTGTAAAGATCAGCCCTACTCTGCCGAGACTGGGGACAGGTGACAGTGTCTTGCTGGGGTGACATAAAGCTGGCAAAAGCCTTGTAAAGCGTACCCTTGCCAGTGCTGGACAAGCTGCCTGCTCGCCTACTCTCCCTCGCTACTTGTCCCGCAGAACTACGCACTCTGCCGCTAGCGCTGTCAGAAGGGAAATACTGTTTCAGCTTGTGCACCAGGGCCTGCTGGTATTCATGCATTCTCACACTCCTTTCCTCTCCAGGGATGAGAGTGGAAAGATTTTGCTTGTACCGTGGGTCCAGGAGAGTGAACACCCAGTAATCGGTGCTGGAATAAATTCTTTGAACGCGAGGGTCACGGGATAGGCAGCCTAGCATGAAATCTGCCATATGCGCCAGAGTACCAACGCGTAAGAATTCACTCCCCTCACTGGCCTGACTGTCCATTTCCTCCTCCTCCAACTCCTCCAACTCCTCTTCTTCTGCCCATACACGCTGAACAGTAAAGGACTCAACAATGGTCCCCTCTTGTGTCTCGCCAACATTCTCCTCCTCTTCCTCCTCATCCTCCTCCACCTCCACCTCCTCCGATATGCGCTGAGAAACAGACCTAAGGGTGCTTTGGCTATCAACAAGGGAATCTTCTTCCCCCGTCTCTTGTGACGAGCGCAAAGCTTCCGACTTCATGCTGATCAGAGAGTTTTTCAACAGGCCAAGCAGCGGGATGGTGAGGCTGATGATGGCGGCATCGCCACTGACCATCTGTGTTGACTCCTCAAAGTTACTCAGCACCTGACAGATATCAGACATCCACGTCCACTCCTCATTGTAGACTTGAGGAAGCTGACTGACCTGACTACCAGTTCTGGTGGAAGTTGACATCTGGCAGTCTACAATGGCTCGGCGCTGCTGGTAAACTCTGGATAACATGGTCAGTGTTGAATTCCACCTCGTGGGCACGTCGCACAACAGTCGGTGAGCGGGCAGTTGGAGGCGGCGCTGCGCTGCCCTGAGAGTGGCAGCATCTGTGCTGGACTTCCTGAAATGCGCACAGATGCGGCGCACCTTCGTGAGCAAATCTGACAGATTGGGGTATGTCTTGAGGAAACGCTGAACTATCAGATTTAACACATGGGCCAGGCATGGCACATGTGTCAGTCTGCCGAGTTGCAGAGCCGCCACCAGGTTACGGCCGTTGTCACACACAACCATGCCTGGCTTCAGGTTCAGCGGTGCCAGCCACAGATCAGTCTGCGCCGTGATGCCCTGTAATAGCTCTTGGGCGGTGTGCCTTTTATCGCCTAGGCTCAGCAGTTTGAGCACCGCCTGCTGTCGCTTAGCGACGGCACTGCTGCTGTGCCTAGAGCTACCGACTGATGGCGCCGTGCCCACGGATGGTAGTTCGGAGGAGGAGGTGGAGGAGGGGTGGGAGGAGGAGGAGGCATAGTAGGCCTGAAACACCTGGACCGAGGTAGGCCCCGCAATCCTCGGCGTCGGCAGTATATGACCAGCCCCAGGGTCAGACTCGGTCCCAGCCTCCACCAAGTTAACCCAATGTGCCGTCAGCGATATATAGTGGCCCTGCCCGGCAGCACTCGTCCACGTGTCCATGGTCAGGTGGACCTTGTCAGAAACGGCGTTGGTCAGGGCACGGGTGATGTTGTCTGACACGTGCTGGTGCAGGGCTGGGACGGCACACCGGGAAAAGTAGTGGCGGCTGGGGACCGAATACCGAGGGGCGGCCGCCGCCATGAGGTTGCGAAAGGCCTCGGTCTCTACTAGCCTATAGGGCAGCATCTCCAGGCTAAGCAATCTGGAGATGTGGACATTAAGGGCTTGGGCGTGCGGGTGGGTTGCACTATATTTGCGTTTCCGCTCCAGCGTCTGGGGTATGGAGAGCTGAACGCTGGTGGATGCTGTGGAGGATCGTGGAGGCGACGATGGGGTTTTTGTGGCAGGGTCCTGGGCAGGGGGCTGACTATCAGCTGACACAGGGGAAGGAGCAGTGGTGTGCACGGCCGGAGGTGAACGGGCTTGTTGCCACTAAGTGGGGTGTTTAGCATTCATATGCCTGCGCATACTGGTGGTAGTTAAGCTAGTAGTGGTGGAACCCCTGCTGATCCTGGTTTGGCAAATGTTGCACACCACAGTCCGTCGGTCATCCGGTGTTTCCTTAAAGAACTTCCAGACTTCTGAAAATCTAGCCCTCGCCGCAAGAGCCCTCGCCACGGGAGCTTCACTAGTTGACACATTTGGCGCTGATGCACCAGCTCTGGCCCTGCCTCTCCGTCTGGCCCCACCACTGCCTCTTCCAACCTGTTCTGGTCGAGGACTCTCCTCCGTCTCAGAAGCACTGTGTTCACCCGGCCTATCAACCCAGCTTGGGTCTGTCACCTCATCATCCTCCGATCCCTCAGTCTGCTCCCCCCTCGGACTTCCTGCCCTGACAACAACTTCCCCACTGTCTGACAACCGTGTCTCCTCATCGTCGGACACCTCTTTACACACTTCCACTACGTCAAGAAGGTCATCATCACCCACAGACTGTGACTGGTGGAAAACCTGGGCATCGGAAAATTGCTCAGGAGCAACCGGACAAGTGGTTTGTGACTGTGGGAAGGGTCCAGAAAACAGTTCCTCAGAGTATGCCGGTTCAAATGGCAAATTTTCCTGGGAGGGGGCAGACTGGGGGGGAGGAGGCTGAGGTGCAGGAGCTGGAGGAGTGGCGATTTCGGTGACATGGGTGGACTGCGTGGAAGACTGACTGGTGGACAAATTGCTCGAAGCATTGTCGGCAATCCACGACATCACCTGTTCGCACTGTTCTGGCCTCAACAGTGCTCTACCACGAGTCCCAGTAACTTCAGACATGAACCTAGGGAGTGTAGCTCTGCGGCGTTCCCCTGCTCCCTCATAAGCAGGTAGTGTCTCACCCCGGCCAGGACCACGGCCTCTGACCCCTGCAGTAGTTGGACGCCCACGTCCCCGCCCTCGTCCTCTACCCCTAGCCCTCGGGTTAAACATTTTTAAAATGAGAGTTATAACTTTAATTTTTTTTTTACTTTTTTTTGTGTTTTTTGTTTTTTTGTGTGTTTTTGAGTTTTTAAAACCAAACGATGCTATCCTATTGCTATGGCTATTTTCTAGCCAAGTATGAAAGCACACTACTATGCCAGATGAGATGACGCAGAGTTATGAAACAAAATAAACGTAAAATAAAAAAGGAAAAATGGCAGACTGTGCCTAATTGAAATCCAACCCCTACTAAATTTTCCCACTTCGGTCTTTGCAATGGATATGTGCGTCACTAAGCGCAAAACACACCGGTCGCAAGTCTCACTACAAATTGCTCACAATTGGCTAGTAGATGCACTGCAGCAAGTACAGCCACCAGCAGATCAACCAGAAATCAAATATATATAACGCTACTGTAGGCGTAAGTAAGCCGTTTAGATTCTCCTATGGCTATTTTCTAGCCAAGTATGAAAGCACACTACTATGCCAGATGAGATGACGCAGAGTTATGAAACAAAATAAACGTAAAATAAAAAAGGAAAAATGGCAGACTGTGCCTAATTGAAATCCAACCCCTACTAAATTTTCCCACTTCGGTCTTTGCAATGGATATGTGCGTCACTAAGCGCAAAACACAGCGGTCGCAAGTCTCACTACAAATTGCTCACAATTTGCTAGTAGATGCACTGCAGCAAGTACAGCCACCAGCAGATCAACCAGAAATCAAATATATATAACGCTACTGTAGGCGTAAGTAAGCTGTTTGGATTCTCCTATGGCTATTTTCTAGCCAAGTATGAAAGCACACTACTATGCCAGATGAGATGACACTGAGTTATTAAAAAAATAAACGTAAAATAAAAAGTAAATGGCAGACTGTGCCTAATTGAAATCAAACCCCTAATAAATTTTCCCACTTTGGTGTTTGAGGTGGATATGTGTGTCACTAAGAGCTAAACACAACGGTAGCAAGTCCCCCTGCAAATTCCTCACAATATGGTACTAGCTGCAAATAAAAAAAAAAAAGTAGAACGTTATTGTAGCCCTAAGAAGGGCTGTTGGGTTCTTGGAGAATCACTCCTGCCTAACACTATTCTAATAGAACAGCCTAACGCTTTCCCTGACCAGCAGCAGCTCTCTCCCTAGCGGCATCCAGACACAGAATGATCCGAGCAGCGCGGGCAGCGGCTAGTCTATCCCAGGGTCACCTGATCTGGCCAGCCAACCACTGCTATCGACGTGTAAGGGTACCACGTCATGCTGGGTGGAGTGCAGAGTCTCCTGGCTTGTGATTGGCTCTGTTTCTGGCCGCCAAAAAGCAAAACGGCGGGAGCTGCCATTTTCTCGAGCGGGCGAAGTATTCGTCCGAGCAACGAGCAGTTTCGAGTACGCTAATGCTCGACCGAGCATCAAGCTCGGACGAGCATGTTCGCTCATCTCTATTTATTATTTTTTCTTCAGTAAAAATGTATAAAAAAACTATTTAAATGAGGTATCACCGTAATCATAGTGATTGATAGAATAAAGATGAAATATTGGGGCACATTTACTAAAAACAGTGCAAACTGCACTATTTTGTGTAGTGTGCAGAGGGCACCAGATTCAGGATTTGTGGCGCATGTTCTTCGTGACTCTGGCACTGCCCCGACTGAGCGCATCAACACTGATTCACCTCTAACATTTCTGTCAGACTTTCTATGATAAATGTGTTGCATGCACCGGAACGCCCTTTTCAGTGCGGAAATTTGTGTCTCTTGAAGAACAGTGCAGCAAGGGTCGCGTACGACACAACTGTGGCACGGACATTTTTTAAATACCTGTCCAAGCAGTTTGTTGGATATGCTGAAGTGTTCCAAAGTTATAACCACTTATAATGACACATGTAAGATTTGAAAAAATATGCCGTGTGAGGATGGTGCCAAATGGCCTGGTAGTTAAGGGTTTAACAACAATCATAGGGGTTAACAATAATCCCCACAAAATTCAATTTTGGAATCTCCTTAAAAATACAGAACACTAATGTTAGATTTATAAGCCATGCGGCATTGAAATAGAATATCCAGACATTTCAAAAATGATGAAAACATAAAGAAGATATATAAAAGACGTAAGACTATCTGTCTGAAAAAAGCTAATTTCGAATTTTGAAAATGGCATACTTTTTAAAAATGTTACTATTTTTTAAGGTTTTTAGAATAAATAAACAAATTATGAACCAAAATTTACCACTAACTTGAAGTACATTTTTTTTATGATGTGTTAATATTGCGCCAAATGTACACTTGTTTGTGTTTTTTTTTTCTTTTTTCATTTTTTCATTTAAATTTATGACTGACTAGAGGAGCAAATATTAATTATGTATACAACTGGCAGGAAGACCACAGAGCAAGTGCAGAAATTCACACCTCTGCTATCTCATCTCTGGGGACAGAGAGAGCAAAAGTATAGTGGACCTGTGTGTTTCTTTGCCACCTAAAAAACTATGAGAGCCAAGAAAATATCATAACTCTCCATAACTGGGGCATAATTCATAATTATGGGTCCCCAGTTACAGTGGAAAGGATCTAGATATCCTCATTGCCCAAGTATAAAAAGCCTAGCCTAAAAACCAATTGCAGAACACCCCTAATGTTAGGCCTAGACACCTCAAGTTTGGTATGGGGTGAACGGTAGCGAGGTACCCTTGTGATTGGGAGCATTGGAATTCCCCCTCAGTGACATCACAGCCAGGGCTGGTGGTCAAAAACCTTCTTGCTTTAAAGGGCATCAATCACCAGATCAAGGATTGTAAACCAAACACTGACATACTGGTGTGTGCTCTCCTCTGGCAGGATCTACTGCTTTAAAATTATGCAAATGAGCCTGAGGGGTCCAGGCTCTATTAACTCCTATGGAGCCTGGAGCCCCGTAGGCTCATTTGCATAAAAGCCTTTTTTTTTTTTTTTTTAAACCAGGGTATAAGAAGCTACAAGAAGAGCAGATCCTGCCAGAGGGGGCACACACCAGTATGTCAGTGCTTAGTTTACAATCCATGATGTGGTGATAGATGTCCTTTAGAGTCTGGTGACTCTATGCATTAGAAGACTTTATCTTTCCGTGCCGTGTCCTCCAGCCAATTTGCCACTTGCAATCTGATAGTAAGGGTAAAATTATTTCTTTTTTCCATAAACTGTTTGTATGTGATGTAGGTATTTTGTTTCTTAACTCCTTTTTCTTTTATTGTAATCTGACAAGTTCGTTTTTGAGTGTACTTTATTTTTCATGTATTTTAATTATGTTACCAGGTCATTTTAACATAGGTAGGAGTGCATGTTCTGTGTAAATCATCAGTGTGCATTGTGGTTGAGGTGCCTATGGTCTTCTTAGTACAAGTTACTCTTGGGTGGTGGCAGTGGATTGGCTGGGTGCAGAACGCATGGAGTAAATTTAGCGTTAGGACACCATTTTGTGGAAGTGGGCGGAGCTTAAGGGCTAAATTATGAGACTCCATAGAGAAGGTGCACCCCTTGTTTGGACTCTGACGTGCGGGGTTCATGACAATTCACTAAATATTATTGGCTTTCTAGAGTAGGTGGAGTTATCACCAAGATGGTCGCCACTGAAAATTACCAGTCCCATGATCCTTTAGTTCTCAGTAACGCCTCCTCCCTCTTATGCTCTGCTTCCAGTGATGATGTAACAGACTGTCCTGCTCTGTTACCCTAGTAATGATATGTAACTGTCATCACTGCACATTACCTCACTGAGATGACGTCTCACCACAACACTGGCCATACTGGATGCACTGCAACCAACCAACTACAGCCAAACATAGTGCTGATCACATGATCTGCCCTGGCAAGTGCAGGACATGTGATGTGGACATGTGACCAGCGGCCATCTTCTGTCCTGTGCTTGCTCCATGCTGAGAAAATCAACAGACTGATTAAAGGGCCAGGGACATTTTAATTCTTCATCACAGTCTATGTCTACAGCATTTTTCTGCTAACAAAATTTTAAATAATAAATAATTCCATATTAGCTTATATTTTAAGGACCCATTTGTATATGAATTATACTTATTCCTGGAATACCCCTTTAAGTAAAAAAAAAGTGTCCTTAAGGGGTTAAAATAGGTTTCTGCTTTAAGTAACCCCAGGTTTTTTTTGATTGATGCAGTAGTTTGAGCAATTGAGTATAAGAGATGCAGGCGCTGAACGGTGATGATTTTGGTTTCGACTTATCCAGCAATCAATCAGAGAAATATCAAAGCAATTTATTACTTCTTATTTCTTCTCCTGTTCACGTTACAAATCACAATGGGGCACATTTACTAAAAACAGTGGAGTTTGCCTGTGAATGTGCCAGATTTAGAATTTGTGGTGCCTGATCTTCATGAATCTTGCACCCCCTGCACTGCCTCATCAGGGTGCAAAACTTTTTTTTTTGGGCACCTTTAACATGGGGCGCACGACACATTTCTGTCAGACTCTGCATGATAAATCTTTACAGCAGTTATTCCCTTCAATCATTTTCTAAGTTGGGGAGCAGGGGACAACTTTTTTAGCTGATAGGAGATGGCCACCTCTAAAGAAAAAAAGTGTATTTGTTATGATTTTTTGTTCTTTGTATAATATCATTATTATTTACATCCATATATTCGGTATATTTTGTATATATATACTTCAAATTGTCAACATTTGGTTTAAAAGGATTTTGGTCAAAAAATTAGATGTGGGTCTGTATTTATTTAAGGGATCTATATTTAGATGGTCTGGCTCAGTATGTGGTGACTGCATTTATTTTGGAGTCTAAATTTTTCTTTAAAGGTTCATACTTGGAGGACTGGGTTTTACAGGGTCTTTTCAGAGTTTTGTATTTGCTTAAAGGACACCTATCATCAGGTCTCTGCAGCTTATTCTGTCACCTCTACCTGTTGGGGCAGCTCACAAGGATCCATCCCAGCCTTTATCTAGTCATATCATACATTAATCATTATAAAATCCTCTTTTCTTTATTATGTAAATGAGGGTGGTCACATGGTCAGAGGCAGTGATGTCACCTCTGTTACCCCTCCCCTCTCCTCCCCCTGCTTATGTCTGTGTGTAATGTATACAGGGTCGGACTGGCACAGCGGAGGTGGGCCCCGCCTCCTGATACCTCAATGCTTGTGTGAGAAGCACATGTAGTTGTAAACAGCTCCTGAGCAGAAACAAGCTGTTTCCTGTGCTCAGCGGACCATCCGACTTCTTGAGGAACTGCAGGTCAGCAGAGCTGGCCTCAAAGGTTAGGAAAGAGGAGTTTGGAAGATTCCAGGGCCCTCCATCCTCAAATGGCCCCCCACCTTCTGTGGAGGAACATTGCTACAACTGGTACAGTAGTTAATATGTGCCGGCAGGGCTGAAACCGGGAAACTTCTGAGACTTCCTGTCAGCCTCTGCAGCTGCTTGTTCTGCCTTAAAATGGCATAGAAAACACCAAGGTCCTCACCCACCTTGCTTCTACCTCAAATGCCAGTCACAGGAGCAGGGTACTGGTGAGATAAAGCAGTGGGCTCCAGAGGGGATGGCAGCAGCCTCTGTCCCTGCCAGCAACACTGCAGATTTCCCACATCACAGTCTTCCCCCAGAAACAGTAAGTGAGTTTCTGTGTGAAGTTTTGAACACCAAAATGTACATCTTATACATGAAATATACTTGTATAAACTGTGTGTATATGTGCATCTTTGTATGTATACATGTGGCTCCATAGTCCTAAGAAAGTATCTATATCTATTATTATACTGTTATTTCCTAATTAATTGTATTACCTTTTCAGGCTGGAAAAAGATACATTTGCATTTGAAATGCAATGAAAAAATACATGCATTTTATACCACAACTCATATGAATATTTTCAGATGTATTTTTGCTTGATGTGTTAGTAATGCATTTCAAAACTAGTGCATCTTGTGAATCTCGCCTTTAACCCCTTCCCGCCGCAGCCCTGTTTCGTTTTCATTTTTCACTCCCCACATTCAAAAATCTGTAACTTTTTTATTTTTCCATGTACAGAGCTGTGTGATGGCTTATTTTCTGTGTAACGAATTACACTTCAAAATGGTGGTATTTAATATTCCATGCCGTGTACTGGGAAGCGGGAAAAAAATTCCAAATGCAGTGAAATTGGTAAAAAAACGCATTTGTGCCGTATTCTTGTGGGCTTGGATTTTACGGATTTCACTGTGCACCCCATGTCTACTTTATTCTTTGGGTCGGTACGATTACGGGGATACCAAATTTGTATAGGTTTTATAATGTTTTTATACATTTAAAAAAATTAAAACCTGTACAAAATTTTTTGGGGGATTTTCCATCTTCTGGCACTAATAACTTTTTCATACTTTGGTGTATGGAGCTGTGGGTGGTGCCATTTTTTCAGGATTTTGATGACGTTTACAATGTTATCATTTTTAGGACTGTACGACCTTTTGATCACTTTTTATAGAATTAAAAAAAAAATGTTTAAATGGCAAAGAAAGTGCCATTTTCGATTTTGGGCGCGATTTTCCGTTACGAGGTTAAACGCAGTGAAAAACCGTTATCATATTTTGACGCGGTGATACCTAATGTCTTTATGATTTTTACTGTTTATTTATATTTATATCAGTTCTAGGGAATGGGGGGGTGATTTGAATTTTTAGGTTTTTTTATTTTAACTTTTTTTAAATTTTTATTTGTACTATTTTTCAGACTCCCTAGGGTACTTTAACCCTAGGGTGTCTGTACGATCCTATCATATACTGCCATACTACAGTATGGCAGTATATGGGGATTTTACTACTCATACATTACAATGTGCTGATAGCACATTGTAATGAATGGGTTAACCCAATGACGTCGCGGGGCACCTTTGCTGTAAAACACCCGTGATCGGTGCCGGCACCGAACGCAGGTGTTACCGGTAAGCCTTTGCTGCAATATGCAGCAAAGACTTACCGGCTATGGAGAGGGCTCGGCCCTCAAGCCCTCTCCATGTACCGGGACCCGACATGTGACTTGTCACATGTCGGGAAGGGGTTAAATACCCCTGATAATGTTTTACATAATTACAACCCTTTGTGAGTGTGCTCATACACCGCAATTTTGGGGATGCATTTTACATGCTATGATGCGTTTGCCTGCTTTGAAAGTGTTTTTCTCCAAAGCTGGAAGTGTAAGCAGCAGTGTTAAGGCCGTTCCCCACTTGCGAGTGTGATGCCATTACCTTGCATCACACTCGCAACGCGTTCTGCCGGGCCCGGACGCTGCACACTGGGACTGAACTCAGCATGTCATTTCAGTTCCGGTTTACAGCATTCGGGCCGGGACGCAGCATGCGTTGCGAGTGTGATGCGAGGTAATGGCATCACACTCGCAAGTGGGGAATGGGCCTTACATTTCACAGCAAGTGCCATGTCGACCACACTGGTATCACTCCACAGTTAGGTTTGGTATTTTGTAGTAAAATACCTACTCAATTTATAATACTATTATGGTGCAGGTATTTGTCTTTTTTATTTGGAAAAAGGTAGGGGCATGCTAAAGGGTTTGTCTAGTTTTAGCAATTGTTTGGGATAATGAAATGTTATACAATGTTCCAATATACTTTCTCTAGTAATTTCTCAAAGTTTTGCTCTGTTTGCTGTCATTTTATAGGAAACTTTATGGTTTATTTCCTGTTCCCTGCTCATGTGATATCACAGGTGCGAGGCTCATTATATACCTGGTCATGTGATATCTCAGGTGCGAGGCTCATTATATACCTGGTCATGTGATATCTCAGGTGCGAGGCTCATTATATACCTGGTCATGTGATATCTCAGGTGCGTGGCTCATTATATCCTTGATCATGTGATGTCACACAGGTGCACAGCTTGTTATATCCCTGGTCATGTGATGTCACAAGTATGCGGTTCATTATATCCCTGGTCATGTAATGTCACACAGGTACACGGCTCATTATATCCTTAGTTATGTGATGTCACACAGGTGCACGACTTAAATACACAGCTCCGATTACTGTAAAGAGCCAATCACCTGATATCACAGGGCCAGGGATGAAAACTTCATTTGAACGACAGCAAGCAGAGATCTATTAGGAACGGATAAAAAAGGTATATTGGAAAATTGTATACAGTTATATGACCAATAATAATCACATGTATACTCAGCCTTTTGTGTTGTATTATGCTTCCTGGTTACAGTTCATTTGTGGGGAGTATAAAAGATGGTAGCATTCATTTGTGCACGAAAGTGGACGCTTTTACTATATTATTGATTATTACTTAAGCTTGAGCAATATTAAAGGGATTGTCTGAGTTAGACCAGGGACACACACTGCTTAAATGAAGAAACTCTTCCATGTGCTGCGACAAATAAGTAATTATTACTGAGGATTTCACACAGAGAGATTTATCATTAAGGCAGACTTTTGAGCAGTTGTCAATGTGTTAGACTGGCAGTTTCCAACAGTCGGATTTATAGTCCAGTGTATGTGCAGTGTGAGTGCGCATTCACACCACAGTGGTGTCGGTATACAGCACCTCCCCACAGTGGCGTCGGTATACAGCGCCTCGCCACAGTGGCGTCGGTATACAGCGCCTCGCCACAGTGGCGTCGGTATACAGCGCCTCGCCACAGTGGCGTCGGTATACAGCGCCTCGCCACAGTGGCGTCGGTATACAGCGCCTCGCCACAGTGGCGTCGGTATACAGCGCCTCGCCACAGTGGCGTCGGTATACAGCGCCTCGCCACAGTGGCGTCGGTATACAGCGCCTCGCCACAGTGAGGTAAGCCTTTATAGTGGTTTTAATGGTAATATTAGGATAGCTGCACATAATGCACATCTTAATGCGGATGATGTGCAGGAAGATTTGCATCAAAATCTGATCCAGTGGGCCCTCCAAATCTATTCCTCTGGTGGGCCCAAGGTAACCTAGTCCGACACTGAATGTATAGTAAAGAATTGCTGGTGTCTGTGCTTCATCTGCTGACATGCTGCATCCTCCTAATACACAGAGACACAGAAATCAGCTACACAAGTACCTGACATGTTCTGCTCTACATATGTGAGAGACACAGACATCAGCTACACATGTACCTGACATGTTCTACTATATCATGGCTGCATCCTGGAGCTGTTGTATCTCTCCTATACACACAGGCTGCAGGGGGCAGCCGTTAATTTTACCTAACAATACAACATACAGTATATTCCCTACACAAAGGGTACACTATGCAACATGGATTACACAACAAGTTTACACTCTGCTTATATATACACTGTAATGTGCCGCACACATTTCAGCTCTATAGCTACGTCCGTCACTGTAATCCTTATGCTGCTGATACATAGTCGCATGGTCACTCCGTCGCCATAATCCTTTGGTATCTGCTAAAACAAATATTCCCACAGTGTCCGTTATCCTAGTTCTGCTGCAACATAGACAATTGGTCACAACTAGAGATGAGCGAGCACTAAAATGCTCGGGTACTCGTTATTCGAGACAAACTTTTCCCGATGCTCGAGTGCTCGTCTCGAATAATGAGCCCCATTGAAGTCAATGGGAGACTCGAGCTTTTTTCAAGGGGACCAAGGCTCTGCACAGGGGAGCTTGGACAAACACCTGGGAACCTCAGAAAAGGATGAAAACACCACGGAAATGGACAGGAAACAGCAGGGGCAGCATGCATGGATGCCTCTGAGGCTGCTTAATCACACCATTATGCAAAAATTATGGGCAACAGCATGGCCATGACAGAGTGACCGAATGAGGCTAGATAGCATCTAAAACATCCAATAATTGACCCTGACACTATAGGGGACGGCATGCAGAGGCAGCGGCAGCAGCGGCAGGCTAGAGAGTGGCATGGCGACATACCCTAAATGGACTCAGGTTTCACCAAAGGAGGTGAAATGATTTCCTATGTGAACAAAAGGTTGACGGTATATTTAGTCGATAACACAGCATGGTGGCGACATAGTGACCAATTTCCATAACGTATCTGGTGAAACACCCGAAAAATGAGCCTGACACAGCTCTTTTGATAAGGGGACGACATGTGGAGGCAGCCATGGAGACGACTTCCATGATTAAGAGCGACAGTATGGGGCATTCATATTGCGCTGCTATGATTGCAACTTCAGGTCTCCAGCATGGCGGCGACAGATGGGCCGAGTTCCACTATGTATCTGGTGAAACACCTGAAAATTCTGCCTGACACAGCTCGTTTGATAAGGGGATGATGTGCTGCATATCCTCTCGTGCTCCAGCGTCTGGGGTATAGAGAGTTGAAATGAGACATTGGTGGACGCTGTGGAGGATCGTGGAGGCAAAATGGACAGGAAACAGCAGGACCAGCACGCATGGATGCCTCTGAGGCTGCCTAATCTTGGGATGGAGCTGGCGGTCCACTGCCAGGCGAGATTTCGCCTGTCCAAGCCCCTGTCTCTCGGCTCCTCCCCACCCAAAATGGGCCTGGGGGCCAGAAGCGTTTAATTTGAAAAATTATAATTTTCAAAGCAGGCCGGGTCGTTTGAATATTTCACCTAGGAATAATGGAATAGCATAGTGGTTCTATTTTTAATTGTTTTTACGGAAATGGTTCCATGATTAAGAGCGACAGTATGGGGCATCCATATTGCGCTGCTATGATTGCAATTTCAGGTCTCCAGCATGGCGGCGGCAGATGGGCCGAGTTCCACTATGTATCTGGTGAAACACCTCAAAATTCTGCCTGACACAGCTCGTTTGATAAGGGGAAGATGTATGGAGGCAGTGAACTAGTAGTAGATTAAAGGTGCTGCAGTTAAAACTATGTTAGTTGGATCTTGAGATGGAGCTGGCGCTCCGCTGCCAGGCGAGCTTTCGCCAATCCAAGCCCCTGTCTCTAGGCTACGCCCCAAACAGCACTTCTAAGAACCTTTTGTATAAGATCAAGTGTAGTAGCGTTCTTATACGTTTGGGATATGGCGGGTGAGGGGAATCTAAACAGATGCGCAAGAAGCGCTGAAATAATATCAGTAAATGATAAAAGTTTGCCAGTATATTTTGTGGATTACACAGCAGGGTGGCGACAAAGTTAACAAGTTTGATGTGCAATCCATGAAAACAACCCAAAATTCTGCCTGACACAGCTCGTTTGATAAGGGGACCATGTATGGAGGCAGTGAACTAGTAGTAGATTAAAGGTACTGCAGTTAAAACTATGTTAGTTGGATCTTGAGATGCAGCTGGCGCTCCGCTGCCAGGCGAGCTTTCGCCAATCCAAGCCCCTGTCTCTAGGCTACGCCCCAAACAGCACTTCTAAGAACCTTTTGTATAAGATCAAGTGTAGTAGCGTTCTTATAAGTTTGGGTTATGGCGGGTGAGGGGAATGTAAACAGATGCGCAAGAAGCGCTGAAATAATATCGGTAAATGATAAAAGTTTGCCAGTATATTTTGTGGATTACACAGCAGGGTGGCAACAAAGTTAACAAGTTTGATGTGGAATCCATGAAAACAACCCAAAATTCTGCCTGACACAGTTCGTTTGATAAGGAGACCATGTATGGAGGCAGCTATATGGATGACTTTTGGAGGCAACTATGGCGATGACGTGTGAAGGTAGCAATGGAGACAACGTGTGGAGCCAGCTAAAAAGACGACATGTGGAGGCTGCTATGGAGACAATTTAATTTGGATAGTGCCTGTATGTGGCAGTGCAAAAAAGTTTTCAAACCAGAGGACCAGGTAGGTGGTCCTCCAGAAAAATTAAATAAATTGAGTGCCTGTATGTGGCAGTCCAAAAAAGTTTTCAAACCAGAGCAGCAGGTAGGTGGTCCTCCAGAAAAATTAAATAGATTGAGTGCCTTTATGTGGCAGTCCAAAAATTGCTTAAAACAGAGGACCGGGTAGGTGGCCCTCCAGAAAAATTAAATACATAGAGTAAAATAGCTAGAGCCAGTTGGCCCTGGCAAAAAATAGCCAGTTTCCTCTGCTTTAGTGTACAAAGAGGAGGAGAAGGAGGACAATGAGGAGGAGGAGTGCATACATTATTCAGGTTCAGCTTCTTTCACCTGGTGGAGAATGGAAATGCGGAGAAATCCAGGCTTTATTCATCTTGATAAGCGTCAGCCTGTCAGCGCTGTCAGTCGACAGGCGTGTACGCTTATCGTTCATGATGCCACCAGCTGCACTGAAAACCCGCTCGGACAACACGCTAGTGGCAGGGCATGCAAGAACCTCCAAGGCGTACAGCGCCAGTTCGTGCCACATGTCCAGCTTTGAAACCCAGTAGTTGTAGGGAGCTGTGTGATCATTTAGGACGATGGTATGGTCAGCTACGTACTCCCTCACCATCTTTCTGTAAAGATCAGCCCTACTCTGCCGAGACTGGGGACAGGTGACAGTGTCTTGCTGGGGTGACATAAAACTGGCAAAGGCCTTGTAAAGCGTACCCCTGCCAGTGCTGGACAAGCTACCTGCTCGTCTACTCTCCCTCGCTATTTGTCCCGCAGAAGTACGCCCTCTGCCGCTAGCGCTGTCAGAAGGGAAATACTGTTTCAGCTTGTGCACCAGGGCCTGCTGGTATTCATGCATTCTCACACTCCTTTCCTCTCCAGGGATGAGAGTGGAAAGATTTTGATTGTACCGTGGGTCCAGGAGAGTGAATACCCAGCAATCGGTGCTGGAATAAATTCTTTGAACGCGAGGGTCACGGGATAGGCAGCCTAGCATGAAATCTGCCATATGCGCCAAAGTCCCAACGCGCAAGAATTCACTCCCCTCACTGGCCTGACTCTCCATTTCCTCCTCCTCCAACTCCTCTTCTTCTGCCCATACATGCTGAACAGTGAAGGACTGAACAATGCTTCCCTCTTCTGTCTCGCCAACATTCTCCTCCACCTCCTCCGATATGCGCTGAGAAACAGACCTAAGGGTGCTTTGGCTATCAACAAGGGAATCTTCTTCCCCCGTCTCTTGTGACGAGTGCAAAGCTTCCGACTTCATGCTGACCAGAGAGTTTTTCAACAGGCCAAGCAGCGGGATGGTGAGGCTGATGATGGCGGCATCGCCACTGACCATCTGTGTTGACTCCTCAAAGTTACTCAGCACCTGACAGATATCAGACATCCACGTCCACTCCTCATTGTAGACTTGAGGAAGCTGACTGACCTGACTACCAGTTCTGGTGGAAGTTGACATCTGGCAGTCTACAATCGCTCGGCGCTGCTGGTAAACTCTGGATAACATGGTCAGTGTTGAATTCCACCTCCTGGGCACGTCGCACAACAGTCGGTGAGCGGGCAGTTGGAGGCGGCGCTGCGCTGCCCTGAGAGTGGCAGCATCTGTGCTGGACTTCCTGAAATGCGCACAGATGCGGCGCACCTTCGTGAGCAAATCAGACAGATTGGGGTATGTCTTGAGGAAATGCTGAACTATGAGATTTAACACATGGGCCAGGCAACCATGCCTGGCTTCAGGTTCAGCGGTGCCAGCCACAGATCAGTCTGCGCCGTGATGCCCTGTAATAGCTCTTGGGCGGTGTGCCTTTTATCGCCTAGGCTCAGCAGTTTGAGCACTGCCTGCTGCTGTGACTAGAGCTACCGACTGATGGCGCCATGCCCAAGGATGGTAATTCGGAGGAGGAGGTGGAGGAGGGGTGGGAGGAGGAGGAGGCATAGTAGGCCTTTGAGACCTGGACCGAGGTAGGCCCCGCAATCCTCGGCGTCGGCAGTATATGACCAGCCCCAGGGTCAGACTCGGTCCCAGCCTCCACCAAGTTAACCCAATGTGCCGTCAGCGATATATAGTGGCCCTGCCCGGCAGCACTCGTCCACGTGTCCGTGGTCAGGTGGACCTTGTCAGAAACGGCGTTGGTCAGGGCACGGATGATGTTCTCTGACACCTGCTTGTGCAGGGCTGGGACGGCACATCGTGAAAAGTAGTGGCGGCTGGGGACCGAATACCGAGGGGCGGCCGCCGCCATGAGGTTTCGAAAGGCCTCGGTCTCTACCAGCCTATCTACCAGCATCTCCAGGCTAAGCAACTTGGAGATGTGGACGTTGAGGGCTTGGGCGTGTGAGTGGGTTGCGCTATACTTCCTTTTGTGCTCCAGCGTCTGGGGTATGGAGAGCTGAACGCTGGTGGATGCTGTGGAGGATCGTGGAGGCGAAGATGGGGTTTTCGCACAGGAGGTGTTTGGGCCAGGGTCCTGGGCAGGGGGCTGACTAGCAGATGACACAGGGGAAGGAGCAGTGGTGTGCCCGGCCGGAGGTGAACGGGCTTGGTGCCATTGAGTGGGGTGTTTAGCATTCATATGCCTGCGCATACTGGTGGTAGTTAAGGTAGTAGTTGTGGAACCGCTGCTGATCCTGGTTTGGCACAGGTTGCACACCACAGTCCGTCGGTCATCCGGTGTTTCTTTAAAGAACCTCCAGACTTCTGAAAATCTCACACTCGCCACGGGAGCTTGAGTACGGGCAACATTTGGCGCTGATGCACCAGCTCTGGCCCTGCCTCTCCGTCTGGCCCCACCACTGCCTCTTCCAACCTGTTCTGCTATAGGACTCGCCTCCGTCTCAGAAGCACTGTGTTCACCCGGCCTATCAACCCAGCTTGGGTCTGTCACCTCATCATCCTCCGATCCCTCAGTCTGCTCCCCCCTCGGACTTCCTGCCCTGACAACAACTTCACCACTGTCTGACAACCGTGTCTCCTCATCGTCCGACACCTCTTTACACACTTCTTCCACTACGTCAATAATGTCATCATCGCCCACAGACTGCAACCGGTGGAAAACCTGGGCATCGGAAAATTGCTCAGCAGCAACCGGACAAGTGGTTTGTGACTGTGGGAAGGGTCCAGAAAACAGTTCCCCAGAGTATGCCGGTTCAAATGCCAAATTTTGCTGGGAGGGGGCAGACTGGGGGGAAGGAGGCTGAGGTGGAGGAGCTGGAGGAGTGCTGATTTCGGTGACATGGGTGGACTGCGTGGAAGACTGACTGGTGGACAAATGGCTAGAAGCATTGTCCGCAATCCACGACATCACCTCTTCGCACTGTTCTGGCCTCAACAGTGCTCTACCACGAGTCCCAGTAACTTGAGACATGATGAACCTAGGGAGTGTAGCTCTGCGGCGTTCCCCTGCTCCCTCATCAGCAGGTGGTGTCTCACCCCACCCAGGACCACAGCCTCTGAACCCTGCAGTAGTTGGACGCCCACGTCCACGCCCTCGTCCTCTACCCCTAGCCCTCGGGTTAAACATTTTCAAAATTAAAGTGTAAACTTCAAATTTTTTTTTTTTTTGTGTTCTTTTTTAAACAAAACGATGCTATCCTATTGCTATGGCTAGTTTCTAACCTACACTGACAGCACACAACTGGATTTTGTGCTGTGCCAGATGACTTTGAGTTATAAGAGAACTAAACGTAAAAAATAAATAAATCAGCAGACTGTGCCTAATTCAAATCAAACCCCTAATAAATTGTCCCACTTCGGTGTTTGAGGTGGATATAGGTGGTGTCACTAAGAGCTAAACACAACGGTCGCAAGTCTCCCAGCAAATTCCTCACAATATGGTACTAGCTGCACTACTAATGCCAGCAAGCCCAGCCACAAGCAAACCAAAAAAAAAGGAAAATATAACGCTATTGTAGGCCTAAATAAGCCGTTGGGGTTCTCCTATGGCTATTTTCTAGCCCACACTCATTGCACACTGCTTTGGCAGATTACTGTGAGTTCTAAAAAGAAATAAACGTAAAAAAAAAATAAATCAGCAGACTCTGCCTAATTCAAATCAAACCCCTAATAAATTGTCCCATTTCGGTGTTTGAGGTGGATATGTGTGTCACTAAGAGCTAGACACAAGTCTCCCTGCAAATTACTCACAATATGGTACTAGCTGCACTACTAATGGCAACAAGCCCAGCCACAAGCAAACCAAAAAAAAGTAAAATAAAACATTATTGTAGCCCTAAGAAGGGCTGTTGGGTTCTTGTAGAATCACTCCTGCCTAACAGTAAGCTAATAGAACACCCTAACGCTTTCCCTGACCAGCAGCAGCTCTCTCCCTACTGGCATCGAGACAGAGAATGATGCGAGCAGCGCGGGCAGGGGCTAGTCTATTCCAGGGTCACCTGATCTGGCCAGCCAACCACTGCTATCGACGTGTAAGGGTACCACGTCATGCTGGGTGGAGTGCAGAGTCTCCTGGCTTGTGATTGGCTCTGTTTCTGGCCGCCAAAAATCACAACGGCGGGAGATGCCATTTTCTCGAGCGGGCAAGTATTCGTCCGAGCAACGAGCAGTTTCGAGTACGCTAATGCTCGAACGAGCATCAAGCTCGGACGAGTATGTTCGCTCATCTCTAGTCACAACTGCTGGGAGCCCTTAGGAGATCAATAAGCAGTGGGAGACCTGACGGTGGGTCTGCTTGAAAACGCTAAGGTTCCTCTTGTCTGCATAGCTGTTTTCCAATATTTGTCCAGAAGAACTGGCTTCCCCATTACAATTAGCTCGGGTCTTGGGTTATGTCTCCAGGAGGTTTTGTTTTTCCCACTTCAACATCATGTAATTGTCACGGGTGGTCTTGCAACCCGGGGCTCGCAGATGCGGCGCCAGCGCCACTCACCTCTCCTCGTTCCGGACCCTCAGCCGAGTTCTGTGCGCGTACGTCTCCGTCACCTAGAGGGCGCGCGGCGTCTTCAGAAGATTTAAAGGGCCAGAGCACACTTCCCCTTTAAAAATCCAGCAACTTCCTTCCTGCTTTGCCGGATCTTTGTGCCTCATAGCCTGAGAGAAAGCTCTATAGCGATTATTCTGCGTTCCAGTGTCCCTCTGTTGCAGTGTCTCCTGCATTCCTGAGTCCCTCCGTGTTCCTGTGTCTACCTGAGTCCCTCCGTGTTCCTGTGTTACCAGTATTCCTCCATGCTGCTGTACTGTGTGCCGTGTTCCCGTACCCATCTGCCTGGACATCCCGTTGCTGACCCCGGATTGGACTTTGACGTTGCATCTCTGCCGCCTGCCCTGACTCTGTGCCTGGACCTATATTGCCTGGACAACAACTATTTATTGTAAATCCGGTGAAATGTATATTTATGTGTACCTGTGCTCTCTTTTTGTTTTATGGTATATGTGTTTTTATGTGACTTTTTATATATGTGATGTTTTCTGTCAAATTGTTGTTTTGCGGGTGTGACACTTTAAGTTCACGTTTGGGATAATAAAGTATTATTATTATTATTACCTGACCACGAGATTGTCTGCCGTTTCTGTACTTTGACCTTGGCCGCCACTGCAGACAAGTCACGCCTGCGGAACGACCTGGTGGTACTACGCCTCAGCTAGTCCAACCCACTTTGTACTGATTTCTATTATTTTATATTATTGATCATTAAATGAAGAAATTCATTTTTTTTTCTCTTTTGCCTTCATCGGTATGTGGGTGGGTGGTTAGAGGGTGGGAATAAATATTCATATGTACATAGTATTACATACAACTCAGGAACTGGTGGGTTGGTCTGTATCTAAATATGAGATGTGGAATGTACGTAGGATATTACTAATGTAAAGAAAATTTTATATTTTGTGGTGTTTGAATTATGTTTGAATTTAAGATAATGAAGCTGCGTTTATAATTTTTTTTTTTAAAAGCCATTAAAAAATGAAGAAATGAAGCAGCATGTGTGAAAATGATGGCTTGTAATGTATGAATCATCTCCCTGACACTGGGAAATGTTTGACATCCAGCAATCTTAATATTTAAAACAGAGGAAGGAAGTCTGGGTATTCCGACAAACCAGTCAGAAGAATTGTCATATAGGATCTGGAGATGTAGTACATAAAAGAGATTGATGGCAAACAAGAAAAGCCTTAAGGAAATGATACGGCCGTAGAGGAAATTCTTGTACAGTCCTGCCAAATGTGTATATTTTATCTATAATCCACAGTAAGGATTACTAATCACAGTTATCTGGGTAGGTGGATTTGAGCAAATGAAGCTTTGTAGGAATTTAGCCTCATAAAAATAATTTCAAAACCACATAAAAAATGTACTTTATATCATCTAGATTTTTTTTCCATTTCATTTTTATCTGATTCCATCATGAAAAACATACTCATTTGGCCACATTTACTTACCCATCCCATTGCAATCCCAGCTGTGCGTTGTCCGACGAGGATTCGGGTCTACCCCGATTCACTAAATTCGTGCTTCCAATTTCCTGCATGTGACACTTCCCCGCTGAGGTCCGCCAGAGTTCACCTTCTTCTTCCCGGTGCATGTGAGTGCTGATCTTGTGACACAATTTCGTTTTTAAATTCCGCGGTTTGTCCGAATCAGTTGGCTTGTCCGACTTCCACCCCCACTGATTTATGTTACATGCAAGCCGGCGCCGATATGCCACAAACCCGGGGCAGTTCAGGGCAAAACGGTAAAAAGTCAGGAAACCCGAGGGAAATGTGTCCGATGGACCCTTAGTAAGTGTGCCCCATTTTTCTTGTGGTATGGACAATAAAACTGCACTGCTATAGTAAACTGCTGCCTCCATGGTCTAATGGTGGATCGATACCTCTGAATTCCGCTAGGTAACTCTTTCCATGCTGTAATAACAAGATATACATGCCCAATCACAGTGGCGTTGCATGCAGCAAAAAAAATATTTCTACTCGTGTAACCAGATAAATGAATTCTAATTGACTAATTGACTATGTTTTAACAACTTAATGACAAGTCCTATTAAGGCTTTAACCCCTTAAGGACGCAGCCATTTTGTAGCTTAAGGCTCAGCCCGATTTTTTGGATTCTGACTTGCGTCTCTTTATACGGTTATAACTTTTGAACACTGTTACTTATCAAAACGATTCTGAGATTGTTTTTTCCCCACATGTTGTACTTCATTTTAGTGGTAAATTTTGGCAGATAAGTTTTGCATTTATTTACAAAAAAAAAGAAAATATGATAAATTTTTGGAAAAATTTGCCATTTTCGAAATTCAAAATCATTGCGTTTTCAGGCAGATCGATTTACCACCTAAATAAGTTGCTGAATAACATTTCCCATTTGTCTACTTTGCATTTTCATAATTTCTGAAATGTCTGGATAATTTATTTTGATGTCACGCGGCTTGCAAATAGAATATCGCTTTTCCGGATTTTCAGAATTGACTATTTTGGGGATAAATACAGTTTGGAATGAAATTTTACATATTTAGCATCAAAACCCCCCTATATAACCAACCCATTTTCAAATCTGCACCCCTCAAGCTATCAGAAACAGCTTTTACGAAGATTGTTAACCCCTTGAGATCTTCATAGTAATTGAATCAAAATGGAGGTGAAATTTAGAATGGTCATATTGTTCCCTTATATGTTCATTTAGCCCTAAAATTTACACATTTCCAAAAGATAAAAAGAGAAAACCCACCATACAATTTGTTCTGCAATTTCTCCTGAGTACAAAGACCCCCCACATGTGGCTGTGACTTGTGTTATGGGGGCACAGCGAGGTGCAGAAGGGAAGGAGGGCGCTGCAGCTGCCAGGATTTTAGTTTCCTCATTGGCCCCTTTTGAAGGCTATAAAATTTTCGCTTTTTCGTTATTGGGGCCATGTGATGCCATTTTTTTTGCGGGATGAGATGCTTTTTCCAATGTTACCATTTTGGGGTTTGTATCACCTATTGTTGAAAATTTAGGAACGTTTTTTGAGGACAGGAGTAGAAAAGCATCAATTCTGTACTGGATTTTTTACTTCTTTTTTTTTGGTGTTCACCGTATAGACTAATAATCATGTTATCTTTATTCTATGGGTTGATACGATTACGGGGATACCAGACATGAATATATTTTCTTACGTTTTACTAAATTTGTCAAACAAAACCCTAATGTGGGGAAAAATCTATCATTTATGTATTGCCGTCTTCCAAGTGGCATAACTTTGTTACTTTTTTGGCTACGGAGCTGGTTGATGGCTTGTTTTTTGCGGGACATGTTGTACTTTGCACCAGTATCATGTCGGAGTACACATGTTTTTTTGATCACATTTTATAGCATTTTTTGTGGGATTGAAAAGGTAAAAATCATAATTTTTGGAGGGTTTATAACAGTTTTTTTTTACGGCGTTTATCGTGCGGGTTCAATAATGATTTACTTTTATTCTACGGGTTGTTACGGACGCGGTGATACTATATATGTGGGGTTTGTGTTATGATTTAGACTTTTTTTTTAGTTATATGTCTCTTTATATGTTTTGGGGGTTTGGGGCATTTTTAGTGATTTATGACTTTATTTTTTTATTGAATAACTTTTTTTTTTTTACTTTTTCACTTTTATACCATGGGACATGAACAAGCAATCATCTGACTGCTTCTTCATGATAATATTCTGCAATACTCATGTATTGCAGAGTATTATCAGTGTCAGCCTATACACTTGCATAGGCTGGCACTGTGCCAGTAAGATGACGTCACAGACGCCATCTTACTGGCAATTCTTGCAGGTAACTCTGGGGTCCAGATCGGACCCCAGAGTTACTATAGCAACGATCGGCGCACCCCGAAAACGGTTCGGGGGGGCCGATCGTGGGGGAAAGATCCCCCAGATACATGTTAGATGCCGCGGTCGCGCTGACCGCGGCATTTAACGGGTTAAGCACCCGCGATCGGAGTTGTCTCTGCGCTTTGATGAAAAATGCAGCAAAGACTTAGCGGCTATGGAGAGACCTCAGCCCGCGAGCCCTCTCCAAGCACCGAGACTAGTACGGCTCGCGTCGGTAAGGGGTTAATGTTGACACGTCAGGATCACCTAGTAAAAAGACTTATAATTAGCAGCCAGGAGCGTGGGGACAATACTGGGAGAGGGAGGTAACATCATGCGAGAAGCATGAATTGCTCTCCCAGCACGGGAGGTGGTTCTCACATATTGGTCACCCATATTGAGTGACACCCCTGGTTGATACATCTGGCCCATTGTTACTCTAGTTAAAGGAACACTCCAGTCGAAGCTGATTCATTGAATTATACTGTGTGCAGGTCCTGAAGGGAGGAGCATGACTCCAAGTTCTAGCAAGGTTCTAGGAATATAATGAAAATGAGTCCTGCTCCTTCCTTCAGGCCCTGCACCAGTCATTATTCAATGAATTAGCTTTGACTAGAGTGTTCAAGTTAACATATTTTATTAATTTAAAGAAAATAATGTGGTACCAAAAAAGCACCAAATTGTGTCACCAAAACTACCATCCACTGTGACGCTGATCAGTTGCAATGAAAGCCGGAGCCTCTCTGAGTCTTCAAATTTGCTCATTTGATTATATTCCCTATAGATGAGCAGTATTTTCCCAAGGTAATATATTGAAAAAAAGTCCAATAGAGCTCACTCCTGGAGATCCTTGTGGCTGTGGGTCCGATCACATTTTAGGTCCATGCAATGGAACAAGTTTTTCAATGTTTTATTAGGTTACATTAAAAGAGTGACAACATAAATGCAGACAAGTTGACATATATCGGACTAAGGGCCGAAATGCATCAACTTGTCACTCTTTTAACCCCTTACAGACATGTGACGTAGTATTACTTCACAGGCCAACTGCGGGGGTATGGAAAGGGTTTAATTATATTTTTTAAAAAAGCATAAAATAAACAGTAAAAATCATAAAAATGTTAGATATCGCCGCATCCCAAAATGTCTGATCTATCAAAATATAATAAGGGTTATTCCCGGCGTTTCCCGGTAACAGAAAATAGCATCTAAAGTCCAAAATAATACTTTTTTGCAATTTTGAAAAATATAAAAAAGAATCAAAGCCTTACAAACCAAAGCATTCAAAATAAGGCTTATTTACGAAGGTCCCGCGGGTGCATTTTCGTCGGGTTTTCCAACGTTTTCGAGAATCGGGACCGGGATTGTGTCGCACGCGGTTGGATTGGATTTCATTCGACACAAATCGGAGGGCGGGTTGTCGGACGATCCAACGGATTCGGACTACGCACAGGATTTAACATTTAAATTTGTGTCGCAAGCCAAGCACTTACATGCACCGGGAGGAAGATGGTGAACTCCGGCGGACCTGATCGGGGAAGCGACACATGC
Source organism: Engystomops pustulosus (assembly GCF_040894005.1). Taxonomy (NCBI): domain Eukaryota; kingdom Metazoa; phylum Chordata; class Amphibia; order Anura; family Leptodactylidae; genus Engystomops; species Engystomops pustulosus. Next base: position 20,638,892 of record NC_092421.1, on the reverse strand, counting down.
AGGATATCGGGCGCACGTTGGTAGTGAATCGCGGCAGCTGTTCATTCTCGTCGGGGAATGCACAGCGGGGATCGCGCCGGGACAGGTAAGTAAATCTGTACCAATGTCTTAAAAAGTCGCAAAATATGACACCACACACAGATATGTACACTGAAGTATGAAAACATAATTTGTGCCAGAAGATGGCAAAATGAAGAATTTTTGGTATCCCTGTGATCGCACCGAGCCAAAGAATTAAGTAGAATTAACCCCTAAAGGACGCAGCCATTTTGTAGCTTAAGGCTCAGCCCGATTTTTTAGGATTCTGACTTGCGTCGCTTTATATGATTATAACTTTTGAACACTGTTACTTATCAAAGCGATTGTGAGATTGTTTTTTCCCCACATGTTGTACTTCATTTTAGTGGTACATTTTGGCTGATAAGTTTTGCGTTTATTTACAAAAAAAAGAAAAAGTGAAGAATTTTTGGAAAAATTTGCCATTTTCAAAATTCTAAATCATTGCGTTTTCAGGCAGATAGATTTACCACCTAAATAACTTGCTGAATAACATTTCCCATGTCTACTTTACATTTTCATAATTTTTGAAATGTCTGGATAATTTATTTTGACATCACGCGGCTTACACACCGAATATCACTTTTCAGAATTGACTATTTTGGGGATCAATACAGATTTGAATGAAATTTTACATACCGTATATACTCGAGTATAAGCCGACCTGAGTATAAGCCGAGACCCCTAATTTTACCACCAAAGACTGGCAAAAACTATTAAATCGAGTATAAGCTGAGGGTGGGAAATGCTTTGGTCACAGCCCCCCCCCCCAGTATATAGTCAGCAAGCCCCCAGTATATAGCCTGCCAACTCCCAGTAGTATATAGCCAGTCTGCGCCAATGTAGTATACAGCCAGCCCCCATGTAGTATACAGCCAGCCAGCCCCTAGTAGTAAACAGCCAGCCAGCTCCAGTAGTATACAGCCAGCCCCCAGTAGTATACAGCCAGTCAGCCCCCAGTAGTATACAGCCAGCACTTAAAAAAACTATAATTATATACTCACCCTTCGATGCTCAGCGTGGCTCCCCGATGTCGGCACGGCTCGTCTTCTTTCTTCCGTGCGGCTTCTCTTTTTCTTCTATCTTCTTTAACAGCCGGCTTGGACGCGTCCATGTTTTCTTCAAGCAGGCGCATACTATGATGCTGCCACTGCTGACGTCATACTATGTGCCGGCCGGAAGATAACATAGCCGTGTCCATGCCGGTAGTTAAAGAAGACAGAAGAAAGAAGAGGAGCCGCACGGAAGAACATTTTCGGCTTATACACGAGTATATACAGTATTTAGCATCAAAACTTCCTATATAATCAACCCATTTTCAAATCTGCACGCCTCAAACTATCAGAAACAGCTTTTAGGAAGATTGTTAACCCCTTGAGATCAAAATGGAGGTGAAATTTAGCATGGTCAAATTGTGACGGTTTTACGTTCATTTAGCCCTAAAATTTACACATTTCCAAAATATAAAAAGAGAAAACCCACCATACAATTTGTTCTACAAGTTCCCCCGAGTACAGAGAACCCCCGACATGTGGTCTTTTCTTGTTTTATGGGTGCACAGCAAGGCGCAGAAGTAAAGGAGGGGCCATATGGCATAACATTGTTACTCTTTTGGCTGTGGAGCTGGTTCATGGCTTGTTTTTTGTGGGACATGTTGTACTTTGCACCAGTATCATTCTGGAATACATATGTTTTTTTGATAACTTTTTATAGCATTTTTTGTGGAATTGAATAGGTAAAATTCATAATTTTTGCAGGCTTTATAACAGTTTTTTTTACGGTGTTCATCGTGAGGGTTCAATAATTATTTACTGTTATTCTATGGATTGTTATGGACGCGGTGATACTATATATGTGGGGTTTGTGTTATGATTTAGACTTTTTTTGCGTTACATGTCTCGTTATATGTTATGGGGCTTATGGGCATTTTTATTGATTCTTACTTTATTTTTTATTGAAAAACTTTTTTGTAAACTTTTTTACAGTTTCCACCATGGGAAATAAACAAGCAATAATTTCGTAATAATATTCTGCAATACTGGTGTATTGCAGGGTATTAGCAGTGTCATTGCAGTGACTTATTGCTCAGTGTCCGATATATCGGACGCTGAGCGGGAAGGAGTTAAGTAGAGCTGTGTGTCATTTGGGGCTCACTGTGAAAGCCATAAATTCCAAGCCCACAAGAGTATAGCTCAAACACGTTTTTTCACCATTTTTACTGCATTTCGAATTTTTTTCCCAGTACACGGCATGGAATATTAAATACCGTCACAGAAAACAAGCAACCACAGAGCTCTCTACATGGAAAAATAAAAAAGTTACAGATTTTTCTAGGTGGGGAGGGAAAAATGAAAGGGCAAAAAAGAAAAAGGGCCTCGGAGAGAAGGGGTTAATGTAAGCTAATAAAACATGAAAGATTGCTTTAGTTCAGTGCAAATAATTATTTTATGTAAATCTTTAAATTTACATTAGAGGAAAAAGAAAATTTGAAACCACATTCCAAAGAACCCAAATATAAATAAATAAACAAATCATATCATAAACATGTTTGTTATCGCCACATCCTAAAATGCAGTGAATTCTGTAACGGTAATAGTTGTTTACATGTAAGAGCCATAGTGATCACAAGGGTGTACTGCTCCCAAACTTCTATAAATGAAACCATCAGCTCATCCCACAAATAATGAAACCTTACAGCTCTATACAGAACAATACAAAAGTTATGATTCCTCGGAATCAGAAATAAAAAATGTTATGGTTTTTGAAAGGTGGGAAGTAATAAAATGGAAAAAGCATGAGACCTGTAAGGGTTAAAACTAGAGATGAGCGAACATGCTCGTCCGAGCTTGATGCTCGGTCGAGCATTAGGGTACTCGAAACTGCTCGTTACTCGGACGAATACTTCGCCCGCTCGAGAAAATGGCAGCTCCCGCCGTTTTGCTTTTTGGCGGCCAGAAACAGAGCCAATCACAAGCCAGGAGACTCTGCACTCCACCCAGCATGACGTGGTACCCTTACACGTCGATAGCAGTGGTTGGCTGGCCAGATCAGGTGACCCTGGGATAGACTAGCCGCTGGCCGCGCTGCTCGGATCATTCTGTCTCTGGATGCCGCTAGGGAGAGAGCTGCTGCTGGTCAGGGAAAGCGTTAGGGTGTTCTATTAGCTTACTGTTAGGCAGGAGTGATTCTCAAAGAACCCAACAGCCCTTCTTAGGGCTACAATAACGTTATACTTTTTTTATTTTAATTTGCATCTATTACCATTTTGTGAGGAATTAGCAGGGGGACTTGCTACCGTTGTGTTTAGCTCTTAGTGGCACACATATCCATAGCAAAGACGGAAGTGGGAAAATTCAGTAGGGGTTGGATTTCTATTAGGCACTAACTCAGTGTCATCTCATCTGGCATAGTAGTGTGCTTCCTTTGATACTTGGCTAGAAAATAGCCATAGGAGAATACAAACAGCTTCTTGAAGCCTACAGTAGCGTTCTATATATTTGATTTCTGGTTGATCTGCTGGTGGCTGTAGTTTCTGCAGTGCATGTACTTGCCAATTCTGAGCAATTTGTAGTGAGACTTGCGACCGCTGTGTTCTGCGCTTAGTGGCGCACATATCCATAGCAAAGGCCGAAGTGGGAAAATTCAGTAGGGGTTGGATTTCTATTAGGCAATAACTCAGTGTCATCTCATCTGGCATAGTAGTGTGCTTCCTTTGATACTTGGCTAGAAAATAGCCATAGGAGAATACAAACAGCTTCTTGAAGCCTACAGTAGCGTTCTATATATTTGATTTCTGGTTGATCTGCTGGTGGCTGTAGTTTCTGCAGTGCATGTACTTGCCAATTCTGAGCAATTTGTAGTGAGACTTGCGACCGCTGTGTTCTGCGCTTAGTGGCGCACATATCCATAGCAAAGGCCGAAGTGGCAAAATTCAGTAGGGGTTGGATTTCTATTAGGCAATAACTCAGTGTCATCTCATCTGGCATAGTAGTGTGCTTCCTTTGATACTTGGCTAGAAAATAGCCATAGGAGAATACAAACAGCTTCTTGAAGCCTACAGTAGCGTTCTATATATTTGATTTCTGGTTGATCTGCTGGTGGCTGTAGTTTCTGCAGTGCATGTACTTGCCAATTCTGAGCAATTTGTAGTGAGACTTGCGACCGCTGTGTTCTGCGCTTAGTGGCGCACATATCCATAGCAAAGGCCGAAGTGGCAAAATTCAGTAGGGGTTGGATTTCTATTAGGCAATAACTCAGTGTCATCTCATCTGGCATAGTAGTGTGCTTCCTTTGATACTTGGCTAGAAAATAGCCATAGGAGAATACAAACAGCTTCTTGAAGCCTACAGTAGCGTTCTATATATTTGATTTCTGGTTGATCTGCTGGTGGCTGTAGTTTCTGCAGTGCATGTACTTGCCAATTCTGAGCAATTTGTAGTGAGACTTGCGACCGCTGTGTTCTGCGCTTAGTGGCGCACATATCCATAGCAAAGGCCGAAGTGGCAAAATTCAGTAGGGGTTGGATTTCTATTAGGCACTAACTCAGTGTCATCTCATCTGGCATAGTAGTGTGCTTCCTTTGATACTTGGCTAGAAAATAGCCATAGCAATAGGATAGGATTGTTTGGTTTTAAAAACTCAAAAAAAAACAAAAAACACAAAAAAAAAAAAAAAACACAAAAAAACACAAAAAAAAACAAAAAGAAGTAAAAAAAAAAAAAAGTTATAACTCTCATTTTAAAAATGTTTAACCCGAGGGCTAGGGGTAGAGGACGAGGGCGGGGACGTGGGCGTCCAACTACTGCAGGGGTCAGAGGCCGTGGTCCTGGGCGGGGTGAGACACCACCTGCTGATGAGGGAGCAGGGGAACGCCGCAGAGCTACACTCCCTAGGTTCATGTCTGAAGTTACTGGGACTCGTGGTAGAGCACTGTTGAGGCCAGAACAGTGCGAACAGGTGATGTCGTGGATTGCTGACAATGCTTCGAGCAATTTGTCCACCACCAGTCAGTCTTCCACGCAGTCCACCCATGTCACCGAAATCCCCACTCCTCCAGCTCCTGCACCTCAGCCTCCTCCCCCCCAGTCTGCCCCCTCCCAGGAAAATTTGCCATTTGAACCGGCATACTCTGAGGAACTGTTTTCTGGACCCTTCCCACAGTCACAAACCACTTGTCCGGTTGCTGCTGAGCAATTTTCCGATGCCCAGGTTTTCCACCAGTCACAGTCTGTGGGTGATGATGACCTTCTTGACGTAGTGGAAGTGTGTAAAGAGGTGTCCGACGATGAGGAGACACGGTTGTCAGACAGTGGGGAAGTTGTTGTCAGGGCAGGAAGTCCGAGGGGGGAGCAGACTGAGGGATCGGAGGATGATGAGGTGACAGACCCAAGCTGGGTTGAGAGGCCGGGTGAACACAGTGCTTCTGAGACGGAGGAGAGTCCTCGACCTGAACAGGTTGGAAGAGGCAGTGGTGGGGCCAGACGGAGAGGCAGGGCCAGAGCTGGTGCATCAGCGCCACTGTCAACTAATGAAGCTCCCGTGGTGAGGGCTCTTGCGGCGAGGGCTAGATCTTCAGAAGTGTGGAGGTTCTTTAAGGAAACACCGGATGACCGACGGACTGTGGTGTGCAACATTTGCCAAACCAGGCTCAGCAGGGGTTCCACCACTACTAGCTTAACTACCACCAGTATGCGCAGGCATATGAATGCTAAGCACCCCACTCAGTGGCAACAAGCCCGTTCACCTCCGGCCGTGCACACCACTGCTCCTTCCCCTGTGTCAACTGCTAGTCAGCCCCCTGCCCAGGACCCTGGCACAAAAACCCCATCGTCGCCTCCACGATCCTCCACAGCATCCACCAGCGTTCAGCTCTCCATACCCCAGACGCTGGAGCGGAAACGCAAATATAGTGCAACCCACCCGCACGCCCAAGCCCTTAATGTGCACATCTCCAGATTGCTTAGCCTGGAGATGCTGCCCTATAGGCTAGTAGAGACCGAGGCCTTTCGCAACCTCATGGCGGCGGCCGCCCCTCGGTATTCGGTCCCCAGCCGCCACTACTTTTCCCGATGTGCCGTCCCAGCCCTGCACCAGCACGTGTCAGACAACATCATCCGTGCCCTGACCAACGCCGTTTCTGACAAGGTCCACCTGACCACGGACACGTGGACGAGTGCTGCCGGGCAGGGCCACTATATATCGCTGACGGCACATTGGGTTAACTTGGTGGAGGCTGGGACCGAGTCTGACCCTGGGGCTGCTCATATACTGCCGACGCCGAGGATTGCGGGGCCTACCTCGGTCCAGGTGTTTCAGGCCTACTATGCCTCCTCCTCCTCCCACCCCTCCTCCACCTCCTCCTCCGAACTACCATCCGTGGGCACGGCGCCATCAGTCGGTAGCTCTAGGCACAGCAGCAGTGCCGTCGCTAAGCGACAGCAGGCGGTGCTCAAACTGCTGAGCCTAGGCGACAAAAGGCACACCGCCCAAGAGCTATTACAGGGCATCACGGCGCAGACTGATCTGTGGCTGGCACCGCTGAACCTCAAGCCGGGAATGGTTGTGTGTGACAACGGCCGTAACCTGGTGGCGGCTCTGCAACTCGGCAGACTGACACATGTGCCATGCCTGGCCCATGTGTTAAATCTGATAGTGCAGCGTTTCCTCAAGACATACCCCAATCTGTCTGATTTGCTCACGAAGGTGCGCCGCATCTGTGCGCATTTCAGGAAGTCCAGCCCAGATGCTGCCACTCTCAGGGCAGCGCAGCGCCGCCTCCAACTGCCCGCTCACCGACTGTTGTGCGACGTGCCCACGAGGTGGAATTCAACACTGACCATGTTATCCAGAGTTTACCAGCAGCGCAGAGCGATTGTAGACTGCCAGATGTCAACTTCCACCAGAACTGGTAGTCAGGTCAGTCAGCTTCCTCAAGTCTACAATGAGGAGTGGACGTGGATGTCTGATATCTGTCAGGTGCTGAGTAACTTTGAGGAGTCAACACAGATGGTCAGTGGCGATGCCGCCATCATCAGCCTCACCATCCCGCTGCTTGGCCTGTTGAAAAACTCTCTGGTCAGCATGAAGTCGGAAGCTTTGCGCTCGTCACAAGAGACGGGGGAAGAATATTCCCTTGTTGATAGCCAAAGCACCCTGAGGTCTGTTTCTCAGGGCATATCGGAGGAGGTGGAGGTGGAGGAGGATGAGGAGGAAGAGGAGGAGAATGTTGGCGAGACACAAGAGGGGACCATTGTTGAGTCCTTCACTGTTCAGCGTGTATGGGCAGAAGAAGAGGAGTTGGAGGAGTTGGAGGAGGAGGAAATGGACAGTCAGGCCAGTGAGGGGAGTGAATTCTTACGCGTTGGTACTCTGGCGCATATGGCAGATTTCATGCTAGGCTGCCTATCCCGTGACCCTCGCGTTCAAAGAATTTATTCCAGCACCGATTACTGGGTGTTCACTCTCCTGGACCCACGGTACAAGCAAAATCTTTCCACTCTCATCCCTGCAGAGGAAAGGAGTGTGAGAATGCATGAATACCAGCAGGCCCTGGTGCACAAGCTGAAACAGTATTTCCCTTCTGACAGCGCTAGCGGCAGAGTGCGTAGTTCTGCGGGACAAGTAGCGAGGGAGAGTAGGCGAGCAGGCAGCTTGTCCAGCACTGGCAAGGGTACGCTTTACAAGGCTTTTGCCAGCTTTATGTCACCCCAGCAAGACACTGTCACCTGTCCCCAGTCTCGGCAGAGTAGGGCTGATCTTTACAGAAAGATGGTGAGGGAGTACGTAGCTGACCATACCATCGTCCTAAATGATCACACAGCTCCCTACAACTACTGGGTTTCAAAGCTGGACATGTGGCACGAACTGGCGCTGTACGCCTTGGAGGTTCTTGCCTGCCCTGCCGCTAGCGTCTTGTCCGAGCGGGTTTTCAGTGCAGCTGGTGGCATCATCACCGATAAGCGTACTCGCCTGTCGACTGACAGCGCTGACAGGCTGACGCTTATTAAAATGAATAAAGGCTGGATTTCTCAGAATTTCCAATCTCCACCAGGTGAAGGAAGCTCAACCTGAATAATTGATCCACTCCTCCTCCTCCTCCTCATTTTCCTCCTTCTCCTCCTCTTTGTACAGTAAAGCAGAGGAAAATGGCTATTTTTTGACAGGGCCCACTGGCTCTTGCTATAGTACTTCATGCATTTAATTTTTCTGGAGGGCCACCTACCCGGTCCTCTGTTTGAAACAATTTTTGGGACTGCCACATACAGGCACTCAATCTATTCCATTTTACTGGAGGGCCACCTACCTGCTCCTCTGGTTTGAAACATTTTTGGGACTGCCACATACAGGCACTCAATCTATTCCATTTTACTGCAGGGCCACCTACCTGCTCCTCTGGTTTGACCAATTTTTGGGACTGCCACATACAGGCACTCAATCTATTCCATTTTACTGGAGGGCCACCTACCTGCTCCTCTGGTTTGAAGAATTTTTGGGACTGCCACATACAGGCACTCAATCTATTCCATTTTACTGGAGGGCCACCTACCTGCTCCTCTGGTTTGAAACATTTTTGGGACTGCCACATACAGGCACTCAATCTATTCCATTTTACTGGAGGGCCACCTACCTGCTCCTCTGGTTTGAAAAATGTTTGGGACTGCCACATACAGGCACTATCCAAATTAAATTGTCTCCATAGCAGCCTCCACACGTTGTCTCCATTGCTACCTCCAAAAGTCGTCCATATAGCTGCCTCCATACATCGTCCCTTTATCAAACGAGGTGTGTCAGGCAGAAATTTGGGTTGTTTTCATGGATTCCACATCAAAGTTGTTAACTTTGTCGCCACCCTGCTGTGTTATCCACAAAATATACTGGCAAACTTTTACCATTTAGGGATATTATTTCAGCGCTTCTTGCGCATCTGTTTACATTCCCCTCACCCGGCATATCCTAAACTTATAAGAACGCTACTACACTTGATCTTATACAAAAGGTTCTTAGAAGTGCTGTTTGGGGAGTAGCCTAGAGACAGGGGCTTGGATTGGCGAAAGCTCGCCTGGCAGCGGAGCGCCAGCTCCATGCGCATCATGCGCTTCTTGCGCATCTGTTTACATTCCCCTCACCCGCCATATCCCAAACTTATAAGAACGCTACTACACTTAACTTGGTGCAGGCTGGGACCGAGTCTGACCCTGGGGCTGCTCATATACTGGCGACGCAGAGAATTGCGGGGCCTACCTCGGTCCAGGTCTAAAAGGCCTACTATACCTCCTCCCACCCCTCCTCCACCTCCTCCTCCTCCGAATTACCATCCGTGGGCATGGCGCCATCAGTCGGTAGCTCTAGGCACAGCAGCAGTGCCGTCGCTAAGCGACAGCAGGCGGTGCTGAAACTGCTGAGCCTAGGCGATAAAAGGCACACCGCCCAAGAGCTATTACAGGGCATTCCACATCAAAGTTGTTAACTTTGTCGCCACCCTGCTGTGTAATCCACAAAATATACTGGCAAACTTTTACCATTTAGGGATATTATTTCAGCGCTTCTTGCGCATCTGTTTACATTCCCCTCACCCGGCATATCCTAAACTTATAAGAACGCTACTACACTTGATCTTATACAAAAGGTTCTTAGAAGTGCTGTTTGGGGAGTAGCCTAGAAACAGGGGCTTGGATTGGCGAAAGCTCGCCTGGCTGCAGAGCGCCAGCTCCATCACAAGATCCAACTAACATAGTTGCAGCACCTTTAATCTACTACTAGTTCACTGCCTCCATAATAATAATAATCTTTATTTATATAGCGTCATCATATTCTGCAGCGCTTTACAAATCATAGGAAACAAATACAAATGTAATGTAACAGAGCACAACATTTGTATGGAACAACAGGAGTGAGGTCCCTGCTCGCCAGAGCTTACGGTTTATGAAGATGATGGGGTAACACGAGGTAAAAGAATATTTAATGGTCAAGCCATTCTTCTTAGGGAATAGAAAAAAATATAATAAATGGAATTGCTGTCGCTTGAACCACTCAGCCGTCATCTTATATACCAGGTCCAGGGTGAATGGGACTGCAGAGAAGTCTGGTGCCTGTTGGTTGCTGGATAACAGATGGGAGGACGACACAGGACGGGTTAGTAGAAGAGTTAAAACTTCATGCAGTTAATGAGTGTTATAGGCTTGCCTAAAGAAATGGGTTTTAAGAGCACGTTTGAAACTTTGGAGGTTAGGTATTAGTCTGATAGTCCGGGGCAGAGCATTCCATAGAATTGGTGCAGCTCTAGAGAAGTCTTGGAGACGCGAGTGGGAGGTCCGCACTAAGGTAGAGGTTAATCTAAGATCACTGGCGGATCTAAGAGCACGGGTTGGGCGATAGACTGAGATAAGAGAGGAGAGGTAGGGGGGTGCAGCATTATACAGAGCTTTATGGATGAGGGTTATTATTATTTTAAACTATTCGAAAGGAGACTGGCAGCAAGTGCAGCGACTGGCATGAACTGTAAGCATACATGGTCCCCTTATCAAACGAGCTGTGTCAGGCAGAATTTGGGGTTGTTTTCATGGCTTCCATGTTAACTTTGTCGCCACCCTGCTGTGTAATCCACAAAATATACTGGCAAACTTTTATCATGTAGCGATATTATTTGAGCGCTTCTTGCTCACCTCCTTTTGGTTCCTCTCTGCCACCCATTGGTTTGAAGCCTGAGTCCATTTAGGGTATGTCGCCATGCCACTCTCTAGCCTGCCGCTGCTGCCGCTGCCTCTGCATGCCGTCCCCTATAGTGTCAGGGTCAATTATTGGATGTTTTAGATGCTATCTAGCTTCATTCTGTCACTCTGTCATGGCCATGCTGTTGCCCATAATTTTGGCATAATGGTGCGATTAGGCAGCCTCAGAGGCATCCATGCATGCTGCCCCTGCTGTTTCCTGTCCATTTCCGTGGTGTTTCCATCCTTTTCTGAGGTTCCCAGGTGTTTGGCCAAGCTTCCCTGTGCAGAGCCTTGGTCCCCTTGAAAAATGCTCGAGTCTCCCATTGACTTCAATGGGGTTCGTTATTCGAGACGAGCACTCGAGCATCGGGAAAAGTTCGTCTCGAATAACGAGTACCCGAGCATTTTAGTGTTCGCTCATCTCTAGTTAAAACCCTTGGCCACCCAAACCACCACCACAGCCTTGCAGCGCTTTGATTCTGGGTTCAAGTCCCATCCAGGTCAACATCTGCAAAGACTTTGTATGTTGTCTCCGTGTTTGTGTGAGTGTCCTCCGGTTTTCTCCCACACTCCAAAATATACTGGAAGGTTGATGAGATTGTGAGCCCCATAAGGGCAGGGACTGTGGACTGTAGCGCTGTGGAATTTGTATGCCCTATGTTAATAAAGAATTTTTTTTTTCATTTTATTGTGAGACAGACCTAAAATTCCTAAAAAGTTCCTAAAAACTAAAAATTTTTAAATTTACATTTTCTAAAAATGTTCTAAAAATTCCTAAAAAGACCTAGAATTCCTCATACATCTGTTGTTGCTCTCAATACAGATGTAAACAAGAGCCATTTTAGGACCTTTGAAGGTCCTTCAAAGGTCCTGAAAACCGCAGATTGAAAGCAGGTGGAAGGGAAATACCCTCTTGATTCTAGTACCTTATGTAGGAAGTGATTCCAGACTTGGAGGGGCTATAATATTCATACAGCCCTAATGCCGTGCTGTACCTGACAATCTGTAAATTGCTGTTATGTGAATGTGCCCCATCATTATGGTCAGTTAAATGAAATAAGGATTACATGTAAATGTAGCAAGTAAATGAACCACATTGTACATCTGCATCTAGGTTTACCTTAAATATCCCCATGTAGTGGTAATGGACATCTAATATTTGCGCTTAATCCAATCTTATTCAGATCTGCAGCTGGAAAGAAAAGTTACCTTCCACTTTGTATAAAATAATAAAAGAGATGACAATGAATATTGCACAGACACACAGCACAGGCCTACAGCTGCTTCATTAGAACAATTTATACAATGTACCATATATACAGTATCACATTAATGAACTTTATTCAGGGTGAGCATACAGTCTCCATCTAAAGTAACTTTAACCCCTTAACGACCAGGCCTTTTTTTTGTTTTTGCATTTCCATATTTCACTCCCCACCTACAAAAATCTATAACTTTTTAAATTTTCTTTTTATTTAAACATTTTTTTTTATTAGTTTTATGACAATTTATGCCCCATGGGCACCTATTACATCTTTTTTTAGTAAAAAATGAACAGAAGGCAACTTTTTTATTTTTCCATGTACGGAGCTGTGCGAGGGCTTGTTTTCTGTGTAACAAATATTGCACTTCATAGTGATGGTATTTAATATTCCATGTCATGTACTGGGAAGCTGGAAAAAATAATTGAGATGCAGTGAAATTGGTAATGAGAAGGCATTTGTGCCATTTTCTTGTGGGCTTAGTTTTTACGTTTTTCACTGTGCGCCCCAAATGACATGTCTCCTATATTCTTTGGGTCGGTACGATCACGGGGATATTAAATTTATATAGGTTTTATAATGTTTTCATACATTTACAAAAATTAAAACCTTCTGTACAAGAAAATATCTTCATTTTGCCATCTTCTGGCGCTAATAACTTTTTCATACATCAGATGATGAGATTATGTTTTCAATGCTACCATAATGAGGACTTAGCAGGCTTTTGGCCTTTTTTTTATTTTCTTTTGAATTTTTTTTTTACTATTTTTCAGACCCCCTGGGGTATTTTAACCCTATGTTGTTTGATTGATCGTACCATATAGTATGGCAGTATATCTGGCAGGGGCGTAACTTGAGGGCAGTGCAGAGGGTGGGATTGCAACCAGGCCCAGGAGGTTTAGGGGGCCCATAAGTTGTCACTTTCCTATATGAGAAGACTAGTACTATAAACGATACACTGGGGCCAATCAGCTTCAAGCTACACCACTGATATGGGGATTTTCCACATTATCTATTATAATGTGCAAATTGTAATAGATTGGCTGAAACAAGAAAACCCTGGGTCTTTGTATGACCCGAGGCTGTCATGGTAACAGATAGTCGCTCTCCAATGACATCACACGGAGCAACCATTTAAGCCAATAGGGCAGCGCCTGGTAAAGCTGGCTGATCGAAGGGTTAACACTGACGTTACCGGTGGGTGTTTGCTGCAATATGAAGCAAAAAACCCACCTTGTATGGAAAGGGCTCAGCCCGTTAGCCCTCTCCGTACACCCGCAGCCGACGTGTGGCATATTAATACGGGTTAAAGGGATCCTGTCATGTCCTATCTAGAATTTCCTCATGATGTACTAAAAATCTACGACAGACTGGCAAATATTTTATACAATCACCCTGTCATTGTAAAATAAAACAATAATAAAAAAATGTTCAATTGTTAATAATAAAATAATATTGTCCACAAATATTGTTGCCTCTAATGGATTTTAAATGGCCAAGGAAGTTTTCTTTGAAATACAATAAAATATAATTTTTTTTACATGATTAGAGTGAAATTGTGATGTGATGTTAGGAGAGAAATTAAGACATTAATTTGCTTTGCTTGGGGAACTTCCTAAGAAATGTATATCTTCAATGTTAACATCCTCTTTCTGTATATCAATGCTCACAAATTTATTTCCAATGTGCTGAAGATTCTTATATTTTGAGTTGATGGAAGGCTACACATTATAAAGGGAGCCTACCAGCTCATAAATCACCTCACGTGTAAAATCGGCAAAGTGTAGGGACTTCACATCAACACATTAGTTTATTGGTACATGCTGGATACATGCTGGTCAAGGGAGGATTTAGACTGTCTTTGGAAGGCCCGTTTCTTCCACTAAGTGGGATGGACCACGGCACGGGGCACCATCCTGTGGAGAAAGCGAGGGGCACAGTAAAAAAAAAATCAGTACTCAACTTCTGGTGCCCATTCTCTCCCCTCTTCTTTTTGTAGCCAGGTTGCTGCGATCTGCCGGTATGCACATGTCATGAGGCACCAAGCAGAGTGCACAAACTTGGATCCGCCTGCACTACTGCTGAAAATAGAGGGAAGAAGATGAGCTGTGTGTAGTGAGTTCTGATTTATGTGCTAGAGGCAGTGTGCTGGCTACTTATACATTGTGGGTAGGGGGCTGGCTACATAAATACTTGGGGGAGCTGTAGTGTGCTGGCTACCTATATACTCGGGGAGGTTGCAGTGTGCTGGCTACTTATATACTTGGGGGGGCTGCAGTGTGCTGACTACCTATAAAGTGGGGGATGCAGTGTGCTGGCTATATATATATATATATATAGTGGAGGCTGTAGTATGCTGGTTACCTTTATACTGGGTGGCTGCAGTGTACTGGCTACTTATATTCTTTGGGGGGCGGCTGCAGTGAGTTGGCTACCTATATACTGGGTGTGTGCAGTGTGCTGGCTACCTATATACTCAGGGAGGGTGCAGTGTGCTGGTTACCCATTTACTGGGGGGGGGGGTCAGAGTGCTTGATACCTATATACTGCTGGGAGAGCAATTTGCTGGCTACCTATATATGGGGGTAGTGTGCTGGCTATCTATATACTGGGGGAGAGTGTGTTAGCTATGTATATACTGGGGGGATGCAGTGTGCTGGCTTCCTATATACTTGGGGGATTTTTATCATGTATTTAAGCCACTGTTCTGAATATTCATTGTTTAGATTCTTTAGTTTTCTCCCTGTGGTTACCAGGGCAACACTCCCATCCTGCAGGGGTGATGCCATAGTGGTATACAGTGTGTGATCAATGGGGGTCAGTCATTGATATGTAAACAGATGTGTCATCACATATATATATATATATATATATATATATATATATATATATCTAATAGAGGGGAGCACAGTACATATCTAACAAAGAGGAGACACATTATATATCTATATTCATTACATAATACATGGTATGAATTACATGGACAGACTGTATATATATAATATATATTGTACTAAGCTTTGTTCTAGTGAAGTATATATGTACATTGTTATTATAATAATTGACAGACACTGTACATTTTAATAAAAGGGAGGGCACTATATGTTAGAATTAATTTGAGGAAGCATGTGTAAGCTAACATACATGCGTGTCTCTAATATTTTAAAATTGGTGGGGGAGAAGCTGTTTATGCTTAAATTGAGGTTCATTGTTTATATTTTAATGACCAAAGGGGAGGCAGATTTTTGGAGATTCACCCCAAACAAATTACCTAGAAACATCTCTGGTCCTGTGCTGTATGGATATTATAGGCCCTACAAGCCCAGAATTCACTTCCTACATATGCTACTAGAGTCAAGCTTCTTGGGGAATAGAGAACCTTCAAAGAGCCAGGTTCACATGTCCCGTTGCTATTACCGAGAGGAGATATAGAGAAGAAAGGCGGCTGCTGCTGGAGATACGGACAGACAGGCAGTGAATGAAAGCTTTAACAATGGCCCTTTGCAGGGCAGCTAGGTAGGGAAGGAAGGATGTTATATAGTGTCATAGCTCGAAATTTGAAAAAATTGCCCTTTTTAGGGCAGTGTGAAGACCTGCATGTGTATACCGATACTGAACTATGTTGCCAGTGACTGGGTCTTCATACTACAGTCACTGCTTGTCAAATTGTCTTACACACAGTCACTGACTCTCATACGTCAAAGAATCTCATACTGCAATCACAGCATGTCTAATCTGAAATGGTGGAATGCACAGTCACTTTCTGTCTAATGCAAAACGGTCATATACTGCAGTCGCTGTCTAATGTAGAACAGTCATATACTGCAGTCACTGTCTAATGTAAAACAGTCATATACTGCAGTCACTGCATTTCTAATCTCAAACAGTCTAATACGCAGTCACTAACTCTCTAATGTCAAACGGTCTCACATCACAGTTACCGCATGTCTAATCTGAAATGGTCAATGGTCAATCCTATAGCATAGGGAAAATGTGTCTGAATATCCATAGCATCTTACTGCCCATTCACATTACCTGTGTGTGTATTTTCATACCGTGTTCTAGCACAGCATTTTATTTGGTTTAAATGTATTTTTTTATTTTTGTTGTGTTATTATTTTAAGTACTTTCTCTAGCCCATTGTTGGCAGGTCCATTGCCCTGTTATTACTCCATTTTGCAGCCCATTCTACCCCATCTCACAACTATTTTGGGTGATAAAATTACAACTTGTCGGTGACAAGTTCAAGTAGCCAAACTCACCGAACCCAAGCTTCAACTGATCTTCTCATTACTAATCTCTGCGCTACTATGCCCCATATGATAATATATATCATATATTTACCTACAGATATGTCTGATTAAGAACTGCACAGGCGCTGGAACCCCAGGAACTAAGCAAGTATTTTTTTTATGAAGCCATGGACAGCTTTAGGATAGGGTTACTGTACTTTACTATAAGTCAAAGCTGTTGATTTCAAGAAGGTAAAGCTAGGGAATATATCTTTCCTGAATCATTAGTTTTTGTCACTCATGGCTACCAACCTCCCATGGTCACTATCACTTACGGGGGCTGTGACCATCACTCTTATGACTTATAATGGGGTAGAACTGCATATTCAACAGATATAATCCTATAAAAATCTGCTATAAACATCAGCTCACTGTACTACACCTACTATAATAACAAAATTAAAAGAGCAAGCTCAGATAACAAGGAATGTTGTAGGATTTCTGTGTCTGTATCATGGTTCCATCGGTTTTATTTCCTTAAAATACATTATCACAAACAGAATTACAAGTATTAGCTGTATAAAAGACCATGGAGGATGAATTAATAATCTGTATTACAATTTGACTTATACGTAATTCAAAAAAAAGGAAACTTGGCATTTGAGACGAAAGGGGCACATCAAATTTTCAATCATTCACTCATCTCTTCCAAGTTCAATGTGTGAACAGTGCCAGGGATGTCCACTAGATGTCAGTGTTATGATGAAGCATCCTGGGGTCTGCGCTGTATCGCTGTGTGATGGAGAGGAGAGGTTGGATGCTTTCAGCTTCAGTACGGAAACTACACACTCTGCCTTTGAGTTGCTTCGAAGACATGAAAGACTCTTGAAACGTCTAAATTCACAGGGCAGGCAGAAGTGATTTTTTTTTCTTCCACCAGCAATAAGCACTTAGAAGCACCGATAAAAGGAATTCTCCCAACAACTATTTCCATCTTCTGGAACTTGTCTAAGACTCGTACATTTTCCTTGGATTTATGGGACTAGAATATTCTGAATAAATTCCAATGACTAACTACTGAATTACTGCTGAGAGGACAGTAGAGGAATGATGGTAGAGGACCACTGCTTGGGAATTTAATGGAAGTTGGGACCATCAAGATGGACACCTAGACAAGGTTAGTTTTAGGACCAGGATGAATATCTACTCCAGTAGCAGATGGGGCTGAGAAATGCCTTGTAATTTCATTCCGGTATCTGCAAGGTAATTGCTGGACCCAAAGTCTTTGGGGCTCTACACATGGGCTACACAAATCACGATGGTCATCATTATCAACAGCAGCCACATATACAGTGACATCCGGTCCTACGTTATAGAAGATTTGGAGGATCTCAGCACTTCTATAATGATTTCCGGTTCTTTCAACCCTTCTCTACTGAAAATCATCCAAGATGCCACCACCAGCAGTCTATTGCCCACTTCTAGCTTCGTAAGTGAAAATGACACGCAGTGTGGCAAGCAGATCCTTAATTATGGGCACATAGAAAAACTGATCATAGGAGCCATCCTGTCCCTCATCACCCTACTAACCATTGCAGGGAATTGTCTAGTAGTCATTTCAGTCTGTTTTGTCAAAAAACTTCGGCAACCCTCCAACTATCTAATTGTTTCTTTGGCTTTGGCTGACTTATCCGTTGCCATAGCTGTCATGCCTTTTGTCAGTGTCACCGACCTCATAGGTGGGAAATGGATTTTTGGGCACTTCTTCTGCAATGTCTTCATAGCAATGGATGTGATGTGCTGCACAGCTTCTATAATGACCTTATGTGTCATTAGCATTGACAGGTAAGACCATTCCAAGCATCCAAAGTCTTTTTTTCTGCACCTTCTTTGTATTTGATGCCATAAGTGTTGTCATGTAATTAATGTAATTAATTCATGTAATTAAACCATATCACCGGCAGTGTGACTCCTATACTCCGACATCCAATAGTCGAGGTCAGAACTATCTATTATTGGTACTGAACTGCAGACAATACATTGAATGTTCCTTGAGAAGTCAATGCCTGTACTTCTTCTTCTTAATGATAATTAACAGCTCTAATAACTTTTCCAGCCACGACATCTTTGCAGCTCAACGTCTAATAAAAATCAGCAGAATATTACTCATCTCTGCAGGTGTTCTAGTTAGGAAAAGGGCATTAGGAGGATGAATTATTCATGGGCAGACATAATTTATTCTAGATTAGACTATAACGTTATTGGACTAATATGACAGCATTTCAGGCAAGGCAATGAATGGAGGACTTTGATGGTTTAATGTATGTAGGGTCGGAAGTATTGTTACTCGTATTCATCTTTTTCATTGATGCATTGGTTGGTGACTATGGGTGGTTGACCCCTTAAGTGTTCGAATAAATGGGCATCAGTGACATGCAAAGTGCTGTGATTTCCATGTTCCCAAGATGACAGCATTCCTGTCAAAATCAATATAGATGTAATTCAGAAGGACAATAATACCTTGTATCAGTGGATGCACCAGCAACGTACTTCAAAAGTACAGACACTTAGAAGATTGGCACGATTCCTTCATTCAGAACTCAGCTATTCATTGTTATCCTATTGAGATGTCTGAAAGTAAAGAAGATGCTTCCATTCAGTCGTTGGATGATGAACAGTTAAGAAACATACTATTATACTCATATGCCAATACTAGTTCCTTGATCTGGTAGTAAATGTAGTGAACTTCATTTCACATTCAGAGGCGGGAATTATCACTTCCCACATAGCTTCTGGGTGTGTTGCAGTGTATCTACTTAAAGCGGCTGTTCCACTATGTGTCCATTGGCTTAGGATCCAACTATTAGGATCATCAGTGACCATGAGCATGGGAGTTTCAAAGTCCCCCAAGAGATTCATGTATAACCAGCACTCCATTTACTATTATTGTTATTACTTATATCAGAAAAGTGCATCTTTTATATGGAGCACCACTATCGGGGTCCCAGAGATTAGATTCTTCATGTGGAAATATGGTACGTGCTTATGGTGGAAAAAATAAAATGCTCTACCTTGACATAGAGGGGAAGGTCAGTTGGTTACCGGAAGGACTGAATACAAAGGTATAATCTTCATACACTACAGTCCTGGCCATAAGTTTTGAGAATGACACAAATATTATATTGTCACATGATCTGTTGCCCTCTGGTTTGTCAGATGTTTTTATCACATACAGAGATACAAGTGCAATCATATTATGATTAACAAAAGCTTTTATTGACAGTTAGAAGGAGTTACTGCAGCAAGACAGTATTTGCAGTGTTGTCCCTTCTTCTTCAGGACCTCTGCAATTCTCACTGGCAGCTCTCACTCAACTTCTGGACCAAATCCTGACTGATAGCCGTCCATTCCTGCACAATCACTGCTTGCATTTTGTCACAATTTGTTGGTTTTTGTTTGTCCACCCGTCTCTTGATGATTGACCACAAGTTCTCAATGGGATTAAGATCTGGGGAGTTTCCAGGCCATGGACCCAAAATCTCTATGTTTTGTTCCCTGAGCCATTTAGTTCTCCCCTTTGCTTTATGGCAAGGTGCTCCATCATGCTGGAACAGGCATTGTTCATCACCAAACTGCTCTTGGACGGTTGGGAGAAGTTGCTCTTGGAGGACATTCTGGTCCCATTCTTTATTCATGGAGGTGTTTTTAGGTAAGACTGTGGGAGAGCCGATTCCCTTGGCTGAGAAGCATCCCACACATGAATGGTTGCAGGAGGCTTTACAGTTGGCATGAGACAAGACTGGTGGTATCGCTCACCTTATCTTCTCCGAACAAGCTGTTTTCCAGATGTTCCAAACAATCGGATAGGGGATTCATCAGAGAAAATGACTTTGCCCCAGTCCTCATCAGTCCACTCCCTGTACCTTTTGCAGAATATCAGTCTGTCCCTGATGTTTTTTCTGGAGAGAAGTGGCTTCTTTGCTTCCCTCCTTGACACCAGGCCTTGTTCCAAGAGTCTTTGTCTCACAGTGCGTGCAGATGCACTCACACCTGCCTGCTGCCATTCCTGAGCAAGCTCTGCATTGCTGGTAGCCCCATCCCGAAGCTGAAACACTTTTAAGAGACAGTCCTGGTGCTTGCTGGACCTCTCACCTTGAATTCCTTGATGATGTGATAGATTGTTGACTGAGGTGCAATCTTTCTAGCTGAGATACTCTTCCCTGTTAGGCCAGTTTTGTGCAGTGCAATGATGATTGCACGTGTTTCTTTAGAGATAACCATGGTTAACAGAAGAGAAACAATGATGCCAAGCACCAGCCTCCTTTTAAAGTGTCCAGTGGTGTGATTCTTACTTAATCATGACAGATTGATTTCCAGCCCTGTCCTCATCCGCACTCACACCTGTGTTACTGGAGCAATCACTGACACCATGTTAGCTGCTCCTTTGCAATGCAATTGCAATGAAGTCGAAATGTGTTTTGGGGGAAAAAGTTCATTTTCTAGGCAAATATTGACTTTGCAATTAATTGCTGTTAAGCGGATCACTCTTTATAACATTCTGGAGTATATGCAAATTGCTATTATAAAACCTGATGCAGTAGACTTTGTAAAAATTAACATTTGATCATTCTCAAAACTTATGGCCATGACTGTATAATTATGTTAATATAGGGTCACACATGTGCTGTGCTTCACTTTCACTTTCTTAATAGGAAATAAAATGCAGCTTTCCTGGAAGAAAACTGCTAGTGTCACTTTTTGGAAGGTAACCCTTTAGAAGTCAAAGCCTGACCTCCATCAAACTTTGAGACATGGTTTAGGATTGGAACCACATTGGTAAATTTTCCAGATTGAAAAGACTCTGCAGAGTGTTTTGCTTCTCATAAGTGAAGTGACGATGACTGGTTTTCTGTGTGATAGGTCATAGACATGGGTCAGGAATAGGACACAAGGATTTATCCATTGAGCTGTAGCATGTCAGATAATGGTGTAACTACCGCCATTGTTATTTATCCCTGCTTCTACACCAGTTTTTTGGTGAAGAAGCAGTGAAATAATCACAAATTCACAGCTAAAATGTGTAATGATTGTGCAACTACGCCAACTCCACGCCATGTGGATGCATGGGGGGGGGGGAAGGGCGTGGATGTCAGTGGAGTGGGCAGGCACAGGGTATTCCTGCCCCATGCCTGAATACTTTTAAAAACCAGCTAAGGTCATACCTGATTTTGCCGGATGGCGTGGTTGGCCACCTGATACATCAAGAGTAGAGATGAGCGAACATGCTCGTCCGAGCTTGATGCTCGGTCGAGCATTAGGGTACTCGAGACGGCTCGTTGCTCGGACGAGTATTTCCCCTGCTCGAGATCGAGCATTTAATTTAAAAAAACACAGTGAAGAACAATGAAGAATAGAATAAAAACAGTGAACACAGGATCATTTAAGATAAAAACACAGTGCAGAACACAGTGCAGAATAGATTACAGATGTTCGGCACATCTGCTTACTTGTCGGGAGATACGCGCGGAACGGCGCGAACAAAATAGCATGTGAAGAACAATATATATGTGTGAAGAACACATTGCAGATGTATTTAAACATCTGCAATGTGTTCTTCACACACATATATATTGTTCTTCACATGCTATTTTGTTCGCGCCGTTCCGCGCGTATCTCCCGACAAGTAAGCAGATGTGCCGAACATCTGTAATCTATTCTGCACTGTGTTCTGCACTGTGTTTTTATCTTAAATGATCCTGTGTTCACTGTGTTCACTGTGTTCACTGTTTTTATTCTATTCTTCACTGTTCTTTACATCTGCTAACTTGTCGGGAGATAATATACGCGCGGAACAGTGAAGAATAGATCGCAGATGTTTGCAAATTATCAGAAGACATTATTTTTCAATTAAATAACACATTTTATTCCTGAACCATGGTCCCTTTGAAAAATGCTCGGGTCTCCCATTGACTTCAATGGGGCTCGTTACTCGAAACGAGCACTCGAGCATCTGGAAATGTTCGGCTCGAGTAACGAGCACCCGAGCATTTTAGTGCTCGCTCATCTCTAATCAAGAGGTCTAAGCCTCTTGATATATCCACCGGAACATAAGGGGCATGGCCTTTATCAATAATATGATAAATTCCCATTGATTCGTAAGCCTCATTCATTTTGTGTACATAATGGGGTTGGACAATATATCCACTGCTGAGTAGACTGCCTATAGAACAAACTGCCTCTGTGAAATTTCAAGGCTTCAAAATGTGTTCAGTTGTGTTGCACAGACATAGCATCACTTCC